>NC_090932.1:570438730-571688730 GCF_040938575.1 Ambystoma mexicanum | reverse complement strand
ATGCTATAGGAAGGGTCTCAGGATTGGAATGGGAAGGAGTTGGATATCACATCTCATGCTATAGGAAGGGTCTCAGGTTTGGTATAAGCATTGAGATATCACATCTCATGCTATAGGAAGGGTCTCAGGATTGGAATGGGAAGGAGTTGTATATGACATCTCATGCCGTAGGAAGGGTCTCAGGTTTGGTATAAGCATTGAGATATCACATCTCTGCTATCAGAAGAGTCTCAGGATTGGAATGGGAAGGAGTTGGATATCCCATCTCATGTTATAGGAAGAGTCTCAGGTTTGGTATTAGAAGCATTGAGATATCACATCTCATGCTATCGGAAGTGTCTCAGGATTGGAATGGGAAGGACTTGGATATCACATCTCATGCTATAGGGAGGGTCTCAAGTTTGATATTAGAAGCATTGAGATATCACATCTCATGCTATAGGAAGAGTCTCAGGTTTGGGAAGGGAAGGATTTGGATTTCACATCTCATGTTATAGGATGGTTCTCATGTTTGGTTTTTGAAGCATTGAGATATCACATCTCATGCTATCGGAAGGGTCTCAGGTTTGGTATTAGAAGCATTGAGATATCACATCTCATGCTATAGGATTGGTCTCTGGATTGGAATGTGAAGGATTTGGATATCACATCTCATGCTAAAGGAAGGGTCTCAGGTTTGGAATGGGAAGGAGTTGGATATGACATCTCTTGTTATAGGGAGGGTCTCAGGATTTGAATGGCAAGGAGTTGGATATCACATCTCATGCCATAGGAAGGGTCTCAGGTTTGGTATAAGCATTGAGATATCACATCTCTGCTATCGGAAGGGTCTCAGGATTGGATTCGGAAGGAGTTGGATATCACATCTCATTTTATAGGAAGGGTCTCCGGATTGGAATGTGAAGGATTTGGATATCACATCTCATGCTAAAGGAAGGGTCTCAGGTTTGGAATGGGAAGGAGTTGGATATGACATCTCTTGTTATAGGGAGGGTCTCAGGATTTGAATGGCAAGGTGTTGGATATCACATCTCATGCCATAGGAAGGGTCTCAGGTTTGGTATAAGCATTGAGATATCACATCTCTGCTATCGGAAGGGTCTCAGGTTTGGTATAAGCATTGAGATATCACATCTCTGCTATCGGAAGGGTCTCAGGATTGGATTGGGAAGGAGTTGGATATCCCTTCTCATGCTACTGGAAGGGTCTCAGGTTGGAATGGGAAGGAGTTGGATATCACATCTCATGCTAAAGGAAGGGTCTCAGGTTTGGTAGAAGCATTGAGATATCACATCTCATGCTATAGGAAGGGTCTCAGGATTGGAATGGGAAGGACTTAGATATCACATATCATGCTATAGGGAGGGTTTCAGTTTTGATATTAGAAGCATTGAGATATCACATCTCATGCTATCGGAAGTGTCTCAGGATTGGAATGGGAAGGAGCTGGATATTACATCTCATGCTAAAGGAAGGGTCTCAGGTTTGGAACGGGAAGGAGTTGGATATCCGATCTCATGTTATAGGAAGGGTCTCAGGTTTGGTATAAGCATTGAGATATCACATCTCTGCTATCGGAAGTGTCTCAGGATTGGAATGGGAAGGAATTGGATATCCCATCTCATGTTATAGGACGGGTCTCAGGATTGTTATTAGAATCATAGAGATATCATATTGCATGCTGTAGGAAGGGTCTAAGGATTGGAATGGGAAAGACTTGGATATCACATCTCATGCTATAGGAAGGGTCTCAGGTTTGGTATAAGCATTGAGATATCAAATCTCATGCTATAGGAAAGGTCTCAGGATTGGAATGGAAGGAGTTGGATATCACATCTCATGTTATAGGAAGGATCTCAGGTTTGGTATTAGAAGCATTGATACATCGCATCTCATGCTATAGGAAGGGTCTCAGGATTGGAATGGGAAGGAGTTGGATATCACATCTCATGCTATAGGAAGGGTCTCAGGTTTGGTATAAGCATTGAGATATCACATCTCATGCTATAGGAAGGGTCTCAGGATTGGAATGGGAAGGAGTTGTATATTACATCTCATGCCGTAGGATGGGTCTCAGGTTTGGTATAAGCATTGAGATATCACATCTCTGCTATCAGAAGAGTCTCAGGATTGGAATGGGAAGGAGTTGGATATCCCATCTCATGTTATAGGAAGAGTCTCAGGTTTGGTATTAGAAGCATTGAGATATCACATCTCATGCTATAGGAAGTGTCTCAGGATTGGAATGGGAAGGACTTGGATATCACATCTCATGCTATACGGAGGGTCTCAAGTTTGATATTAGAAGCATTGAGATATCACATCTCATGCTATAGGAAGAGTCTCAGGTTTGGGAAGGGAAGGATTTGGATTTCACATCTCATGTTATAGGATGGTTCTCATGTTTGGTTTTTGAAGCATTGAGATATCACATCTCATGCTATCGGAAGGGTCTCAGG
The DNA here is from genome assembly GCF_040938575.1 of Ambystoma mexicanum. NCBI lineage: Eukaryota > Metazoa > Chordata > Amphibia > Caudata > Ambystomatidae > Ambystoma > Ambystoma mexicanum. The sequence continues at coordinate 571,686,271 of NC_090932.1, read as the reverse complement.
TTTGGTATTAGAAGCATTGAGATATCACATCTCATGCTATAGGATTGGTCTCCGGATTGGAATGTGAAGGATTTGGATATCACATCTCATGCTAAAGGAAGGGTCTCAGGTTTGGAATGGGAAGGAGTTGGATATGACATCTCTTGTTATAGGGAGGGTCTCAGGATTTGAATGGCAAGGAGTTGGATATCACATCTCATGCCATAGGAAGGGTCTCAGGTTTGGTATAAGCATTGAGATATCACATCTCTGCTATCGGAAGGGTCTCAGGATTGGAATGGGAAGGACTTAGATATCACATCTCATGCTATAGGGAGGGTCTCAGTTTTGATATTAGAAGCATTGAGATACCACATCTCATGCTATCGGAAGGGTCTCAGGATTGGAATGGGAGGAGCTGGATATCACATCTCATGCTAAAGGAAGGGTCTCAGGTTTGGAAGGGGAAGGATTTGGATATCACATCTCATGTTATAGGATGGGTCTCAGGTTTGGTATTAGAAGCATTGTGATATCACATCTCATGCTAAAGGAAGTGTCTCAGGATTGGAATGGGAAGGAGTTGGATATCACATCTCATGCTATAGGAAGGGTTTCAGGTTTGGTAGAAGCATTGAGATATCACATCTCATGCTATAGGAAGAGTCTCAGGTTTGGGAAGGGAAGGATTTGGATTTCACATCTCATGTTATAGGATGGTTCTCATGTTTGGTTTTTGAATGATTGAGATATCACATCTCATGCTATCGGAAGGGTCTCAGGTTTGGTATTAGAAGCATTGAGATATAACATCTCATGCTATAGGACTGGTCTCCGGATTGGAATGTGAAGGATTTGGATATCACATCTCATGCTAAAGGAAGGGTCTCAGGTTTGGAATGGGAAGGAGTTGGATATGACATCTCTTGTTATAGGGAGGGTCTCAGGATTTGAATGGCAAGGAGTTGGATATCACATCTCATGCCATAGGAACGGTCTCAGGTTTGGTATAAGCATTGAGATATCACAACTCTGCTATCGGAAGGGCCTCAGGATTGGATTGGGAAGGAGTTGGATATCACATCTCATGTTATAGGAAGGGTCTCCGGATTGGAATGTGAAGGATTTGGATATCACATCTCATGCTAAAGGAAGGGTCTCAGGTTTGGAATGGGAAGGAGTTGGATATGACATCTCTTGTTATAGGGAGGGTCTCAGGATTTGAATGGCAAGGAGTTGGATATCACATCTCATGCCATAGGAAGGGTCTCAGGTTTGGTATAAGCATTGAGATATCACATCTCTGCTATCGGAGGGGTCTCAGGATTGGATTGGGAAGGAGTTGGATATCCCTTCTCATGCTATAGGAAGGGTCTCAGGTTGGAATGGGAAGGAGTTGGATATCACATCTCATGCTAAAGGAATGGTCTCAGGTTTGGTAGAAGCATTGAGATATCACATCTCATGCTATAGGAAGGGTCTCAGGATTGGAATGGGAAGGACTTAGATATCACATATCATGCTATAGGGAGGGTTTCAGTTTTGATATTAGAAGCATTGAGATATCACATCTCATGCTATCGGAAGTGTCTCAGGATTCGAATGGGAAGGAGCTGGATATCACATCTCATGCTAAAGGAAGGGTCTCAGGTTTGGAACGGGAAGGAGTTGGATATCCGATCTCATGTTGTAGGAAGGGTCTCAGGTTTGGTATAAGCATTGAGATATCACATCTCTGCTATCGGAAGTGTCTCAGGATTGGAATGGGAAGGAATTGGATATCCCATCTCATGTTATAGGACGGGTCTCAGGATTGTTATTAGAATCATTGAGATATCATATTGCATGCTGTAGGAAGGGTCTAAGGATTGGAATGGGAAAGACTTGGATATCACATCTCATGCTATAGGAAGGGTCTCAGGTTTGGTATAAGCATTGAGATATCAAATCTCATGCTATAGGAAGGGTCTCAGGATTGGAATGGAAGGAGTTGGATATCACATCTCATGTTATAGGAAGGATCTCAGGTTTGGTATTAGAAGCATTGAGACATCACATCTCATGCTATAGGAAGGGTCTCAGGATTGGAATGGGAAGGAGTTGGATATCACATCTCATGCTATAGGAAGGGTCTCAGGTTTGGTATAAGCATTGAGATATCACATCTCATGCTATAGGAAGGGTCTCAGGATTGGAATGGGAAGGAGTTGTATATGACATCTCATGCCGTAGGAAGGGTCTCAGGTTTGGTATAAGCATTGAGATATCACATCTCTGCTATCAGAAGAGTCTCAGGATTGGAATGGGAAGGAGTTGGATATCCCATCTCATGTTATAGGAAGAGTCTCAGGTTTGGTATTAGAAGCATTGAGATATCACATCTCATGCTATCGGAAGTGTCTCAGGATTGGAATGGGAAGGACTTGGATATCACATCTCATGCTATAGGGAGGGTCTCAATTTTGATATTAGAAGCATTGAGATATCACATCTCATGCTATAGGAAGAGTCTCAGGTTTGGGAAGGGAAGGATTTGGATTTCACATCTCATGTTATAGGATGGTTCTCATGTTTGGTTTTTGAAGCATTGAGATATCACATCTCATGCTATCGGAAGGGTCTCAGGTTTGGTATTAGAAGCATTGAGATATCACATCTCATGCTATAGGATTGGTCTCTGGATTGGAATGTGAAGGATTTGGATATCACATCTCATGCTAAAGGAAGGGTCTCAGGTTTGGAATGGGAAGGAGTTGGATATGACATCTCTTGTTATAGGGAGGGTCTCAGGTTTGGTATAAGCATTGAGATATGACATCTCTGCTATCGGAAGGGTCTCAGGATTGGATTGGGAAGGAGTTGGATATCACATCTCATGTTATAGGAAGGGTCTCCGGATTGGAATGTGAAGGATTTGGATATCACATCTCATGCTAAAGGAAGGGTCTCAGGTTTGGAATGGGAAGGAGTTGGATATGACATCTCTTGTTATAGGGAGGGTCTCACGATTTGAATGGCAAGGAGTTGGATATCACATCTCATGCCATAGGAAGGGTCGCAGGTTTGGTATAAGCATAGAGATATCACATCTCTGCTATCGGAAGGGTCTCAGGATTGGATTGGGAAGGAGTTGGATATCCCTTCTCATGCTACTGGAAGGGTCTCAGGTTGGAATGGGAAGGAGTTGGATATCACATCTCATGCTAAAGGAAGGGTCTCAGGTTTGGTAGAAGCATTGAGATATCACATCTCATGCTATAGGAAGGGTCTCAGGATTGGAATGGGAAGGACTTAGATATCACATATCATGCTATAGGGAGGGTTTCAGTTTTGATATTAGAAGCATTGAGATATCACATCTCATGCTATCGGAAGTGTCTCAGGATTGGAATGGGAAGGAGCTGGATATTACATCTCATGCTAAAGGAAGGGTCTCAGGTTTGGAACGGGAAGGAGTTGGATATCCGATCTCATGTTATAGGAAGGGTCTCAGGTTTGGTATAAGCATTGAGATATCACATCTCTGCTATCGGAAGTGTCTCAGGATTGGAATGGGAAGGAATTGGATATCCCATCTCATGTTATAGGACGGGTCTCAGGATTGTTATTAGAATCATAGAGATATCATATTGCATGCTGTAGGAAGGGTCTAAGGATTGGAATGGGAAAGACTTGGATATCACATCTCATGCTATAGGAAGGGTCTCAGGTTTGGTATAAGCATTGAGATATCAAATCTCATGCTATAGGAAAGGTCTCAGGATTGGAATGGAAGGAGTTGGATATCACATCTCATGTTATAGGAAGGATCTCAGGTTTGGTATTAGAAGCATTGATACATCGCATCTCATGCTATAGGAAGGGTCTCAGGATTGGAATGGGAAGGAGTTGGATATCACATCTCATGCTATAGGAAGGGTCTCAGGTTTGGTATAAGCATTGAGATATCACATCTCATGCTATAGGAAGGGTCTCAGGATTGGAATGGGAAGGAGTTGTATATTACATCTCATGCCGTAGGATGGGTCTCAGGTTTGGTATAAGCATTGAGATATCACATCTCTGCTATCAGAAGAGTCTCAGGATTGGAATGGGAAGGAGTTGGATATCCCATCTCATGTTATAGGAAGAGTCTCAGGTTTGGTATTAGAAGCATTGAGATATCACATCTCATGCTATAGGAAGTGTCTCAGGATTGGAATGGGAAGGACTTGGATATCACATCTCATGCTATACGGAGGGTCTCAAGTTTGATATTAGAAGCATTGAGATATCACATCTCATGCTATAGGAAGAGTCTCAGGTTTGGGAAGGGAAGGATTTGGATTTCACATCTCATGTTATAGGATGGTTCTCATGTTTGGTTTTTGAAGCATTGAGATATCACATCTCATGCTATCGGAAGGGTCTCAGGTTTGGTATTAGAAGCATTGAGATATCACATCTCATGCTATAGGATTGGTCTCCGGATTGGAATGTGAAGGATTTGGATATCACATCTCATGCTAAAGGAAGGGTCTCAGGTTTGGAATGGGAAGGAGTTGGATATGACATCTCTTGTTATAGGGAGGGTCTCAGGATTTGAATGGCAAGGAGTTGGATATCACATCTCATGCCATAGGAAGGGTCTCAGGTTTGGTATAAGCATTGAGATATCACATCTCTGCTATCGGAAGGGTCTCAGGATTGGAATGGGAAGGACTTAGATATCACATCTCATGCTATAGGGAGGGTCTCAGTTTTGATATTAGAAGCATTGAGATACCACATCTCATGCTATCGGAAGGGTCTCAGGATTGGAATGGGAGGAGCTGGATATCACATCTCATGCTAAAGGAAGGGTCTCAGGTTTGGAAGGGGAAGGATTTGGATATCACATCTCATGTTATAGGATGGGTCTCAGGTTTGGTATTAGAAGCATTGTGATATCACATCTCATGCTAAAGGAAGTGTCTCAGGATTTTAATGGGAAGGAGTTGGATATCACATCTCATGCTATAGGAAGGGTTTCAGGTTTGGTAGAAGCATTGAGATATCACATCTCATGCTATAGGAAGAGTCTCAGGTTTGGGAAGGGAAGGATTTGGATTTCACATCTCATGTTATAGGATGGTTCTCATGTTTGGTTTTTGAAGCATTGAGATATCACATCTCATGCTATCGGAAGGGTCTCAGGTTTGGTATTAGAAGCATTGAGATATCACATCTCATGCTATAGGACTGGTCTCCGGATTGGAATGTGAAGGATTTGGATATCACATCTCATGCTAAAGGAAGGGTCTCAGGTTTGGAATGGGAAGGAGTTGGATATGACATCTCTTGTTATAGGGAGGGTCTCAGGATTTGAATGGCAAGGAGTTGGATATCACATCTCATGCCATAGGAAGGGTCTCAGGTTTGGTATAAGCATTGAGATATCACATCTCTGCTATCGGAAGGGCCTCAGGATTGGATTGGGAAGGAGTTGGATATCACATCTCATGTTATAGGAAGGGTCTCCGGATTGGAATGTGAAGGATTTGGATATCACATCTCATGCTAAAGGAAGGGTCTCAGGTTTGGAATGGGAAGGAGTTGGATATGACATCTCTTGTTATAAGGAGGGTCTCAGGATTTGAATGGCAAGGAGTTGGATATCACATCTCATGCCATAGGAAGGGTCTCAGGTTTGGTATAAGCATTGAGATATCACATCTCTGCTATCGGAGGGGTCTCAGGATTGGATTGGGAAGGAGTTGGATATCCCTTCTCATGCTATAGGAAGGGTCTCAGGTTGGAATGGGAAGGAGTTGGATATCACATCTCATGCTAAAGGAATGGTCTCAGGTTTGGTAGAAGCATTGAGATATCACATCTCATGCTATAGGAAGGGTCTCAGGATTGGAATGGGAAGGACTTAGATATCACATATCATGCTATAGGGAGGGTTTCAGTTTTGATATTAGAAGCATTGAGATATCACATCTCATGCTATCGGAAGTGTCTCAGGATTCGAATGGGAAGGAGCTGGATATCACATCTCATGCTAAAGGAAGGGTCTCAGGTTTGGAACGGGAAGGAGTTGGATATCCGATCTCATGTTGTAGGAAGGGTCTCAGGTTTGGTATAAGCATTGAGATATCACATCTCTGCTATCGGAAGTGTCTCAGGATTGGAATGGGAAGGAATTGGATATCCCATCTCATGTTATAGGACGGGTCTCAGGATTGTTATTAGAATCATTGAGATATCATATTGCATGCTGTAGGAAGGGTCTAAGGATTGGAATGGGAAAGACTTGGATATCACATCTCATGCTATAGGAAGGGTCTCAGGTTTGGTATAAGCATTGAGATATCAAATCTCATGCTATAGGAAGGGTCTCAGGATTGGAATGGAAGGAGTTGGATATCACATCTCATGTTATAGGAAGGATCTCAGGTTTGGTATTAGAAGCATTGAGACATCACATCTCATGCTATAGGAAGGGTCTCAGGATTGGAATGGGAAGGAGTTGGATATCACATCTCATGCTATAGGAAGGGTCTCAGGTTTGGTATAAGCATTGAGATATCACATCTCATGCTATAGGAAGGGTCTCAGGATTGGAATGGGAAGGAGTTGTATATGACATCTCATGCCGTAGGAAGGGTCTCAGGTTTGGTATAAGCATTGAGATATCACATCTCTGCTATCAGAAGAGTCTCAGGATTGGAATGGGAAGGAGTTGGATATCCCATCTCATGTTATAGGAAGAGTCTCAGGTTTGGTAATAGAAGCATTGAGATATCACATCTCATGCTATCGGAAGTGTCTAAGGATTGGAATGGGAAGGACTTGGATATCACATCTCATGCTATAGGGAGGGTCTCAAGTTTGATATTAGAAGCATTGAGATATCACATCTCATGCTATAGGAAGAGTCTCAGGTTTGGGAAGGGAAGGATTTGGATTTCACATCTCATGTTATAGGATGGTTCTCATGTTTGGTTTTTGAAGCATTGAGATATCACATCTCATGCTATCGGAAGGGTCTCAGGTTTGGTATTAGAAGCATTGAGATATCACATCTCATGCTATAGGATTGGTCTCTGGATTGGAATGTGAAGGATTTGGATATCACATCTCATGCTAAAGGAAGGGTCTCAGGTTTGGAATGGGAAGGAGTTGGATATGACATCTCTTGTTATAGGGAGGGTCTCAGGTTTGGTATAAGCATTGAGATATGACATCTCTGCTATCGGAAGGGTCTCAGGATTGGATTGGGAAGGAGTTGGATATCACATCTCATGTTATAGGAAGGGTCTCCGGATTGGAATGTGAAGGATTTGGATATCACATCTCATGCTAAAGGAAGGGTCTCAGGTTTGGAATGGGAAGGAGTTGGATATGACATCTCTTGTTATAGGGAGGGTCTCAGGATTTGAATGGCAAGGAGTTGGATATCACATCTCATGCCATAGGAAGGGTCGCAGGTTTGGTATAAGCATAGAGATATCACATCTCTGCTATCGGAAGGGTCTCAGGATTGGATTGGGAAGGAGTTGGATATCCCTTCTCATGCTACTGGAAGGGTCTCAGGTTGGAATGGGAAGGAGTTGGATATCACATCTCATGCTAAAGGAAGGGTCTCAGGTTTGGTAGAAGCATTGAGATATCACATCTCATGCTATAGGAAGGGTCTCAGGATTGGAATGGGAAGGACTTAGATATCACATATCATGCTATAGGGAGGGTTTCAGTTTTGATATTAGAAGCATTGAGATATCACATCTCATGCTATCGGAAGTGTCTCAGGATTGGAATGGGAAGGAGCTGGATATTACATCTCATGCTAAAGGAAGGGTCTCAGGTTTGGAACGGGAAGGAGTTGGATATCCGATCTCATGTTATAGGAAGGGTCTCAGGTTTGGTATAAGCATTGAGATATCACATCTCTGCTATCGGAAGTGTCTCAGGATTGGAATGGGAAGGAATTGGATATCCCATCTCATGTTATAGGACGGGTCTCAGGATTGTTATTAGAATCATAGAGATATCATATTGCATGCTGTAGGAAGGGTCTAAGGATTGGAATGGGAAAGACTTGGATATCACATCTCATGCTATAGGAAGGGTCTCAGGTTTGGTATAAGCATTGAGATATCAAATCTCATGCTATAGGAAAGGTCTCAGGATTGGAATGGAAGGAGTTGGATATCACATCTCATGTTATAGGAAGGATCTCAGGTTTGGTATTAGAAGCATTGATACATCGCATCTCATGCTATAGGAAGGGTCTCAGGATTGGAATGGGAAGGAGTTGGATATCACATCTCATGCTATAGGAAGGGTCTCAGGTTTGGTATAAGCATTGAGATATCACATCTCATGCTATAGGAAGGGTCTCAGGATTGGAATGGGAAGGAGTTGTATATTACATCTCATGCCGTAGGATGGGTCTCAGGTTTGGTATAAGCATTGAGATATCACATCTCTGCTATCAGAAGAGTCTCAGGATTGGAATGGGAAGGAGTTGGATATCCCATCTCATGTTATAGGAAGAGTCTCAGGTTTGGTATTAGAAGCATTGAGATATCACATCTCATGCTATAGGAAGTGTCTCAGGATTGGAATGGGAAGGACTTGGATATCACATCTCATGCTATACGGAGGGTCTCAAGTTTGATATTAGAAGCATTGAGATATCACATCTCATGCTATAGGAAGAGTCTCAGGTTTGGGAAGGGAAGGATTTGGATTTCACATCTCATGTTATAGGATGGTTCTCATGTTTGGTTTTTGAAGCATTGAGATATCACATCTCATGCTATCGGAAGGGTCTCAGGTTTGGTATTAGAAGCATTGAGATATCACATCTCATGCTATAGGATTGGTCTCCGGATTGGAATGTGAAGGATTTGGATATCACATCTCATGCTAAAGGAAGGGTCTCAGGTTTGGAATGGGAAGGAGTTGGATATGACATCTCTTGTTATAGGGAGGGTCTCAGGATTTGAATGGCAAGGAGTTGGATATCACATCTCATGCCATAGGAAGGGTCTCAGGTTTGGTATAAGCATTGAGATATCACATCTCTGCTATCGGAAGGGTCTCAGGATTGGAATGGGAAGGACTTAGATATCACATCTCATGCTATAGGGAGGGTCTCAGTTTTGATATTAGAAGCATTGAGATACCACATCTCATGCTATCGGAAGGGTCTCAGGATTGGAATGGGAGGAGCCGGATATCACATCTCATGCTAAAGGAAGGGTCTCAGGTTTGGAAGGGGAAGGATTTGGATATCACATCTCATGTTATAGGATGGGTCTCAGGTTTGGTATTAGAAGCATTGTGATATCACATCTCATGCTAAAGGAATTGTCTCAGGATTGGAATGGGAAGGAGTTGGATATCACATCTCATGCTATAGGAAGGGTTTCAGGTTTGGTAGAAGCATTGAGATATCACATCTCATGCTATAGGAAGAGTCTCAGGTTTGGGAAGGGAAGGATTTGGATTTCACATCTCATGTTATAGGATGGTTCTCATGTTTGGTTTTTGAAGCATTGAGATATCACATCTCATGCTATCGGAAGGGTCTCAGGTTTGGTATTAGAAGCATTGAGATATCACATCTCATGCTATAGGACTGGTCTCCGGATTGGAATGTGAAGGATTTGGATATCACATCTCATGCTAAAGGAAGGGTCTCAGGTTTGGAATGGGAAGGAGTGGGATATGACATCTCTTGTTATAGGGAGGGTCTCAGGATTTGAATGGCAAGGAGTTGGATATCACATCTCATGCCATAGGAAGGGTCTCAGGTTTGGTATAAGCATTGAGATATCACATCTCTGCTATCGGAAGGGCCTCAGGATTGGATTGGGAAGGAGTTGGATATCACATCTCATGTTATAGGAAGGGTCTCCGGATTGGAATGTGAAGGATTTGGATATCACATCTCATGCTAAAGGAAGGGTCTCAGGTTTGGAATGGGAAGGAGTTGGATATGACATCTCTTGTTATAGGGAGGGTCTCAGGATTTGAATGGCAAGGAGTTGGATATCACATCTCATGCCATAGGAAGGGTCTCAGGTTTGGTATAAGCATTGAGATATCACATCTCTGCTATCGGAGGGGTCTCAGGATTGGATTGGGAAGGAGTTGGATATCCCTTCTCATGCTATAGGAAGGGTCTCAGGTTGGAATGGGAAGGAGTTGGATATCACATCTCATGCTAAAGGAAGGGTCTCAGGTTTAGTAGAAGCATTGAGATATCACATCTCATGCTATAGGAAGGGTCTCAGGATTGGAATGGGAAGGACTTAGATATCACATATCATGCTATAGGGAGGGTTTCAGTTTTGATATTAGAAGCATTGAGATATCACATCTCATGCTATCGGAAGTGTCTCAGGATTCGAATGGGAAGGAGCTGGATATCACATCTCATGCTAAAGGAAGGGTCTCAGGTTTGGAACGGGAAGGAGTTGGATATCCGATCTCATGTTGTAGGAAGGGTCTCAGGTTTGGTATAAGCATTGAGATATCACATCTCTGCTATCGGAAGTGTCTCAGGATTGGAATGGGAAGGAATTGGATATCCCATCTCATGTTATAGGACGGGTCTCAGGATTGTTATTAGAATCATTGAGATATCATATTGCATGCTGTAGGAAGGGTCTAAGGATTGGAATGGGAAAGACTTGGATATCACATCTCATGCTATAGGAAGGGTCTCAGGTTTGGTATAAGCATTGAGATATCAAATCTCATGCTATAGGAAGGGTCTCAGGATTGGAATGGAAGGAGTTGGATATCACATCTCATGTTATAGGAAGGATCTCAGGTTTGGTATTAGAAGCATTGAGGCATCACATCTCATGCTATAGGAAGGGTCTCAGGATTGGAATGGGAAGGAGTTGGATATCACATCTCATGCTATAGGAAGGGTCTCAGGTTTGGTATAAGCATTGAGATATCACATCTCATGCTATAGGAAGGGTCTCAGGATTGGAATGGGAAGGAGTTGTATATGACATCTCATGCCGTAGGAAGGGTCTCAGGTTTGGTATAAGCATTGAGATATCACATCTCTGCTATCAGAAGAGTCTCAGGATTGGAATGGGAAGGAGTTGGATATCCCATCTCATGTTATAGGAAGAGTCTCAGGTTTGGTATTAGAAGCATTGAGATATCACATCTCATGCTATCGGAAGTGTCTAAGGATTGGAATGGGAAGGACTTGGATATCACATCTCATGCTATAGGGAGGGTCTCAAGTTTGATATTAGAAGCATTGAGATATCACATCTCATGCTATAGGAAGAGTCTCAGGTTTGGGAAGGGAAGGATTTGGATTTCACATCTCATGTTATAGGATGGTTCTCATGTTTGGTTTTTGAAGCATTGAGATATCACATCTCATGCTATCGGAAGGGTCTCAGGTTTGGTATTAGAAGCATTGAGATATCACATCTCATGCTATAGGATTGGTCTCTGGATTGGAATGTGAAGGATTTGGATATCACATCTCATGCTAAAGGAAGGGTCTCAGGTTTGGAATGGGAAGGAGTTGGATATGACATCTCTTGTTATAGGGAGGGTCTCAGGATTTGAATGGCAAGGAGTTGGATATCACATCTCATGCCATAGGAAGGGTCTCAGGTTTGGTATAAGCATTGAGATATCACATCTCTGCTATCGGAAGGGTATCAGGATTGGATTGGGAAGGAGTTGGATATCACATCTCATGTTATAGGAAGGGTCTCCGGATTGGAATGTGAAGGATTTGGATATCACATCTCATGCTAAAGGAAGGGTCTCAGGTTTGGAATGGGAAGGAGTTGGATATGACATCTCTTGTTATAGGGAGGGTCTCAGGATTTGAATGGCAAGGAGTTGGATATCACATCTCATGCCATAGGAAGGGTCGCAGGTTTGGTATAAGCATAGAGATATCACATCTCTGCTATCGGAAGGGTCTCAGGATTGGATTGGGAAGGAGTTGGATATCCCTTCTCATGCTACTGGAAGGGTCTCAGGTTGGAATGGGAAGGAGTTGGATATCACATCTCATGCTAAAGGAAGGGTCTCAGGTTTGGTAGAAGCATTGAGATATCACATCTCATGCTATAGGAAGGGTCTCAGGATTGGAATGGGAAGGACTTAGATATCACATATCATGCTATAGGGAGGGTTTCAGTTTTGATATTAGAAGCATTGAGATATCACATCTCATGCTATCGGAAGTGTCTCAGGATTGGAATGGGAAGGAGCTGGATATTACATCTCATGCTAAAGGAAGGGTCTCAGGTTTGGAACGGGAAGGAGTTGGATATCCGATCTCATGTTATAGGAAGGGTCTCAGGTTTGGTATAAGCATTGAGATATCACATCTCTGCTATCGGAAGTGTCTCAGGATTGGAATGGGAAGGAATTGGATATCCCATCTCATGTTATAGGACGGGTCTCAGGATTGTTATTAGAATCATTGAGATATCATATTGCATGCTGTAGGAAGGGTCTAAGGATTGGAATGGGAAAGACTTGGATATCACATCTCATGCTATAGGAAGGGTCTCAGGTTTGGTATAAGCATTGAGATATCAAATCTCATGCTATAGGAAGGGTCTCAGGATTGGAATGGAAGGAGTTGGATATCACATCTCATGTTATAGGAAGGATCTCAGGTTTGGTATTAGAAGCATTGATACATCGCATCTCATGCTATAGGAAGGGTCTCAGGATTGGAATGGGAAGGAGTTGGATATCACATCTCATGCTATAGGAAGGGTCTCAGGTTTGGTATAAGCATTGAGATATCACATCTCATGCTATAGGAAGGGTCTCAGGATTGGAATGGGAAGGAGTTGTATATTACATCTCATGCCGTAGGATGGGTCTCAGGTTTGGTATAAGCATTGAGATATCACATCTCTGCTATCAGAAGAGTCTCAGGATTGGAATGGGAAGGAGTTGGATATCCCATCTCATGTTATAGGAAGAGTCTCAGGTTTGGTATTAGAAGCATTGAGATATCACATCTCATGCTATAGGAAGTGTCTCAGGATTGGAATGGGAAGGACTTGGATATCACATCTCATGCTATACGGAGGGTTTCAAGTTTGATATTAGAAGCATTGAGATATCACATCTCATGCTATAGGAAGAGTCTCAGGTTTGGGAAGGGAAGGATTTGGATTTCACATCTCATGTTATAGGATGGTTCTCATGTTTGGTTTTTGAAGCATTGAGATATCACATCTCATGCTATCGGAAGGGTCTCAGGTTTGGTATTAGAAGCATTGAGATATCACATCTCATGCTATAGGATTGGTCTCCGGATTGGAATGTGAAGGATTTGGATATCACATCTCATGCTAAAGGAAGGGTCTCAGGTTTGGAATGGGAAGGAGTTGGATATGACATCTCTTGTTATAGGGAGGGTCTCAGGATTTGAATGGCAAGGAGTTGGATATCACATCTCATGCCATAGGAAGGGTCTCAGGTTTGGTATAAGCATTGAGATATCACATCTCTTATCGGAAGGGTCTCAGGATTGGATTGGGAAGGAGTTGGATATCACATCTCATGTTATAGGAAGGGTCTCCGGATTGGAATGTGAAGGATTTGGATATCACATCTCATGCTAAAGGAAGGGTCTCAGGTTTGGAATGGGAAGGAGTTGGATATGACATCTCTTGTTATAGGGAGGGTCTCAGGATTTGAATGGCAAGGAGTTGGATATCACATCTCATGCCATAGGAAGGGTCTCAGGTTTGGTATAAGCATTGAGATATCACATCTCTGCTATCGGAAGGGTCTCAGGATTGGATTGGGAAGGAGTTGGATATCCCTTCTCATGCTATAGGAAGGGTCTCAGCTTGGAATGGGAAGGAGTTGGATATCACATCTCATGCTAAAGGAAGGGTCTCAGGTTTGGTAGAAGCATTGAGATATCACATCTCATGCTATAGGAAGGGTCTCAGGATTGGAATGGGAAGGACTTAGATATCACATATCATGCTATAGGGAGGGTTTCAGTTTTGATATTAGAAGCATTGAGATATCACATCTCATGCTATCGGAAGTGTCTCAGGATTGGAATGGGAAGGAGCTGGATATTACATCTCATGCTAAAGGAAGGGTCTCAGGTTTGGAACGGGAAGGAGTTGGATATCCGATCTCATGTTATAGGAAGGGTCTCAGGTTTGGTATAAGCATTGAGATATCACATCTCTGCTATCGGAAGTGTCTCAGGATTGGAATGGGAAGGAATTGGATATCCCATCTCATGTTAAAGGACGGGTCACAGGATTGTTATTAGAATCATTGAGATATCATATTGCATGCTGTAGGAAGGGTCTAAGGATTGGAATGGGAAAGACTTGGATATCACATCTCATGCTATAGGAAGGGTCTCAGGTTTGGTATAAGCATTGAGATATCAAATCTCATGCTATAGGAAGGGTCTCAGGATTGGAATCGAAGGAGTTGGATATCACATCTCATGTTATAGGAAGGATCTCAGGTTTGGTATTAGAAGCATTGAGACATCACATCTCATGCTATAGGAAGGGTCTCAGGATTGGAATGGGAAGGAGTTGGATATCACATCTCATGCTATAGGAAGGGTCTCATGTTTGGTATAAGCATTGAGATATCACATCTCATGCTATAGGAAGGGTCTCAGGATTGGAATGGGAAGGAGTTGTATATGACATCTCATGCCGTAGGAAGGGTCTCAGGTTTGGTATAAGCATTGAGATATCACATCTCTGCTATCAGAAGAGTCTCAGGATTGGAATGGGAAGGAGTTGGATATCCCATCTCATGTTATAGGAAGAGTCTCAGGTTTGGTATTAGAAGCATTGAGATATCACATCTCATGCTATAGGAAGTGTCTCAGGATTGGAATGGGAAGGATTTGGATATCACATCTCATGCTATCGGAAGGGTCTCAAGTTTGATATTAGAAGCATTGAGATATCACATCTCATGCTATAGGAAGAGTCTCAGGTTTGGGAAGGGAAGGATTTGGATATCACATCTCATGCTAAAGGAAGGGTCTCAGGTTTGGAATGGGAAGGAGTTGGATATGACATCTCTTGTTATAGGGAGGGTCTCAGGATTTGAATGGCAAGGAGTTGGATATCACATCTCATGCCATAGGAAGGGTCTCAGGTTTGGTATAAGCATTGAGATATCACATCTCTTATCGGAAGGGTCTCAGGATTGGATTGGGAAGGAGTTGGATATCACATCTCATGTTATAGGAAGGGTCTCAGGATTGGAATGTGAAGGATTTGGATATCACATCTCATGCTAAAGGAAGGGTCTCAGGTTTGGAATGGGAAGGAGTTGGATATGACATCTCTTGTTATAGGGAGGGTCTCAGGATTTGAATGGCAAGGAGTTGGATATCACATCTCATGCCATAGGAAGGGTCTCAGGTTTGGTATAAGCATTGAGATATCACATCTCTGCTATCGGAAGGGTCTCAGGATTGGATTGGGAAGGAGTTGGATATCCCTTCTCATGCTATAGGAAGGGTCTCAGGTTGGAATGGGAAGGAGTTGGATATCACATCTCATGCTAAAGGAAGGGTCTCAGGTTTGGTAGAAGCATTGAGATATCACATCTCATGCTATAGGAAGGGTCTCAGGATTGGAATGGGAAGGACTTAGATATCACATATCATGCTATAGGGAGGGTTTCAGTTTTGATATTAGAAGCATTGAGATATCACATCTCATGCTATCGGAAGTGTCTCAGGATTGGAATGGGAAGGAGCTGGATATTACATCTCATGCTAAAGGAAGGGTCTCAGGTTTGGAACGGGAAGGAGTTGGATATCCGATCTCATGTTATAGGAAGGGTCTCAGGTTTGGTATAAGCATTGAGATATCACATCTCTGCTATCGGAAGTGTCTCAGGATTGGAATGGGAAGGAATTGGATATCCCATCTCATGTTAAAGGACGGGTCACAGGATTGTTATTAGAATCATTGAGATATCATATTGCATGCTGTAGGAAGGGTCTAAGGATTGGAATGGGAAAGACTTGGATATCACATCTCATGCTATAGGAAGGGTCTCAGGTTTGGTATAAGCATTGAGATATCAAATCTCATGCTATAGGAAGGGTCTCAGGATTGGAATGGAAGGAGTTGGATATCACATCTCATGTTATAGGAAGGATCTCAGGTTTGGTATTAGAAGCATTGAGACATCACATCTCATGCTATAGGAAGGGTCTCAGGATTGGAATGGGA
Source organism: Ambystoma mexicanum (assembly GCF_040938575.1). Classification (NCBI taxonomy): domain Eukaryota; kingdom Metazoa; phylum Chordata; class Amphibia; order Caudata; family Ambystomatidae; genus Ambystoma; species Ambystoma mexicanum. The sequence continues at coordinate 571,670,051 of NC_090932.1, read as the reverse complement.
AGGAGTTGGATATCACATCTCATGCTATAGGAAGGGTCTCATGTTTGGTATTAGAAGCATTGAGATATCACATCTCATGCTATAGGAAGTGTCTCAGGATTGGAATGGGAAGGACTTGGATATCACATCTCATGCTATAGGGAGGGTCTTAAGTTTGATATTAGAAGCATTGAGATATCACATCTCATGCTATAGGAAGGGTCTCAGGATTGGAATGGGAAGGAGTTGTATATGACATCTCATGCCGTAGGAAGGGTCTCAGGTTTGGTATAAGCATTGAGATATCACATCTCTGCTATCAGAAGAGTCTCAGGATTGGAATGGGAAGGACTTGGATATCACATCTCATGCTATAGGGAGGGTCTCAAGTTTGATATTAGAAGCATTGAGATATCACATCTCATGCTATAGGAAGAGTCTCAGGTTTGGGAAGGGAAGGATTTGGATTTCACATCTCATGTTATAGGATGGTTCTCATGTTTGGTTTTTGAAGCATTGAGATATCACATCTCATGCTATCGGAAGGGTCTCAGGTTTGGTATTAGAAGCATTGAGATATCACATCTCATGCTATAGGATTGGTCTCCGGATTGGAATGTGAAGGATTTGGATATCACATCTCATGCTAAAGGAAGGGTCTCAGGTTTGGAATGGGAAGGAGTTGGATATGACATCTCTTGTTATAGGGAGGGTCTCAGGATTTGAATGGCAAGGAGTTGGATATCACATCTCATGCCATAGGAAGGGTCTCAGGTTTGGTATAAGCATTGAGATATCACATCTCTGCTATCGGAAGGGTCTCAGGATTGGAATGGGAAGGACTTAGATATCACATCTCATGCTATAGGGAGGGTCTCAGTTTTGATATTAGAAGCATTGAGATACCACATCTCATGCTATCGGAAGGGTCTCAGGATTGGAATGGGAGGAGCTGGATATCACATCTCATGCTAAAGGAAGGGTCTCAGGTTTGGAAGGGGAAGGATTTGGATATCACATCTCATGTTATAGGATGGGTCTCAGGTTTGGTATTAGAAGCATTGTGATATCACATCTCATGCTATAGGAAGTGTCTCAGGATTGGAATGGGAAGGAGTTGGATATCACATCTCATGTTATAGGATGGTTCTCATGTTTGGTTTTTGAAGCATTGAGATATCACATCTCATGCTATCGGAAGGGTCTCAGGTTTGGTATTAGAAGCATTGAGATATCACATCTCATGCTATAGGATTGGTCTCCGGATTGGAATGTGAAGGATTTGGATATCACATCTCATGCTAAAGGAAGGGTCTCAGGTTTGGAATGGGAAGGAGTTGGATATGACATCTCTTGTTATAGGGAGGGTCTCAGGATTTGAATGGCAAGGAGTTGGATATCACATCTCATGCCATAGGAAGGGTCTCAGGTTTGGTATAAGCATTGAGATATCACATCTCTGCTATCGGAAGGGTCTCAGGATTGGATTGGGAAGGAGTTGGATATCACATCTCATGTTATAGGAAGGGTCTCCGGATTGGAATGTGAAGGATTTGGATATCACATCTCATGCTAAAGGAAGGGTCTCAGGTTTGGAATGGGAAGGAGTTGGATATGACATCTCTTGTTATAGGGAGGGTCTCAGGATTTGAATGGCAAGGAGTTGGATATCACATCTCATGCCATAGGAAGGGTCTCAGGTTTGGTATAAGCATTGAGATATCACATCTCTGCTATCGGAGGGGTCTCAGGATTGGATTGGGAAGGAGTTGGATATCCCTTCTCATGCTATAGGAAGGGTCTCAGGTTGGAATGGGAAGGAGTTGGATATCACATCTCATGCTAAAGGAAGGGTCTCAGGTTTGGTAGAAGCATTGAGATATCACATCTCATGCTATAGGAAGGGTCTCAGGATTGGAATGGGAAGGACTTAGATATCACATATCATGCTATAGGGAGGGTTTCAGTTTTGATATTAGAAGCATTGAAATATCACATCTCATGCTATCGGAAGTGTCTCAGGATTGGAATGGGAAGGAGCTGGATATTACATCTCATGCTAAAGGAAGGGTCTCAGGTTTGGAACGGGAAGGAGTTGGATATCCGATCTCATGTTGTAGGAAGGGTCTCAGGTTTGGTATAAGCATTGAGATATCACATCTCTGCTATCGGAAGTGTCTCAGGATTGGAATGGGAAGGAATTGGATATCCCATCTCATGTTATAGGATGGGTCTCAGGATTGTTATTAGAATCATTGAGATATCATATTGCATGCTGTAGGAAGGGTCTAAGGATTGGAATGGGAAAGACTTGGATATCACATCTCATGCTATAGGAAGGGTCTCAGGTTTGGTATAAGCATTGAGATATCAACTCTCATGCTATAGGAAGGGTCTCAGGATTGGAATGGAAGGAGTTGGATATCACATCTCATGTTATAGGAAGGATCTCAGGTTTGGTATTAGAAGCATTGAGACATCACATCTCATGCTATAGGAAGGGTCTCAGGATTGGAATGGGAAGGAGTTGGATATCACATCTCATGCTATAGGAAGGGTCTCAGGTTTGGTATAAGCATTGAGATATCACATCTCATGCTATAGGAAGGGTCTCAGGATTGGAATGGGAAGGAGTTGTATATGACATCTCATGCCGTAGGAAGGGTCTCAGGTTTGGAATGGGAAGGACTTAGATATCACATCTCATGCTATAGGGAGGGTCTCAGTTTTGATATTAGAAGCATTGAGATACCACATCTCATGCTATCGGAAGGGTCTCAGGATTGGAATGGGAGGAGCTGGATATCACATCTCATGCTAAAGGAAGGGTCTCAGGTTTGGAAGGGGAAGGATTTGGATATCACATCTCATGTTATAGGATGGGTCTCAGGTTTGGTATTAGAAGCATTGTGATATCACATCTCATGCTATAGGAAGTGTCTCAGGATTGGAATGGGAAGGAGTTGGATATCACATCTCATGTTATAGGATGGTTCTCATGTTTGGTTTTTGAAGCATTGAGATATCACATCTCATGCTATCGGAAGGGTCTCAGGTTTGGTATTAGAAGCATTGAGATATCACATCTCATGCTATAGGATTGGTCTCCGGATTGGAATGTGAAGGATTTGGATATCACATCTCATGCTAAAGGAAGGGTCTCAGGTTTGGAATGGGAAGGAGTTGGATATGACATCTCTTGTTATAGGGAGGGTCTCAGGATTTGAATGGCAAGGAGTTGGATATCACATCTCATGCCATAGGAAGGGTCTCAGGTTTGGTATAAGCATTGAGATATCACATCTCTGCTATCGGAAGGGTCTCAGGATTGGATTGGGAAGGAGTTGGATATCACATCTCATGTTATAGGAAGGGTCTCCGGATTGGAATGTGAAGGATTTGGATATCACATCTCATGCTAAAGGAAGGGTCTCAGGTTTGGAATGGGAAGGAGTTGGATATGACATCTCTTGTTATAGGGAGGGTCTCAGGATTTGAATGGCAAGGAGTTGGATATCACATCTCATGCCATAGGAAGGGTCTCAGGTTTGGTATAAGCATTGAGATATCACATCTCTGCTATCGGAGGGGTCTCAGGATTGGATTGGGAAGGAGTTGGATATCCCTTCTCATGCTATAGGAAGGGTCTCAGGTTGGAATGGGAAGGAGTTGGATATCACATCTCATGCTAAAGGAAGGGTCTCAGGTTTGGTAGAAGCATTGAGATATCACATCTCATGCTATAGGAAGGGTCTCAGGATTGGAATGGGAAGGACTTAGATATCACATATCATGCTATAGGGAGGGTTTCAGTTTTGATATTAGAAGCATTGAAATATCACATCTCATGCTATCGGAAGTGTCTCAGGATTGGAATGGGAAGGAGCTGGATATTACATCTCATGCTAAAGGAAGGGTCTCAGGTTTGGAACGGGAAGGAGTTGGATATCCGATCTCATGTTGTAGGAAGGGTCTCAGGTTTGGTATAAGCATTGAGATATCACATCTCTGCTATCGGAAGTGTCTCAGGATTGGAATGGGAAGGAATTGGATATCCCATCTCATGTTATAGGATGGGTCTCAGGATTGTTATTAGAATCATTGAGATATCATATTGCATGCTGTAGGAAGGGTCTAAGGATTGGAATGGGAAAGACTTGGATATCACATCTCATGCTATAGGAAGGGTCTCAGGTTTGGTATAAGCATTGAGATATCAACTCTCATGCTATAGGAAGGGTCTCAGGATTGGAATGGAAGGAGTTGGATATCACATCTCATGTTATAGGAAGGATCTCAGGTTTGGTATTAGAAGCATTGAGACATCACATCTCATGCTATAGGAAGGGTCTCAGGATTGGAATGGGAAGGAGTTGGATATCACATCTCATGCTATAGGAAGGGTCTCAGGTTTGGTATAAGCATTGAGATATCACATCTCATGCTATAGGAAGGGTCTCAGGATTGGAATGGGAAGGAGTTGTATATGACATCTCATGCCGTAGGAAGGGTCTCAGGTTTGGTATAAGCATTGAGATATCACATCTCTGCTATCAGAAGAGTCTCAGGATTGGAATGGGAAGGAGTTGGATATCCCATCTCATGTTATAGGAAGAGTCTCAGGTTTGGTATTAGAAGCATTGAGATATCACATCTAATGCTATAGGAAGTGTCTCAGGATTGGAATGGGAAGGACTTGGATATCACATCTCATGCTATAGGGAGGGTCTCAAGTTTGATATTAGAAGCATTGAGATATCACATCTCATGCTATAGGAAGAGTCTCAGGTTTGGGAAGGGAAGGATTTGGAATTCACATCTCATGTTATAGGATGGTTCTCATGTTTGGTTTTTGAAGCATAGAGATATCACATCTCATGCTATCGGAAGGGTCTCAGGTTTGGTATTAGAAGCATTGAGATATCACATCTCATGCTATAGGATTGGTCTCCGGATTGGAATGTGAAGGATTTGGAAATCACATCTCATGCTAAAGGAAGGGTCTCAGGTTTGGAATGGGAAGGAGTTGGATATGACATCTCTTGTTAAAGGGAGGGTCTCAGGATTTGAATGGCAAGGAGTTGGATATCACATCTCATGCCATAGGAAGGGTCTCAGGTTTGGTATAAGCATTGAGATATCACATCTCTGCTATCGGAAGGGTCTCAGGATTGGAATGGGAAGGAGCTGGATATCACATCTCATGCTAAAGGAAGGGTCTCAGGTTTGGAACGGGAAGGAGTTGGATATCACATCTCATGTTATAGGAAGGGTCTCAAGTTTGGTATAAGCATTGAGATATCACATCTCTGCTATCGGAAGTGTCTCAGGATTGGAATGGGAAGGAGTTGGATATCCCATCTCATGTTATAGGACGGGTCTCAGGTGTGTTATTAGAATCATTGAGATATCATATTGCATGCTGTAGGAAGGGTCTAAGGATTGGAATGGGAAGGACTTGGATATCACATCTCATGCTATAGATAGGCTCTCAGGTTTGGAAAGGGAAGGAGTTGGATATCACATTTCATGTTAGAGGAAGGATCTCAGGTTTGGTATTAGAGGCATTGAGATATCACATCTCATGCTATAGGAAGGATCTCAGGTTGGAATGGGAAGGAGTTGGATATCACATCTCATGTTATAGGAAGGCTCTCAGGTTTGGAAGGGGAAAGAGTTGGATATCACATTTCATGTTAGAGGTAGGATCTCAGGTTTGGTATTAGAGGCATTGAGATATCACATCTCATGCTATCAGAAGGGTCTCAGGATTGGAATGGGAAGGAGTTGGATATCACATCTCATGCTAAAGGGAGGGTCTCAGGTTTGGAAGGGGAAGGATTTGGATATCACATCTCATGTTATAGGAAGGATCTCAGGTTTGGTATTAGAAGCATTGAGATATCACATCTCATGCTATCGGAAGGATCTCAGGTTTGGTATTAGAAACATTGAGATATCACATCTCATGCTATCAGAAGGGTCTCAGGATTGGAATGGGAAGGAGTTGGATATCACATCTCATGCTAAAGGGAGGGTCTCAGGTTTGGAAGGGGAAGGATTTCAATATCACATCTCATGTTATCGGAAGGATCTCAGGTTTGGTATTAGAAGTATTGAGATATCACATCTCATGCTATAGGAAGGGTCTCAGGATTGGAATGGGAAGGAGTTGGATATCACATCTCATGCTAAAGGAAGGGTCTCAGGTTTGGTAGAAGCATTGAGATATCACATCTCTGCTATCAGAAGAGTCTCAGGATTGGAATGGGAAGGAGTTGGATATCCCATCTCATGTTATATGAAGAGTCTCAGGTTTGGTATTAGAAGCATTGAGATATCACATCTCATGCTATAGGAAGTGTCTCAGGATTGGAATGGGAAGGACTTGGATATAACATCTCATGCTATAGGGAGGGTCTGAAGTTTGATATTAGAAGCATTGAGATATCACATCTCATGCTATAGGAAGAGTCTCAGGTTTGGGAAGGGAAGGATTTGGAATTCACATCTCATGTTATAGGATGGTTCTCATGTTTGGTTTTTGAAGCATAGAGATATCACATCTCATGCTATCGGAAGGGTCTCAGGTTTGGTATTAGAAGCATTGAGATATCACATCTCATGCTATAGGATTGGTCTCCGGATTGGAATGTGAAGGATTTGGAAATCACATCTCATGCTAAAGGAAGGGTCTCAGGTTTGGAATGGGAAGGAGTTGGATATGACATCTCTTGTTATAGGGAGGGTCTCAGGATTTGAATGGCAAGGAGTTGGATATCACATCTCATGCCATAGGAAGGGTCTCAGGTTTGGTATAAGCATTGAGATATCACATCTCTGCTATCGGAAGGGTCTCAGGATTGGATTGGGAAGGAGTTGGATATCTCATCTCATGTTATAGGAAGAGTCTCCGGTTTGGAATGTGAAGGATTTGGATATCACATCTCATGCTAAAGGAAGGGTCTCAGGTTTGGAATGGGAAGGAGTTGGATATGACATCTCTTGTTATAGGGAGGGTCTCAGGATTTGAATGGCAAGGAGTTGGATATCACATCTCATGCCATAGGAAGGGTCTCAGGTTTGGTATAAGCATTGAGATATCACATCTATGCTATCGGAAGGGTCTCAGGATTGGATTGGGAAGGAGTTGGATATCCCTTCTCATGCTATAGGAAGGGTCTCAGGTTGGAATGGGAAGGAGTTGGATATCACATCTCATGCTAAAGGAAGGGTCTCAGGTTTGGTAGAAGCATTGAGATATCACATCTCATGCTATAGGAAGGGTCTCAGGATTGGAATGGGAAGGACTTTGATATCACATATCATGCTATAGGGAGGGTTTCAGTTTTGATATTAGAAGCATTGAGATATCACATCTCATGCTATCGGAAGTGTCTCAGGATTGGAATGGGAAGGAGCTGGATATTACATCTCATGCTAAAGGAAGGGTCTCAGGTTTGGAACGGGAAGGAGTTGGATATCCGATCTCATGTTATAGGAAGGGTCTCAGGTTTGGTATAAGCATTGAGATATCACATCTCTGCTATCGGAAGTGTCTCAGGATTGGAATGGGAAGGAATTGGATATCCCATCTCATGTTATAGGACGGGTCTCAGGATTGTTATTAGAATCATTGAGATATCATATTGCATGCTGTAGGAAGGGTCTAAGGATTGGAATGGGAAAGACTGGGATATCACATCTCATGCTATAGGAAGGGTCTCAGGTTTGGTATAAGCATTGAGATATCAAATCTCATGCTATAGGAAGGGTCTCAGGATTGGAATGGAAGGAGTTGGATATCACATCTCATGTTATAGGAAGGATCTCAGGTTTGGTATTAGAAGCATTGAGACATCACATCTCATGCTATAGGAAGGGTCTCAGGATTGGAATGGGAAGGAGTTGGATATCACATCTCATGCTATAGGAAGGGTCTCAGGTTTGGTATAAGCATTGAGATATCACATCTCATGCTATAGGAAGGGTCTCAGGATTGGAATGGGAAGGAGTTGTATATGACATCTCATGCCGTAGGAAGGGTCTCAGGTTTGGTATAAGCATTGAGATATCACATCTCATGCTATAGGAAGGGTCTCAGGATTGGAATGGGAAGGAGTTGGATATCCCATCTCATGTTATAGGACGGGTCTCAGGTTTGTTATTAGAATCATTGAGATATCATATTGCATGCTGTAGGAAGGGTCTAAGGATTGGAATGGGAAGGACTTGGATATCACATCTCATGCTATAGATAGGCTCTCAGGTTTGGAAAGGGAAGGAGTTGGATATCACATTTCATGTTAGAGGAAGGATCTCAGGTTTGGTATTAGAGGCATTGAGATATCACATCTCATGCTATAGGAAGGGTCTCAGGTTGGAATGGGAAGGAGTTGGATATCACATCTCATGTTATAGGAAGGCTCTCAGGTTTGGAAGGGGAAAGAGTTGGATATCACATTTCATGTTAGAGGTAGGATCTCAGGTTTGGTATTAGAGGCATTGAGATATCACATCTCATGCTATCAGAAGGGTCTCAGGATTGGAATGGGAAGGAGTTGGATATCACATCTCATGCTAAAGGGAGGGTCTCAGGTTTGGAAGGGGAAGGATTTGGATATCACATCTCATGTTATAGGAAGTATCTCAGGTTTGGTATTAGAAGCATTGAGATATCACATCTCATGCTATCGGAAGGATCTCAGGTTTGGTATTAGAAACATTGAGATATCACATCTCATGCTATCAGAAGGGTCTCAGGATTGGAATGGGAAGGAGTTGGATATCACATCTCATGCTAAAGGGAGGGTCTCAGGTTTGGAAGGGGAAGGATTTGGATATCACATCTCATGTTATCGGAAGATCTCAGGTTTGGTATTAGAAGTATTGAGATATCACATCTCATGCTATAGGAAGGGTCTCAGGATTGGAATGGGAAGGAGTTGGATATCACATCTCATGCTAAAGGAAGGGTCTCAGGTTTGGTAGAAGCATTGAGATATCACATCTCATGCTATAGGAAGGGTCTTAGGATTGGAATGGGAAGTACTTAGATATCACATATCATGCTATAGGGAGGGTTTCAGATTTGATATTAGAAGCATTGAGATATCACATCTCATGCTATCGGAAGTGTCTCAGGATTGGAATGGGAAGGAGCTGGATATCACATCTCATGCTAAAGGAAGGGTCTCAGGTTTGGAACGGGAAGGAGTTAGATATCCGATCTCATGTTATAGGAAGGGTCTCAGGTTTGGTATAAGCATTGAGATATCACATCTCTGCAATCGGAAGTGTCTCAGGATTGGAATGGGAAGGAATTGGATATCCCATCTCACGTTATAGGACAGGTCTCAGGATTGTTATTAGAATCATTGAGATATCATATTGCATGATGTAGGAAGGGTCTAAGGATTGGAATGGGAAGGACTTGGGTATCACATCTCATGCTATAGGAAGGGTCTCAGGTTTGGTATAAGCATTGAGATATCAAATCTCATGCTATAGGAAGGGTCTCAGGATTGGAATGGAAGGAGTTGGATATCACATCTCATGTTATAGGAAGGATCTCAGGTTTGGTATTAGAAGCATTGAGACATCACATCTCATGCTATAGGAAGGGTCTCAGGATTGGAATCGGAAGGAGTTGGATATCACATCTCATGCTATAGGAAGGGTCTCAGGTTTGGTATAAGCATTGAGATATCACATCTCATGCTATAGGAAGGGTCTCAGGATTGGAATGGGAAGGAGTTGTATATGACATCTCATGCCGTAGGAAGGGTCTCAGGTTTGGTATAAGCATTGAGATATCACATCTCTGCTATTGGAAGGGTCTCAGGATTGGAATGGGAAGGAGTTGGATATCCCATCTCATGTTATAGGAAGAGTCTCAGGTTTGGTATTAGAAGCATTGAGATATCACATCTCATGCTATAGGAAGTGTCTCAGGATTGGAATGGGAAGGACTTGGATATCACATCTCATGCTATAGGGAGGGTCTCAAGTTTGATATTAGAAGCATTGAGATATCACATCTCATGCTATAGGAAGGGTCTCAGGATTGGAATGGGAAGGAGTGGATATCACATCTCATGCTATAGGAAGGGTCTCAGGTTTGGTATAAGCAGTGAGATATCACATCTCATGCTATAGGAAGGGTCTCAGGATTGGAATGGGAAGGAGTTGGATATCACATCTCATGCTATAGGAAGGGTCTCAGGTCTGGTATAAGCAGTGAGATATCACATCTCATGCTATAGGAAGGGTCTCAGGATTGGAATGGGAAGGAGTTGGATATCACATCTCATGTTATAGGAAGGATCTCAGGTTTGGTATAAGCATTGAGATATCACATCTCTGCTATCGGAAGGGTCTCAGGATTGGAATGGTAAGGAGTTGGATATTCCCATCTCATGTTATAGGAAGGGTCTCAGGTTTGGTATTAGAAGCATTGAGATATCACATCTCATGCTATAGGAAGGGTCTCAGGATTGGAATGGGAAGGACTTGGATATCACATCTCATGCTATAGGGAGGGTCTCAGGATTGGAATGGGAAGGACTTAGATATCACATATCATTTTTGTTGGTCTCAGTTTTGATATTAGAAGCATTGAGATATCACATCTCATGCTATCGGAAGTGTCTCAGTATTGGAATGGGAAGGAGCTGGATATCACATCTCATGCTAAAGGAAGGGTCTCAGGTTTGGAACGGGAAGGAGTTGGATATCACATCTCATGCTATAGGAAGGGTCTCAGGTTTGGTATAAGCATTGATATATCAAATCTCATGCTATAGGAAGGGTCTCAGGATTGGAATGGAAGGAGTTGGATATCACATCTCATGTTATAGGAAGGATCTCAGGTTTGGTATTAGAAGCTTTGAGACATCACATCTCATGCTATAGGAAGGGTCTCAGGATTGGAATGGGAAGGAGTTGGATATCACATCTCTTGCTATAGGAAGGGTCTCAGGTTTGGTATAAGCATTGAGATATCACATCTCATGCTATAGGAAGGGTCTCAGGATTGGAATGGGAAGGAGTTGTATATGACATCTCATGCCGTAGGAAGGGTCTCAGGTTTGGTATAAGCATTGAGATATCACATTTCTGCTATCGGAAGAGTCTCAGGATTGGAATGGGAAGGAGTTTTATATCCCATCTCATGTTATAGGAAGAGTCTCAGGTTTGGTATTAGAAGCATTGAGATATCACATCTCATGCTATAGGAAGTGTCTCAGGATTGGAATGGGAAGGACTTGGATATCACATCTCATGCTATAGGGAGGGTCTCAAGTTTGATATTAGAAGCATTGAGATATCACATCTCATGCTATAGGAAGGGTCTCAGGATTGGAATGGGAAGGACTTAGATATCACATATCATTTTTGTTGGTCTCAGTTTTGATATTAGAAGCATTGAGATATCACATCTCATGCTATAGGATTGGTCTCCGGATTGGAATGTGAAGGATTTGGATATTACATCTCATGCTAAAGGAAGGGTCTCAGGTTTGGAATGGGAAGGAGTTGGATACGACATCTCTTGTTATAGGGAGGGTCTCAGGATTTGAATGGCAAGGTGTTGGATATCACATCTCATGCCATAGGAAGGGTCTCAGGTTTGGTATAAGCATTGAGATATCACATCTCTGCTATCGGAAGGGTCTCAGGATTGGAATGGGAAGGACTTAGATATCACATCTCATGCTATAGAGAGGGTCTCAGTTTTGATATTAGAAGCATTGAGATACCACATCTCATGCTATCGGAAGGGTCTCAGGATTGGAATGGGAGGAGCTGGATATCACATCTCATGCTAAAGGAAGGGTCTCAGGTTTGGAAGGGGAAGGATTTGGATATCACATCTCATGTTATAGGATGGGTCTCAGGTTTGGTATTAGAAGCATTGTGATATCACATCTCATGCTATAGGAAGTGTCTCAGGATTGGAATGGGAAGGAGTTGGATATCACATCTCATGCTATAGGAAGGGTTTCAGGTTTGGTAGAAGCATTGAGATATCACATCTCATGCTATAGGAAGAGTCTCAGGTTTGGGAAGGGAAGGATTTGGATTTCACATCTCATGTTATAGGATGGTTCTCATGTTTGGTTTTTGAAGCATTGAGATATCACATCTCATGCTATCGGAAGGGTCTCAGGTTTGGTATTAGAAGCATTGAGATATCACATCTCATGCTATAGGATTGGTCTCCGGATTGGAATGTGAAGGATTTAGATATCACATCTCATGCTAAAGGAAGGGTCTCAGGTTTAGAATGGGAAGGAGTTGGATATGACATCTCTTGTTATAGGGAGGGTCTCAGGATTTGAATGGCAAGGAGTTGGATATCACATCTCATGCCATAGGAAGGGTCTCAGGTTTGGTAGAAGCATTGAGATATCACATCTCATGCTATAGGAAGGGTCTCAGGATTGGAATGGAAAGGAGTTGGATATCACATCTCATGCCATAGGAAGGGTCTCAGGTTTGGTATAAGCATTGAGATATCACATCTCTACTATCGTAAGGGTCTCAGGATTGGAATAGGAAGGAGTTGGATATCCCATCTCATGCTTTAAGAAGGGTCTCAGGTTTGGTATTAGAAGCATTGAGATATCACATCTCATGCTATAGGAAGGGTCTAAGGATTGGAATGGGAAGGAGTTGGATATCACATTTTATGCTATAGGAAGGGTCTCAGGTTTGGTATTACAAGCATTGTGATATTATATCTCATGGTATAGGAAGGGTCTCAGGATTGGATTGGGAAGGAGTTGGATATCACATCTCATGCTATAGGAAGGGTCTCAGGTTTGGAATGGGAAGGGTTTGTACATCACATCTCTTGCTGTAGGAAGGGCCTCAGGTTTGGTATGAGAAACATTGAGATATCACATCTCATGTTATAGGAAGGATATCAGGTTTGGAATTAGAAGCATTGAGATATCACATCTCTGCTATCGAAAGGGTCTCAGGATTGGAATGGGAAGGAGTTGGATATCCCATCTCATGTTATAGGAAGGGTCTCAGATTTGGTATTAGAAGCATTGAGATATCACATCTCATGCTATAGGAAGGGTCTCAGGATTGGAATGGGAAGGGCTTGGATATCCCATCTCATGTTATAGGACGGGTCTCAGGTGTGGTATTAGAAGCATTGAGATATCACATTGCATGCTGTAGGAATGGTCTCAGGTTTGGAATGGGAAGGAATTGGATATCACATCTCATGTCATAGGAAGGATCTCAGGTTTTCTATTAGAAGCATTGAGATATCACATCTCATGCTATAGGAATGGTCTCAGGATTGGAATGGGAAGGAGTTGGATATTACATTCTTGCTATAGGAAGGGTCTCAGGTTTGCAATGGGAAGGAGTTGGATATCACATATGCTATAGGAAGGGTCTCAGGTTTGGAACACGGGAAGGAGTTGGATATCACATCTCATGCTTTAAGAAGGGTCTCAGTTTTGGTATTAGAAGCATTGAGATATCACATCTCATGCTATAGGAAGGGTCTCAGGATTGGAATGGAAAGGAGTTGGATATCACATCTCATGCCATAGGAAGGGTCTCAGGTTTGGTATAAGCATTGATATATCACATCTCTGCTATCGTAAGGGTCTCAGGATTGGAATAGGAAGGAGTTGGATATCCCATCTCATGCTTTAAGAAGGGTCTCAGGTTTGGTATTAGAAGCATTGAGATATCACATCTCATGCTATAGGAAGGGTCTAAGGATTGGAATGGGAAGGAGTTGGATATCACATCTTATGCTATAGGAAGGGTCTCAGGTTTGGTATTACAAGCATTGTGATATTACATCTCATGCTATAGGAAGGGTCTCAGGATTGGATTGGGAAGGAGTTGGATATCACATCTCATGCTATAGGAAGGGTCTCAGTTTTGGAATGGGAAGGATTTGTACATCACATCTCTTGCTATAGGAAGGGCCTCAGGTTTGGAATGGGAAGGAGTTGGATATCACATCTCAAGCTATCTCAGGATTGGAATGGGAAGGAGTTTGATATCACATCTCAAGCTATAGGAAGGGTCTCAGGTTTGAAAAGGGGAAGGATTTGGATTTCACATCTCATGTTTTAGGACGGGTCTCAGGTTTGGTATTAGAAACATTGAGATATCCCATCTCATGGTATAGGAAGGGTCTCAGGATTGGATTGGGAAGGAGTTGGATATCACATCTCATGCAATAGGAAGGGTCTCAGGTTTGGTAGAAGCATTGAGATATCACATCTCATGCTATAGGAAGGGTCTCAGGATTGGAATGGAAAGGAGTTGGATATCACATCTAATGCCATAGGAAGGGTCTCAGCTTTGGTATAAGCATTGAGATATCACATCTCTGCTATCGTAAGGGTCTCAGGATTGGAATAGGAAGGAGTTGGATATCCCATCTCATGCTTTAAGAAGGGTCTCAGGTTTGGTATTAGAAGCATTGAGATATCACATTTCATGCTATAGGAAGGGTCTAAGGATTGGAATGGGAAGGAGTTGGATATCACATTTTATGCTATAGGAAGGGTCTCAGGTTTGGTATGAGAAACATTGAGATATCACATCTCATGTTATTGGAAGGATATCAATTTTGGTATTAGAAGCATTGAGATATCACATCTCTGCTATCGAAAGGGTCTCAGGATTGGAATGGGAAGGAGTTGGATATCCCATCTCATGTTATAGGAAGGGTCTCAGGTTTGGTATTAGAAGCATTGAGATATCACATCTCATGCTATAGGAAGGGTCTCAGGATTGGAATGGGAAGGGCTTGGATATCCCATCTCATGTTATAGGACGGGTCTCAGGTGTGGTATTAGAAGCATTGAGATATCACATTGCATGCTGTAGGAAGGGTCTCAGGTTTGGAATGGGAAGGAGTTGGATATCACATATGCTAAAGGAAAGGTCTCAGGTTTGGAAGGGGAAGGATTTGGATCTCACATCTCATGTTTTAGGACGGGTCTCAGGTTTGGTATTAGAAGCCTTGAGATATCACATCTCATGGTATGATAAGGGTCTCAGGATTGGAATGGGAAGGAGTTGGACATCACATCTCAAGCTATCTCAGGATTGGAATGGGAAGGAGTTTGATATCACATCTCGAGCTATAGGAAGGGTCTCAGGTTTGGGAAGGGAAGGATTGGGATTTCACATCTCATGTTATAGGATGGTTCTCAGGTTTGGTATTAGAAGCATTGAGATATCACATCTCATGCTATAGGAAGGGTCGCAGGATTGGAATGTGAAGGATTTGGATATCACATCATGCTAAAGGTAGGGTCTCAGGTTTGGTATAAGCATTGAGATATCACATCTCTGCTATCGGAAGGGTCTCAGGATTGGATTGGGAAGGAGTTGGATATCCCTTATGCTATAGGAAGGGTATCAGGTTAGAATGGGAAGGAGTTGGATATCACATCTCATGCTATAGGAAGGGTCTCAAGATTGAAATGGGAAGGATTTGGATATCCCATCTCTTGCTATAGGAAGGGTCTCAGGTTTTTTATTAGAAACATTGAGATATCACATCTCATGCTATAGGAAGGGTTTCAGGATTGGAATGGGAAGGAGTTGGATATCCCTTCTCATGCTAAAGGAAGGTCAGGTTGGAATGGGAAGGAATTGGATATCACATCTCGTTATAGGAAGGGTCTCAGGATTGGAATGGGAAGGATTTGGATATCACATCTCTTGCTATAGGAAGGGTCTCAGGTTTTTTATTAGAAACATTGAGCCATCACATCTCATGCTATAGGAAGGGTTTCAGAATTGGAATGGAAGGATTTGGATATCACATCTCATGCTAATTGAAGGGTCTCAGGTTTGGAAGGGGAAGGATTTGGATATCATATCTCATGTTATAGGACGGGTCCCAGGTTTGGTATTAGAAGCATTGAGATATCACATCTCAAGCTATAGGAGGTGTCTCAGGATTGGAATGGGAAGGAGTTGGATATCACGTCTCATGTTATAGGAAGGGTCTCAGGATTGGAATGGCAAGGAGTTGGATATCACATCTCATGCTAAAGGAAGGGTCTCAGGTTTGATAGAAGCATTGAGATCACATCTCATGCTATAGGAAGGAACTCAGGATTGCAATGGGAAGGAGTTGGATATCACATCTCATGCCATAGGATGGGTCATCAGGTTTGGTATAAGCATTGAGATATCACATCTCTGCTATCGGAAGGGTCTCAGGATAGGAATGGGAAGGACTTAGATACTCATACTATAGGGAGGGTCTCAGTTTTGATATTAGAAGCATTGAGCTATCACATCTCATGCTATCGGAAGGGTCTCAGGATTGGAATGGGATGGAGTTGGATATCACATCTCAAGCTATCTCAGGATTGGAATGGGAAGGAGTTTGATATCACATCTCAAGCTATAGGAAGGGTCTCAGGTTTGGAAGGGGAAGTATTTGGATCTCACATCTCATGTTTTAGGACGGGTCTCAGGTTTGGTATTAGAAGCATTGAGATATCACATCTCATGGTATAGGAAGGGTCTCAGGATTGGAATGGGAAGGAGTTGGATATCACATCTCAAGCTATCTCAGGTTTGGAATGGGAAGGAGTTTGATATCACATCTCAAGCTATAGGAAGGGTCTCAGGTTTGGAAAGGGAAGGATTTGGATTTCACATCTCATGTTATAGGATGGTTCTCATGTTTGGTTTTAGTAGCATTGAGATATCACATCTCATGCTATCGGAAGGGTCTCAGGTTTGGAAAGGGAAGGATTTGGAGTTCACATGTTATAGGATGGTTCTCAGGTTTGGTTTTAGAAGCATTACGATATAACATCTCATGCTATAGGAAGGGTCTCAGGTTTGGAATGGGAAGGAGTTGGATATCACATTGAATGGGAAGGAGTTTGATATCACATCTCAAGCTATAGGAAGGGTCTCAGGTTCGGAAAGGGAATGATTTGGATTTCACATCTCATGTTATAGGATGGTTCTCATGTTTGGTTTTAGAAGCATTGAGATATCACATCTCATGCTATCAGAAGGGTCTCAGGTTTGGAATGGGAAGGAGTTTGATATCACATCTCATGCTATAGGAAGGATCTCAGGTTTGGTATTAGAAGCATTGAGATATCACATCTCATGCTATAGGAAGGGTCTCAGGATTGGAATCGGAAGGAGTTGTATATGACATCTCATGCTGTTAAGACGGATTTCTGAACTCTGTCCTGGTGGCGCAGAAGTTCAGAAGGCCAACCTAATTACTTGGAACAGGGTAACCTCTGGACGAGCCAGACCAATCAAGGTAGCGATCGGATTTGGATATCACATCTCATGCTAAAGGAAGGGTCTTAGGTTTGGAAGGGGAAGGATTTGGATATCACATCTCATGTTATAGGACGGGTCCCAGGTTTGGTATTAGAAGCATTGAGCACTGAGACCCTTCCTATGGCATGAGATGTGATATCCAACTCCATCCCATTCCAATCCTGAGACCCTTCCGATAGCATGAGATGTGAAATCTCAATGCTTCTATCAAACCTGAGACCCTTCCTTTAGCATGACATGTGATATCCAACTCCTTCCCATTCCAATCCTGAGACCCTTCCTATAGCATGAGATGTGATATCTCAATGCTTCTAATACCAAAACTGAGACCCTTCTTTAAGCATGAGATGTGATATCCAACTCCTTGCCGTTCCAAACCTGAGACCCTTCCTATAGCATATGTGATATCCAACTCCTTCCCATTCCAAACCTGAGACCCTTCCTATAGCAAGAATGTAATATCCAACTCCTTCCCATTCCAATCCTGAGACCTTTCCTATAGCATGAGATGTGATATCTCAATGCTTCTAATAGAAAACCTGAGATCCTTCCTGAGACCTGAGATGGGATATCCAAGCCCTTCCCATTCCAATCCTGAGACCCTTCCTATAGCATGAGATGTGAAATCTCAATGCTTCTAATACCAAACCTGAGACCCTTCCTATAACATGAGATGGGATATCCAACTCCTTCCCATTCCAATCCTGAGACCCTTTCGATAGCAGAGATGTGATATCTCAATGCTTATACCAAACCTGAGACCCTTCCTATGGCATGAGATGTCATATACTACTCCTTTACATTCCAATCCTGAGACCCTTCCTATAGCATGAGATGTGATATCTCAATGCTTCTACCAAACCTGAGACCCTCCCTATAGCATGAGATGTGATATCCAACTCCTTCCCATTCCAATCCTGAGGCCCTTCCTATAGCATGAGATGTGATATCTCAATGCTTCTAATACCACACCTGATATCCTTCCTATAACATGAGATGTGATATCCAACTCCTTTCCATTCCAATACTGAGATCCTTCCTATACCATGAGATGTGATATCTCAATGTTTCTCATACCAAACCTGAGGCCCTTCCTATAGCAAGAGATGTGATATACAAATCCTTCCCAAACCTGATACCCTTCCCATAGCATGAGATGTGATATCCGACTCCTTCCCAATCCAATCCTGAGACCCTTCCTATAGCATGAGATGTAATATCACAATGCTTGTAATACCAAACCTGAGACCCTTCCTATAGCATGAGATGTGATATCCAACTCCTTCCCATTCCAATCCTGAGACCCTTCCTATAGCATGAGATGTGATATCTCAATGCTTCTAATACCAAAACTGAGACCCTTCTTTAAGCATGAGATGTGATATCCAACTCCTTGCCGTTCCAAACCTGAGACCCTTCCTATAGCATATGTGATATCCAACTCCTTCCCATTCCAAACCTGAGACCCTTCCTATAGAAAGAATGTAATATCCAACTCCTTCCCATTCCAATCCTGAGACCTTTCCTATAGCATGAGATGTGATATCTCAATGCTTCTAATAGAAAACCTGAGATCCTTCCTGAGACCTGAGATGGGATATCCAAGCCCTTCCCATTCCAATCCTGAGACCCTTCCTATAGCATGAGATGTGAAATCTCAATGCTTCTAATACCAAACCTGAGCCCCTTCCTATAACATGAGATGGGATATCCAACTCCTTCCCATTCCAATCCTGAGACCCTTTCGATAGCAGAGATGTGATATCTCAATGCTTATACCAAACCTGAGACCCTTCCTATGGCATGAGATGTCATATACAACTACTTCCCATTCCAATCCGGAGACCCTTCCTATAGCATGAGATGTGATATCCAAATCCTTCCCATTCCAAACCTGAGACCCTTCCTATAGCATGAGATGTGATATCTCAATGCTTCTAATACCAAACCTGAGACCCTTCCTATAGCATGAGATGTGATATCCAACTCCTTCCCTTTCCAAACCTGAAACCCTTCCGATTGCAGAGATGTGATATCTCAATGCTTATACCAAACATGAGACCCTTCCTATGGCATGAGATGTCATATACTACTCCTTCCCATTCCAATCCTGAGACCCTTCCTATAGCATGAGATGTGATATCTCAATGCTTCTACCAAACCTGAGACCCTTCCTATAACATGAGATGTGATATCCAACTCCTTCCCATTCTAATCCTGAGATCCTTCCTATACCATGAGATGTGATATCTCAATGTTTCTCATACCAAACCTGAGGCCCTTCCTATAGCAAGAGATGTGATGTACAAACCCTTCCCATTCCAAACCTGAGACCCTTCCTATAGCATGAGATGTGATATCCAACTCCTTCCCAATCCAATCCTGAGACCCTTCCTATATGAGATGTAATATCACAATGCTTGTAATACCAAACCTGAGACCCTTCCTATAGCATAAGATGTGATATCCAACTCCTTCCCATTCCAATCCTTAGACCCTTCCTATAGCATGAGATGTGATATCTCAATGCTTCTAATACCAAACCTGAGACGCTTCTTAAAGCATGAGATGGGATATCCAACTCCTTCCTATACCAATCCTGAGACCCTTATGATAGCAGAGATGTGATATCTCAATGCTTATACCAAACCTGAGACCCTTCCTATGGCATGAGATGTGATATCCAACTCCTTCCCATTCCAATCCTGGGACCCTTCCTATACCATGAGATGTGATATCTCAATGCTTCTACCAAACCTGAGACCCTTCCTATAGCATGAGATGTGATATCCAACTCCTTCCCATTCAAATCCTGAGACCCTTCCTATACCATGAGATGTGATATCTCAATGTTTCTAATACCAAACCTGAGACCCGTCCTAAAACATGAGATGTGAGATCCAAATCCTTCCCCTTCCAAACCTGAGACCCTTCCTATAGCTTGAGATGTGATATCAAACTCCTTCCCATTCCAATCCTGAGATAGCTTGAGATGTGATATCCAACTCCTTCCCATTCCAATCCTGAGACCCTTCCGATAGCATGAGATGTGATATCTCAATGCTTCTAATATCAAAACTGAGACCCTCCCTATAGCATGAGATGTGATATCTGAGTCCTTCCCATTCCTATCCTGAGACCCTTCCGATAGCAGAGATGTGATATCTCAATGCTTATACCAAACCTGAGACCCTTCCTATAGCATGAGATGTGATATCTCAATGCTTCTATCAAACCTGAGACCCTTCCTTTAGCATGAGATGTGATATCCAACTCCTTCCCATTCCAATCCTGAGACCCTTCCTATAGCATGAGATGTAATATCTCAATGCTTCTATCAAACCTGAGACCCTTCCTTTAGCATGAGATGTGATATCCAACTCCTTCGCCTTCCAAACCTGAGACCCTTCCTTTAGCATGAGATGTGATATCCAAATCCTTCCCATTCCAATCCTGAAACCCTTCCTATACCATGAGATGTGATATCTCTATTTTTCTAATAAAAAACATGAGACCCTTCCTGTAGCAAGAGATATGATATCCAAATCCTTCCCATTCCAATCCTGAGACCCTTCCTATAACATGAGATGTGATATCCAACTCCTTCCCATTCCAACCTGAGACCCTTCCTATAGAATGAGAAGGGATATCCAACTCCTTCCCATTCCAATCCTGAGACCCTTCCTATACCATGAGATGTGATATCTCAATGCTTCTAATACCAAACCTGGGACCCGTCCTATAACATGAGATATGATATCCAAATCCTTCCCATTCCAATCCTGAAACCCTTCCTTTAGCATGAGATGTGATATCTCAATGTTTCTAATAAAAAACCTGAGACCCTTCCTATAGCAAGAGATGTGATATCCAAATCCTTCCCATTCCAATCCTGAGACCCTTCCTATAACATGAGATGTGATATCCAACTCCTTCCCATTCCAATCCTGAAACCCTTCCTATGGCATGAGATGTGATATCCAACTCCTTCCCAATCCAATCCTGAGACCAATGTGATATATCAATGCTTATACCTAACCTGAGACCCTTCCTATGGCATGAGATGTGATATCCAACTCCTTCCCATTCCAATCCTGAGACCCTTCCTATAGCATGAGATGTGATATCTCAATGCTTCTAATATCAAACCTGAGATCCTTCCTATAACATGAGATGTGATATCCAAATCCTTCCACTTCCAAACCTGAGACCCTCCCTTTAGCATGAGATGTGATATCCGACTCCTTCCCAATCCAATCCTGAGACCAATGTGATATCTCAATGCTTCTACCAAAACTGAGACCCTTCCTTTAGCATGAGATGTGATATCCAACTCCTTCCCATTCCAATCCTGAGACCCTTCTGATAGCATGAGATGTGATATCTCAATGCTTCTAATACCAAACCTGAGATCCTTCCGATAGCATGAGATGTGATATCTCAATGCTTCTAATACCAAACCCGAGATCTTCCTATAGCATGAGATGTGATATCTCAATGCTTCTATCAAACCTGAGACACTTCCTTTAGCATGAGATGTGATATCCAACTCCTTCCCATTCCAATCCTGAGACCCTTCCTATAGCATAAGATGTAATATCTCAATGCTTCTATCAAACCTGAGACCCTTCCTTTAGCATGAGATGTGATATCCAACTCCTTCCCCTTCCAAACCTGAGACCCTTCCTTTAGCATGAGATGTGATATCCAAATCCTTCCCATTCCAATCCTGAAACCCTTCCTATACCATGAGATGTGTTATCTCTATGTTTCTAATAAAAAACATGAGACCCTTCCTATAGCAAGAGATATGATATCCAAATCCTTCCCATTCCAATCCTGAGACACTTCCTATAACATGAGATGTGATATCCAACTCCTTCCCATTCCAACCTGAGACCCTTCCTATAGCATGAGAAGGGATATCCAACTCCTTCCCATTCCAATCCTGAGACCCTTCCTATTCCATGAGATGTGATATCTCAATGCTTCTAATACCAAACCTGGGACCTGTCCTATAACATGAGATATGATATCCAAATCCTTCCCATTCCAATCCTGAAACCCTTCCTTTAGCATGAGATGTGATATCTCAATGTTTCTAATAAAAAACTTGAGACCCTTCCTATAGCAAGAGATGTGATATCCAAATCCGTCCCATTCCACTCCTGAGACCCTTCCTATAACATGAGATGAGATATCCAACTCCTTCCCATTCCAATCCTGAAACCCTTCTTATAGCATGAGATGTGATATCTCAATATTTCTAATAAAAAACCTGAGACCCTTCCTATAGCAAGAGATGTGATATCCAAATCCTTCCCATTCCAATCCTGAGATCCTTCCTATAACATGAGATGTGATATCCAATTCCTTCCCATTCCAAACCTGAGACCCTTCCTATTGGATGAGATGTGATATCCAACTCCTTCCCATTCCAATCCTGAGACCAATGTGATATCTCAGTGCTTATACCAAACCTGAGACCCTTCATATGGCATGAGATGTGATATCCAACTCCTTCCCATTCCAATCCTGAGACACTTCCTATAGCATGAGATGTGATATCTCAATGCTTCTACCAAAACTGAGACCCTTCCTTTAGCATGAGATGTGATATCCAACTCCTTCCTATTCCAATCCTGAGACCCTTCCTATAGCATGAGATGTGATATCTCAATGCTTCTACCAAACCTGAGACCCTTCCTATAGCATGAGATGTGATATCCAACTCCTTCCCATTCCAATCCTGAGACCCTTCCTATACCATGAGATGTGATATCTCAATGTTTCTAATACCAAACCTGAGACCCGTCCTAAAACATGAGATGTGAGATCCAAATCCTTCCCCTTCCAAACCTGAGACCCTTCCTATAGCTTGAGATGTGATATCAAACTCCTTCCCATTCCAATCCTTTGACCCTTCCGATAGCATGAGATGTGATATCTCAATGTTTCTCATACCAAACCTGAGGCCCTTCCTATAGCAAGAGATGTGATGTACAAATCCTTCCCATTCCAAACCTGAGACCCTTCATATAGCATGAGATGTGATATCCAACTCCTTCCCAATCCAATCCTGAGACCCTTCCTATAGCATGAGATGTAATATCACAATGCTTGTAATACCAATCCTGAGACCCTTCCTATAGCATAAGATGTGATATCCAACTCCTTCCCATTCCAATCCTGAGACCCTTCCTATACCATGAGATGTGATATCTCAATGCTTCTAATACCAAACCTGGGACCCGTCCTATAACATGAGATATGATATCCAAATCCTTCCCATTCGAATCCTGAAACTCTTCCTTTAGCATGAGATGTGATATCTCAATGTTTCTAATAAAAAACCTGAGACCCTTCCTATAGCAAGAGATGTGATATCCAAATCCTTCCCATTCCAATCCTGAGACCCTTCCTATAACATGAGATGTGATATCCAACTCCTTCCCATTCCAATCCTGAAACCCTTCCTATAGCATGAGATGTGATATCTCAATGTTTCTGATAAAAAACCTGAGACCCTTCCTATAGCAAGAGATGTGATATCCAAATCCTCCCCATTCCAATCCTGAGATCCTTCCTATAACATGAGATGTGATATCCAATTCCTTCCCATTCCAAACCTGAGACCCTTCCTATTGGATGAGATGTGATATCCAACTCCTTCCCAATCCAATCCTGAGACCAATGTGATATCTCAATGCTTATACCAAACCTGAGACCCTTCCTATGGCATGAGATGTGATATCCAACTCCTTCCCATTCCAATCCTGAGACCCTTCCTATAGCATGAGATGTGATATCTCAATGCTTCTACCAAAACTGAGACCCTTCCTTTAGCATGAGATGTGATATCCAACTCCTTCCCATTCCATTCCTGAGACCCTTCCTATAGCATGAGATGTGATATCTCAATGCTTCTAATATCAAACCTGAGATCCTTCCTGTTAGGAAAGATTTTGTAATTGTAGGTAATCTTCCTTCCATGTGGCAACCCCTAAACTTTTTGCTATTGTTTTTAACCTTGTTCTTGACTTTGCCAGAGAAGTACAGCCTTCTGCCGCACTTCTCTGGGCTTTCGCTCCTTTCTTACGGGGAAACTGACATGCCCTTAAGACAGTCAGTACCGGGGAACGTTGTTTCCCGTAGTTTCTTTTATCGTGTCGCAGCTTTAGTGCAACACGACACAAGAGGGCACTGTAAGCTAAGTTACAGCTCTCTTGGGTCTCTAGCCTTCTACAGGCCCTAGATACTCGTTTAGGATGGTATTTGATCGGTGCAAGTCATTCAGGGACTGGAATGGTGGCAGCGATCGTTTTGTATATTTTGAGCTCCTTTTGGCGTTCTGAGCACGTTTTTGCACTGATCCCAAAATGGTGGCCTGGCTCCCCAAAATGGCCAGACCACGAGGCTCCTTTGTCCTGTCCACTGACCGTCTTGCTCCCTTCACCTTCCCCAGGTCCAGCGACCTGGAAACCTTCCTTATTTGGGCATGTACTTTCCCGCGAAACACGGATGCTTTCGCGGGCTTCTACATGTCGTTTGTGTGCCTCCAGGGTGTGGGCTGGGATGTCTGGTCCTAATACACATCCTGGGTGCCAGAGAGTCTAGGGTGGTGTGAATGCTTCGGACCACCGTGGTCCGTGATTGGTCCACGTATGGTATGTGTGTTGATGAGCGGATCTCCCATTGGCTCCCCTCCGTTTTGGCGCGAAGGGAACCATGGATAAGAGGAGGCTGGAAACACCACTACCATGTCGATCTCCTGAGTTCTCACGAACGAAGGAATACAGGAGCCAAGTATCCTGCAACCAAGAGGCTGGACCGAGGAATCGCTGGTGACCCGCTGAAGGAATCCTCCTTTGCACTGCTGTCGTCCTGAAAGTCCCTGTCCTCCTTTGATCGAACCAGATGGCCTGTACTGGTGCTTCGACCTTTGGGATAGCAGTAACAGCTATTCCCGGCATCTTCAACCATCTCCTGCCAAGTAAGCCTTCGGAAGCGTCTCTGGGCCATCCAGTTGACTGACCAGCTTACAAAGGAGTCTGGCTCTGCAACCGCCGCCAGGTTGTGCAGTATCTCGAGTCCTTGTCACTCTCCCACGCTTCGTGCACTTGGCGTTCCCAGGTCTGAAGGGAGGAGTGTACTTTTGACTCAGATACGCACGGCCGCTCCGTTGTCCTGCTGCGGCAACAAACTGTGCCGGTTTCGTCGATTGGGACGTCTTTTTGCTCTACACGACTACAAAGCGTTCCCTGCTCTTCTGAACCTGCCAGCTGCTGAAACTAACGTGGAGAAGCCTGGGACTGCTTGCTTCGGGGACCGGTGAGTAGCATAGCTAGGATCTGGTCGCCCTCCTGCAGTAGCCCATTGCTTTTCCCCGCTGTGTAAAACAGCACCCTTTTCGCCCGTACTCGCGCTCTGCTTCTGCCCGCTGTGGAGGCTGCGCTTGAGTTGCGGACCCTGTTCTTCTTCTGCTGTGCACTAACCCGAACTGCCTGACTTCCTTCGAAGAGCTTCTCCTTTTGCCCGTTGGCACCAGCGCGTGCAGGTACTTTGAGCACCAGGCTCCACTCTTCGCAGGGCTCGGACTTCCATCTAGTTAGGTGCCTATGAAGGCGAACTGAGTCGAAAGCATTATCGCACTGCCTGTTTTCCTTCCCTTTCAGGTGGACTACATATTTCATGCTTTAAACGCTTGCGACTGTAGTATTTGTATATATATTGTGTTGATATGGTATGTGTTGGTTTAATATTGTGATATTGTGCTTTTCTCGCTACGGTCGTTGTTTTAAAGGCCTTAAAATAAATGTGTATATATTTTTGATATAACAC
This sequence comes from Ambystoma mexicanum, assembly GCF_040938575.1. NCBI lineage: Eukaryota > Metazoa > Chordata > Amphibia > Caudata > Ambystomatidae > Ambystoma > Ambystoma mexicanum. Next base: position 571,643,903 of record NC_090932.1, on the reverse strand, counting down.
CTGTTTGGAGTAGTTTGTAAGTGTTCTGGTTTTGTGTGCTCATTGCGGGCTTTCAGTCACCCTCACCCCTCTTGAGATCTAGTCTTGACCGCCGCGATCGCTACCTTGATTGGTCTGGCTCGTCCAGAGGTTACCCTGTTCCAAGTAATTAGGTTGGCCTTCTGAACTTCTGCGCCACCAGGACAGAGTTCAGAAATCCGTCTTAACAAATTGGTGGCAGCGGTGGGATACGACTGAAGGTATCCAGTGTTGCGCTCGAACTAAGGCATTTCAGGTTATTCCAACCAGTACACGTAGTGAATTGTTGTAATATAACTTTAAAAAGGCCATAGTCCTATCACACAGTATGGAAACAAGTACCTTGTTAACTTTGAATGCTTCTAAATCAGAAACACTAAAAAAGATGTGTGCGGAGAGAGGGGTTTCCTCTCAAGGCACGAAATTGGAAATGATCCAAAGAATCGTGGCGTGGCAAGAAGCGCAGCTTGACGCTATCACTTCTGAGGACAGTGCGGAAGGTGGTGGGGCTGCTCTCACTGGCAGAACCGACGGTTCTGCCGCCGCACTGATCCATCGCGACCACGAGGACAGGGAGGACGAGATGTCTAATGTTTCCTCTGCCAGTGCTGATGGGGAGGCTATGCTTGAATTCAAGAAGCAAGAGCTGCGGTTTAGGCAGCAGGAGCTTGAATTCAGCATAGCCAAACTAAAAATCGAACAGGCAGAAAAACAAAAAGACAGGGATCACCAGTTGGAACTGGCCAAGCTTCAGGTTGCAACTGGGTCCGCGGGTCCTGGACATGGGTCTGGGGCCTCCTCTCATCCACGGTTTCCAAAAGATCTGCTCAGTGTGTATGAAGAAGGGAATGACATTACGGACTGGCTGAATGCGTTTGAGTATGCATGCGAAGTTCAGAAAGTTGACAATGCTGATAAGATTGCGTGGTTACTCAGTAGACTGCCCCATTCTGGCTGTAGTGCCATTATGGAGATGTCGAAGGCTGAGCGAGTTGATTTCGCAATGTTGAAGCAGACTCTCATTTTAAAGTTTGGGAAGACTCCGGCCCAATATTTAAAACGTTTTAGAGAGTATAAGAAAAAGGAAGGTGGTACTTGGGTATCGTATGTCGCTGAATCCTTGAAAAACTTAACTGGCTGGGTCGAAGGTTATATGGTTTCTACCTTCGCCGGCATGATAAATCTTGTCATGCTGGAACATATTTTTGCTTCTTCTTCCCTGGAGCTTAAGCAGCATTTGGCCGATTCGAAGGAGATAGATCCTAAGAAGCTGGCCATTGCAGCAGATTTATGGGTGTCACATCGAGTGTCCCATAAGGACAAAACTCATCCTGGTAAGCAGGAGGAAGGGAAAAAGTTCAAAGATATGGCGGGTGGGGAATCTGCTAAATCTTCTTCCCATAAGGGCCACAAACAGAAAAACAAGGGTAAAACACACGAGAACTCACAGGGTAGTGGAGGGCAGCCTCCGAAACAGAACTCTGGTTACAATAAGCCTCCCTATGTAAACAGACCCATTGGATCGTGTTTTGCTTGTGGAGCAACTGACCATGTGAAGGGGGATCCCCGTTGTAAGGTTAGACCTTTGGGGGTCCACTCCGCTAATCTGGCCTTCTCCTCCTACGAGGAAGAAGAGATTACAGGAGCATCCTTCTCCTCAGACTCATTTCCCAGCGGAATAGAGGCTGAGGTAGTTTTAGTGTCCCTGGGTTCCTGGGAGCCTAAAGTCGCAGAGGCTTATGCTAGGATTCCGGATAATACCAAGCACTACTTTAAAGACAGTGTGCTGATCAATGGAGTAGATACTCCAGCTCTTAGGGATAGTGGGTGCAGTCGCACTGTAGTGGATTCTACCTTGGTAGACTCAGAGGAAGTTGCCAGAGCTACTCTGATGCCCACTAAGTTGGCTGACGGCCCCCTCCGTATGTTTCCCGTGATCCCTGTAAATCTTACTTTAAATGGTACAGCAGTCAGGATTCCAGTGAGCATTCAGAGAAACGTCCCGGGAAAGGTCTTACTAGGTAATGATCTCAGAGCTCTAGGGCTCGTAGGAGACACTGCCGAACGACCCTACACACGGTCTCAAGCACGGGCAGCATTGGCCAAGTCCAATACGCCGCCCCAGCCAAAGGTGAAACCCAAGGCGAAAGGAGTCAACAAGTCACGACGAGGGAAAGAGAATATTCCCCCGAGCTCGCCTACCACTGCGGTGGAGGAAGTTGGTCAATCGCCCGGACCTGACGAGGAGGTGGCGATGCCTGAAGTTTTCGACCCCAACGATCATCCTGAACTAAAAGACTTGTTAGTTGAAGGAGGTCCTGATAGGGACAAATTCAGTAAAGGCCAACGTGAGTGCCCATCTCTGGAAGGCCTAAGGAGACAGGCCTGCTCCCAGCTTGAGGGTGAACCTCATGGGACGCATAGGATTTATTGGGAAGGTGGACTCCTGTATAGTGAGCCCACAGAGTCTACAGAAGGAGACCATAGGAGGTTGGTGGTTCCCCTTGCTGTTAGGCCCTTCCTCCTGCAGTTGGCGCATGAAGTTCCCCTTGCTGGTCACCTTGGTATGAAGAGGACCAAGCAAAGGTTATCCATGCACTTCTACTGGCCCAAGATGGGGGTGCAAGTAGAAAGTCACTGCAGGAGTTGTGCCTCCTGCCAGTTGTCTGGGAAAGTTGGCGCGACAATCCAAGCTCCGTTGGTACCGCTCCCAGTTGTGGGGGTACCATTTGAAAGGGTAGGGATCGACATAGTTGGTCCCCTTGACCCGCAAACATTCTCGGGCAATAGGTTTATCCTGGTGCTGGTCGACCATGCAACCAGGTATCCTGAGGCCATCCCATTAAAGACTGTAACTGCCAAGTCAGTTGCAAAAGCTTTACTCGGCATATTTACTAGGGTTGGCTTCCCTAAAGAAGTTGTGTCAGATCGTGGCAGCAACTTTATGTCGAAGTATATGCAGGCTATGTGGAAAGAATGTGGGGTCACCTACAAGTTCTCTTCTGCATACCACCCCCAGACCAATGGTCTGGTGGAACGTTTCAACAGAACGTTAAAGAGCATGATTGGGGCTCTGGAGGAGCCCCAGAGAAGAAAATGGGATCTTCTTTTACCATGCTTACTGTCTGCCTACCGAGAGGTACCACAGGAGGGTGTTGGCTTCAGCCCCTTCGAACTTCTGTTCGGTCATCCCGTACGGGGACCCTTAGCCATCGTCAAAGAGGGATGGGAGATGCCCACTCCCCCTGTTACTACCAACGTAGTTGATTATGTGCTAGGGCTCAGAAAACGGATGGTACTTCTGATGGGCTTGGCTAGTGATAAATTGAAGGCAGGGCAAGCGCTGGTGAAACATTGGTACGACCAGAAAGCTTCCCTCATCAACTTTACACCTGGTCAGCAAGTCCTGATCATGAATCCCATAAGGCCTCGAGCTTTACAGGACAAATGGTCAGGCCCTTACACAGTGGTGGAGCCCCTGGGTGAGGTGAACTATTTAGTGGACCTTGGAAGGCCTGGACAGGCTCCAAAAGTGTTCCACGTAAATAGGCTGAAGGCTTTCGTCCCAAGAGTCGAAATCGCAGCACTGCTACTGGCTTCAGACGTTGAGGAAGAGGAGTCTGAACCTCTCCCCGACCTGTTCCAAGGCGGTCCTTCAGATAGCTCCATTGAGGGTGTCCGAGTGGCCCCTCACCTGACTTCTGATCAGCAGGCTGAGGTGAAAAGTTTGCTTAGGCAGTTTTCCCCCCTGTTCTCACAGTCGCCTGGTTTGACACCTTGGTGCAAACATAACATTGACACAGGAGACAGTGTACCTACCAAAAGTAGGGGATACAGGATGTCAGACAAAGTACGGTCTTATATTAAGACCGAGGTCAACAAGATGTTAGACCTTGGGGTGATTGAACCCTCTAGTAGTCCTTGGTCCAGTCCTGTGGTTTTGGTTCCAAAGGCAGGCACTTCTGAATTGAGGTTCTGCGTGGATTACAGGGCTCTGAATGCTGTCACCAAGACAGACGCACACCCCCTGCCTCGAACAGATGAGCTGGTGGATACTTTGGGTGCCTCCAAGTACCTCAGCACGTTTGACCTTACTGCTGGCTATTGGCAAATAGCTTTAGCAGAACATGCCAGGGAGAAGACAGCATTTTCTACGCCAGACGGCCTTTACCAATTCCGGGTAATGCCGTTCGGGTTGAAAAATGCACCTGCCACTTTCCAGAGGCTTGTGAATCATGTGTTGAATGGGTTGGACGAATTCTGTCTCGCATATCTGGACGATATAGCAGTTTTCAGTGCCACCTGGGAAGACCATGTGAAACACCTCGGGATTGTGCTCCAGGCTCTTCAGAAAGCCCACTTGACCATAAAGGCTAGTAAATGCCAGATTGGACAAGGCTCAGTGGTTTACCTTGGACATGAAGTAGGTGGAGGGAGGATACAGCCTCTACCCAGTAAAGTACAAGCAGTACAAGACTGGCCTACCCCCACTACGCAAACCCAAGTGAGAGCCTTCTTAGGACTCACGGGGTATTACCGCAATTTTATGGCAGACTATGGCACCATAGCTGCTCCTCTGACTGCTCTCACAACTCCGAAGAAACCCAAGAAGGTAACTTGGACCGACGAGTGTGAGAAGGCCTTCAATGGCTTAAAAGACTCCTTGTGCCAGGCCCCTGTCCTCAGGGCCCCTGATTATCAAAGACCTTTTATCGTGCAGACGGACGCCTCTGACACTGGGATAGGAGCTGTACTATCACAAGTAGATGAGAAGGGTAAGGAACACCCTATCGGTTTTATTAGTCGCCATCTTAAGGACAGAGAGCTCAGATGGTCCACGGTAGAGAAAGAATGTTTCTCTGTTGTGTGGGCCCTAAGGAAGCTGAGGCCCTACCTCTATGGGACCCACTTCACTGTGCAGACTGACCATAAGCCGTTAAAGTGGCTAATGAACATGAAGGGGGAGAATCCAAAGTTGCTTAGGTGGTCCATAAGTCTTCAAGGCTTCGACTTCACTATTGAGCATAGGCCAGGTGTCCAACATAGCAATGCTGATGGGTTGTCCAGAATGTTTAACCGACCTGAACATGAGACTCATCCAGGGGTGGATTAGTTCCCCCTGTCCATAGTCTGGGAGGGGCGAGTGTTAGGAAAGATTTCGTAATTGTAGGTAATCTTCCTTCCATGTGGCAACCCCTAAACTTTTTGCTATTGTTTTTAACCTTGTTCTTGACTTTGCCAGAGAAGTACAGCCTTCTGCCGCACTTCTCTGGGCTTTCGCTCCTTTCTTACGGGGAAACTGACATGCCCTTAAGACAGTCAGTACCGGGGAACGTTGTTTCCCGTAGTTTCTTTTATCGTGTCGCAGCTTTAGTGCAACACGACACAAGAGGGCACTGTAAGCTAAGTTACAGCTCTCTTGGGTCTCTAGCCTTCTACAGGCCCTAGATACTCGTTTAGGATGGTATTTGATCGGTGCAAGTCATTTAGGGACTGGAATGGTGGCAGCGATCGTTTTGTATATTTTGAGCTCCTTTTGGCGTTCTGAGCACGTTTTTGCACTGAACCCAAAATGGTGGCCTGGCTCCCCAAAATGGCCAGACCACGAGGCTCCTTTGTCCTGTCCACTGACCGTCTTGCTCCCTTCACCTTCCCCAGGTCCAGCGACCCGGAAACCTTCCTTATTTGGGCATGTACTTTCCCGCGAAACACGGATGCTTTCGCGGGCTTCTACATGTCGTTTGTGTGCCTCCAGGGTGTGGGCTGGGATGTCTGGTCCCAATACACATCCTGGGTGCCAGAGAGTCTAGGGTGGTATGATGCTTGGGACCACCGTGGTCCGTGATTGGTCCACGTATGGTATGTGTGTTGATGAGCGGATCTCCCATTGGCTCCCCTCCGTTTTGGCGCGAAGGGAACCATGGATAAGAGGAGGCTGGAAACACCACTACCATGTCGATCTCCTGAGTTCTCACGAACGAAGGAATACAGGAGCCAAGTATCCTGCAACCAAGAGGCTGGACCGAGGAATCGCTGGTGACCCGCTGAAGGAATCCTCCTTTGCACTGCTGTCGTCCTGAGAGCCCCTGTCCTCCTTTGATCGAACCAGAAGGCCTGTACTGGTGCTTCGACATTTGGGATAGCAGGAACAGCTATTCCCGGCATCTTCAACCATCTCCTGCCAAGTAAGCCTTCGGAAGCGTCTCTGGGCCATCCAGTTGACTGACCAGCTTACAAAGGAGTCTGGCTCTGCAACCGCCGCCAGGTTGTGCAGTATCTCGAGTCCTTGTCACTCTCCCACGCTTCGTGCACTTGGCGTTCCCAGGTCTGAAGGGAGGAGTGTACTTTTGACTCAGATACGCACGGCCGCTCCGTTGTCCTGCTGCGGCAACAAACTGTGCCGTTTTCGTCGATTGGGACGTCTTTTTGCTCTACACGACTACAAAGCGTTCCCTGCTCTTCTGAACCTGCCAGCTGCTGAAACTAACGTTGAGAAGCCTGGGACTGCTTGCTTCGGGGACCGGTGAGTAGCATAGCTAGGATCTGGTCGCCCTCCTGCAGTAGCCCATTGCTTTTCCCCGCTGTGTAAAACAGCACCCTTTTCGCCCGTACTCGCGCTCTTCTTCTGCCCGCTGTGGAGGCTGCGCTTGAGTTGCGGACCCTGTTCTTCTTCTGCTGTGCACTAACCCGAACTGCCTGACTTCCTTCGAAGAGCTTCTCCTTTTGCCCGTTGGCACCAGCGCGTGCAGGTACTTTGAGCACCAGGCTCCACTCTTCGCAGGGCTCGGACTTCCATCTAGTTAGGTGCCTATGAAGGCGAACTGAGTCGAAAGCATTATCGCACTGCCTGTTTTCCTTCCCTTTCAGGTGGACTACATATTTCGTGCTTTAAATGCTTGCGACTGTAGTATTTGTATATATATTGTGTTGATATGGTATGTGTTGGTTTAATATTGTGATATTGTGCTTTTCTCGCTACAGTCGTTGTTTTAAAGGCCTTAAAATAAATGTGTATATATTTTTGATATAACACCTGTTTGGAGTAGTTTGTAAGTGTTCTGGTTTTGTGTGCTCATTGCGGGCTTTCAGTCACCCTCACCCCTCTTGAGATCTAGTCTTGACCGCCGCGATCGCTACCTTGATTGGTCTGGCTCGTCCAGAGGTTACCCTGTTCCAAGTAATTAGGTTGGCCTTCTGAACTTCTGCGCCACCAGGACAGAGTTCAGAAATCCGTCTTAACACTTCCTATAACATGAGATGTGATATCCAAATCCTTCCACTTCCAAACCTGAGACCCTCCCTTTAGCATGAGATGTGATATCCGACTACTTCCCATTCCAATCCTGAGACCCTTCTGATAGCATGAGATGTGATATCTCAATGCTTCTAATACCAAACCTGAGATCCTTCCGATAGCATGAGATGTGATATCTCAATGCTTCTAATACCAAACCTGAGATCTTCCTATAACATGAGATGTGATATCCAAATCCTTCCACTTCCAAACCTGAAACCCTCCCTTTAGCATGAGATGTGATATCCGACTCCTTCCCATTCCAATCCTGAGACCCTTCTGGTAGCATGAGATGTGATATCTCAATGCTTCTAATACCGAACCTGAGATCCTTCCGATAGCATGAGATCTGATATCTCAATGCTTTTACCAAACCTGAGACCCTCCCTATAGCATGAGATGTGATGTCCAACTCCTTCCCATTCCAATCCTGAGACCCTTCCTATAGCATGAGATGTTATATCTCAATGCTTCTAATACCACACCTGATATCCTTCCTATAACATGAGATGTGATATCCAACTCCTTTCCATTCGAATACTGAGATCCTTCCTATACTTTGAGATGTGATATCTCAATGTTTCCCATACCAAACCTGAGGCCCTTCCTATAGCAAGAGATGTGATATACAAATCCTTCCCAAACCTGATACCCTTCCTATAGCATGAGATGTGATATCCGACTCCTTCCCAATCCAATCCTGAGACCCTTCCTATAGCATGAGATGTAATATCACAATGCTTGTAATACCAACCCTGAGACCCTTCCTATACCATGAGATGTGATATCCAACTCCTTCCTATTCCAATCCTGAGACCCTTCCTATAGCATGAGATGTGATATCTCAATGCTTCTAATACCAAAACTGAGACCCTTCTTTAAGCATGAGATGAGATATCCAACTCCTTCCCGTTCCAAACCTGAGACCCTTCCTATAGCATATGTGATATCCAACTCCTTCCCATTCCAAACCTGAGACCCTTCCTATAACAAGAATGTAATATCCAACTAGTTCCCATTCCAATCCTGAGACCTTTCCTATAGCATGAGATGTGATATCTCAATGCTTCTAATAGAAAACCTGATATCCTTCCTATGACATGAGATGTGATATCCAATTCCTTCCCATTCCAAACCTGAGACCCTTCCTACAGCATGCGATGTGATATCTCAATGCTTCTAATACCACACCTGAGACCCGTCCTATAACATGAGATGGGATATCCAAGCCCTTCCCATTCCAATCCTGAGACCCTTCCTATAGCATGAGATGTGAAATCTCAATGCTTCTAATACCAAACCTGAGACCCTTCCTATAACATGAGATGGGATATCCAACTCTTTCCCATTCCAATCCTGAGACCCTTTCGATAGCAGAGATGTGATATCTCAATGCTTATACCAAACCTGAGACCCTTCCTATGGCATGAGATGTCATATACTACTCCTTCCCATTCCAATCCTGAGACCCTTCCTATAGCATGAGATGTGATATCCAAAACCTTCCCATTCCAATCCTGAGACCCTTCCTATATCATGAGATGTGATATCTCAATGCTTCTAATACCAAACCTGATATCCTTCCTATAACATGAGATGTGATATCCAACTCCTTCCCATTCTAATCCTGAGATCCTTCCTATACCATGAGATGTGATATCTCAATGTTTCTCATACCAAACCTGAGGCCCTTCCTATAGCAAGAGATGTGATGTACAAACCCTTCCCATTCCAAACCTGAGACCCTTCCTATAGCATGAGATGTGATATCCAACTCCTTCCCAATCCAATCCTGAGACCCTTCCTATAGCATGAGATGTAATATCACAATGCTTCTAATACCAAACCTGAGACCCTTCCTATAGCATAAGATGTGATACCCAACTCCTTCCCATTCCAATCCTTAGACCCTTCCTATAGCATGAGATGTGATATCTCAATAATTCTAATACCAAACCTGAGACCCTTCTTAAAGCATGAGATGGGATATACAACTCCTTCCTATACCAATCATGAGACCCTTATGATAGCAGAGATGTGATATCTCAATGCTTATACCAAACCTGAGACCCTTCCTATGGCATGAGATGTGATATCCAACTCCTTCCCATTCCAATCCTGGGACCCTTCCTATAGCATGAGATGTGATATCTCAATGCTTCTACCAAACCTGAGACCCTTCCTATAGCATGAGATGTAATATCCAACTCCTTCCCATTCCAATCCTGAGACCCTTCCTATACCATGAGATGTGATATCTCAATGTTTCTAATACCAAACCTGAGACCCGTCCTAAAACATGAGATGTGAGATCCAAATCCTTCCCCTTCCAAACCTGAGACCCTTCCTAAAGCTTGAGATGTGATATCAAACTCCTTCCCATTCCAATCCTGAGATAGCTTGAGATGTGATATCCAACTCCTTCCCATTCCAATCCTGAGACCCTTCCGATAGCATGAGATGTGATATCTCAATGCTTCTAATATCAAAACTGAGACCCTTCCTATAGCATGAGATGTGATATCCAACTCCTTCCCATTCCAATCCTGAGACCCTTCCTATACCATGAGATGTGATATCTCAATGTTTCTAATACCAAACCTGAGACCCGTCCTAAAACATGAGATGTGAGATCCAAATCCTTCCCCTTCCAAACCTGAGACCCTTCCTAAAGCTTGAGATGTGATATCAAACTCCTTCCCATTCCAATCCTGAGATAGCTTGAGATGTGATATCCAACTCCTTCCCATTCCTAACCTGAGACCCTTCCGATAGCAGAGATGTGATATCTCAATGCTTATACCAAACCTAAGACCCTTCCTATAGCATGAGATGTGATATCTCAATGCTTCTATCAAACCTGAGACCCTTCCTTTAGCATGAGATGTGATATCCAACTCCTTCCCCTTCCAAACCTGAGACCCTTCCTTTAGCATGAAATGTGATATCCAAATCCTCCCCATTCCAATCCTGAAACCCTTCCTATACCATGAGATGTGATATCTCTGTTTCTAATAAAAAACATGAGACCCTTCCTATAGCAAGAGATATGATATCCAAATCCTTCCCATTCCAATCCTGAGACCCTTCCTATAACATGAGATGTGATATCCAACTCCTTCCCATTCCAACCTGAGACCCTTCCTATAGCATGAGAAGGGATATCCAACTCCTTCCCATTCCAATCCTGAGACCCTTCCTATACCATGAGATGTGATATCTCAATGCTTCTAATACCAAACCTGGGACCCGTCCTATAACATGAGATATGATATCCAAATCCTTCCCATTCGAATCCTGAAACCCTTCCTTTAGCATGAGATGTGATATCTCAATGTTTCTAATAAAAAACCTGAGACCCTTCCTATAGCAAGAGATGTGATATCCAAATCCTTCCCATTCCAATCCTGAGATCCTTCCTATAACATGAGATGTGATATCCAACTCCTTCCCATTCCAATCCTGAAACCCTTCCTATAGCATGAGATGTGATATCTCAATGTTTCTGATAAAAAACCTGAGACCCTTCCTATAGCAAGAGATGTGATATCCAAATCCTTCCCATTCCAATCCTGAGATCCTTCCTATAACATGAGATGTGATATCCAATTCCTTCCCATTCCAAACCTGAGACCCTTCCTATTGGATGAGATGTGATATCCAACTCCTTCCCAATCCAATCCTGAGACCAATGTGATATCTCAATGCTTATACCAAACCTGAGACCCTTCCTATGGCATGAGATGTGATATCCAACTCCTTCCCATTCCAATCCTGAGACCCTTCCTATAGCATGAGATGTGATATCTCAATGCTTCTACCAAAACTGAGACCCTTCCTTTAACATGAGATGTGATATCCAATTCCTTCCCATTCCAATCCTGAGACCCTTCCTATAGCATGAGATGTGATATCTCAATGCCTCTAATACCAAACCTGAGATCCTTCCTATAACATGTGATGTGATATTCAAATCCTTCCCCTTCCAAACCTGAGACCCTCCCTTTAGCATGAGATGTGATATCCGACTCCTTCCCATTCCAATCCTGAGACCCTTCTGATAGCATGAGATGTGATATCTCAATGCTTCTAATACCAAACCTGAGATCCTTCCGATAGCATGAGATGTGATATCTCAATGCTTCTAATACCAAACCTGAGATCTTCCTATAACATGAGATGTGATATCCAAATCCTTCCACTTCCAAACCTGAAACCCTCCCTTTAGCATGAGATGTGATATCCGACTCCTTCCCATTCCAATCCTGAGACCCTTCTGGTAGCATGAGATGTGATATCTCAATGCTTCTAATACCAAACCTGAGATCCTTCCGATAGTATGAGATCTGATATCTCAATGCTTCTAATACCAAACCTGAGATCCTTCCTATAGCATGAGATGTGATATCCAACTCCTTCCCATTCCAAACCTGAGACCCTTCCTATAGCATGAGATGTGATATCTCAATGCTTCTAATACCAAACCTGAGATCCTTCCTATAACATGAGATGTGATATCTTAATGCTTCTAAAACCAAACATGAGAACTATCCTGTAACATGTGAAATCCAAATCATTCCCTTTCCAAACCTGAGACCCTTCCTATAGCTTGAGATGTGATATCAAACTCCTTCCCATTCCAATCCTGAGATAGCTTGAGATGTGCTATCCAACTCCTTCCCATTCCAATCCTGAGACCCTTCCTATACCATGAGATGTGATATCTCAATGCTTCTAATACCAAACCTGACACCCGTCCTAAAACATTTGTGAGATCCAAATCCTTCCCCTTCCAAACCTGAGACCTTTCCTTTAGCATGAGATGTGATATCCAACTCCTTCCCATTCCAATCCTGAGACCTTTCCTATAGCATGATATGTGATATCTCAATGCTTCTAATACCAAACCTGAGATCCTTCCTATAACATGAGATGTGTATCCAACTCCTTCCCATTCCAAACCTGAGACCCTTCCTATAGCATGAGATGTGATATCTTAATGCTTCTAAAACCAAACCTGAGAACTATCCTATAACATATGTGAAATCCAAATCCTTCCCTTTCCAAACCTGAGACCCTTCCGATAGCATGAGATGTGATATCTCAATGCTTCTAAAACCAAACATGAGAACCATCCTACAACATGAGATGTGAAATCCAAATCCTTCCCTTTCCAAACCTGAGACCCTTCCTATAGCTTGAGATGTGATATCAAACTCCTTCCCATTCCAATCCTGAGATAGCTTGAGATGTGATATCCAACTCCTTCCCATTCCAACCCTGGGACCCTTCCGATAGCATGAGATGTGATATCTCAATGCCTCTAATATCAAAACTGAGACCCTCCCTATAGCATGAGATGTGATATCTAAGTCCTTCCCATTCCTATCCTGAGACCCTTCCGATAGCAGAGATGTTATATCTCAATGCTTATACCAAATCTGAGACCCTTCCTATGGCATGAGATGTGATATCCAACTCCTTCCCATTCCAATCCTGAGACCCTTCCTATAGCATGAGATGTGGAATCTCAATGCTTCTATCAAACCTGAGACCCTTCCTTTAGCATGACATGTGATATCCAACTCCTTCCCATTCCAATCCTGAGACCCTTCCTATAGCATGAGTTGTGATATCTCAATGCTTCTAATACCAAACCTGGGACCCGTCCTATAACATGAGATGTGATATCCAAATCCTTCCCCTTCCAAACCTAAGACCCTTCCTTTAGCATGAGATGTGATATCCAAATCCTTCCTATTCCAATCCTGAAACCCTTCCTATAGCATGAGATGTGATAACTCAATGTTTCTAATAAAAAACCTGAGACCCTTCCTATAGCAAGAGATGTGATATCCAAATCCTTCCCATTCCAATCCTGAGACCCTTCCTATAACATGAGATGTGTTATCCAAGTCCTTCCCATTCCAACCTGAGACCCTTCCTATAGCATGAGAAGGGAAATCGAACTCCTTCCCATTCCAATCCTGAGACCCTTCCTATAGCAAGAGATGTGATATCCAAATCCTTCCCATTCCAATCCTGAGATCCTTCCTATAACATGAGATGTGATATCCAATTATTTCCCATTCCAAACCTGAGACCCTTCCTATTGGATGAGATGTGATATCCAACTCCTTCCCATTCCAATCCTGAGACCCTTCCTATACCATGAGATGTGATATCTCAATGCTTCTAATACCAAACCTGGGACCCGTCCTATAACATGAGATATGATATCCAAATCCTTCCCCTTCCAAACCTGATACCCTTCCTTTAGCATGAGATGTGATATCCAAATCCTTCCCATTCCAATCCTGAAACCCTTCCTATAGCATGAGATGTGATATCTCAATGTTTCTAATAAAAACCTGAGACCCTTCCTATAGCAAGAGATGTGATATCCAAATCCTTCCCATTCCAATCCTGAGACCCTACCTATAACATGAGATGTGATATCCAAATCCTTCCCATTCCAACCTGAGACCCTTCCTATAGCATGAGAAGGGATATCCAACTCCTTCCCAATCCAATCCTGAGACCCTTCCGATAGCAGAGATGTGATATCTCAATGCTTATACCAAACCTGAGACCCTTACTATGGCATGAGATGTGATATCCAAATCCTTCCCATTCCAATCCTGAGACCCTTCCTATAGCATGAGATGTGATATCTCAATGCTTCTGCCAAACCTGAGACCCTTCCTTTAGCATGAGATGTGATATCCAAATCCTTCACATTCCAATCCTGAGACCCTTCCTATAGCATGAGATATGATATCTCAATGCTTCTAATACCAAACCTGAGATCCTTCCTATAACATGAGATGTGATATCCAACTCCTTCCCATTCCAAACCTGAGACCTTTCCGATAGCATGAGATATGATTTCTCAATGCTTCTAAAACCAAACATGAGAACCATCCTATAACATGAGATGTGCTATCCAAATCCTTCCCTTCCCAAACCTGAGACCCTTCCTATAGCTTGAGATGTGATATCAAACTCCTTCCCATTCCAATCCTGAGACCCTTATTATACCTGACAAACGAGGTGCGCCACTGAAGGAAAAGGGGAAAAGAAGGAGAAAATAAAGAAAAAAGAAGAAATTGGAAGAGCACCGGACTTTGAAAAGCTCTGTAGCGGGGAAGTGCAGTTGCACATAAAAATCTCCTCGCGGAAGTTTGGCCCGACCTAACGGTCCCCGCCGCAACTACACAACGCGAGAGCTGCCTCCCAGTTTACAAGAGCAGAGGAGAGACGCGTGAAGCTCTTAAGGAGGGGGCCCCAAGGCGCCGCGGACACCTCTTGCAACAAGTAAGGTGGTCGCGGGTGCTCCGCACAGCGGAGAGCACCTGTAGATTCGGCGGCTGTGGGCCCCCTCCCCCACCCCCCCACCCCACCTGCGCAGGGGCTGTCATTGCACAGGAGACTCTTGAGCCTCGGTGTGTCCGCGGCACAGAGTTTTGGGGGTGTCAAGCCAGGCGTCCCGTTCCCCTCCCCCCCCCCCCCCAGGGAAACCCGAATCACTCGACACCAAGGCCCGGCTGTTAACCCATCCACATAAGACTGCTGTATAACGGAGGCACAGGAAACCCCGTCTCAGAAAACACCCCTATACAAACATACGCAAAGCGGGGGTCCAGCTTCCCAACGGTCCCAGGCACAAGAAGCACGACTCCACACGCTGCATCCAGAGCATATTGCAGCTCTAACCAAATATTAAACACCACGCGCCTCGCCATAAAATTCCCTCATGCTATGAGAGAGCTAAACGCGACACGCTGCACAATATATATTAACAGTTTCCCCTTCAGGGAATGAAGAATCTGCACTCTCTTGGTAGGAGTGGTGTCCCAGAAACTTAAGTTTCACCTCAGCCCAGACACCCAAGAACTGCCAGTTACTCCCCCAAGGCCGCATTTCTCTCTGCAGCTCTCCGCTGCTCGATGGCGCAGTTGGCGCCCCCACGCCTTGTTAAACCAGTACAAGGTAAGGCCATTAGCATTAATGCCCCCATGCTACAACCTTCATGTGCGCCTACCTTGCTAGCAAACACACGCCCTCTGCTGTACCACAGCAGGAATGCGCGACTACGGTCCCGCACTCAGCCCACCAACCCCATCAGTTCTACCCCTACCTTGGGTTACCGAAATGTTAGGTTGGGCATAAGAAGCCAGCGGCCAGCACACACATGCTCTGCCACGGCACGACAGTTCATCATCAAGGGTCTTGTCAACAAACAATACTTCACGATCACCAACCCTACTATGAACTTTAACTTTGCCCCACAACCTTCGCCCTTCAGTCCTACTGCACCCATGCCTGTAGCGCATAGTGTTGCCGCCCCCATGACCACACTTGATTTTGTGCAGCGCAATGATGTTTCTGTGCCTATTCATCCTACTGTTGCCACACCCATGACCACACTTGATTTTGTGCAGCTCAATGATGTTTCTGTGCCTATTCATCCTACTGTTGCCACACCCATGACCACACTTGATTTTGTGCAGCTCAATAATGTTTCTGTGCCTATTCATCCTACTGTTGCCACACCCATGACCACACTTGATTTTGTGCAGCTCAATGATGTTTCTGTGCCTATTCATCCTACTGTTGCCACACCCATGACCACACTTGATTTTGTGCAGCTCAATGATGTTTCTGTGCCTATTCATCCTACTGTTGCCACACCCTCGACCACACCACCTAGTACTTCTGACCCTCCATCCTCACCCACCAGCCCACCTATCCCCACGCCTCCCCATGCCTACATGCTAAGCTGCGCCCTGCTTAATGCCCGCTCCATACCAGCTCACGCCCTTGACATCAACGACCTGCTCATAAACAACAAGCTCGACCTCCTCATCCTTACTGAAACCTGGCTGAATGAAAGCTCAGGCCCAGTCTTATCACTCGCCATCCCACCTGGATATTCCATTTTTAGGAAAGACCGCACCTCTCAGAGAGGTGGAGGCGTTGCCCTCATCGCGAGGGACACCCTTACCATCAGAGAAGCTGAAGGCATCCTTGATAGCAATAGTGACTACCTCCCGCTAAAAATCAATGTCTCGCCCAACTGCACCATTTCCATGCACATTGTATACAGACCCCCTGGCCCATGTACGGACTTCCATGACACCCTTATCCCTGCATTGTCTCACAACATCAAAAAGACCTCTCAGGTTCTACTCCTTGGTGACCTCAACCTAGGGCTGAATGACCCTAAAGACTCCCCAGCGAAACACCTCAAGAAGGCACTCTCCAACATCAGCTTTGTGCACTCCATTTCTGACACCACGCACATCAAAGGGCGCACCCTTGACTGGATCAGTCATCACAACTGCTCCCTTCTCATCACGGCCAATACCCCTATCCCCTGGTCTGACCATCACTACATCCAATTCAACCTCGGAACCAGAAAAGTGGCTCTCTCTCCGCCATCACCATGCCTCGCCACCTACGCCAGGAGCTCACGCCTCCTCACAGTCGAGAACCTAGCACCCTACCTCCTTAACCCAGCCCTTCAGGCACCTTCATCTAATAACCCTGACACCTTAGCTGACACCTTCAAGGATGTCATCACGTCAGCCGTGGATGCCATTGCTCCCCTGACTCTCAAAAAAGCTAAGAAAGCCAAACATGCTAACTCATGGTTCTCTAAAGAACTCCTTGACCAACGTGCGCAAAAGAGGATTGCACTATCCTCCTGGAAAGCAAACCCCTCTGAAGCCACTAAACAGAAGTTCAAAGCCATTTCCAAATCCTACAAGACTAACATCACACTGGCAAAGGCTGCCTCCTTCAACGCCAGGATCTCCGACGCCAAGTCAGGATCTAAGGAACTATTCACAATCTTCAGGGAACTTGAAAAACCATCTGCCCCCCCCTCCTCAGTTATCAAAGATGACAAGTGGTGCAACAGCATTCAATCTGCCATGCTAGAGAAGCTCAACACCCTCCAAACAAAAATTTGTGGCCACCAAAAAGCCCTTTCCCATATCATAGCGAACATCCACGCCAAGCCACCCATCAAGTCCACGTCATCCCCGATGTTCGAATTCAAAGACATCACTGAGCAAGAGGTCATCATCCTCCTCAACTATATTAAACCCTCCAATTGTAAAGGCGATGCCTGCCCAGCCAGCCTCATCAAAGACTCCGCACATACTCTCGCCCCCTTCCTTACAGCCTTTATCAACTCCTCCTTCCAATCAGGCCATGTCCCATCAGGACTCAAGGAAGCGTGGGTACGCCCACTCCTCAAGAAACCCTCACTCGACCCAACCGTCCCGGGGAATTACAGGCCCATCACAACTGTACCATTCCTGCTCAAAATCTTGGACAAAGCAGCCTACCTGCAGGTCCAAAAGTTCTTAGAGGACAACCGTCTCCTCGGCCTGCGGCAATCTGGGTTCCGCCCCCGACATGGCACTGAAACGGCCCTCCTAGATCTAAAGAACCAAATGGATGACCTCAGAGATGCAGGCAAACCTGCCCTCCTACTGCTCCTGGATCTATCCGCAGCGTTCGATCTGGTTGACCACAACACCTTGTGTCACCACCTAGCCACCCAAGCCAACTTCTCCCCGAAAGCCTGCCAGTGGATCACCTCCTTTCTCCAAGAAAGGGCCATGAAAGTCTTTTCTGAAGCTGCCGCCGCCACCCCTAGCCTCCTCACCTGCGGTGTCCCTCAGGGATCCTGTATCGCCCCAACACTCTATAACCTCTTTACAAGGCCCCTGTTTAGCATCTTGGATTCCCTTGGTATTTCATATACCAACTATGCTGACGATACGCAGGTACTGATCCCACTCACGAGCGACTACCTAGCAGATTCCAACACCCTCACCTCTATCTACACTACCATCCAATCCTGGATGGCGGAGAATTGGCTGTGCCTCAACAGCGAAAAGACCGAACTCCTCCTCATTGGGTCACCCTTCACTCTGGGTAACCTCGGAGATCAGTACGCCTCCTTCTCACTTGATAACATTCCAATCAAGGTCTCGAACCATGTTAAGACACTCGGAGTCTACCTTGACTCCGACCTGTCCATGGATAAACAGGTCAATGCTATCGCTGCATCCTCAGCCTACTACTCCAAAGTCCTCAATGCAGCCAGGCCCTTCTTGGCCCGTCAAAATTGCCTCACGATTGCCAGGGCAATTATCGGGTCAAGACTTGACTACTGTAATGCCCTTCTCGTGGGGACATCCAGCAAAAACCTGGCCAAATTGCAGCTAGCCCAGAACAATGCGCTAAGGGCAGCCACCGGTACCTCAAGAAGAAACCATATCTCCGAAATCAGAAGGCAAGCACACTGGCTCCCTGTCAAAGAGAGAATTGTCTTTAAAACTCTTGCTCTCACACACAAATGCCTTCACGAACTTGCCCCTCCTTACCTGACCAACAGAATTACTAGGCACACCGCCACGAGACCTCTCAGGTCCCCTTATGCCAACACAATTGTCACGCCTACTACTGGGAAAGTGCGCGCTGGTGGCTCCAGCTTCCCCACCCTAGCAGCCACGCACTGGAACGCTCTGCCACCTCACCTAAGACTCATTCAATCCCACCTAGCCTTCCGTAAGGCTATCAAAACCAGACTCTTTGTTTAACCTGAACCTGTATCGTCCACTGCATATATGCCTACCAATCTGTAACTAAGAGCCCTCCTGGCACCTGTCTGTAATCCTAAGTTTGCGTATCCTCTGTAACAGCGCCTTGATGCCTTACGGGCTGCAAGCGCGCTTAACAAATGCAAATAAATAAAAAAAAAAAAAATATCTCAATGCTTCTAATACCAAACCTGAGACCCGTCCTAAAACATGAGATGTGAGATCCAAATCCTTCCCCTTCCAAACCTGAGACCCTTCCTATAGCTTGAGATGTGATATCAAACTCCTTCCCATTCCAATCCTGAGATAGCTTGAGATGTGATATCCAACTCCTTCCCATTCCAATCCTGAGACCCTTCCGATAGCATGAGATGTGATATCTCAATGCTTCTAATATCAAAACTGAGACCCTCCCTATAGCATGAGATGTGATATCTAAGTCCTTCCCATTCCTATCCTGAGACCCTTCCGATAGCAGAGATGTGATATCTCAATGCTTATACCAAACCTGAGACCCTTCCTATAGCATGAGATGTGATATCTCAATGCTTCTATCAAACCTGAGACCCTTCCTTTAGCATGAGATGTGATATCCAACTCCTTCCCATTCCAATCCTGAGACCCTTCCTATAGCATGAGCTGTAATATCTCAATGCTTCTATCAAACCTGAGACCCTTCCTTTAGCATGAGATGTGATATCCAAATCCTTCCCATTCCAATCCTGAAACCCTTCCTATAGCATGAGATGTGATATCTCAATGTTTCTAATAAAAAACTGAGACCCTTCCTATAGCAAGAGATGTGATATCCAACTCCTTCCCATTCCAACCTGAGACCCTTCCTATAGCATGAGAAGGGATATCCAACTCCTTCCCAATCCAATCCTGAGACCCTTCCGATAGCAGAGATGTGATATCTCAATGCTTATACCAAACCTGAGACCCTTACTATGGCATGAGATGTGATATCCAAATCCTTCCCATTCCAATCCTGAGACCCTTCCTATAGCATGAGATGTGATATCTCAATGCTTCTGCCAAACCCGAGACCCTTCCTTTAGCATGAGATGTGATATTCAAATCCTTCACATTCCAATCCTGAGACCCTTCATATAGCATGAGATATGATATCTCAATGCCTCTAATACCAAACCTGAGATCCTTCCTATAACATGAGATGTGATATCCAACTCCTTCCCATTCCAAACCTGAGACCTTTCCGATAGCATGAGATGTGATATCTCAATGCTTCTAAAACCAAACATGAGAACCATCCTATAACATGAGATGTGCTATCCAAATCCTTCCCTTCCCAAACCTGAGACCCTTCCTATAGCTTGAGATGTGATATCAAACTCCTTCCCATTCCAATCCTGAGACCCTTATTATACCATGAGATGTGATATCTCAATGCTTCTAATACCAAACCTGAGACCCGTCCTAAAACATGAGATGTGAGATCCAAATCCTTCCCCTTCCAAACCTGAGACCCTTCCTATAGCTTGAGATGTGATATCAAACTCCTTCCCATTCCAATCCTGAGATAGCTTGAGATGTGATATCCAACTCCTTCCCATTCCAATCCTGAAACCCTTACGATAGCATGAGATGTGATATCTCAATGCTTCTAATATCAAAACTGAGACCCTCCCTATAGCATGAGATGTGATATCTAAGTCCTTCCCATTCATATCCTGAGACCCTTCCGATAGCAGAGATGTGATATCTCAATGCTTCTACCAAAACTGAGACCCTTCCTATAGCATGAGATGTGATATCTCAATGCTTCTACCAAAACTGAGACCCTTCCTTTAGCATGAGATGTGATATCCAACTCCTTCCCATTCCAATCCTGAGACCCTTCCTATAGCATGAGATGTGATATCTCAATGCCTCTAATACCAAACCTGAGATCCTTCCTATAACATGTGATGTGATATTCAAATCCTTCCCCTTCCAAACCTGAGACCCTCTCTTTAGCATGAGATGTGATATCCGACTCCTTCCCATTCCAATCCTGAGACCCTTCTGATAGCATGAGATGTGATATCTCAATGCTTCTAATACCAAACCTGAGATCCTTCCGATAGCATGAGATGTGATATCTCAATGCTTCTAATACCAAACCTGAGATCTTCCTATAACATGAGATGTGATATCCAAATCCTTCCACTTCCAAACCTGAAACCCTCCCTTTAGCATGAGATGTGATATCTGACTCCTTCCCATTCCAATCCTGAGACCCTTCTGGTAGCATGAGATGTGATATCTCAATGCTTCTAATACCAAACCTGAGATCCTTCCGATAGCATGAGATCTGATATCTCAATGCTTCTAATACCAAACCTGAGATCCTTCCTATAGCATGAGATGTGATATCCAACTCCTTCCCATTCCAAACCTGAGACCCTTCCTATAGCATGAGATGTGATATCTCAATGCTTCTAATACCAAACCCGAGATCCTTCCTATAACATGAGATGTGATATCTTAATGCTTCTAAAACCAAACATGAGAACTATCCTGTAACATGTGAAATCCAAATCATTCCCTTTCCAAACCTGAGACCCTTCCTATAGCTTGAGATGTGATATCAAACTCCTTCCCATTCCAATCCTGAGATAGCTTGAGATGTGCTATCCAACTCCTTCCCATTCCAATCCTGAGACCCTCCCTATACCATGAGATGTGATATCTCAATGCTTCTAATACCAAACCTGACACCCGTCCTAAAACATTTGTGAGATCCAAATCCTTCCCCTTCCAAACCTGAGACCTTTCCTTTAGCATGAGATGTGATATCCAACTCCTTCCCATTCCGATCCTGAGACCTTTCCTATAGCATGATATGTGATATCTCAATGCTTCTAATACCAAACCTGAGATCCTTCCTATAACATGAGATGTGTATCCAACTCCTTCCCATTCCAAACCTGAGACCCTTCCTATAGCATGAGATGTGATATCTTAATGCTTCTAAAACCAAATCTGAGAACCATCCTATAACATATGTGAAATCCAAATCCTTCCCTTTCCAAACCTGAGACCCTTCCGATAGCATGAGATGTGATATCTCAATGCTTCTAAAACCAAACATGAGAACCATCCTACAACATGAGATGTGAAATCCAAATCCTTCCCTTTCCAAACCTGAGACCCTTCCTATAGCTTGAGATGTGATATCAAACTCCTTCCCATTCCAATCCTGAGATAGCTTGAGATGTGATATCCAACTCCTTCCCATTCCAATCCTGGGACCCTTCCGATAGCATGAGATGTGATATCTCAATGCCTCTAATATCAAAACTGAGACCCTCCCTATAGCATGAGATGTGATATCTAAGTCCTTCCCATTCCTATCCTGAGACCCTTCCGATAGCAGAGATGTTATATCTCAATGCTTATACCAAATCTGAGACCCTTCCTATGGCATGAGATGTGATATCCAACTCCTTCCCATTCCAATCCTGAGACCCTTCCTATAGCATGAGATGTGAAATCTCAATGCTTCTATCAAACCTGAGACCCTTTCTTTAGCATGACATGTGATATCCAACTCCTTCCCATTCCAATCCTGAGACCCTTCCTATAACATGAGATGTGTTATCCAAGTCCTTCCCATTCCAACCTGAGACCCTTCCTATAGCATGAGAAGGGAAATTGAACTCCTTCCCATTCCAATCCTGAGACCCTTCCTATAGCAAGAGATGTGATATCCAAATCCTTCCCATTCCAATCCTGAGATCCTTCCTATAACATGAGATGTGATATCCAATTATTTCCCATTCCAAACCTGAGACCCTTCCTATTGGATGAGATGTGATATCCAACTCCTTCCCATTCCAATCCTGAGACCCTTCCTATACCATGAGATGTGATATCTCAATGCTTCTAATACCAAACCTGGGACCCGTCCTATAACATGAGATATGATATCCAAATCCTTCCCCTTCCAAACCTGATACCCTTCCTTTAGCATGAGATGTGATATCCAAATCCTTCCCATTCCAATCCTGAAACCCTTCCTATAGCATGAGATGTGATATCTCAATGTTTCTAATAAAAACCTGAGACCCTTCCTATAGCAAGAGATGTGATATCCAAATCCTTCCCATTCCAATCCTGAGACCCTACCTATAACATGAGATGTGATATCCAAATCCTTCCCATTCCAACCTGAGACCCTTCCTATAGCATGAGAAGGGATATCCAACTCCTTCCCAATCCAATCCTGAGACCCTTCCGATAGCAGAGATGTGATATCTCAATGCTTATACCAAACCTGAGACCCTTACTATGGCATGAGATGTGATATCCAAATCCTTCCCATTCCAATCCTGAGACCCTTCCTATAGCATGAGATGTGATATCTCAATGCTTCTGCCAAACCTGAGACCCTTCCTTTAGCATGAGATGTGATATCCAAATCCTTCACATTCCAATCCTGAGACCCTTCCTATAGCATGAGATATGATATCTCAATGCTTCTAATACCAAACCTGAGATCCTTCCTATAACATGAGATGTGATATCCAACTCCTTCCCATTCCAAACCTGAGACCTTTCCGATAGCATGAGATATGATATATCAATGCTTCTAAAACCAAACATGAGAACCATCCTATAACATGAGATGTGCTATCCAAATCCTTCCCTTCCCAAACCTGAGACCCTTCCTATAGCTTGAGATGTGATATCAAACTCCTTCCCATTCCAATCCTGAGACCCTTATTATACCTGACAAACGAGGTGCGCCACTGAAGGAAAAGGGGAAAAGAAGGAGAAAATAAAGAAAAAAGAAGAAATTGGAAGAGCACCGGACTTTGAAAAGCTCTGTAGCGGGGAAGTGCAGTTGCACATAAAAATCTCCTCGCGGAAGTTTGGCCCGACCTAACGGTCCCCGCCGCAACTACACAACGCGAGAGCTGCCTCCCAGTTTACAAGAGCAGAGGAGAGACGCGTGAAGCTCTTAAGGAGGGGGCCCCAAGGCGCCGCGGACACCTCGTGCAACAAGTAAGGTGGTCGCGGGCGCTCCGCACAGCGGAGAGCACCTGTAGATTCGGCGGCTGTGGGCCCCCTCCCCCACCCCCCCGCCCCCCCTGCGCAGGGGCTGTCATTGCACAGGAGACTCTTGAGCCTCGGTGTGTCCGCGGCACAGAGTTTTGGGGGTGTCAAGCCAGGCGTCCCGTTCCCCTCCCTCCCCCCCCCCAGGGAAACCCGAATCACTCGACACCAAGGCCCGGCTGTTAACCCATCCACATAAGACTGCTGTATAACGGAGGCACGGGAAGCCCCGTCTCAGAAAACACCCCTATACAAACATACGCAAAGCGGGGGTCCAGCTTCCCAACGGTCCCAGGCACAAGAAGCACGACTCCACACGCTGCATCCAGAGCATATTGCAGCTCTAACCAAATATTAAACACCACGCGCCTCGCCATAAAATTCCCTCATGCTATGAGAGAGCTAAACGCGACACGCTGCACAATATATATTAACAGTTTCCCCTTCAGGGAATGAAGAATCTGCACTCTCTTGGTAGGAGTGGTGTCCCAGAAACTTAAGTTTCACCTCAGCCCAGACACCCAAGAACTGCCAGTTACTCCCCCAAGGCCGCATTTCTCTCTGCAGCTCTCCGCTGCTCGATGGCGCAGTTGGCGCCCCCACGCCTTGTTAAACCAGTACAAGGTAAGGCCATTAGCATTAATGCCCCCATGCTACAACCTTCATGTGCGCCTACCTTGCTAGCAAACACACGCCCTCTGCTGTACCACAGCAGGAATGCGCGACTACGGTCCCGCACTCAGCCCACCAACCCCATCAGTTCTACCCCTACCTTGGGTTACCGAAATGTTAGGTTGGGCATAAGAAGCCAGCGGCCAGCACACACATGCTCTGCCACGGCACGACAGTTCATCATCAAGGGTCTTGTCAACAAACAATACTTCACGATCACCAACCCTACTATGAACTTTAACTTTGCCCCACAACCTTCGCCCTTCAGTCCTACTGCACCCATGCCTGTAGCGCATACTGTTGCCGCCCCCATGACCACACTTGATTTTGTGCAGCGCAATGATGTTTCTGTGCCTATTCATCCTACTGTTGCCACACCCATGACCACACTTGATTTTGTGCAGCTCAATGATGTTTCTGTGCCTATTCATCCTACTGTTGCCACACCCATGACCACACTTGATTTTGTGCAGCTCAATGATGTTTCTGTGCCTATTCATCCTACTGTTGCCACACCCATGACCACACTTGATTTTGTGCAGCTCAATGATGTTTCTGTGCCTATTCATCCTACTGTTGCCACACCCATGACCACACTTGATTTTGTGCAGCTCAATGATGTTTCTGTGCCTATTCATCCTACTGTTGCCACACCCTCGACCACACCACCTAGTACTTCTGACACTCCATCCTCACCCACCAGCCCACCTATCCCCACGCCTCCCCATGCCTACATGCTAAGCTGCGCCCTGCTTAATGCCCGCTCCATACCAGCTCACGCCCTTGACATCAACGACCTGCTCATAAACAACAAGCTCGACCTCCTCATCCTTACTGAAACCTGGCTGAATGAAAGCTCAGGCCCAGTCTTATCACTTGCCATCCCACCTGGATATTCCATTTTTAGGAAAGACCGCACCTCTCAGAGAGGTGGAGGCGTTGCCCTCATCGCGAGGGACACCCTTACCATCAGAGAAGTTGAAGGCATCCTTGATAGCAATAGTGACTACCTCCCGCTAAAAATCAATGTCTCGCCCAACTGCACCATATCCATGCACATTGTATACAGACCCCCTGGCCCATGTACGGACTTCCATGACACCCTTATCCCTGCATTGTCTCACAACATCAAAAAGACCTCTCAGGTTCTACTCCTTGGTGACCTCAACCTAGGGCTGAATGACCCTAAAGACTCCCCAGCGAAACACCTCAAGAAGGCACTCTCCAACATCAGCTTTGTGCACTCCATTTCTGACACCACGCACATCAAAGGGCGCACCCTTGACTGGATCAGTCATCACAACTGCTCCCTTCTCATCACGGCCAATACCCCTATCCCCTGGTCTGACCATCACTACATCCAATTCAACCTCGGAACCAGAAAAGTGTCTCTCTCTCCGCCATCACCATGCCTCGCCACCTACGCCAGGAGCTCACGCCTCCTCACAGTCGAGAACCTAGCACCCTACCTCCTTAACCCAGCCCTTCAGGCACCTTCATCTAATAACCCTGACACCTTAGCTGACACCTTCAAGGATGTCATCACGTCAGCCGTGGACGCCATTGCTCCCCTGACTCTCAAAAAAGCTAAGAAAGCCAAACATGCTAACTCATGGTTCTCTAAAGAACTCCTTGACCAACGTGCGCAAAAGAGGATTGCACTATCCTCCTGGAAAGCAAACCCCTCTGAAGCCACTAAACAGAAGTTCGAAGCCATTTCCAAATCCTACAAGACTAACATCACACTGGCAAAGGCTGCCTCCTTCAACGCCAGGATCTCCGACGCCAAGTCAGGATCTAAGGAACTATTCACAATCTTCAGGGAACTTGAAAAACCATCTGCCCCCCCCCCCTCCTCAGTTATCAAAGATGACAAGTGGTGCAACAGCATTCAATCTGCCATGCTAGAGAAGCTCAACACCCTCCAAACAAAAATTTGTGGCCACCAAAAAGCCCTTTCCCATATCATAGCGAACATCCACGCCAAGCCACCCATCAAGTCCACGTCATCCCCGATGTTCGAATTCAAAGACATCACTGAGCAAGAGGTCATCATCCTCCTCAACTATATTAAACCCTCCAATTGTAAAGGCGATGCCTGCCCAGCCAGCCTCATCAAAGACTCCGCACATACTCTCGCCCCCTTCCTTACAGCCTTTATCAACTCCTCCTTCCAATCAGGCCATGTCCCATCAGGACTCAAGGAAGCGTGGGTACGCCCACTCCTCAAGAAACCCTCACTCGACCCAACCGTCCCGGGGAATTACAGGCCCATCACAACTGTACCATTCCTGCTCAAAATCTTGGCCAAAGCAGCCTACCTGCAGGTCCAAAAGTTCTTAGAGGACAACCGTCTCCTCGGCCTGCGGCAATCTGGGTTCCGCCCCCGACATGGCACTCAAACGGCCCTCCTAGATCTAAAGAACCAAATGGATGACCTCAGAGATGCAGGCAAACCTGCCCTCCTACTGCTCCTGGATCTATCCGCAGCGTTCGATCTGGTTGACCACAACACCTTGTGTCACCACCTAGCCACCCAAGCCAACATCTCCCCGAAAGCCTGCCAGTGGATCACCTCCTTTCTCCAAGAAAGGGCCATGAAAGTCTTTTCTGAAGCTGCCGCCGCCACCCCTAGCCTCCTCACCTGCGGTGTCCCTCAGGGATCCTGTATCGCCCCAACACTCTATAACCTCTTTACAAGCCCCCTGTTTAGCATCTTGGATTCCCTTGGTATTTCATATACCAACTATGCTGACGATACGCAGGTACTGATCCCACTCACGAGCGACTACCTAGCAGATTCCAACACCCTCACCTCTATCTACACTACCATCCAATCCTGGATGGCGGAGAATTGGCTGTGCCTCAACAGCGAAAAGACCGAACTCCTCCTCATTGGGTCACCCTTCACTCTGGGTAACCTCGGAGATCAGTACGCCTCCTTCTCACTTGATAACATTCCAATCAAGGTCTCGAACCATGTTAAGACACTCGGAGTCTACCTTGACTCCGACCTGTCCATGGATAAACAGGTCAATGCTATCGCTGCATCCTCAGCCTACTACTCCAAAGTCCTCAATGCAGCCAGGCCCTTCTTGGCCCGTCAAAATTGCCTCACGATTGCCAGGGCAATTATCGGGTCAAGACTTGACTACTGTAATGCCCTTCTCGTGGGGACATCCAGCAAAAACCTGGCCAAATTGCAGCTAGCCCAGAACAATGCGCTAAGGGCAGCCACCGGTACCTCAAGAAGAAACCATATCTCCGAAATCAGAAGGCAAGCACACTGGCTCCCTGTCAAAGAGAGAATTGTCTTTAAAACTCTTGCTCTCACACACAAATGCCTTCACGAACTTGCCCCTCCTTACCTGACCAACAGAATTACTAGGCACACCGCCACGAGACCTCTCAGGTCCCCTTATGCCAACACAATTGTCACGCCTACTACTGGGAAAGTGCGCGCTGGTGGCTCCAGCTTCCCCACCCTAGCAGCCACGCACTGGAACGCTCTGCCACCTCACCTAAGACTCATTCAATCCCACCTAGCCTTCCGTAAGGCTATCAAAACCAGACTCTTTGTTTAACCTGAACCTGTATCGTCCACTGCATATATGCCTACCAATCTGTAACTAAGAGCCCTCCTGGCACCTGTCTGTAATCCTAAGTTTGCGTATCCTCTGTAACAGCGCCTCGATGCCTTAAGGGCTGCAAGCGCGCTTAACAAATGCAAATAAATAAAAAATAAAAGAAAATATCTCAATGCTTCTAATACCAAACCTGAGACCCGTCCTAAAACATGAGATGTGAGATCCAAATCCTTCCCCTTCCAAACCTGAGACCCTTCCTATAGCTTGAGATGTGATATCAAACTCCTTCCCATTCCAATCCTGAGATAGCTTGAGATGTGATATCCAACTCCTTCCCATTCCAATCCTGAGACCCTTCCGATAGCATGAGATGTGATATCTCAATGCTTCTAATATCAAAACTGAGACCCTCCCTATAGCATGAGATGTGATATCTAAGTCCTTCCCATTCCTATCCTGAGACCCTTCCGATAGCAGAGAAGTGATATCTCAATGCTTATACCAAACCTGAGACCCTTCCTATAGCATGAGATGTGATATCTCAATGCTTCTATTAAACCTGAGACCCTTCCTTTAGCATGAGATGTGATATCCAACTCCTTCCCATTCCAATCCTGAGACCCTTCCTATAGCATGAGCTGTAATATCTCAATGCTTCTATCAAACCTGAGACCCTTCCTTTACCATGAGTTGTGATATCCAACTCCTTCCCCTTCCAAACCTGAGACCCTTCCTTTAGCATGAGATGTGATATCCAAATCCTTCCCATTCCAATCCTGAAACCCTTCCTATAGCATGAGATGTGATATCTCAATGTTTCTAATAAAAAACTGAGACCCTTCCTATAGCAAGAGATGTGATATCCAAATCCTTCCCATTCCAATCCTGAGACCCTACCTATAACATGAGATGTGATATCCAACTCCTTCCCATTCCAACCTGAGACCCTTCCTATAGCATGAGAAGGGATATCCAACTCCTTCCCAATCCAATCCTGAGACCCTTCCGATAGCAGAGATGTGATATCTCAATGCTTATACCAAACCTGAGACCCTTACTATGGCATGAGATGTGATATCCAAATCCTTCCCATTCCAATCCTGAGACCCTTCCTATAGCATGAGATGTGATATCTCAATGCTTCTGCCAAACCCGAGACCCTTCCTTTAGCATGAGATGTGATATCCAAATCCTTCACATTCCAATCCTGAGACCCTTCATATAGCATGAGATATGATATCTCAATGCCTCTAATACCAAACCTGAGATCCTTCCTATAACATGAGATGTGATATCCAACTCCTTCCCATTCCAAACCTGAGACCTTTCCGATAGCATGAGATGTGATATCTCAATGCTTCTAAAACCAAACATGAGAACCATCCTATAACATGAGATGTGCTATCCAAATCCTTCCCTTCCCAAACCTGAGACCCTTCCTATAGCTTGAGATGTGATATCAAACTCCTTCCCATTCCAATCCTGAGACCCTTATTATACCATGAGATGTGATATCTCAATGCTTCTAATACCAAACCTGAGACCCGTCCTAAAACATGAGATGTGAGATCCAAATCCTTCCCCTTCCAAACCTGAGACCCTTCCTATAGCTTGAGATGTGATATCAAACTCCTTCCCATTCCAATCCTGAGATAGCTTGAGATGTGATATCCAACTCCTTCCCATTCCAATCCTGAGACCTTTCCGATAGCATGAGATGTGATATCTCAATGCTTCTAATATCAAAACTGAGACCCTCTCTATAGCATGAGATGTGATATCCAAGTCCTTCCCATTCCTATCCTGAGACCCTTCCGATAGCAGAGATGTGATATCTCAATGCTTATACCAAACCTGAGACCCTTCCTATAGCATGAGATGTGATATCTCAATGTTTCTATCAAACCTGAGACCCTTCCTTTAGCATGAGATGTGATATCCAACTCCTTCCCATTCCAATCCTGAGACCCTTCCTATAGCATGAGCTGTAATATTTCAATGCTTCTATCAAACCTGAGACCCTTCCTTTAGCATGAGATGTGATATCCAACTCCTTCCCCTTCCAAACCTGAGACCCTTCCTTTAGCATGAGATGTGATATCCAAATCCTTCCCATTCCAATCCTGAAACCCTTCCTATACCATGAGATGTGATATTTCTGTTTCTAATAAAAAACATGAGACCCTTCCTATAGCAAGAGATATAATATCCAAATCCTTCCCATTCCAATCCCGAGACCCTTCCTATAACATGAGATGTGATATCCAACTCCTTCCCATTCTAACCTGAGACCCTTCCTATAGCATGAGAAGGGATATCCAACTCCTTCCCATTCCAATCCTGAGACCCTTCCTATACCATGAGATGTGATATCTCAGTGCTTCTAATACCAAACCTGGGACCCGTCCTATAACATGAGATATGATATCCAAATCCTTCCCATTCGAATCCTGAAACCCTTCCTTTAGCATGAGATGTGATATCTCAATGTGTCTAATAAAAAACCTGAGACCCTTCCTATAGCAAGAGATGTGATATCCAAAACCTTCGCATTCCAATCCTGAGACCCTTCCTATAACATGGATGTGATATCCAACTCCTTCCCATTCCAATTTTGAGACCCTTCCTATACCATGAGAATTGATATCTCAATGCTTCTAATACCAAACCTGAGACCTTTCCTATAGCATGAGATGTGATATCTCAATGCTTCTATCAAACCTGAGACCCTTCCTTTAGCATGAGATGTGATATCCAACTCCTTCCCATTCCAATCCTGAGACCCTTCCTATAGCATGAGCTGTAATATCTCAATGCTTCTATCAAACCTGAGACCCTTCCTTTACCATGAGTTGTGATATCCAACTCCTTCCCCTTCCAAACCTGAGACCCTTCCTTTAGCATGAGATGTGATATCCAAATCCTTCCCATTCCAATCCTGAAACCCTTCCTATAGCATGAGATGTGATATCTCAATGTTTCTAATAAAAAACTGAGACCCTTCCTATAGCAAGAGATGTGATATCCAAATCCTTCCCATTCCAATCCTGAGACCCTACCTATAACATGAGATGTGATATCCAACTCCTTCCCATTCCAACCTGAGACCCTTCCTATAGCATGAGAAGGGATATCCAACTCCTTCCCAATCCAATCCTGAGACCCTTCCGATAGCAGAGATGTGATATCTCAATGCTTATACCAAACCTGAGACCCTTACTATGGCATGAGATGTGATATCCAAATCCTTCCCATTCCAATCCTGAGACCCTTCCTATAGCATGAGATGTGATATCTCAATGCTTCTGCCAAACCCGAGACCCTTCCTTTAGCATGAGATGTGATATCCAAATCCTTCACATTCCAATCCTGAGACCCTTCATATAGCATGAGATATGATATCTCAATGCCTCTAATACCAAACCTGAGATCCTTCCTATAACATGAGATGTGATATCCAACTCCTTCCCATTCCAAACCTGAGACCTTTCCGATAGCATGAGATGTGATATCTCAATGCTTCTAAAACCAAACATGAGAACCATCCTATAACATGAGATGTGCTATCCAAATCCTTCCCTTCCCAAACCTGAGACTCTTCCTCCGGATTGGAATGTGAAGGATTTGGATATCACATCTCATGCTAAAGGAAGGGTCTCAGGTTTGGAATGGGAAGGAGTTGGATATGACATCTCTTGTTATAGGGAGGGTCTCAGGATTTGAATGGCAAGGAGTTGGATATCACATCTCATGCCATAGGAAGGGTCTCAGGTTTGGTATAAACATTGAGATATCACATCTCTGCTATCGGAAGGGTCTCAGGATTGGAATGGGAAGGACTTAGATATCACATCTCATGCTATAGGGAGGGTCTCAGTTTTGATATTAGAAGCATTGAGATATCACATCTCATGCTATAGGAAGGGTCTCATGATTGGAATGGGAGGAGCTGGATATCACATCTCATGCTAAAGGTAGGGTCTCAGGTTTGGAAGGGGAAGGATTTGGATATCACATCTCATGTTATAGGATGGGTCTCAGGTTTGGTATTAGAAGCATTGTGATATCACATCTCATGCTATAGGAAGTGTCTCAGGATTGGAATGGGAAGGAGTTGGATATCACATCTCATGCTATAGGAAGGGTTTCAGGTTTGGTAGAAGCATTGAGATATCACATCTCATGCTATAGGAAGAGTCTCAGGTTTGGGAATGGAAGGATTTGGATTTCACATCTCATGTTATAGGATGGTTCTCATGTTTGGTTTTTGAAGCATTGAGATATCACATCTCATGCTATCGGAAGGGTCTCAGGTTTGGTATTAGAAGCATTGAGATATCACATCTCATGCTATAGGATTGGTCTCCGGATTGGAATGTGAAGGATTTGGATATCACATCTCATGCTAAAGGAAGGGTCTCAGGTTTGGAATGGGAAGGAGTTGGATATGACATCTCTTGTTATAGGGAGGGTCTCAGGATTTGAATGGCAAGGAGTTGGATATCACATCTCATGCCATAGGAAGGGTCTCAGGTTTGGTATAAGCATTGAGATATCACATCTCTGCTATCGGAAGGGTCTCAGGATTGGATTGGGAAGGAGTTGGATATCACATCTCATGTTATAGGAAGTGTCTCCGGATTGGAATGTGAAGGATTTGGATATCACATCTCATGCTAAAGGAAGGGTCTCAGGTTTGGAATGGGAAGGAGTTGGATATGACATCTCTTGTTATAGGGAGGGTCTCAGGATTTGAATGGCAAGGAGTTGGATATCACATCTCATGCCATAGGAAGGGTCTCAGGTTTGGTATAAGCATTGAGATATCACATCTCTGCTATCGGAAGGGTCTCAGGATTGGATTGGGAAGGAGTTGGATATCCCTTCTCATGCTATAGGAAGGGTCTCAGGTTGGAATGGGAAGGAGTTGGATATCACATCTCATGCTAAAGGAAGGGTCTCAGGTTTGGTAGAAGCATTGAGATATCACATCTCATGCTATAGGAAGGGTCTCAGGATTGGAATGGGAAGGACTTAGATATCACATATCATGCTATAGGGAGGGTTTCAGTTTTGATATTAGAAGCATTGAGATATCACATCTCATGCTATCGGAAGTGTCTCAGGATTGGAATGGGAAGGAGCTGGATATTACATCTCATGCTAAAGGAAGGGTCTCAGGTTTGGAACGGGAAGGAGTTGGATATCCGATCTCATGTTATAGGAAGGGTCTCAGGTTTGGTATAAGCATTGAGATATCACATCTCTGCTATCGGAAGTGTCTCAGGATTGGAATGGGAAGGAATTGGATATCCCATCTCATGTTATAGGACGGGTCTCAGGATTGTTATTAGAATCATTGAGATATCATATTGCATGCTGTAGGAAGGGTCTAAGGATTGGAATGGGAAAGACTTGGATATCACATCTATAGGGAGGGTTTCAGTTTTGATATTAGAAGCATTGAGATATCACATCTCATGCTATCGGAAGTGTCTCAGGATTGGAATGGGAAGGAGCTGGATATTACATCTCATGCTAAAGGAAGGGTCTCAGGTTTGGAACGGGAAGGAGTTGGATATCCGATCTCATGCTATAGGAAGGGTCTCAGGTTTGGTATAAGCATTGAGATATCAAATCTCATGCTATAGGAAGGGTCTCAGGATTGGAATGGAAGGAGTTGGATATCACATCTCATGTTATAGGAAGGATCTCAGGTTTGGTATTAGAAGCATTGAGACATCAAATCTCATGCTATAGGAAGGGTCTCAGGATTGGAATGGGAAGGAGTTGGATATCACATCTCATGCTATAGGAAGGGTCTCAGGTTTGGTATAAGCATTGAGATATCACATCTCATGCTATAGGAAGGGTCTCAGGATTGGAATGGGAAGGAGTTGTATATGACATCTCATGCCGTAGGAAGGGTCTCAGGTTTGGTATAAGCATTGAGATATCACATCTCTGCTATCAGAAGAGTCTCAGGATTGGAATGGGAAGGAGTTGGATATCCCATCTCATGTTATAGGAAGAGTCTCAGGTTTGGTATTAGAAGCATTGAGATATCACATCTCATGCTATAGGAAGTGTCTCAGGATTGGAATGGGAAGGAGTTGGATATGACATCTCTTGTTATAGGGAGGGTCTCAGGATTTGAATGGCAAGGAGTTGGATATCACATCTCATGCCATAGGAAGGGTCTCAGGTTTGGTATAAGCATTGAGATATCACATCTCTGCTATCGGAAGGGTCTCAGGATTGGAATGGGAAGGACTTAGATATCACATCTCATGCTATAGGGAGGGTCTCAGTTTTGATATTAGAAGAATTGAGATATCACATCTCATGCTATCGGAAGGGTCTCAGGATTGGAATGGGAGGAGCTGGATATCACATCTCATGCTAAAGGAAGGGTCTCAGGTTTGGAAGGGGAAGGATTTGGATATCACATCTCATGTTATAGGATGGGTTTCAGGTTTGGTATTAGAAGCATTGTGATATCACATCTCATGCTATAGGAAGTGTCTCAGGATTGGAATGGGAAGGAGTTGGATATCACATCTCATGCTATCGGAAGGGTCTCAGGTTTGGTATTAGAAGCATTGAGATATCACATCTCATGCTATAGGATTGGTCTCTGGATTGGAATGTGAAGGATTTGGATATCACATCTCATGCTAAAGGAAGGGTCTCAGGTTTGGAATGGGAAGGAGTTGGATATGACATCTCTTGTTATAGGGAGGGTCTCAGGTTTGGTATAAGCATTGAGATATCACATCTCTGCTATCGGAAGGGTCTCAGGATTGGATTGGGAAGGAGTTGGATATCACATCTCATGTTATAGGAAGGGTCTCCGGATTGGAATGTGAAGGATTTGGATATCATATCTCTTGCTATAGGAAGGGTCTCATGTTTTTTATTAGAAACAGAAATATCACATCTCATGGTATAGGAAGGGTTTCAGGATTGGAATGGGAAGGATTTGGATATCACATCTCATGCTAAAGGAAGGGTCTCAGGTTTGGAAGGGGAAGGAGTTGGATATCACATCTCATGCTAAAGGAAGGGTCTCAGGTTTGATAGAAGCATTGAAATATTACAGCTCATGCTATAGGAAGGGTCTCAGGATTGGAATGGGAAGGAGTTGGATATCACATCTCATGCTAAAGGAAGGGTCTCAGGTTTGATAGAAACATTGAGATATCACATCTCATGCTATAGGAAGGGTCTCAGGTTTGGTATAAGCATTGAGATATCACATCTCTGCTATCGGAAGGGTCTCAGGATAGGAATGGGAAGGACTTGGATATCACATCTCATGCTATACGGAGGGTCTCAGTTTTGATATTAGAAGAATTGATATATCACATCTCATGCTATCGGAAAGGTCTCAGGATTGGAATGGGAAGGAGTTGGATATCACATCTCAAGCTATCTCAGGATTGGAATGGGAAGGAGTTTGATATCACATCTCAAGCTATAGGAAGGGTCTCAGGTTTGGAAGGGGAAGGATTTGGATCTCACATCTCATGTTTTAGGACGGGTCTCAGGTTTGGTATTAGAAGCATTGAGATATCACATCTCATGGTATAATAAGGGTCTCAGGATTGGAATGGGAAGGAGTTTGATATCACATCTCAAGCTATAGGAAGGGTCTCAGGTTTGGGAAGGGAAGGATTTGGATAGCACATCTCATGTTATAGGATGGTTCTCATGTTTGGTTTTATCTCAATGCTTCTAATACCAAACCTGAGACCCTTCCGATAGCATGAGATGTGATATCTCAATGCTTCAAAAACCAAACATGAGAACCATCCTATAACATGAGATGTGAAATCCAAATCCTTCCCTTCCCAAACCTGAGACTCTTCCTATAGCATGAGATGTGATATCTCAATGCTTCTAATATCAAACTTGAGACCCTGCCTATAGCATGAGATGTGATAGCCAAGTCCTTCCCATTCCAATCCTGAGACACTTCCTATAGCATGAGATGTGATATCTCAATGCTTCTAATACCAAACCTGAGACTCTTCCTATAACATGAGATGGGATATCCAACTCCTTCCCATTCCAATCCTGAGACTCTTCTGATAGCAGAGATGTGATATCTCAATGCTTATACCAAACCTGAGACCCTTCCTACGGCATGAGATGTCATATACAACTCCTTCCCATTCCAATCCTGAGACCCTTCCTATAGCATGAGATGTGATATCTCAATGCTTATACCAAACCTGAGACCCTTCCTATAGCATGAGATGTGATATCCAACTCCTTCCCATTCCAATCCTGAGACCCTTCCTATAGCATGAGATGTGATGTCTCAATGCTTCTAATACCAAACCTGAGATCCTTCCTATAACATGAGATGTGATATCCAACTCCTTCCATTCCAATCCTGAGACCCTTCCTATAGCATGAGATTTGATATCTCAATGCTTATACCAAACCTGAGACCCTTCCTATAGCATGAGATGTGATATCCAAGTCTTTCCCATTCCAATCCTTAGACCCTTCATACAGCATGCAATATGATATCTCAATGATTCTAATAACAATCCTGAGATTCGTCCTATAACATGAGATGGGATATCCAATTCCTTCCCATTCCAATCCTGAGACACTTCCGATAGCAGAGATGTGATATCTCAATGCTTATACCAAACCTGAGACCCTTCCTATAACATGAGATCGGATATCCAACTCCTTCCCGTTCCAAACCTGAGACCCTTCCTTTAGCATGAGATGTAATATCCAGCTCCTTCCCATTCCAATCCTGAGACACTTCCGATTGCATGAGATGTGATATCTCAATGCTTCTAATATCAAAACTGAAACCCTCCCTATAGCATGAGATGTGATATCCAACTCCTTCCCTTTCCAACCTGAGACCCTTCCTATAGCATGAGAAGGGATATCCAACTCCTTCCCAATCCAATCCTTAGACCCTTCCGATAGCAGAGATGTGATATCTCAATGCTTATACCAAACCTGAGACCCTTCCTATGGCATGAGATGTGATATCCAACTCCTTGCCATTCAAATCCTGAGACCCTTCCTATAGCATGAGAAGGGATATCCAACTCCTTCCCAATCCAATCCTGAGACCCTTCCGATAGCAGAGATGTGATATCTCAATGCTTATACCAATCCTGAGACCCTTCCTATAGCATGAGATGTGATGTCTCAATGCTTCTAATACCAAACCTGAGATCCTTCCTATAACATGAGATGTGATATCCAACTCCTTCCATTCCAATCCTGAGACCCTTCCTATAGCATGAGATTTGATATCTCAATGCTTATACCAAACCTGAGACCCTTCCTATAGCATGAGATGTGATATCCAAGTCTTTCCCATTCCAATCTTTAGACCCTTCATACAGCATGCAATATGATATCTCAATGATTCTAATAACAATCCTGAGACCCGTCCTATAACATGAGATGGGATATCCAATTACTTCCCATTCCAATCCTGAGACACTTCCTATAGCAGAGATGTGATATCTCAATGCTTATACCAAACCTGAGACCCTTCCTATAACATGAGATCGGATATCCAACTCCTTCCCGTTCCAAACCTGAGACCCTTCCTTTAGCATTAGATGTAATATCCAGCTCCTTCCCATTCCAATCCTGAGACACTTCCGATAGCATGAGATGTGATATCTCAATGCTTCTACCAAACCTGAGACCCTTCCTTTAGCATGAGATGTGATATCCAACTCATTCCCATTCCAACCTGAGACCCTTCCTATAGCATGAGAAGGGATATCCAACTCCTTCCCAATCCAATCCTGAGACCCTTCCGATAGCAGAGATGTGATATCTCAATGCTTATACCAAACCTGAGACCCTTCCTATGGCATGAGATGTGATATCCAACTCCTTGCCATTCAAATCCTGAGACCCTCCCTATAACAAGAGATGTCATATCCAACTCCTTCCCATTCCAAACCTGAGACCCTTCCTTTAGCATGAGATGTGATATCCAAATCCTTCACATTCCAATCCGGAGACCCTTCCTATAACATGAGATGTGATATCCAACTCCTTCCCAATCCAATCCTGAGACCCTTCCGATAGCAGAGATGTGATATCTCAATGCTTATACCAAACCTGAGACCCTTCCTATGGCATGAGATGTGATATCCAACTCCTTGCCATTCAAATACTGAGACCCTCCCTATAACAAGAGATGTCATATCCAACTCCTTCCCATTCCAAACCTGAGACCCTTCCTTTAGCATGAGATGTGATATCCAAATCCTTCACATTCCAATCCAGAGACCAATCTATAGCATGAGATGTGATATCTCAATGCTTCTAATACCAAACCTGAGACCCTTCCGATAGCATGAGATGTGATATCTCAATGCTTCAAAAACCAAACATGAGAACCGTCCTATAACATGAGATGTGAAATCCAAATCCTTCCCTTCCCAAACCTGAGACTCTTCCTATAGCATGAGATGTGATATCTCAATGCTTCTAATATCAAACTTGAGACCCTCCCTATAGCATGAGATGTGATATCCAAGTCCTTCCCATTCCAATCCTGAGACACTTCCTATAGCATGAGATGTGATATCTCAATGCTTCTAATACCAAACCTGAGACTCTTCCTATAACATGAGATGGGATATCCAACTCCTTCCCATTCCAATCCTGAGACTCTTCTGATAGCAGAGATGTGATATCTCAATGCTTATACCAAACCTGAGACCCTTCCTACGGCATGAGATGTCATATACAACTCCTTCCCATTCCAATCCTGAGACCCTTCCTATAGCATGAGATGTGATGTCTCAATGCTTATACCAAACCTGAGATCCTTCCTATAACATGAGATGTGATATCCAACTCCTTCCATTCCAATCCTGAGACCCTTCCTATAGCATGAGATTTGATATCTCAATGCTTATACCAAACCTGAGACCCTTCCTATAGCATGAGATGTGATATCCAAGTCTTTCCCATTCCAATCCTTAGACCCTTCCTACAGCATGCAATATGATATCTCAATGATTCTAATAACAATCCTGAGACCCGTCCTATAACATGAGATGGGATATCCAACTCCTTCCCATTCCAATCCTGAGACACTTCCGATAGCAGAGATGTGATATCTCAATGCTTATACCAAACCTGAGACCCTTCCTATAACATGAGATCGGATATCCAACTCCTTCCAGTTCCAAACCTGAGACCCTTCCTTTAGCATGAGATGTAATATCCAGCTCCTTCCCATTCCAATCCTGAGACACTTCCGATAGCATGAGATGTGATATCTCAATGCTTCTAATATCAAAACTGAAACCCTCCCTATAGCATGAGATGTGATATCCAACTCCTTCCCATTCCAACCTGAGACCCTTCCTATAGCATGAGAAGGGATATCCAGCTCCTTCCCAATCCAATCCTGAGACCCTTCCGATAGCAGAGATGTGATATCTCAATGCTTATACCAAATCTGAGACCCTTCCTATGGCATGAGATGTCATATCCAACTCCTTCCCATTCCAAACCTGAGACCCTTCCTTTAGCATGAGATGTGATATCCAAATCCTTCACATTCCAATCCGGAGACCCTTCCTATAACATGAGATGTGATATCCAACTCCTTCCCAATCCAATCCTGAGACCCTTCCGATAGCAGAGATGTGATATCTCAATGCTTATACCAAACCCGAGACCCTTCCTATAGCATGAGATGTGATATCCAACTCCTTCCGATTCCAATCCTGAGACCCTTCCTATAGCATGAGATGTGATATCGCAATGCTTCTACCAAAACTGAGACCCTTCCTTTAGCATGAGATGTGATATCCAAGTCCTTCCCATTCCAATCCTGAGACCCTTCCTATAGCATGAGATGGGATATCTCAATGCTTCTAATACCAAACCTGAGATCCTTCCGATAGCATGAGATGTGATATCTCAATGCTTCTAATACCAAACCTGAGATCCTTCCTATAACATGAGATGTGATATCCAAATTCTTCCCCATCCAAACCTGAGACCCTCCCTTTAGCATGAGATGTGATATCCAACTCTTTCCCATTCCAACCTGAGACCTTTCCTATAGCATGAGATGGGATATCCAACAACTCCTTCCAAATCCAATCCTGATACCCTTCCGATAGCATGAGATGTGATATCCCAATGCTTCTACAAAACCTGAGACCCATACCATGGCATGATGTGATATCAAACTCCCGTCCTATACCATGAGACTTGATATCTCAATGCTTCTAATACCAAACCTGAGACCGGTCAAATAACATGAGATGTGATATCCAAATCCTTCCCCTTCCAAACCTGAGACCCTTCCTTTAGCATGAGATGTGATATCCAAATCCTTCCCATTCCAATCCTTAAACCCTTCCTATAGCATGAGATGTGATATCTCAATGTTTCTAATAAAAAACCTGAGACCCTTCCTATAGCAAGAGATGTGATATCCAAATCCTTCCCATTCCAACCCGAGACCCTTCCTATAGCATGAGAAGGGATATCCAACTCCTTCCCATTCCAATCCTTAAACCCTTCCTATAGCATGAGATGTGATATCTCAATGTTTCTAATAAAAAACCTGAGACCCTTCCTATAGCAAGAGATGTGATATCCAAATCCTTCCCATTCCAAACCTGAGACCCTTCCTATTGGATGAGATGTGATATCCAACTACTTCCCATTCCAAACCTGAGACCCTTCCTATACCATAAGATGTGATATCTCAATGCTTCTAATACCAAACCTGGGACCCGTCCTATAACATGAGATATGATATCCAAATCCTTCCCATTCCAATCCTGAAACCCTTCCGATAGCATGAGATGTGATATCTCAATGTTTCTAATAAAAAACCTGAGACCCTTCATATAGCAAGAGAAGTGATATCCAAATACTTCCCATTTCAATCTTGAGACCCTTCCTATAACATGAGATATGATATCCAACTCCTTCCCATTCCAACATGAGACCCTTCCTATAGCATGAGAAGGGATGTCCAACTCCTTCCCAATCCAATCCTGAGACCCTTCCGATAGCAGAGATGTGATATCTCATTGCTTATACCAAACCTGAGACCCTTCCTTTAGCATGAGATTTGATATCCAAATCCTTCACATTCCAATCCTGAGACCCTTCCTATAGCATGAGATGTGATATCTCAATGCTTCTAATACCAAACCTGAGATGCTTCCTATAACATGAGATGTGATATCCAACTCCTTCCCATTCCAAACCTGAGACCCTTCCGATAGCATGAGATGTGATATCTCAATGCTTCTAAAACCAAACATGAGAACCATCCTATAACATGAGATGTGAAATCCCAATCCTTCCCTTCCCAAACCTGAGACACTTCCTATAGCTTGAGATGTGATATCAAACTCCTTCCCATTCCAATCCTGAAATAGCTTGAGATGTGATATCCAACTCCTTCCCATTCCAATCCTGAGACCCTTATTATACCATGAGATGTGATATCTCAAGGCTTCTAATACCAAACCTGAGACCCTTCCTATGGCATGAGATGTGATATCCAACTCCTTGCCATTCAAATCCTGAGACCCTCCCTATAACAAGAGATGTCATATCCAACTCCTTCCCATTCCAAACCTGAGACCCTTCCTTTAGCATGAGATGTGATATCCAAATCCTTCACATTCCAATCCAGAGACCAATCCTATAGCATGAGATGTGATATCTCAATGCTTCTAATACCAAACCTGAGACCCTTCCGATAGCATGAGATGTGATATCTCAATGCTTCAAAAACCAAACATGAGAACCATCCTATAACATGAGATGTGAAATCCAAATCCTTCCCTTCCCAAACCTGAGACTCTTCCTATAGCATGAGATGTGATATCTCAATGCTTCTACCAAACCTGAAACCCTTCCTATAGCATAAGATGTGATATACAACTCCTTCCCATTCCAATCCTGAGACACTTCCTATAGCATGAGATGTGATATCACAATGCTTCTAATACCAAACCTGAGACCCATTCTATAACATGAGATGTGATATCCAAATCCTTCCCCTTCCAAACCTGAGACCCTTCCTTTAGCATGAGATGTGATATCCAGCTCCTCCCATTCCAATCCTGAGACCCTTCCGATAGCATGAGATGTGATATCTCAATGCTTCTAATATCAAAACTGAGACCCTCCCTATAGCATGAGATGTGATATCTAAGTCCTTCCCATTCCAATCCTGAGACCCTTCCGATAGCAGAGATGTGATATCTCAATGCTTATACCAAACCTGAGACCCTTCCTATGGCATGAGATGTGATATCCAACTCCTTGCCATTCAAATCCTGAGACCCTCCCTATAACAAGAGATGTCATATCCAACTCCTTCCCATTCCAAACCTGAGACCCTTCCTTTAGCATGAGATGTGATATCCAAATCCTTCACATTCCAACCCCTAGACCAATCCTATAGCATGAGATGTGATATCTCAATGCTTCTAATACCAAACCTGAGACCCTTCCGATAGCATGAGATGTAATATCTCAATGCTTCAAAAACCAAACATGAGAACCATCCTATAACATGAGATGTGAAATCCAAATCCTTCCCTTCCCAAACCTGAGACTCTTCCTATAGCATGAGATGTGATATCTCAATGCTTCTAATATCAAACTTGAGACCCTCCCTATAGCATGAGATGTGATATCCAAGTCCTTCCCATTCCAATCCTGAGACACTTCCTATAGCATGAGATGTGATATCTCAATGCTTCTAATACCAAACCTGAGACGCTTCCTATAACATGAGATGGGATATCCAACTCCTTCCCATTCCAATCCTGAGACTCTTCTGATAGCAGAGATGTGATATCTCAATGCTTATACCAAACCTGAGACCCTTCCTACGGCATGAGATGTCATATACAACTCCTTCCCATTCCAATCCTGAGACCCTTCCTATAGCATGAGATGTGATATCTCAATGCTTATACCAAACCTGAGACACTTCCTATAGCATGAGATGGGATATCCAACTCCTTCCCATTCCAATCCTGAGACCCTTCCTATAGCATGAGATGTGATATCTCAATGCTTATCCCAAACCTGAGACCCTTCCTATAGCTTGAGATGTGATATCAAACTCCTTCCCATTCCAATCCTGAAATAGCTTGAGATGTGATATCCAACTCCTTCCCATTCCAATCCTGAGACCCTTATTATACCATGAGATGTGATATCTCAAGGCTTCTAATACCAAACCTGAGACCCTTCCTATGGCATGAGATGTGATATCCAACTCCTTGCCATTCAAATCCTGAGACCCTCCCTATAACAAGAGATGTCATATCCAACTCCTTCCCATTCCAAACCTGAGACCCTTCCTTTAGCATGAGATGTGATATCCAAATCCTTCACATTCCAATCCGGAGACCCTTCCTATAACATGAGATGTGATATCCAACTCCTTCCCAATCCAATCCTGAGACCCTTCCGATAGCAGAGATGTGATATCTCAATGCTTATACCAAACCTGAGACCCTTTCTATGGCATGAGATGTGATATCCAACTCCTTGCCATTCAAATCCTGAGACCCTCCCTATAACAAGAGATGTCATATCCAACTCCTTCCCATTCCAAACCTGAGACCCTTCCTTTAGCATGAGATGTGATATCCAAATCCTTCACATTCCAATCCAGAGACCAATCCTATAGCATGAGATGTGATATCTCAATGCTTCTAATACCAAACCTGAGACCCTTCCG
The DNA here is from genome assembly GCF_040938575.1 of Ambystoma mexicanum. Lineage (NCBI taxonomy): Eukaryota > Metazoa > Chordata > Amphibia > Caudata > Ambystomatidae > Ambystoma > Ambystoma mexicanum. The sequence goes on along the minus strand of NC_090932.1, from coordinate 571,599,887 downwards.
ATAGCATGAGATGTGATATCCAACTCCTTCCCATTCCAATCCTGAGACACTTCCTATAGCATGAGATGTGATATCACAATGCTTCTAATACCAAACCTGAAACCCATCCTGAAACATGAGATGTGATATCCAAATCCTTCCCCTTCCAAACCTGAGACCCTTCCTTTAGCATGAGATGTGATATCCAGCTCCTCCCATTCCAATCCTGAGACCCTTCCGATAGCATGAGATGTGATATCTCAATTCTTCTAATATCAAAACTGAGACCCTCCCTATAGCATGAGATGTGATATCTAAGTCCTTCCCATTCCAATCCTGAGACCCTTCCGATAGCAGAGATGTGATATCTCAATGCTTATACCAAACCTGAGACCCTTCCTATGGCATGAGATGTGATATCCAACTCCTTGCCATTCAAATCCTGAGACCCTCCCTATAACAAGAGATGTCATATCCAACTCCTTCCCATTCCAATCCTGAGACACTTCCTATAGCATGAGATGTGATATCTCAATGCTTCTAATACCAAACCTGAGACTCTTCCTATAACATGAGATGGGATATCCAACTCCTTCCCATTCCAATCCTGAGACTCTTCTGATAGCAGAGATGTGATATCTCAATGCTTATACCAAACCTGAGACCCTTCCTACGGCATGAGATGTCATATACAACTCCTTCCCATTCCAATCCTGAGACCCTTCCTATAGCATGAGATGTGATATCTCAATGCTTATACCAAACCTGAGACCCTTCCTATAGCATGAGATGTGATATCCAACTCCTTCCCATTCCAATCCTGAGACCCTTCCTATAGCATGAGATTTGATGTCTCAATGCTTCTAATACCAAACCTGAGATCCTTCCTATAACATGAGATGTGATATCCAACTCCTTCCATTCCAATCCTGAGACCCTTCCTATAGCATGAGATTTGATATCTCAATGCTTATACCAAACCTGAGACCCTTCCTATAGCATGAGATGTGATATCCAAGTCTTTCCCATTCCAATCCTTAGACCCTTCCTACAGCATGCAATATGATATCTCAATGATTCTAATAACAATCCTGAGACCCGTCCTATAACATGAGATGGGATATCCAATTCCTTCCCATTCCAATCCTGAGACACTTCCGATAGCAGAGATGTGATATCTCAATGCTTATACCAAACCTGAGACCCTTCCTATAACATGAGATCGGATATCCAACTCCTTCCCGTTCCAAACCTGAGACCCTTCCTTTAGCATGAGATGTAATATCCAGCTCCTTCCCATTCCAATCCTGAGACACTTCCGATAGCATGAGATGTGATATCTCAATGCTTCTAATATCAAAACTGAAACCCTCCCTATAGCATGATATGTGATATCTAAGTCCTTCCCATTCCAATCCTGAGACCCTTCCTATAGCATGAGATGTGATATCTCAATGCTTCTACCAAACCTGAGACCCTTCCTTTAGCATGAGATGTGATATCCAACTCCTTCCCATTCCAACCTGAGACCCTTCCTATAGCATGAGAAGGGATATCCAACTCCTTCCCAATCCAATCCTGAGACCCTTCCGATAGCAGAGATGTGATATCTCAATGCTTATACCAAACCTGAGACCCTTCCTATGGCATGAGATGTGATATCCAACTCCTTGCCATTCAAATCCTGAGACCCTCCCTATAACAAGAGATGTCATATCCAACTCCTTCCCATTCCAAACCTGAGACCCTTCCTTTAGCATGAGATGTGATATCCAAATCCTTCACATTCCAATCCGGAGACACTTCCTATAACATGAGATGTGATATCCAACTCCTTCCCAATCCAATCCTGAGACCCTTCCGATAGCAGAGATGTGATATCTCAATGCTTATACCAAACCTGAGACCCTTCCTATGGCATGAGATGTGATATCCAACTCCTTGCCATTCAAATCCTGAGACCCTCCCTATAACAAGAGATGTCATATCCAACTCCTTCCCATTCCAAACCTGAGACCCTTCCTTTAGCATGAGATGTGATATCCAAATCCTTCACATTCCAATCCGGAGACCAATCCTATAGCATGAGATGTGATATCTCAATGCTTCTAATACCAAACCTGAGACCCTTCCGATAGCATGAGATGTGATATCTCAATGCTTCAAAAACCAAACATGAGAACCATCCTATAACATGAGATGTGAAATCCAAATCCTTCCATTCCCAAACCTGAGACTCTTCCTATAGCATGAGATGTGATATCTCAATGCTTCTACCAAACCTGAAACCCTTCCTATAGCATGAGATGTGATATCCAACTCCTTCCCATTCCAATCCTGAGACACTTCCTATAGCATGAGATGTGATATCACAATGCTTCTAATACCAAACCTGAGACCCATCCTATAACATGAGATGTGATATCCAAATCCTTCCCCTTCCAAACCTGAGACCCTACCTTTAGCATGAGATGTGATATCCAGCTCCTCCCATTCCAATCATGAGACCCTTCCTATAGCATGAGATGTGATATCTCAATGCTTCTAATATCAAAACTGAGACCCTCCCTATAGCATGAGATGTGATATCTAAGTCCTTCCCATTCCAATCCTGAGACCCTTCCGATAGCAGAGATGTGATATCTCAATGCTTATACCAAACCTGAGACCCTTCCTATGGCATGAGATGTGATATCCAACTCCTTGCCATTCAAATCCTGAGACCCTCCCTATAACAAGAGATGTCATATCCAACTCCTTCCCATTCCAAACCTGAGACCCTTCCTTTAGCATGAGATGTGATATCCAAATCCTTCACATTCCAATCCGGAGACCAATCCTATAGCATGAGATGTGATATCTCAATGCTTCTAATACCAAACCTGAGACCCTTCCGATAGCATGAGATGTGATATCTCAATGCTTCAAAAACCAAACATGAGAACCATCCTATAACATGAGATGTGAAATCCAAATCCTTCCCTTCCCAAACCTGAGACTCTTCCTATAGCATGAGATGTGATATCTCAATGCTTCTAATATCAAACTTGAGACCCTGCCTATAGCATGAGATGTGATAGCCAAGTCCTTCCCATTCCAATCCTGAGACACTTCCTATAGCATGAGATGTGATATCTCAATGCTTCTAATACCAAACCTGAGACTCTTCCTATAACATGAGATGGGATATCCAACTCCTTCCCATTCCAATCCTGAGACTCTTCTGATAGCAGAGATGTGATATCTCAATGCTTATACCAAACCTGAGACCCTTCCTACGGCATGAGATGTCATATACAACTCCTTCCCATTCCAATCCTGAGACCCTTCCTATAGCATGAGATGTGATATCTCAATGCTTATACCAAACCTGAGACCCTTCCTATAGCATGAGATGTGATATCCAACTCCTTCCCATTCCAATCCTGAGACCCTTCCTATAGCATGAGATGTGATGTCTCAATGCTTCTAATACCAAACCTGAGATCCTTCCTATAACATGAGATGTGATATCCAACTCCTTCCATTCCAATCCTGAGACCCTTCCTATAGCATGAGATTTGATATCTCAATGCTTATACCAAACCTGAGACCCTTCCTATAGCATGAGATGTGATATCCAAGTCTTTCCCATTCCAATCCTTAGACCCTTCATACAGCATGCAATATGATATCTCAATGATTCTAATAACAATCCTGAGATTCGTCCTATAACATGAGATGGGATATCCAATTCCTTCCCATTCCAATCCTGAGACACTTCCGATAGCAGAGATGTGATATCTCAATGCTTATACCAAGCCTGAGACCCTTCCTATAACATGAGATCGGATATCCAACTCCTTCCCGTTCCAAACCTGAGACCCTTCCTTTAGCATGAGATGTAATATCCAGCTCCTTCCCATTCCAATCCTGAGACACTTCCGATTGCATGAGATGTGATATCTCAATGCTTCTAATATCAAAACTGAAACCCTCCCTATAGCATGAGATGTGATATCCAACTCCTTCCCTTTCCAACCTGAGACCCTTCCTATAGCATGAGAAGGGATATCCAACTCCTTCCCAATCCAATCCTTAGACCCTTCCGATAGCAGAGATGTGATATCTCAATGCTTATACCAAACCTGAGACCCTTCCTATGGCATGAGATGTGATATCCAACTCCTTGCCATTCAAATCCTGAGACCCTTCCTATAGCATGAGAAGGGATATCCAACTCCTTCCCAATCCAATCCTGAGACCCTTCCGATAGCAGAGATGTGATATCTCAATGCTTATACCAATCCTGAGACCCTTCCTATAGCATGAGATGTGATGTCTCAATGCTTCTAATACCAAACCTGAGATCCTTCCTATAACATGAGATGTGATATCCAACTCCTTCCATTCCAATCCTGAGACCCTTCCTATAGCATGAGATTTGATATCTCAATGCTTATACCAAACCTGAGACCCTTCCTATAGCATGAGATGTGATATCCAAGTCTTTCCCATTCCAATCTTTAGACCCTTCATACAGCATGCAATATGATATCTCAATGATTCTAATAACAATCCTGAGACCCGTCCTATAACATGAGATGGGATATCCAATTACTTCCCATTCCAATCCTGAGACACTTCCTATAGCAGAGATGTGATATCTCAATGCTTATACCAAACCTGAGACCCTTCCTATAACATGAGATCGGATATCCAACTCCTTCCCGTTCCAAACCTGAGACCCTTCCTTTAGCATTAGATGTAATATCCAGCTCCTTCCCATTCCAATCCTGAGACACTTCCGATAGCATGAGATGTGATATCTCAATGCTTCTACCAAACCTGAGACCCTTCCTTTAGCATGAGATGTGATATCCAACTCATTCCCATTCCAACCTGAGACCCTTCCTATAGCATGAGAAGGGATATCCAACTCCTTCCCAATCCAATCCTGAGACCCTTCCGATAGCAGAGATGTGATATCTCAATGCTTATACCAAACCTGAGACCCTTCCTATGGCATGAGATGTGATATCCAACTCCTTGCCATTCAAATCCTGAGACCCTCCCTATAACAAGAGATGTCATATCCAACTCCTTCCCATTCCAAACCTGAGACCCTTCCTTTAGCATGAGATGTGATATCCAAATCCTTCACATTCCAATCCGGAGACCCTTCCTATAACATGAGATGTGATATCCAACTCCTTCCCAATCCAATCCTGAGACCCTTCCGATAGCAGAGATGTGATATCTCAATGCTTATACCAAACCTGAGACCCTTCCTATGGCATGAGATGTGATATCCAACTCCTTGCCATTCAAATACTGAGACCCTCCCTATAACAAGAGATGTCATATCCAACTCCTTCCCATTCCAAACCTGAGACCCTTCCTTTAGCATGAGATGTGATATCCAAATCCTTCACATTCCAATCCAGAGACCAATCTATAGCATGAGATGTGATATCTCAATGCTTCTAATACCAAACCTGAGACCCTTCCGATAGCATGAGATGTGATATCTCAATGCTTCAAAAACCAAACATGAGAACCGTCCTATAACATGAGATGTGAAATCCAAATCCTTCCCTTCCCAAACCTGAGACTCTTCCTATAGCATGAGATGTGATATCTCAATGCTTCTAATATCAAACTTGAGACCCTCCCTATAGCATGAGATGTGATATCCAAGTCCTTCCCATTCCAATCCTGAGACACTTCCTATAGCATGAGATGTGATATCTCAATGCTTCTAATACCAAACCTGAGACTCTTCCTATAACATGAGATGGGATATCCAACTCCTTCCCATTCCAATCCTGAGACTCTTCTGATAGCAGAGATGTGATATCTCAATGCTTATACCAAACCTGAGACCCTTCCTACGGCATGAGATGTCATATACAACTCCTTCCCATTCCAATCCTGAGACCCTTCCTATAGCATGAGATGTGATGTCTCAATGCTTATACCAAACCTGAGATCCTTCCTATAACATGAGATGTGATATCCAACTCCTTCCATTCCAATCCTGAGACCCTTCCTATAGCATGAGATTTGATATCTCAATGCTTATACCAAACCTGAGACCCTTCCTATAGCATGAGATGTGATATCCAAGTCTTTCCCATTCCAATCCTTAGACCCTTCCTACAGCATGCAATATGATATCTCAATGATTCTAATAACAATCCTGAGACCCGTCCTATAACATGAGATGGGATATCCAACTCCTTCCCATTCCAATCCTGAGACACTTCCGATAGCAGAGATGTGATATCTCAATGCTTATACCAAACCTGAGACCCTTCCTATAACATGAGATCGGATATCCAACTCCTTCCAGTTCCAAACCTGAGACCCTTCCTTTAGCATGAGATGTAATATCCAGCTCCTTCCCATTCCAATCCTGAGACACTTCCGATAGCATGAGATGTGATATCTCAATGCTTCTAATATCAAAACTGAAACCCTCCCTATAGCATGAGATGTGATATCCAACTCCTTCCCATTCCAACCTGAGACCCTTCCTATAGCATGAGAAGGGATATCCAGCTCCTTCCCAATCCAATCCTGAGACCCTTCCGATAGCAGAGATGTGATATCTCAATGCTTATACCAAATCTGAGACCCTTCCTATGGCATGAGATGTCATATCCAACTCCTTCCCATTCCAAACCTGAGACCCTTCCTTTAGCATGAGATGTGATATCCAAATCCTTCACATTCCAATCCGGAGACCCTTCCTATAACATGAGATGTGATATCCAACTCCTTCCCAATCCAATCCTGAGACCCTTCCGATAGCAGAGATGTGATATCTCAATGCTTATACCAAACCCGAGACCCTTCCTATAGCATGAGATGTGATATCCAACTCCTTCCGATTCCAATCCTGAGACCCTTCCTATAGCATGAGATGTGATATCGCAATGCTTCTACCAAAACTGAGACCCTTCCTTTAGCATGAGATGTGATATCCAAGTCCTTCCCATTCCAATCCTGAGACCCTTCCTATAGCATGAGATGGGATATCTCAATGCTTCTAATACCAAACCTGAGATCCTTCCGATAGCATGAGATGTGATATCTCAATGCTTCTAATACCAAACCTGAGATCCTTCCTATAACATGAGATGTGATATCCAAATTCTTCCCCATCCAAACCTGAGACCCTCCCTTTAGCATGAGATGTGATATCCAACTCTTTCCCATTCCAACCTGAGACCTTTCCTATAGCATGAGATGGGATATCCAACAACTCCTTCCAAATCCAATCCTGATACCCTTCCGATAGCATGAGATGTGATATCCCAATGCTTCTACAAAACCTGAGACCCATACCATGGCATGATGTGATATCAAACTCCCGTCCTATACCATGAGACTTGATATCTCAATGCTTCTAATACCAAACCTGAGACCGGTCAAATAACATGAGATGTGATATCCAAATCCTTCCCCTTCCAAACCTGAGACCCTTCCTTTAGCATGAGATGTGATATCCAAATCCTTCCCATTCCAATCCTTAAACCCTTCCTATAGCATGAGATGTGATATCTCAATGTTTCTAATAAAAAACCTGAGACCCTTCCTATAGCAAGAGATGTGATATCCAAATCCTTCCCATTCCAACCCGAGACCCTTCCTATAGCATGAGAAGGGATATCCAACTCCTTCCCATTCCAATCCTTAAACCCTTCCTATAGCATGAGATGTGATATCTCAATGTTTCTAATAAAAAACCTGAGACCCTTCCTATAGCAAGAGATGTGATATCCAAATCCTTCCCATTCCAAACCTGAGACCCTTCCTATTGGATGAGATGTGATATCCAACTACTTCCCATTCCAAACCTGAGACCCTTCCTATACCATAAGATGTGATATCTCAATGCTTCTAATACCAAACCTGGGACCCGTCCTATAACATGAGATATGATATCCAAATCCTTCCCATTCCAATCCTGAAACCCTTCCGATAGCATGAGATGTGATATCTCAATGTTTCTAATAAAAAACCTGAGACCCTTCATATAGCAAGAGAAGTGATATCCAAATACTTCCCATTTCAATCTTGAGACCCTTCCTATAACATGAGATATGATATCCAACTCCTTCCCATTCCAACATGAGACCCTTCCTATAGCATGAGAAGGGATGTCCAACTCCTTCCCAATCCAATCCTGAGACCCTTCCGATAGCAGAGATGTGATATCTCATTGCTTATACCAAACCTGAGACCCTTCCTTTAGCATGAGATTTGATATCCAAATCCTTCACATTCCAATCCTGAGACCCTTCCTATAGCATGAGATGTGATATCTCAATGCTTCTAATACCAAACCTGAGATGCTTCCTATAACATGAGATGTGATATCCAACTCCTTCCCATTCCAAACCTGAGACCCTTCCGATAGCATGAGATGTGATATCTCAATGCTTCTAAAACCAAACATGAGAACCATCCTATAACATGAGATGTGAAATCCCAATCCTTCCCTTCCCAAACCTGAGACACTTCCTATAGCTTGAGATGTGATATCAAACTCCTTCCCATTCCAATCCTGAAATAGCTTGAGATGTGATATCCAACTCCTTCCCATTCCAATCCTGAGACCCTTATTATACCATGAGATGTGATATCTCAAGGCTTCTAATACCAAACCTGAGACCCTTCCTATGGCATGAGATGTGATATCCAACTCCTTGCCATTCAAATCCTGAGACCCTCCCTATAACAAGAGATGTCATATCCAACTCCTTCCCATTCCAAACCTGAGACCCTTCCTTTAGCATGAGATGTGATATCCAAATCCTTCACATTCCAATCCAGAGACCAATCCCATAGCATGAGATGTGATATCTCAATGCTTCTAATACCAAACCTGAGACCCTTCCGATAGCATGAGATGTGATATCTCAATGCTTCAAAAACCAAACATGAGAACCATCCTATAACATGAGATGTGAAATCCAAATCCTTCCCTTCCCAAACCTGAGACTCTTCCTATAGCATGAGATGTGATATCTCAATGCTTCTACCAAACCTGAAACCCTTCCTATAGCATAAGATGTGATATACAACTCCTTCCCATTCCAATCCTGAGACACTTCCTATAGCATGAGATGTGATATCACAATGCTTCTAATACCAAACCTGAGACCCATTCTATAACATGAGATGTGATATCCAAATCCTTCCCCTTCCAAACCTGAGACCCTTCCTTTAGCATGAGATGTGATATCCAGCTCCTCCCATTCCAATCCTGAGACCCTTCCGATAGCATGAGATGTGATATCTCAATGCTTCTAATATCAAAACTGAGACCCTCCCTATAGCATGAGATGTGATATCTAAGTCCTTCCCATTCCAATCCTGAGACCCTTCCGATAGCAGAGATGTGATATCTCAATGCTTATACCAAACCTGAGACCCTTCCTATGGCATGAGATGTGATATCCAACTCCTTGCCATTCAAATCCTGAGACCCTCCCTATAACAAGAGATGTCATATCCAACTCCTTCCCATTCCAAACCTGAGACCCTTCCTTTAGCATGAGATGTGATATCCAAATCCTTCACATTCCAACCCCTAGACCAATCCTATAGCATGAGATGTGATATCTCAATGCTTCTAATACCAAACCTGAGACCCTTCCGATAGCATGAGATGTAATATCTCAATGCTTCAAAAACCAAACATGAGAACCATCCTATAACATGAGATGTGAAATCCAAATCCTTCCCTTCCCAAACCTGAGACTCTTCCTATAGCATGAGATGTGATATCTCAATGCTTCTAATATCAAACTTGAGACCCTCCCTATAGCATGAGATGTGATATCCAAGTCCTTCCCATTCCAATCCTGAGACACTTCCTATAGCATGAGATGTGATATCTCAATGCTTCTAATACCAAACCTGAGACGCTTCCTATAACATGAGATGGGATATCCAACTCCTTCCCATTCCAATCCTGAGACTCTTCTGATAGCAGAGATGTGATATCTCAATGCTTATACCAAACCTGAGACCCTTCCTACGGCATGAGATGTCATATACAACTCCTTCCCATTCCAATCCTGAGACCCTTCCTATAGCATGAGATGTGATATCTCAATGCTTATACCAAACCTGAGACACTTCCTATAGCATGAGATGTGATATCCAACTCCTTCCCATTCCAATCCTGAGACCCTTCCTATAGCATGAGATGTGATGTCTCAATGCTTCTAATACCAAACCTGAGATCCTTCCTATAACATGAGATGTGATATCCAACTCCTTCCATTCCAATCCTGAGACCCTTCCTATAGCATGAGATTTGATATCTCAATGCTTATACCAAACCTGAGACTCTTCCTATAGCATGAGATGTGATATCCAAGTCTTTCCCATTCCAATCCTTAGACCCTTCCTACAGCATGCAATATGATATCTCAATGATTCTAATAACAATCCTGAGACCCGTCCTATAACATGAGATGGGATATCCAATTCCTTCCCATTCCAATCCTGAGACACTTCCGATAGCAGAGATGTGATATCTCAATGCTTATACCAAACCTGAGACCCTTCCTATAACATGAGATCGGATATCCAACTCCTTCCCGTTCTAAACCTGGGACCCTTCCTTTAGCATGAGATGTAATATCCAGCTCCTTCCCATTCCAATCCTGAGACACTTCCGATAGCATGAGATGTGATATCTCAATGCTTCTAATATCAAAACTGAAACCCTCCCTATAGCATGATATGTGATATCTAAGTCCTTCCCATTCCAATCCTGAGACCCTTCCTATAGCATGAGATGTGATATCTCAATGCTTCTACCAAACCTGAGACCCTTCCTTTAGCATGAGATGTGATATCCAACTCCTTCCCATTCCAACCTGAGACCCTTCCTATAGCATGAGAAGGGATATCCAACTCCTTCCCAATCCAATCCTGAGACCCTTCCGATAGCAGAGATGTGATATCTCAATGCTTATACCAAACCTGATACCCTTCCTATGGCATGAGATGTGATATCCAACTCCTTGCCATTCAAATCCTCAGACCCTCCCTATAACAAGAGATGTCATATCCAACTCCTTCCCATTCCAAACCTGAGACCCTTCCTTTAGCATGAGATGTGATATCCAAATCCTTCACATTCCAATCCGGAGACCCTTCCTATAACATGAGATGTGATATCCAACTCCTTCCCAATCCAATCCTGAGACCCTTCCGATAGCAGAGATGTGATATCTCAATGCTTATACCAAACCTGAGACCCTTCCTATGGCATGAGATGTGATATCCAACTCCTTGCCATTCAAATCCTGAGACCCTCCCTATAACAAGAGATGTCATATCCAACTCCTTCCCATTCCAAACCTGAGACCCTTCCTTTAGCATGAGATGTGATATCCAAATCCTTCACATTCCAATCCAGAGACCAATCCTATAGCATGAGATGTGATATCTCAATGCTTCTAATACCAAACCTGAGACCCTTCCGATAGCATGAGATGTGATATCTCAATGCTTCAAAAACCAAACATGAGAACCATCCTATAACATGAGATGTGAAATCCAAATCCTTCCCTTCCCAAACCTGAGACTCTTCCTATAGCATGAGATGTGATATCTCAATGCTTCTACCAAACCTGAAACCCTTCCTATAGCATGAGATGTGATATCACAATGCTTCTAATACCAAACCTGAAACCCATCCTATAACATGAGATGTGATATCCAAATCCTTCCCCTTCCAAACCTGAGACCCTTCCTTTAGCATGAGATGTGATATCCAGCTCCTCCCATTCCAATCCTGAGACCCTTCCGATAGCATGAGATGTGATATCTCAATGCTTCTAATATCAAAACTGAGACCCTCCCTATAGCATGAGATGTGATATCTAAGTCCTTCCCATTCCAATCCTGAGACCCTTCCGATAGCAGAGATGTGATATCGCAATGCTTATACCAAACCTGAGACCCTTCCTATGGCATGAGATGTGATATCCAACTCCTTGCCATTCAAATCCTGAGACCATCCCTATAACAAGAGATGTCATATCCAACTCCTTCCCATTCCAAACCTGAGACCCTTCCTTTAGCATTAGATGTGATATCCAAATCCTTCACATTCCAATCCGGAGACCAATCCTATAGCATGAGATGTGATATCTCAATGCTTCTAATACCAAACCTGAGACCCTTCCGATAGCATGAGATGTGATATCTCAATGCTTCAAAAACCAAACATGAGAACCATCCTATAACATGAGATGTGAAATCCAAATCCTTCCCTTCCCAAACCTGAGACTCTTCCTATAGCATGAGATGTGATATCTCAATGCTTCTAATATCAAACTTGAGACCCTCCCTATAGCATGAGATGTGATATCCAAGCCCTTCCCATTCCAATCCTGAGACACTTCCTATAGCATGAGATGTGATATCTCAATGCTTCTAATACCAAACCTGAGACTCTTCCTATAACATGAGATGGGATATCCAACTCCTTCCCATTCCAATCCTGAGACTCTTCTGATAGCAGAGATGTGATATCTCAATGCTTATACCAAACCTGAGACCCTTCCTACGGCATGAGATGTCATATACAACTCCTTCCCATTCCAATCCTGAGACCCTTCCTATAGCATGAGATGTGATATCTCAATGCTTATACCAAACCTGAGACCCTTCCTATAGCATGAGATGTGATATCCAACTCCTTCCCATTCCAATCCTGAGACCCTTCCTATAGCATGAGATTTGATGTCTCAATGCTTCTAATACCAAACCTGAGATCCTTCCTATAACATGAGATGTGATATCCAACTCCTTCCATTCCAATCCTGAGACCCTTCCTATAGCATGAGATTTGATATCTCAATGCTTATACCAAACCTGAGACCCTTCCTATAGCATGAGATGTGATATCCAAGTCTTTCCCATTCCAATCCTTAGACCCTTCCTACAGCATGCAAAATGCTATCTCAATGATTCTAATAACAATCCTGAGACCCGTCCTATAACATGAGATGGGATATCCAATTCCTTCCCATTCCAATCCTGAGACACTTCCGATAGCAGAGATGTGATATCTCAATGCTTATACCAAACCTGAGACCCTTCCTATAACATGAGATCGGATATCCAACTACTTCCCGTTCCAAACCTGAGACCCTTCCTTTAGCATGAGATGTAATATCCAGCTCCTTCCCATTCCAATCCTGAGACACTTCTGATAGCATGAGATGTGATATCTCAATGCTTCTAATATCAAAACTGAAACCCTCCCTATAGCATGATATGTGATATCTAAGTCCTTCCCATTCCAATCCTGAGACCCTTCCTATAGCATGAGATGTGATATCTCAATGCTTCTACCAAACCTGAGACCCTTCCTTTAGCATGAGATGTGATATCCAACTCCTTCCCATTCCAACCTGAGACCCTTCCTATAGCATGAGAAGGGATATCCAACTCCTTCCCAATCCAATCCTGAGACCCTTCCGATAGCAGAGATGTGATATCTCAATGCTTATACCAAACCTGAGACCCTTCCTATGGCATGAGATGTGATATCCAACTCCTTGCCATTCAAATCCTGAGACCCTCCCTATAACAAGAGATGTCATATCCAACTCCTTCCCATTCCAAACCTGAGACCCTTCCTTTAGCATGAGATGTGATATCCAAATCCTTCACATTCCAATCCGGAGACCCTTCCTATAACATGAGATGTGATATCCAACTCCTTCCCAATACAATCCTGAGACCCTTGCAGAGATGTGATATCTCAATGCTTATACCAAACCTGAGACCCTTCCTATGGCATGAGATGTGATATCCAACTCCTTGCCATTCAAATCCTGAGACCCTCCCTATAGCAAGAGATGTCATATCCAACTCCTTCCCATTCCAAACCTGAGACCCTTCCTTTAGCATGAGATGTGATATCCAAATCCTTCACATTCCAATCCGGAGACCAATCCTATAGCATGAGATGTGATATCTCAATGCTTCTACCAAACCTGAGACCCTTCCTTTAGCATGAGATGTGATATCCAAATCCTTCACATTCCAATCCGGAGACCAATCCTATAGCATGAGATGTGATATCTCAATGCTTCTACCAAACCTGAGACCCTTCCTTTAGCATGAGATGTGATATCCAACTCCTTCCCATTCCAATCCTGAGACCCTTCCTATAGCATGAGATGTGATATCTCAATACTTCTAATACCAAACCTGAGATCCTTCCGATAACATGAGATGTGATATCCAAATCCTTCCCCTTCCAAACCTGAGACCCTCCCTTTAGCATGAGATGTGATATCCAACTCCTTCCCATTCCAATCCTGAGACCCTTCTGATAGCATGAGATGTGATATCTCAATGCTTCTAATACCTGTTAGGAAAGATTTCGTAATTGTAGGGAATTTTCCTTCCATGTGGCAACCCCTAAACTTTTTGCTATTGTTTTTAACCTTGTTCTTGACTCCGCCAGAGAAGTACAGCCTTCTGCCGCACTTCTCTGGTCTCTCACCGTGGCTATTTGCCTACCCCCTTCCTCTCTCAGTGGATGGACTTCTCCATCCTAGCCTCCTACCACTCAACTCCGCCTACTTGGAGAATTCCACATGAACCTGTATGCTTCCTGACCTGGACTTTTACGAGATCTGCAACTCTTCATGTATCTGGCCCTACACACTGCAGGGAATACTCAGGATTTTCAGATCTCAGACCTCCCCCTCTGTAACCCTCTCAACAATCCTCTCCCGTGGTGATCAAGTTCTCATCTCCAAAGAAGGCTAACTGCCAGCTGTTCCTCCTCAGTGGAGTTCTCCCTTTCTGTCCCTGCTCCCTGCACCGTTTCGCGTTGCAAGTACTCGCTTCCCAGCTCTCTGGTTTCGACGCGTGTTCCCTGCCTTCTCTCCTCTTCCCGCTGCCTTCAAATCAACAAATGAGCTTCAAAAGATACACAGTGTATGTACTGTGTCCGTGCGTTTGTTGTCGAATCCTGAAGTTTTTAACCACTGTTCTCCCATACAAGGGGGGGTCAACATCTACTGCTGTTCACAGGCTGATTGTATACGGCTGAAATCTTCAAGGCATTATCAGCTTTCCTGACTGTTTTGGAACGTGTATTTGCCATCTGTTAATGCAGTCGCCGTGTTCATCGTCCCTTCTACTTTACAGGCTGCACTCCCCTGGAGATCACATTCTCCTCTCCAGAGCAGGTTAACTACCAGCTGCTCCTCCACATATTCCAATCCGGAGACCCTTCCTATAACATGAGATGTGATATCCAACTCCTTCCCAATCCAATCCTGAGACCCTTCCGATAGCAGAGATGTGATATCTCAATGCTTATACCAAACCTGAGACCCTTCCTATGGCATGAGATGTGATATCCAACTCCTTGCCATTCAAATCCTGAGACCCTCCCTATAACAAGAGATGTCATATCCAACTCCTTCCCATTCCAAACCTGAGACCCTTCCTTTAGCATGAGATGTGATATCCAAATCCTTCACATTCCAATCCGGAGACCAATCCTATAGCATGAGATGTGATATCTCAATGCTTCTAATACCAAACCTGAGACCCTTCCGATAGCATGAGATGTGATATCTCAATGCTTCAAAAACCAAACATGAGAACCATCCTATAACATGAGATGTGAAATCCAAATCCTTCCCTTCCCAAACCTGAGACTCTTCCTATAGCATAAGATGTGATATCTCAATGCTTCTAATATCAAACTTGAGACCCTCCCTATAGCATGAGATGTGATATCCAAGTCCTTCCCATTCCAATCCTGAGACACTTCCTATAGCATGAGATGTGATATCTCAATGCTTCTAATACCAAACCTGAGACTTCCTATAACATGAGATGGGATAACCAACTCCTTCCCATTCCAATCCTGAGACTCTTCTGATAGCAAAGATGTGATATCTCAATGCTTATACCAAACCTGAGACCCTTCCTACGGCATGAGATGTCATATACAACTCCTTCCCATTCCAATCCTGAGACCCTTCCTATAGCATGAGATGTGATATCTCAATGCTTATACCAAACCTGAGACCCTTCCTATAGCATGAGATGTGATATCCAACTCCTTCCCATTCCAATCCTGAGACCCTTCCTATAGCATGAGATGTGATGTCTCAATGCTTCTAATACCAAACCTGAGATCCTTCCTATAACATGAGATGTGATATCCAACTCCTTCCATTCCAATCCTGAGACCCTTCCTATAGCATGAGATTTGATATCTCAATGCTTATACCAAACCTGAGACCCTTCCTATAGCATGAGATGTGATATCCAAGTCTTTCCCATTCCAATCCTTAGACCCTTCATACAGCATGCAATATGATATCTCAATGATTCTAATAACAATCCTGAGACCCGTCCTATAACATGAGATGGGATATCCAATTCCTTCCCATTCCAATCCTGAGACACTTCCGATAGCAGAGATGTGATATCTCAATGCTTATACCAAACCTGAGACCCTTCCTAATACATGAGATCGGATATCCAACTCCTTCCCGTTCCAAACCTGAGACCCTTCCTTTAGCATGAGATGTAATATCCAGCTCCTTCCCATTCCAATCCTGAGACCCTTCCTATAGCATGAGAAGGGATATCCAACTCCTTCCCAATCCAATCCTGAGACCCTTCCGATAGCAGAGATGTGATATCTCAATGCTTCTACCAAACCTGAGACCCTTCCTTTAGCATGAGATGTGATATCCAACTCCTTCCCATTCCAACCTGAGACCCTTCCTATAGCATGAGAAGGGATATCCAACTCCTTCCCAATCCAATCCTGAGACCCTTCCGATAGCAGAGATGTGATATCTCAATGTTTATACCAAACCTGAGACCCTTCCTATGGCATGAGATGTGATATCCAACTCCTTGCCATTCAAATCCTGAGACCCTCCCTATAACAAGAGATGTCATATCCAACTCCTTCCCATTCCAAACCTGAGACCCTTCCTTTAGCATGAGATGTGATATACAAATCCTTCACATTCCAATCCGGAGACCCTTCCTATAACATGAGATGTGATATCCAACTCCTTCCCAATCCAATCCTGAGACCCTTCCGATAGCAGAGATGTGATATCTCAATGCTTATACCAAACCTGAGACCCTTCCTATGGCATGAGATGTGATATCCAACTCCTTGCCATTCAAATCCTGAGACCCTCCCTATAACAAGAGATGTCATATCCAACTCCTTCCCATTCCAAACCTGAGACCCTTCCTTTAGCATGAGATGTGATATCCAAATCCTTCACATTCCAATCCAGAGACCAATCCTATAGCATGAGATGTGATATCTCAATGCTTCTAATACCAAACCTGAGACCCTTCCGATAGCATGAGATGTGATATCTCAATGCTTCAAAAACCAAACATGAGAACCGTCCTATAACATGAGATGTGAAATCCAAATCCTTCCCTTCCCAAACCTGAGACTCTTCCTATAGCATGAGATGTGATATCTCAATGCTTCTAATATCAAACTTGAGAACCTCCCTATAGCATGAGATGTGATATCCAAGTCCTTCCCATTCCAATCCTGAGACACTTCCTATAGCATGAGATGTGATATCTCAATGCTTCTAATACCAAACCTGAGACTCTTCCTATAACATGAGATGGGATATCCAACTCCTTCCCATTCCAATCCTGAGACTCTTCTGATAGCAGAGATGTGATATCTCAATGCTTATACCAAACCTGAGACCCTTCCTACGGCATGAGATGTCATATACAACTCCTTCCCATTCCAATCCTGAGACCCTTCCTATAGCATGAGATGTGATATCTCAATGCTTATACCAAACCTGAGACCCTTCCTATAGCATGAGATGTGATATCCAAATCCTTCCCATTCCAATCCTGAGACCCTTCCTATAGCATGAGATGTGATGTCTCAATGCTTCTAATACCAAACCTGAGATCCTTCCTATAACATGAGATGTGATATCCAACTCCTTCCATTCCAATCCTGAGACCCTTCCTATAGCATGAGATGTGATATCTCAATGCTTATACCAAACCTGAGACCCTTCCTATAACATGAGATCGGATATCCAACTCCTTCCCGTTCCAAACCTGAGACCCTTCCTTTAGCATGAGATGTAATATCCAGCTCCTTCCCATTCCAATCCTGAGACACTTCCGATAGCATGAGATGTGATATCTCAATGCTTCTAATATCAAAACTGAAACCCTCCCTATAGCATGAGATGTGATATCCAACTCCTTCCCTTTCCAACCTGAGACCCTTCCTATAGCATGAGAAGGGATATCCAACTCCTTCCCAATCCAATCCTGAGACCCTTCCAATAGCAGAGATGTGATATCTCAATGCTTATACCAAACCTGAGACCCTTCCTATGGCATGAGATGTGATATCCAACACCTTGCCATTCAAATCCTGAGACCCTCCCTATAACAAGAGATGTCATATCCAACTCCTTCCCATTCCAAACCTGAGACCCTTCCTTTAGCATGAGATGTGATATCCAAATCCTTCACATTCCAATCCGGAGACCCTTCCTATAACATGAGATGTGATATCCAACTCCTTCCCAATCCAATCCTGAGACCCTTCCGATAGCAGAGATGTGATATCTCAATGCTTATACCAAACCTGAGACCCTTCCTATAGCATGAGATGTGATATCCAACTCCTTCCGATTCCAATCCTGAGACCCTTCCTATAGCATGAGATGTGATATCGCAATGCTTCTACCAAAACTGAGACCCTTCCTTTAGCATGAGATGTGATATCCAAGTCCTTCCCATTCCAATCCTGAGACCCTTCCTATAGCATGAGATGTGATATCTCAATGCTTCTAATACCAAACCTGAGATCCTTCCGATAGCATGAGATGTGATATCTCAATGCTTCTAATACCAAACCTGAGATCCTTCCTATAACATGAGATGTAATATCCAAATCCTTCCCCATCCAAACCTGAGACCCTCCCTTTAGCATGAGATGTGATATCCAACTCCTTCCCATTCCAATCCTGATACCCTTCTGATAGCATGAGATGTGATATCTCAATGCCTCTAATACCAAACCTGAGATCCTACCTCTAACATGAAATGTGATATCCAACTCCTTCCCTTTCCAAACCTGAGAGCCTTCCTACAGCATGAGATGTGATATCCAAGTCCTTCCCATTCCAATCTTGAGACCCTTCCTATAACTTGAGATGTGATATCCAACTCTTTCCCATTCCAACCTGAGACCTTTCCTATAGCATGAGATGGGATATCCAACAACTCCTTCCAAATCCAATCCTGATACCCTTCCGATAGCATGAGATGTGATATCCCAATGCTTCTACAAAACCTGAGACCCATACCATGGCATGATGTGATATCAAACTCCCGTCCTTTACCATGAGACTTGATATCTCAATGCTTCTAATACCAAACCTGAGACCGGTCAAATAACATGAGATGTGATATCCAAAACCTTCCCCTTCCAAACCCGAGACCCTTCCTTTAGCATGAGATGTGATATCCAAATCCTTCCCATTCCAATCCTTAAACCCTTCCTATAGCATGAGATGTGATATCTCAATGTTTCTAATAAAAAACCTGAGACCCTTCCTATAGCAAGAGATGTGATATCCAAATCCTTCCCATTCCAACCTGAGACCCTTCCTATAGCATGAGAAGGGATATCCAACTCCTTCCCATTCCAATCCTTAAACCCTTCCTATAGCATGAGATGTGATATCTCAATGTTTCTAATAAAAAACCTGAGACCCTTCCTATAGCAAGAGATGTGATATCCAAATCCTTCCCATTCCAACCTGAGACCCTTCCTATAGCATGAGAAGGGATATCCAACTCCTTCCAATTCAAATACTGCGACCCTTCCAATAGCATATGTGATATCTCAATGCTTCTAATATCAAAACTGAGACCCTCCCTATAGCATGAGATGTGATATCTAACTCCTTCCCATTCCAATCGAGACCCTTCCTATAACATGAGATGTGATATCTCTATGCTTCTAATACCAAACCTGAGCCCCTTCTCGTAGTATATGTGATATCCAACTCCTTCCCATTCCAAACTTGTGACCCTTCCTGTAGCATGAAATGTGATTTTCACCCCTTCCAATACCAAACCCGAGACCATTCCCACAGCCTGAGATTTGAAATCTCATTTCTTCCAATACCAAACCCGAGACCCTTCCGATAGGATGAGATTTACTATCTCACTCCTTAAAATACCAAACTCGAGTCCCTTCCTAAAGGATGCGATTCTAATACCAAACCTGAGACCCTCCCTATAACAAGAGATGTCATATTCAACTCCTTCCCATTCCAATCATGAGACTCTTCCTATAGCATGACATGTGATATCGAACTTCCCATTCCAATCCTGAGACTCAGACCTCCCCGTCTAACCTTCTCACCACTCCTAGCTCCCGGATGGATCATGCACTCCTGCTGTCTCCTCTCTCCCTTCTTCTGCTTCCTTTCCTCTCTCCTTCCTCATCTGCCCTAGGTCAGGCTCCTTCTACACCTCCGCAGGGATTACTGATTTGTACCCCTCCCCACTCTCAACTCTCACTCAGTTTCAAAAACTCATCTGACATCTGCCATTTCCTGGAAGAACCCGACCTTGATGTTCTTGGTCTAACCGAGACATGGTTGACGGCCAGCGCTGTCTCGAGCTTTGACACTTTCCTCCCTGATGACAAGTTCCTCTCCATGCCCAGATCCAACCGTTCTTGAGGGGGGAGCATCCTTGATTCCTGTAGTAAATTGCTTTCCTTTGCAGGCCGACTCCTCTCACGAATGCCTTGTCTGCATGCATTCTCTCTTTCCTGGCCATTCTCTCACCGTGGCTATTTGCCTACCCCCTTCCTCTCTCAGTGGATGGACTTCTCCATCCTAGCCTCCTACCACTCAACTCCGCCTACTTGGAGAATTCAACATGAACCTGTATGCTTCCTGACCTGGACTTTTACGAGATCTGCAACTGTACATGTCACTGGCCCTACACACTGCAGGGAATACTCAGGATTTTCTGATCTCAGACCTCCCCCTCTGTTACCCTCTCAACAATCCTCTCCCGTGGTGATCAAGTTCTCATCTCCAAAGAAGGCTACCTACCAGCTGTTCCTCCTCAGTGGAGTTCTCCCTTTCTGTCCCTGCTCCCTGCACAGCATTCGCGTTGCAAACACTCGCTTCCCAGCTCTCTGGTTTAGACACGTGTTCCCTGCCTTCTCTCCTCTTCCCGCTGCCTTCAAATCAACAAATGAGCTTCAAAAGATACACGGTGCTCAGAATGCTTTATAACACCCATTATTCATCATATAGCCGTAACCCACTAGACGTATTGAAATGTGCTGTAAACTAGCAAAACCAGCTAGAAAATGTACTTTCCTCGCGTTTTTGTAAATGCGAATTCTGATGGGTTCCCATGTATGTACTGTGTCCGTGCGTTTGTTGTCGAATCCTGAAGTTTTTAACCACTGTTCTCCCATACAAGGGGGGTTCAACATCTACTGCTGTTCACAGGTTCACAGGCTGAATGTATACGGTTGAAATCTTCAAGGCATTATCAGCTTTCCTGACTGTTTTGGAACGTGTATTTGCCATCTATTAATACAGTTGCCTTGTGGTCATCCTCCCTTTTAGTTTACAGGCTGCACTCCCCTGGTGATCACATTCTCCTCTCCAGAGCAGGGTAACTACCAGCTGCTCCTCCTCAGAGGCGTTCCTCCTTTCTGTTCCTGCTCCCTGCACCGTGTTGCATGTACTCGCTTCCAAGCTCTCTGGTTTAGATGCGTGTTCCCTGCCTTCTCTCCTCTTCCTACAGCCTTCCAATGAGCTCCACAAGACACAGTGTTCAGAATTCTTTATAACCCCATTATCAACATATAGCTGTAACCCGCTAGACGTATTAAAACGTGCTAAAACCAGCAAAAATAGCTAGAAAATGTACTTCCCTCGCGTTTGGGTAAATGCAGGGTACACACGTCTAAACCAGAGAGCAGGGAAGCGATCATTTCAGCAGTATAAATTCAGCCTGTGAACAACACATTTTGATCCTCCCTTTTATGGGAGAAGAGTGGTTCAAAAGAACAGGATTCGACTGAACAAACGCACGAACAGAGTACAAAATGGGAATCCACCAGAATTCGCATTTACCAAAACGCGGGGAAAGTACATTTTCTAGCTTTGTTTGCTAGTTTTTAGCACGTTTCAATACGTCTAGCGGGTTACGGCTATATGTTGAATAATGGGTGTTATAAAGCATTCTGAACACTATCTTGTGGAGCTCCTTGGAAGGCTTTAGGAAGAGCAGAGAAGGCAGGGAACACGCATCTAAACCAGAGAGGTGGGAAGCGAGTACATGCAACGCGAAACGGTGCAGGGAGCAGGGACAGAAAGAAGGAACGCCTCTGAGGAGGAGCAGCTGGTAGTTAGCCTGCTCTGGAGAGGAGAATGTGATCACCAGGGGAGTGCAGCCTGTAAACTAAAAGGGACGATGACCACAAGGCGACTGCATTAACAGATGGCAAATACACGTTCCAAAACAGTCAGGAAAGCTGATAATGCCTTGAAGATTTCAGCCGTATACATTCAGCCTGTGAACAGCAGTAGATGTTGACCCCCCCTTAGTATGGGAGAACAGTGGTTAAAAACTTCAGGATTCGACAACAAACGCACGGACACAGTACATACAACATGGGAACCCACCAGAATTCGCATTTACAAAAACGGGAGGGAAGTACATTTTCTAGCTATTTTTGCTAGTTTTTAGCACGTTTCAATACGTCTAGCGGGTTACAGCTATATGTTGAATAATGGGGTTATGAAGCATTCTGAACACTATCTTGTGGAGCTCATTGGAAGGCTGTAGGAAGAGGAGAGAAGGCAGGGAACACGCTTCTAAACCAGAGAGGTGGAAAGCGAGTACATGCAACGCGAAACGGTGCAGGGAGCAGGGACAGAAAGAAGAACGCCTCTGAGGAGGAACAGCGTCTAAACCAGAGAGCAGGAAAGCGAGTGTTTGCAACGCGAAACGGAGCAGGGATCAGGGACAGAAAGGATGAACGCCTATGAGGAGGAGCAGCTGGTAGTTAACCTGCTCTGGAGAGGAGAATGTGATCTCCAGGGGAGTGCAGCCTGTAAAGTAGAAGGGACGATGAACACGGCGACTGCATTAACAGATGGCAAATACACGTTCCAAAACAGTCAGGAAAGCTGATAATGCCTTGAAGATTTCAGCCGTATACAATCAGCCTGTGAACAGCAGTAGATGTTGACCCCCCCCTGTATGGGAGAACAGTGGTTAAAAACTTCAGGATTCGACAACAAACGCACGGACACAGTACATACACCGTGTATCTTTTGAAGCTCATTTGTTGATTTGAAGGCAGCGGGAAGAGGAGAGAAGGCAGGGAACACGCGTCGAAACCAGAGAGCTGGGAAGCGAGTACTTGCAACGCGAAACGGTGCAGGGAGCAGGGACAGAAAGGGAGAACTCCACTGAGGAGGAACAGCTGGCAGTTAGCCTTCTTTGGAGATGAGAACTTGATCACCACGGGAGAGGATTGTTGAGAGGGTTACAGAGGGGGAGGTCTGAGATCTGAAAATCCTGAGTATTCCCTGCAGTGTGTAGGGCCAGATACATGAAGAGTTGCAGATCTCGTAAAAGTCCAGGTCAGGAAGCATACAGGTTCATGTGGAATTCTCCAAGTAGGCGGAGTTGAGTGGTAGGAGGCTAGGATGGAGAAGTCCATCCACTGAGAGAGGAAGGGGGTAGGCAAATAGCCACGGTGAGAGACCAGAGAAGTGCGGCAGAAGGCTGTACTTCTCTGGCGGAGTCAAGAACAAGGTTAAAAACAATAGCAAAAAGTTTAGGGGTTGCCACATGGAAGGAAAATTCCCTACAATTACGAAATCTTTCCTAACAGGTATTAGAAGCATTGAGATATCACATCTCATGCTATCGGAAGGATCTCAGGTTTGGTATTAGAAGCATTGAGATATCACATCTCATGCTATCAGAAGGGTCTCAGGATTGGAATGGGAAGGAGTTGGATATCACATCTCATGCTAAAGGGAGGGTCTCAGGTTTGGAAGGGGAAGGATTTGGATATCACATCTCATGTTATCGGAAGGATCTCAGGTTTGGTATTAGAAGTATTGAGATATCACATCTCATGCTATAGGAAGGGTCTCAGTATTGGAATGGGAAGGAGTTGGATATCACATCTCATGCTAAAGGAAGGGTCTCAGGTTTGGTAGAAGCATTGAGATATCACATCTCATGCTATAGGAAGGGTTTTAGGATTGGAATGGGAAGGACTTAGATATCACATATCATGCTATAGGGAGGGTTTCAGTTTTGATATTAGAAGCATTGAGATATCACATCTCATGCTATCGGAAGTGTCTCAGGATTGGAATGGGAAGGAGCTGGATATCACATCTCATGCTAAAGGAAGGGTCTCAGGTTTGGAACGGGAAGGAGTTGGATATCCGATCTCATGTTATAGGAAGGGTCTCAGGTTTGGTATAAGCATTGAGATATCACATCTCTGCTATCGGAAGTGTCTCAGGATTGGAATGGGAAGGAATTGGATATCCCATCTCATGTTATAGGACGGGTCTCAGGATTGTTATTAGAATCATTGAGATATATTGCATGCTGTAGGAAGGGTCTAAGGATTGGAATGGGAAGGACTTGGGTATCACATCTCATGCTATAGGAAGGGTCTCAGGTTTGGTATAAGCATTGAGATATCAAATCTCATGCTATAGGAAGGGTCTCAGGATTGGAATGGAAGGAGTTGGATATCACATCTCATGTTATAGGAAGGATCTCAGGTTTGGTATTAGAAGCATTGAGGCATCACATCTCATGCTATAGGAAGTGTCTCAGGATTGGAATGGGAAGGACTTGGATATCACATCTCATGCTATAGGGAGGGTCTCAAGTTTGATATTAGAAGCATTGAGATATCACATCTCATGCTATAGGAAGGGTCTCAGGATTGGAATGGGAAGGAGTTGGATATCACATCTCATGCTATAGGAAGGGTCTCAGGTTTGGTATAAGCATTGAGATATCACATCTCATGCTATAGGAAGGGTCTCAGGATTGGAATGGGAAGGAGTTGTATATGACATCTCATGCCGTAGGAAGGGTCTCAGGTTTGGTATTAGAAGCATTGAGGCATCACATCTCATGCTATAGGAAGTGTCTCAGGATTGGAATGGGAAGGACTTGGATATCACATCTCATGCTATAGGGAGGGTCTCAAGTTTGATATTAGAAGCATTGAGATATCACATCTCATGCTATAGGAAGGGTCTCAGGATTGGAATGGGAAGGAGTTGGATATCCCATCTCATGTTATAGGAAGAGTCTCAGGTTTGGTATTAGAAGCATTGAGATATCACATCTCATGCTATAGGAAGTGTCTCAGGATTGGAATGGGAAGGACTTGGATATCACATCTCATGCTATAGGGAGGGTCTCAAGTTTGATATTAGAAGCATTGAGATATCACATCTCATGCTATAGGAAGGGTCTCAGGATTGGAATGGGAATTAGTTGGATATCACATCTCATGCTATAGGAAGGGTCTCAGGTTTGGTATAATGAGTGAGATATCACATCTCATGCTATAGGAAGTGTCTCAGTATTGGAATGGGAAGGAGTTGGATATCACATCTCATGTTATAGGAAGGATCTCAGGTTTGGTATAAGCATTGAGATATCACATCTCTGCTATCGGAAGGGTCTCAGGATTGGAATGGTAAGGAGTTGGATATTCCCATCTCATGTTATAGGAAGGGTCTCAGGTTTGGTATTAGAAGCATTGAGATATCACATCTCATGCTATAGGAAGGGTCTCAGGATTGGAATGGGAAGGACTTGGATATCACATCTCATGCTATAGGGAGGGTCTCAAGTTTGATATTAGAAGCATTGAGCTATCACATCTCATGATATCGGAAGGGTCTCAGGATTGGAATGGGAAGGAGTTGGATATCACATCTCATGATAAAGGAAGGGTCTAAGGTTTGGAAGGGGAAGGATTTGGATATCACATCTCATGTTATAGGACGGGTCTCAGGTTTGGTATTGGAAGCATTGAGATATCAAGTCTCATGGTATAGGAAGGAGTTGGATATGACATCTCTTGTTATAGGGAGGGTCTCAGGATTTGAATGGCAAGGAGTTGGATATCACATCTCATGCCATAGGAAGGGTCTCAGGTTTGGTATTAGAAGCCTTGAGATATCACATCTCATGGTATAATAAGGGTCTCAGGATTGGAATGGGAAGGAGTTGGATATCACATCTCAAGCTATTTCAGGATTGGAATGGGAAGGAGTTTGATATCACATCTCAAGCTATAGGAAGGGTCTCAGGTTTGGGAAGGGAAGGATTGGGATTTCACATCTCATGTTATAGGATGGTTCTCATGTTTGGTTTTAGAAGCATTGAGATATCACATCTCATGCTATCGGAAGGGTCTCAGGTTTGGAATGGGAAGGAGTTGGATATCACATCTCATGTTATAGGAAGCATCTCAGGTTTGGTATTAGAAGCATTGAGATATCACATCTCATGCTATAGGAAGGGTCTCAGGATTGGAATGTGAAGGATTTGGATATCAAATCTCATGCTAAAGGAAGGGTCTCAGGTTTGGTATAAGCATTGAGATATCACATCTCTGCTATCGGAAGGGTCTCAGGATTGGATTGGGAAGGAGTTGGACATCCCTTCTCATGCTTTAGGAAGGGTCTCATGTTGGAATGGGAAGGAGTTGGATATCATATCTCATGTTATAGGAAGGGTCTCAAGATTGAAATGGGAAGGATTTGGATATCACATCTCTTGCTATATGAAGGGTCTCAGGTTTTTTATTAGAAACATTGAGATATCACATCTCATGCTATCGGAAGGGTTTCAGGATTGGAATGGGAAGGATTTGGATATCATATCTCATGTTATAGGACGGGTCCCAGGTTTGGTATTAGAAGCATGGAGATATCACATTTTATGGTATAGGAAGGGTCTCAGGTTTGGAATGGGAAGGAGTTGGATATCACATCTCATCCAATAGGAAGGGTCTCAGGTTTGGAATGGGAAGGAATTGGATATCACATCTCATGTTATAGGAAGGATCTCAGGATTGGAATGGGAAGGAGTTGGATATCCCTTCTCATGCTATAGGAAGGGTCTCAGGTTGGAATGGGAAGGATTTGGATATCACATCACTTGCTATAGGAAGGGTCTCAGGTTTTTTATTAGAAACATTGAGATATCACATCTCATGCTATAGGAAGGGTTTAAGGATTGGAATGGGAAGGAGTTGGATATCCCTTCTCATGCTATAGGAAGGGTCTCAGGTTGGAATGGGAAGGATTTGGATATCACATCTCTTGCTATAGGAAGGGTCTCAGGTTTTTTATTAGAAACATTGAGATATCACATCTCATGCTATAGGAAGGGTTTAAGGATTGGAATGGGAAGGATTTGGATATCACATCTCATGCTAAAGGAAGGGTCTCAGGTTTGGAAGGGGAAGGATTTGGATATCACATCTCATGTTATTTGACCGGTCTCAGGTTTGAGATATCAAGTCTCATGGTATAGGACGGGAGTTTGATATCACATCATGCCATGGTATGGGTCTCAGGTTTTGTAGAAGCATTGGGATATCACATCTCATGCTATCGGAAGGGTATCAGGATTGGATTTGGAAGGAGTTGTTGGATATCCCATCTCATGCTATAGGAAAGGTCTCAGGTTGGAATGGGAAAGAGTTGGATATCACATCTCATGTTATAGGAAGGGTCTCAAGATTGGAATGGGAAGGACTTGGATATCACATCTCATGCTGTAGGAAGGCTTTCAGGTTTGGAAAGGGAAGGAGTTGGATATCACATTTCATGTTAGAGGTGGGATCTCAGGTTTGGTATTAGAGGCATTGAGATATCACATCTCATGCTGTAGGAAGGCTTTCAGGTTTGGAAAGGGAAGGAGTTGGATATCACATTTCATGTTAGAGGTGGGATCTCAGGTTTGGTATTAGAGGCATTGAGATATCACATCTCATGCTATCAGAAGGGTATCAGGATTGGAATGGGAAGGAGTTGGATATCACATCTCATGCTAAAGGGAGGGTCTCAGGTTTGGATGGGGAAGGATTTGGATATCACATCTCATGTTATAGGAAGGATCTCAGGTTTGCTATTAGAAGCATTGAGATATCACATCTCATGCAATCAGAAGGATCTCAGGTTTGGTATTAGAAGCATTGAGATATCACATCTTATGCTATAGGAAGGGTCTCAGGATTGGAATGGGAAGGACTTGGATATCACATCTCATGCTAAAGGAAGGGTCTCAGTTTTGGTAGAAGCATTGCGATATCACATCTCATGCTATAGGAAGGGTCTCAGGATTGGAATCGGAAGGAGTTGGATATCACATCTCATGCTATAGGAAGGGTCTCAGGTTTGGTATAAGCCTTGAGATATCACATCTCTGCTATCGGAAGGGTCTCAGGATTGGATTGGGAAGGAGTTGGATATCACATCTCATGTTATAGGAAGGGTCTCCGGATTGGAATGTGAAGGATTTGGATATCACATCTCATGCTAAAGGAAGGGTCTCAGGTTTGGAATGGGAAGGAGTTGGATATGACATCTCTTGTTATAGGGAGGGTCTCAGGATTTGAATGGCAAGGTGTTGGATATCACATCTCATGCCATAGGAAGGGTCTCAGGTTTGGTATAAGCATTGAGATATCACATCTCTGCTATCGGAAGGGTCTCAGAATTGGATTGGGAAGGAGTTGGATATCCCTTCTCATGCTATAGGAAGGGTCTCAGGTTGGAATGGGAAGGAGTTGGATATCACATCTCATGCTATAGGGAGGGTTTCAGTTTTGATATTAGAAGCATTGAGATATCACATCTCATGCTATCGGAAGTGTCTCAGGATTGGAATGGGAAGTAGTTGGATATCACATATGCTAAAGGAAAGGTCTCAGGTTTGGAAGGGGAAGGATTTGGATCTCACATCTCATGTTTTAGGACGGGTCTCAGGTTTGGTATTAGAAGCCTTGAGATATCACATCTCATGGTATAATAAGGGTCTCAGGATTGGAATGGGAAGGAGTTGGATATCACATCTCAAGCTATTTCAGGATTGGAATGGGAAGGAGTTTGATATCACATCTCAAGCTATAGGAAGGGTCTCAGGTTTGGGAAGGGAAGGATTGGGATTTCACATCTCATGTTATAGGATGGTTCTCATGTTTGGTTTTAGAAGCATTGAGATATCACATCTCATGCTATCGGAATGGTCTCAGGTTTGGAATGGGAAGGAGTTGGATATCACATCTCATGTTATAGGAAGCATCTCAGGTTTGGTATTAGAAGCATTGAGATATCACATCTCATGCTATAGGAAGGGTCTCAGGATTGGAATGTGAAGGATTTGGATATCAAATCTCATGCTAAAGGAAGGGTCTCAGGTTTGGTATAAGCATTGAGATATCACATCTCTGCTATCGGAAGGGTCTCAGGATTGGATTGGGAAGGAGTTGGACATCCCTTCTCATGCTATAGGAAGGGTCTCATGTTGGAATGGGAAGGAGTTGGATATCATATCTCATGTTATAGGAAGGGTCTCAAGATTGAAATGGGAAGTATTTGGATATCACATCTCTTGCTATATGAAGGGTCTCAGGTTTTTTATTAGAAACATTGAGATATCACATCTCATGCTATCGGAAGGGTTTCAGGATTGGAATGGGAAGGACTTGGATATCACATCTCATGCTAAAGGAAGGGTCTCAGTTTTGGTAGAAGCATTGCGATATCACATCTCATGCTATAGGAAGGGTCTCAGGATTGGAATCGGAAGGAGTTGGATATCACATCTCATGCTATAGGAAGGGTCTCAGGTTTGGTATAAGCATTGAGATATCACATCTCTGCTATCGGAAGGGTCTCAGGATTGGATTGGGAAGGAGTTGGATATCACATCTCATGTTATAGGAAGGGTCTCCGGATTGGAATGTGAAGGATTTGGATATCACATCTCATGCTAAAGGAAGGGTCTCAGGTTTGGAATGGGAAGGAGTTGGATATGACATCTCTTGTTATAGGGAGGGTCTCAGGATTTGAATGGCAAGGTGTTGGATATCACATCTCATGCCATAGGAAGGGTCTCAGGTTTGGTATAAGCATTGAGATATCCCTTCTCATGCTATAGGAAGGGTCTCAGGTTGGAATGGGAAGGAGTTGGATATCACATCTCATGCTATAGGGAGGGTTTCAGTTTTGATATTAGAAGCATTGAGATATCACATCTCATGCTATCGGAAGTGTCTCAGGATTGGAATGGGAAGTAGTTGGATATCACATATGCTAAAGGAAAGGTCTCAGGTTTGGAAGGGGAAGGATTTGGATCTCACATCTCATGTTTTAGGACGGGTCTCAGGTTTGGTATTAGAAGCCTTGAGATATCACATCTCATGGTATAATAAGGGTCTCAGGATTGGAATGGGAAGGAGTTGGATATCACATCTCAAGCTATTTCAGGATTGGAATGGGAAGGAGTTTGATATCACATCTCAAGCTATAGGAAGGGTCTCAGGTTTGGGAAGGGAAGGATTGGGATTTCACATCTCATGTTATAGGATGGTTCTCATGTTTGGTTTTAGAAGCATTGAGATATCACATCTCATGCTATCGGAAGGGTCTCAGGTTTGGAATGGGAAGGAGTTGGATATCACATCTCATGTTATAGGAAGCATCTCAGGTTTGGTATTAGAAGCATTGAGATATCACATCTCATGCTATAGGAAGGGTCTCAGGATTGGAATGTGAAGGATTTGGATATCAAATCTCATGCTAAAGGAAGGGTCTCAGGTTTGGTATAAGCATTGAGATATCACATCTCTGCTATCGGAAGGGTCTCAGGATTGGATTGGGAAGGAGTTGGACATCCCTTCTCATGCTATAGGAAGGGTCTCATGTTGGAATGGGAAGGAGTTGGATATCATATCTCATGTTATAGGAAGGGTCTCAAGATTGAAATGGGAAGTATTTGGATATCACATCTCTTGCTATATGAAGGGTCTCAGGTTTTTTATTAGAAACATTGAGATATCACATCTCATGCTATCGGAAGGGTTTCAGGATTGGAATGGGAAGGATTTGGATATCATATCTCATGTTATAGGACGGGTCCCAGGTTTGGTATTAGAAGCATTGAGATATCACATCTTATGGTTTAGGAAGGGTCTCAGGTTTGGAATGGGAAGGAGTTGGATATCACATCTCATCCAATAGGAAGGGTCTCAGGTTTGGAATGGGAAGGAATTGGATATCACATCTCATGTTATAGGAAGGATCTCAGGATTGGAATGGGAAGGAGTTGGATATCCCTTCTCATGCTATAGGAAGGGTCTCAGGTTGGAATGGGAAGGATTTGGATATCACATCTCTTGCTATAGGAAGGGTCTCAGGTTTTTTATTAGAAACATTGAGATATCACATCTCATGCTATAGGAAGGGTTTAAGGATTGGAATGGGAAGGAGTTGGATATCCCTTCTCATGCTATAGGAAGGGTCTCAGGTTGGAATGGGAAGGATTTGGATATCACATCTCTTGCTATAGGAAGGGTCTCAGGTTTTTTATTAGAAACATTGAGATATCACATCTCATGCTATAGGAAGGGTTTAAGGATTGGAATGGGAAGGATTTGGATATCACATCTCATGCTAAAGGAAGGGTCTCAGGTTTGGAAGGGGAAGGATTTGGATATCACATCTCATGTTATTTGACCGGTCTCAGGTTTGGTATTAGAAGCATTGAGATATCACATCTCATGCTATGGGAAGGGTTTAAGGATTGGAATGGGAAGGAGTTGGATATCCCTTCTCATGCTATAGGAAGGGTCTCAGGTTGGAATGGGAAGGATTTGGATATCACATCTCTTGCTATAGGAAGGGTCTCAGGTTTTTTATTAGAAACATTGAGATATCACATCTCATGCTATAGGAAGGGTTTAAGGATTGGAATGGGAAGGATTTGGATATCACATCTCATGCTAAAGGAAGGGTCTCAGGTTTGGAAGGGGAAGGATTTGGATATCACATCTCATGTTATTTGACCGGTCTCAGGTTTGGTATTAGAAGCATTGAGATATCAAGTCTCATGGTATAGGACGGGAGTTTGATATCACATCATGCCATGGTATGGGTCTCAGGTTTTGTAGAAGCATTGGGATATCACATCTCATGCTATCGGAAGGGTATCAGGATTGGATTTGGAAGGAGTTGTTGGATATCCCATCTCATGCTATAGGAAAGGTCTCAGGTTGGAATGGGAAGGAGTTGGATATCACATCTCATGTTATAGGAAGGATCTCACGTTTGGAATGGGAAGGAGTTGGATATCACATCTCATGTTATAGGAAGGATCTCAGGTTTGTTATTAGAAGCATTGAGATATCACATCTCATGCTATCGGAAGGGTCTCAGGTTTGGAATGGGAAGGAGTTGGATATCACATCTCATGTTATAGGAAGGATCTCAGGTTTGTTATTAGAAGCATTGAGATATCACATCTCATGTTATAGGAAGGGTCTCAGGATTGGAATGTGAAGGATTTGGATATCACATCATGCTAAAGGTAGGGTCTCAGGTTTGGTATAAGCATTGAGATATCACATCCCTGCTATCGGAAGGGTCTCAGGATTGGATTGGGAAGGAGTTGGATATCCCTTCTCATGCTATAGGAAGGGTCTCAGGTTGGAATGGGAAGGAGTTGGATATCACATCTCATGCTATAGGAAGGGTCTCAAGATTGAAATGGGAAGGATTTGGATATCATATCTCTTGCTATAGGAAGGGTCTCAGGTTTTTTATTAGACACATTGAGATATCACATCTCATGCTATAGGAAGGGTTTCAGGATTGGAATGGGAAGGATTTGGATATCACATCTCATGCTAAAGGAAGGGTCTCAGGTTTGGAAGGGGAAGGATTTGGATATCATATCTCATGTTATAGGGCGGGTCCCAGGTTTGGTATTATAAGCATTGAGATATCACATCTCATGGTATAGGAAGGGTCTCAGGATTGGAATGGGAAGGAGTTGGATATCACATCTCATCCAATAGGAAGGGTCTCAGGTTTGGAATGGGAATGAATTGGATATCACATCTCATGTTATAGGAAGGATCTCAGGATTGGAATGGGAAGGATTCGGATATCACATCTATTGCTATAGGAAGGGTCTCAGGTTTTTTATTAGAAGCATTGAGATATCACATCTCATGGTATAGGAAGGGTCTCAGGATTGGAATGGGAAGGAGTTGGATATCCCTTCTCATGCTATTGGAAGGGTTTCAGGATTGGAATGGGAAGGATTTGGATATCACATCTCATGTTATACGGCGGGTCCCAGGTTTGGTATTAGAAGCATTGAGATATCACATCTCATGGTATATGAAGGGACTCAGGATTGGAATGGGAAGGAGTTGGATATCACATCTCATCCAATAGGAAGGGTCTCAGGTTTGGAATGGGAATGAATTGGATATCACATCTCATGTTATAGGAAGGATCTCAGGATTGGAATGGGAAGGATTTGGATATCACATCTCTTGCTATATGAAGGGTCTCAGGTTTTTTATTAGAAGCATTGAGATATCACATCTCATGGTATAGGAAGGGTCTCAGGATTGGAATGGGAAGGAGTTGGATATCCCTTCTCATGCTATAGGAAGGGTTTCAGGTTTGGAAGGGGAAGGATTTGGATATCATATCTCATGTTATAGGACGGGTCCCAGGTTTGGTATTAGAAGCATTGAGATATCACATCTCATGGTATAGGAGGGGAGTTTGATATGACATCTCATGCCATGGTATGGGTCTCAGGTTTTGTAGAAGCATTGGGATATCACATCTCATGCTATCGGAAGGGTATCAGGATTGGATTTGGAAGGAGTTGGATATCCCATCTCATGCTATAGGAAGGGTCTCAGGTTGGAATGGGAAGGAGTTGGATATCACATCTCATGTTATAGGAAGGGCCTCAGGATTGGAATGGGAAGGACTTGGATATCACATCTCATGCTGTAGGAAGGCTCTCAGGTTTGGAAAGGGAAGGAGTTGGATATCACATTTCATGTTAGAGGTAGGATCTCAGGTTTGGTATTAGAGGCATTGAGATATCACATCTCATGCTATCAGAAGGGTATCAGGATTGGAATTGGAAGGAGTTGGATATCACATCTCATTCTAAAGGGAGGGTCTCAGGTTTGGAAGGCGAAGGATTTGGATATCACATCTCATGTTATAGGAAGGATCTCAGGTTTGGTATTAGAAGCATTGAGATATCACATCTCATGCTATCGGAAGGATTTCAGGTTTGGTATAAGAAGCATTGAGATATCACATCTCATGCTATAGGAAAGGTCTCAGGTTTGGAAGGGGAAGGATGGGAAGGAGTTGGATATCACATCTCATGCTAAAGGAAGGGTCTCAGGTTTGGTAGAAGCATTGAGATATCACATCTCATGCTATAGGAAGGGTCTCAGGATTGGAATGGGAAGGACTTAGATATCACATATCATGCTATAGGGAGGGTCTCAGTTTTGATATTAGAAGCATTGAGATATCACATCTCATGCTATTCGAAGTGTCTCAGGATTGGAATGGGAAGGAGCTGGATATCACATCTCATGCTAAAGGAAGGGTCTCAGGTTTGGAACGGGAAGGAGTTGGATATCACATCTCATGTTATTGGACCGGTCTCAGGTTTGGTATTAGAAGCATTGAGATATCACATTGCATGCTGTAGGAAGGATCACAGGTTTGGAATGGGAAGGAATTGGATATCACATCTCATGTCATAGGAAGTATCTCAGGTTTGGTATTAGAAGCATTGAGATATCACATCTCATGCTATAGGAATGGTCTCAGGATTGGAATGGGTAGGAGTTGGATATTACATTCTTGCTATAGGAAGGGTCTCATGTTTGGAATGGGAAGGAGTTGGATATCACATATGCTATAGGAAGGGTCTCAGGTTTGGAACGGGAAGGAGTTGGATATCACATCTCATGTTATAGGAAGGGTCTCAGGTTTGGTATAAGCATTGAGATATCACATCTCTGCTATCGGAGGTGGCTCAGGATTGGAATGGGAAGGAGTTTTATATGACATCTCATGCCATAGGAAGGATCTCAGTTTTGGTTTTAGAAGCATTGAGACATCACATCTCATGTTATAGGAAGGGTCTCAGGATTGGAATGGGAAGGAGTTGGATATCACATCTCATGCTATAGGAAGGGTCTCAGGTTTGGTATAAGCATTGAGATATCACATCTCATGCTATAGGAAGGGTCTCAGGATTGGAATGGGAAGGAGTTGTATATAACATCTCCTGCCACAGGAAGGGTCTCAGGTTTGGTATAAGCATTGAGATATCACATCTCTGCTATCGGAAGGGTCTCAGGAATGCAATGGGATGGAGTTGGATATCCCATCTTATGTTATAGGAAGGGTCTCAGGTTTGGTATTAGAAGCATTGAGATATCACATCTCATGCTATAGGAAGGGTCTCAGGATTGGAATGGGAAGGACCTGGATATCACATCTCATGCTATAGGGAGGGTCTCAGGATTGGAATGGGAAGGAGTTGGATATCACATCTCATGCTAAAGGGAGGGTCTCAGGAATGGAAGGGGAAGGATTTGGATATCACATCTCATGTTATAGGAAGGATCTCAGGTTTGGTATTAGAAGCATTGAGATATCACATCTCATGCTATCGGAAGGATCTCAGGTTTGGTATTAGAGGCATTGAGATATCACATCTCATGCTAAAGGGAGGGTCTCGGGTTTGGAAGGGAAAGGATTTGGATATCACATCTCTTGTTATAGGAAGGATCACAGGTTTGGTATTAGAAGCATTGAGATATCACATCTCATGCTATCGGAAGGGTCTCAGGATTGGAATGGGAAGGAGTTGGATATCACATCTCATGCTATAGGAAGGGTCTCAGGTTTGGAACGGGAAGGAGTTGGATATCACATCTCATGTTATAGGAAGAGTCTCAGGTTTGGTATAAGCATTGAGATATCACATCTCTGCTATCGGAGGTGTCTCAGGATTGGGATGGGAAGGAATTGGATATCACATCTCATGCTATAGGAAGGGTATCAGGTTTGGAACGGGAAGGATTTGGATATCACATCTCATGTTATTGGACCGGTCTCAGGTTTGGTATTAGAAGCATTGAGATATCAAGTCTCATGGTATAGGACGGGAGTTTGATATCACATCTCATGCCATGGTATGGGTCTCAGGTTTTGTAGAAGCATTGGCATATCACATCTCATGCTATCGGAAGGGTATCAGGATTGGATTTGGAAGGAGTTGGATATCCCATCTCATGCTATAGGAAGGGTCTCAGGATTGGAATGGGAAGGACTTGGATATCACATCTCATGCTGTAGGAAGGCTCTCAGGTTTGGAAAGGGAAGGAGTTGGATATCACATTTCATGTTAGAGGTAGGATCTCAGGTTTGGTATTAGAGACATTGAGATATCACACCTCATGCTATCAGAAGTGTTAGGAAAGATTTCGTAATTGTAGGTAATTTTCCTTCCATGTGGCAACCCCTAAACTTTTTGCTGTTGTTTTTCACCTTGTTCTTGACTTTGCCAGAGAAGTGCAGCCTTCTGCTGCACTCCTCTGGGCTTTTGCTCCTTTTCTTATGGGGAAACTGACATGCCCTTAAGACAGTCAGTACCGGGGAACGCTGTTTCCCGTAGTTTCTTTTATCATGTTGCGGCTTTAGTGCAACATGACACAAGAGGGCACTGTAAGCTAAGTTACAGCTCTCTTGGGTCTCTAGCCTTCTACGGGCCCTAGATACTCGTTTAGGATTGTATCTGATCGGTGCAAGTAATTCAGGGACGGGAATGGTGGCAGCGATCGTTTTCTTG
Source organism: Ambystoma mexicanum (assembly GCF_040938575.1). Taxonomy (NCBI): domain Eukaryota; kingdom Metazoa; phylum Chordata; class Amphibia; order Caudata; family Ambystomatidae; genus Ambystoma; species Ambystoma mexicanum. The sequence continues at coordinate 571,562,837 of NC_090932.1, read as the reverse complement.
TGTTTTGAGCTCCTTTTGGCGTTCTAAGCGCATTTCTCGCGCTTAACCCAAAATGGTGGCCTGGCTCCCAAAATGGCCAGACCACGAGGCTCCTTTGTCCTGTCCGCTGACCGTCTTGCTCCCTTCACCTTTCCCAGGTCGAGCCGACCCGGGGCCTTCCTTATTTGGGCATGTACTTTCCCGCGAAACACGGATGCTTTCGCGGGCTTCTACATGTCGTGTGTGTGCCTCCAGGATGTGGGCTGGGATGTCTGGTCCCAATACACATCCTGGGTGCCAGAGAGTCTAGGGTGGTGTGAATGCCTGGGACCACCGTGGTCCGTGATTGGTCCACGAATGGTGTGAGTGTTGATGAGCGGATCTCCCATTGGGTCCCCTCCGTTTTGGCGCGAAGGGAACCGTGGATAAGAGGGGGCTGGAAACACCACTACCATGTCGATCTCCTGAGTTCTCACGAACGAAGGAATACAGGAGCCAAGTATCCTGCAACCAAGAGGCTGGACCGAGGAATCGCTGGTGACCCGCTGAAGGACTCCTCCTCTGCACTGCTGTCGCCTTGTGAAACCCTTTTCACCTTTGATCGAACCAGAAGGCCTGTACTGGTACTTCGACCCTTGGAATAGCGGGGACAGCTATTCTCGACATCTTCACCATCTCCTGCCAGTAAGCCTTCGGAAGCGTCTCTGGGCCATCCAGTTGACTGACCAGCTTACACGGGAGTCTTGCTCTGTAACCGCCGCCAGGTTGTGTGGTATCTCGAGTCCTTGTCACTCTCACACGCTTCGTACACTTGGCGTTCCCAGGTCTGAAGTGAGTAGTGTACATTGGGCTCAGATACACACGGCCGCTCCGTTTCCCTGCTGTGGCGACAAACTGTGCGGGTTTCTTCGATTGGGACGTCTTTTTACTCAACACGACGACGAGGCGTTCCCTGCTCTTCTGAACCTGCCAGCTGCTGAAACTGACGCGGAGAAGCCTGGGTCTGCTTGCATAGGGGACCGGTGAGTAGTATAGCTAGGATCTGGTCGCCCTCCTGCAGGAGCCCATTGCTTTTCCCCGCTGTGTAAAACAGCACCCGTTTGTCCGTACTCGCGCTCTGCTTCTGCCCACTGTGGAGGCTGCGCTTGAGTCGCGGAACTTGTTCTTCTTCTTTCGTGCACTAAACTGAACTGCCTGACTTCCTTCAAAGAACTTCTCCTTTTGCCCGTTGGCACCAGCGCGTGCAGGTACTTTGAGCACAAGGCTCCACACTTCGCAGGGCTCGGACTTCCATCTAGTTAGGTGCCTCTGAAGGCGAACTGAGTCTAAGCATTATACCGCACTGCCTGTTTTCCTTCCCTTTTAGGTGGACTACACATTTCGTGCCTATAACGCTTGCGACTGTCGTATTTGTATATATATTGTGTGGATATGGTATGTGTTGGTTTAATATTGTGATATTGTGATTTTCTCGCTACGGTCATTGTTTTAAAGGCCTTAAAATAAATGTGTATATATTTTTTATATAACAACTGTTTGGAGTAGTTTGTAAGTGATCTTGCTTTGTGGGCTCATTACGAGCTTTCAGTCACCCTCACCCCTCTTGAGACCTAGTCTTGACCGCCGCGATCGCTACCTTGATTGGTCTGGCTCGTCCAGAGGTTACCCTGTTCCAAGTAACTAGGTTGGCCTTCTGAACTTCTGCGCCACCAGGACAGAGTTCAGAAATCCGTCTTAACAAGAAGGGTATCAGGATTGGAATGGGAAGGAGTTGGATATCACATCTCATGCTAAAGGGAGGGTCAGGTTTGGAAGGGGAAGGATTTGGATATCACATCTCATGTTATAGGAAGGATCTCAGGTTTGGTATTAGAAGCATTGAGATATCACATCTCATGCTATCGGAAGGATCTCAGGTTTGGTATTAGAAGCATTGAGATATCACATCTCATGCTATAGGAAGGGTCTCAGGATTGGAATGGGAAGGAGTTGGATATCACATCTCATGTTATAGGAAGGATCTCAGGTTTGGTATTAGAAGCATTGAGATATCACATCTCATGCTAAAGGAAGGGTCTCAGGATTGGAATGGGAAGGAGTTGGATATCACATCTCATGCTAAAGGAAGGGTCTCAGTTTTGGTAGAAGCATTGCGATATCACATCTCATGCTATAGGAAGGGTCTCAGGATTGGAATCGGAAGGAGTTGGATATCACATCTCATGCTATAGGAAGGGTCTCAGGTTTGGTATAAGCATTGAAATATCACATCTCTGCTATCGGAAGGGTCTCAAGATTGGAATGGGAAGGACTTAGATATCACATCTCATGCTATAGGGAGGGTCTCAGTTTTGATATCAGAAGCATTGAGATATCACATCTCATGCTATCGGAAGGGTCTCAGGATTGGAATGGGAGGAGCTGGATATCACATCTCATGCTAAAGGAAGGGTCTCAGGTTTGGAAGGGGAAGGATTTGGATATCACATCTCATGTTATAGGACGGGTCTCAGGTTTGGTATTAGAAGCATTGTGATATCACATCTCATGCTATAGGAAGTGTCTCAGGATTGGAATGGGAAGGAGTTGGATATCACATCTCATGCTATAGGAAGGGTCTCAGGTTTGGTATAAGCAGTGAGATATCACATCTCATGCTATAGGAAGTGTCTCAGGATTGGAATGGGAAGGAGTTGGATATCACATCCCATGTTATAGGAAGGATCTCAGGTTTGGTATAAGAATTGAGATATCACATCTCTGCTATCGGAAGGGTCTCAGGATTAGAATGGGAAGGACTTGGATATCACATCTCATGCTATAGGGAGGGTCTCAAGTTTGATATTAGAAGCATTGAGATATCACATCTCATGATATCGGAAGGGTCTCAGGATTGGAATGGGAAGGAGTTGGATATCACATCTCATGATAAAGGAAGGGTCTAAGGTTTGGAAGGGGAAGGATTTGGATATCACATCTCATGTTATAGGACGGGTCTCAGGTTTGGTATTAGAAGCATTGAGATATCAAGTCTCATGGTATAGGAAGGGGCACAGAATTGGAATGGGAAGGAGTTGGATATCACATCTCAAGCTATAGGAAGGGTCTCAGGATTGGAATGGGAAGGACTTGGATATCACATCTCATGCTATAGGGAGTGTCTCAGGTTTGGTATTAGAAGCATTGAGATATCACATCTCATGCTATAGGAAGGGTCTCAGGATTGGAATGGGAAGGACTTGGATATCACATCTCATGCTATAGGGAGGGTCTCAAGTTTGATATTAGAAGCATTGAGATATCACATCTCATGATATCGGAAGGGTCTCAGGATTGGAATGGGAAGGAGTTGGATATCACATCTCATGATAAAGGAAGGGTCTAAGGTTTGGAAGGGGAAGGATTTGGATATCACATCTCATGTTATAGGACGGGTCTCAGGTTTGGTATTAGAAGCATTGAGATATCAAGTCTCATGGTATAGGAAGGGGCACAGAATTGGAATGGGAAGGAGTTGGATATCACATCTCAAGCTATAGGAAGGGTCTCAGGATTGGAATGGGAAGGACTTGGATATCACATCTCATGCTATAGGGAGTGTCTCAAGTTTGATATTAGAAGCATTGAGATATCACATCTCATGATATCGGAAGGGTCTCAGGATTGGAATGGGAAGGAGTTGGATATCACATCTCATGATAAAGGAAGGGTCTAAGGTTTGGAAGGGGAAGGATTTGGATATCACATCTCATGTTATAGGACGGGTCTCAGGTTTGGTATTAGAAGCATTGAGATATCAAGTCTCATGGTATAGGAAGGGGCTAAGAATTGGAATGGGAAGGAGTTGGATATCAAGTCTCATGGTATAGGAAGGGGCTCAGAATTGGAATGGGAAGGAGTTGGATATCACATCTCATGCTAAAGGGAGGGTCTCAGGTTTGGAAGGGGAAGGATATGGATATAACATCTCATGTTATAGGAAGGATCTCAGGTTTGGTATTAGAAGCATTGAGATATCACATCTCAAGCTATCGGAAGGATCTCAGGTTTGGTATTAGAAGCATTGAGATATCACATCTCATGCTATCAGAAGGGTCTCAGGATTGGAAGGGGAAGGATTTGGATATCACATCTCATGTTATCGGAAGGATCTCAGGTTTGGTATTAGAAGTATTGAGATATCACATCTCATGCTATAGGAAGGGTCTCAGGATTGGAATGGGAAGGAGTTGGATATCACATCTCATGCTAAAGGAAGGGTCTCAGGTTTGGTAGAAGCATTGAGATATCACATCTCATGCTATAGGAAGGGTCTCAGGATTGGAATGGGAAGGACTTAGATATCACATATCATGCTATAGGGAGGGTCTCAGTTTTGATATTAGAAGCATTGAGATATAACATCTCATGCTATTCGAAGTGTCTCAGGATTGGAATGGGAAGGAGCTGGATATCACATCTCATGCTAAAGGAAGGGTCTCAGGTTTGGAATGGGAAGGAGTTGGATATCACATCTCATGTTATAGGAAGTGTCTCAGGTTTGGTATAAGCATTGAGATATCACATCTCTGCTATCGGAGGTGTCTCAGGATTGGGATGGGAAGGAATTGGATATCACATCTCATGCTATAGGAAGGGTATCAGGTTTGGAACGGGAAGGATTTGGATATCACATCTCATGTTATTGGACCGGTCTCAGGTTTGGTATTAGAAGCATTGAGATATCACATCGCATGCTGTAGGAAGGATCTCAGGTTTGGAATGGGAAGGAATTGGATATCACATCTCATGTCATAGGTAGTATCTCAGGTTTGGTATTAGAAGCATTGAGATATCACATCTCATGCTATAGGAATGGTCTCAGGATTGGAATGGGTAGGAGTTGGATATTACATTCTTGCTATAGGAAGGGTCTCATGTTTGGAATGGGAAGGAGTTGGATATCACATATGCTATAGGAAGGGTCTCAGGTTTGGAACGGGAAGGAGTTGGATATCACATCTCATGTTATAGGAAGGGTCTCAGGTTTGGTATAAGCATTGAGATATCACATCTCTGCTATCGGAGGTGGCTCAGGATTGGAATGGGAAGGAGTTCGATATCACATCTCATGCTATAGGAAGGGTCTCAGGATTGGAATGGGAAGGAGTTTTATATGACATCTCATGCTATAGGAAGGATCTCAGTTTTGGTTTTAGAAGCATTGAGACATCACATCTCATGTTATAGGAAGGGTCTCAGGATTGGAATGGGAAGGAGTTGGATATCACATCTCATGCTATAGGAAGGGTCTCAGGTTTGGTATAAGCATTGAGATATCACATCTCATGCTATAGGAAGGGTCTCAGGATTGGAATGGGAAGGAGTTGTATATAACATCTCCTGCCACAGGAAGGGTCTCAGGTTTGGTATAAGCATTGAGATATCACATCTCTGCTATCGGAAGGGTCTCAGGAATGCAATGGGAAGGAGTTGGATATCCCATCTTATGTTATAGGAAGGGTCTCAGGTTTGGTATTAGAAGCATTGAGATATCACATCTCATGCTATAGGAAGGGTCTCAGGATTGGAATGGGAAGGACTTGGATATCACATCTCATGCTATAGGGAGGGTCTCAGGATTGGAATGGGAAGGAGTTGGATATCACATCTCATGCTAAAGGGAGGGTCTCAGGAATGGAAGGGGAAGGATTTGGATATCACATCTCATGTTATAGGAAGGATCTCAGGTTTGGTATTAGAAGCATTGAGATATCACATCTCATGCTATCGGAAGGATCTCAGGTTTGGTATTAGAGGCATTGAGATATCACATCTCATGCTAAAGGGAGGGTCTCGGGTTTGGAAGGGAAAGGATTTGGATATCACATCTCTTGTTATAGGAAGGATCACAGGTTTGGTAATAGAAGCATTGAGATATCACATCTCATGCTATCGGAAGGGTCTCAGGATTGGAATGGGAAGGAGTTGGATATCACATCTCATGCTATAGGAAGGGTCTCAGGTTTGGAACGGGAAGGAGTTGGATATCACATCTCATGTTATAGGAAGAGTCTCAGGTTTGGTATAAGCATTGAGATATCACATCTCTGCTATCGGAGGTGTCTCAGGATTGGGATGCGAAGGAATTGGATATCACATCTCATGCTATAGGAAGGGTATCAGGTTTGGAACGGGAAGGATTTGGATATCACATCTCATGTTATTGGACCGGTCTCAGGTTTGGTATTAGAAGCATTGAGATATCAAGTCTCATGGTATAGGACGGGAGTTTGATATCACATCTCATGCCATGGTATGGGTCTCAGGTTTTGTAGAAGCATTGGCATATCACATCTCATGCTATCGGAAGGGTATCAGGATTGGATTTGGAAGGAGTTGGATATCCCATCTCATGCTATAGGAAGGGTCTCAGGATTGGAATGGGAAGGACTTGGATATCACATCTCATGCTGTAGGAAGGCTCTCAGGTTTGGAAAGGGAAGGAGTTGGATATCACATTTCATGTTAGAGGTAGGATCTCAGGTTTGGTATTAGAGACATTGAGATATCACACCTCATGCTATCAGAAGTGTTAGGAAAGATTTCGTAATTGTAGGTAATTTTCCTTCCATGTGGCAACCCCTAAACTTTTTGCTGTTGTTTTTCACCTTGTTCTTGACTTTGCCAGAGAAGTGCAGCCTTCTGCTGCACTCCTCTGGGCTTTCGCTCCTTTTCTTATGGGGAAACTGACATGCCCTTAAGACAGTCAGTACCGGGGAACGCTGTTTCCCGTAGTTTCTTTTATCATGTTGCGGCTTTAGTGCAACATGACACAAGAGGGCACTGTAAGCTAAGTTACAGCTCTCTTGGGTCTCTAGCCTTCTACGGGCCCTAGATACTCGTTTAGGATTGTATCTGATCGGTGCAAGTAATTCAGGGACGGGAATGGTGGCAGCGATCGTTTTCTTGTGTTTTGAGCTCCTTTTGGCGTTCTAAGCGCATTTCTCGCGCTTAACCCAAAATGGTGGCCTGGCTCCCAAAATGGCCAGACCACGAGGCTCCTTTGTCCTGTCCGCTGACCGTCTTGCTCCCTTCACCTTTCCCAGGTCGAGCCGACCCGGGGCCTTCCTTATTTGGGCATGTACTTTCCCGCGAAACACGGATGCTTTCGCGGGCTTCTACATGTCGTGTGTGTGCCTCCAGGATGTGGGCTGGGATGTCTGGTCCCAATACACATCCTGGGTGCCAGAGAGTCTAGGGTGGTGTGAATGCCTGGGACCACCGTGGTCCGTGATTGGTCCACGAATGGTGTGAGTGTTGATGAGCGGATCTCCCATTGGGTCCCCTCCGTTTTGGCGCGAAGGGAACCGTGGATAAGAGGGGGCTGGAAACACCACTACCATGTCGATCTCCTGAGTTCTCACGAACGAAGGAATACAGGAGCCAAGTATCCTGCAACCAAGAGGCTGGACCGAGGAATCGCTGGTGACCCGCTGAAGGACTCCTCCTCTGCACTGCTGTCGCCTTGTGAAACCCTTTTCACCTTTGATCGAACCAGAAGGCCTGTACTGGTACTTCGACCCTTGGAATAGCGGGGACAGCTATTCTCGGCATCTTCACCATCTCCTGCCAGTAAGCCTTCGGAAGCGTCTCTGGGCCATCCAGTTGACTGACCAGCTTACACGGGAGTCTTGCTCTGTAACCGCCGCCAGGTTGTGTAGTATCTCGAGTCCTTGTCACTCTCACACGCTTCGTACACTTGGCGTTCCCAGGTCTGAAGTGAGTAGTGTACATTGGGCTCAGATACACACGGCCGCTCCGTTTCCCTGCTGTGGCGACAAACTGTGCGGGTTTCTTCGATTGGGACGTCTTTTTACTCAACACGACGACGAGGCGTTCCCTGCTCTTCTGAACCTGCCAGCTGCTGAAACTGACGCGCAGAAGCCTGGGTCTGCTTGCATCGGGGACCGGTGAGTAGCATAGCTAGGATCTGGTCGCCCTCCTGCAGGAGCCCATTGCTTTTCCCCGCTGTGTAAAACAGCACCCTTGTCCGTACTCGCGCTCTGCTTCTGCCCACTGTGGAGGCTGCGCTTGAGTCGCGGAACTTGTTCTTCTTCTTTCGTGCACTAAACTGAACTGCCTGACTTCCTTCAAAGAACTTCTCCTTTTGCCCGTTGGCACCAGCGCGTGCAGGTACTTTGAGCACAAGGCTCCACTCTTCGCAGAGCTCGGACTTCCATCTAGTTAGGTGCCTCTGAAGGCGAACTGAGTCTAAGCATTATACCGCACTGCCTGTTTTCCTTCCCTTTTAGGTGGACTACACATTTCGTGCCTATAACGCTTGCGACTGTCGTATTTGTATATATATTGTGTGGATATGGTATGTGTTGGTTTAATATTGTGATATTGTGATTTTCTCGCTACGGTCATTGTTTTAAAGGCCTTAAAATAAATGTGTATATATTTTTTATATAACAACTGTTTGGAGTAGTTTGTAAGTGATCTTGCTTTGTGGGCTCATTACGAGCTTTCAGTCACCCTCACCCCTCTTGAGACCTAGTCTTGACCGCCGCGATCGCTACCTTGATTGGTCTGGCTCGTCCAGAGGTTACCCTGTTCCAAGTAACTAGGTTGGCCTTCTGAACTTCTGCGCCACCAGGACAGAGTTCAGAAATCCGTCTTAACAAGAAGGGTATCAGGATTGGAATGGGAAGGAGTTGGATATCACATCTCATGCTAAAGGGAGGGTCTCAGGTTTGATATTAGAAGCATTGAGATATCACATCTCATGATATCGGAAGGGTCTCAGGATTGGAATGGGAAGGAGTTGGATATCACATCTCATGATAAAGGAAGGGTCTAAGGTTTGGAAGGGGAAGGATTTGGATATCACATCTCATGTTATAGGACGGGTCTCAGGTTTGGTATTAGAAGCATTGAGATATCAAGTCTCATGGTATAGGAAGGGGCACAGAATTGGAATGGGAAGGAGTTGGATATCACATCTCAAGCTATAGGAAGGGTCTCAGGATTGGAATGGGAAGGACTTGGATATCACATCTCATGCTATAGGGAGTGTCTCAAGTTTGATATTAGAAGCATTGAGATATCACATCTCATGATATCGGAAGGGTCTCAGGATTGGAATGGGAAGGAGTTGGATATCACATCTCATGATAAAGGAAGGGTCTAAGGTTTGGAAGGGGAAGGATTTGGATATCACATCTCATGTTATAGGACGGGTCTCAGGTTTGGTATTAGAAGCATTGAGATATCAAGTCTCATGGTATAGGAAGGGGCTAAGAATTGGAATGGGAAGGAGTTGGATATCAAGTCTCATGGTATAGGAAGGGGCTCAGAATTGGAATGGGAAGGAGTTGGATATCACATCTCATGCTAAAGGGAGGGTCTCAGGTTTGGAAGGGGAAGGATATGGATATAACATCTCATGTTATAGGAAGGATCTCAGGTTTGGTATTAGAAGCATTGAGATATCACATCTCAAGCTATCGGAAGGATCTCAGGTTTGGTATTAGAAGCATTGAGATATCACATCTCATGCTATCAGAAGGGTCTCAGGATTGGAAGGGGAAGGATTTGGATATCACATCTCATGTTATCGGAAGGATCTCAGGTTTGGTATTAGAAGTATTGAGATATCACATCTCATGCTATAGGAAGGGTCTCAGGATTGGAATGGGAAGGAGTTGGATATCACATCTCATGCTAAAGGAAGGGTCTCAGGTTTGGTAGAAGCATTGAGATATCACATCTCATGCTATAGGAAGGGTCTCAGGATTGGAATGGGAAGGACTTAGATATCACATATCATGCTATAGGGAGGGTCTCAGTTTTGATATTAGAAGCATTGAGATATAACATCTCATGCTATTCGAAGTGTCTCAGGATTGGAATGGGAAGGAGCTGGATATCACATCTCATGCTAAAGGAAGGGTCTCAGGTTTGGAATGGGAAGGAGTTGGATATCACATCTCATGTTATAGGAAGTGTCTCAGGTTTGGTATAAGCATTGAGATATCACATCTCTGCTATCGGAGGTGTCTCAGGATTGGGATGGGAAGGAATTGGATATCACATCTCATGCTATAGGAAGGGTATCAGGTTTGGAACGGGAAGGATTTGGATATCACATCTCATGTTATTGGACCGGTCTCAGGTTTGGTATTAGAAGCATTGAGATATCACATCGCATGCTGTAGGAAGGATCTCAGGTTTGGAATGGGAAGGAATTGGATATCACATCTCATGTCATAGGTAGTATCTCAGGTTTGGTATTAGAAGCATTGAGATATCACATCTCATGCTATAGGAATGGTCTCAGGATTGGAATGGGTAGGAGTTGGATATTACATTCTTGCTATAGGAAGGGTCTCATGTTTGGAATGGGAAGGAGTTGGATATCACATATGCTATAGGAAGGGTCTCAGGTTTGGAACGGGAAGGAGTTGGATATCACATCTCATGTTATAGGAAGGGTCTCAGGTTTGGTATAAGCATTGAGATATCACATCTCTGCTATCGGAGGTGGCTCAGGATTGGAATGGGAAGGAGTTCGATATCACATCTCATGCTATAGGAAGGGTCTCAGGATTGGAATGGGAAGGAGTTTTATATGACATCTCATGCTATAGGAAGGATCTCAGTTTTGGTTTTAGAAGCATTGAGACATCACATCTCATGTTATAGGAAGGGTCTCAGGATTGGAATGGGAAGGAGTTGGATATCACATCTCATGCTATAGGAAGGGTCTCAGGTTTGGTATAAGCATTGAGATATCACATCTCATGCTATAGGAAGGGTCTCAGGATTGGAATGGGAAGGAGTTGTATATAACATCTCCTGCCACAGGAAGGGTCTCAGGTTTGGTATAAGCATTGAGATATCACATCTCTGCTATCGGAAGGGTCTCAGGAATGCAATGGGAAGGAGTTGGATATCCCATCTTATGTTATAGGAAGGGTCTCAGGTTTGGTATTAGAAGCATTGAGATATCACATCTCATGCTATAGGAAGGGTCTCAGGATTGGAATGGCAAGGACTTGGATATCACATCTCATGCTATAGGGAGGGTCTCAGGATTGGAATGGGAAGGAGTTGGATATCACATCTCATGCTAAAGGGAGGGTCTCAGGAATGGAAGGGGAAGGATTTGGATATCACATCTCATGTTATAGGAAGGATCTCAGGTTTGGTATTAGAAGCATTGAGATATCACATCTCATGCTATCGGAAGGATCTCAGGTTTGGTATTAGAGGCATTGAGATATCACATCTCATGCTAAAGGGAGGGTCTCGGGTTTGGAAGGGAAAGGATTTGGATATCACATCTCTTGTTATAGGAAGGATCACAGGTTTGGTAATAGAAGCATTGAGATATCACATCTCATGCTATCGGAAGGGTCTCAGGATTGGAATGGGAAGGAGTTGGATATCACATCTCATGCTATAGGAAGGGTCTCAGGTTTGGAACGGGAAGGAGTTGGATATCACATCTCATGTTATAGGAAGAGTCTCAGGTTTGGTATAAGCATTGAGATATCACATCTCTGCTATCGGAGGTGTCTCAGGATTGGGATGCGAAGGAATTGGATATCACATCTCATGCTATAGGAAGGGTATCAGGTTTGGAACGGGAAGGATTTGGATATCACATCTCATGTTATTGGACCGGTCTCAGGTTTGGTATTAGAAGCATTGAGATATCAAGTCTCATGGTATAGGACGGGAGTTTGATATCACATCTCATGCCATGGTATGGGTCTCAGGTTTTGTAGAAGCATTGGCATATCACATCTCATGCTATCGGAAGGGTATCAGGATTGGATTTGGAAGGAGTTGGATATCCCATCTCATGCTATAGGAAGGGTCTCAGGATTGGAATGGGAAGGACTTGGATATCACATCTCATGCTGTAGGAAGGCTCTCAGGTTTGGAAAGGGAAGGAGTTGGATATCACATTTCATGTTAGAGGTAGGATCTCAGGTTTGGTATTAGAGACATTGAGATATCACACCTCATGCTATCAGAAGTGTTAGGAAAGATTTCGTAATTGTAGGTAATTTTCCTTCCATGTGGCAACCCCTAAACTTTTTGCTGTTGTTTTTCACCTTGTTCTTGACTTTGCCAGAGAAGTGCAGCCTTCTGCTGCACTCCTCTGGGCTTTCGCTCCTTTTCTTATGGGGAAACTGACATGCCCTTAAGACAGTCAGTACCGGGGAACGCTGTTTCCCGTAGTTTCTTTTATCATGTTGCGGCTTTAGTGCAACATGACACAAGAGGGCACTGTAAGCTAAGTTACAGCTCTCTTGGGTCTCTAGCCTTCTACGGGCCCTAGATACTCGTTTAGGATTGTATCTGATCGGTGCAAGTAATTCAGGGACGGGAATGGTGGCAGCGATCGTTTTCTTGTGTTTTGAGCTCCTTTTGGCGTTCTAAGCGCATTTCTCGCGCTTAACCCAAAATGGTGGCCTGGCTCCCAAAATGGCCAGACCACGAGGCTCCTTTGTCCTGTCCGCTGACCGTCTTGCTCCCTTCACCTTTCCCAGGTCGAGCCGACCCGGGACCTTCCTTATTTGGGCATGTACTTTCCCGCGAAACACGGATGCTTTCGCGGGCTTCTACATGTCGTGTGTGTGCCTCCAGGATGTGGGCTGGGATGTCTGGTCCCAATACACATCCTGGGTGCCAGAGAGTCTAGGGTGGTGTGAATGCCTGGGACCACCGTGGTCCGTGATTGGTCCACGAATGGTGTGAGTGTTGATGAGCGGATCTCCCATTGGGTCCCCTCCGTTTTGGCGCGAAGGGAACCGTGGATAAGAGGGGGCTGGAAACACCACTACCATGTCGATCTCCTGAGTTCTCACGAACGAAGGAATACAGGAGCCAAGTATCCTGCAACCAAGAGGCTGGACCGAGGAATCGCTGGTGACCCGCTGAAGGACTCCTCCTCTGCACTGCTGTCGCCTTGTGAAACCCTTTTCACCTTTGATCGAACCAGAAGGCCTGTACTGGTACTTCGACCCTTGGAATAGCGGGGACAGCTATTCTCGGCATCTTCACCATCTCCTGCCAGTAAGCCTTCGGAAGCGTCTCTGGGCCATCCAGTTGACTGACCAGCTTACACGGGAGTCTTGCTCTGTAACCGCCGCCAGGTTGTGTAGTATCTCGAGTCCTTGTCACTCTCACACGCTTCGTACACTTGGCGTTCCCAGGTCTGAAGTGAGTAGTGTACATTGGGCTCAGATACACACGGCCGCTCCGTTTCCCTGCTGTGGCGACAAACTGTGCGGGTTTCTTCGATTGGGACGTCTTTTTACTCAACACGACGACGAGGCGTTCCCTGCTCTTCTGAACCTGCCAGCTGCTGAAACTGACGCGCAGAAGCCTGGGTCTGCTTGCATCGGGGACCGGTGAGTAGCATAGCTAGGATCTGGTCGCCCTCCTGCAGGAGCCCATTGCTTTTCCCCGCTGTGTAAAACAGCACCCTTGTCCGTACTCGCGCTCTGCTTCTGCCCACTGTGGAGGCTGCGCTTGAGTCGCGGAACTTGTTCTTCTTCTTTCGTGCACTAAACTGAACTGCCTGACTTCCTTCAAAGAACTTCTCCTTTTGCCCGTTGGCACCAGCGCGTGCAGGTACTTTGAGCACAAGGCTCCACTCTTCGCAGAGCTCGGACTTCCATCTAGTTAGGTGCCTCTGAAGGCGAACTGAGTCTAAGCATTATACCGCACTGCCTGTTTTCCTTCCCTTTTAGGTGGACTACACATTTCGTGCCTATAACGCTTGCGACTGTCGTATTTGTATATATATTGTGTGGATATGGTATGTGTTGGTTTAATATTGTGATATTGTGATTTTCTCGCTACGGTCATTGTTTTAAAGGCCTTAAAATAAATGTGTATATATTTTTTATATAACAACTGTTTGGAGTAGTTTGTAAGTGATCTTGCTTTGTGGGCTCATTACGAGCTTTCAGTCACCCTCACCCCTCTTGAGACCTAGTCTTGACCGCCGCGATCGCTACCTTGATTGGTCTGGCTCGTCCAGAGGTTACCCTGTTCCAAGTAACTAGGTTGGCCTTCTGAACTTCTGCGCCACCAGGACAGAGTTCAGAAATCCGTCTTAACAAGAAGGGTATCAGGATTGGAATGGGAAGGAGTTGGATATCACATCTCATGCTAAAGGGAGGGTCTCAGGTTTGGAAGGGGAAGGATTTGGATATCACATCTCATGTTATAGGAAGGATCTCAGGTTTGGTATTAGAAGCATTGAGATATCACATCTCATGCTATCGGAAGGATCTCAGGTTTGGTATTAGAAGCATTGAGATATCACATCTCATGCTATAGGAAGGGTCTCAGGATTGGAATGGGAAGGAGTTGGATATCACATCTCATGTTATAGGAAGGATCTCAGGTTTGGTATTAGAAGCATTGAGATATCACATCTCATGCTAAAGGAAGGGTCTCAGGATTGGAATGGGAAGGAGTTGGATATCACATCTCATGCTAAAGGAAGGGTCTCAGTTTTGGTAGAAGCATTGCGGTATCACATCTCATGCTATAGGAAGGGTCTCAGGATTGGAATCGGAAGGAGTTGGATATCACATCTCATGCTATAGGAAGGGTCTCAGGTTTGGTATAAGCATTGAAATATCACATCTCTGCTATCGGAAGGGTCTCAAGATTGGAATGGGAAGGACTTAGATATCACATCTCATGCTATAGGGAGGGTCTCAGTTTTGATATTAGAAGCATTGAGATATCACATCTCATGCTATCGGAAGGGTCTCAGGATTGGAATGGGAGGAGCTGGATATCACATCTCATGCTAAAGGAAGGGTCTCAGGTTTGGAAGGGGAAGGATTTGGATATCACATCTCATGTTATAGGACGGGTCTCAGGTTTGGTATTAGAAGCATTGTGATATCACATCTCATGCTATAGGAAGTGTCTCAGGATTGGAATGGGAAGGAGTTGGATATCACATCTCATGCTATAGGAAGGGTTTCAGGTTTGGTAGAAGCATTGAGATATCACATCTCATGCTATGGGAAGAGTCTCAGGTTTGGGAAGGGAAGGATTTGGATTTCACATCTCATGTTATAGGATGGTTCTCATGTTTGGTTTTTGAAGCATTGAGATATCACATCTCATGCTATAGGAATGGTCTCAGGATTGGAATGGGTAGGAGT
The DNA here is from genome assembly GCF_040938575.1 of Ambystoma mexicanum. NCBI lineage: Eukaryota > Metazoa > Chordata > Amphibia > Caudata > Ambystomatidae > Ambystoma > Ambystoma mexicanum. Next base: position 571,547,664 of record NC_090932.1, on the reverse strand, counting down.
TGGATATTACATTCTTGCTATAGGATGGGTCTCATGTTTGGAATGGGAAGGAGTTGGATATCACATATGCTATAGGAAGGGTCTCAGGTTTGGAACGGGAAGGAGTTGGATATCACATCTCATGTTATAGGAAGGGTCTCAGGTTTGGTATAAGCATTGAGATATCACATCTCTGCTATCGGAGGTGGCTCAGGATTGGAATGGGAAGGAGTTCGATATCACATCTCATGCTATAGGAAGGGTCTCAGGATTGGAATGGGAAGGAGTTTTATATGACATCTCATGCTATAGGAAGGATCTCAGTTTTGGTTTTAGAAGCATTGAGACATCACATCTCATGTTATAGGAAGGGTCTCAGGATTGGAATGGGAAGGAGTTGGATATCACATCTCATGCTATAGGAAGGGTCTCAGGTTTGGTATAAGCATTGAGATATCACATCTCATGCTATAGGAAGGGTCTCAGGATTGGAATGGGAAGGAGTTGTATATAACATCTCCTGCCACAGGAAGGGTCTCAGGTTTGGTATAAGCATTGAGATATCACATCTCTGCTATCGGAAGGGTCTCAGGAATGCAATGGGAAGGAGTTGGATATCCCATCTTATGTTATAGGAAGGGTCTCAGGTTTGGTATTAGAAGCATTGAGATATCACATCTCATGCTATAGGAAGGGTCTCAGGATTGGAATGGGAAGGACTTGGATATCACATCTCATGCTATAGGGAGGGTCTCAGGATTGGAATGGGAAGGAGTTGGATATCACATCTCATGCTAAAGGGAGGGTCTCAGGAATGGAAGGGGAAGGATTTGGATATCACATCTCATGTTATAGGAAGGATCTCAGGTTTGGTATTAGAAGCATTGAGATATCACATCTCATGCTATCGGAAGGATCTCAGGTTTGGTATTAGAGGCATTGAGATATCACATCTCATGCTAAAGGGAGGGTCTCGGGTTTGGAAGGGAAAGGATTTGGATATCACATCTCTTGTTATAGGAAGGATCACAGGTTTGGTAATAGAAGCATTGAGATATCACATCTCATGCTATCGGAAGGGTCTCAGGATTGGAATGGGAAGGAGTTGGATATCACATCTCATGCTATAGGAAGGGTCTCAGGTTTGGAACGGGAAGGAGTTGGATATCACATCTCATGTTATAGGAAGAGTCTCAGGTTTGGTATAAGCATTGAGATATCACATCTCTGCTATCGGAGGTGTCTCAGGATTGGGATGCGAAGGAATTGGATATCACATCTCATGCTATAGGAAGGGTATCAGGTTTGGAACGGGAAGGATTTGGATATCACATCTCATGTTATTGGACCGGTCTCAGGTTTGGTATTAGAAGCATTGAGATATCAAGTCTCATGGTATAGGACGGGAGTTTGATATCACATCTCATGCCATGGTATGGGTCTCAGGTTTTGTAGAAGCATTGGCATATCACATCTCATGCTATCGGAAGGGTATCAGGATTGGATTTGGAAGGAGTTGGATATCCCATCTCATGCTATAGGAAGGGTCTCAGGATTGGAATGGGAAGGACTTGGATATCACATCTCATGCTGTAGGAAGGCTCTCAGGTTTGGAAAGGGAAGGAGTTGGATATCACATTTCATGTTAGAGGTAGGATCTCAGGTTTGGTATTAGAGACATTGAGATATCACACCTCATGCTATCAGAAGTGTTAGGAAAGATTTCGTAATTGTAGGTAATTTTCCTTCCATGTGGCAACCCCTAAACTTTTTGCTGTTGTTTTTCACCTTGTTCTTGACTTTGCCAGAGAAGTGCAGCCTTCTGCTGCACTCCTCTGGGCTTTCGCTCCTTTTCTTATGGGGAAACTGACATGCCCTTAAGACAGTCAGTACCGGGGAACGCTGTTTCCCGTAGTTTCTTTTATCATGTTGCGGCTTTAGTGCAACATGACACAAGAGGGCACTGTAAGCTAAGTTACAGCTCTCTTGGGTCTCTAGCCTTCTACGGGCCCTAGATACTCGTTTAGGATTGTATCTGATCGGTGCAAGTAATTCAGGGACGGGAATGGTGGCAGCGATCGTTTTCTTGTGTTTTGAGCTCCTTTTGGCGTTCTAAGCGCATTTCTCGCGCTTAACCCAAAATGGTGGCCTGGCTCCCAAAATGGCCAGACCACGAGGCTCCTTTGTCCTGTCCGCTGACCGTCTTGCTCCCTTCACCTTTCCCAGGTCGAGCCGACCCGGGGCCTTCCTTATTTGGGCATGTACTTTCCCGCGAAACACGGATGCTTTCGCGGGCTTCTACATGTCGTGTGTGTGCCTCCAGGATGTGGGCTGGGATGTCTGGTCCCAATACACATCCTGGGTGCCAGAGAGTCTAGGGTGGTGTGAATGCCTGGGACCACCGTGGTCCGTGATTGGTCCACGAATGGTGTGAGTGTTGATGAGCGGATCTCCCATTGGGTCCCCTCCGTTTTGGCGCGAAGGGAACCGTGGATAAGAGGGGGCTGGAAACACCACTACCATGTCGATCTCCTGAGTTCTCACGAACGAAGGAATACAGGAGCCAAGTATCCTGCAACCAAGAGGCTGGACCGAGGAATCGCTGGTGACCCGCTGAAGGACTCCTCCTCTGCACTGCTGTCGCCTTGTGAAACCCTTTTCACCTTTGATCGAACCAGAAGGCCTGTACTGGTACTTCGACCCTTGGAATAGCGGGGACAGCTATTCTCGGCATCTTCACCATCTCCTGCCAGTAAGCCTTCGGAAGCGTCTCTGGGCCATCCAGTTGACTGACCAGCTTACACGGGAGTCTTGCTCTGTAACCGCCGCCAGGTTGTGTAGTATCTCGAGTCCTTGTCACTCTCACACGCTTCGTACACTTGGCGTTCCCAGGTCTGAAGTGAGTAGTGTACATTGGGCTCAGATACACACGGCCGCTCCGTTTCCCTGCTGTGGCGACAAACTGTGCGGGTTTCTTCGATTGGGACGTCTTTTTACTCAACACGACGACGAGGCGTTCCCTGCTCTTCTGAACCTGCCAGCTGCTGAAACTGACGCGCAGAAGCCTGGGTCTGCTTGCATCGGGGACCGGTGAGTAGCATAGCTAGGATCTGGTCGCCCTCCTGCAGGAGCCCATTGCTTTTCCCCGCTGTGTAAAACAGCACCCTTGTCCGTACTCGCGCTCTGCTTCTGCCCACTGTGGAGGCTGCGCTTGAGTCGCGGAACTTGTTCTTCTTCTTTCGTGCACTAAACTGAACTGCCTGACTTCCTTCAAAGAACTTCTCCTTTTGCCCGTTGGCACCAGCGCGTGCAGGTACTTTGAGCACAAGGCTCCACTCTTCGCAGAGCTCGGACTTCCATCTAGTTAGGTGCCTCTGAAGGCGAACTGAGTCTAAGCATTATACCGCACTGCCTGTTTTCCTTCCCTTTTAGGTGGACTACACATTTCGTGCCTATAACGCTTGCGACTGTCGTATTTGTATATATATTGTGTGGATATGGTATGTGTTGGTTTAATATTGTGATATTGTGATTTTCTCGCTACGGTCATTGTTTTAAAGGCCTTAAAATAAATGTGTATATATTTTTTATATAACAACTGTTTGGAGTAGTTTGTAAGTGATCTTGCTTTGTGGGCTCATTACGAGCTTTCAGTCACCCTCACCCCTCTTGAGACCTAGTCTTGACCGCCGCGATCGCTACCTTGATTGGTCTGGCTCGTCCAGAGGTTACCCTGTTCCAAGTAACTAGGTTGGCCTTCTGAACTTCTGCGCCACCAGGACAGAGTTCAGAAATCCGTCTTAACAAGAAGGGTATCAGGATTGGAATGGGAAGGAGTTGGATATCACATCTCATGCTAAAGGGAGGGTCTCAGGTTTGGAAGGGGAAGGATTTGGATATCACATCTCATGTTATAGGAAGGATCTCAGGTTTGGTATTAGAAGCATTGAGATATCACATCTCATGCTATCGGAAGGATCTCAGGTTTGGTATTAGAAGCATTGAGATATCACATCTCATGCTATAGGAAGGGTCTCAGGATTGGAATGGGAAGGCGTTGGATATCACATCTCATGTTATAGGAAGGATCTCAGGTTTGGTAGAAGCATTGCGGTATCACATCTCATGCTATAGGAAGGGTCTCAGGATTGGAATCGGAAGGAGTTGGATATCACATCTCATGCTATAGGAAGGGTCTCAGGTTTGGTATAAGCATTGAAATATCACATCTCTGCTATCGGAAGGGTCTCAAGATTGGAATGGGAAGGACTTAGATATCACATCTCATGCTATAGGGAGGGTCTCAGTTTTGATATTAGAAGCATTGAGATATCACATCTCATGCTATCGGAAGGGTCTCAGGATTGGAATGGGAGGAGCTGGATATCACATCTCATGCTAAAGGAAGGGTCTCAGGTTTGGAAGGGGAAGGATTTGGATATCACATCTCATGTTATAGGACGGGTCTCAGGTTTGGTATTAGAAGCATTGTGATATCACATCTCATGCTATAGGAAGTGTCTCAGGATTGGAATGGGAAGGAGTTGGATATCACATCTCATGCTATAGGAAGGGTTTCAGGTTTGGTAGAAGCATTGAGATATCACATCTCATGCTATGGGAAGAGTCTCAGGTTTGGGAAGGGAAGGATTTGGATTTCACATCTCATGTTATAGGATGGTTCTCATGTTTGGTTTTTGAAGCATTGAGATATCACATCTCATGCTATCGGAAGGGTCTCAGGTTTGGAATGGGAAGGAGTTGGATATCACATCTCATGTTATAGGAAGGATCTCAGGTTTGGTATTAGAAGCATTGAGATATCACATCTCATGCTATAGGAAGGGTCTCAGGATTGGAATGGCAAGGAGTTGGATATCACATCTCATGCTAAAGGAAGGGTCTCAGGTTTGATAGAAGCATTGAGATATCACATCTCATGCTATAGGAAGGAACTCAGGATTGGAATGGGAAGGAGTTGGATATCACATCTCATGCCATAGGAAGGGTTATCAGGTTTGGTATAAACATTGAGATATCACATCTCATGCTATAGGAAGGATCTCAGGTTTGGTATTAGAAGCATTGAGACATCACATCTCATGCTATAGGAAGGGTCTCAGGTTTGGTATAAGCATTGAGATATCACCACATCCCATGCTATAGGAAGGGTCTCAGGATTGGAATTGGAAGTTGTATATGACATCTCATGCCATAGGAAGGATCTCAGGTTTGGTATAAGCATTGAGATATCACATCTCTGCTATCGGAAGGGTATCAGGATTGGAATGGGAAGGAGTTGGATATCCCATCTCATGTTATAGGAAGAGTCTCAGGTTTGGTATTAGAAGCATTGAGACATCACATCTCATGCTATAGGAAGGGTCTCAGGATTGGAATGGGAAGGAGTTGGATATCCCATCTTATGTTATAGGAAGGGACTCAAGTTTGATATTAGAAGCATTGAGATATCACATCTCATGATATCGGAAGGGTCTCAGGATTGGAATGGGAAGGAGTTGGATATCAAATCTCATGATAAAGGAAGGGTCTCAGGATTGGAATGGGAAGGACTTGGATATCACATCTCATGCTATAGGAAGGCTCTCAGGTTTGGAAGGGGAAGGAGTTGGATACCACATTTCATGTTAGAGGTAGAATCGCAGGTTTGGAATTAGAGGCATTGAGATATCACATCTCATGCTATCAGAAGGGTCTCAGGATTGGGATGGGAAGGTGTTGGATATCACATCTCATGCTAAAGGGAGGGTCTCAGATTTGGAAGGGGAAGGATTTGGATATCACATCTCATGTTATAGGAAGGATCTCAGGTTTGGTATTAGAAGCATTGAGATATCACTTCTCATGCTATCGGAAGGGTATCAGGATTGGATTTGGAAGTAGTTGGATATCCCATCTCATGCTATCTACCAAACCTGAGACCCTTCCTTTAGCATGAGATGTGATATCCAACTCCTTCCCATTCCAATCCTGAGACCCTTCCTATAGCATGAGATGTGATATCTCAATGCTTCTAATACCAAACCTGAGACCCTTCCTATAGCATGAGATGGGAAATGTGATATCCAACTCCTTCCCCTTCCAAACCTGAGAGCCTTCCTATAGCATGAGATGTGATATCCAACTCCTTCCCATTCCAATCCTGAGACCCTTATTATACCATGAGATGTCATATCTCAATGCTTCTAATACCAAACCTGAGACCCGTCCTAAAACATGAGATGTGAGATCCAAATCCTTCCCCTTCCAATCCTGAGACCCTTCCGATAGCATGAGATGTGCTATCTCAATGCTTCTAATATCAAACCTGAGATTCTACCTCTAACATGAAATGTGATATCCAACTCCTTCCCCTTCCAAACCTGAGCCCCTTCCTATAGCATGAGATGGGATATCCAACTACTTCCAAATCCAATCCTGATACCCTTCCGATAGCATGAGATGTGATATTTCAATGCCTCTAATACTAAACCTGAGATCCTTCCGATAGCATGAGAAGTGATATCTCAATGCTTCTAATACCAAACCTGAGATCCTTCCTATAACATGAGATGTGATATCCAAGTCCTTCCCATTCCAATCCTGAGACCCTTCCTTTATCATGAGATGTGATATCCAACTCCTTCCCATTCCAATCCTGAGACCTTTCCGATATCATGAGATGTGATATCTCAATGCTTCTAATATCAAACTTGAGACCCTCCCTACAGCATGAGATGTGATATCCAAGTCCTTCCCATTCCAATCCTGAGACCCTTCCTATAGCATGAGATGTGATATCTCAATGCTTCTAATACCAAACCTGAGACCCTTCCTGTGACATGAGATGGGATATCCAACGCCTTCCCATTCCAATCCTGAGACCCTTCGGATAGCAGAGATGTGATATCTCAATGCTTATACCAAGCCTGAGACCCTTCCTACAGCATGAGATGTGATATCCAAGTCCTTCCCATTCCAATCCTGAGACCCTTCCTATAGCATGAGATGTGATATCTCAATGCTTCTAATACCAAACCTGAGACCCTTCCTATGACATGAGATGGGATATCCAACTCCTTCCCATTCCAATCCTGAGACCCTTCCTATAGCATGAGATGTGATGTCTCAATGCTTCTAATACCAAACCTGAGATCCTTCTTATAACATGAGATGTGATATCCAACTCCTTCCCATTCCAATCCTGAGACCCTTCCTATAGCATGAGATGTGATATCTCACTGCTTATACCAAACCTGAGACCCTTCCTATAGCATGAGATGTGATATCCAACTCCTTCCCATTCCAATCCTGAGACCCTTCCTATAGCATGAGATGTGATATCTCAATGCTTCTAATATCAAACTTGAGACCCTCCCTATAGCATGAGACGTGATATCCAAGTCCTTCCCATTCCAATCCTGAGACCCTTCCTATAGCATGAGATGTGATATCTCAATGCTTCTAATACCAAACCTGAGACCCTTCCTGTGACATGAGATGGGATATCCAACGCCTTCCCATTCCAATCCTGAGACCCTTCGGATAGCAGAGATGCGATATCTCAATGCTTATACCAAGCCTGAGACCCTTCCTACAGCATGAGATGTGATATCCAAGTCCTTCCCATTCCAATCCTGAGACCCTTCCTATGACATGAGATGGGATATCCAACTCCTTCCCATTCCAATCCTGAGACCCTTCCTATAGCATGAGATGTGATGTCTCAATGCTTCTAATACCAAACCTGAGATCCTTCTTATAACATGAGATGTGATATCCAACTCCTTCCCATTCCAATCCTGAGACCCTTCCTATAGCATGAGATGTGATATCTCACTGCTTATACCAAACCTGAGACCCTTCCTATAGCATGAGATGTGATATCCAACTCCTTCCCATTCCAATCCTGAGACCCTTCCTATAGCATGAGATGTGATATCTCAATGCTTCTAATATCAAACTTGAGACCCTCCCTATAGCATGAGACGTGATATCCAACTCCTTCCCATTCCAATCCTGAGACTCTTCCTATAGCATGAGATGTGATATCTCAATGCTTCTACCAAACCTGAGACCCTTCCTATAACATGAGATGGGATATCCAACTCCTTCCCATTCCAATCCTCAGACACTTCCTATAGCATGAGATGTGATATCTCAATGCTTCTAATACCAAACCCGAGACCCTTCCTATGGCATGAGATTTGATATCAAACTCCTTCCCATTCCAATCCTGAGACCCTTCCTATAGCATGAGATATGATATCCAACTCCTTCCCATTCCAATCCTGAAACCCTTCCTATACCATGAGATGTGATATCTTAATGCTTCTAATACCAAACCTGAGACCCGTCCTATATAACATGAGATGTGATATCCAAATCCTTCCCCTTCCAAACCTGAGACCCTTCCTTTAGCATGAGATGTGATATCCAGCTCCTTCCCATTCCAATCCTGAGACCCTTCCGATAGCATGAGATGTGATATCTCAATGCTTCTAATATCAAAACTGAGACCCTCCCTATAGCATGAGATGTGATATCTAAGTCCTTCCCATTCCAATCCTGAGTCCCTTCCGATAGCAGAGATGTGATATCTCAATGCTTATACCAAACCTGAGACCCTTCCTATGGCATGAGATGTGATATCCAACTCCTTCCCATTTCAATCCTGAGACCCTTCCTATAGCATGAGATGTGATATCTCAATGCTTCTACCAAACATGAGACCCTTCCTTTAGCATGAGATGTGATATCCATCTCATTCCCATTCCAATCCTGAGACCCTTCCTATAGCATGAGATGTGATATCTCAATGCTTCTAATACCAAACCTGAGATCCTTCCGATAACATGAGATGTGATATCCAAATCCTTCCCCTTCCAAACCTGAGACCCTCCCTTTAGCATGAGATGTGATATCCAACTCCTTCCCATTCCAATCCTGAGACCCTTCTGATAGCATGAGATGTGATATCTCAATGCTTCTAATACTAAACCTGAGATCCTTCCGATAGCATGAGAAGTGATATCTCAATGCTTCTAATACCAAACCTGAGACTCGTCCTATAACATGAGATATTATATCCAAATCCTTCCCATTCCAATCCTGAAACCCTTCCTTTAGCATGCGATGTGATATCTCAATGTTTCTAATAAAAAACCTGAGACCCTTACTATAGCAAGAGATGTGATATCCAGCTCCTTCCCATTCCAATCCTGAGACCCTTCCGATAGCATGAGATGTGATATCTCAATGCTTCTAATATCAAAACTGAAACCCTCCCTATAGCATGAGATGTGATATCTAAGTCCTTCCCATTCCAATCCTGAGACCCTTCCGATAGCAGAGATGTGATATCTCAATGCTTATACTAAACCTGAGACCCTTCCTATGGCATGAGATGTGATATCCAACTCCTTCCCATTTCAATCCTGAGACCCTTCCTATAGCATGAGATGTGATATCTCAATGCTTCTACCAAACATGAGACCCTTCCTTTAGCATGAGATGTGATATCCATCTCCTTCCCATTCCAATCCTGAGACCCTTCCTAGAGCATGAGATGTGATATCTCAATGTTTCTAATACCAAACCTGAGATCCTTCCGATAACATGAGATGTGATATCCAAATCCTTCCCCTTCCAAACCCGAGACCCTCCCTTTAGCATGAGATGTGATATCCAACTCCTTCCCATTCCAATCCTGAGACCCTTCTGATAGCATGAGATGTGATATCTCAATGCTTCTAATACTAAACCTGAGATCCTTCCGATAGCATGAGAAGTGATATCTCAATGCTTCTAATACCAAACCTGGGACCCGTCCTATAACAGGAGATATGATATCCAAATCCTTCCCATTCCAATCCTGAAACCCTTCCTTTAGCATGAGATGTGATATCTCAATGTTTCTAATAAAAAACCTGAGACCGTTCCTATAGCAAGAGATGTGATATCCAAATCCTTCCCATTCCAATCCTGAGACCCTTCCTATAACATGAGATGTGATATCCAACTCCTTCCCATTCCAATCCTGAAACCCTTCCTATAGCATGAGATGTGATATCTCAATGTTTCTAATAAAAAACCTGAGACCCTTCCAAAAGCAAGACTTGTGATATCCAAATCCTTCCCATTCCAATCCTGAGACCCTTCCTATAACATGAGATGTGATATCCAACTCCTTCCCATTCCAACCTGAGACCCTTCCTATAGCATGAGAAGGGATATCCAACTCCTTCCCATTCCAATCCTGAGACCCTTCCTATAGCAAGAGATGTGATATCCAAATCCTTCCCATTCCAATCCTGAGATGCTTCCTATAACATGAGATGTGATACCCAATTATTTCCCATTCCAAACCTGAGACCCTTCCTATTGGATGAGATGTGATATCCAACACCTTCCCATTCCAATCCTGACACCCTTCCTATACCATGAGATGTGATATCTCAATGCGTCTAATACCAAACCTGGGACTCGTCCTATAACATGAGATATGATATCCAAATCCTTCCCCTTCCAAACCTGAGACCCTTCCTTTAGCATGAGATGTGATATCCAAATCCTTCCCATTCCAATCCTGAAACCCCTCCTATGGCATGAGATGTGATATCTCAATGTTTCTAATAAAAAACTGAGACCCTTCCTATAGCAAGAGATGTGATATCCAAATCCTTCCCATTTCAATCCTGAGACCCTACCTATAACATGAGATGTGATATCCAACTCCTTCCCATTCCAACCTGAGACCCTTCCTATAACATGAGATGTGATATCCAACTCCTTCCCATTCCAATCCTGAAACCCTTCCTATAGCATGAGATGTGATATCTCAATGTTTCTAATAAAAAACCTGAGACCCTTCCAATAGCAAGAGATGTGCTATCCAAATCCTTCCCATTCCAATCCTGAGACCCTTCCTATAACATGAGATGTGATATCCAACTCCTTCCCATTCCAACCTGAGACGTTTCCTATAGCATGAGAAGGGATATCCAACTCCTTCCCATTCCAATCCTGAGACCCTTCTGATAGCATGAGATGTGATATCTCAATGCTTCTAATACTAAACCTGAGATCCTTCCGATAGCATGAGAAGTGATATCTCAATGCTTCTAATACCAAACCTGAGACCCGTCCTATAACATGAGATATCATATCCAAATCCTTCCCATTCCAATCCTGAAACCCTTCCTTTAGCATGCGATGTGATATCTCAATGTTTCTAATAAAAAACCTGAGACCCTTCCTATAGCAAGAGATGTGATATCCAGCTCCTTCCCATTCCAATCCTGAGACCCTTCCGATAGCATGAGATGTGATATCTCAATGCTTCTAATATCAAAACTGAAACCCTCCCTATAGCATGAGATGTGATATCTAAGTCCTTCCCATTCCAATCCTGAGACCCTTCCGATAGCAGAGATGTGATATCTCAATGCTTATACTAAACCTGAGACCCTTCCTATGGCATGAGATGTGATATCCAACTCCTTCCCATTTCAATCCTGAGACCCTTCCTATAGCATGAGATGTGATATCTCAATGCTTCTACCAAACATGAGACCCTTCCTTTAGCATGAGATGTGATATCCATCTCCTTCCCATTCCAATCCTGAGACCCTTCCTAGAGCATGAGATGTGATATCTCAATGTTTCTAATACCAAACCGGAGATCCTTCCGATAACATGAGATGTGATATCCAAATCCTTCCCCTTCCAAACCCGAGACCCTCCCTTTAGCATGAGATGTGATATCCAACTCCTTCCCATTCCAATCCTGAGACCCTTCTGATAGCATGAGATGTAATATCTCAATGCTTCTAATACTAAACCTGAGATCCTTCCGATAGCATGAGAAGTGATATCTCAATGTTTCTAATACCAAACCTGAGATCCTTCCGATAACATGAGATGTGATATCCAAATCCTTCCCCTTCCAAACCCGAGACCCTCCCTTTAGCATGAGATGTGATATCCAACTCCTTCCCATTCCAATCCTGAGACCCTTCTGATAGCATGAGATGTGATATCTCAATGCTTCTAATACTAAACCTGAGATCCTTCCGATAGCATGAGAAGTGATATCTCAATGCTTCTAATACCAAACCTGGGACCCGTCCTATAACATGAGATATGATATCCAAATCCTTCCCATTCCAATCCTGAAACCCTTCCTTTAGCATGAGATGTGATATCTCAATGTTTCTAATAAAAAACCTGAGACCGTTCCTATAGCAAGAGATGTGATATCCAAATCCTTCCCATTCCAATCCTGAGACCCTTCCTATAACATGAGATGTGATATCCAACTCCTTCCCATTCCAATCCTGAAACCCTTCCTATAGCATGAGATGTGATATCTCAATGTTTCTAATAAAAAACCTGAGACCCTTCCAAAAGCAAGACTTGTGATATCCAAATCCTTCCCATTCCAATCCTGAGACCCTTCCTATAACATGAGATGTGATATCCAACTCCTTCCCATTCCAACCTGAGACCCTTCCTATAGCATGAGAAGGGATATCCAACTCCTTCCCATTCCAATCCTGAGACCCTTCCTATAGCAAGAGATGTGATATCCAAATCCTTCCCATTCCAATCCTGAGATGCTTCCTATAACATGAGATGTGATACCCAATTATTTCCCATTCCAAACCTGAGACCCTTCCTATTGGATGAGATGTGATATCCAACACCTTCCCATTCCAATCCTGACACCCTTCCTATACCATGAGATGTGATATCTCAATGCGTCTAATACCAAACCTGGGACTCGTCCTATAACATGAGATATGATATCCAAATCCTTCCCCTTCCAAACCTGAGACCCTTCCTTTAGCATGAGATGTGATATCCAAATCCTTCCCATTCCAATCCTGAAACCCCTCCTATGGCATGAGATGTGATATCTCAATGTTTCTAATAAAAAACTGAGACCCTTCCTATAGCAAGAGATGTGATATCCAAATCCTTCCCATTTCAATCCTGAGACCCTACCTATAACATGAGATGTGATATCCAACTCCTTCCCATTCCAACCTGAGACCCTTCCTATAACATGAGATGTGATATCCAACTCCTTCCCATTCCAATCCTGAAACCCTTCCTATAGCATGAGATGTGATATCTCAATGTTTCTAATAAAAAACCTGAGACCCTTCCAATAGCAAGAGATGTGCTATCCAAATCCTTCCCATTCCAATCCTGAGACCCTTCCTATAACATGAGATGTGATATCCAACTCCTTCCCATTCCAACCTGAGACGTTTCCTATAGCATGAGAAGGGATATCCAACTCCTTCCCATTCCAATCCTGAGACCCTTCTGATAGCATGAGATGTGATATCTCAATGCTTCTAATACTAAACCTGAGATCCTTCCGATAGCATGAGAAGTGATATCTCAATGCTTCTAATACCAAACCTGAGACCCGTCCTATAACATGAGATATCATATCCAAATCCTTCCCATTCCAATCCTGAAACCCTTCCTTTAGCATGCGATGTGATATCTCAATGTTTCTAATAAAAAACCTGAGACCCTTCCTATAGCAAGAGATGTGATATCCAGCTCCTTCCCATTCCAATCCTGAGACCCTTCCGATAGCATGAGATGTGATATCTCAATGCTTCTAATATCAAAACTGAAACCCTCCCTATAGCATGAGATGTGATATCTAAGTCCTTCCCATTCCAATCCTGAGACCCTTCCGATAGCAGAGATGTGATATCTCAATGCTTATACTAAACCTGAGACCCTTCCTATGGCATGAGATGTGATATCCAACTCCTTCCCATTTCAATCCTGAGACCCTTCCTATAGCATGAGATGTGATATCTCAATGCTTCTACCAAACATGAGACCCTTCCTTTAGCATGAGATGTGATATCCATCTCCTTCCCATTCCAATCCTGAGACCCTTCCTAGAGCATGAGATGTGATATCTCAATGTTTCTAATACCAAACCGGAGATCCTTCCGATAACATGAGATGTGATATCCAAATCCTTCCCCTTCCAAACCCGAGACCCTCCCTTTAGCATGAGATGTGATATCCAACTCCTTCCCATTCCAATCCTGAGACCCTTCTGATAGCATGAGATGTAATATCTCAATGCTTCTAATACTAAACCTGAGATCCTTCCGATAGCATGAGAAGTGATATCTCAATGCTTCTAATACCAAACCTGGGACCCGTCCTATAACATGAGATATGATATCCAAATCCTTCCCATTCCAATCCTGAAACCCTTCCTTTAGCATGAGATGTGATATCTCAATGTTTCTAATAAAAAACCTGAGACCGTTCCTATAGCAAGAGATGTGATATCCAAATCCTTCCCATTCCAATCCTGAGACCCTTCCTATAACATGATATGTGATATCCAACTCCTTCCCATTCCAATCCTGAAACCCTTCCTATAGCATGAGATGTGATATCTCAATGTTTCTAATAAAAAACCTGAGACCCTTCCAAAAGCAAGACTTGTGATATCCAAATCCTTCCCATTCCAATCCTGAGACCCTTCCTATAGCATGAGATGTGATATCTCAATGTTTCTAATAAAAAACCTGAGACCCTTCCAATAGCAAGAGATGTGCTATCCAAATCCTTCCCATTCCAATCCTGAGACCCTTCCTATAACATGAGATGTGATATCCAACTCCTTCCCATTCCAACCTGAGACGTTTCCTATAGCATGAGAAGGGATATCCAACTCCTTCCCATTCCAATCCTGACACCCTTCCTATAGCAAGAGATGTGATATCCAAATCCTTCCCATTCCAATCCTGAGATCCTTCCTATAACATGAGATGTGATACCCAATTATTTCCCATTCCAAACCTGAGACCCTTCCTATTGGATGAGATGTGATATCCAACACCTTCCCATTCCAATCCTGACACCCTTCCTATACCATGAGATGTGATATCTCAATGCTTCTAATACCAAACCTGGGACCCGTCCTATAACATGAGATATGATATCCAAATCCTTCCCATTCCAACCTGAGACCCTTCCTATAACATGATATGTGATATCCAACTCCTTCCCATTCCAATCCTGAAACCCTTCCTATAGCATGAGATGTGATATCTCAATGTTTCTAATAAAAAACCTGAGACCCTTCCAAAAGCAAGACTTGTGATATCCAAATCCTTCCCATTCCAATCCTGAGACCCTTCCTATAGCATGAGATGTGATATCTCAATGTTTCTAATAAAAAACCTGAGACCCTTCCAATAGCAAGAGATGTGCTATCCAAATCCTTCCCATTCCAATCCTGAGACCCTTCCTATAACATGAGATGTGATATCCAACTCCTTCCCATTCCAACCTGAGACGTTTCCTATAGCATGAGAAGGGATATCCAACTCCTTCCCATTCCAATCCTGAGACCCTTCCTATAGCAAGAGATGTGATATCCAAATCCTTCCCATTCCAATCCTGAGATCCTTCCTATAACATGAGATGTGATACCCAATTATTTCCCATTCCAAACCTGAGACCCTTCCTATTGGATGAGATGTGATATCCAACACCTTCCCATTCCAATCCTGACACCCTTCCTATACCATGAGATGTGATATCTCAATGCTTCTAATACCAAACCTGGGACCCGTCCTATAACATGAGATATGATATCCAAATCCTTCCCATTCCAACCTGAGACCCTTCCTATAACATGAGATGTGATATCCAACTCCTTCCCATTCCAATCCTGAAACCCTTCCTATAGCATGAGATGTGATATCTCAATGTTTCTAATAAAAAACCTGAGACCCTTCCAATAGCAAGAGATGTGATATCCAAATCCTTCCCATTCCAATCCTGAGACCCTTCCTATAACATGAGATGTGATATCCAACTCCTTCCCATACCAACCTGAGACCCTTCCTATTGCATGAGAAGGGATATCCAACTCCTTCCCATTCCAATCCTGAGACCCTTCCTATAGCAAGAGATGTGATATCCAAATCCTTCCCATTCCAATCCTGAGATCCTTCCTATAACATGAGATGTGATATCTCAATGCTTCTAATACCAAACCTGAGACCCTTCCTATGACATGAGATGGGATATCCAACTCCTTCCCATTCCAATCCTGAGACCCTTCGGATAGCATAGATGTGATATCTCAATGCTTATACCAAGCCTGAGACCCTTCCTATGGCATGAGATGTGATATCTCAATGCTTCTAATATCAAACTTGAGACCCTCCCTATAGCATGAGACGTTATATCCAACTCCTTCCCATTCCAACCTGAGACCCTTCCTATAGCATGAGATGTGATGTCTCAATGCTTCTAATACCGAACCTGAGATCCTTCCTATAACATGAGATGTGATATCCAACTCCTTCCCATTCCAATCCTGAGGCCCTTCCTATAGCATGAGATGTGATATCTCACTGCTTATACCAAACCTGAGACCCTTCCTATAGCATGAGATGTGATATCCAACTCCTTCCCATTCCAATCCTGAGACCCTTCCTATAGCATGAGATGTGATATCTCAATGCTTCTAATATCAAACTTGAGACCCTCCCTATAGCATGAGACATGATATCCAACTCCTTCCCATTCCAATCCTGAGACCCTTCCTATAGCATGAGATGTGATATCTAAGTCCTTCCCATTCCAATCCTGAGACCCTTCCGATAGCAGAGATGTGATATCTCAATGCTTATACTAAACCTGAGACCCTTCCTATGGCATGAGATGTGATATCCAACTCCTTCCCATTTCAATCCTGAGACCCTTCCTACATACATGCCAACATTCTGTGACCAAAAATCTGTAGGAATCTTAAAGTTTCAAAAATAGTCAGGCGAGGAGGTAATGATAGGAATTGGGCGCGTCAGCAGCCCATTGTCATTGGATGAGCCCGCCGCCGCGGGTGCATTCAATGACAATGAGGCACCTGCCACGCCTTCTGCCATCACGCCAGCTCGGGGGAGCCCTTGAAAGACTCGCCAGAGTTGACGTAATGGGGGGCTAATGGTGCCTTTTGTGAAAGGCACTCGCGGCGGAGGGGCGCCCTTAGCCCACCGCCGTGGGCGCCTTTTACATCAAAGGCCTGCATGCTGTGCCTTCTCCCACTACGCCAGCTCGGGGAAGTCCTTGAAAGACTCCCCTGAGCTGGCGTGGTGGGGGGCTAATGGTGCCTTTGGCCAAAGGCACCCGCGGTGGAGAGGCGCTTTTAGCCCACCGCCGTGGGTGCCTTTGACATTAAAAGCCTGCATGCTGCGCCTTCTCCCGCTACGCCAGCTCGGGGAAGTCCTTGAAAGACTCCGAGTTGGCGTGGTGGGGGGCTAATGGCGCCTTTTGCCAAAGGCACCCGCGGCGGAGGGGCGCTTTTAGCCCACCGCATTGGATGCCTTTGACATTAACAGCCTGCATGCCGCGCCTTCTCCCGCTACGCCAGCTCGGGGAAGTCCTTGAAAGACTCCCCTGAGTTGGCGTGGTGGGGGGCTAATGGCGCCTTTGACCAAAGGCACCCGCGGTGGAGGGGCACTTTTAGCCCACCGCCGTGGGTGCCTTTGACATTAAAAGCCTGCATGCTGCACCTTCTCCCACTAGGCCAGCTCGGGGAAGTCCTTGAAAGACTCCCCGAATTGGCATGGTGGGGGGCTAAGGGCACCTTTTGCCAAAGGCACCCGCGGCGGAGGGGTGCCTTTAGCCCACCGCCGTGGGTGCCTTTGACATTAAAAGCTGCATGCTGCGCCTTCTCCCGCTACGCCAGCTCGGGGAAGTCCTTGAAAGACTCTGAGTTGGCGTGGTGGGGGGCTAATGTTGCCTTTTGCCAAAGGCACCCGCGGCGGAGGGGCGCTTTTAGCCCACCGCCGTGGGTGCCTTTGACATTAAAAGCCTGCATGCCGCGCATTCTCCCGGTATGCCAGCTCGGGGAAGTCCTTGAAAGACTCCCCCGAGCTGGCGTGGTGGGGGGCTAATGGCGCCTTTTGCCAAAGGCACCCGCGGCCGAGGGGCGCTTTTAGCCCACCGCCGTGGGTGCCTTTGACATTAACAGCCTGCATGCCACGCCTTCTCCCGCTACGCCAGCTCGGGGAAGTCCTTGAAAGACTCCCCCGAGCTGGCGTGGTGGGGGGCTAATGGCGCCTTTTGCCAAAGGCACCCGCGGCGGAGGGGGCGCTTTAGCCCACCGCCGTGGGTGCCTTTGACATTAAAAGCCTGCATGCCGCGCATTCTCCCGGTATGCCAGCTCAGGGGAGCCCTTGAAAGACTCCCCCGAGCTGGCGTGGGCAAAAAAAAAAAAAAAATGTAAAAAAAAAAAAACTTTTTTTTTTTTTTTTTTTTTTTTTTACAAAAAAAAATCGGTATTTGGTGTTAAAAAATCGGTAGGCGGTAGGACTGCTTCAAAAGCGGTATCCTACCGCCTAAATCGGTAGGGTTGGCAAGTATGTTCCTATAGCATGAGATGTGATATCTCAATGCTTCTACCAAACATGAGACCCTTCCTTTAGCATGAGATGTGATATCCATCTCCTTCCCATTCCAATCCTGAGACCCTTCCTAGAGCATGAGATGTGATATCTCAATGTTTCTAATACCAAACCTGAGATCCTTCCGATAACATGAGATGTGATATCCAAATCCTTCCCCTTCCAAACCCGAGACCCTCCCTTTAGCATGAGATGTGATATCCAACTCCTTCCCATTCCAATCCTGAGACCCTTCTGATAGCATGAGATGTGATATCTCAATGCTTCTAATACTAAACCTGAGATCCTTCCGATAGCATGAGAAGTGATATCTCAATGCTTCTAATACCAAACCTGGGACCCGTCCTATAACATGAGATATGATATCCAAATCCTTCCCATTCCAATCCTGAAACCCTTCCTTTAGCATGAGATGTGATATCTCAATGTTTCTAATAAAAAACCTGAGACCGTTCCTATAGCAAGAGATGTGATATCCAAATCCTTCCCATTCCAATCCTGAGACCCTTCCTATAACATGAGATGTGATATCCAACTCCTTCCCATTCCAATCCTGAAACCCTTCCTATAGCATGAGATGTGATATCTCAATGTTTCTAATAAAAAACCTGAGACCCTTCCAAAAGCAAGACTTGTGATATCCAAATCCTTCCCATTCCAATCCTGAGACCCTTCCTATAGCATGAGATGTGATATCTCAATGTTTCTAATAAAAAACCTGAGACCCTTCCAATAGCAAGAGATGTGCTATCCAAATCCTTCCCATTCCAATCCTGAGACCCTTCCTATAACCTGAGATGTGATATCCAACTCCTTCCCATTCCAACCTGAGACGTTTCCTATAGCATGAGAAGGGATATCCAACTCCTTCCCATTCCAATCCTGAGACCCTTCCTATAGCAAGAGATGTGATATCCAAATCCTTCCCATTCCAATCCTGAGATCCTTCCTATAACATGAGATGTGATACCCAATTATTTCCCATTCCAAACCTGAGACCCTTCCTATTGGATGAGATGTGATATCCAACACCTTCCCATTCCAATCCTGACACCCTTCCTATACCATGAGATGTGATATCTCAATGCTTCTAATACCAAACCTGGGACCCATCCTATAACATGAGTAATGATATCCAAATCCTTCCCCTTCCAAACCTGAGACCCTTCCTTTAGCATGAGATGTGATATCCAAATCCTTCCCATTCCAATCCTGAAACCCCTCCTATAGCATGAGATGTGATATCTCAATGTTTCTAATAAAAAACTGAGACCCTTCCTATAGCAAGAGATGTGATATCCAAATCCTTCCCATTTCAATCCTGAGACCCTACCTATAACATGAGATGTGATATCCAACTCCTTCCCATTCCAACCTGAGACCCTTCCTATAACATGAGATGTGATATCCAACTCCTTCCCATTCCAATCCTGAAACCCTTCCTATAGCATGAGATGTGATATCTCAATGTTTCTAATAAAAAACCTGAGACCCTTCCAATAGCAAGAGATGTGATATCCAAATCCTTCCCATTCCAATCATGAGACCCTTCCTATAACATGAGATGTGATATCCAACTCCTTCCCATACCAACCTGAGACCCTTCCTATTGCATGAGAAGGGATATCCAACTCCTTCCCATTCCAATCCTGAGACCCTTCCTATAGCAAGAGATGTGATATCCAAATCCTTCCCATTCCAATCCTGAGATCCTTCCTATAACATGAGATGTGATATCTCAATGCTTCTAATACCAAACCTGAGACCCTTCCTATGACATGAGATGGGATATCCAACTCCTTCCCATTCCAATCCTGAGACCCTTCGGATAGCATAGATGTGATATCTCAATGCTTATACCAAGCCTGAGACCCTTCCTATGGCATGAGATGTGATATCTCAATGCTTCTAATATCAAACTTGAGACCCTCCCTATAGCATGAGACGTGATATCCAACTCCTTACCATTCCAATCCTGAGACTCTTCCTATAGCATGAGATGTGATATCTCAATGCTTCTACCAAACCTGAGACCCTTCCTATAACATGAGATGGGATATCCAACTCCTTCCCATTCCAATCCTCAGACACTTCCTATAGCATGAGATGTGATATCTCAATGCTTCTAATACCAAACCTGAGACCCTTCCTATGGCATGAGATGTGATATCCAACTCCTTCCCATTCCAATCCTGAGACCCTTCCTATAGCATGAGATGTGATATCTCAATGCTTCTAATATCAAACTTGAGACCCTCCCTATAGCATGAGACGTGATATCCAACTCCTTCCCATTCCAATCCTGAGACTCTTCCTATAGCATGAGATGTGATATCTCAATGCTTCTACCAAACCTGAGACCCTTCCTATAACATGAGATGGGATATCCAACTCCTTCCCATTCCAATCCTCAGACACTTCCTATAGCATGAGATGTGATATCTCAATGCTTCTAATACCAAACCTGAGACCCTTCCTATGGCATGAGATTTGATATCAAACTCCTTCCCATTCCAATCCTGAGACCCTTCCTATAGCATGAGATATGATATCCAACTCCTTCCCATTCCAATCCTGAAACCCTTCCTATACCATGAGATGTGATATCTTAATGCTTCTAATTCCAAACCTGAGACCCGTCCTATAACATGAGATGTGATATCCAAATCCTTCCCCTTCCAAACCTGAGACCCTTCCTTTAGCATGAGATGTGATATCCAGCTCCTTCCCATTCCAATCCTGAGACCCTTCCGATAGCATGAGATGTGATATCTCAATGCTTCTAATATCAAAACTGAGACCCTCCCTATAGCATGAGATGTGATATCTAAGTCCTTCCCATTCCAATCCTGAGACCGTTCCGATAGCAGAGATGTGATATCTCAATGCTTATACCAAACCTGAGACCCTTCCTATGGCATGAGATGTGATATCCAACTCCTTCCCATTTCAATCCTGAGACCCTTCCTATAGCATGAGATGTGATATCTCAATGCTTCTACCAAACATGAGACCCTTCCTTTAGCATGAGATGTGATATCCATCTCCTTCCCATACCAATCCTGAGACCCTTCCTATAGCATGAGATGTGATATCTCAATGCTTCTAATACCAAACCTGAGATCCTTCCGATAACATGAGATGTGATATCCAAATCCTTCCCCTTCCAAACCTGAGACCCTCCCTTTAGCATGAGATGTGATATCCAACTACTTCCCATTCCAATCCTGAGACCCTTCTGATAGCATGAGATGTGATATCTCAATGCTTCTAATACTAAACCTGAGATCCTTCCGATAGCATGAGAAGTGATATCTCAATGCTTCTAATACCAAACCTGGGACCCGTCCTATAACATGAGATATTATATCCAAATCCTTCCCATTCCAATCCTGAAACCCTTCCTTTAGCATGAGATGTGATATCTCAATGTTTCTAATAAAAAACCTGAGACCCTTCCTATAGCAAGAGATGTGTTATCCAAATCCTTCCCATTCCAATCCTGTGACCCTTCCTATAACATGAGATGTGATATCCAACTCCTTCCCATTCCAATCCTGAAACCCTTCCTATAGCATGAGATGTGATATCTCAATTTTTCTAATAAAAACCTGAGACCCTTCCAATAGCAAGAGATGTGATATCCAAATCCTTCCCATTCCAATCCTGAGACCCTTCCTATAACATGAGATGTGATATCCAACTCCTTCCCATTCCAAACTGAGACCCTTCCTATAGCATGAGAAGGGATATCCAACTCCTTCCCATTCCAATCCTGAAACCCTTCCTATAGCATGAGATGTGATATCTCAATTTTTCTAATAAAAAACCTGAGACCCTTCCAATAGCAAGAGATGTGATATCCAAATCCTTCCCATTCCAATCCTGAAACCCTTCCTATAGCATGAGATGTGATATCTCAATTTTTCTAATAAAAAACCTGAGACCCTTCCAATAGCAAGAGATGTGATATCCAAATCCTTCCCATTCCAATCCTGAGACCCTTCCTATAGCATGAGAAGGGATATCCAACTCCTTCCCATTCCAATCCTGAGACCCTTCCTATAGCAAGAGAAGTGATATCCAATTCCTTCCCATTCCAATCCTGAGATCCTTCCTATAACATGAGATGTGATACCCAATTATTTCCCATTCCAAACCTGAGACCCTTCCTATTGGATGAGATGTGATATCCAACACCTTCCCATTCCAATCCTGACACCCTTCCTATACCATGAGATGTGATATCTCAATGCTTCTAATACCAAACCTGGGACCCGTCCTATAACATGAGATATGATATCCAAATCCTTCCCCTTCCAAACCTGAGACCCTTCCTTTAGCATGAGATGTGATATCCAAATCCTTCCCATTCCAATCCTGAAACCCCTCCTATAGCATGAGATGTGATATCTCAATGTTTCTAATAAAAAACTGAGACCCTTCCTATAACAAGAGATGTGATATCCAAATCCTTCCCATTTCAATCCTGAGACCCTACCTATAACATGAGATGTGATATCCAACTCCTTCCCATTCCAACCTGAGACCCTTCCTATAGCATGAGATGTGATGTCTCAATGCTTCTAATACCGAACCTGAGATCCTTCCTATAACATGAGATGTGATATCCAACTCCTTCCCATTCCAATCCTGAGGCCCTTCCTATAGCATGAGATGTGATATCTCACTGCTTATACCAAACCTGAGACCCTTCCTATAGCATGAGATGTGATATCCAACTCCTTCCCATTCCAATCCTGAGACCCTTCCTATAGCATGAGATGTGATATCTCAATGCTTCTAATATCAAACTTGAGACCCTCCCTATAGCATGAGACATGATATCCAACTCCTTCCCATTCCAATCCTGAGACTCTTCCTATAGCATGAGATGTGATATCTCAATGCTTCTACCAAACCTGAGACCCTTCCTATAACATGAGATGGGATTTCCAACTCCTTCCCATTCCAATCCTCAGACACTTCCTATAGCATGAGATGTGATATCTCAATGCTTCTAATACCAAACCTGAGACCCTTCCTATGGCATGAGATTTAATATCAAACTCCTTCCCATTCCAATCCTGAGACCCTTCCTATAGCATGAGATATGATATCCAACTCCTTCCCATTCCAATCCTGAAACCCTTCCTATACCATAAGATGTGATATCTTAATGCTTCTAATACCAAACCTGAGACCCGTCCTATAACATGAGATGTGATATCCAAATCCTTCCCCTTCCAAACCTGAGACCCTTCCTTTAGCATGAGATGTGATATCCAGCTCCTTCCCATTCCAATCCTGAGACCCTTCCGATAGCATGAGATGTGATATATCAATGCTTCTAATATCAAAACTGAGAACCTCCCTATAGCATGAGATGTGATATCTAAGACCTTCCCATTCCAATCCTGAGACCCTTCCGATAGCAGAGATGTGATATCTCAATGCTTATACCAAACCTGAGACCCTTCCTATGGCATGAGATGTGATATCCAACTCCTTCCCATTTCAATCCTGAGACCCTTCCTATAGCATGAGATGTGATATCTCAATGCTTCTACCAAACATGAGACCCTTCCTTTAGCATGAGATGTGATATCCAACTCCTTCCCATTCCAATCCTGAGACCCTTCTGATAGCATGAGATGTGATATCTCAATGCTTCTAATACTAAACCTGAGATCCTTCCGATAGCATGAGAAGTGATATCTCAATGCTTCTAATACCAAACCTGGGACCCGTCCTATAACATGAGATATTATATCCAAATCCTTCCCATTCCAATCCTGAAACCCTTCCTTTAGCATGAGATGTGATATCTCAATGTTTCTAATAAAAAACCTGAGACCCTTCCTATAGCAAGAGATGTGATATCCAGCTCCTTCCCATTCCAATCCTGAGACCCTTCCGATAGCATGAGATGTGATATCTCAATGCTTCTAATATCAAAACTGAGACCCTCCCTATAGCATGAGATGTGATATCTAAGTCCTTCGCATTCCAATCCTGAGACCCTTCCGATAGCAGAGATGTGATATCTCAATGCTTATACCAAACCTGAGACCCTTCCTATGGCATGAGATGTGATATCCAACTCCTTCCCATTTCAATCCTGAGACCCTTCCTATAGCATGAGATGTGATATCTCAATGCTTCTACCAAACATGAGACCCTTCCTTTAGCATGAGATGTGATATCAATCTCCTTCCCATTCCAATCCTGAGACCCTTCCTATAGCATGAGATGTGATATCTCAATGCTTCTAATACCAAACCTGAGATCCTTCCGATAACATGAGATGTGATATCCAAATCCTTCCCCTTCCAAACCTGAGACCCTCCCTTTAGCATGAGATGTGATATCCAACTCCTTCCCATTCCAATCCTGAGACCCTTCTGATAGCATGAGATGTGATATCTCAATGCTTCTAATACTAAACCTGAGATCCTTCCGATAGCATGAGAAGTGATATCTCAATGCTTCTAATACCAAACCTGGGACCCGTCCTATAACATGAGATATGATATCCAAATCCTTCCCATTCCAATCCTGAAACCCTTCCTTTAGCATGAGATGTGATATCTCAATGTTTCTAATAAAAAACCTGAGACCCTTCCTATAGCAAGAGATGTGATATCCAAATCCTTCCCATTCCAATCCTGAGACCCTTCCTATAACATGAGATGTGATATCCAACTCCTTCCCATTCCAATCCTGAAACCCTTCCTATAGCATGAGATGTGATATCTCAATGTTTCTAATAAAAAACCTGAGACCCTTCCAATAGCAAGAGATGTGATATCCAAATCCTTCCCATTCCAATCCTGAGACCCTTCCTATAACATGAGATGTGATATCCAACTCCTTCCCATTCCAACCTGAGACCCTTCCTATAGTATGAGAAGGGATATCCAACTCCTTCCCATTCCAATCCTGAGACCCTTCCTATAGCAAGAGATGTGATATCCAAATCCTTCCCATTCCAATCCTGAGATCCTTCCTATAACATTGTTAGGAAAGATTTCGTAATTGTAGGTAATTTTCCTTCCATGTGGCAACCCCTAAACTTTTTGCTGTTGTTTTTCACCTTGTTCTTGACTTTGCCAGAGAAGTGCAGCCTTCTGCCGCACTCCTCTGGGCTTTCGCTCCTTTCTTACGGGGAAACTGACATGCCCTTAAGACAGTCAGTACCGGGGAACGCTGTTTCCCGTAGTTTCTTTTATCATGTTGCGGCTTTCGTGCAACATGACACAAGAGGGCACTGTAAGCTAAGTTACAGCTCTCTTGGGTCTCTAGCCTTCTACAGGCCCTAGATACTCGTTTAGGATTGTATTTGATCGGTGCAAGTCATTCAGGGACTGGAATGGTGGCAGCGATCGTTTTGTGTATTTTGAGCTCCTTTTGGCGTTCTGAGCGCGTTTTTCGCACTGAACCCAAAATGGTGGCCTGGCTCCCAAAATGGCCAGACCACGAGGCTCCTTTGTCCTGTCCACTGACCGTCTTGCTCCCTTCACCTTCCCCAGGTCGAGCGACCCGGGGCCTTCCTTATTTGGGCATGTACTTTCCCGCGAAACACGGATGCTTTCGCGGGCTTCTACATGTCGGTTGTGTGCCTCCAGGGTGTGGGCTGGGATGTCTGGTCCCAATACACATCCTGGGTGCCAGAGAGTCTAGGGTGGTGTGAATGCCTGGGACCACCGTGGTCCGTGATTGGTCCACGAATGGTGTGTGTGTTGATGAGCGGATCTCCCATTGGCTCCCCTCCGTTTTGGCGCGAAGGGAACCGTGGATAAGAGGGGGCTGGAAACACCACTACCATGTCGATCTCCTGAGTTCTCACGAACGAAGGAATACAGGAGCCAAGTATCCTGCAACCAAGAGGCTGGACCGAGGAATCGCTGGTGACCCGCTGAAGGACTCCTCCTTTGCACTGCTGTCGTCCTGTGAAACCCTTTCCTCCTTTGATCGAACCAGAAGGCCTGTACTGGTGCTTCGACCTTTGGAATAGCAGGAACAGCTATTCCCGGCATCTTCACCATCTCCTGCCAAGTAAGCCTTCGGAAGCGTCTCTGGGCCATCCAGTTGACTGACCAGCTTACACGGGAGTCTTGCTCTGTAACCGCCGCCAGGTTGTGTAGTATCTCGAGTCCTTGTCACTCTCCCACGCTTCGTGCACTTGGCGTTCCCAGGTCTGAAGGGAGGAGTGTACTTTTGGCTCAGATACACACGGCCGCTCCGTTGTCCTGCTGCGGCAACAAACTGTGCAGGTTTCTACGATTGGGACGTCTTTTTGCTCTACACGATGACGAGGCTTTCCCGGCTCTTCTGAACCTGCCAGCTGCTAAAAATGAAGTGGAGAAGCCTGGGTCTGCTTGCATCGGGGACCGGTGAGTAGCATAGCTAGGATCTGGTCGCCCTCCTGCAGTAGCCCATTGCTTTTCCCCGTTGTGTAAAACAGCACCCTTTTTGTCCGTACTCGCGCTCTGCTTCTGCCCGCTGTGGAGGCTGCGCTTGAGTCGCGGAACCTGTTCTTCTTCTATTGTGCACTAACCCGAACTGCCTGACTTCCTCCGAAGAGCTTCTCCTTTTGCCCGTTGGCACCAGCGCGTGCAGGTACTTTGAGCACAAGGCTCCACTCTTCGCAGGGCTCGGACTTCCATCTAGTTAGGTGCCTCTAAAGGCGAACTGAGTCGAAAGCATTATCGCACTGCCTGTTTTCCTTCCCTTTCAGGTGGACTACACATTTCGTGCATATAACGCTTGTGACTGTAGTATTTGTATATATATTGTGTTGATATGGTATGTGTTGGTTTAATATTGTGATATTGTGATTTTTTCGCTACGGTCATTGTTTTAAAGGCCTTAAAATAAATGTGTATATATTTTTGATATAACACCTGTTTGGAGTAGTTTGTGAGTGTTCTGGTTTTGTGTGCTCATTGCGGGCTTTCAGTCACCCTCACCCCTCTTGAGACCTAGTCTTGACCGCCGCGATCGCTACCTTGATTGGTCTGGCTCGTCCAGAGGTTACCCTGTTCCAAGTAATTAGGTTGGCCTTCTGAACTTCTGCGCCGCCAGGACAGAGTTCAGAAATCCGTCTTAACAAATTGGTGTACAGCGGTGGGATACGACTGAAGGTATCCAGTGTTGCGCACGAACTAAGGCATTTCAGGTTATTCCAAACAGGACACGTAGTGAATTGTTGTAATATAACTTTAAAAAGGCCATAGTCCTATCTAACAGTATGGAAACAAATACGTTGTTAACTTTAAATGCTTCCAAATCAGAAACGCTGAAAAAGATGTGTGCGGAGAGAGGTGTTTCCTCTCAAGGCACAAAATTGGAAATGATCCAGAGAATCGTGGCGTGGCAAGAAGCGCAGCTTGACGCTATAACTTCTGAGGACAGTGCAGAAGGTGGTGGGGCTGCTCTCACTGGCAGAACCGACGGTTCTGCCGCTGCAATGATCCATCGCGACCACGAGGACAGGGAGGACGAGATGTCTAATGTTTCCTCTGCCAGTGCTGATGGGGAGGCTATGCTTGAATTCAAGAAGCAAGAGCTGCGGTTCAGGCAGCAGGAGCTTGAATTCAGCATAGCCAAACTAAAAATCGAACAGGCAGAAAAACAAAAAGACAGGGATCACCAGTTGGAACTGGCCAAGCTTCAGGTTGCAAATGGGTCCAAGGGTCCTGGACATGGGTCTGGGGCCTCCTCTCATCCACGGTTTCCGAAAGATCTGCTCAGTGTGTATGAAGAACGGAATGACATTATGGACTGGCTGAATGCGTTTGAGTATGCATGCGAAGTTCAACAAGTTGACAATGCTGATAAGATTGCCTGGCTACTCAGCAGACTGCCCCATTCTGGCTGTAGTGCCATTATGGAAATGTCGAAGGCTGAGCGAGCTGATTTCGCAATGCTAAAGCAAACTCTCATTTTAAAGTTTGGGAAGACTCCGGCCCAATATTTGAAACGTTTTAGAGAGTATAAGAAAAAGGAAGGTGGTACTTGGGTATCTTATGTCACTGAATCCTTGAAAAACTTAACTGGCTGGGTCGAAGGTTATAAGGTTTCTACCTTCGAAGGCATGATAAATCTTGTCATGCTGGAACACATTTTTGCTTCTTCTTCCCCGGAGCTTAAGCAGCATTTGGCCGATTCGAAGGAGATAGATCCTAAGAAGCTGGCCATTGCAGCAGACTTATGGGTGTCACATCGAGTGTCCCATAAGGACAAAACTCATCCTGGTAAGCAGGAGGAAGGGAAAAAGTCCAAAGATATGGAGGGTGGAGAATCTGCTAAATCTTCTTCCCATAAGGGCCACAAAAAGAAAAACAAGGGTAAGACACAAGAGAACTCACAGGGTAGTGGAGGTCCGCCTCCGAAACAGAACTCTGGTTACAATAAGCCTCCCTATGTAAACAGACCCATTGGATCTTGTTTTGCTTGTGGAGCAACTGACCATGTGAAGGGGGATCCCCGTTGTAAGGTTAGACCTTTGGGGGTCCACTCCGCTAATCTGGCCTTCTCCTCCTACGAGGAAGAAGAGATTACAGGAGCATCCTTCTCCTCAGACTCATTTCCCAGCGGAATAGAGGCTGAGGTAGTTTTAGTGTCCCTGGGTTCCTGGGAGCCTAAAGTCGCAGAGGCTTATGCTAGGATTCCGGATAATACCAAGCACTACTTTAAAGACAGTGTGCTGATCAATGGAGTAGATACTCCAGCTCTTAGGGATAGTGGGTGCAGTCGCACTGTAGTGGATTCTACCTTGGTAGACTCAGAGGAAGTTGCCAGAGCTACTCTGATGCCCACTAAGTTGGCTGACGGCCCCCTCCGTATGTTTCCAGTAATACCTGTAAATCTTACTTTAAATGGTACAGCAGTCAGGATTCCAGTGAGCATTCAGAGAAACGTCCCGGGAAAGGTCTTGTTAGGTAATGATCTCAGAGCTTTAGGGCTCGTAGGAGACACTGCCGAAAGACCCTACACACGGTCTCATCAACGACCTGCTCATAAACAACAAGCTCGACCTCCTCATCCTTACTGAAACCTGGCTGAATGAAAGCTCAGGCCCAGTCTTATCACTCGCCATCCCACCTGGATATTCCATTTTTAGGAAAGACCGCACCTCTCAGAGAGGTGGAGGCGTTGCCCTCATCGCGAGGGACACCCTTACCATCAGAGAAGCTGAAGGCATCCTTGATAGCAATAGTGACTACCTCCCGCTAAAAATCAATTTCTCGCCCAACTGCACCATATCCATGCACATTGTATACAGACCCCCTGGCCCATGTACGGACTTCCATGACACCCTTATCCCTGCATTGTCTCACAACATCAAAAAGACCTCTCAGGTTCTACTCCTTGGTGACCTCAACCTAGGGCTGAATGACCCTAAAGACTCCCCAGCGAAACACCTCAAGAAGGCACTCTCCAACATCAGCTTTGTGCACTCCATTTCTGACACCACGCACATCAAAGGGCGCACCCTTGACTGGATCAGTCATCACAACTGCTCCCTTCTCATCACGGCCAATACCCCTATCCCCTGGTCTGACCATCACTACATCCAATTCAACCTCGGAACCAGAAAAGTGGCTCTCTCTCCGCCATCACCATGCCTCGCCACCTACGCCAGGAGCTCACGCCTCCTCACAGTCGAGAACCTAGCACCCTACCTCCTTAACCCAGCCCTTCAGGCACCTTCATCTAATAACCCTGACACCTTAGCTGACACCTTCAAGGATGTCATCAGGTCAGCCGTGGACGCCATTGCTCCCCTGACTCTCAAAAAAGCTAAGAAAGCCAAACATGCTAACTCATGGTTCTCTAAAGAACTCCTTGACCAACGTGCGCAAAAGAGGATTGCACTATCCTCCTGGAAAGCAAACCCCTCTGAAGCCACTAAACAGAAGTTCAAAGCCATTTCCAAATCCTACAAGACTAACATCACACTGGCAAAGGCTGCCTCCTTCAACGCCAGGATCTCCGACGCCAAGTCAGGATCTAAGGAACTATTCACAATCTTCAGGGAACTTGAAAAACCATCTGCCCCCCCCTCCTCAGTTATCAAAGATGACAAGTGGTGCAACAGCATTCAATCTGCCATGCTAGAGAAGCTCAACACCCTCCAAACAAAAATTTGTGGCCACCAAAAAGCCCTTTCCCATATCATAGCGAACATCCACGCCAAGCCACCCATCAAGTCCACGTCATCCCCGATGTTCGAATTCAAAGACATCACTGAGCAAGAGGTCATCATCCTCCTCAACTATATTAAACCCTCCAATTGTAAAGGCGATGCCTGCCCAGCCAGCCTCATCAAAGACTCCGCACATACTCTCGCCCCCTTCCTTACAGCCTTTATCAACTCCTCCTTCCAATCAGGCCATGTCCCATCAGGACTCAAGGAAGCGTGGGTACGCCCACTCCTCAAGAAACCCTCACTCGACCCAACCGTCCCGGGGAATTACAGGCCCATCACAACTGTACCATTCCTGCTCAAAATCTTGGACAAAGCAGCCTACCTGCAGGTCCAAAAGTTCTTAGAGGACAACCGTCTCCTCGGCCTGCGGCAATCTGGGTTCCGCCCCCGACATGGCACTGAAACGGCCCTCCTAGATCTAAAGAACCAAATGGATGACCTCAGAGATGCAGGCAAACCTGCCCTCCTACTGCTCCTGGATCTATCCGCAGCGTTCGATCTGGTTGACCACAACACCTTGTGTCACCACCTAGCCACCCAAGCCAACTTCTCCCCGAAAGCCTGCCAGTGGATCACCTCCTTTCTCCAAGAAAGGGCCATGAAAGTCTTTTCTGAAGCTGCCGCCGCCACCCCTAGCCTCCTCACCTGCGGTGTCCCTCAGGGATCCTGTATCGCCCCAACACTCTATAACCTCTTTACAAGGCCCCTGTTTAGCATCTTGGATTCCCTTGGTATTTCATATACCAACTATGCTGACGATACGCAGGTACTGATCCCACTCACGAGCGACTACCTAGCAGATTCCAACACCCTCACCTCTATCTACACTACCATCCAATCCTGGATGGCGGAGAATTGGCTGTGCCTCAACAGCGAAAAGACCGAACTCCTCCTCATTGGGTCACCCTTCACTCTGGGTAACCTCGGAGATCAGTACGCCTCCTTCTCACTTGATAACATTCCAATCAAGGTCTCGAACCATGTTAAGACACTCGGAGTCTACCTTGACTCCGACCTGTCCATGGATAAACAGGTCAATGCTATCGCTGCATCCTCAGCCTACTACTCCAAAGTCCTCAATGCAGCCAGGCCCTTCTTGGCCCGTCAAAATTGCCTCACGATTGCCAGGGCAATTATCGGGTCAAGACTTGACTACTGTAATGCCCTTCTCGTGGGGACATCCAGCAAAAACCTGGCCAAATTGCAGCTAGCCCAGAACAATGCGCTAAGGGCAGCCACCGGTACCTCAAGAAGAAACCATATCTCCGAAATCAGAAGGCAAGCACACTGGCTCCCTGTCAAAGAGAGAATTGTCTTTAAAACTCTTGCTCTCACACACAAATGCCTTCACGAACTTGCCCCTCCTTACCTGACCAACAGAATTACTAGGCACACCGCCACGAGACCTCTCAGGTCCCCTTATGCCAACACAATTGTCACGCCTACTACTGGGAAAGTGCGCGCTGGTGGCTCCAGCTTCCCCACCCTAGCAGCCACGCACTGGAACGCTCTGCCACCTCACCTAAGACTCATTCAATCCCACCTAGCCTTCCGTAAGGCTATCAAAACCAGACTCTTTGTTTAACCTGAACCTGTATCGTCCACTGCATATATGCCTACCAATCTGTAACTAAGAGCCCTCCTGGCACCTGTCTGTAATCCTAAGTTTGCGTATCCTCTGTAACAGCGCCTCGATGCCTTACGGGCTGCAAGCGCGCTTAACAAATGCAAATAAATAAAAAATAAAAAAAAATATCTCAATGCTTCTAATACCAAACCTGAGACCCGTCGTAAAACATGAGATGTGAGATCCAAATCCTTCCCCTTCCAAACCTGAGACCCTTCCTATAGCTTGAGATGTGATATCAAACTCCTTCCCATTCCAATCCTGAGATAGCTTGAGATGTGATATCCAACTCCTTCCCATTCCAATCCTGAGACCCTTCCGATAGCATGAGATGTGATATCTCAATGCTTCTAATATCAAAACTGAGACCCTCCCTATAGCATGAGATGTGATATCTAAGTCCTTCCCATTCCTATCCTGAGACCCTTCCGATAGCAGAGATGTGATATCTCAATGCTTATACCAAACCTGAGACCCTTCCTATAGCATGAGATGTGATATCTCAATGCTTCTATCAAACCTGAGACCCTTCCTTTAGCATGAGATGTGATATCCAACTCCTTCCCATTCCAATCCTGAGACCCTTCCTATAGCATGAGCTGTAATATCTCAATGCTTCTATCAAACCTGAGACCCTTCCTTTACCATGAGTTGTGATATCCAACTCCTTCCCCTTCCAAACCTGAGACCCTTCCTTTAGCATGAGATGTGATATCCAAATCCTTCCCATTCCAATCCTGAAACCCTTCCTATAGCATGAGATGTGATATCTCAATGTTTCTAATAAAAAACTGAGACCCTTCCTATAGCAAGAGATGTGATATCCAAATCCTTCCCATTCCAATCCTGAGACCCTACCTATAACATGAGATGTGATATCCAACTCCTTCCCATTCCAACCTGAGACCCTTCCTATAGCATGAGAAGGGATATCCAACTCCTTCCCAATCCAATCCTGAGACCCTTCCGATAGCAGAGATGTGATATCTCAATGCTTATACCAAACCTGAGACCCTTACTATGGCATGAGATGTGATATCCAAATCCTTCCCATTCCAATCCTGAGACCCTTCCTATAGCATGAGATGTGATATCTCAATGCTTCTGCCAAACCCGAGACCCTTCCTTTAGCATGAGATGTGATATCCAAATCCTTCACATTCCAATCCTGAGACCCTTCATATAGCATGAGATATGATATCTCAATGCCTCTAATACCAAACCTGAGATCCTTCCTATAACGTGAGATGTGATATCCAACTCCTTCCCATTCCAAACCTGAGACCTTTCCGATAGCATGAGATGTGATATCTCAATGCTTCTAAAACCAAACATGAGAACCATCCTATAACATGAGATGTGCTATCCAAATCCTTCCCTTCCCAAACCTGAGACCCTTCCTATAGCTTGAGATGTGATATCAAACTCCTTCCCATTCCAATCCTGAGACCCTTATTATACCATGAGATGTGATATCTCAATGCTTCTAATACCAAACCTGAGACCCGTCCTAAAACATGAGATGTGAGATCCAAATCCTTCCCCTTCCAAACCTGAGACCCTTCCTATAGCTTGAGATGTGATATCAAACTCCTTCCCATTCCAATCCTGAGATAGTTTGAGATGTGATATCCAACTCCTTCCCATTCCAATCCTGAGACCCTTCCGATAGCATGAGATGTGATATCTCAATGCTTCTAATATCAAAACTGAGACCCTCCCTATAGCATGAGATGTGATATCTAAGTCCTTCCCATTCCTATCCTGAGACCCTTCCGATAGCAGAGATGTGATATCTCAATGCTTCTACCAAAACTGAGACCCTTCCTATAGCATGAGATGTGATATCTCAATGCTTCTACCAAAACTGAGACCCTTCCTTTAGCATGAGATGTGATATCCAACTCCTTCCCATTCCAATCCTGAGACCTTTCCTATAGTTCCTATAGCATGAGATGTGATATCTCAATGCCTCTAATACCAAACCTGAGATCCTTCCTATAACATGTGATGTGATATTCAAATCCTTCCCCTTCCAAACCTGAGACCCTCCCTTTAGCATGAGATGTGATATCCGACTCCTTCCCATTCCAATCCTGAGACCCTTCTGATAGCATGAGATGTGATATCTCAATGCTTCTAATACCAAACCTGAGATCTTCCTATAACATGAGATGTGATATCCAAATCCTTCCACTTCCAAACCTGAAACCCTCCCTTTAGCATGAGATGTGATATCCGACTCCTTCCCATTCCAATCCTGAGACCCTTCTGGTAGCATGAGATGTGATATCTCAATGCTTCTAATACCAAACCTGAGATCCTTCCGATAGCATGAGATCTGATATCTCAATGCTTCTAATACCAAACCTGAGATCCTTCCTATAGCATGAGATGTGATATCCAACTCCTTCCCATTCCAAACCTGAGACCCTTCCTATAGCATGAGATGTGATATCTCAATGCTTCTAATACCAAACCCGAGATCCTTCCTATAACATGAGATGTGATATCTTAATGCTTCTAAAACCAAAAATGAGAACTATCCTGTAACATGTGAAATCCAAATCATTCCCTTTCCAAACCTGAGACCCTTCCTATAGCTTGAGATGTGATATCAAACTCCTTCCCATTCCAATCCTGAGATAGCTTGAGATGTGCTATCCAACTCCTTCCCATTCCAATCCTGAGACCCTTCCTATACCATGAGATGTGATATCTCAATGCTTCTAATACCAAACCTGACACCCGTCCTAAAACATTTGTGAGATCCAAATCCTTCCCCTTCCAAACCTGAGACCTTTAATTTAGCATGAGATGTGATATCCAACTCCTTCCCATTCCAATCCTGAGACCTTTCCTATAGCATGATATGTGATATCTCAATGCTTCTAATACCAAACCTGAGATCCTTCCTATAACATGAGATGTGTATCCAACTCCTTCCCATTCCAAACCTGAGACCCTTCCTATAGCATGAGATGTGATATCTTAATGCTTCTAAAACCAAATCTGAGAACCATCCTATAACATATGTGAAATCCAAATCCTTCCCTTTCCAAACCTGAGACCCTTCCGATAGCATGAGATGTGATATCTCAATGCTTCTAAAACCAAACATGAGAACCATCCTACAACATGAGATGTGAAATCAAAATCCTTCCCTTTCCAAACCTGAGACCCTTCCTATAGCTTGAGATGTGATATCAAACTCCTTCCCATTCCAATCCTGAGATAGCTTGAGATGTGATATCCAACTCCTTCCCATTCCAATCCTGGGACCCTTGCGATAGCATGAGATGTGATATCTCAATGCCTCTAATATCAAAACTGAGACCCTCCCTATAGCATGAGATGTGATATCTAAGTCCTTCCCATTCCTATCCTGAGACCCTTCCGATAGCAGAGATGTTATATCTCAATGCTTATACCAAATCTGAGACCCTTCCTATGGCATGAGATGTGATATCCAACTCCTTCCCATTCCAATCCTGAGACCCTTCCTATAGCATGAGATGTGAAATCTCAATGCTTCTATCAAACCTGAGACCCTTCCTTTAGCATGACATGTGATATCCAACTCCTTCCCATTCCAATCCTGAGACCCTTCCTATAGCATGAGTTGTGATATCTCAATGCTTCTAATACCAAACCTGGGACCCGTCCTATAACATGAGATGTGATATCCAAATCCTTCCCCTTCCAAACCTAAGACCCTTCCTTTAGCATGAGATGTGATATCCAAATCCTTCCCATTCCAATCCTGAAACCCTTCCTATAGCATGAGATGTGATAACTCAATGTTTCTAATAAAAAACCTGAGACCCATCCTATAGCAAGAGATGTGATATCCAAATCCTTCCCATTCCAATCCTGAGACCCTTCCTATAACATGAGATGTGTTATCCAAGTCCTTCCCATTCCAACCTGAGACCCTTCCTATAGCATGAGAAGGGAAATCAAACTCCTTCCCATTCCAATCCTGAGACCCTTCCTATAGCAAGAGATGTGATATCCAAATCCTTCCCATTCCAATCCTGAGATCCTTCCTATAACATGAGATGTGATATCCAATTATTTCCCATTCCAAACCTGAGACCCTTCCTATTGGATGAGATGTGATATCCAACTCCTTCCCATTCCAATCCTGAGACCCTTCCTATACCATGAGATGTGATATCTCAATGCTTCTAATACCAAACCTGGGACCCGTCCTATAACATGAGATATGATATCCAAATCCTTCCCCTTCCAAACCTGATACCCTTCCTTTAGCATGAGATGTGATATCCAAATCCTTCCCATTCCAATCCTGAAACCCTTCCTATAGCATGAGATGTGATATCTCAATGTTTCTAATAAAAACCTGAGACCCTTCCTATAGCAAGAGATGTGATATCCAAATCCTCCCCATTCCAATCCTGAGACCCTACCTATAACATGAGATGTGATATCCAAATCCTTCCCATTCCAACCTATGTGATATCTCAATGCTTATACCAAACCTGAGACCCTTACTATGGCATGAGATGTGATATCCAAATCCTTCCCATTCCAATCCTGAGACCCTTCCTATAGCATGAGATGTGATATCTCAATGCTTCTGCCAAACCTGAGACCCTTCCATTAGCATGAGATGTGATATCCAAATCCTTCACATTCCAATCCTGAGACCCTTCCTATAGCATGAGATATGATATCTCAATGCTTCTAATACCAAACCTGAGATCCTTCCTATAACATGAGATGTGATATCCAACTCCTTCCCATTCCAAACCTGAGACCTTTCCGATAGCATGAGATATGATATCTCAATGCTTCTAAAACCAAACATGAGAACCATCCTATAACATGAGATGTGCTATCCAAATCCTTCCCTTCCCAAACCTGAGATCCTTCCTATAGCTTGAGATGTGATATCAAACTCCTTCCCATTCCAATCCTGAGACCCTTATTATACCTGACAAACGAGGTGCGCCACTGAAGGAAAAGGGGAAAAGAAGGAGAAAATAAAGAAAAAAGAAGAAATTGGAAGAGCACCGGACTTTGAAAAGCTCTGTAGCGGGGAAGTGCAGTTGCACATAAAAATCTCCTCGCGGAAGTTTGGCCCGACCTAACGGTCCCCGCCGCAACTACACAACGCGAGAGCTGCCTCCCAGTTTACAAGAGCAGAGGAGAGACGCGTGAAGCTCTTAAGGAGGGGGCCCCAAGGCGCCGCGGACACCTCGTGCAACAAGTAAGGTGGTCGCGGGCGCTCCGCACAGTGGAGAGCACCTGTAGATTCGGCGGCTGTGGGCCCCCTCCCCCACCCCCCCGCCCCCCCTGCGCAGGGGCTGTCATTGCACAGGAGACTCTTGAGCCTTGGTGTGTCCGCGGCACAGAGTTTTGGGGGTGTCAAGCCAGGCGTCCCGTCCCCCTCCCTCCCATCCCCCAGGGAAACCCGAATCACTCGACACCAAGGCCCGGCTGTTAACCCATCCACATAAGACTGCTGTATAACGGAGGCACGGGAAGCCCCGTCTCAGAAAACACCCCTATACAAACATACGCAAAGCGGGGGTCCAGCTTCCCAACGGTCCCAGGCACAAGAAGCACGACTCCACACGCTGCATCCAGAGCATATTGCAGCTCTAACCAAATATTAAACACCACGCGCCTCGCCATAAAATTCCCTCATGCTATGAGAGAGCTAAACGCGACACGCTGCACAATATATATTAACAGTTTCCCCTTCAGGGAATGAAGAATCTGCACTCTCTTGGTAGGAGTGGTGTCCCAGAAACTTAAGTTTCACCTCAGCCCAGACACCCAAGAACTGCCAGTTACTCCCCCAAGGCCGCATTTCTCTCTGCAGCTCTCCGCTGCTCGATGGCGCAGTTGGCGCCCCCACGCCTTGTTAAACCAGTACAAGGTAAGGCCATTAGCATTAATGCCCCCATGCTACAACCTTCATGTGCGCCTACCTTGCTAGCAAACACACGCCCTCTGCTGTACCACAGCAGGAATGCGCGACTACGGTCCCGCACTCAGCCCACCAACCCCATCAGTTCTACCCCTACCTTGGGTTACCGAAATGTTAGGTTGGGCATAAGAAGCCAGCGGCCAGCACACACATGCTCTGCCACGGCACGACAGTTCATCATCAAGGGTCTTGTCAACAAACAATACTTCACGATCACCAACCCTACTATGAACTTTAACTTTGCCCCACAACCTTCGCCCTTCAGTCCTACTGCACCCATGTCTGTAGCGCATACTGTTGCCGCCCCCATGACCACACTTGATTTTGTGCAGCGCAATGATGTTTCTGTGCCTATTCATCCTACTGTTGCCACACCCATGACCACACTTGATTTTGTGCAGCTCAATGATGTTTCTGTGCCTATTCATCCTACTGTTGCCACACCCATGACCACACTTGATTTTGTGCAGCTCAATGATGTTTCTGTGCCTATTCATCCTACTGTTGCCACACCCATGACCACACTTGATTTTGTGCAGCTCAATGATGTTTCTGTGCCTATTCATCCTACTGTTGCCACACCCTCGACCACACCACCTAGTACTTCTGACACTCCATCCTCACCCACCAGCCCACCTATCCCCACGCCTCCCCATGCCTACATGCTAAGCTGCGCCCTGCTTAATGCCCGCTCCATACCAGCTCACGCCCTTGACATCAACGACCTGCTCATAAACAACAAGCTCGACCTCCTCATCCTTACTGAAACCTGGCTGAATGAAAGCTCAGGCCCAGTCTTATCACTCGCCATCCCACCTGGATATTCCATTTTTAGGAAAGACCGCACCTCTCAGAGAGGTGGAGGCGTTGCCCTCATCGCGAGGGACACCCTTACCATCAGAGAAGTTGAAGGCATCCTTGATAGCAATAGTGACTACCTCCCGCTAAAAATCAATGTCTCGCCCAACTGCACCATATCCATGCACATTGTATACAGACCCCCTGGCCCATGTACGGACTTCCATGACACCCTTACCCCTGCATTGTCTCACAACATCAAAAAGACCTCTCAGGTTCTACTCCTTGGTGACCTCAACCTAGGGCTGAATGACCCTAAAGACTCCCCAGCGAAACACCTCAAGAAGGCACTCTCCAACATCAGCTTTGTGCACTCCATTTCTGACACCACGCACATCAAAGGGCGCACCCTTGACTGGATCAGTCATCACAACTGCTCCCTTCTCATCACGGCCAATACCCCTATCCCCTGGTCTGACCATCACTACATCCAATTCAACCTCGGAACCAGAAAAGTGGCTCTCTCTCCGCCATCACCATGCCTCGCCACCTACGCCAGGAGCTCACGCCTCCTCACAGTCGAGAACCTAGCACCCTACCTCCTTAACCCAGCCCTTCAGGCACCTTCATCTAATAACCCTGACACCTTAGCTGACACCTTCAAGGATGTCATCACGTCAGCCGTGGACGCCATTGCTCCCCTGACTCTCAAAAAAGCTAAGAAAGCCAAACATGCTAACTCATGGTTCTCTAAAGAACTCCTTGACCAACGTGCGCAAAAGAGGATTGCACTATCCTCCTGGAAAGCAAACCCCTCTGAAGCCACTAAACAGAAGTTCAAAGCCATTTCCAAATCCTACAAGACTAACATCACACTGGCAAAGGCTGCCTCCTTCAACGCCAGGATCTCCGACGCCAAGTCAGGATCTAAGGAACTATTCACAATCTTCAGGGAACTTGAAAAACCATCTGCCCCCCCCTCCTCAGTTATCAAAGATGACAAGTGGTGCAACAGCATTCAATCTGCCATGCTAGAGAAGCTCAACACCCTCCAAACAAAAATTTGTGGCCACCAAAAAGCCCTTTCCCATATCATAGCGAACATCCACGCCAAGCCACCCATCAAGTCCACGTCATCCCCGAAGTTCGAATTCAAAGACATCACTGAGCAAGAGGTCATCATCCTCCTCAACTATATTAAACCCTCCAATTGTAAAGGCGATGCCTGCCCAGCCAGCCTCATCAAAGACTCCGCACATACTCTCGCCCCCTTCCTTACAGCCTTTATCAACTCCTCCTTCCAATCAGGCCATGTCCCATCAGGACTCAAGGAAGCGTGGGTACGCCCACTCCTCAAGAAACCCTCACTCGACCCAACCGTCCCGGGGAATTACAGGCCCATCACAACTGTACCATTCCTGCTCAAAATCTTGGCCAAAGCAGCCTACCTGCAGGTCCAAAAGTTCTTAGAGGACAACCGTCTCCTCGGCCTGCGGCAATCTGGGTTCCGCCCCCGACATGGCACTGAAACGGCCCTCCTAGATCTAAAGAACCAAATGGATGACCTCAGAGATGCAGGCAAACCTGCCCTCCTACTGCTCCTGGATCTATCCGCAGCGTTCGATCTGGTTGACCACAACACCTTGTGTCACCACCTAGCCACCCAAGCCAACTTCTCCCCGAAAGCCTGCCAGTGGATCACCTCCTTTCTCCAAGAAAGGGCCATGAAAGTCTTTTCTGAAGCTGCCGCCGCCACCCCTAGCCTCCTCACCTGCGGTGTCCCTCAGGGATCCTGTATCGCCCCAACACTCTATAACCTCTCTACAAGGTCCCTGTTTAGCATCTTGGATTCCCTTGGTATTTCATATACCAACTATGCTGACGATACGCAGGTACTGATCCCACTCACGAGCGACTACCTAGCAGATTCCAACACCCTCACCTCTATCTACACTACCATCCAATCCTGGATGGCGGAGAATTGGCTGTGCCTCAACAGCGAAAAGACCGAACTCCTCCTCATTGGGTCACCCTTCACTCTGGGTAACCTCGGAGATCAGTACGCCTCCTTCTCACTTGATAACATTCCAATCAAGGTCTCGAACCATGTTAAGACACTCGGAGTCTACCTTGACTCCGACCTGTCCATGGATAAACAGGTCAATGCTATCGCTGCATCCTCAGCCTACTACTCCAAAGTCCTCAATGCAGCCAGGCCCTTCTTGGCCCGTCAAAATTGCCTCACGATTGCCAGGGCAATTATCGGGTCAAGACTTGACTACTGTAATGCCCTTCTCGTGGGGACATCCAGCAAAAACCTGGCCAAATTGCAGCTAGCCCAGAACAATGCGCTAAGGGCAGCCACCGGTACCTCAAGAACAAACCATATCTCCGAAATCAGAAGGCAAGCACACTGGCTCCCTGTCAAAGAGAGAATTGTCTTTAAAACTCTTGCTCTCACACACAAATGCCTTCACGAACTTGCCCCTCCTTACCTGACCAACAGAATTACTAGGCACACCGCCACGAGACCTCTCAGGTCCCCTTATGCCAACACAATTGTCACGCCTACTACTGGGAAAGTGCGCGCTGGTGGCTCCAGCTTCCCCACCCTAGCAGCCACGCACTGGAACGCTCTGCCACCTCACCTAAGACTCATTCAATCCCACCTAGCCTTCCGTAAGGCTATCAAAACCAGACTCTTTGTTTAACCTGAACCTGTATCGTCCACTGCATATATGCCTACCAATCTGTAACTAAGAGCCCTCCTGGCACCTGTCTGTAATCCTAAGTTTGCGTATCCTCTGTAACAGCGCCTCGATGCCTTACGGGCTGCAAGCGCGCTTAACAAATGCAAATAAATAAAAAATAAAAGAAAATATCTCAATGCTTCTAATACCAAACCTGAGACCCGTCCTAAAACATGAGATGTGAGATCCAAATCCTTCCCCTTCCAAACCTGAGACCCTTCCTATAGCTTGAGATGTGATATCAAACTCCTTCCCATTCCAATCCTGAGATAGCTTGAGATGTGATATCCAACTCCTTCCCATTCCAATCCTGAGACCCTTCCGATAGCATGAGATGTGATATCTCAATGCTTCTAATATCAAAACTGAGACCCTCCCTATAGCATGAGATGTGATATCTAAGTCCTTCCCATTCCTATCCTGAGACCCTTCCGATAGCAGAGATGTGATATCTCAATGCTTATACCAAACCTGAGACCCTTCCTATAGCATGAGATGTGATATCTCAATGCTTCTATCAAACCTGAGACCCTTCCTTTAGCATGAGATGTGATATCCAACTCCTTCCCATTCCAATCCTGAGACCCTTCCTATGCATGAGCTGTAATATCTCAATGCTTCTATCAAACCTGAGACCCTTCCTTTACCATGAGTTGTGATA
This sequence comes from Ambystoma mexicanum, assembly GCF_040938575.1. NCBI lineage: Eukaryota > Metazoa > Chordata > Amphibia > Caudata > Ambystomatidae > Ambystoma > Ambystoma mexicanum. The sequence continues at coordinate 571,505,194 of NC_090932.1, read as the reverse complement.
TCCAACTCCTTCCCCTTCCAAACCTGAGACCCTTCCTTTAGCATGAGATGTGATATCCAAATCCTTCCCATTCCAATCCTGAAACCCTTCCTATAGCATGAGATGTGATATCTCAATGTTTCTAATAAAAAACTGAGACCCTTCCTATAGCAAGAGATGTGATATCCAAATCCTTCCCATTCCAATCCTGAGACCCTACCTATAACATGAGATGTGATATCCAACTCCTTCCCATTCCAACCTGAGACCCTTCCTATAGCATGAGAAGGGATATCCAACTCCTTCCCAATCCAATCCTGAGACCCTTCCGATAGCAGAGATGTGATATCTCAATGCTTATACCAAACCTGAGATCCTTACTATGGCATGAGATGTGATATCCAAATCCTTCCCATTCCAATCCTGAGACCCTTCCTATAGCATGAGATGTGATATCTCAATGCTTCTGCCAAACCCGAGACCCTTCCTTTAGCATGAGATGTGATATCCAAATCCTTCACATTCCAATCCTGAGACCCTTCATATAGCATGAGATATGATATCTCAATGCCTCTAATACCAAACCTGAGATCCTTCCTATAACATGAGATGTGATATCCAACTCCTTCCCATTCCAAACCTGAGACCTTTCCGATAGCATGAGATGTGATATCTCAATGCTTCTAAAACCAAACATGAGAACCATCCTATAACATGAGATGTGCTATCCAAATCCTTCCCTTCCCAAACCTGAGACCCTTCCTATAGCTTGAGATGTGATATCAAACTCCTTCCCATTCCAATCCTGAGACCCTTATTATACCATGAGATGTGATATCTCAATGCTTCTAATACCAAACCTGAGACCCGTCCTAAAACATGAGATGTGAGATCCAAATCCTTCCCCTTCCAAACCTGAGACCCTTCCTATAGCTTGAGATGTGATATCAAACTCCTTCCCATTCCAATCCTGAGATACCTTGAGATGTGATATCCAACTCCTTCCCATTCCAATCCTGAGACCCTTCCGATAGCATGAGATGTGATATCTCAATGCTTCTAATATCAAAACTGAGACCCTCCCTATAGCATGAGATGTGATATCCAAGTCCTTCCCATTCCTATCCTGAGACCCTTCCGATAGCAGAGATGTGATATCTCAATGCTTATACCAAACCTGAGACCCTTCCTATAGCATGAGATGTGATATCTCAATGTTTCTATCAAACCTGAGACCCTTCCTTTAGCATGAGATGTGATATCCAACTCCTTCCCATTCCAATCCTGAGACCCTTCCTATAGCATGAGCTGTAATATTTCAATGCTTCTATCAAACCTGAGACCCTTCCTTTAGCATGAGATGTGATATCCAACTCCTTCCCCTTCCAAACCCGAGACCCTTCCTTTAGCATGAGATGTGATATCCAAATCCTTCCCATTCCAATCCTGAAACCGTTCCTATACCATGAGATGTGATATTTCTGTTTCTAATAAAAAACATGAGACCCTTCCTATAGCAAGAGATATGATATCCAAATCCTTCCCATTCCAATCCCGAGACCCTTCCTATAACATGAGATGTGATATCCAACTCCTTCCCATTCTAACCTGAGACCCTTCCTATAGCATGAGAAGGGATATCCAATTCCTTCCCATTCCAATCCTGAGACCCTTCCTATACCATGAGATGTGATATCTCAGTGCTTCTAATACCAAACCTGGGACCCGTCCTATAACATGAGATATGATATCCAAATCCTTCCCATTCGAATCCTGAAACCCTTCCTTTAGCATGAGATGTGATATCTCAATGTGTCTAATAAAAAACCTGAGACCCTTCCTATAGCAAGAGATGTGATATCCAAATCCTTCGCATTCCAATCCTGAGACCCTTCCTATAACATGGATGTGATATCCAACTCCTTCCCATTCCATATTTGAGACCCTTCCTATACCATGAGAATTGATATCTCAATGCTTCTAATACCAAACCTGAGACCCTTTCTATAGCATGAGATGTGATATCCTACTCCTTCCCATTCCAATCCTGAGACCCTTCCTATAGCACGAGATGTGATATCTCAATGCTTCTAATACCAAACCTGACACCCTTCATATAGCATGAGATGGGATATCCAACTCCTTCCCAATCCAATCCTGAGACCCTTCCGATAGCATGAGATGTCATTTCTCAATGCTTCTACCAAAACTGAGACCCTTCCTATGGCATGAGATGTGATATCAAACTCCTTCCCATTCCAATCCTGAGACCCTTCCTATAGCTTGAGATGTGATATCCAACTCCTTCCCATTCCAATCCTGAGACCCTTCCTATACCATGAGATGTGATATCTCAATGCTTGTAGTACCAAACCTGAGACCCGTCCTACAACATGAGATGTGATATCCAAATCCTTCCCCTTCCAAGCCTGAGACCCTTCCTTTAGCATGAGATGTGATATCCAACTCCTTCCCATTCCAATCCTGAGACCCTTCCGATTGCATGAGATGTGATATCTCAATGCTTCTAATATCAAACCTGAGACCCTCCCTATAGCATGAGATGTGATATCCAAGTCCTTCCCATTCCAATCCTGAGATCCTTCCTATAGCATGAGATGTGATATCTCAATGCTTCTAATACCAAACATGATATCCTTCCTATAACATGAGATGTGATATATAAACTCCTTACCATTCCAATCCCAAGACCCTTCCTATAGCATGAGATGTGAAATCTCAATGCTTCTACCAAACTTGAGAACCTTCCTATAACATGAGATGTGATATCCAACTCCTTTCCATTCCAATACCGAGATCCTTCTTATACCATGAGATGTGATATCTCAATGTTTCTCATACCAAACCTGAGGCCCTTCCTATAGCAAGAGATGTGATATCCAAGTCCTTCCCATTCCAATCCTGAGACCCTTCCGATAGCATGAGATGTCATTTCTCAATGCTTCTACCAAAACTGAGACCCTTCCTATGGCATGAGATGTGATATCAAACTCCTTCCCATTCCAAACCTGAGACCCTTCCTATAGCTTGAGATGTGATATCCAACTCCTTCCCATTCCAATCCTGAGACCCTTCCTATACCATGAGATGTGATATCTCAATGCTTGTAGTACCAAACCTGAGACCGGTCCTACAACATGAGATGTGATATCCAAATCCTTCCCCTTCCAAGCCTGAGACCCTTCCTTTAGCATGAGATGTGATATCCAACTCCTTCCCATTCCAATCCTGAGACCCTTCTGATAGCATGAGATGTGATATCTCAATGCTTCTAATATCAAACCTGAGACCCTCCCTATAGCATGAGATGTGATATCCAAGTCCTTCCCATTCCAATCCTGAGATCCTTCCTATAGCATGAGATGTGATATCTCAATGCTTCTAATAACAAACATGATATCCTTCCTATAACATGAGATGTGATATATAAACTCCTTACCATTCCAATCCCGAGACCCTTCCGATAGCAGAGATGTGATATCTCAATGCTTATACCAAACCTGAGACCCTTCCTATGGCATGAGATGTCATATACTACTGCTTCCCATTCCAATCCTGGGACCCTTCCTATAGCATGAGATGTGATATCTCAATGCTTCTACCAAACTTGAGACCCTTCCTATAGCATGAGATGTGATATCCAACTCCTTCCCATTCCAATCCTGAGACCCTTCCTATAGCATGAGATGTGATGTCTCAATGCTTCTAATAACAAACCTGATATCCTTCCTATAACATGAGATGTGATATCCAACTCCTTTCCATTCCAATACTGAGATCCTTCCTATACCATGAGATGTGATATCTCAATGTTTCTCATACCAAACCTGAGGCCCTTCCTATAGCAAGAGATGTGATATACAAATCCTTCCCATTCCAAACCTGAGACCCTTCCTATAGCATGAGATGTGATATCCGACTCTTTCCCAATCCAATCCTGAGACCCTTCCTATAGCATGAGATGTAATATCACAATGCTTGTAATACCAAACCTGAGACCATTCCTATAGCATGAGATGTGATATCCAACTCCTTCCCATTCCAATCCTGAGACCCTTCCTATAGCATGAGATGTGATATCTCAATGCTTTTAATACCAAAACTGAGACCCTTCTTAAAGCATGAGATGTGATATCCAACTACTTCCCGTTCCAAACCTGAGACCCTTCCTATAGCATATGTGACATCCAACTCCTTCCCATTCCAAACCTGAGACCCTTCATATAGCAAGAATGTAATATCCAACTCCTTCCCATTCCAATCCTGAGACCATTCCTATAGCATGAGAAGTGATATCTCAATGCTTCTAATAGCAAACCTGAGATCCTTCCTATGACATGAGATGTGATATCCAATTCCTTCCCATTCCAAACCTGAGACCCTTCCTACAGCATGCGATGTGATATCTCAATCCTTCTAATACCACACCTGAGACCCGTCCTATAACATGAGATGAGATATCCAAGTCCTTCCCATCCCAATCCTGAGACCTTTCCTATAGCATGAGATGTGATATCGCAATGCTTCTAATACCAAACCTGAGACCCTTCCTATAACATGAGATGGGATATCCAACTCCTTCCCATTCCAATCCTGAGACCCTTCCGATAGCAGAGATGTGATATCTCAATGCTTATACCAAACCTGAGACCCTTCCTATGGCATGAGATGTAATATACAACTACTACCCATTCCAATCCGGAGACCCTTCCTATAGCATGAGATGTGATATCTCAATGCTTCTACCAAACCTGAGACCCTTCCTATAGCATGAGATGTGATATCCAACTCCTTCCCACTCCAAACCTGAGACCCTTCCTATGGCATGAGATGTGATATCACAATGCTTCTAATACCAGACCTGAGATCCTTCCTATAACATGAGATGTGATATCCAATTCCTTCCCATTCCAAACCTGAGACCTTTCCTGTAGCATGAGATGTGATATCCAACTCCTTCCCATTCCAATACTGAGACCCTTCCTATAGCATGAGATGTGATATCTCAATGCTTCTAATACCAAACCTGAGAACCTTCCTATAGCATGAGACATGATATCCAACTCCTTCCCTTTCCAAACCTGAGACCCTTCCGATAGCAGAGATGTGATATCTCAATGCTTGTACCAAACCTGAGACCCTTCCTATGGCATGAGAGGTCATATACTACTCCTTCCCATTCCAATCCTGAGACCCTTCCTATAGCATGAGATGTGATATCTCAATGCTTCTACCAACCTGAGACCCTTCCTATAGCATGAGATGTGATATCTCAATGCTTCTAATACCAAACCTGAGACCCTTCTTAAAGCATGAGATGGGATATCCAACTCCTTCCTATTCCAATCCTGAGACCCTTCCTATAGCATGAGATGTGTTATCTCAATGTTTCTAATACCAAACCTGAGATCCTTCCTATAACATGAGATGTGATATCCAACTCCTTCCCATTCCAAACCGGAGACCCTTCCTTTAGCATGAGATGTGATATCAAACTCCTTCCCATGCCAATCCTGAGACCCTTACTATAGCATGAGATGTGATATCCAACTCCTTCCCACTCCAAACCTGAGACCCTTCCTATGGCATGAGATGTGATATCACAATGCTTCTAATACCAGACCTGAGATCCTTCCTATAACATGAGATGTGATATCCAATTCCTTCCCATTCCAAACCTGAGACCTTTCCTGTAGCATGAGATGTGATATCCAACTCCTTCCCATTCCAATACTGAGACCCTTCCTATAGCATGAGATGTGATATCTCAATGCTTCTAATACCAAACCTGAGAACCTTCCTATAGCATGAGACGTGATATCCAACTCCTTCCCTTTCCAAACCTGAGACCCTTCCGATAGCAGAGATGTGATATCTCAATGCTTGTACCAAACCTGAGACCCTTCCTATGGCATGAGAGGTCATATACTACTCCTTCCCATTCCAATCCTGAGACCCTTCCTATAGCATGAGATGTGATATCTCAATGCTTCTAATACCAAACTTGATATCCTTCCTACAACACGAGATGTGATATCCAACTCCTTCACATTCCAATCCTGAGATCCTTCCTATACCATGAGATGTGATATTTCAATGTTTCTCATACCAAACCTGAGGCCCTTCCTATAGCAAGAGATGTGATGTACAAATCCTTCCCATTCCAAACCTGAGACCTTTCCTATAGCATCAGATGTGATATCCAACTCCTTCCCAATCCAATCCTGAGACCCTTCCTATAGCATGAGATGTAATATCACAATGCTTGTAATACCAAACCTGAGACCCTTCCTATAGCATGTGTGATATCCAACTCCTTCCCATTCCAATCCTTAGACCCTTCCTATAGCATGAGATGTGATATCTCAATGCTTCTAATACCAAACCTGAGACCCTTCTTAAAGCATGAGATGGGATATCCAACTCCTTCCTATTCCAATCCTGAGACCCTTCCTATAGCATGAGATGTGTTATCTCAATGTTTCTAATACCAAACCTGAGATCCTTCCTATAACATGAGATGTGATATCCAACTCCTTCCCATTCCAAACCGGAGACCCTTCCTTTAGCATGAGATGTGATATCAAACTCCTTCCCATGCCAATCCTGAGACCCTTACTATAGCATGAGATGTGATATCTCAATGCTTCTAATACCAAACCTGAGAGCCTTCATATACATGATATGTGATATCCAACTCCTTCCCATTCCAAACCTGAGACCCTTCCTATAGCATGAGATGTGATATCTCAAAGCTTCTAATACCAAACCTGAGACCCTTCATATAGCATGAGATGTTATCTCCAACTCCTTCCCATCCCAAAACAGAGACCCTTCCTATAGCATGAGATGTGATATCTCAATGCTTCTAATACCAAACCTGATATCCTTCCTATAACATGAGATGTGATATCCAACTCCTTCCCATTCCAATCCTGAGATCCTTCCTATACCATGAGATGTGATATCTCAATGTTTCTCATACCAAACCTGAGGCCCTTCCTATAGCAAGAGATGTGATATACAAATCCTCCCCATTCCAAACCTGAGACCATTCCTATAGCATGAGATGTAATATCGCAATGCTTGTAATACCAAACCTGAGACCCTTCCTATAGCATGAGATGTGATATCCAACTCCTTCCCATTCCAATCCTGAGACCCTTCCTAGAGCATGAGATGTGATATCTCAATGCTTCTAATACCAAAACTGAGACCCTTCTTAAAGCATGAGATGTGATATCCAACTCCTTCCCGTTCCAAACCTGAGACCCTTCCTATAGCAAGAATGTAATATACAACTCCTTCCCATTCCAATCCTGAGACCATTCCTATAGCATGAGATGTGATATCTCAGTGCTTCTAATAGCAAACCTGAGATCCTTCCTATGACATGAGATGGGATATCCAACTCCTTCCCGTTCCAAACCTGAGACCCTTCCTATAGCAAGAATGTAATATCCAACTCCTTCCCATTCCAATCCCGAGACCCTTCCGATAGCAGAGATGTGATATCTCAATGCTTATACCAAACCTGAGACCCTTCCTATGGCATGAGATGTCATATACTACTCCTTCCCATTCCAATCCTGAGACCCTTACTATAGCATGAGATGTGATATCTTAATGCTTCTACCAAACCTGAGACCCTTCCTATAGCATGAGATGTGATATCCAACTCCTTCCCATTCCAATCCTGAGACCCTTCCTATAGCATGAGATGTGATATCTCAATGCTTCTAATACCAAACCTGATATCCTTCCTATAACATGAGATGTGATATCCAACCCCTTTCCATTCCAATACTGAGATCCTTCCTATACCATGAGATGTGATATCTCAATGTTTCTGATACCAAACCTGAGGCCCTTCCTATAGCAAGAGATGTGAAATACAAATCATTCCCATTCCAAACCTGAGACCTTTCCTATAGCATGGGATGTGATATCCGACTCCTTCCCAATCCAATCCTGACACCCTTCCTATAGCATGAGATGTGATATCCAACTCGTTCCCATTCCAATCCTGAGACCCTTCCTATAGCATGAGATGTGATATCTCAATGCTTCTAATACCAAAACTGAGACCCTTCTTAAAGCATGAGATGTGATATCCAACTCCTTCCCGTGTTCCAAACCTGAGACCCTTCCTATAGCATATGTGCTACCCTTCCTATGGCATGAGATGTCATATACAACTACTTCCCATTCCAATCCGGAGACCCTTCCTATATCATGAGATGTGATATCTCAATGCTTCTAATACCAAACCTGATATCCTTCCTATAACATGAGATGTGATATCTCAATGTTTCTCATACCAAACCTGAGGCCCTTCCTATAGCAAGAGATGTGATGTACAAACCCTTCCCATTCCAAACCTGAGACCCTTCCTATAGCATGAGATGTGATATCCAACTCCTTCCCAATCCAATCCTGAGACCCTTCCTATAGCATTAGATATAATATCACAATGCTTGTAATTCCAAACCTGAGACCCTTCCTATAGCATAAGATGTGATATCCAACTCCTTCCCATTCCAATCCTTAGACCCTTCCTATAGCATGAGATGTGATATCTCAATGCTTCTAATACCAAACCTGAGACCCTTCTTAAAGCATGAGATGGGATATCCAACTCCTTCCTATTCCAATCCTGAGACCCTTACGATAGCAGAGATGTGATATCTCAATGCTTATACCAAACCTGAGACTCTTCCTATGGCATGAGATGTGATATCCAACTCCTTCCCATTCCAATCCTATGACCCTTCCTATAGCATGAGATGTGATATCTCAATGCTTCTATCAAACCTGAGACCCTTCCTATTGCATGAGATGTGATATCCAACTCCTTCCCATTCCAATCCTGAAACCCTTCCTATACCATGAGATGTGATATCTCAATGTTTCTAATACCAAACCTGAGACCCGTCCTAAAACATGAGATGAGAAATCCAAATCCTTCCCCTTCCAAACTTGAGACCCTTCCTATAGCTTGAGATGTGATATCAAACTCCTTCCCATTCCAATCCTGAGATAGCTTGAGATGTGATATCCAACTCCTTCCCATTCCAATCCTGAGACCCTTCCGATAGCATGAGATGTGATATCTTAATGTTTCTCTTACCAAACCTGAGGCCCTTCCTATAGCAAGAGATGTGATGTACAAATCCTTCCAATTCCAAACCTGAGACCCTTCCTATAGCATGAGATGTGATATCCAACTCCTTCCCAATCCAATCCTGAAACCCTTCCTATAGCATGAGATGTAATATCACAATGTTTGTAATACCAAACCTGAGACCCTTCCTATAGCATGAGATGTGATATCCAACTCCTTCCCATTCCAATCCTGAGACCCTTCCTATAGCATGAGATGTGATATCTCAATGCTTCTAATACCAAACCTGAGATCCTTCCGATAGCATGAGATGTGATATCTCAATGCTTCTAATACCAAACCTGAGATCTTCCTATAACATGAGATGTGATATCCAAATCCTTCCACTTCCAAACCTGAAACCCTCCCTTTAGCATGAGATGTGATATCCGACTCCTTCCCATTCCAATCCTGAGACCCTTCTGGTAGCATGAGATGTGATATCTCAATGCTTCTAATACCAAACCTGAGATCCTTCCGATAGCATGAGATCTGATATCTCAATGCTTCTAACACCAAACCTGAGATCCTTCCTATAGCATGAGATGTGATATCCAACTCCTTCCCATTCCAAACCTGAGACCCTTCCTATAGCATGAGATGTGATATCTCAATGCTTCTAATACCAAACCTGAGATCCTTCCTATAACATGAGATGTGATATCTCAATGCTTCTAAAACCAAACATGAGAACTATCCTGTAACATGTGAAATCCAAATCATTCCCTTTCCAAACCTGAGACCCTTCCTATAGCTTGAGATGTGATACCAAACTCCTTCCCATTCCAATCCTGAGATAGCTTGAGATGTGCTATCCAACTCCTTCCCATTCCAATCCTGAGACCCTTCCTATACCATGAGATGTGATATCTCAATGCTTCTAATACCAAACCTGACACCCGTCCTAAAACATATGTGAGATCCAAATCCTTCCCCTTCCAAACCTGAGACCTTTCCTTTAGCATGTGATGTGATATCCAACTCCTTCCCATTCCAATCCTGACACCTTTCCTATAGCATGATATGTGATATCTCAATGCTTCTAATACCAAACCTGACATCCTTCCTATAACATGAGATTTGTATCCAACTCCTTCCCATTCCAAACCTGAGACCCTTCCTATAGCATGAGATGTGATATCTTACTGCTTCTAAAACCAAACCTGAGAACCATCCTATAACATATGTGAAATCCAAATCCTTCCCTTTCCAAACCAGAGACCCTTCCGATAGCATGAGATGTGATATCTCAATGCTTCTAAAACCAAACATGAGAACCATCCTACAACATGAGATGTGAAATCCAAATCCTTCCCTTTCCAAACCTGAGACCCTTCCTATAGCTTGAGACGTAATATCTCAATGCTTCTAATAGCAAACCTGAGATCCTTCCTATGACATGAGATGTGATATCCAATTCCTTCCCATTCCAAACCTGAGACCCTTCCTACAGCATGCAATGTGATATCTCAATCCTTCTAATACCACACCTGAGACCCGTCCTATAACATGAGATGAGATATCCAGGTCCTTCCCATCCCAATCCTGAGACCTTTCCTATAGCATGAGATGTGATATCTCAATGCTTCTAATACCAAACCTGAGACCCTTCCTATAACATGAGATGGGATATCCAACTCCTTCCCATTCCAATCCTGAGACCCTTCCGATAGCAGAGATGTGATATCTCAATGCTTATACCAAACCTGAGACCCTTCCTATGGCATGAGATGTAATATACAACTACTACCCATTCCAATCCGGACACCCTTCCTATAGCATGATATGTGATATCTCAATGCTTCTACCAAACCTGAGACCCTTCCTATAGCATGAGATGTGATATCCAACTCCTTCCCATTCCAATCCTGAGATAGCTTGAGATGTGATATCCAACTCCTTCCCATTCCAATCCTGAGACCCTTCCGATAGCATGAGATGTGATATCTTAATGTTTCTCTTACCAAACCTGAGGCCCTTCCTATAGCAAGAGATGTGATGTACAAATCCTTCCCATTCCAAACCTGAGACCCTTCCTATAGCATGAGATGTGATATCTCAATGCTTCTAATACCAAACCTGAGATCCTTCCTATAACAGGGATGCTGGTGGTAGATCTCTCTCCGCAGCAGGGGCCTCCCTCTGGAACAGCCTGCCTGCCTCCCTGAAACTTGAGGAGAACCATCTCCGGTTCCGGAAGCACCTCAAAACCTTCCTCTTCGCTTCTGCCTTCTCTCTCCCTCTCCCCTGCTAAACCTGCTTAACTCCCCACTGAATTCTGCACCTAACCTGCATCTGGGCCACTCTCAGCGACCTCGGTCCAGGGCCCAGCCACTCTCCACTTGCACTGCCTCCCTGGCTCCCCCTGCACTGTGGGACTGTCACTGTATCCCTACAGCCCCCTTCCCAGCACTTGCTCTGCACTTACCTCGCACTTGCCACCAGCTGGCCCTTTTTATTTATTATTTATTATTTATTATTTTATTACGCCACTTACCTTTTACTGCACTTACCCCCCCACCTCCTCCCCCTGCACTTTCTCCTTTTTCCCCTTACCTCTGCACTTGCGCGATCTGAATGACACCTGGCCTAGTAGGATCGTTTGTCTGTCTTCCCCTTGTTTCCTCCCTCCCTGCCTCGTCGCGCCTTGAAACACTTGTGTATAGGCGCGTTACAAATACCATATCATATCATATCATATCATATCATATCCAACTCCTTCCCACTCCAAACCTGAGACCCTTCCTATGGCATGAGATGTGATATCACAATGCTTCTAATACCAGACCTGAGATCCTTCCTATAACATGAGATGTGATATCCAATTCCTTCCCATTCCAAACCTGAGACCCTTCCTGTAGCATGAGATGTGATATCCAACTCCTTCCCATTCCAATACGGAGACCCTTCCTATAGCATGAGATGTGATATCTCAATGCTTCTAATACCATACCTGAGAACCTTCCTATAGCATGAGACGTGATATCCAACTCCTTCCCTTTCCAAACCTGAGACCCTTCCGATAGCAGAGATGTGATATCTCAATGCTTGTACCAAACCTGAGACCATTCCTATGGCATGAGAGGTCATATACTACTCCTTCCCATTCCAATCCTGAGACCCTTCCTATAGCATGAGATGTGATATCTCAATGCTTCTACCAAACCTGAGACCCTTCCTATAGCATGAGATGTGATATCTCAATGCTTCTAATACCAAACTTGATATCCTTCCTATAACACGAGATGTGATATCCAACTCCTTCACATTCCAATCCTGAGATCCTTCCTATACCATGAGATGTGATATTTCAATGTTTCTCATACCAAACCTGAGGCCCTTCCTATAGCAAGAGATGTGATGTACAAATCCTTCCCATTCCAAACCTGAGACCCTTCCTATAGCATCAGATGTGATATCCAACTCCTTCCCAATCCAATCCTGAGACCCTTCCTATAGCATGAGATGTAATATCACAATGCTTGTAATACCAAACCTGAGACCCTTCCTATAGCATGTGTGATATCCAACTCCTTCCCATTCCAATCCTTAGACCCTTCCTATAGCATGAGATGTGATATCTCAATGCTTCTAATACCAAACCTGAGACCCTTCTTAAAGCATGAGATGGGATATCCAACTCCTTCCTATTCCAATCCTGAGACCCTTACGATAGCATGAGATGTGATATCCAACTCCTTCCCATTTCAATCCTGAGACCCTTCGTATAGCATGAGATGTGTTATCTCAATGTTTCTAATACCAAACCTGAGATCCTTCCTATAACATGAGATGTGATATCCAACTCCTTCCCATTCCAAACCGGAGACCCTTCCTTTAGCATGAGATATGATATCAAACTCCTTCCCATGCCAATCCTGAGACCCTTACTATAGCATGAGATGTGATATCTCAATGCTTCTAATACCAAACCTGAGAGCCTTCATATAACATGATATGTGATATCCAACTCCTTCTCATTCCAAAACTGAGATCCTTCCTATAGCCTGAGATGTGATATCCAACTCCTTCCCATTCCAAACCTGAGACCCTTCCTATAGCATGAGATGTGATATCTCAATGCTTCTAATACCAAACCTGAGACCCTTGTTATAGCATGAGATGTGATATCCAACTCCTTCCCATCCCAAACCAGAGACCCTTCCTATAGTATGAAATGTGATATCTCAAAGCTTCTAATACCAAACCTGAGACCCTTCATATAGCATGAGATGTTATCTCGAACTCCTTCCCATCCCAAAACAGAGACCCTTCCTATAGCATGAGATGTGATATCTCAATGCTTCTAATACCAAACCTGATATCCTTCCTATAACATGAGATGTGATATCCAACTCCTTCCCATTCCAATCCTGAGATCCTTCCTATACCATGAGATGTGATATCTCAATGTTTCTCATACCAAACCTGAGGCCCTTCCTATAGCAAGAGATGTGATATACAAATCCTCCCCATTCCAAACCTGAGACCCTTCCTATAGCATGAGATGTAATATCGCAATGCTTGTAATACCAAACCTGAGACCCTTCCTATAGCATGAGATGTGATATCCAACTCCTTCCCATTCCAATCCTGAGACCCTTCCTATAGCATGAGATGTGATATCTCAATGCTTCTAATACCAAAACTGAGACCCTTCATAAAGCATGAGATGTGATATTCAACTCCTTCCCGTTCCAAACCTGAGACCCTTCCTATAGCAAGAATGTAATATCCAACTCCTTCCCATTCCAATCCTGAGACCATTCCTATAGCATGAGATGTGATATCTCAGTGCTTCTAATAGCAAACCTGAGATCCTTCCTATGACATGAGATGGGATATCCAACTCCTTCCCGTTCCAAACCTGAGACCCTTCCTATAGCAAGAATGTAATATCCAACTCCTTCCCATTCCAATCCCGAGACCCTTCCGATAGCAGAGATGTGATATCTCAATGCTTATACCAAACCTGAGACCCTTCCTATGGCATGAGATGTCATATACTACTCCTTCCCATTCCAATCCTGAGACCCTTCCTATAGCATGAGATGTGATATCTCAATGCTTCTACCAAACCTGAGACCCTTCCTATAGCATGAGATGTGATATCCAACTCCTTCCCATTCCAATCCTGAGACCCTTCCTATAGCATGAGATGTGATATCTCAATGCTTCTAATACCAAACCTGATATCCTTCCTATAACATGAGATGTGATATCCAACCCCTTTCCATTCCAATACTGAGATCCTTCCTATACCATGAGATGTGATATCTCAATGTTTCTGATACCAAACCTGAGGGCCTTCCTATAGCAAGAGATGTAATATACAAATCATTCCCATTCCAAACCTGAGACCTTTCCTATAGCATGGGATGTGATATCCGACTCCTTCCCAATCCAATCCTGAGACCCTTCCTATAGCATGAGATGTGATTTCCAACTCGTTCCCATTCCAATCCTGAGACCCTTCCTATAGCATGAGATGTGATATCTCAATGCTTCTAATACCAAAACTGAGACCCTTCTTAAAGCATGAGATGTGATATCCAACTCCTTCCCGTGTTCCAAACCTGAGACCCTTCCTATAGCATATGTGCTACCCTTCCTATGGCATGAGATGTCATATACAACTACTTCCCATTCCAATCCGGAGACCCTTCCTATAGCATGAGATGTGATATCTCAATGCTTCTACCAAACATGAGACCCTTCCTTTAGCATGAGATGTGATATCCATCTCCTTCCCATTCCAATCCTGAGACCCTTCCTATAGCATGAGATGTGATATCTCAATGCTTCTAATACCAAACCTGAGATCCTTCCGATAACATGAGATGTGATATCCAAATCATTCCCCTTCCAAACCTGAGACCCTCCCTTTAGCATGAGATGTGATATCCAACTCCTTCCCATTCCAATCCTGAGACCCTTCTGATAGCATGAGATGTGATATCTCAGTGCTTCTAATACCAAACCTGGGACCCGTCCTATAACATGAGATATGATATCCAAATCCTTCCCATTCGAATCCTGAAACCCTTCCTTTAGCATGAGATGTGATATCTCAATGTGTCTAATAAAAAACCTGAGACCCTTCCTATAGCAAGAGATGTGGTATCCAAATCCTTCGCATTCCAATCCTGAGACCCTTCCTATAACATGGATGTGATATCCAACTCCTTCCCATTCCAATTCTGAGACCCTTCCTATACCATGAGAATTGATACCTCAATGCTTCTAATACCAAACCTGAGACCCTTCCTATAGCATGAGATGTGATATCCAAATCCTTCGCATTCCAATCCTGAGACCCTTCCTATAACATGGATGTGATATCCAACTCCTTCCCATTCCAATTCTGAGACCCTTCCTATACCATGAGAATTGATACCTCAATGCTTCTAATACCAAACCTGAGACCCTTCATATAGCATGAGATGGGATATCCAACTCCTTCCCAATCCAATCCTGAGACCCTTCCGATAGCATGAGATGTCATTTCTCAATGCTTCTACCAAAACTGAGACCCTTCCTATGGCATGAGATGTGATATCAAACTCCTTCCCATTGCAATCCTGAGACCCTTCCTATAGCTTGAGATGTGATATCCAACTCCTTCCCATTCCAATCCTGAGACCCTTCCTATACCATGAGATGTGATATCTCAATGCTTGTAGTACCAAACCTGAGACCCGTCCTACAACATGAGATGTGATATCCAAATCCTTCCCCTTCCAAGCCTGAGACCCTTCCTTTAGCATGAGATGTGATATCCAACTCCTTCCCATTCCAATCCTGAGACCCTTCCGATAGCATGAGATGTGATATCTCAATGCTTCTAATATCAAACCTGAGACCCTCCCTATAGCATGAGATGTGATATCCAAGTCCTTCCCATTCCAATCCTGAGATCCTTCCTATAGCATGAGATGTGATATCTCAATGCTTCTAATACCAAACATGATATCCTTCCTATAACATGAGATGTGATATATAAACTCCTTACCATTCCAATCCCGAGACCCTTCCGATAGCAGAGATGTGATATCTCAATGCTTATACCAAACCTGAGACCCTTCCTATGGCATGAGATGTCATATACTACTGCTTCCCATTCCAATCCTGGGACCCTTCCTATAGCATGAGATGTGATATCTCAATGCTTCTACCAAACTTGAGACCCTTCCTATAGCATGAGATGTGATATCCAACTCCTTCCCATTCCAATCCTGAGACCCTTCCTATAGCATAAGATGTGATGTCTCAATGCTTCTAATACCAAACCTGATATCCTTCCTATAACATGAGATGTGATATCCAACTCCTTTCCATTCCAATACTGAGAGCCTTCCTATACCATGAGATGTGATATCTCAATGTTTCTCATACCAAACCTGAGGCCCTTCCTATAGCAAGAGATGTGATATACAAATCCTTCCCATTCCAAACCTGAGACCCTTCCTATAGCATGAGGTGTGATATCCGACTCTTTCCCAATCCACTCCTGAGACCCTTCCTATAGCATGAGATGTAATATCACAATGCTTGTAATACCAAACCTGAGACCATTCCTATAGCATGAGATGTGATATCCAACTCCTTCCCATTCCAATCCTGAGACCCTTCCTATAGCATGAGATGTGATATCTCAATGCTTTTAATACCAAAACTGAGACCCTTCTTAAGGCATGAGATGTGATATCCAACTACTTCCCGTTCCAAACCTGAGACCCTTCCTATAGCATATGTGACATCCAACTCCTTCCCATTCCAAACCTGAGACCCTTCATATAGCAAGAATGTAATATCCAACTCCTTCCCATTCCAATCCTGAGACCATTCCTATAGCATGAGAAGTGATATCTCAATGCTTCTAATAGCAAACCTGAGATCCTTCCTATGACATGAGATGTGATATCCAATTCCTTCCCATTCCAAACCTGAGACCCTTCCTACAGCATGCGATGTGATATCTCAATCCTTCTAATACCACACCTGAGACCCGTCCTATAACATGAGATGAGATATCCAACTCCTTCCCATTCCAATCCTGAGACCCTTCCGATAGCAGAGATGTGATATCTCAATGCTTATACCAAACCTGAGACCCTTCCTATGGCATGAGATGTAATATACAACTACTACCCATTCCAATCCGGAGACCCTTCCTATAGCATGAGATGTGATATCTCAATGCTTCTACCAAACCTGAGACCCTTCCTATAGCATGAGATGTGATATCCAACTCCTTCCCACTCCAAACCTGAGACCCTTCCTATGGCATGAGATGTGATATCACAATGCTTCTAATACCAGACCTGAGATCCTTCCTATAACATGAGATGTGATATCCAATTCCTTCCCATTCCAAACCTGAGACCCTTCCTGTAGCATGAGATGTGATATCCAACTCCTTCCCATTCCAATACTGAGACCCTTCCTATAGCATGAGATGTGATATCTCAATGCTTCTAATACCAAACCTGAGAACCTTCCTATAGCATGAGACGTGATATCCAACTCCTTCCCTTTCCAAACCTGAGACCCTTCCGATAGCAGAGATGTGATATCTCAATGCTTGTACCAAACCTGAGACCCTTCCTATGGCATGAGAGGTCATATACTACTCCTTCCCATTCCAATCCTGAGACCCTTCCTATAGCATGAGATGTGATATCTCAATGCTTCTACCAAACCTGAGACCCTTCCTATAGCATGAGATGTGATATCTCAATGCTTCTAATACCAAACTTGATATCCTTCCTATAACACGAGATGTGATATCCAACTCCTTCATATTCCAATCCTGAGATCCTTCCTATACCATGAGATGTGATATTTCAATGTTTCTCATACCAAACCTGAGGCCCTTCCTATAGCAAGAGATGTGATGTACAAATCCTTCCCATTCCAAACCTGAGACCTTTCCTATAGCATCAGATGTGATATCCAACTCCTTTTCAATCCAATCCTGAGACCCTTCCTATAGCATGAGATGTAATATCACAATGCTTGTAATACCAAACCTGAGACCCTTCCTATAGCATGTGTGATATCCAACTCCTTCCCATTCCAATCCTTAGACCCTTCCTATAGCATGAGATGTGATATCTCAATGCTTCTAATACCAAACCTGAGACCCTTCTTAAAGCATGAGATGGGATATCCAACTCCTTCCTATTCCAATCCTGAGACCCTTACGATAGCATGAGATGTGATATCCAACTCCTTCCCATTTCAATCCTGAGACCCTTCCTATAGCATGAGATGTGTTATCTCAATGTTTCTAATACCAAACCTGAGATCCTTCCTATAACATGAGATGTGATATCCAACTCCTTCCCATTCCAAACCGGAGACCCTTCCTTTAGCATGAGATGTGATATCAAACTCCTTCCCATGCCAATCCTGAGACCCTTACTATAGCATGAGATGTGATATCTCAATGCTTCTAATACCAAACCTGAGAGCCTTCATATAACATGATATGTGATATCCAACTCCTTCTCATTCCAAACCTGAGATCCTTCCTATAGCCTGAGATGTGATATCCAACTCCTTCCCATTCCAAACCTGAGACCCTTCCTATAGCATGAGATGTGATATCTCAATGCTTCTAATACCAAACCTGAGACCCTTGTTATAGCATGAGATGTGATATCCAACTCCTTCCCATCCCAAACCAGAGACCCTTCCTATAGTATGAAATGTGATATCTCAAAGCTTCTAATACCAAACCTGAGACCCTTCATATAGCATGAGATGTTATCTCCAACTCCTTCCCATCCCAAAACAGAGACCCTTCCTATAGCATGAGATGTGATATCTCAATGCTTCTAATACCAAACCTGATATCCTTCCTATAACATGAGATGTGATATCCAACTCCTTCCCATTCCAATCCTGAGATCCTTCCTATACCATGAGATGTGATATCTCAATGTTTCTCATACCAAACCTGAGGCCCTTCCTATAGCAAGAGATGTGATATACAAATCCTCCCCATTCCAAACCTGAGACCCTTCCTATAGCATGAGATGTAATATCGCAATGCTTGTAATACCAAACCTGAGACCCTTCCTATAGCATGAGATGTGATATCCAACTCCTTCCCATTCCAATCCTGAGACCCTTCCTAGAGCATGAGATGTGATATCTCAATGCTTCTAATACCAAAACTGAGACCCTTCTTAAAGCATGAGATGTGATATCCAACTCCTTCCCGTTCCAAACCTGAGACCCTTCCTATAGCAAGAATGTAATATCCAACTCCTTCCCATTCCAATCCTGAGACCATTCCTATAGCATGAGATGTGATATCTCAGTGCTTCTAATAGCAAACCTGAGATACTTCCTATGACATGAGATGGGATATCCAACTCCTTCCCGTTCCAAACCTGAGACCCTTCCTATAGCAAGAATGTAATATCCAACTCCTTCCCATTCCAATCCCGAGACCCTTCCGATAGCAGAGATGTGATATCTCAATGCTTATACCAAACCTGAGACCCTTCCTATGGCATGAGATGTCATATACTACTCCTTCCCATTCCAATCCTGAGACCCTTCCTATAGCATGAGATGTGATATCTTAATGCTTCTACCAAACCTGAGACCCTTCCTATAGCATGAGATCTGATATCCAACTCCTTCCCATTCCAATCCTGAGACCCTTCCTATAGCATGAGATGTGATATCTCAATGCTTCTAATACCAAACCTGATATCCTTCCTATAACATGAGATGTGATATCCAACCCCTTTCCATTCCAATACTGAGATCCTTCCTATACCATGAGATGTGATATCTCAATGTTTCTGATACCAAACCTGAGGCCCTTCCTATAGCAAGAGATGTGATATACAAATCATTCCCATTCCAAACCTGAGACCTCTCCTATAGCATGGGATGTGATATCCGACTCCTTCCCAATCCAATCCTGAGACCCTTCCTATAGCATGAGATGTGATATCCAACTCGTTCCCATTCCAATCCTGAGACCCTTCCTATAGCATGAGATGTGATATCTCAATGCTTCTAATACCAAAACTGAGACCCTTCTTAAAGCATGAGATGTGATATCCAACTCCTTCCCGTGTTCCAAACCTGAGACCCTTCCTATAGCATATGTGCTACCCTTCCTATGGCATGAGATGTCATATACAACTACTTCCCATTCCAATCCAGAGACCCTTCCTATAGCATGAGATGTGATATCTCAATGCTTCTACCAAACCTGAGACCCTTCCTATAGCATGAGATGTGATATCCAACTCCTTCCCATTCCAATCCTGAGACCCTTCCTATATCATGAGATGTGATATCTCAATGCTTCTAATACCAAACCTGATATTCTTCCTATAACATGAGATGTGATATCTCAATGTTTCTCATACCAAACCTGAGGCCCTTCCTATAGCAAGAGATGTGATGTACAAACCCTTCCCATTCCAAACCTGAGACCCTTCCTATAGCATGAGATGTGATATCCAACTCCTTCCCAATCCAATCCTGAGACCCTTCCTATAGCATGAGATATAATATCACAATGCTTGTAATACCAAACCTGAGACCCTTCCTATAGCATAAGATGTGATATCCAACTCCTTCCCATTCCAATCCTTAGACCCTTCCTATAGCATGAGATGTGATATCTCAATGCTTCTAATACCAAACCTGAGACCCTTCTTAAAGCATGAGATGGGATATCCAACTCCTTCCTATTCCAATCCTGAGACCCTTACGATAGCAGAGATGTGATATCTCAATGCTTATACCAAACCTGAGACTCTTCCTATGGCATGAGATGTGATATCCAACTCCTTCCCATTCCAATCCTGAGACCCTTCCTATAGCATGAGATGTGATATCTCAATGCTTCTATCAAACCTGAGACCCTTCCTATTGCATGAGATGTGATATCAAACTCCTTCCCATTCCAATCCTGAAACCCTTCCTATACCATGAGATGTGATATCTCAATGTTTCTAATACCAAACCTGAGACCCATCCTAAAACATGAGATGTGAAATCCAAATCCTTCCCCTTCCAAACTTGAGACCCTTCCTATAGCTTGAGATGTGATATCAAACTCCTTCCCATTCCAATCCTGAGATAGCTTGAGATGTGATATCCAACTCCTTCCCATTCCAATCCTGAGACC
The DNA here is from genome assembly GCF_040938575.1 of Ambystoma mexicanum. NCBI lineage: Eukaryota > Metazoa > Chordata > Amphibia > Caudata > Ambystomatidae > Ambystoma > Ambystoma mexicanum. The sequence continues at coordinate 571,483,862 of NC_090932.1, read as the reverse complement.
CTTCCGATAGCATGAGATGTGATATCTTAATGTTTCTCTTACCAAACCTGAGGCCCTTCCTATAGCAAGAGATGTGATGTACAAATCCTTCCCATTCCAAACCTGAGACCCTTCCTATAGCATGAGATGTGATATCCAACTCCTTCCCAATCCAATCCTGAAACCCTTCCTATAGCATGAGATGTAATATCACAATGTTTGTAATACCAAACCTGAGACCCTTCCTATAGCATGAGATGTGATATCCAACTCCTTCCCATTCCAATCCTGAGACCCTTCCTATAGCATGAGATGTGATATCTCAATGCTTCTAATACCAAACCTGAGATCCTTCCGATAGCATGAGATGTGATATCTCAATGCTTCTAATACCAAACGTGAGATCTTCCTATAACATGAGATGTGATATCCAAATCCTTCCACTTCCAAACCTGAAACCCTCCCTTTAGCATGAGATGTGATATCCGACTCCTTCCCATTCCAATCCTGAGACCCTTCTGGTAGCATGAGATGTGATATCTCAATGCTTCTAATACCAAACCTGAGATCCTTCCTATAGCATGAGATGTGATATCCAACTCCTTCCCATTCCAAACCTGAGACCCTTCCTATAGCATGAGATGTGATATCTCAATGCTTCTAATACCAAACCTGAGATCCTTCCTATAACATGAGATGTGATATCTCAATGCTTCTAAAACCAAACATGAGAACTATCCTGTAACATGTGAAATCCAAATCATTCCCTTTCCAGACCTGAGACCCTTCCTATAGCTTGAGATGTGATATCAAACTCCTTCCCATTCCAATCCTGAGATAGCTTGAGATGTGCTATCCAACTCCTTCCCATTCCAATCCTGAGACCCTTCCTATACCATGAGATGTGATATCTCAATGCTTCTAATACCAAACCTGACACCCGTCCTAAAACATATGTGAGATCCAAATCCTTCCCCTTCCAAACCTGAGACCTTTCCTTTAGCATGTGATGTGATATCCAACTCCTTCCCATTCCAATCCTGAGACCTTTCCTATAGCATGATATGTGATATCTCAATGCTTCTAATACCAAACCTGAGATCCTTCCTATAACATGAGATTTGTATCCAACTCCTTCCCATTCCAAACCTGAGACCCTTCCGATAGCATGAGATGTGATATCTCAGTGCTTCTAATAGCAAACCTGAGATCCTTCCTATGACATGAGATGGGATATCCAAATCCTTCCCCTTCCAAACCTGAGACCTTTCCTTTAGCATGTGATGTGATATCCAACTCCTTCCCATTCCAATCCTGAGACCTTTCCTATAACATCAGATGTGATATCTTACTGCTTCTAAAACCAAACCTGAGAACCATCCTATAACATATGTGAAATCCAAATCCTTCCCTTTCCAAACCTGAGACCCTTCCGATAGCATGAGATGTGATATCTCAATGCTTCTAAAACCAAACATGAGAACCATCCTACAACATGAGATGTGAAATCCAAATCCTTCCCTTTCCAAACCTGAGACCCTTCCTATAGCATGAGATGTGATATCTCAATGCTTCTAATACCAAACCTGATATCCTTCCTATAACATGAGATGTGATATCCAACCCCTTTCCATTCCAATACTGAGATCCTTCCTATACCATGAGATGTGATATCTCAATGTTTCTGATACCAAACCTGAGGCCCTTCCTATAGCAAGAGATGTGATATACAAATCATTCCCATTCCAAACCTGAGACCTCTCCTATAGCATGGGATGTGATATCCGACTCCTTCCCAATCCAATCCTGAGACCCTTCCTATAGCATGAGATGTGATATCCAACTCGTTCCCATTCCAATCCTGAGACCCTTCCTATAGCATGAGATGTGATATCTCAATGCTTCTAATACCAAAACTGAGACCCTTCTTAAAGCATGAGATGTGATATCCAACTCCTTCCCGTGTTCCAAACCTGAGACCCTTCCTATAGCATATGTGCTACCCTTCCTATGGCATGAGATGTCATATACAACTACTTCCCATTCCAATCCAGAGACCCTTCCTATAGCATGAGATGTGATATCTCAATGCTTCTACCAAACCTGAGACCCTTCCTATAGCATGAGATGTGATATCCAACGCCTTCCCATTCCAATCCTGAGACCCTTCCTATATCATGAGATGTGATATCTCAATGCTTCTAATACCAAACCTGATATCCTTCCTATAACATGAGATGTGATATCTCAATGTTTCTCATACCAAACCTGAGGCCCTTCCTATAGCAAGAGATGTGATGTACAAACCCTTCCCATTCCAAACCTGAGACCCTTCCTATAGCATGAGATGTGATATCCAACTCCTTCCCAATCCAATCCTGAGACCCTTCCTATAGCATGAGATATAATATCACAATGCTTGTAATACCAAACCTGAGACCCTTCCTATAGCATAAGATGTGATATCCAACTCCTTCCCATTCCAATCCTTAGACCCTTCCTATAGCATGAGATGTGATATCTCAATGCTTCTAATACCAAACCTGAGACCCTTCTTAAAGCATGAGATGGGATATCCAACTCCTTCCTATTCCAATCCTGAGACCCTTACGATAGCAGAGATGTGATATCTCAATGCTTATACCAAACCTGAGACTCTTCCTATGGCATGAGATGTGATATCCAACTCCTTCCCATTCCAATCCTGAGACCCTTCCTATAGCATGAGATGTGATATCTCAATGCTTCTATCAAACCTGAGACCCTTCCTATTGCATGAGATGTGATATCAAACTCCTTCCCATTCCAATCCTGAAACCCTTCCTATACCATGAGATGTGATATCTCAATGTTTCTAATACCAAACCTGAGACCCATCCTAAAACATGAGATGTGAAATCCAAATCCTTCCCCTTCCAAACTTGAGACCCTTCCTATAGCTTGAGATGTGATATCAAACTCCTTCCCATTCCAATCCTGAGATAGCTTGAGATGTGATATCCAACTCCTTCCCATTCCAATCCTGAGACCCTTCCGATAGCATGAGATGTGATATCTTAATGTTTCTCTTACCAAACCTGAGGCCCTTCCTATAGCAAGAGATGTGATGTACAAATCCTTCCCATTCCAAACCTGAGACCCTTCCTATAGCATGAGATGTGATATCCAACTCCTTCCCAATCCAATCCTGAAACCCTTCCTATAGCATGAGATGTAATATCACAATGTTTGTAATACCAAACCTGAGACCCTTCCTATAGCATGAGATGTGATATCCAACTCCTTCCCATTCCAATCCTGAGACCCTTCCTATAGCATGAGATGTGATATCTCAATGCTTCTAATACCAAACCTGAGATCCTTCCGATAGCATGAGATGTGATATCTCAATGCTTCTAATACCAAACCTGAGATCTTCCTATAACATGAGATGTGATATCCAAATCCTTCCACTTCCAAACCTGAAACCCTCCCTTTAGCATGAGATGTGATATCCGACTCCTTCCCATTCCAATCCTGAGACCCTTCTGGTAGCATGAGATGTGATATCTCAATGCTTCTAATACCAAACCTGAGATCCTTCCGATAGCATGAGATCTGATATCTCAATGCTTCTAACACCAAACCTGAGATCCTTCCTATAGCATGAGATGTGATATCCAACTCCTTCCCATTCCAAACCTGAGACCCTTCCTATAGCATGAGATGTGATATCTCAATGCTTCTAATACCAAACCTGAGATCCTTCCTATAACATGAGATGTGATATCTCAATGCTTCTAAAACCAAACATGAGAACTATCCTGTAACATGTGAAATCCAAATCATTCCCTTTCCAAACCTGAGACCCTTCCTATAGCTTGAGATGTGATATCAAACTCCTTCCCATTCCAATCCTGAGATAGCTTGAGATGTGCTATCCAACTCCTTCCCATTCCAATCCTGAGACCCTTCCTATACCATGAGATGTGATATCTCAATGCTTCTAATACCAAACCTGACACCCGTCCTAAAACATATGTGAGATCCAAATCCTTCCCCTTCCAAACCTGAGACCTTTCCTTTAGCATGTGATGTGATATCCAACTCCTTCCCATTCCAATCCTGAGACCTTTCCTATAGCATGATATGAGATATCTCAATGCTTCTAATACCAAACCTGAGATCCTTCCTATAACATGAGATTTGTATCCAACTCCTTCCCATTCCAAACCTGAGACCCTTCCGATAGCATGAGATGTGATATCTCAGTGCTTCTAATAGCAAACCTGAGATCCTTCCTATGACATGAGATGGGATATCCAAATCCTTCCCCTTCCAAACCTGAGACCTTTCCTTTAGCATGTGATGTGATATCCAACTCCTTCCCATTCCAATCCTGAGACCTTTCCTATAACATCAGATGTGATATCTTACTGCTTCTAAAACCAAACCTGAGAACCATCCTATAACATATGTGAAATCCAAATCCTTCCCTTTCCAAACCTGAGACCCTTCCGATAGCATGAGATGTGATATCTCAATGCTTCTAAAACCAAACATGAGAACCATCCTACAACATGAGATGTGAAATCCAAATCCTTCCCTTTCCAAACCTGAGACCCTTCCTATAGCTTGAGAAGTGATATCTCAATGCTTCTAATAGCAAACCTGAGATCCTTCCTATGACATGAGATGTGATATCCAATTCCTTCCCATTCCAAACCTGAGACCCTTCCTACAGCATGCGATGTGATATCTCAATCCTTCTAATACCACACCTGAGACCCGTCCTATAACATGAGATGAGATATCCAAGTCCTTCCCATCCCAATCCTGAGACCTTTCCTATAGCATGAGATGTGATATCTCAATGCTTCTAATACCAAACCTGAGACCCTTCCTATAACATGAGATGGGATATCCAACTCCTTCCCATTCCAATCCTGAGACCCTTCCGATAGCAGAGATGTGATATCTCAATGCTTATACCAAACCTGAGACCCTTCCTATGGCATGAGATGTAATATACAACTACTACCCATTCCAATCCGGAGACCCTTCCTATAGCATGAGATGTGATATCTCAATGCTTCTACCAAACCTGAGACCCTTCCTATAGCATGAGATGTGATATCCAACTCCTTCCCACTCCAAACCTGAGACCCTTCCTATGGCATGAGATGTGATATCACAATGCTTCTAATACCAGACCTGAGATCCTTCCTATAACATGAGATGTGATATCCAATTCCTTCCCATTCCAAACCTGAGACCCTTCCTGTAGCATGAGATGTGATATCCAACTCCTTCCCATTCCAATACTGAGACCCTTCCTATAGCATGAGATGTGATATCTCAATGCTTCTAATACCAAACCTGAGAACCTTCCTATAGCATGAGACGTGATATCCAACTCCTTCTCTTTCCAAACCTGAGACCCTTCCGATAGCAGAGATGTGATATCTCAATGCTTGTACCAAACCTGAGACCATTCCTATGGCATGAGAGGTCATATACTACTCCTTCCCATTCCAATCCTGAGACCCTTCCTATAGCATGAGATGTGATATCTCAATGCTTCTACCAAACCTGAGACCCTTCCTATAGCATGAGATGTGATATCTCAATGCTTCTAATACCAAACTTGATATCCTTCCTATAACACGAGATGTGATATCCAACTCCTTCACATTCCAATCCTGAGATCCTTCCTATACCATGAGATGTGATATTTCAATGTTTCTCATACCAAACCTGAGGCCCTTCCTATAGCAAGAGATGTGATGTACAAATCCTTCCCATTCCAAACCTGAGACCCTTCCTATAGCATCAGATGTGATATCCAACTACTTCCCAATCCAATCCTGAGACCCTTCCTATAGCATGAGATGTGATATCTCAATGCTTCTAATACCAAACCTGAGACCCTTCTTAAAGCATGAGATGGGATATCCAACTCCTTCCTATTCCAATCCTGAGACCCTTACGATAGCATGAGATGTGATATCCAACTCCTTCCCATTTCAATCCTGAGACCCTTCCTATAGCATGAGATGTGTTATCTCAATGTTTCTAATACCAAACCTGAGATCCTTCCTATAACATGAGATGTGATATCCAACTCCTTCCCATTCCAAACCGGAGACCCTTCCTTTAGCATGAGATGTGATATCAAACTCCTTCCCATGCCAATCCTGAGACCCTTACTATAGCATGAGATGTGATATCTCAATGCTTCTAATACCAAACCTGAGAGCCTTCATATAACATGATATGTGATATCCAACTCCTTCTCATTCCAAAACTGAGATCCTTCCTATAGCGTGAGATGTGATATCCAACTCCTTCCCATTCCAAACCTGAGACCCTTCCTATAGCATGAGATGTGATATCTCAATGCTTCTAATACCAAACCTGAGACCCTTGTTATAGCATGAGATGTGATATCCAACTCCTTCCCATCCCAAACCAGAGACCCTTCCTATAGTATGAAATGTGATATCTCAAAGCTTCTAATACCAAACCTGAGACCCTTCATATAGCATGAGATGTTATCTCCAACTCCTTCCCATCCCAAAACAGAGACACTTCCTATAGCATGAGATGTGATATCTCAATGCTTCTAATACCAAACCTGATATCCTTCCTATAACATGAGATGTGATATCCAACTCCTTCCCATTCCAATCCTGAGATCCTTCCTATACCATGAGATGTGATATCTCAATGTTTCTCATACCAAACCTGAGGCCCTTCCTATAGCAAGAGATGTGATATACAAATCCTCCCCATTCCAAACCTGAGACCCTTCCTATAGCATGAGATGTAATATCGCAATGCTTGTAATACCAAACCTGAGACCCTTCCTATAGCATGAGATGTGATATCCAACTCCTTCCCATTCCAATCCTGAGACCCTTCCTATAGCATGAGATGTGATATCTCAATGCTTCTAATACCAAAACTGAGACCCTTCTTAAAGCATGAGATGTGATATCCAACTCCTTCCCGTTCCAAACCTGAGACCCTTCCTATAGCAAGAATGTAATATCCAACTCCTTCCCATTCCAATCCTGAGACCATTCCTATAGCATGAGATGTGATATCTCAGTGCTTCTAATAGCAAACCTGAGATCCTTCCTATGACATGAGATGGGATATCCAACTCCTTCCCATTCCAAACCTGAGACCCTTCCTATAGCAAGAATGTAATATCCAACTCCTTCCCATTCCAATCCTGAGACCATTCCTATAGCATGAGATGTGATATCTCAGTGCTTCTAATAGCAAACCTGAGATCCTTCCTATGACATGAGATGGGATATCCAATTCCTTCCCATTCCAATCCTGAGACACTTCCGATAGCAGAGATGTGATATCTCAATGCTTATACCAAACCTGAGACCCTTCCTATGGCATGAGATGTCATATACTACTCCTTCCCATTCCAATCCTGAGACCCTTCCTATAGCATGAGATGTGATATCTCAATGCTTCTACCAAACCTGAGACCCTTCCTATAGCATGAGATGTGATATCCAACTCCTTCCCATTCCAATCCTGAGACCCTTCCTATAGCATGAGATGTGATATCTCAATGCTTCTAATACCAAACCTGATATCCTTCCTATAACATGAGATGTGATATCCAACCCCTTTCCATTCCAATACTGAGATCCTTCCTATACCATGAGATGTGATATCTCAATGTTTCTGATACCAAACCTGAGGCCCTTCCTATAGCAAGAGATGTGATATACAAATCATTCCCATTCCAAACCTGAGACCTTTCCTATAGCATGGGATGTGATATCCGACTCCTTCCCAATCCAATCCTGAGACCCTTCCTATAGCATGAGATGTGATATCCAACTTGTTCCCATTCCAATCCTGAGACCCTTCCTATAGCATGAGATGTGATATCTCAATGCTTCTAATACCAAAACTGAGACCCTTCTTAAAGCATGAGATGTGATATCCAACTCCTTCCCGTGTTCCAAACCTGAGACCCTTCCTATAGCATATGTGCTACCCTTCCTATGGCATGAGATGTCATATACAACTACTTCCCATTCCAATCCGGAGACCCTTCCTATAGCATGAGATGTGATATCTCAGTGTTTCTACCAAACCTGAGACCCTTCCTATAGCATGAGATGTGATATCCAACTCCTTCCCATTAGAATCCTGAGACCCTTCCTATATCATGAGATGTGATATCTCAATGCTTCTAATACCAAACCTGATAACCTTCCTATAACATGAGATGTGATATCTCAATGTTTGTCATACCAAACCTGAGGCCCTTCCTATAGCAAGAGATGTGATGTACAAACCCTTCCCATTCCAATCCTGAGACCCTTCCTATAGCATGAGATGTGATATCCAACTCCTTCCCAATCCAATCCTGAGACCCTTCCTATAGCATGAGATATAATATCACAATGCTTGTAATACCAAACCTGAGACCCTTCCTATAGCATAAGATGTGATATCCAACTCCTTCCCATTCCAATCCTTAGACCCTTCCTATAGCATGAGATGTGATATCTCAATGCTTCTAATACCAAACCTGAGACCCTTCTTAAAGCATGAGATGGGATATCCAACTCCTTCCTATTCCAATCCTGAGACCCTTACGATAGCAGAGATGTGATATCTCAATGCTTATACCAAACCTGAGACTCTTCCTATGGCATGAGATGTGATATCCAACTCCTTCCCATTCCAATCCTGAGACCCTTCCTATAGCATGAGATGTGATATCTCAATGCTTCTATCAAACCTGAGACCCTTCCTATTGCATGAGATGTGATATCCAACTCCTTCCCATTCCAATCCTGAAACCCTTCCTATACCATGAGATGTGATATCTCAATGTTTCTAATACCAAACCTGAGACCCGTCCTAAAACATGAGATGTGAAATCCAAATCCTTCCCCTTCCAAACTTGAGACCCTTCCTATAGCTTGAGATGTGATATCAAACTCCTTCCCATTCCAATCCTGAGATAGCTTGAGATGTGATATCCAACTCCTTCCCATTCCAATCCTGAGACCCTTCCGATAGCATGAGATGGGATATCTTAATGTTTCTCTTACCAAACCTGAGGCCCTTCCTATAGCAAGAGATGTGATGTACAAATCCTTCCCATTCCAAACCTGAGACCCTTCCTATAGCATGAGATGTGATATCCAACTCCTTCCCAATCCAATCCTGAAACCCTTCCTATAGCATGAGATGTAATATCACAATGTTTGTAATACCAAACCTGAGACCCTTCCTATAGCATGAGATGTGATATCCAACTCCTTCCCATTCCAATCCTGAGACCCTTCTATAGCATGAGATGTGATATCTCAATGCTTCTAATACCAAACCTGAGATCCTTCCGATAGCATGAGATGTGATATCTCAATGCTTCTAATACCAAACCTGAGATCTTCCTATAACATGAGATGTGATATCCAAATCCTTCCACTTCCAAACCTGAAACCCTCCCTTTAGCATGAGATGTGATATCCGACTCCTTCCCATTCCAATCCTGAGACCCTTCTGGTAGCATGAGATGTGATATCTCAATGCTTCTAATACCAAACCTGAGATCCTTCCGATAGCATGAGATCTGATATCTCAATGCTTCTAACACCAAACCTGAGATCCTTCCTATAGCATGAGATGTGATATCCAACTCCTTCTCATTCCAAACCTGAGACCCTTCCTATAGCATGAGATGTGATATCTCAATGCTTCTAATACCAAACCTGAGATCCTTCCTATAACATGAGATGTGATATCTCAATGCTTCTAAAACCAAACATGAGAACTATCCTGTAACATGTGAAATCCAAATCATTCCCTTTCCAAACCTGAGACCCTCCCTATAGCTTGAGATGTGATATCAAACTCCTTCCCATTCCAATCCTGAGATAGCTTGAGATGTGCTATCCAACTCCTTCCCATTCCAATCCTGAGACCCTTCCTATACCATGAGATGTGATATCTCAATGCTTCTAATACCAAACCTGACACCCGTCCTAAAACATATGTGAGATCCAAATCCTTCCCCTTCCAAACCTGAGACCTTTCCTTTAGCATGTGATGTGATATCCAACTCCTTCCCATTCCAATCCTGAGACCTTTCCTATAGCATGATATGTGATATCTCAATGCTTCTAATACCAAACCTGAGATCCTTCCTATAACATGAGATTTGTATCCAACTCCTTCCCATTCCAAACCTGAGACCCTTCCTATAGCATGAGATGTGATATCTTACTGCTTCTAAAACCAAACCTGAGAACCATCCTATAACATATGTGAAATCCAAATCCTTCCCTTTCCAAACCTGAGACCCTTCCGATAGCATGAGATGTGATATCTCAATGCTTCTAAAACCAAACATGAGAACCATCCTACAACATGAGTTGTGAAATCCAAATCCTTCCCTTTCCAAACCTGAGACCCTTCCTATAGCTTGAGAAGTGATATCTCAATGCTTCTAATAGCAAACCTGAGATCCTTCCTATGACATGAGATGTGATATCCAATTCCTTCCCATTCCAAACCTGAGACCCTTCCTACAGCATGCGATGTGATATCTCAATCCTTCTAATACCACACCTGAGACCCATCCTATAACATGAGATGAGATATCCAAGTCCTTCCCATCCCAATCCTGAGACCTTTCCTATAGCATGAGATGTGATATCTCAATGCTTCTAATACCAAACCTGAGACCCTTCCTATAACATGAGATGGGATATCCAACTCCTTCCCATTCCAATCCTGAGACCCTTCCGATAGCAGAGATGTGATATCTCAATGCTTATACCAAACCTGAGACCCTTCCTATAGCATGAGATGTGATATCCAACTCCTTCCCACTCCAAACCTGAGACCCTTCCTATGGCATGAGATGTGATATCACAATGCTTCTAATACCAGACCTGAGATCCTTCCTATAACATGAGATGTGATATCCAATTCCTTCCCATTCCAAACCTGAGACCCTTCCTGTAGCATGAGATGTGATATCCAACTCCTTCCCATTCCAATACTGAGACCCTTCCTATAGCATGAGATGTGATATCTCAATGCTTCTAATACCAAACCTGAGAACCTTCCTATAGCATGAGACGTGATATCCAACTCCTTCCCTTTCCAAACCTGAGACCCTTCCGATAGCAGAGATGTGATATCTCAATGGTTGTACCAAACCTGAGACCATTCCTATGGCATGAGAGGTCATATACTACTCCTTCCCATTCCAATCCTGAGACCCTTCCTATAGCATGAGATGTGATATCTCAATGCTTCTACCAAACCTGAGACCCTTCCTATAGCATGAGATGTGATATCTCAATGCTTCTAATACCAAACTTGATATCCTTCCTATAACACGAGATGTGATATCCAACTCCTTCACATTCCAAACCTGAGACCCTTCCTATGGCATGAGATGTGATATCACAATGCTTCTAATACCAGACCTGAGATCCTTCCTATAACATGAGATGTGATATCCAATTCCTTCCCATTCCAAACCTGAGACCCTTCCTGTAGCATGAGATGTGATATCCAACTCCTTCCCATTCCAATACTGAGACCCTTCCTATAGCATGAGATGTGATATCTCAATGCTTCTAATACCAAACCTGAGAACCTTCCTATAGCATGAGACGTGATATCCAACTCCTTCCCTTTCCAAACCTGAGACCCTTCCGATAGCAGAGATGTGATATCTCAATGTTTGTACCAAACCTGAGACCATTCCTATGGCATGAGAGGTCATATACTACTCCTTCCCATTCCAATCCTGAGACCCTTCCTATAGCATGAGATGTGATATCTCAATGCTTCTACCAAACCTGAGACCCTTCCTATAGCATGAGATGTGATATCTCAATGCTTCTAATACCAAACTTGATATCCTTCCTATAACACGAGATGTGATATCCAACTCCTTCACATTCCAATCCTGAGATCCTTCCTATACCATGAGATGTGATATTTCAATGTTTCTCATACCAAACCTGAGGCCCTTCCTATAGCAAGAGATGTGATGTACAAATCCTTCCCATTCCAAACCTGAGACCCTTCCTATAGCATCAGATGTGATATCCAACTACTTCCCAATCCAATCCTGAGACCCTTACTATAGCATGAGATGTAATATCACAATGCTTGTAATACCAAACCTGAGACCCTTCCTATAGCATGTGTGATATCCAACTCCTTCCCATTCCAATCCTTAGACCCTTCCTATAGCATGAGATGTGATATCTCAATGCTTCTAATACCAAACCTGAGACCCTTCTTAAAGCATGAGATGGGATATCCAACTCCTTCCTATTCCAATCCTGAGACCCTTACGATAGCATGAGATGTGATATCCAACTCCTTCCCATTTCAATCCTGAGACCCTTCCAATAGCATGAGATGTGTTATCTCAATGTTTCTAATACCAAACCTGAGATCCTTCCTATAACATGAGATGTGATATCCAACTCCTTCCCATTCCAAACCGGAGACCCTTCCTTTAGCATGAGATGTGATATCAAACTCCTTCCCATGCCAATCCTGAGACCCTTACTATAGCATGAGATGTGATATCTCAATGCTTCTAATACCAAACCTGAGAGCCTTCATATAACATGATATGTGATATCCAACTCCTTCTCATTCCAAAACTGAGATCCTTCCTATAGCCTGAGATGTGATATCCAACTCCTTCCCATTCCAAACCTGAGACCCTTCCTATAGCATGAGATGTGATATCTCAATGCTTCTAATACCAAACCTGAGACCCTTGTTATAGCATGAGATGTGATATCCAACTCCTTCCCATCCCAAACCAGAGACCCTTCCTATAGTATGAAATGTGATATCTCAAAGCTTCTAATACCAAACCTGAGACCCTTCATATAGCATGAGATGTTATCTCCAACTCCTTCCCATCCCAAAACAGAGACACTTCCTATAGCATGAGATGTGATATCTCAATGCTTCTAATACCAAACCTGATATCCTTCCTATAACATGAGATGTGATATCCAACTCCTTCCCATTCCAATCCTGAGATCCTTCCTATACCATGAGATGTGATATCTCAATGTTTCTCATACCAAACCTGAGGCCCTTCCTATAGCAAGAGATGTGATATACAAATCCTCCCCACTCCAAACCTGAGACCCTTCCTATAGCATGAGATGTAATATCGCAATGCTTGTAATACCAAACCTGAGACCCTTCCTATAGCATGAGATGTGATATCCAACTCCTTCCCATTCCAATCCTGAGACCCTTCCTATAGCATGAGATGTGATATCTCAATGCTTCTAATACCAAAACTGAGACCCTTCTTAAAGCATGAGATGTGATATTCAACTCCTTCCCGTTCCAAACCTGAGACCCTTCCTATAGCAAGAATGTAATATCCAACTCCTTCCCATTCCAATCCTGACACCATTCCTATAGCATGAGATGTGATATCTCAGTGCTTCTAATAGCAAACCTGAGATCCTTCCTATGACATGAGATGGGATATCCAACTCCTTCCCATTGCAAACCTGAGACTCTTCCTATAGCAAGAATGTAATATCCAACTCCTTCCCATTCCAATCCCGAGACCCTTCCGATAGCAGAGATGTGATATCTCAATGCTTATACCAAACCTGAGACCCTTCCTATGGCATGAGATGTCATATACTACTCCTTCCCATTCCAATCCTGAGACCCTTCCTATAGCATGAGATGTGATATCTCAATGCTTCTACCAAACATGAGACCCTTCCTATAGCATGAGATGTGATATCCAACTCCTTCCCATTCCAATCCTGAGACCCTTCCTATAGCATGAGATGTGATATCTCAATGCTTCTAATACCAAACCTGATATCCTTCCTATAACATGAGATGTGATATCCAACCCCTTTCCATTCCAATACTGAGATCCTTCCTATACCATGAGATGTGATATCTCAATGTTTCTGATACCAAGTCTGAGGCCCTTCCTATAGCAAGAGATGTGATATACAAATCATTCCCATTCCAAACCTGAGACCTTTCCTATAGCATGGGATGTGATATCCGACTCCTTCCCAATCCAAACCTGAGACCCTTCCCATTGCATGAGATGTGATATCCAACTCCTTCCCATTCCAATCCTTAGACCCTTCCTATAGCATGAGATGTGATATCTCAATGCTTCTAATACCAAACCTGAGACCCTTCTTAAAGCATGAGATGGGATATCCAACTCCTTCCTATTCCAATCCTGAGACCCTTACGATAGCAGAGATGTGATCTCTCAATGCTTATACCAAACCTGAGACTCTTCCTATGGCATGAGATGTGATATCCAACTCCTTCCCATTCCAATCCTGAGACCCTTCCTATAGCATGAGATGTGATATCTCAATCCTTCTATCAAACCTGAGACCCTTCCTATTGCATGAGATGTGATATCCAACTCCTTCCCATTCCAATCCTGAGACCCTTCCTATAGCATGAGATGTGATATCTCAGTGCTTCTAATACCAAACCTGAGATCCTTCCGATAGCATGAGATGTGATATCTCAATGCTTCTAATACCAAACCTGAGATCTTCCTATAACATGAGATGTGATATCCAAATCCTTCCACTTCCAAACCTGAAACCCTCCCTTTAGCATGAGATGTGATATCCGACTCCTTCCCATTCCAATCCTGAGACCCTTCTGGTAGCATGAGATGTGATATCTCAATGCTTCTAATACCAAACCTGAGATCCTTCCGATAGCATGAGATCTGATATCTCAATGCTTCTAACACCAAACCTGAGATCCTTCCTATAGCATGAGATGTGATATCCAACTCCTTCCCATTCCAAACCTGAGACCCTTCCTATAGCATGAGATGTGATATCTCAATGCTTCTAATACCAAACCTGAGATCCTTCCTATAACATGAGATGTGATATCTCAATGCTTCTAAAAACCAAACATGAGAACTATCCTGTAACATGTGAAATCCAAATCATTCCCTTTCCAAACCTGAGACCCTTCCTATAGCTTGAGATGTGATATCAAACTCCTTCCCATTCCAATCCTGAGATAGCTTGAGATGTGCTATCCAACTCCTTCCCATTCCAATCCTGAGACCCTTCCTATACCATGAGATGTGATATCTCAATGCTTCTAATACCAAACCTGACACCCGTCCTAAAACATATGTGAGATCCAAATCCTTCCCCTTCCAAACCTGAGACCTTTCCTTTAGCATGTGATGTGATATCCAACTACTTCCCATTCTAATCCTGAGACCTTTCCTATAGCATGATATGTGATATCTCAATGCTTCTAATACCAAACCTGAGATCCTTCCTATAACATGAGATTTGTATCCAACTCCTTCCCATTCCAAACCTGAGACCCTTCCTATAGCATGAGATGTGATATCTTACTGCTTCTAAAACCAAACCTGAGAACCATCCTATAACATATGTGAAATCCAAATCCTTCCCTTTCCAAACCTGAGACCCTTCCGATAGCATGAGATGTGATATCTCAATGCTTCTAAAACCAAACATGAGAACCATCCTACAACATGAGATGTGAAATCCAAATCCTTCCCTTTCCAAACCTGAGACCCTTCCTATAGCTTGAGATGTGATATCAAACTCCTTCCCATTCCAATCCTGAGATAGCTTGAGATGTGATATCCAACTCCTTCCCATTCCAATCCTGGGACCCTTCCGATAGCATGAGATGTGATATCTCAATGCTTCTAATATCAAAACTGAGACCCTCCCTATAGCATGAGATGTGATATCTAAGTCCTTCCCATTCCTATCCTGAGACCCTTCCGATAGCAGAGATGTGATATCTCAATGCTTATACCAAATCTGAGACCCTTCCTATGGCATGAGATGTGATATCCAACTCCTTCCCATTCCAATCCTGAGACCCTTCCTATAGCATGAGATGTGAAATCTCAATGCTTCTATCAAACCTGAGACCCTTCCTTTAGCATGACATGTGATATCCAACTCCTTCCCATTCCAATCCTGAGACCCTTCCTATAGCATGAGTTGTGATATCTCAATGCTTCTAATACCAAACCTGGGACCCGTCCTATAACATGAGATGTGATATCCAAATCCTTCCCCTTCCAAACCTAAGACCCTTCCTTTAGCATGAGATGTGATATCCAAATCCGATCGCTACCTTGATTGGTCTGGTTCGTCCAGAGGTTACCCTGTTCCAAGTAATTAGGTTGGCCTTCTGAACTTCTGCGCCACCAGGACAGAGTTCAGAAATCCGTCTTAACAGCATGAGATGTCATATACAACTCCTTCCGATTCCAATCCTGAGACCCTTCCTATAGCATGAGATGTGATATCTCAATGCTTCTAATACCAAACCTGAGATCCTTCCTATAGCATGAGATGTGATATCAAACTCCTTCCCATTCCAAACCTGAGACCCTTCTGATAGCATGAGATGTGATATCTCAATGCTTCTAAAACCAAACATGAGAACCATCCTATAACATGAGATGTGAAATCCAAATCATTCCCTTTCCAAACCTGAGACCCTTCCTATAGCTTGAGATGTGATATCAAACTCCTTCCCATTCAATGTGATATCCAACTCCTTCCCATTCCAAACCTGAGACCCTTCCTATAGCATGAGATGTTATATCGTAATGCTTCTAAAACCAAACCTGAGAACCATCCTATAACATGTGAACTCCAAATCCTTCCCTTTCCAAACCTGAGACCCTTCCGATAGCATGAGATGTGATAGCTCAATGCTTCTAATATCAAAACTGAGACCCTCCCTATAGTATGAGTATCTAAGTCCTTCCCATTCCTATCCTGAGACCCTTCCGATAGCAGAGATGTGATATCTCAATGCTTATACCAAACCTGATGACCCATCCTATGGCATGATATGTGATATCCAACTCCTTCCCATTGCAATCCTGAGTTCCTTCCTATAGCATGAGATGTGATCTCAATGCTTCTATCAAACCTGAGACCCTTCCTTTAGCATGAGATGTGATATCCAACTCCTTGCCATTCCAATCCTGAGACCCTTCCTATAACATGAGACGTGATATCCAACTCCTTCCCATTCCAATCCTGAGACACCTCCTCTAGCATGAGATGTGATATCTCAATGCTTCTAATACCAAACCTGGGACCCGTCCTATAAAATGAGATATGATATCCAAATCCTTCCCCTTCCAAACCTGAGACCCTTCAATTAGCATGAGATGTGATATCCACATCCTTCCATTCCAATTCTGAAACCCTTCCTATAGCATGAGATGTGATGGCTCAATGTTTCTAATAAAAAACCTGAGACCCTTCCTATAGCAAGAGATTTGATATCCAAATCCTTCCCATTCCAATCCTGAGACCCTTCCTATAACGAGATGTGATATCCAACTCCTTCCCATTCCAACCTGACCTTCCTTTAGCATGAGAAGGGATATCCAACTCCTTCCCATTCCAATCCTGAAACCCTTCCTATAGCATGAGATGTGATATCTCAATGTTTCTAATAAAAAACCTGAGACCCTTCCTATAGCAAGAGATGTGATATCCAAATCCTTCCCATTTCAATCTTGAGACCCTTCCTATAGCATGAGATGTGATATCCAACTCCTTCCCATTCCAACCTGATACCCTTCCTATAGCATAAGGGATATCCAACTCCTTCCCAATCCAATCCTGAGACCCTTCCGATAGCAGAGATGTGATATCTCAATGCTTATACCAAACCTGAGACCCTACCTTTAGCATGATGTGATATCCAAATCCTTCACATTCCAATCCTGAGACCCTTCCTATAGCATGAGATGTGATATCTCAATGCTTCTAATACCAAACCTGAGAACCATCCTATAACATGAGATGTGAAATCCCAATCCTTCCCTTCCCAAACCTGAGACCCTTCCTATAGCTCGAGATGTGATATCAAACTCCTTCCCATTCCAATCCTGAGATAGCTTGAGATGTGATGTCCAACTCCTTCCCTTTCCAATCCTGAGACCCTTATCATACCATATGTGATATCTCAAGGCTTCTAATACCAAACCTGAGACCCGTCCTAAAACATGAGATGTGAGATCCAAATCCTTCCCCTTCCAAACCTGAGACCTTTCCTTTAGCATATGTGATATCCTACTCCTTCCCATTCCAATCCTGAGACCCTTCCCATAGCATGAGATGTGATATCTCAATGCTTCTAATATCAAACCTGAGAACCTCCCTATAGCATGAGATGTGATATCCAACTCCTTCCAATTCCAATACTGAGACCCTTCCAATAGCATATGTGATATCTCAGTGCTTCTAATATCAAAACTGAGACCCTCCCTATAGCATGACATGTGATATCCAACTCCTTCCCATTCCAATCGAGACCCTTCCTATAACGAGATGTGATATCTCTTTGCTACTAATACCAAACCTGTGCCCCTTCATGTGATATCCAACTCCTTCCCATTCCAAACTTGTGACCCTTCCTGTAGCATGAAATGTGATTTCTCACCCCTTCCAATGCCAAACCCGAGACCATTCCCACAGCCTGAGATTTGAAATCTCATTTCTTCCAATACCAAACCCGAGACCCTTCCGATAGGATGAGATTTACTATCTCACTCCTTAAAATACCAAACTCGAGTCCCTTCCTAAAGGATGTGATTCTAATACCAAACCTGAGACTCTCCCTACAACAAGAGATGTCATATCCAACTCCTTCCCATTCCAATCCTGAGACTCTTCCTATAGCATGACATGTGATATCGAACTTCCCATTCCAATCCTGAGACTCAGACCTCCTCGTCTAACCTTCTCACCACTCCTAGCTCCCGGATTGATCATGAACTCCTGCTGTCTCTTCGCTCCCTTCTTCTGCTTCCTTTCCTCTCTCCTTCCTCATCTGCCCTAGGTCAGGCTCCTTCTACACCTCCGCAGGGATTACTGATTTGTACCCCTCCCCACTCTCAACTCTCACTCAGTTTCAAACACTCATCTGACATCTGCCATTTCCTGGAAGTACCCGACCTTGATGTTCTTGGTCTAACCGAGACATGGTTGACGGCCAGCGCTATCTCGAGCTTTGACACTTTCCTCCCTGATGACAAGTTCCTCTCCATGCCCAGATCCAACCGTTCTTGAGGGGGAGTATCCTTGATTCCTGTAGTAAATTGCTTTCCTTTGCAGGCCGACTCCTCTCACGAATGCCTTGTCTGCATGCATTCTCTCTTTCCTGGCGAATCTCTCACCGTGGCTATTTGCCTACCCCCTTCCTCTCTCAGTGGATGGACTTCTCCATCCTAGCCTCCTACCACTCAACTCCGCCTACTTGGAGAATTCCACATGAACCTGTATGCTTCCTGACCTGGACTTTTACGAGATCTGCAACTCTTCATGTATCTGGCCCTACACACTGCAGGGAATACTCAGGATTTTCAGATCTCAGACCTCCCCCTCTGTAACCCTCTCAACAATCCTCTCCCGTGGTGATCAAGTTCTCATCTCCAAAGAAGGCTAACTGCCAGCTGTTCCTCCTCGGTGGAGTTCTCCCTTTCTGTCCCTGCTCCCTGCACCGTTTCGCGTTGCAAGTACTCGCTTCCCAGCTCTCTGGTTTCGACGCGTGTTCCCTGCCTTCTCTCCTCTTCCCGCTGCCTTCAAATCAACAAATGAGCTTCAAAAGATACACGGTGTATGTACTGTGTCCGTGCGTTTGTTGTCGAATCCTGAAGTTTTTAACCACTGTTCTCCCATACAAGGGGGGGTCAACATCTACTGCTGTTCACAGGCTGATTGTATACGGCTGAAATCTTCAAGGCATTATCAGCTTTCCTGACTGTTTTGTAACGTGTATTTGCCATCTGTTAATGAAGGTGACGAACGGAGACCCGAAGGGAAATGGAGGCGGCACCCCGATAACCGGGGCAGGGGCCTTCCTCCTTCCGCTCTCTCGTCCCTCCCCCCGCGGGGGCAGGGGAGAGGGCGGCAAGAGGCCGAAAAAGAGCGCCAAGCGCTGCAAAAGCCCGCGAAGGGCAACAAAAGAAAGGGGAGGAGCTTGGGATTCATAAGCGGCAGGCGCCCGGCACAGGAGCACTTGCAGCTCTTCCAGCAGCCGGGCGCCCGCCAAGCATGAGAGGATTTTCGTTTCAAGAAGGATGTCGTTTCGGGTTCCTGCTCACCCCTGTTCGCGTTGCTGTGTGGCGGTCACTGCAGCTGAAGGCCTTTCCGGCGTTCGCGTGGGAGATCCTGGATGTCATGGTGGTCAAATGGACGATTTTGTGCGCCGGCTGCAGTCATGAGAAGAGCTCGGGTGTCGCAGATAGAGAAGGAGAGAAAGTACATACAGGTGGGGAGAGCCGAATGCTCCGTTTGTTAGAGGACGGGGTGGTTAATCATAGTGCGGCTGGCGCCGTAATTACATAGAAGGGGTTTTTCAATAACTGGGGGTCGGGTCGCCGGAGCAAGTAAGCGAGCTCATTTGAGGTGGGAGTGTTATGGGCCATGTAGAAATTGTACAGGATGCAGCAAGCGTAATGTAGAAAGAACGGGGTTTATGGATGTGTAAAGGCAAATGTGTAAGGAATAAATACGGTCCCGAGTCCTCCTATATGTCTAAACGCGAGTCGGGTTCAGACAGCGAATTTTAGCCAGTCTCTGTGGCACGGGCAGTAAAAACGCGTGGATCGAACCTGGAAGGTTGGTGGGTCGAAATCCTACTCAGATGCAAAAAACTGAGAATAGAACCATGTGTGTTAAGGGGAGGGTGGTAGACAGCCCGGTCTCATATTTTGGTTAAAGCCAAGCGAAGGAATTGAGAGGATATATAACAGGATAAAGGTAAACGTTTGTCAGAAAAGCTCGACCGCAATAACCACTTAAAGTGGGATAGGCATTTAACAATATGGTGGTAGGCACCTTAGAAATAGCAATGAGCAGCGAGAGGAAGGTTGTTATGTATGGCTTCAGGCGCTTTTATGAATCAGTACATATGGTAGTAAGGACCGGTCCCGGGCGGCTGGGTTTTAGAATCAGACTAGGGGGCATGCCTTTTCCCAAACGGCATGGTGATACTCGGAACCTCCTATATGCAGTCGCCAGGTGCGGGGAATGCCGGTGCCTATTGCAGCGAACTGCTAAGTACTCAAACAGGTCAAAGAACGGCAGGGCGGGGGTAAAGTCGGCTCGGCCGACACTGTAGGGATTTCTGGAGTTAGTATGGCCGAGTGGGCTAAGGAGCCGCGGTCAGGTCACTCGCCGCAGCAGGCGGAGGCCGGCCCCTCACACCCGACGTCTTTTGAATAAGGTGCGTTTCTTGCTTTTCGGCGTCGGGGCGGCATGCGACAGTGTAACTGATAGCGCAGGGGCAACGTGCTCACCGTGGAAGACGCAACACAGGTTCAGGCGCTAGATTCGTGCTTGAAAACAGCTGGGCATTAAGCACGTTATAAGTAACGGTACAGTTACAATAGTATGCAGTGCTCTAAGCCTTTAACCTAAACTTACTGCGTTGCTCGAAGGAAAATAATGAATAGCATTTCATTGTGTACGGTGGGACAACACGATAGAAATGCCGGCAGCAAGCTCTTTGATAAAAGGAAGGTGGTACCTGTTCATGGGTGTGAAACCGTGTGCTGTGGCGCCGGAGATTATTGTGATTAATGGCTTGTGTAGTGGCCCGTGAGCTAAGGTTTTTCAGACTGCAATCAACTTGTGGGGCTTGCATTATTAGAGGACTTGGGGGTGGGCATCATTGTTGGTGTTCTGTGCAGTGTTGGAATTATTGAAGAGTGCCGCGAGTTGTTTTAATTTGTACAAGGGCGTGTAGGGTGTCATTATGTACCGCATTGCCGCCTGCCCAGTCATCGGGCGATATTTACAGCTGTGCACTCGGGGCCAATGGTGCATGTCCGTCTCTGTGGCACAGTCAGTAAGTGTTGTGACTTGTACCTGAGAGGTTGGGGGTTCGAGGCAATCTCCAACTTCAAATTCCTGAAGTATTGTGAAAAATAATTACAATTTCATTGTTGGCGTTCTGTGCAGTGTTGGAATTATTGAAGAGTGCCGCGAGTTGTTTTAATTTGTACAAGGGCGTGTAGGGTGTCATTATGTACCGCATTGCCGCCTGCCCAGTCATCGGGCGATATTTACAGCTGTGCACTCGGGGCCAATGGTGCATGGGTTTACTATGGCAGCGGGTGGTACGACATGCAGGACAGGGGTCTCCCACGTTGCCTTGCTTTTCAATGGAGAAGGATCAGGGATTTACAGTACAAAATAGGGGTAGATCTACACATTACAGAGATGACAGTCGTGCTTTCCCAAGCACAACAAAGGAAGGCAGTTTCATATGCCTTACTCGGACCCCATGGCAACAACATTTCAAAAGTGGTCTATATAGGGGATGGGGTTTTAGAAGCAACTCTTTATATTTCCCAGATGCGACGAGCTGAAAGTACAGCTGGTACGCGCTTTTCCGGCCAATATGTCCTGCATCATTAAGGAAATTACCGTTTGGAGGGGAAAGTGCATTACGTTGCACACGAGAGCGGCGGAGGGCATGGTAGCAAGTCAGAGGCAAAGCGACAAGCGGGAGACACCGTGTTCGTTACCCATTGCATTTTGGGGGGGAAAACGGTCAAGGGCCGGTTTTCTTTTGGCAGTCTGGGACTTATAGTAGTGGAGGTCCCTGTTGATGACTGGGTAACACCGTCAGAGGTAGGGACGTGTTTACTATGACTAGGCGCCACACATGCGTTATGTTGCGCATTGCAGGGAAGGTTGCGAGGCGCCCGCGTGTTCAGTATGGGTGACATTGAGTGTCTCCTCGTGGGGCTTAGGTAGGGCATTGGCGCTCAGGAACATCGGAAATGAGGGCGAACTACCGTCAGTTGGGATGGGTGAACAGTGCAGTGGGCTTGCATGTGTCATCAAGGGAATATTCCATGTTTACAGCCAGGTTCAACTTGTCTTATGTGTCGCTTTTATTTTGGCCAGGCTGAGCGACCCACTAGCAGCGAGGTGATGGTGTGCAGCCAGGGAAAGTATGGAAGGCTACAGCCGGGACATTAACATGGGTAATTTCGGCGGCGCAACTGCACATGGGAGGGTTAAAGCTTTCGATTGGGCCACAGTTTACCTGGGCGGAGCGTTCTGGAAGGATCATATCTCTTGTGCGGTGCTATCGCAACTGCCACGTGGTGCAGGGGTTGGTGGTACAGCTGCTGTTTCTGTAGAGGAGTGGGGTCTAAGGCTTTCATTGTAGGTGACAGCTGTACTCTTGGGGAAGATAGGGCTAGGCACCAGTAGAGCCCCAGTAAAGCAGCTAGTGGTACGGGTTTGGGGCGGTTGGAAGGACAAGACGCCCCAATGGCGGTCAATGTAAAGTTAGCAAAAGTATCTGGAATTATGGCGGGTGTAAAAGCGCTCGGACACACAAATGTAGGAAAAGGGGACGGACATGGTTTAAGTCCTGGGTGGGGACAGGATATCACGTCGCGCCGTTATTTGGTACCGCAGTTGCTGCTCGGGTGGCTGGAGGAGAAAAAACGATTAGGAGTAGTTTAGCTAATTGTAGTTATGGCACAGCAACAGTGGATTAATTATCAACCATGTGGGTTGGGTTGACGGCATTTGTTTGTGTTTGTGGTAGCAGCCACAGAGGTGACACAGGGGCTACAGAGTGTTCATATGCGTCAGCTGAATTCGCAGGTAACTGATAGGGGTTTGCAGTGAGGGACTCTATTACGGAACTCACTTGGTGGCCCGTGATGAGACGTTGCGGTAGACAACCTTTCAGTGCAGCAGGCTTTTAAGGTAATTTCCACCACGCAAAGGTGGTTGGTCGGGATCACGCAGGGTCACACGATTTGACAGGAGCGGCATGGCATTGCAAATTTGGAGGACATAAGAGTGAATGTACCTAGTGAATAGGGCTAATCAGGGGATGTACAAAGCGTAGAGGTGAGGACAGCTCAGGGGGAGCAGGCTGGACTTGGAAGCAAGATGACACAGAGCAACAAAGTTTGATCCCATGTTAGCGCTTGGAAACCTCGGGGTATTAAGCGCATTAGAAAAAACCTATCCTCCTACCAACGTTCCAAATGATATAAAGCAGGTTAGGAGAGGATGGGAGAATAGGCCGGGGAGGCAATAAGGGCACGGAGGTAGATGGATACCCTTGTAGGCAACCATATCTGGGCAGATTCTAGTGGGCATGGGATGGGACATATCTGAATTGGCCAGGGGGTGAAGGTTGCTGGGGCACTCAGGTCAGTGGCTGATCCACCGAGGTCAATGCACGGGAGGGCATACCCTACAAAACAGGTTGTCCAGGTTGGGTCATGGTGGGGTACCTTATCACTGCAGGGCCTGGTAGTTGCAAGGGCATTGATGCGGGGGAGAGGGCTCAGGCTAGCCATTGGACTGCAGAAGTGGCCATGAAAGTTACTAATACACAACGCAATATATTGGGCTTGCGCACATGGGTCAGTTCGGTGGAATCAATATAACACCAGTAGTATGTGGCAAAAGGGGGATAGGGTTTGAGCCAAAAGACGAAGTCAGTATGTACAGTAGCTTCGTGTATAGACTCCACTACTCGGGAGTCGGACCAGCGCCTCTTGGGAGCCTAACACGGCAGGGGCATCTGGTGGTGGCAACGAGGGCTCCGCTTCCTCGAACAAATGGCTTTCTCTCAGCCCGAAAACACCTGCAAGGGCAGGGAGGTATCAGGCACGGAGGGTTGAGAGAATTGTGTCTACGAAGGAGATGGTTGGATAATGCAAGGAACGGAGTCGGACCACCGCCTCTTGGGAGCCTAAAAACGGCAGGGGCGTCTGGTGTTGGCAACGAGGGCTCAGCCTCCTCGAACAAATGGCGCTCTCTCACCCCTAAAACACCTGCAGGGGCAGGGTGTTACCAGGCACGGAGTGTTGGGAGAGTTGTGCCTAGTAAGGAGATGGTTGGAAGAGAAGGAGGCAGTTGGCTTCAAAGCAGTGGTAGAACCAGGAGCCGGTGGTGCGAGAGCAGGTCAAGGAGGATGGAAAGGTGGGGGGGGGTCTGAGGTACCCCAGGAGCAGGCACAACTGGCAAAGGTGACATCCCTGGTCAAAGAAGGATAGAAGGACTGGCACCGGGCAGCAAGGTGTACACAGAACTTTCTAGAGTTACAAATTAGGAAAAGGGGGAGCCACGGTGGGCGGTAACCCACCTTTGGCGTGGCGGTGTTGTGGCGACCAATGAGAACAGAAAGACTCCGAATGAGCCATTGCTAAACTGGAAGGGGCTTCGCCCATTCTGGACCGCGCCTCCTGGGAGCCTAAACGGCGGGGGTGCCTGGCGGTAGCAATTGGGGCTCAGCTTCCCCCCAACAAACGGCACTCCCCCAGTCCGCAAATACCTGCAGGGGCAGGCGGTTCTCAGACTCGAAGGTCTTGGGGGAGTTGGGCCTGCAATGGACATGGATAAAAAGGGGGAAGCAGGACGAGGAGCAGTCGCCGCATCTTTGGAGCTATTTTCAATATCTGTTTGCTGTGGTTATATATATGTGTGAAAATAAATCTGCGGCCTTGTTATGCCAAACCAAAGGAAAATGTCTCATTCAGCACCTTACTGGAGGGGAAAGGAAAGGGGCTGGCAAGAATGAGTAATGGGTGATGCATATGGTATAGCTAATGGACAAATGCCCAGGTTATGAAGGTGACGAACGGAGACCCGAAGGGAAATGGAGGCGGCACCCCGATAACCGGGGCAGGGGCCTTCCTCCTTCCGCTCTCTCGTCCCTCCCCCCGCGGGGGCAGGGGAGAGGGCGGCAAGAGGCCGAAAAAGAGCGCCAAGCGCTGCAAAAGCCCGCGAAGGGCAACAAAAGAAAGGGGAGGAGCTTGGGATTCATAAGCGGCAGGCGCCCGGCACAGGAGCACTTGCAGCTCTTCCAGCAGCCGGGCGCCCGCCAAGCATGAGAGGATTTTCGTTTCCCACCCTCCCACCCTACAGCTGAGGCAGAGCCTGGACGTCGTTGTCGCAGGAGGACCAGGCGGTGTTGTGGCGACCAATGAGAACAGAAAGACTCCGAATGAGCCATTGCTAAACCGGAAGGGGCTTCGCCCATTCTGGACCGCGCCTCCTGGGAGCCTAAACGGCGGGGGTGCCTGGCGGTAGCAATTGGGGCTCAGCTTCCCCCCAACAAACGGCGCTCCCCCAGTCCGCAAATACCTGCAGGGGCAGGCGGTTCTCAGACTCGAAGGTCTTGGGGGAGTTGGGCCTGCAATGGACATGGATAAAAAGGGGGAAGCAGGACGAGGAGCAGTCGCCGCATCTTTGGAGCTATTTTCAATATCTGTTTGCTGTGGTTATATATATGTGTGAAAATAAATCTGCGGCCTTGTTATGCCAAACCAAAGGAAAATGTCTCATTCAGCACCTTACTGGAGGGGAAAGGAAAGGGGCTGGCAAGAATGAGTAATGGGTGATGCATATGGTATAGCTAATGGACAAATGCCCAGGTTATGCAGTCGCCGTGTTCATCGTCCCTTCTACTACAGGCTGCACTCCCCTGGAGATCACATTCTCCTCTCCAGAGCAGGTTAACTACCAGCTGCTCCTCCTCATAGGCGTTCATCCTTTCTGTCCCTGATCCCTGCTCCGTTTCGCGTTGCAAACACTCGCTTCCCTGCTCTCTGGTTTAGACGCTGTTCCTCCTCAGAGGTGTTCTTCTTTCTGTCCCTGCTCCCTGCACAGTTTCGCGTTGCAGTACTCGCTTCCCAGCTCTCTGGTTTAGAAGCGTGTTCCCTGCCTTCTCTCCTCTTCCCGCTGCCTTCAAATCAACAAATGAGCTTCAAAAGATACACATTGCTCAGAATGCTTTATAACACCCATTATTCATCATATAGCTGTAACCCGCTAGACGTATTGAAATGTGCTGTAAACTAGCAAAACCAGCTAGAAAATGTACTTTCCTCGCGTTTTTGTAAATGCGAATTCTGATGGGTTCCCATGTATGTACTGTGTCCGTGCGTTTGTTGTCGAATCCTGAAGTGTTTAACCACTGTTCTCGCATAAAAGGGGGGTTCAACATCTACTGCTGTTCACAGGCTGAATGTATACGGCTGAAATCTTCAAGGCATTATCAGCTTTCCTGACTGTTTTGGAACGTGTATTTGCCATCTGTTAATGCAGTCGCCTTGTGGTCATCGTCCCTTTTAGTTTACAGGCTGCACTCCCCTGGTGATCACATTCTCTTCTCCAGAGCAGGCTAACTACCAGCTGCTCCTCCTCAGAGGCGTTCCTTCTTTCTGTCCCTGCTCCCTGCACCGTTTCGCGTTGCATGTACTCGCTTCCCACCTCTCTGGTTTAGATGCGTGTTCCCTGCCTTCTCTCCTCTTCCTACAGCCTTCCAATGAGCTCCACAAGATAGTGTTCAGAAGGGGGGCCCCGGGGGGAACGCGAAGCGTTTCCCCCCGGGGAGTATTTTGGCGCTGCACTCGGCCAGCGAGTGGCCGCGGGGGGTAGAGCGCCTGTTTCCCGGGGTACTTAAGGGCTCAGGGAAGGTTCGGGAGACAGGCGACGGTTAGGACTTGTCGATTGCACAGGTCCCGTTGCCTGCTCCCGAGCCTTCCCTGGGTAACTGGGCCTAGCTGTCAGGTAGTTCAGGTGAGAGAGGGGATTTGGTAAGCTTTAGGGCGGGTAGGGGATTATTATAAAAAAAAAAAAAAAAAAAGTAAAGTTGTAATCAGGGTAGGAGGGGTGCCGTAAATAAGACACCCCTCTGGGTTTACCGGCCTATCCAGGTTCCTGGGGCTTCTGGTGGGCGGCACGCGAGCAAGGGAAAGGGCTTGTGGGGCTCCGTGTCGGTTGAGGAGTAAGCATCCTCTCAGTTCGGGTCAGCGTTAGTAATAAAATAAAGGGGAGCGGAGCCTCAGCGGATCCGCAGAGCTAGTCACGCGGGGATTTCCTTGTGCTCCTCCCGCTCCGAGCGTTTCGTTTCGCGTGCGTGGGCGTTGTTTATCTAACGCTCGCGCAGATAAGGGGCTGGGCGGCGGGTTTAAAGGAGCCGCGCCCCAGTGTTTGTGTGGAGTGCGGTGCGCTCCGGACACAGCCAGGTGGCAGTGTTCTGCTTATTAGCAAGTGCTAACAAGGGCTTGCTGTTGGGAGCTTTTACAGGGCTCCCGCTTTTGTAATAGGGGTGGGAAAGGGGTAGGCAGGGTTATAAGTGGTAGTGGGGGCAGGTGGAATAATAAAATATTAAAAAAAAAAAAAAAAAAAATGTTTGTGGTTAATTTATTAATTTTCAATTTGTCAGTAGGGAAGCAAGAATTAAAAAAAAAAATAAATAAATAAAAAAAATAATAAATAAATAAATAAATAAATAATATACAGTTAAGGCAGGTGAGTTTAAATTGGTGGCCTGTTATTAATTGTCTCTACTAGGGAGGCTATTTTCAAAGTTTTCACACTAGGTGCGTGGGTGGTTTGGGGTTAATTTTGGGGGCGCTTTGCTCCTTTTGAGTTTCTGAGGTTACAAGGTGGTGAGGGCTAGTCCACGGGTAGGTCCTGGCTCGGGGGCATAGATTATTTAGGGCGATTTTTGAGGGCTGTATTGGCTTGGCACATACATTTTAGTGTGCACAATGACAGGCCGGGGGGCGAGCAAGAAGGGGTTGGTGGATGCCGGGGCCTTGAAGAAGGCCCTGGAAATCATTAGCAGGGCAACTAAAGCCCAATTGGAAAGTGCAGTGGGGGAAGTTACGGGAGAAGAAGGGAGCGGTGGGGGCCGGCCGCAGCGCAGAGCGGCGGCAGACGGTGCATTGGCGGCGGTGGTAGCTTGCACCCCTACGGCAGGAAAAGGGGAGATTTGGGAATCTAGGGGCAGGAAGATGAGGAGGGAGATAGACAGGAGGGCAGAAGGGGGTTTAAATAGTTCTGGGGGTCAGCTAGAAAGGGAGGAAGGGTATGATAGCCCCAGGGTAGAGGGGAGTTCTCGGGAGGGTACAGACCGAGGGAACAACAGTGGGGGCAGGGGCGGAGGACAGGTGGGTGTGGCAGGGCAGAGAGGAAGAGGGGGAAAATACCTGCAGAAGAGTGCGGGTGGGAGAAGGAGGGAGAGGTCCCCGTCACTTGAGGAGGGTAGGGGGGGGCGCGGAACGGCCCCCCCGGGTAGGAGGAGTGGGGGCGGAGGGCGCTGCGCAGCCCCCGCTGTGCAGATGGAGGTTGAGGGTTTTTGTACGGCCCCTCCTCAGTCATCGCAAGGAGAGCCTAGAGGGCACAGCACGGCCCCTAGCAATGAGGATGTCAGGGTGGAGGTCGGAACGCCTCGCCCAAGAGAAGAGGACCAGGCAGAGGTTCCCACAGCCCCGCCGGGAAGACGTCAGAGGAGTGGCGGGGCGGACGCCCCGGGCTCGGAAGAAGATCAGCAAATCATTTCGGGCAGGAGCCCGCATCCTCAATGGTATTTAAGGAATGATCAAGTTGGTTGGGAGGAATACGGGGGGCAATGGGAATTTGAGGATTACAGGGCGGAAAGGGAATGGGCGGAGGAGAGAAGAAGTTCAAGGTGGGAAAAGGAAAGGGAAGTACAAGGGGGTCGGGGCGAAACGGGTCGAGGAAATTATTGGCTGGGCGATTGTGCAGACATGTTTTGTCCCCGCAGCAGGAGCCCTCTGAGAATGGAGAGGAGGAGCAGCGGTGTGGAGGCCAGGCCGCAGATGGCAGGCGTGGAAAGAGGTGAGAAGGAAAGGGAATGGTCATCTGCATGGCAGAGAGGGGTCACAAATAAGGGGTCGGGGGATGATCGGGGTGGTCCACTAAATGTGATGAAGGAAGTGGGGGTGCAGGCTTTTGGAGCTGAAGGGGTTGGAAGGAACATTTGCTCAGTGGAGGTCCAAACGGACAAGGTGGTGGAGCCAGTGGGGCTCGAGGTGCAGGCGGGAAAAGATAAAGAGGTGGAGGTGAAGGGAAAAGAGAAGAAATTGCCATACATGGGGATAACAAAGCCATTGGGGGCACATTTGATGGCAGCAACCAGGGAGAAAATACCGGGAGGTGAGTTTGTGGATGTCTTCAAGTTGCTGCATAGGGAGGTGAGAGCGAAAGAGGGGTCTAAGGAGGAAGAGAGAGAGTTGGCTTCACGCCCGAGGGTCCCGGTGACCATTGAGAATTGGACGTCGGCCTTTATCATTTATGCCAGCGTGTATTGCGAGAAATTCCCGGAGCGGTGCGTGGCTCTGTTGAAATACATGGATGTAATAAGGAAGGCCTTCACGAGCTTTGGGGGTTTTGCTTGGGTAAGGTATGACGAGGAATTTAGAGCAAGAATGGCGGAGGACAGTCAGGCGGTCTGGGGGGAGATAGATATGGATCTTTGGGTGCAATGGATGGCCCCAACGAGGCCAGCCCCGACATTACACACGGCGAGCGGGCTGCCAGTGCCTTTCCGGCCCTTTCTTGGTCGCCCCGCCCATGAAGGGGCGGGGGGAGGAGGCAGGGGCCAATCCTCAGCAGCATGCTGGGGGTACAATAAGGAGAGCTGCGCAAGAACCATGTGCAGGTTCAAGCATGAGTGCAGCAAGTGTGGGGGGAAACATCCTCTCACGCAGTGTTTCCAACAAGGAGAAAGAGGAAGGGGGAGAGGGGCAGGAAGAGGGGTTGGGGGGAAAAGCTTTTACTCCAATTAAAGTGGAGGTGCTGGAGGATTGGTTGCAATTCTACCCGGCTAGGGAAGGCGCTAAGATTTTGAGTGAGGGTTTTGGGCAGGGGTTTAGATTAGGTTACCAGGGTCCAAGGGTGCGGAGATGGGCGGAAAATTTGAAGTCAGCAAGAGAGAACATGGAAGTGGTAAGGCAAAAATTGAGCAAGGAATTGGCAGCGGGCAGGATGGTGGGGCCGTTTGATGAAGTACCGGGTGACCTAGTAATATCTCCACTGGGGGTGGTGCCCAAGAAAGCACCAGGAGAGTTCAGACTGATTCATCATTTGTCTTGGCCGGAGGGTATGTCAGTTAATGACTTCATTGCCCCGGAAGAGTGTGGGGTGGTGTATGCGAGTGTAGACCAGGCGGTGGAGCTAATACGGAAAGAAGGGCGAGGGGCCTTCATGGCCAAGTGCGATATCAAAGCAGCGTTTAGATTATTGCCAGTGCACCCAGAGGATTTTTGGTTGTTGGGGTTGCAATTTGAGGACCGTATTTACATAGACAAAGCATTGCCTATGGGTTGTGCAATCTCCTGTGCACTGTTTGAACGATTTAGCTCTTTCTTACAGTGGGCCTCATTACGACCCTGGCGGAAATCGGAAAACGATGGCGGAGATGCAATACCGCCATCGAATAGCGCTCGGTGCGACTATGACCCGCCACCGCAAAGTACGAAGACATTAGCGACACCGTAGTGAACGCCAACGCTAACTGCACCAAGTACGCGCGCGCGCGCCATGCCAAACCGTAAATACCACCATGGCGCAAGGGTACGCGAATTCCGACCCTAGCGGACATGTACCTAACGCCATCAAGCATGGCGGAAAGCACCATTCCGCCATGGTGAGAAGTACGGCATCGCGAATCAACCGTAAACGGCCCCACTGAGTGCCTGTACACCGCTCCCTGCCCACAAAGTACAACTCCTCGTAGGTGCAATGAAGTCACAATGCTACCAGTGAAATGTACAAGTCACCCATGCATGCCAACAAACAAAAGAAACACAAGAGGGGCCAAAGGGAGCTGCAGGGCACAGATGGCACGAATACAGAAGCCATTCCAATGGACATGACCACAGTCCCCCCCCCCCGAAACGCACGCAAACACAGGCACCTGTGACCAGCAATATTTCGAAAATCACAACATTCCACCAGTCCACCTGGCTGACCGGCGTCTGTTACACAAAACCCAATCCCCCGCCCCTGAGCATGACAACATTCAATCAGTCATATTGGCAGCCCCCATCCCTGACCTCACTGGGCTCCGTAGGCAAACGCGCCCAGCACAGTACCACGCGACTATACTCCGAAACCGGAACCCAATGCAGATCTCCTCACAACACATCGCTCCCCAAATAGGAATATGCCACATCACTCGCAAAGAAGAACGCTACACGGCCTATATCAGAATAGAAATTTAATGCACAACCAAATCACCAAGCTCATACAGCCATTAGTCCATGAACTACAAAACACATATCACCATCGTGGGCTGCATCCGCAAGGAATGACCAGCTACTACTTGTGTGACGCCCTGTTCCATCATGGTACACAGAGCCACATTCACGTACGAAAAGGCAACATGGAAGCGCACAGAACCGCAGGCCCGTCCCAATGGGGAGGCACTAGTCCAACTGAAAGGCCGAAATGTTGCTCCGAGCCACTAGTACTGCGTAAGGGCATGTGGGCCATTGGCGATCGTCCCATAAGATCGTAATGCTGCTCCACTGATGAACACGAAGCAGCAGGTGTCGGGAGTAAACGCCATCTGCAGGAGTGGCATACAGATGGCAGTGGCAAAAGGGCAGGAGATACCTGTCAACCAAAAGAAAAGAAAAAGAACAGAATGGCCATCAGAACTACATTCGAACAACTCACTCCAATGACCACACCAAATCCACAGCCATATGCATGCTAGCCCACTCCAAAGGATCATCACCACCCCAAAACCACTTGCGACTCATAACTATCTATATCGAGGTGTAAACACCATCCCAAACGAGTGTACCTGTGCATGCGTCTGTCAAAACAGATTCCATCAGATGGGAATGTTAACGTGCATGGACACAAGTGTCTGAAGGCGCGTCGAGACAGGGAGGGCTCAACAAGGCCAGATAGACGATGGTCCCATTATGGCAGCCCTGCATCACATAGCGCAGGGGAGGCGGATAGATCCCAAGAAGCCCTGCACATGGCAAACCCTGTATCAAATCACCTGCCCATGCATCCATTCATCAACCCCTCATCCTGTTATAAAAACGCCTGAATATTTACTCACAAAACATTCGGAATTTCCATTGAGTCTGTGCGTCATGCAGCCTGCAAAATCCACAGTGTCCCAGCCCGTGATTTCAGTGATGTGAAGTTACATGAATTTGGGAACGTCCGGCCTCATCGCCCACGTCACAATTGCGCATCCCAAACTATTCATATCAATCATTGCTTCCTCGCCATGGCCTCTGTCTCAAGGACATCGAACAATAGAACGTTATATCTGCAGTCAGACCTGTGGGCATCTCCCCGGCGCTAGCTGAAAACCGAAAGCGCCGGCCTTCGAATTCCTCATTTGCAACATCACGTCGAAAAGCCATCTGTGGCCGTTTGAAATCACAAATTAATCCATCTAGTGCAGCTGTGTGTGAAAATGTCAACTGCCATCACCCACTAATGGGATGGGCCGGCCGTCGTTGCAACCCTGTACAGTGATGCATGAGGGCCCACCGTTACTCGAGTACTACGTTCCACTGACCCATCACAAGTCTGTTCGCGACTGCAAAGATTGTATGTGAAACAATGGGACCATAGCCGATTGTACATATCAACAAATGTTACACGGCCATCGGGTACAAATACATGATTGCAATAGCAAGATGCCGTTCCTCGAATAGCAGCGTTGTGTGCGGGACGTGCTCGCCCAAAGGGGAGAGCAGCTTGCACAGGTGGAATGATTCACCACAGGTGGAGGCCATACAGCCTGAAAACACATAAAGTGCACACCCAGTCTCCTCCCACAACCACACCCACTCCGAAATGCTACCGGCAGGACTCGCGATGTTGGCCCTGGGGGACCTGATAGCACTGCAAGTACTCCAACTCCAAGAAGAAGACGAACACCAACTACAACCGGCCGCACGGAGGAGACGCAGGAGGAGGAGGAGGCCAAGGCAGGGCCCGCAAGGGCCGCCAGCACAGCCACTACCACCACGCAGGCAGCCCGCAATCCCACGCCTCCGAGCACATCCGTTCAACCTCACTGATGAGCAGATCCACACCCTCTACCGTTTGGACCGGGCCACCATAGCCGCAATAGTGGACATGACACAGGCTGACCTTGTCAGCATGATAGACAGCCCAACCGCCATCCCACCCCTACTGAAGGTGGTGTCTGTACTCCACTTCCTGGCCACGGGGACCTACCAGCACACAGTCGGACAGTTGCATGGCATTTCTCAGCCACTGTTCTCACGGACACTATTGCAAGTGCTCGATGCCCTCCTGAAGCACGCAGACGACTACATCTCTCTACCACGCTCGGAGCAGGACATTACCAACACAAAAGTGGGATTCCATGCACTTGCCGGCATACCGGGTTGCATTGGTGCCATCGACTGCACCCATGTGGAATTGGTCGTCCCACATGCCATGGAGGCCCAGTACCGCAACCGAAAACAATATCATGCCCTGAATGTACAGATGGTGTGTGACTCCAACAGGATCATTACACATTGTTGTGCCAGATTCCCTGGATCAACCCATGATTCTATGGTCTTGAGGAACTCTACAATACCACGCTACATGGAGCGACACGCAGGGAACAGATCCTGGCTACTCGGTGAGTCTCTTTTCATGCATGATGATGCGGGGTATGTGATGCGGCAATGACCTGGCAGGAAGGGGGGGGGGTGTGCGTACGTAGCAATGGCATTCCACATCATAAGTTTATCGTCCACATACAGGTGATGCTGGGTATCCACTGAAGAGATGGCTCCTCACACCAGTTCGGAACCCACGGAACCAGCAAGAGCAGGACTACAACCATGCCCACTCACGTACCCGTGTAGTCATTGAACAGGCATTCGGCCTACTGAAGACTCGTTTCCGCTGCCTCAGCAGGTCTGGCGGGGCACTCCTGTACCGCCATGAGAAGGTTGCAAAGATGGTGATGGCATGTGTCATGCTCCACAACATGTGCGTACGTAGAAATGTGCCCATGCCCCCTGACGCAGAACTGCAAGCACCTGATGATGGTCATGATGAGGGTGGGGATGTGGCAGCACCTCAAGGAGTCTGCGAGGCACCGGAGGGCCGTGACATTCGTCAGCATCTCATTGATGCATGCTTCTAACACTCACGCCTGGTGGCTGATACATGGACACGGGACTCGTGGCACTGTGTGTGTCTGGTACATGCACAATATGGACTGTACGCCTATGATGGCCTAGTACACTAAAATCATTGTCCACACATCTCATTGGTTGATCGTGCACTGTTTATGGCATATGTGATATCATGTTGAACACCCTATCGACCCGCCACCCTAGTGAGCCCAACACACCCCCTCCACCCTCCTACCTCCCCCCCGAACACCAGTGTCCAAAGATGCTCATTGTCAGTTGGCTGTCGTTATTGCAAGCCCCCTCTGCGGGTGTCAGGGGCACCCCTGCCTGTGGAGCGCAGGTTCCTCCCAGATCTACGTTGGGGGCTGCCCTGGACGGAACTTGCAATGGATGATGTCTCTGCCTGCTCACGTCCATGCATGTCCCTAAGGGTTTGTGAGAGCTCCGTGAGCACACGGCGCACTGCGGCAAGTTCGGCACATACGTCTTTGGACGTCGCATGCAGTTCCCCCCTCAGGCTCTCGGTGCTTCTCTCCATTTGTGCCCTTAGTGTCTCTGTGCCTCTCTCCATTTCTGCCCTGAGTGTCTCAGTTGATGTTTCTATGTCTGCCTTAGTGCGCCCACATTCATCGGCATGGTCCTTGAGGAGCGTGGCCAGTTGCTGCTGTTGCCCGATTAACTGGTCGAGGGACTGTTGCCTCTGCTGGGCCATGGCCATTTGCGGGGGTGTCACAGAGGGGCTGTTGACCTCATGTTGCCTTGCCACAGGGCTTGGGGGGGATGGCCAGTCGTCGTCTTGTGGGTGCCCCTGCGTGGTATTCTCATGTTGTACGGGATGGGACAGACAGGGGGATTGGGACAGGTCATGGATGGATCTGACTTCGGCATCCCCGTCTTCTGTGTCGGAGCATGCTGCCATCAATGGGGTGTCACCTATGGTGCTGCTGCCACCAGAGCCAGTGCCTTCCGTGGCATCCGTTGGGGGGACCTGTGGTGGTGGTGTTGTGGGCATGCTGGCTGCTGGGGTGCCTGTTGATGTTCCCTCCTCTGTGCTGCCACCTGATTTGTGCTGCTGCCGTGTCTTGATGCGTGCAGCTGAGGTGGAGGGTCTTTGGCCGTTGGTCTTGGCCCTCTTTGCAGGTGTGCTGGTAGGGGTGTTCTGTTGCTCGTCGTTTGGATCGGACCCTGTGGTGGAGTAAAGGAGGGCGAGGGTTATTATTGGGTCTGTGGGTATTGGAATGGCATTGTATCACATGCTTTGGGGTGGTAAATGAGGGTGATTTGGGTCGGGGCCTTGGAGGTGCTTTCATTTGTGTGTGGGGTGAGGGTGCAGTTGTTTGGCAGCCTGCAGTTAGGGTGTGCCTGCTGGACGTGTGGTGGGTGTTTTAGGGGTTTTTATTTATTTATGTATTTATTGTGTTTTTAAAGTGCGCTATGAGGGCGATGTGTGTGGACGTTCTCCTGGACATGTGTTTCTGTTGCACTATGTGGACACATGGTACTTCACATGATTGGACATTGTGGATTCAGCATTGTTTTATCTGGCCCACCTACCTGATTCTTCTGATGTCTGCACTCCTTTCTCCATCCCTCCGACTCCCTCAATGCTCTCCATTCCGATGGTGGAGGCACAGATTTCTTCCCAGGGGGTCAACTTGATGGGTGACTCAGGACCTCCCCCGGTGGCTGTGGCAATGTTGCGGTTGGCAGAGAGTATGCTGCGGACGCGTATCCGCAGGTCGTCCCACCGCTTTCTGCATTGCTGTGGGGTGCGGGGTGCGGTCCCCACCGCACTTACACGCTGTGCCACCAGAGCCCATATGGCCTTCTTGTTCGCAAGTGCCGTCCTGGTCATTTGCGTGGAGAAGACGACGGCAGCATTCTCCTGGAGGGTCTCTGTTAGCACGGTGAGTTCCTCACGGGAGAAGTGGACCTGCCGCTTGCGGTCGCACGCTTTCTTCGCTACTTTTCCCATTTTTCTTGGTTTCGCTAGGGTGGATGACGGGTTGGGGTGTGTCTCAGGGTAGTGTTTTTAGTGGTTGCGTGGTTTTAGTGGTTTTATAGGTGTACGGCGGGATGTTTCCCGTTCCGGGGCCATGTATTTGCTTCCGTTTCCGTATATTTCCGGTCACCGTACTTTCCGGTAGGCGCACTCTGCGGTTTCCGCTGTGATGGGTGGCGGTATTGCACCTAGGGCGACGTACGGCGGCGGTGTGGGCCGTTTTGGGGTCATTTCCGCCATCGCGGACTTTGCACTTCCGCCATGGCGTGGTGCTCGTGCCCGATGGGTCGGAATGGACCGCTCTTTGCTCCTTCGTGCAATGGCGGAAACGCTATTTACGCTGTTGCGGTCCGGTCAGTCACTTTCCGCCAGGGTCGTAATGAGGGCCAGTGGGTTTTCTCATTCAGCTCAGGGTGGGAGAGTGTGTTGCACTATTTGGATGACTTTCTCTTTATTAGCGGGGCAAAAAGGGAAGAGGAGTGCAGAAGAATGCTAAAGTTGTTCCAAGACTTGATGGAGGAGCTGGGGGTACCATTAGCCGAAGACAAGACAGAAGGGCCGGCAGTGGTGTTAACATTCCTGGGAATTGAGTTGGATTCAGTGGCCATGACCTCACGCTTGCCGCACGACAAGGTGAGAAAATTGGTGGTACTGTTGGAAAAGACAGTAGGGGCCAAGAAAATGATGCTGGTGGAGATGCAGAGATTGGTGGGACATCTGAATTTTGCATGTAAGGTGGTGGCCCCGGGGAGGACGTTTTGCAGAAATATGGCAAGGGCCATGGCGGGAGCAAAGTGCCCACATCACAGGATAAGAATATCGGGGGCAGTGCGGGAGGATTGTAGGATTTGGTTGCGTTTTTTGGAGAGTTTCAATGGAACGTCTATGTGGTTGCAGGGAGATCCAGTGACTTGGGAAGTTCAGATTCTCTCGGATGCAGCAGGGGCGGGTGGATTTGGAGTGTTTTGGGGAGGAAAATGGTGTGCCGAAAAATGGCCGGAGAGATGGTTGAAGGAAGGGAGGAGCATAGCGTTCTTGGAGTTTTTTCCATTGCTAGTTGCATTGGAGTTGTGGGGGAAGGAGCTACGGAATAAGAAGGTGAATTTCAATGTAGACAACGAATGCGTGGTCCATGTGGTGAACAGGCAGTCAGCGAGGGATCAGAGGGTGGCAAGGTTGATGAGAGAATTTGTCCTGCGTTGCATGGAATGGAATGTGGTGTTTAAAGCAACACATGTGCCAGGGAAGGATAATGGCATCGCTGATGCATTATCTCGTTTTCAATGGCAGAGATTCCGTGGATTGGCTCCAGAGGCAGATCGGGAGGGGCGGCAGATTCCGAAGGAGCTGTGGAAGATAGGAGGCTGAGAGCGCTGGCACTGGTGGAGGGTTCATTGGCCGCGGCATCCAAGAAGTCATACAGGAGGGCCTGGGAGGAGTTTATTAAAGGAGGAGCTAGTAGTTGGAGGGGTAGATGGGATGCGGAAGAGCGGAGGAGGGATGACGTGAATAATTTCATACTGAGGTGCATTGACAGGGGCTGGTCAAGGGCAACGATAACAGGAAAACTAGCAGGGATATCCTTTTACGGAAAATGGTTTTGGGGTTTTCAGCCAAGTGGAGGGGAGATGGCAAGTAGGATGTTGGAAGGATGGGCAAGGGAGAGTAAGAGGGACAAAGATAGGAGGAGGCCGATATCGGCGGATTTACTGCAGAGTTTGGTTGGGGTTTTGGGGGGAGTGTGCTGGTCGGCATGGGAGGTGGAATTGTTTGCAGCTTGTTTTACATGGTTATTTTTTGGGGCCTTTAGGGTTTCTGAGTTGGTAGGGGGAAAAGGGGGGCTAGGGGGGCTGCAGTGGGATGATGTGCAGATTACAGAGGAAGGTCTAGACATCAAGATTAAAAAGTCAAAGACGGATCAGAAGGGAAAGGGCTCTTGGGTCCGGCTGGGTCGAGGGAGCAAGGGTCTATGCCCAATTAAGGTGGGCAAGGTATGGAAGGAGCGCTGTGGGTTTAACTCTGGTTTGGTTTTCCAGCATGCGGATAGATCCCCGGTTTCAGCAGCGCAGGTTTTGGGAGTATTGCGTAAGGCGCTGTGCAGGGTAGGAGAAAAGGGGGAGGAGTTTGGGACTCATTCTTTTAGGATGGGCGCAGCATCTGAGGGTAGCAGGCTGGGTTTTTCTGAAGAACGGGTCAAAAGCTTGGGGCGTTGGAGATCGGGAAAATACAAGGGTTACGTTAGGGATTTTGGTAAAAGGGATTATTGAAGTCAGTTAGTGGAGGACTGGAGGGCGAGGTGTTTTGTTGTAATAAGATGACTTGGCAGTAATTTGTGTAATTTTTGTTTCAGATGCTGCGCAAAGAATTGGGGAGTTGGCGCAAGTTTGGATCGTTGGACATTCAATTGTGAAGTGGGCTGGCAAAGAGGCGGAGAAAAGGGTGTTTGGTAGACAGCTGGGGTGTAGTTATAAAGAAGTGGTGGTGAGGTGGCATGGTTTGGGGGGCCTGAGATGGGATCAGCTGCTGCCCATATTGGCAGGAATGAGAGAGCGATATGGAGTTCCTCAGGTGGTGATGCTGCATGCTGGGGAGAATGACCTGGTTAGGGATACGGGGGTTGCCCTGCTGAGAAAGATGAAGAGGGACTTAGGTTGGGTTAGGGAGATGTGGCCTCAAGCGGTGGTGGTGTGGACGAAGTTGTTGCCGAGAAGAGTTTGGAGGGGTGCAAGGAATGAGGGAGCGATAGAGCGGGCTAGGAAGGGGATAAACAGAGAAATGGAGAAATTTTGTGCGTCAGTGGAAGTGAGGGTCATGGACCATAAGGAGATAACATACGAGGGGTTTCTTGTTTTTAGAGGGGATGGGGTACACCTGTCCATATACGGGAACAGTTACTACCTGGCGGACTTGAGTTCGTGGCTGGGAGACTGGGTGAAAAGTTTGAAGTAGTAAGGGGGAGGGGGGGGTTTGGGGCAGAAAGAACTCCTCGGGGGAGGGTTTTTCTGGTGCCGGGGGCATGGCCCCTTTTGATGTGGGGGGGGGGAAGCACAA
The DNA here is from genome assembly GCF_040938575.1 of Ambystoma mexicanum. Classification (NCBI taxonomy): domain Eukaryota; kingdom Metazoa; phylum Chordata; class Amphibia; order Caudata; family Ambystomatidae; genus Ambystoma; species Ambystoma mexicanum. Next base: position 571,443,798 of record NC_090932.1, on the reverse strand, counting down.
TGGGGGAATGACACGGGAAAGGAGGGGGTGGCGCTGCTTGCACAAGCAGGTCACCCCGGTGGATCAGGTATTGAGCCTGGAGGGGCATGGCCCCTGGGAAAAAAGCGGGACGCCTGGAAAAGGGGCAAGGATTCGGTAGGATCCAAGGGATCATTAGGGAGGAAATGGGTTATTTAATTATTTAATTGTTGGGGGAAAATGGGAAATGTTTAAGTTATTTAATTGATTGTTTAAGTAGCCATTTAGTTTGTTAGGCCATGGAGCCAGTTATGCGTTATGATTGTAAGCTTTGGCCTGTCACATTAAAGCGACCTTTTCCACTTTTAAATGAGTCTGGGTTTTTGTGCAGTAAGCCAAAATGCTTCATAACCCCATTATTCAACATATAGCTGTAACCCGCTAGACGTATTGAAACGTGCTAAAAACTAGCAAAAATAGCTAGAAAATGTACTTCCCTCCCGTTTTTGTAAATGCAAATTCTGGTGGGTTCCCATGTTGTATGTACTGTGTCCGTGCGTTTGTTGTCGAATCCTGAAGTTTTTAACCACTGTTCTCCCATACTAAGGGGGGGGTCAACATCTACTGCTGTTCACAGGCTGAATGTATACGGCTGAAATCTTCAAGGCATTATCAGCTTTCCTGACTGTTTTGGAACGTGTATTTGCCATCTGTTAATGCAGTCGCCTTGTGGTCATCGTCCCTTTTAGTTTACAGGCTGCACTCCCCTGGTGATCACATTCTCCTCTCCAGAGCAGGCTAACTACCAGCTGCTCCTCCTCAGAGGCGTTCCTTCTTTCTGTCCCTGCTCCCTGCACCGTTTCGCGTTGCATGTATTCGCTTCCCACCTCTCTGGTTTAGATGCGTGTTCCCTGCCTTCTCTGCTCTTCCTAAAGCCTTCCAAGGAGCTCCACAAGATAGTGTTCAGAATGCTTTATAACACCCATTATTAGCCGTAACCCGCTAGACGTATTGAAACGTGCTAAAAACTAGCAAACACAGCTAGAAAATGTACTTTCCCCGCGTTTTGGTAAATGCGAATTCTGGTGGATTCCCATTTTGTACTCTGTTCGTGCGTTTGTTCAGTCGAATCCTGTTCTTTTGAACCACTCTTCTCCCATAAAAGGGAGGATCAAAATGTGTTGTTCACAGGCTGAATTTATACTGCTGAAATGATCGCTTCCCTGCTCTCTGGTTTAGACGCGTGTACCCTGCATTTACCAAAACGCGAGGGAAGTACATTTTCTAGCTATTTTTGCTGGTTTTAGCACGTTTTAATACGTCTAGCGGGTTACAGCTATATGTTGAATAATGGGGTTATAAAGAATTCTGAACACTGTGTCTTGTGGAGCTCATTGGAAGGCTGTAGGAAGAGGAGAGAAGGCAGGGAACACGCATCTAAACCAGAGAGCTTGGAAGCGAGTACATGCAACACGGTGCAGGGAGCAGGAACAGAAAGGAGGAACGCCTCTGAGGAGGAGCAGCTGGTAGTTACCCTGCTCTGGAGAGGAGAATGTGATCACCAGGGGAGTGCAGCCTGTAAACTAAAAGGGAGGATGACCACAAGGCAACTGTATTAATAGATGGCAAATACACGTTCCAAAACAGTCAGGAAAGCTGATAATGCCTTGAAGATTTCAACCGTATACATTCAGCCTGTGAACCTGTGAACAGCAGTAGATGTTGAACCCCCCTTGTATGGGAGAACAGTGGTTAAAAACTTCAGGATTCGACAACAAACGCACGGACACAGTACATACATGGGAACCCATCAGAATTCGCATTTACAAAAACGCGAGGAAAGTACATTTTCTAGCTGGTTTTGCTAGTTTACAGCACATTTCAATACGTCTAGCGGGTTACGGCTATATGATGAATAATGGGTGTTATAAAGCATTCTGAGCACCGTGTATCTTTTGAAGCTCATTTGTTGATTTGAAGGCAGCGGGAAGAGGAGAGAAGGCAGGGAACACGCGTCTAAACCAGAGAGCTGGGAAGCGAGTGTTTGCAACGCGAAACGGTGCAGGGAGCAGGGACAGAAAGGGAGAACTCCACTGAGGAGGAACAGCTGGTAGGTAGCCTTCTTTGGAGATGAGAACTTGATCACCACGGGAGAGGATTGTTGAGAGGGTAACAGAGGGGGAGGTCTGAGATCAGAAAATCCTGAGTATTCCCTGCAGTGTGTAGGGCCAGTGACATGTACAGTTGCAGATCTCGTAAAAGTCCAGGTCAGGAAGCATACAGGTTCATGTTGAATTCTCCAAGTAGGCGGAGTTGAGTGGTAGGAGGCTAGGATGGAGAAGTCCATCCACTGAGAGAGGAAGGGGGTAGGCAAATAGCCACGGTGAGAGAATGGCCAGGAAAGAGAGAATGCATGCAGACAAGGCATTCGTGAGAGGAGTCGGCCTGCAAAGGAAAGCAATTTACTACAGGAATCAAGGATGCTCCCCCCTCAAGAACGGTTGGATCTGGGCATGGAGAGGAACTTGTCATCAGGGAGGAAAGTGTCAAAGCTCGAGACAGCGCTGGCCGTCAACCATGTCTCGGTTAGACCAAGAACATCAAGGTCGGGTTCTTCCAGGAAATGGCAGATGTCAGATGAGTTTTTGAAACTGAGTGAGAGTTGAGAGTGGGGAGGGGTACAAATCAGTAATCCCTGCGGAGGTGTAGAAGGAGCCTGACCTAGGGCAGATGAGGAAGGAGAGAGGAAAGGAAGCAGAAGAAGGGAGAGAGGAGACAGCAGGAGTGCATGATCCATCCGGGAGCTAGGAGTGGTGAGAAGGTTAGACGGGGAGGTCTGAGTCTCAGGATTGGAATGGGAAGTTCGATATCACATGTCATGCTATAGGAAGAGTCTCATGATTGGAATGGGAAGGAGTTGGATATGACATCTCTTGTTATAGGGAGGGTCTCAGGTTTGGTATTAGAATCGCATCCTTTAGGAAGGGACTCGAGTTTGGTATTTTAAGGAGTGAGATAGTAAATCTCATCCTATCGGAAGGGTCTCGGGTTTGGTATTGGAAGAAATGAGATTTCAAATCTCAGGCTGTGGGAATGGTCTCGGGTTTGGTATTGGAAGGGGTGAAAATCACATTTCATGCTACAGGAAGGGTCACAAGTTTGGAATGGGAAGGAGTTGGATATCACATATACTACGAGAAGGGGCTCAGGTTTGGTATTAGAAGCATAGAGATATCACATCTCATGTTATAGGAAGGGTCTCGATTGGAATGGGAAGGAGTTAGATATCACATCTCATGCTATAGGGAGGGTCTCAGTTTTGATATTAGAAGCATTGAGATATCACATATGCTATTGGAAGGGTCGCAGTATTTGAATTGGAAGGAGTTGGATATCCCTTCTCATGCTATAGGAAGGGTCTCAGGTTGGAATGGGAAGGATTTGGATATCACATCTCTTGCTATAGGAAGGGTCTCAGGTTTTTTATTAGAAACATTGAGATATCACATCTCATGCTATAGGAAGGGTTTAAGGATTGGAATGGGAAGGAGTTGGATATCCCTTCTCATGCTATAGGAAGGGTCTCAGGTTGGAATGGGAAGGATTTGGATATCACATCTCTTGCTATAGGAAGGGTCTCAGGTTTTTTATTAGAAACATTGAGATATCACATCTCATGCTATAGGAAGGGTTTAAGGATTGGAATGGGAAGGATTTGGATATCACATCTCATGCTAAAGGAAGGGTCTCAGGTTTGGAAGGGGAAGGATTTGGATATCACATCTCATGTTATTTGACCGGTCTCAGGTTTGGTATTAGAAGCATTGAGATATCAAGTCTCATGGTATAGGACGGGAGTTTGATATCACATCATGCCATGGTATGGGTCTCAGGTTTTGTAGAAGCATTGGGATATCACATCTCATGCTATCGGAAGGGTATCAGGATTGGATTTGGAAGGAGTTGTTGGATATCCCATCTCATGCTATAGGAAAGGTCTCAGGTTGGAATGGGAAAGAGTTGGATATCACATCTCATGTTATAGGAAGGGTCTCAAGATTGGAATGGGAAGGACTTGGATATCACATCTCATGCTGTAGGAAGGCTCTCAGGTTTGGAAAGGGAAGGAGTTGGATATCACATTTCATGTTAGAGGTAGGATCTCAGGTTTGGTATTAGAGGCATTGAGATATCACATCTCATGCTATCAGAAGGGTATCAGGATTGGAATGGGAAGGAGTTGGATATCACATCTCATGCTAAAGGGAGGGTCTCAGGTTTGGATGGGGAAGGATTTGGATATTACATCTCATGTTATAGGAAGGATCTCAGGTTTGGTATTAGAAGCATTGAGATATCACATCTCATGCTATCGGAAGGATCTCAGGTTTGGTATTAGAAGCATTGAGATATCACATCTCATGCTATAGGAAGGGTCTCAGGATTGGAATGGGAAGGACTTGGATATCACATCTCATGCTAAAGGAAGGGTCTCAGTTTTGGTAGAAGCATTGCGATATCACATCTCATGCTATAGGAAGGGTCTCAGGATTGGAATCGGAAGGAGTTGGATATCACATCTCATGCTATAGGAAGGGTCTCAGGTTTGGTATAAGCATTGAGATATCACATCTCTGCTATCGGTAGGGTCTCAGGATTGGATTGGGAAGGAGTTGGATATCACATCTCATGTTATAGGAAGGGTCTCCGGATTGGAATGTGAAGGATTTGGATATCACATCTCATGCTAAAGGAAGGGTCTCAGGTTTGGAATGGGAAGGAGTTGGATATGACATCTCTTGTTATAGGGAGGGTCTCAGGATTTGAATGGCAAGGTGTTGGATATCACATCTCATGCCATAGGAAGGGTCTCAGGTTTGGTATAAGCATTGAGATATCACATCTCTGCTATCGGAAGGGTCTCAGGATTGGATTGGGAAGGAGTTGGATATCCCTTCTCATGCTATAGGAAGGGTCTCAGGTTGGAAAGGGAAGGAGTTGGATATCACATCTCATGCTATAGGGAGGGTTTCAGTTTTGATATTAGAAGCATTGAGATATCACATCTCATGCTATCGGAAGTGTCTCAGGATTGGAATGGGAAGGAGCTGGATATTACATCTCATGCTAAAGGAAGGGTCTCAGGTTTGGAACGGGAAGGAGTTGGATATCCGATCTCATGTTATAGGAAGGGTCTCAGGTTTGGTATAAGCATTGAGATATCACATCTCATGCTATAGGAAGGGTCTCAGGATTGGAATGGAAGGAGTTGGATATCACATCTCATGTTATAGGAAGGATCTCAGGTTTGGTATTAGAAGCATTGAGACATCACATCTCATGCTATAGGAAGGGTCTCAGGATTGGAATGGGAAGGAGTTGGATATCACATCTCATGCTATAGGAAGGGTCTCAGGTTTGGTATAAGCATTGAGATATCACATCTCATGCTATAGGAAGGGTCTCAGGATTGGAATGGGAAGGAGTTGTATATGACATCTCATGCCGTAGGAAGGGTCTCAGGTTTGGTATAAGCATTGAGATATCACATCTCTGCTATCAGAAGAGTCTCAGGATTGGAATGGGAAGGAGTTGGATATCCCATCTCATGTTATAGGAAGAGTCTCAGGTTTGGTATTAGAAGCATTGAGATATCACATCTCATGCTATAGGAAGTGTCTCAGGATTGGAATGGGAAGGACTTGGATATCACATCTCATGCTATAGGGAGGTTCTCAAGTTTGATATTAGAAGCATTGAGATATCACATCTCATGCTATAGGAAGAGTCTCAGGTTTGGGAAGGGAAGGATTTGGATTTCACATCTCATGCCATAGGAAGGGTCTCAGGTTTGGTATAAGCATTGAGATATCACATCTCTGCTATCGGAAGGGTCTCAGGATTGGATTGGGAAGGAGTTGGATATCACATCTCATGTTATAGGAAGGGTCTCCGGATTGGAATGTGAAGGATTTGGATATCACATCTCATGCTAAAGGAAGGGTCTCAGGTTTGGAATGGGAAGGAGTTGGATATGACATCTCTTGTTATAGGGAGGGTCTCAGGATTTGAATGGCAAGGAGTTGGATATAACATCTCATGCCATAGGAAGGGTCTCAGGTTTGGTATAAGCATTGAGATATCACATCTCTGCTATCGGAAGGGTCTCAGGATTGGATTGGGAAGGAGTTGGATATCCCTTCTCATGCTATAGGAAGGGTCTCAGGTTGGAATGGGAAGGAGTTGGATATCACATCTCATGCTAAAGGAAGGGTCTCAGGTTTGGTAGAAGCATTGAGATATCACATCTCATGCTATCGGAAGTGTCTCAGGATTGGAATGGGAAGGAGCTGGATATTACATCTCATGCTAAAGGAAGGGTCTCAGGTTTGGAACGGGAAGGAGTTGGATATCCGATCTCATGTTATAGGAAGGGTCTCAGGTTTGGTATAAGCATTGAGATATCACATCTCTGCTATCGGAAGTGTCTCAGGATTGGAATGGGAAGGAATTGGATATCCCATCTCATGTTATAGGACGGGTCTCAGGATTATTATTAGAATCATTGAGATATCATATTGCATGCTGTATGAAGGGTCTAAGGATTGGAATGGGAAAGACTTGGATATCACATCTCATGCTATAGGAAGGGTCTCAGGTTTGGTATAAGCATTGAGATATCAAATCTCAGGCTATAGGAAGGGTCTCAGGATTGGAATGGAAGGAGTTGGATATCACATCTCATGTTATAGGAAGGATCTCAGGTTTGGTATTAGAAGCATTGAGACATCACATCTCATGCTATAGGAAGGGTCTCAGGATTGGAATGGGAAGGAGTTGGATATCACATCTCATGCTATAGGAAGGGTCTCAGGTTTGGTATAAGCATTGAGATATCACATCTCATGCTATAGGAAGGGTCTCAGGATTGGAATGGGAAGGAGTTGTATATGACATCTCATGCCGTAGGAAGGGTCTCAGGTTTGGTATAAGCATTGAGATATCACATCTCTGCTATCAGAAGAGTCTCAGGATTGGAATGGGAAGGAGTTGGATATCCCATCTCATGTTATAGGAAGAGTCTCAGGTTTGGTATTAGAAGCATTGAGATATCACATCTCATGCTATAGGAAGTGTCTCAGGATTGGAATGGGAAGGACTTGGATATCACATCTCATGCTATAGGGAGGGTCTCAAGTTTGATATTAGAAGCATTGAGATATCACATCTCATGCTATAGGAAGAGTCTCAGGTTTGGGAAGGGAAGGATTTGGATTTCACATCTCATGTTATAGGATGGTTCTCATGTTTGGTTTTTGAAGCATTGAGATATCACATCTCATGCTATCGGAAGGGTCTCAGGTTTGGTATTAGAAGCATTGAGATATCACATCTCATGCTATAGGATTGGTCTCCGGATTGGAATGTGAAGGATTTGGATATCACATCTCATGCTAAAGGAAGGGTCTCAGGTTTGGAATGGGAAGGAGTTGGATATGACATCTCTTGTTATAGGGAGGGTCTCAGGATTTGAATGGCAAGGAGTTGGATATCACATCTCATGCCATAGGAAGGGTCTCAGGGTTGGTATAAGCATTGAGATATCACATCTCTGCTATCGGAAGGGTCTCAGGATTGGAATGGGAAGGACTTAGATATCACATCTCATGCTATAGGGAGGGTCTCAGTTTTGATATTAGAAGCATTGAGATATCACATCTCATGATATCGGAAGGGTCTCAGGATTGGAATGGGAGGAGCTGGATATCACATCTCATGCTAAAGGAAGGGTCTCAGGTTTGGAAGGGGAAGGATTTGGATATCACATCTCATGTTATAGGATGGGTCTCAGGTTTGGTATTAGAAGCATTGTGATATCACATCTCATGCTATAGGAAGTGTCTCAGGATTGGAATGGGAAGGAGTTGGATATCACATCTCATGCTATAGGAAGGGTTTCAGGTTTGGTAGAAGCATTGAGATATCACATCTCATGCTATAGGAAGAGTCTCAGGTTTGGGAAGGGAAGGATTTGGATTTCACATCTCATGTTATAGGATGGTTCTCATGTTTGGTTTTTGAAGCATTGAGATATCACATCTCATGCTATCGGAAGGGTCTCAGGTTTGGTATTAGAAGCATTGAGATATCACATCTCATGCTATAGGATTGGTCTCCGGATTGGAATGTGAAGGATTTGGATATCACATCTCATGCTAAAGGAAGGGTCTCAGGTTTGGAATGGGAAGGAGTTGGATATGACATCTCTTGTTATAGGGAGGGTCTCAGGATTTGAATGGCAAGGAGTTGGATATCACATCTCATGCCATAGGAAGGGTCTCAGGTTTGGTATAAGCATTGAGATATCACATCTCTGCAAGGGTCTCAGGATTGGATTGGGAAGGAGTTGGATATCACATCTCATGTTATAGGAAGGGTCTCCGGATTGGAATGTGAAGGATTTGGATATCACATCTCATGCTCAAGGAAGGGTCTCAGGTTTGGAATGGGAAGGAGTTGGATATGACATCTCTTGTTATAGGGAGGGTCTCAGGATTTGAATGGCAAGGAGTTGGATATCACATCTCATGCCATAGGAAGGGTCTCAGGTTTGGTATAAGCATTGAGATATCACATCTCTGCTATCGGAAGGGTCTCAGGATTGGATTGGGAAGGAGTTGGATATCCCTTCTCATGCTATAGGAAGGGTCTCAGGTTGGAATGGGAAGGAGTTGGATATCACATCTCATGCTAAAGGAAGGGTCTCAGGTTTGGTAGAAGCATTGAGATATCACATCTCATGCTATCGGAAGTGTCTCAGGATTGGAATGGGAAGGAGCTGGATATTACATCTCATGCTAAAGGAAGGGTCTCAGGTTTGGAACGGGAAGGAGTTGGATATCCGATCTCATGTTATAGGAAGGGTCTCAGTTTTGGTATAAGCATTGAGATATCACATCTCTGCTATCGGAAGTGTCTCAGGATTGGAATGGGAAGGAATTGGATATCCCATCTCATGTTATAGGACGGGTCTCAGGATTGTTATTAGAATCATTGAGATATCATATTGCATGCTGTATGAAGGGTCTAAGGATTGGAATGGGAAAGACTTGGATATCACATCTCATGCTATAGGAAGGGTCTCAGGTTTGGTATAAGCATTGAGATATCAAATCTCATGCTATAGGAAGGGTCTCAGGATTGGAATGGAAGGAGTTGGATATCACATCTCATGTTATAGGAAGGATCTCAGGTTTGGTATTAGAAGCATTGAGACATCACATCTCATGCTATAGGAAGGGTCTCAGGATTGGAATGGGAAGGAGTTGGATATCACATCTCATGCTATAGGAAGGGTCTCAGGTTTGGTATAAGCATTGAGATATCACATCTCATGCTATAGGAAGGGTCTCAGGATTGGAATGGGAAGGAGTTGTATATGACATCTCATGCCGTAGGAAGGGTCTCAGGTTTGGTATAAGCATTGAGATATCACATCTCTGCTATCAGAAGAGTCTCAGGATTGGAATGGGAAGGAGTTGGATATCCCATCTCATGTTATAGGAAGAGTCTCAGGTTTGGTATTAGAAGCATTGAGATATCACATCTCATGCTATAGGAAGTGTCTCAGGATTGGAATGGGAAGGACTTGGATATCACATCTCATGCTATAGGGAGGGTCTCAAGTTTGATATTAGAAGCATTGAGATATCACATCTCATGCTATAGGAAGAGTCTCAGGTTTGGGAAGGGAAGGATTTGGATTTCACATCTCATGTTATAGGATGGTTCTCATGTTTGGTTTTTGAAGCATTGAGATATCACATCTCATGCTATCGGAAGGGTCTCAGGTTTGGTATTAGAAGCATTGAGATATCACATCTCATGCTATAGGATTGGTCTCCGGATTGGAATGTGAAGGATTTGGATATCACATCTCATGCTAAAGGAAGGGTCTCAGGTTTGGAATGGGAAGGAGTTGGATATGACATCTCTTGTTATAGGGAGGGTCTCAGGATTTGAATGGCAAGGAGTTGGATATCACATCTCATGCCATAGGAAGGGTCTCAGGGTTGGTATAAGCATTGAGATATCACATCTCTGCTATCGGAAGGGTCTCAGGATTGGAATGGGAAGGACTTAGATATCACATCTCATGCTATAGGGAGGGTCTCAGTTTTGATATTAGAAGCATTGAGATATCACATCTCATGATATCGGAAGGGTCTCAGGATTGGAATGGGAGGAGCTGGATATCACATCTCATGCTAAAGGAAGGGTCTCAGGTTTGGAAGGGGAAGGATTTGGATATCACATCTCATGTTATAGGATGGGTCTCAGGTTTGGTATTAGAAGCATTGTGATATCACATCTCATGCTATAGGAAGTGTCTCAGGATTGGAATGGGAAGGAGTTGGATATCACATCTCATGCTATAGGAAGGGTTTCAGGTTTGGTAGAAGCATTGAGATATCACATCTCATGCTATAGGAAGAGTCTCAGGTTTGGGAAGGGAAGGATTTGGATTTCACATCTCATGTTATAGGATGGTTCTCATGTTTGGTTTTTGAAGCATTGAGATATCACATCTCATGCTATCGGAAGGGTCTCAGGTTTGGTATTAGAAGCATTGAGATATCACATCTCATGCTATAGGATTGGTCTCCGGATTGGAATGTGAAGGATTTGGATATCACATCTCATGCTAAAGGAAGGGTCTCAGGTTTGGAATGGGAAGGAGTTGGATATGACATCTCTTGTTATAGGGAGGGTCTCAGGATTTGAATGGCAAGGAGTTGGATATCACATCTCATGCCATAGGAAGGGTCTCAGGTTTGGTATAAGCATTGAGATATCACATCTCTGCAAGGGTCTCAGGATTGGATTGGGAAGGAGTTGGATATCACATCTCATGTTATAGGAAGGGTCTCCGGATTGGAATGTGAAGGATTTGGATATCACATCTCATGCTCAAGGAAGGGTCTCAGGTTTGGAATGGGAAGGAGTTGGATATGACATCTCTTGTTATAGGGAGGGTCTCAGGATTTGAATGGCAAGGAGTTGGATATCACATCTCATGCCATAGGAAGGGTCTCAGGTTTGGTATAAGCATTGAGATATCACATCTCTGCTATCGGAAGGGTCTCAGGATTGGATTGGGAAGGAGTTGGATATCCCTTCTCATGCTATAGGAAGGGTCTCAGGTTGGAATGGGAAGGAGTTGGATATCACATCTCATGCTAAAGGAAGGGTCTCAGGTTTGGTAGAAGCATTGAGATATCACATCTCATGCTATCGGAAGTGTCTCAGGATTGGAATGGGAAGGAGCTGGATATTACATCTCATGCTAAAGGAAGGGTCTCAGGTTTGGAACGGGAAGGAGTTGGATATCCGATCTCATGTTATAGGAAGGGTCTCAGTTTTGGTATAAGCATTGAGATATCACATCTCTGCTATCGGAAGTGTCTCAGGATTGGAATGGGAAGGAATTGGATATCCCATCTCATGTTATAGGACGGGTCTCAGGATTGTTATTAGAATCATTGAGATATCATATTGCATGCTGTATGAAGGGTCTAAGGATTGGAATGGGAAAGACTTGGATATCACATCTCATGCTATAGGAAGGGTCTCAGGTTTGGTATAAGCATTGAGATATCAAATCTCATGCTATAGGAAGGGTCTCAGGATTGGAATGGAAGGAGTTGGATATCACATCTCATGTTATAGGAAGGATCTCAGGTTTGGTATTAGAAGCATTGAGACATCACATCTCATGCTATAGGAAGGGTCTCAGGATTGGAATGGGAAGGAGTTGGATATCACATCTCATGCTATAGGAAGGGTCTCAGGTTTGGTATAAGCATTGAGATATCACATCTCATGCTATAGGAAGGGTCTCAGGATTGGAATGGGAAGGAGTTGTATATGACATCTCATGCCGTAGGAAGGGTCTCAGGTTTGGTATAAGCATTGAGATATCACATCTCTGCTATCAGAAGAGTCTCAGGATTGGAATGGGAAGGAGTTGGATATCCCATCTCATGTTATAGGAAGAGTCTCAGGTTTGGTATTAGAAGCATTGAGATATCACATCTCATGCTATAGGAAGTGTCTCAGGATTGGAATGGGAAGGACTTGGATATCACATCTCATGCTATAGGGAGGGTCTCAAGTTTGATATTAGAAGCATTGAGATATCACATCTCATGCTATAGGAAGAGTCTCAGGTTTGGGAAGGGAAGGATTTGGATTTCACATCTCATGTTATAGGATGGTTCTCATGTTTGGTTTTTGAAGCATTGAGATATCACATCTCATGCTATCGGAAGGGTCTCAGGTTTGGTATTAGAAGCATTGAGATATCACATCTCATGCTATAGGATTGGTCTCCGGATTGGAATGTGAAGGATTTGGATATCACATCTCATGCTAAAGGAAGGGTCTCAGGTTTGGAATGGGAAGGAGTTGGATATGACATCTCTTGTTATAGGGAGGGTCTCAGGTTTTGAATGGCAAGGAGTTGGATATCACATCTCATGCCATAGGAAGGGTCTCAGGTTTGGTATAAGCATTGAGATATCACATCTCTGCTATCGGAAGGGTCTCAGGATTGGAATGGGAAGGACTTAGATATCACATCTCATGCTATAGGGAGGGTCTCAGTTTTGATATTAGAAGCATTGAGATATCACATCTCATGCTATCGGAAGGGTCTCAGGATTGGAATGGGAGGAGCTGGATATCACATCTCATGCTAAAGGAAGGGTCTCAGGTTTGGAAGGGGAAGGATTTGGATATCACATCTCATGTTATAGGATGGGTCTCAGGTTTGGTATTAGAAGCATTGTGATATCACATCTCATGCTATAGGAAGTGTCTCAGGATTGGAATGGGAAGGAGTTGGATATCACATCTCATGCTATAGGAAGGGTTTCAGGTTTGGTAGAAGCATTGAGATATCACATCTCATGCTATAGGAAGAGTCTCAGGTTTGGGAAGGGAAGGATTTGGATTTCACATCTCATGTTATAGGATGGTTCTCATGTTTGGTTTTTGAAGCATTGAGATATCACATCTCATGCTATCGGAAGGGTCTCAGGTTTGGTATTAGAAGCATTGAGATATCACATCTCATGCTATAGGATTGGTCTCCGGATTGGAATGTGAAGGATTTGGATATCACATCTCATGCTAAAGGAAGGGTCTCAGGTTTGGAATGGGAAGGAGTTGGATATGACATCTCTTGTTATAGGGAGGGTCTCAGGATTTGAATGGCAAGGAGTTGGATATCACATCTCATGCCATAGGAAGGGTCTCAGGTTTGGTATAAGCATTGAGATATCACATCTCTGCAAGGGTCTCAGGATTGGATTGGGAAGGAGTTGGATATCACATCTCATGTTATAGGAAGGGTCTCCGGATTGGAATGTGAAGGATTTGGATATCACATCTCATGCTAAAGGAAGGGTCTCAGGTTTGGAATGGGAAGGAGTTGGATATGACATCTCTTGTTATAGGGAGGGTCTCAGGATTTGAATGGCAAGGAGTTGGATATCACATCTCATGCCATAGGAAGGGTCTCAGGTTTGGTATAAGCATTGAGATATCACATCTCTGCTATCGGAAGGGTCTCAGGATTGGATTGGGAAGGAGTTGGATATCCCTTCTCATGCTATAGGAAGGGTCTCAGGTTGGAATGGGAAGGAGTTGGATATCACATCTCATGCTAAAGGAAGGGTCTCAGGTTTGGTAGAAGCATTGAGATATCACATCTCATGCTATAGGAAGGGTCTCAGGATTGGAATGGGAAGGACTTAGATATCACATATCATGCTATAGGGAGGGTTTCAGTTTTGATATTAGAAGCATTGAGATATCACATCTCATGCTATCGGAAGTGTCTCAGGATTGGAATGGGAAGGAGCTGGATATTACATCTCATGCTAAAGGAAGGGTCTCAGGTTTGGAACGGAAGGAGTTGGATATCCGATCTCATGTTATAGGAAGGGTCTCAGGTTTGGTATAAGCATTGAGATATCACATCTCTGCTATCGGAAGTGTCTCAGGATTGGAATGGGAAGGAATTGGATATCCCATCTCATGTTATAGGACGGGTCTCAGGATTGTTATTAGAATCATTGAGATATCATTTTGCATGCTGTAGGAAGGGTCTAAGGATTGGAATGGGAAAGACTTGGATATCACATCTCATGCTATAGGAAGGGTCTCAGGTTTGGTATAAGCATTGAGATATCAAACCTCATGCTATAGGAAGGGTCTCAGGATTGGAATGGAAGGAGTTGGATATCACATCTCATGTTATAGGAAGGATCTCAGGTTTGGTATTAGAAGCATTGAGACATCAAATCTCATGCTATAGGAAGGGTCTCAGGATTGGAATGGGAAGGAGTTGGATATCACATCTCATGCTATAGGAAGGGTCTCAGGATTGGAATGGGAAGGAGTTGTATATGACATCTCATGCCGTAGGAAGGGTCTCAGGTTTGGTATAAGCATTGAGATATCACATCTCTGCTATCAGAAGAGTCTCAGGATTGGAATGGGAAGGAGTTGGATATCCCATCTCATGTTATAGGAAGAGTCTCAGGTTTGGTATTAGAAGCATTGAGATATCACATCTCATGCTATAGGAAGTGTCTCAGGATTGGAATGGGAAGGACTTGGATATCACATCTCATGCTATAGGGAGGGTCTCAAGTTTGATATTAGAAGCATTGAGATATCACATCTCATGCTATAGGAAGAGTCTCAGGTTTGGGAAGGGAAGGATTTGGATTTCACATCTCATGTTATAGGATGGTTCTCATGTTTGGTTTTTGAAGCATTGAGATATTACATCTCATGCTATCGGAAGGGTCTCAGGTTTGGTATTAGAAGCATTGAGATATCACATCTCATGCTATAGGATTGGTCTAGGGGTTGGAATGTGAAGGATTTGGATATCACATCTCATGCTAAAGGAAGGGTCTCAGGTTTGGAATGGGAAGGAGTTGGATATGACATCTCTTGTTATAGGGAGGGTCTCAGGATTTGAATGGCAAGGAGTTGGATATCACATCTCATGCCATAGGAAGGGTCTCAGGTTTGGTATAAGCATTGAGATATCACATCTCTGCTATCGGAAGGGTCTCAGGATTGGAATGGGAAGGACTTAGATATCACATCTCATGCTATAGGGAGGGTCTCAGTTTTGATATTAGAAGCATTGAGATATCACATCTCATGCTATCGGAAGGGTCTCAGGATTGGAATGGGAGGAGCTGGATATCACATCTCATACTATAGGAAGTGTCTCAGGATTGGAATGGGAAGGAGTTGTATATCACATCTTATGCTATAGGAAGGGTTTCAGGTTTGGTAGAAGCATTGAGATATCACATCTCATGCTATAGGAAGAGTCTCAGGTTTGGGAAGGGAAGGATTTGGATTTCACATCTCATGTTATAGGATGGTTCTCATGTTTGGTTTTTGAAGCATTGAGATATCACATCTCATGCTATCGGAAGGGTCTCAGGTTTGGTATTAGAAGCATTGAGATATCACATCTCATGCTATAGGATTGGTCTCTGGATTGGAATGTGAAGGATTTGGATATCACATCTCATGCTAAAGGAAGGGTCTCAGGTTTGGAATGGGAAGGAGTTGGATATGACATCTCTTGTTATAGGGAGGGTCTCAGGATTTGAATGGCAAGGAGTTGGATATCACATCTCATGCCATAGGAAGGGTCTCAGGTTTGGTATTAGAAGCCTTGAGATATCAAATCTCATGGTATAATAAGGGTCTCAGGATTGGAATGGGAAGGAGTTGGATATCACATCTCAAGCTATTTCAGGATTGGAATGGGAAGGAGTTTGATATCACATCTCAAGCTATAGGAAGTGTCTCAGGTTTGGGAAGGGAAGGATTGGGATTTCACATCTCATGTTATAGGATGGTTCTCATGTTTGGTTTTAGAAGCATTGAGATATCACATCTCATGCTATCGGAAGGGTCTCAGGTTTGGAATGGGAAGGAGTTGGATATCACATCTCATGTTATAGGAAGCATCTCAGGTTTGGTATTAGAAGCATTGAGATATCACATCTCATGCTATAGGAAGGGTCTCAGGATTGGAATGTGAAGGATTTGGATATCAAATCTCATGCTAAAGGAAGGGTCTCAGGTTTGGTATAAGCATTGAGATATCACATCTCTGCTATCGGAAGGGTCTCAGGATTGGATTGGGAAGGAGTTGGACATCCCTTCTCATGCTATAGGAAGGGTCTCATGTTGGAATGGGAAGGAGTTGGATATCATATATCATGTTATAGGAAGGGTCTCAAGATTGAAATGGGAAGTATTTGGATATCACATCTCTTGCTATATGAAGGGTCTCAGGTTTTTTATTAGAAACATTGAGATATCACATCTCATGCTATCGGAAGGGTTTCAGGATTGGAATGGGAAGGATTTGGATATCATATCTCATGTTATAGGACGGGTCCCAGGTTTGGTATTAGAAGCATTGAGATATCACATCTTATGGTATAGGAAGGGTCTCAGGTTTGGAATGGGAAGTAGTTGGATATCACATCTCATCCAATAGGAAGGGTCTCAGGTTTGGAATGGGAAGGATTTGGATATCACATCTCTTGCTATAGGAAGGGTCTCAGGTTTTTTATTAGAAACATTGAGATATCACATCTCATGCTATAGGAAGGGTTTAAGGATTGGAATGGGAAGGAGTTGGATATCCCTTCTCATGCTATAGGAAGGGTCTCAGGTTGGAATGGGAAGGATTTGGATATCACATCTCTTGCTATAGGAAGGGTCTCAGGTTTTTTATTAGAAACATTGAGATATCACATCTCATGCTATAGGAAGGGTTTAAGGATTGGAATGGGAAGGATTTGGATATCACATCTCATGCTAAAGGAAGGGTCTCAGGTTTGGAAGGGGAAGGATTTGGATATCACATCTCATGTTATTTGACCGGTCTCAGGTTTGGTATTAGAAGCATTGAGATATCAAGTCTCATGGTATAGGACGGGAGTTTGATATCACATCATGCCATGGTATGGGTCTCAGGTTTTGTAGAAGCATTGGGATATCACATCTCATGCTATCGGAAGGGTATCAGGATTAGATTTGGAAGGAGTTGTTGGATATCCCATCTCATGCTATAGGAAAGGTCTCAGGTTGGAATGGGAAAGAGTTGGATATCACATCTCATGTTATAGGAAGGGTCTCAAGATTGGAATGGGAAGGACTTGGATATCACATCTCATGCTGTAGGAAGGCTCTCAGGTTTGGAAAGGGAAGGAGTTGGATATCACATTTCATGTTAGAGGTAGGATCTCAGGTTTGGTATTAGAGGCATTGAGATATCACATCTCATGCTATCAGAAGGGTATCAGGATTGGAATGGGAAGGAGTTGGATATCACATCTCATGCTAAAGGGAGGGTCTCAGGTTTGGATGGGGAAGGATTTGGATATCACATCTCATGTTATAGGAAGGATCTCAGGTTTGGTATTAGAAGCATTGAGATATCACATCTCATGCTATCGGAAGGATCTCAGGTTTGGTATTAGAAGCATTGAGATATCACATCTCATGCTATAGGAAGGGTCTCAGGATTGGAATGGGAAGGACTTGGATATCACATCTCATGCTAATGGAAGGGTCTCAGTTTTGGTAGAAGCATTGCGATATCACATCTCATGCTATAGGAAGGGTCTCAGGATTGGAATCGGAAGGAGTTGGATATCACATCTCATGCTATAGGAAGGGTCTCAAGTTTGGTATAAGCATTGAGATATCACATCTCTGCTATCGGAAGGGTCTCAGGATTGGATTGGGAAGGAGTTGGATATCACATCTCATGTTATAGGAAGGGTCTCCGGATTGGAATGTGAAGGATTTGGATATCACATCTCATGCTAAAGGAAGGGTCTCAGGTTTGGAATGGGAAGGAGTTGGAGACCCTTCCTATAGCATGAGATGTGATATCTCAATTCTTATACCAAACCTGAGACCCTTCCTATAGCATGAGATGTGATATCCAACTCCTTCCCATTCCAATCCTGAGACCCTTAGTATAGCATGAGATGTGATATCTCAATGCTTATACCAAACCTGAGACCCTTCCTACGGCATGAGATGTCATATACAACTCCTTCCCATTCCAATCCTGAGACCCTTCCTATAGCATGAGATGTGATATCTCAATGCTTATACCAAACCTGAGACCCTTCCTATAGCATGAGATGTGATATCCAACTCCTTCCCATTCCAATCCTGAGACCCTTCCTATAGCATGAGATGTGATATCTCAATGCTTATACCAAACCTGAGACCCTTCCTATAACATGAGATGGGATATCCAACTCCTTCCCATTCCAATCCTGAGACACTTTCGATAGCAGAGATGTGATATCTCAATGCTTATACCAGACCTTAGACCCTTCCTATAACATGAGATCGGATATCCAACTCCTTCCCGTTCCAAACCTGAGACCCTTCCTTTAGCATGAGATGTGATATCCAGCTCCTTCCCATTCCAATCCTGAGACACTTCCGATAGCATGAGATGTGATATCTCAATGCTTCTAATATCAAAACGGAAACCCTCCCTATCGCATGATATGTGATATCTAAGTCCTTCCCATTCCAATCCTGAGACCCTTCCTATAGCATGAGATGTGATATCTCAATGCTTCTAATACCAAACCTGAGATCCTTCCGATAGCATGAGATCGGATATCCAACTCCTTCCCATTCGAATCCTGAGACACTTCCGATAGCAGAGATGTGATATCTCAATGCTTATACCAGACCTTAGACCCTTCCTATAACATGAGATCGGATATCCAACTCCTTCCCGTTCCAAACCTGAGACCCTTCCTTTAGCATGAGATGTGATATCCAGCTCCTTCCCATTCCAATCCTGAGACACTTCCTATAGCATGAGATGTGATATCTCAATGCTTCTACCAAACCTGAGACCCTTCCTTTAGCATAAGATGTGATATCCAACTCCTTCCCATTCCAATCCTGAGACCCTTCCTATAGCATGAGATGTGATATCTCAATACTTCTAATACCAAACCTGAGATCCTTTCCGATAACATGAGATGTGATATCCAAATCCTTCCCCTTCCAAACCTGAGACCCTCCCTTTAGCATATGTGATATCCATCTCCTTCCCATTCCAATCCTGAGACCCTTCTGATAGCATGAGATGTGATATCTCAATGCTTCTAATACCAAACCTGAGATCCTTCCGATAGCATGAGATGTGATATCTCAATGCTTATACCAGACCTTAGACCCTTCCTATAACATGAGATCGGATATCCAACTCCTTCCCGTTCCAAACCTGAGACCCTTCCTTTAGCATGAGATGTGATATCCAGCTCCTTCCCATTCCAATCCTGAGACCCTCCCTTTAGCATGAGATGTGATATCTCAATGCTTCTAATATCAAAACAGAAACCCTCCCTATAGCATGATATGTGATATCTAAGTCCTTCCCATTCCAATCCTGAGACCCTTCCTATAGCATGAGATGTGATATCTCAATGCTTCTACCAAACCTGAGACCCTTCCTTTAGCATGAGATGTGATATCCAACTCCTTCCCATTCCAATCCTGAGACCCTTCCTATAGCATGAGGTGTGATATCTCAATACTTCTAATACCAAACCTGAAATCCTTCCGATAACATGAGATGTGATATCCAAATCCTTCCCCTTCCAAACCTGAGACCCTCCCTTTAGCATGAGATGTGATATCCAACTCCTTCCCATTCCAATCCTGAGACCCTTCTGATAGCATGAGATGTGATATCTCAATGCTTCTAATACCAAACCTGAGATCCTTCCGATAGCATGAGATGTGATATCTCAATGCTTCTAATACCAAACCTGAGATCCTTCCTATAACATGAGATGTGATATCCAAATCCTTCCCCTTCCAATTCTGAGACCCTCCCTTTAACATGAGATGTGATATCCAACTCCTTCCCATTCCAACCTGAGACCCTTCCTATAGCATGAGATGTGATATCCAAGTCCTTCCCATTCCAATCCTTAGACCCTTCCTACAGCATGCAATATGATATCTCAATGCCTCTAATACCAAACCTGAGATCCTTCCTCTAAAGCATGAGATGTGACATCTCAATGCTTATACCAAACCTGAGACCCTTCCTATAGCATGAAATGTGATATCCAACTCCTTCCCATTCCAATCCTGAGACCCTTCCTATAGCATGAGATGTGATATCTCAATGCCTCTAATACCAAACCTGAGATCCTTCCTCTAACATGAAATGTGATATCCAACTCCTTCCCTTTCCAAACCTGAGAGCCTACCTATAGCATGAGATGTGATATTCAAGTCCTTCCCATTCCAATCCTTAGACCCTTCCTACAGCATGCAATATGATATCTCAATGATTCTAATAACAAACCTGAGACCCGTCCTATAACATGAGATGGGATATCCAACTCCTTCCCATTCCAATCCTGAGACACTTCCGATAGCAGAGATGTGATATCTCAATGCTTATACCAAACCTGAGACCCTTCCTATAGCATGAGATGTAATATCCAACTCCTTCCCATTCCAATCCTGAGACCCTTCCTACAGCATGCGATGTGATATCTCAATGCTTCTAATACCAAACCTGAGACCCGTCCTATAACATGAGATGGGATATCCAACTCCTTCCCGTTCCAAACCTGAGACCCTTCCTATAGCATGAGATGTGATATCCAACTCCTTCCCATCCCAATCCTGAGACACTTCCGATTGCAGAGATGTGATATCTCAATGCTTATACCAAACCTGAGACTCTTCCTATAACATGAGATGTGATATCCAACTCCTTCCCGTTCCAAACCTGAGACCCTTCCTATAGCATGAGATGTGATATCCAACTCCCTCCCATTCCAATCCTGAGACCCTTCTGATAGCATGAGATGTGATATCTCAATGCTTCTAATACCAAACCTGAGATCCTTCTTATAACATGTGATGTGATATCCAAATCCTTCCCCTTCCAAACCTGAGACCCTCCCTTTAGCATGAGAAGTGATATCCAACTCCTTCCCATTCCAATCCTGAGACCCTTATGATAGCATGAGATGTGATATCTCAATGCCTCTAATACCAAACCTGAGATACTTCCGATAGCATGAGATGTGATATCTCAATGATTCTAATACCAAACCTGAGATCCTTCCTATAACATGCGATGTGATATCCAAATCCTTCCCCTTCCAAACCACACCCTCCCTTTAGCATGAGATGTGATATCCAACTCCTTCCCATTCCAATCCTGAGACCCTTCTGATAGCATGAGATGTGATACCTCAATGCCTCTAATACCAAACCTGAGATCCTACCTCTAACATGAAATGTGATATCCAACTCCTTCCCTTACCAAACCTGAGATCCTTCCTATAACATGCGATGTGATATCCAAATCCTTCCCCTTCCAAACCTGAGACCCTCCCTATAGCATGAGATGTGATATCCAAGTCCATCCCATTCCAATCCTGAGACCCTTCCTATAGCATGAGATGTGATATCTTAATGCTTATTCCAAACCTGAGACCCTTCCTATGGCATGAGATGTCATATACAACTCCTTCCCATTCCAATCCTGAGACCCTTCCTATAGCATGAGATGTGATATCTCAATGCTTATACCAAACCTGAGACCCTTCCTATAGCATGAGATGTGACAGCCAACTTCTTCCCATTCCAATCCTGAGACCCTTCCTATAACATGAGATGTGATGTCGCAATGCTTCTAATACCAAACCTGAGATCTTTCCTATAACATGAGATGTGATATCCAACACCTTCCCATTCCAATCCTGAGACCCTTCCTATAGCATGAGATGTGATATCTCAATGCTTATACCAAACGTGAGACCCTTCCTATAGCTCGAGATGTGATATCCAACTCCTTCCCATTCCAATCCTGAGACCCTTCCTATAGCATGAGATGTGATATCTCAATGCTTATACCAAACGTGAGACCCTTCCTATAACATGAGATGTGATATCTTAATGCCTCTAATACCAAACCTGAGATCCTTCCTCTAACATGAAATGTGATATCCAACTCCTTCCCCTTCCAAACCTGAGAGCCTTCCTATAGCATGAGATATGATATCCAAGTCCTTCCCATTCCAATCCTGGGACCCTTCCTATAACATGAGATGTGATATCCAACTCCTTCCCATTCCAACCTGAGACCCTTCCTATAGCATGAGATGGGATATCCAACTCCTTCCAGATCAAATCCTGATACCCTTCCGATAGCATGAGATGTGATATCCCAATGTTTCTACCAAACCTGAGACCCATACTATGGCATGAGTTGTGATATCAAACCCCTTCCCATTCCAATCCTGAGACCCTTCCTATAGCTTGAGATATCCAACTCCTTCCCATTCCAATTCTGAGACCCTTCCTATACCATGAGACTTGATATCTCAATGCATCTAATACCAAACCTGAGACCCTTCCTATAGCATGAGATGTGATATCTCAATGCTTCTAATACCAAACCTGAGATCCTTCCGATAACATGAGATGTGATATCCAAATCCTTCCCCTTCCAAACCTGAGACCCTCCCTTTAGCATGAGATGTGATATCTCAATGCCTCTAATACCAAACCTGAGATCCTTCCGATAGCATGAGATGTGATATCTCAATGCTTCTAATACCAAACCTGAGATCCTTCCTATAACATGAGACGTGATATCCAAATCCTTCCCCTTCCAAACCTGAGACCCTCCCTTTAGCATGAGATGTGATATCCAACTACTTCCCATTCCAATCCTGAGACCCTTCTGATAGCATGAGATGTGATATCTCAATGCCTCTAATACCAAACCTGAGATCCTACCTCTAACATGAAATGTGATATCCAACTCTTTCCCCTTCCAAACCTGAGAGCCTTCCTATAGCATGAGATGTGATATCCGACTCCTTCCCATTCCAATCCTGAGACCCTTCCGATAGCATGAGATGTGATATCTCAATGCTTCTAATACCAAACCTGAGATCCTTCTTATAACATGTGATGTGATATCCAAATCCTTCCCCTTCCAAACCTGAGACCCTCCCTTTAGCATGAGATGTGATATCCAACTCCTTCCCATTCCAATCCTGAGACCCTTATGATAGAAAGCATGAGATGTGATATCTCAATGCCTCTAATACCAAACCTGAGATACTTCCGATAGCATGAGATGTGATATCTCAATGCTTCTAATACCAAACCTGAGATCCTTCCTATAACATGAGATGTGATATCCAAATCCTTCCCCTTCCAAACCTGAGACCCTCCCTTTAGCATGAGATGTGATATCCAACTCCTTCCCATTCCAATCCTGAGACCCTTCCGATAGCATGAGATGTGATATCTCAATGCTTCTTATACCAAACCTGTGATCCTTCCTATAACAAGAGATGTGATATCCAAATCCTTCCCCTTCCAAACCTGAGACCCTCCCTTTAGCATGAGATGTGATATCTCAATGCCTCTAATACCAAACCTGAGATCCTTCCGATAGCATGAGATGTGATATCTCAATGCTTCTAATACCAAACCTGAGATCCTTCCTATAACATGAGACGTGATATCCAAATCCTTCCCCTTCCAAACCTGAGACCCTCCCTTTAGCATGAGATGTGATATCCAACTCCTTCCCATTCCAATCCTGAGACCCTTCTGATAGCATGAGATGTGATATCTCAATGCCTCTAATACCAAACCTGAGATCCTACCTCTAACATGAAATGTGATATCCAACTCTTTCCCCTTCCAAACCTGAGAGCCTTCCTATAGCATGAGATGTGATATCCGACTCCTTCCCATTCCAATCCTGAGACCCTTCCGATAGCATGAGATGTGATATCTCAATGCTTCTAATACCAAACCTGAGATCCTTCTTATAACATGTGATGTGATATCCAAATCCTTCCCCTTCCAAACCTGAGACCCTCCCTTTAGCATGAGATGTGATATCCAACTCCTTCCCATTCCAATCCTGAGACCCTTATGATAGATGATAGATAGCATGAGATGTGATAGCTCAATGCCTCTAATACCAAACCTGAGATACTTCCGATAGCATGAGATGTGATATCTCAATGCTTCTAATACCAAACCTGAGATCCTTCCTATAACATGAGATGTGATATCCAAATCCTTCCCCTTCCAAACCTGAGACCCTCCCTTTAGCATGAGATGTGATATCCAACTCCTTCCCATTCCAATCCTGAGACCCTTCTGATAGCATGAGATGTGATATCTCAATGCTTCTAATACCAAACCTGAGATCCTTCTTATAACATGTGATGTGATATCCAAATCCTTCCCCTTCCAAACCTGAGACCCTCCCTTTAGCATGAGATGTGATATCCAACTCCTTCCCATTCCAATCCTGAGACCCTTATGATAGATAGCATGAGATGTGATATCTCAATGCCTCTAATACCAAACCTGAGATACTTCCGTTAGCATGAGATGTGATATCTCAATGCTTCTAATACCAAACCTGAGATCCTACCTCTAACATGAAATGTGATATCCAACTCCTTCCCTTTCCAAACGTGAGACCCTCCCTATAGCATGAGATGTGATATCCTAGTCCTTCCCATTCCAATCCTGAGACCCTTCCTATAGCATGAGATGTGATATCTCAATGCTTCTAATACCAAACCTGAGACCCTTCCTATAACATAATATGGGATATCCAACTCCTTCCCATTCCAATCCTGAGACCCTTCCGATAGCAGAGATGTGATATCTCAATGCTTATACCAAACCTGAGACCCTTCCTGTGGCATGAGATGTGTTGGGTATTTTGTGGATATTTGGGGCTTTGCGGTATTTTCTTACCGCCAAAATACCTTTAGCAATAATCACTCTCTGTATTCATATTGGGTCACACATGACAATAATACATTGCATTATTTCAGAATTCAGACCTATTTAGATGATGTGCGCGGTAGTTTGCGTGGTTGGTTGGTATAGTGGTTGGTTTATTTGTGGCCCCAATATCCAACACCCCTTGTTTTTTATCTAGATTGTTCTTGATCACTAGAGAGACCTCAGGCCTACATTTTAGGGATACCACATTTTCAGTGTTAGTGTTGTGTGCCACCATGGGCTATTGTGGTATTTTTGTGGTAATTTCCACTACCTTATATACGGTAGGGAACTATGTCCAGGGAGTCTCTCTTCCCGTTGACTCATGTACCTCCAACAGGCTATGCTACAAACAGTCACTCACAACTGTCCATACTGAATAGAATCATGCACACATCTGTTTTAAAATGACAATTGCACTGTTTAAAAATCTACCCACGTTTAAACCTTTCCCATGCAAAATGAAAGAGAGAAATAATACACACTAGCTATCTGTTTTCAAATGTTTTTGTATTATAGCAATTTCTTTTAAACACAGTTTAGCTTTTTTTACAGAAATAAATGAAATGGTACAACATTATTTGTGATAAAATGAACAGAGAGCTGCGAGAATATATTCAATTGGTAACATTAAATATGCTGATAAGAGACTGAGACTCCCTTTAATACACTGACTGAACAGTTTCGCACACTTTCGCACAGCTCCCACTCGCTTCTGTAATTACCTTATCTGTTCAGCATGAGTTTTCTTCGGCTATTCTCTTTCTGAATTTGGCTCCCTTGAAAATCAACCCAGTGAGAACAAGCGTCTGCCGTTCTCAAACCAGGGTTATTGCCTGGAACTCTCAGCTTTTGCAGCAGGAATGCCTCAGCCAGGAAACAGATCCTTCTCCCAGCTCTGCAAGATCTCGATTGTTCTCCCTCCCCTCAAGCTTCTCCAGCAAAGTTCTAATCACAGCCTCTAGCATGATACTTGCTATGACGCTGCTCCAATCAGAATCAATCATGTCATCTCCTCCCTCACTACACAATGGCTCACTTCTACAGTAAAAATTGTAACAAACTGATTTCCTGTTCCTTCGAGCTCTTTGCTTCCTGTAGTTATGTGGACAGAGCAGCAGAGAAAAAAAATGAATGTGCGTTTAAAAGTTCACTTTCAGAGTAGGCCTAATTCTGCAGTGGAGACACATTTTTATTAGTGGGTTATGTTAAATGAAGTTTTATTAGTCAGGTTAGTTATTAATAAGGTTAGTTATTAATTTTCAAATGTGTCTCTTGCAACATAGGCATTTCAGGTGAAAAAAAGTGTGCATTTTGAATGTGCACATGTGTGCTTTTAACTGTAAAAATAGATTTGCATCTTATATGTAAAAATCGTTTTTGACTGAATAGCCTGTCTTTACTTATATGTCCATGTCACTCTGGCAACACATATAGCAATGCACCACACCCATGTGGTGGTGCTGCATCAAAAAAAAAATGCTACCTGTGCAGTAGTGCTGTACTCTGTGCTGTAACACGCCAAATATCCTTACAGATGTCATATACAACTCCTTCCCATTCCAATCCTGAGACCCTTCCTATAGCATGAGATGTGATATCTCAATGCTTATACCAAACCTGAGACCCTTCCTATAGCATGAGATGTGATATCCAACTCCTTCTCATTCCAATCCTGAGACCCTTCCTATAACATGAGATGTGATGTCTCAATGCTTCTAATACCAAACCTGAGATCCTTCCTATGGCATGAGATGTCATATAAAAATCCTTCCCATTCCAATCCTGAGACCCTTCCTATAGCATGAGATGTGATATCGAACTCCTTCCCATTCCAATCCTTAGACACTTCCTATAGCATGAGTTTTGATATCTCAATGCTTCTAATACCAAACCTGAGATCCTTCCGATAGCATGAGATGTGATATCTCAATGCTTCTAATACCAAACCTGAGATCATTCCTATAACACGAGATGTAATATCCAAATCCTTCCCCTTCCAAACCTGAGACCCTCCCTTTAGCATTAGATGTGATATCCAACTCCTTCCCATTCCAATCCTGAGACACTTCCTATAGCATGAGATGTGATGTCTCGATGCTTCTAATACCAAACCTGAGATCCTTCCTATAACATGAGATGTGATATCCAACTCCTTCCAATTCCAATCCTGAGACACTTCCTATAGCATGAGAAGTGATATCTCCATGCTTATACCAAACCTGAGACCCTTCCTATAGCATGAGATGTGATATCCAAATCCTTCCCATTGCAATCCTGAGACCCTTCCTATAGCATGAGATGTGATATCTCAATGCTTATACCAAACCTGAGAGCCTACCTATAGCATGAGATGTGATATCCAAGTCCATCCCATTCCAATCCTTAGACCCTTCCTACAGCATGCGATGTGATATCTCAATGATTCTAATACCAAACCAGAGACCCGTCCTATAACATGAGATGGGATATCCAACTCCTTCCCATTCCATTCCTGAGCCACTTCCGATAGCAGAGATGTGATATCTCAATGCTTATACCAAACCTGAGACCCTTCCTATAACATGAGATGTGATATCCAACTCCTTCCCGTTCAAAACCTGAGACCCTTCCTATAGCATATGTGATATCCAACTCCTTCCCATTCCAAACATGAGACCCTTCCTATAGCAAGAATGTAATATCCAACTCCTACCCATTCCAATCCTGAGACCATTCCTATAGCATGAGATGTGATATCTCAATGCTTCTAATACCAAACCTGAGATACTTCCTATGACATGAGATGTGATATCCAATTCCTTCCCATTCCAAACCTGAGATCCTTCCTACAGCATGCAATGTGATATCTCAATGCTTCTAATACCAAACCTGAGACCCGTCCTATAACATGAGATGGGATATCCAACTCCTTCCCGTTCCAAACCTGATACCCTTCCTATAGCATGAGATGTGATATCCAACTCCTTCCCATCCCAAACCTGAGATACCTCCGATAGCAGAGATGTGATATCTCAATGCTTATACCAAACCTGAGACTCTTCCTATAACATGAGATGTGATATCCAACTCCTTCCCGTTCCAAACCTGAGACCCTTCCTATAGCATGAGATGTGATATCCAACTCCTTCCCATTCCAATCCTGAGACCCTTCCGATAGCATGAGATGTGATATCTCAATGCTTCTAATACCAAACCTGTGATCCTTCCTATAACATAAGATGTGATATCCAATCCTTCCCCTTCCAAACCTGAGACCCTCCCTTTAGCATGAGATGTGATATCCAACTCCTTCCCATTCCAATCCTGAGACCCTTCCTACAGCATGAGATGTGATATCTCAATGCTTCTAATACCAAACCTGAGACCCTTCCTATAACATGAGATGGGAATATCCAACTCCTTCCCATTCCAATCCTGAGACCCGTCCGATAGCAGAGATGTGATATCTCAATGCTTATACCAAACCTGAGATCCTTCCTATAACATGAGATGTGATATCCAACTCCTTCCCATTCCAATCCTGAGACCCTTCCTATAGCATGAGATGTGATATCTCACTGCTTATACCAAACCTGAGACCCTTCCTATAGCATGAGATGTGATATCCAACTCCTTCCCATTCCAATCCTGAGACCCTTCCTATAGCATGAGATGTGATATCTCAATGCTTCTAATATCAAACTTGAGACCCTCCCTATAGCATGGATTGTGATATCCAAGTCCTTCCCATTCCAATCCTGAGACACTTCCTACAGCATGAGATGTGATATCGCAATGCTTCTAATACCAAACCTGAGACTCTTCCTATAACATGAGATGGGATATCCAACTCCTTCCCATTCCAATCCTGAGACCCTTCCGATAGCAGAGATGTGATATCTCAATGCTTATACCAAACCTGAGACCCTTCCTACGGCATGAGATGTCATATACAACTCCTTTCCATTCCAATCCTGAGACCCTTCCTATAGCATGAGATGTGATATCCAACTCCTTCCCATTCCAATCCTGAGACCCTTCCTATAGCATGAGATGTGATGTCTCAATGCTTCTAATACCAAACCTGGAATCCTTCCTATAACATGAGATGTGATATCCAACTCCTTCCATTCCAATCCTGAGACCCTTCCTATAGCATGAGATGTGATAACTCAATGCTTATACCAAACCTGAGACCTTCCTATAGCATGAGATGTGATACCCAACTCCTTCCCATTCCAATCCTGAGACCCTTCCTATAGCATGAGATGTGATATCTCAATGCCTCTAATACCAAACCTGAGATCCTTCCTCTAACATGAAATGTGATATCCAACTCCTTCCCTTTCCAAACCTGAGAGCCTATCTATAGCATGAGATGTGATATCCAAGTCCTTCCCATTCTAATCCTTAGACCCTTCCTACAGCATGCAATATGATATCTCAATGCTTATACCAAACCTGAGACCCTTCCTATAACATGAGATGTGATATCCAACTCCTTCCCATTCCAAACCTGAGAGCCTTACTTTAGCATGAGATGTGACATCCAGCTCCTTCCCATTCCAATCCTGAGACACTTCCGATAGCATGAGATGTGATAACTCAATGCTTCTAATATCAAAACTGAGACCCTCCCTATAGCATGAGATGTGATATTTCAATGCTTCTACAAAACCTGAGACCCTTCCTTTAGCATGAGATGTGATATCCAACTCCTTCCCATTCCAATCCTGAGACCCTTCCTATAGCATGAGATGTGATATCTCAATACTTCTAATACCAAACCTGATATCCTTCTCATAACATGAGATGTGATATCCAAATCCTTCCCCTTCCAAACCTGAGACCCTCCCTTTAGCATGAGATGTGATATCTAACTCCTTCCCATACCAATCCTGAGACCCTTCTGATAGCATTAGATGTGATATCTCAATGCTTCTAATACCAAACCTGAGATCCTTCCGATAGCATGAGATGTGATATCTCAATGCTTCTAATACCAAACCTGAGATCATTCCTATAACACGAGATGTAATATCCAAATCCTTCCCCTTCCAAACCTGAGACCCTCCCTTTAGCATTAGATGTGATATCCAACTCCTTCCCATTCCAATCCTGAGACACTTCCTATAGCATGAGATGTGATGTCTCGATGCTTCTAATACCAAACCTGAGATCCTTCCTATAACATGAGATGTGATATCCAACTCCTTCCAATTCCAATCCTGAGACACTTCCTATAGCATGAGAAGTGATATCTCCATGCTTATACCAAACCTGAGACCCTTCCTATAGCATGAGATGTGATATCCAAATCCTTCCCATTCCAATCCTGAGACCCTTCCTATAGCATGAGATGTGATATCTCAATGCTTATACCAAACCTGAGATCCTTCCTATAACATGAGATGTGATATCCAACTCCTTCCCATTCCAATCCTGAGACCCTTCCTATAGCATGAGATGTGATATCTCACTGCTTATACCAAACCTGAGACCCTTCCTATAGCATGAGATGTGATATCCAACTCCTTCCCATTCCAATCCTGAGACCCTTCCTATAGCATGAGATGTGATATCTCAATGCTTCTAATATCAAACTTGAGACCCTCCCTATAGCATGGATTGTGATATCCAAGTCCTTCCCATTCCAATCCTGAGACACTTCCTACAGCATGAGATGTGATATCGCAATGCTTCTAATACCAAACCTGAGACTCTTCCTATAACATGAGATGGGATATCCAACTCCTTCCCATTCCAATCCTGAGACCCTTCCGATAGCAGAGATGTGATATCTCAATGCTTATACCAAACCTGAGACCCTTCCTACGGCATGAGATGTCATATACAACTCCTTTCCATTCCAATCCTGAGACCCTTCCTATAGCATGAGATGTGATATCCAACTCCTTCCCATTCCAATCCTGAGACCCTTCCTATAGCATGAGATGTGATGTCTCAATGCTTCTAATACCAAACCTGAGATCCTTCCTATAACATGAGATGTGATATCCAACTCCTTCCATTCCAAACCTGAGACCCTTCCTATAGCATGAGATGTGATAACTCAATGCTTATACCAAACCTGAGACCTTCCTATAGCATGAGATGTGATACCCAACTCCTTCCCATTCCAATCCTGAGACCCTTCCTATAGCATGAGATGTGATATCTCAATGCCTCTAATACCAAACCTGAGATCCTTCCTCTAACATGAAATGTGATATCCAACTCCTTCCCTTTCCAAACCTGAGAGCCTATCTATAGCATGAGATGTGATATCCAAGTCCTTCCCATTCTAATCCTTAGACCCTTCCTACAGCATGCAATATGATATCTCAATGCTTATACCAAACCTGAGACCCTTCCTATAACATGAGATGTGATATCCAACTCCTTCCCATTCCAAACCTGAGAGCCTTACTTTAGCATGAGATGTGACATCCAGCTCCTTCCCATTCCAATCCTGAGACACTTCCGATAGCATGAGATGTGATAACTCAATGCTTCTAATATCAAAACTGAGACCCTCCCTATAGCATGAGATGTGATATTTCAATGCTTCTACAAAACCTGAGACCCTTCCTTTAGCATGAGATGTGATATCCAACTCCTTCCCATTCCAATCCTGAGACCCTTCCTATAGCATGAGATGTGATATCTCAATACTTCTAATACCAAACCTGATATCCTTCTGATAACATGAGATGTGATATCCAAATCCTTCCCCTTCCAAACCTGAGACCCTCCCTTTAGCATGAGATGTGATATCTAACTCCTTCCCATACCAATCCTGAGACCCTTCTGATAGCATTAGATGTGATATCTCAATGCTTCTAATACCAAACCTGAGATCCTTCCGATAGCATGAGATGTGATATCTCAATGCTTCTAATACCAAACCTGAGATCATTCCTATAACACGAGATGTAATATCCAAATCCTTCCCCTTCCAAACCTGAGACCCTCCCTTTAGCATTAGATGTGATATCCAACTCCTTCCCATTCCAATCCTGAGACACTTCCTATAGCATGAGATGTGATGTCTCGATGCTTCTAATACCAAACCTGAGATCCTTCCTATAACATGAGATGTGATATCCAACTCCTTCCAATTCCAATCCTGAGACACTTCCTATAGCATGAGAAGTGATATCTCCATGCTTATACCAAACCTGAGACCCTTCCTATAGCATGAGATGTGATATCCAAATCCTTCCCATTCCAATCCTGAGACCCTTCCTATAGCATGAGATGTGATATCTCAATGCTTATACCAAACCTGAGAGCCTACCTATAGCATGAGATGTGATATCCAAGTCCATCCCATTCCAATCCTTAGACCCTTCCTACAGCATGCGATGTGATATCTCAATGATTCTAATACCAAACCAGAGACCCGTCCTATAACATGAGATGGGATATCCAACTCCTTCCCATTCCATTCCTGAGCCACTTCCGATAGCAGAGATGTGATATCTCAATGCTTATACCAAACCTGAGACCCTTCCTATAACATGAGATGTGATATCCAACTCCTTCCCGTTCCAAACCTGAGACCCTTCCTATAGCATATGTGATATCCAACTCCTTCCCATTCCAAACATGAGACCCTTCCTATAGCAAGAATGTAATATCCAACTCCTACCCATTCCAATCCTGAGACCATTCCTATAGCATGAGATGTGATATCTCAATGCTTCTAATACCAAACCTGAGATACTTCCTATGACATGAGATGTGATATCCAATTCCTTCCCATTCCAAACCTGAGATCCTTCCTACAGCATGCAATGTGATATCTCAATGCTTCTAATACCAAACCTGAGACCCGTCCTATAACATGAGATGGGATATCCAACTCCTTCCCGTTCCAAACCTGATACCCTTCCTATAGCATGAGATGTGATATCCAACTCCTTCCCATCCCAAACCTGAGACACCTCCGATAGCAGAGATGTGATATCTCAATGCTTATACCAAACCTGAGACTCTTCCTATAACATGAGATGTGATATCCAACTCCTTCCCGTTCCAAACCTGAGACCCTTCCTATAGCATGAGATGTGATATCCAACTCCTTCCCATTCCAATCCTGAGACCCTTCCGATAGCATGAGATGTGATATCTCAATGCTTCTAATACCAAACCTGTGATCCTTCCTATAACATAAGATGTGATATCCAATCCTTCCCCTTCCAAACCTGAGACCCTCCCTTTAGCATGAGATGTGATATCCAACTCCTTCCCATTCCAATCCTGAGACCCTTCCTACAGCATGAGATGTGATATCTCAATGCTTCTAATACCAAACCTGAGACCCTTCCTATAACATGAGATGGGAATATCCAACTCCTTCCCATTCCAATCCTGAGACCCGTCCGATAGCAGAGATGTGATATCTCAATGCTTATACCAAACCTGAGATCCTTCCTATAACATGAGATGTGATATCCAACTCCTTCCCATTCCAATCCTGAGACCCTTCCTATAGCATGAGATGTGATATCTCACTGCTTATACCAAACCTGAGACCCTTCCTATAGCATGAGATGTGATATCCAACTCCTTCCCATTCCAATCCTGAGACCCTTCCTATAGCATGAGATGTGATATCTCAATGCTTCTAATATCAAACTTGAGACCCTCCCTATAGCATGGATTGTGATATCCAAGTCCTTCCCATTCCAATCCTGAGACACTTCCTACAGCATGAGATGTGATATCGCAATGCTTCTAATACCAAACCTGAGACTCTTCCTATAACATGAGATGGGATATCCAACTCCTTCCCATTCCAATCCTGAGACCCTTCCGATAGCAGAGATGTGATATCTCAATGCTTATACCAAACCTGAGACCCTTCCTACGGCATGAGATGTCATATACAACTCCTTTCCATTCCAATCCTGAGACCCTTCCTATAGCATGAGATGTGATATCCAACTCCTTCCCATTCCAATCCTGAGACCCTTCCTATAGCATGAGATGTGATGTCTCAATGCTTCTAATACCAAACCTGAGATCCTTCCTATAACATGAGATGTGATATCCAACTCCTTTCATTCCAATCCTGAGACCCTTCCTATAACATGAGATGTGATAACTCAATGCTTATACCAAACCTGAGACCTTCCTATAGCATGAGATGTGATACCCAACTCCTTCCCATTCCAATCCTGAGACCCTTCCTATAGCATGAGATGTGATATCTCAATGCCTCTAATACCAAACCTGAGATCCTTCCTCTAACATGAAATGTGATATCCAACTCCTTCCCTTTCCAAACCTGAGAGCCTATCTATAGCATGAGATGTGATATCCAAGTCCTTCCCATTCTAATCCTTAGACCCTTCCTACAGCATGCAATATGATATCTCAATGCTTATACCAAACCTGAGACCCTTCCTATAACATGAGATGTGATATCCAACTCCTTCCCATTCCAAACCTGAGAGCCTTACTTTAGCATGAGATGTGACATCCAGCTCCTTCCCATTCCAATCCTGAGACACTTCCGATAGCATGAGATGTGATAACTCAATGCTTCTAATATCAAAACTGAGACCCTCCCTATAGCATGAGATGTGATATTTCAATGCTTCTACAAAACCTGAGACCCTTCCTTTAGCATGAGATGTGATATCCAACTCCTTCCCATTCCAATCCTGAGACCCTTCCTATAGCATGAGATGTGTTATCTCAATACTTCTAATACCAAACCTGATATCCTTCTGATAACATGAGATGTGATATCCAAATCCTTCCCCTTCCAAACCTGAGACCCTCCCTTTAGCATGAGATGTGATATCTAACTCCTTCCCATACCAATCCTGAGACCCTTCTGATAGCATTAGATGTGATATCTCAATGCTTCTAATACCAAACCTGAGATCCTTCCGATAGCATGAGATGTGATATCTCAATGCTTCTAATACCAAACCTGAGATCCTTCCTATAACATGAGATGTGATATCCAAATCCTTCCCCTTCCAAACCTGAGACCCTCCCTTTAGCATGAGATGTGATATCCAACTCCTTCCCATTCCAATCCTGAGACCCTTCTGATAGCATGAGATGTGATATCTCAATGCCTCTAATACCAAACCTGAGACCCTCCCTTTAGCATGAGATGTGATATCCAACTCCTTCCCTTTCCAAACGTGAGACCCTCCCTATAGCATGAGATGTGATATCCTAGTCCTTCCCATTCCAATCCTGAGACCCTTCCTATAGCATGAGATGTGATATCTCAATGCTTCTAATACCAAACCTGAGACCCTTCCTATAACATAATATGGGATATCCAACTCCTTCCCATTCCAATCCTGAGACCCTTCCGATAGCAGAGATGTGATATCTCAATGCTTATACCAAACCTGAGACCCTTCCTGTGGCATGAGATGTGTTGGGTATTTTGTGGATATTTGGGGCTTTGCGGTATTTTCTTACCGCCAAAATACCTTTAGCAATAATCACTCTCTGTATTCATATTGGGTCACACATGACAATAATACATTGCATTATTTCAGAATTCAGACCTATTTAGATGATGTGCGCGGTAGTTTGCGTGGTTGGTTGGTATAGTGGTTGGTTTATTTGTGGCCCCAATATCCAACACCCCTTGTTTTTTATCTAGATTGTTCTTGATCACTAGAGAGACCTCAGGCCTACATTTTAGGGACACCACATTTTCAGTGTTAGTGTTGTGTGCCACCATGGGCTATTGTGGTATTTTTGTGGTAATTTCCACTACCTTATATACGGTAGGGAACTATGTCCAGGGAGTCTCTCTTCCCGTTGACTCATGTACCTCCAACAGGCTATGCTACAAACAGTCACTCACAACTGTCCATACTGAATAGAATCATGCACACATCTGTTTTAAAATGACAATTGCACTGTTTAAAAATCTACCCACGTTTAAACCTTTTCCCATGCAAAATGAAAGAGAGAAATAATACACACTAGCTATCTGTTTTCAAATGTTTTTGTATTATAGCAATTTCTTTTAAACACAGTTTAACTTTTTTTACAGAAATAAATGAAATGGTACAACATTATTTGTGATAAAATGAACAGAGAGCTGCGAGAATATATTCAATTGGTAACATTAAATATGCTGATAAGAGACTGAGACTCCCTTTAATACACTGACTGAACAGTTTCGCACACTTTCGCACAGCTCCCACTCGCTTCTGTAATTACCTTATCTGTTCAGCATGAGTTTTCTTCGGCTATTCTCTTTCTGAATTTGGCTCCCTTGAAAATCAACCCAGTGAGAACAAGCGTCTGCCGTTCTCAAACCGGGGTTATTGCCTGGAACTCTCAGCTTTTGCAGCAGGAATGCCTCAGCCAGGAAACAGATCCTTCTCCCAGCTCTGCAAGATCTCGATTGTTCTCCCTCCCCTCAAGCTTCTCCAGCAAAGTTCTAATCACAGCCTCTAGCATGATACTTGCTATGACGCTGCTCCAATCAGAATCAATCATGTCATCTCCTCCCTCACTACACAATGGCTCACTTCTACAGTAAAAATTGTAACAAACTGATTTCCTGTTCCTTCGAGCTCTTTGCTTCCTGTAGTTATGTGGACAGAGCAGCAGAGAAAAAAAATGAATGTGCGTTTAAAAGTTCACTTTCAGAGTAGGCCTAATTCTGCAGTGGAGACACATTTTTATTAGTGGGTTATGTTAAATGAAGTTTTATTAGTCAGGTTAGTTATTAATAAGGTTAGTTATTAATTTTCAAATGTGTCTCTTGCAACATAGGCATTTCAGGTGAAAAATAGTGTGCATTTTGAATGTGCACATGTGTGCTTTTAACTGTAAAAATAGATTTGCATCTTATATGTAAAAATCGTTTTTGACTGAATAGCCTGTCTTTACTTATATGTCCATGTCACTCTGGCAACACATATAGCAATGCACCACACCCATGTGGTGGTGCTGCATCAAAAAAAAAATGCTACCTGTGCAGTAGTGCTGTACTCTGTGCTGTAACGCGCCAAATATCCTTACAGATGTCATATACAACTCCTTCCCATTCCAATCCTGAGACCCTTCCTATAGCATGAGATGTGATATCTCAATGCTTATACCAAACCTGAGACCCTTCCTATAGCATGAGATGTGATATCCAACTCCTTCTCATTCCAATCCTGAGACCCTTCCTATAACATGAGATGTGATGTCTCAATGCTTCTAATACCAAACCTGAGATCCTTCCTATGGCATGAGATGTCATATAAAAATCCTTCCCATTCCAATCCTGAGACCCTTCCTATAGCATGAGATGTGATATCGAACTCCTTCCCATTCCAATCCTTAGACCCTTCCTATAGCATGAGTTTTGATATCTCAATGCTTCTAATACCAAACCTGAGATCCTTCCGATAGCATGAGATGTGATATCTCAATGCTTCTAATACCAAACCTGAGATCATTCCTATAACAGGAGATGTAATATCCAAATCCTTCCCCTTCCAAACCTGAGACCCTCCCTTTAGCATGAGATGTGATATCCAACTCCTTCCCATTCCAATCCTGAGACACTTCCTATAGCATGAGATGTGATGTCTCGATGCTTCTAATACCAAACCTGAGATCCTTCCTATAACATGAGATGTGATATCCAACTCCTTCCAATTCCAATCCTGAGACACTTCCTATAGCATGAGAAGTGATATCTCCAAGCTTATACCAAACCTGAGACCCTTCCTATAGCATGAGATGTGATATCCAAATCCTTCCCATTCCAATCCTGAGACCCTTCCTACAGCATGCGATGTGATATCTCAATGATTCTAATACCAAACCAGAGACCCGTCCTATAACATGAGATGGGATATCCAACTCCTTCCCATTCCAATCCTGAGCCACTTCCGATAGCAGAGATGTGATATCTCAATGCTTATACCAAACCTGAGACCCTTCCTATAACATGAGATGTGATATCCAACTCCTTCCAATTCCAATCCTGAGACACTTCCTATAGCATGAGATGTGATATCTCAATGCTTATACCAAACCTGAGAGCCTACCTATAGCATGAGATGTGATATCCAAGTCCATCCCATTCCAATCCTTAGACCCTTCCTACAGCATGCGATGTGATATCTCAATGATTCTAATACCAAACCAGAGACCCGTCCTATAACATGAGATGGGATATCCAACTCCTTCCCATTCCAATCCTGAGCCACTTCCGATAGCAGAGATGTGATATCTCAATGCTTATACCAAACCTGAGACCCTTCCTATAACATGAGATGTGATATCCAACTCCTTCCCGTTCCAAACCTGAGACCCTTCCTATAGCATATGTGATATCCAACTCCTTCCCATTCCAAACATGAGACCCTTCCTATAGCAAGAATGTAATATCCAACTCCTACCCATTCCAATCCTGAGACCATTCCTATAGCATGAGATGTAATATCTCAATGCTTCTAATACCAAACCTGAGATACTTCCTATGACATGAGATGTGATATCCAATTCCTTCCCATTCCAAACCTGAGATCCTTCCTACAGCATGCGATGTGATATCTCAATGCTTCTAATACCAAACCTGAGACCCGTCCTATAACATGAGATGGGATATCCAACTCCTTCCCGTTCCAAACCTGATACCCTTCCTATAGCATGAGATGTGATATCCAACTCCTTCCCATCCCAAACCTGAGACACCTCCGATAGCAGAGATGTGATATCTCAATGCTTATACCAAACCTGAGACTCTTCCTATAACATGAGATGTGATATCCAACTCCTTCCCGTTCCAAACCTGAGACCCTTCCTATAGCATGAGATGTGATATCCAACTCCTTC
Organism: Ambystoma mexicanum; assembly: GCF_040938575.1. Taxonomy (NCBI): domain Eukaryota; kingdom Metazoa; phylum Chordata; class Amphibia; order Caudata; family Ambystomatidae; genus Ambystoma; species Ambystoma mexicanum. The sequence goes on along the minus strand of NC_090932.1, from coordinate 571,405,053 downwards.
TCATTCCAATCCTGAGACCCTTCCGATAGCATGAGATGTGATATCTCAATGCTTCTAATACCAAACCTGTGATCCTTCCTATAACATAAGATGTGATATCCAATCCTTCCCCTTCCAAACCTGAGACCCTCCCTTTAGCATGAGATGTGATATCCAACTCCTTCCCATTCCAATCCTGAGACCCTTCCTACAGCATGAGATGTGATATCTCAATGCTTCTAATACCAAACCTGAGACCCTTCCTATAACATGAGATGGGAATATCCAACTCCTTCCCATTCCAATCCTGAGACCCGTCCGATAGCAGAGATGTGATATCTCAATGCTTATACCAAACCTGAGATCCTTCCTATAACATGAGATGTGATATCCAACTCCTTCCCATTCCAATCCTGAGACCCTTCCTATAGCATGAGATGTGATATCTCACTGCTTATACCAAACCTGAGACCCTTCCTATAGCATGAGATGTGATATCCAACTCCTTCCCATTCCAATCCCGAGACCCTTCCTATAGCATGAGATGTGATATCTCAATGCTTCTAATATCAAACTTGAGACCCTCCCTATAGCATGAGATGTGATATCCAAGTCCTTCCCATTCCAATCCTGAGACACTTCCTACAGCATGAGATGTGATATCTCAATGCTTCTAATACCAAACCTGAGACTCTTCCTATAACATGAGATGGGATATCCAACTCCTTCCCATTCCAATCCTGAGACCCTTCCGATAGCAGAGATGTGATATCTCAATGCTTATACCAAACCTGAGACCCTTCCTACGGCATGAGATGTCATATACAACTCCTTTCCATTCCAATCCTGAGACCCTTCCTATAGCATGAGATGTGATATCCAACTCCTTCCCATTCCAATCCTGAGACCCTTCCTATAGCATGAGATGTGATGTCTCAATGCTTCTAATACCAAACCTGAGATCCTTCCTATAACATGAGATGTGATATCCAACTCCTTCCATTCCAATCCTGAGACCCTTCCTATAGCATGAGATGTGATAACTCAATGCTTATACCAAACCTGAGACCTTCCTATAGCATGAGATGTGATACCCAACTCCTTCCCATTCCAATCCTGAGACCCTTCCTATAGCATGAGATGTGATATCTCAATGCCTCTAATACCAAACCTGAGATCCTTCCTCTAACATGAAATGTGATATCCAACTCCTTCCCTTTCCAAACCTGAGAGCCTATCTATAGCATGAGATGTGATATCCAAGTCCTTCCCATTCTAATCCTTAGACCCTTCCTACAGCATGCAATATGATATCTCAATGATTCTAATAACAAACCTGAGACCCGTCCTATAACATGAGATGGGATATCCAACTCCTTCCCATTCCAATCCTGAGACACTTCCGATAGCAGAGATGTGATATCTCAATGCTTATACCAAACCTGAGACCCTTCCTATAACATGAGATGTGATATCCAACTCCTTCCCATTCCAAACCTGAGAGCCTTACATTAGCATGAGATGTGACATCCAGCTCCTTCCCATTCCAATCCTGAGACACTTCCGATAGCATGAGATGTGATAACTCAATGCTTCTAATATCAAAACTGAGACCCTCCCTATAGCATGAGATGTGATATTTCAATGCTTCTACAAAACCTGAGACCCTTCCTTTAGCATGAGATGTGATATCCAACTCCTTCCCATTCCAATCCTGAGACCCTTCCTATAGCATGAGATGTGATATCTCAATACTTCTAATACCAAACCTGATATCCTTCTGATAACATGAGATGTGATATCCAAATCCTTCCCCTTCCAAACCTGAGACCCTCCCTTTAGCATGAGATGTGATATCTAACTCCTTCCCATACCAATCCTGAGACCCTTCTGATAGCATTAGATGTGATATCTCAATGCTTCTAATACCAAACCTGAGATCCTTCAGATAGCATGAGATGTGATATCTCAATGCTTCTAATACCAAACCTGAGATCCTTCCTATAACATGAGATGTGATATCCAAATCCTTCCCCTTCCAAACCTGAGACCCTCCCTTTAGCATGAGATGTGATATCCAACTCCTTCCCATTCCAATCCTGAGACCCTTCTGATAGCATGAGATGTGATATCTCAATGCCTCTAATACCAAACCTGAGACCCTTCCTTTAGCATGAGATGTGATATCCAACTCCTTCCCATTCCAACCTGAGACCCTTCCTATAGCATGAGATGGGATATCCAACTCCTTCCAAATCCAATCCTGATACCCTTCCGATAGCATGAGATGTGATATCCCAATGCTTCTACCAAACCTGAGACCCATACTATGGCATGAGATGTGATATCAAACTCTTTCCCATTCCAATCCTGAGACCCTTCCTATAGCTTGAGATGTGATATCCAACTCATTCCCATTCCAATTCTGAGACCCTTCCTATACCATGAGACTTGATATCTCAATGCTTCTAATACCAAACCTGAGACCCGTCCTATAACATGAGATGTGATATCCAAATCCTTCCCCTTCCAAACCTTAGACCCTTCCTTTATCATGAGATGTGATATCCAACTCCTTCCCATTCCAATCCTGAGACCCTTCCGATATCATGAGATGTGATATCTCAATGCTTCTAATATCAAACTTGAGACCCTCCCTATAGCATGAGATGTGATATCCAAGTCCTTCCCATTCCAATCCTGAGACCCTTCCTATAGCATGAGATGTGATATCTCAATGCTTCTAATACCAAACCTGAGACCCTTCCTGTAACATGAGATGGGAATATCCAACTCCTTCCCATTCCAATCCTGAGACCCTTCCGATAGCAGAGATGTGATATCTCAATGCTTATACCAAACCTGAGATCCTTCCTATAACATGAGATGTGATATCCATCTCCTTCCCATTCCAATCTTGAGACACTTCCTATAGCATGAGATGTGATATCTCACTGCTTATACCAAACCTGAGACCCTTCCTATAGCATGAGATGTGATATCTCAATTCTTCTAATATCAAACTTGAGACCCTCCCTATAGCATGAGATGTGATATCCAAGTCCTTCCCATTCCAATCCTGAGACACTTCCTATAGCATGAGATGTGATATCTCAATGCTTCTAATACCAAACCTGAGACTCTTCCTATAACATGAGATGGGATATCCAACTCCTTCCCATTCCAATCCTGAGACCCTTCCGATAGCAGAGATGTGATATCTCAATGCTTATACCAAACCTGAGACCCTTCCTACGGCATGAGATGTCATATACAACTCCTTCCCATTTCAATCCTGAGACCCTTCCTATAGCATGAGATGTGATATCTCAATGCTTATACCAAACCTGAGACCCTTCCTATAGCATGAGATGTGATATCCAACTCCTTCCCATTCCAATCCTGAGACCCTTCCTATAGCATGAGATGTGATGTCTCAATGCTTCTAATACCAAACCTGAGATCCTTCCTATAACATGATATGTGATATCCAACTCCTTCCATTCCAATCCTGAGACCCTTCCTATAGCATGAGATGTGATATCTCAATGCTTATACCAAACCTGAGACCCTTCCTATAGCATGAGATGTGATATCCAAGTCCTTCCCATTCCAATCCTTAGACCCTTCCTACAGCATGCAATATGATATCTCAATGATTCTAATAACAATCCTGAGACCCGTCCTATAACATGAGATGGGATATCCAACTCCTTCCCATTCCAATCCTGAGACACTTCCGATAGCATGAGATGTGATATCTCAATGCTTCTAATATCAAAACTGAGACCCTCCCTATAGCATGATATGTGATATCTAAGTCCTTCCCATTCCAATCCTGAGACCCTTCCTATAGCATGAGATGTGATATCTCAATGCTTCTACCAAACCTGAGACCCTTCCTTTAGCATGAGATGGGATATCCAACTCCTTCCTATTCCAATCCTGAGACCCTTCCTATAGCATGAGATGTGATATCTCAATACTTCTAATACCAAACCTGAGATCCTTCCGATAACATGAGATGTGATATCCAAATCCTTCCCCTTCCAAACCTGAGACCCTCCCTTTAGCATGAGATGTGATATCCAACTCCTTCCCATTCCAATCCTGAGACCCTTCTGATAGCATGAGATGTGATATCTCAATGCTTCTAATACCAAACCTGAGATCCTTCCGATAGCATGAGATGTGATATCTCAATGCTTCTAATACCAAACCTGAGATCCTTCCTATAACATGAGATGTGATATCCAAATCCTTCCCCTTCCAAACCTGAGACCCTCCCTTTAGCATGAGATGTGATATCCAACTCCTTCCCCTTCCAATCCTGAGACCCTTCTGATAGCATGAGATGTGATATCTCAATGCCTCTAATACCAAACCTGAGATCCTACTTCTAACATGAAATGTGATATCCAACTCTTTCCCCTTCCAAACCTCAGAGCCTTCCTATAACATGAGATGTGATATCCAACTCCTTCCCATTCCAACCTGAGACCCTTCCTATAGCATGAGATGTGATATCTCAATGCCTCTAATACCAAACCTGAGATCATTCCTCTAACATGAAATGTGATATCCAACTCCTTCCCTTTCCAAACCTGAGAGCCTATCTATAGCATGAGATGTGATATCCAAGTCCTTCCCATTCCAATCCTTAGACCCTTCCTACAGCATGAAATATGATATCTCAATGATTCTAATAACAAACCTGAGACCCGTCCTATAACATGAGATAGGATATCCAACTCCTTCCCATTCCAATCCTGAGACACTTCCGATAGCAGAGATGTGATATCTCAATGCTTATCCCAAACCTGAGACCCTTCCTATAACATGAGATGTGATATCCAACTCCTTCCCGTTCCAAACCTGAGACCCTTCCTTTAGCATGAGATGTGATATCCAGCTCCTTCCCATTCCAATCCTGAGACACTTCCGATAGCATGAGATCTGATATCTCAATGCTTCTAATATCAAAACTGAGACCCTCCCTATAGCATGATATGTGATATCTAAGTCCTTCCCATTCCAATCCTGAGACCCTTCCTATAGCATGAGATGTGATATCTCAATGCTTCTACCAAACCTGAGACCCTTCCTTTAGCATGAGATGTGATATCCAACTCCTTCCCATTCCAATCCTGAGACCCTCCCTTTAGCATGAGATGTGATATCCAACTGCTTCCCATTCCAATCCTGAGACCCTTCTGATAGCATGAGATGTGATATCTCAATGCTTCTAATACCAAACCTGAGACCCTTCCTACAGCATGCGATGGGATATCTCAATGCTTCTAATATCAAACATGAGACCCGTCCTATAGCATGGGATGTGATATCTCAATACTTCTAATACCAAACCTGAGATCCTTCCGATAACATGAGATGTGATATCCAAATCCTTCCCCTTCCAAACCTGAGACCCTCCCTTTAGCATGAGATGTGATATCCAACTGCTTCCCATTCCAATCCTGAGACCCTTCTGATAGCATGAGATGTGATATCTCAATGCTTCTAATACCAAACCTGAGACCCTTCCTACAGCATGCGATGGGATATCTCAATGCTTCTAATATCAAACCTGAGACCCGTCCTATAACATGAGATGGGATATCCAACTCCTTCCCGTTCCAAACCTGATACCCTTCCTATAGCATGAGATGTGATATCCAATTCCTTCCCATCCCAATCCTGAGACACCTCCGATAGCAGAGATGTGATATCTCAATGCTTATACCAAACCTGAGACTCTTCCTATAACATGAGATGTGATAGCCAACTCCTTCCCGTTCCAAACCTGAGACCCTTCCTATAGCATGAGATGTGATATCCAACTCCTTCCCATTCCAATCCTGAGACCCTTCCGATAGCATGAGATGTGATATCTCAATGCTTCTAATACCAAACCTGTGATCCTTCCTATAACAAGAGATGTGATATCCAAATCCTTTCCCTTCCAAACCCGAGACCCTCCCTTTAGCATGAGATGTGATATCTCAATGCCTCTAATACCAAACCTGAGATCCTTCCGATAGCATGAGATGTGATATCTCAATGCTTCTAATACCAAACCTGAGATCCTTCCTATAACATGAGATGTGATATCCAAATCCTTCCCCTTCCATTCCTGAGACCCTCCCTTTAGCATGAGATGTGATATCCAACTCCTTCCCATTCCAATCCTGAGACACACCCGATAGCAGAGATGTGATATCTCAATGCTTATACCAAACCTGAGACCCTTCCTATAACATGAGATCGGACATCCAACTCCTTCCCGTTCCAAACCTGAGACCCTTCCTTTAGCATGAGATGTGATATCCAGCTCCTTCCCATTCCAATCCTGAGACACTTCCGATAGCATGAGATGTGATATCTCAATGCTTCTAATATCAAAACTGAGACCCTCCCTATAGCATGATATGTGATATCTAAGTCCTTCCCATTCCAATCCTGAGACCCTTCCTATAGCATGAGATGTGATATCTCAATGCTTCTACCAAACCTGAGACCCTTCCTTTAGCATGAGATGGGATATCCAACTCCTTCCCATTCCAATCCTGAGACCCTACCTATAGCATGAGATGTGATATCTCAATACTTCTAATACCAAACCTGAGATCATTCCGATAACATGAGATGTGATATCCAAATCCTTCCCCTTCGAAACCTGAGACCCTCCCTTTAGCATGAGATGTGATATCCAACTCCTTCCCATTCCAATCCTGAGACCCTTCTGATAGCATGAGATGTGATATCTCAATGCTTCTAATACCAAACCTGAGATCCTTCCGATAGCATGAGATGTGATATCTCAATGCTTCTAATACCAAACCTGAGATCATTCCTATAACATGAGATGTGATATCCAAATCCTTCCCCTTCCAAACCTGAGACCCTCCCTTTAGCATGAGATGTGATATCCAACTCCTTCCCCTTCCAATCCTGAGACCCTTCTGATAGCATGAGATGTGATATCTCAATGCCTCTAATACCAAACCTGAGATCCTACTTCTAACATGAAATGTGATATCCAACTCTTTCCCCTTCCAAACCTCAGAGCCTTCCTATAACATGAGATGTGATATCCAACTCCTTCCCATTCCAACCTGAGACCCTTCCTATAGCATGAGATGTGATATCTCAATGCCTCTAATACCAAACCTGAGATCCTTCCTCTAACATGAAATGTGATATCCAACTCCTTCCCTTTCCAAACCTGAGAGCCTATCTATAGCATGAGATGTGATATCCAAGTCCTTCCCATTCCAATCCTTAGACCCTTCCTACAGCATGAAATATGATATCTCAATGATTCTAATAACAAACCTGAGACCCGTCCTATAACATGAGATAGGATATCCAACTCCTTCCCATTCCAATCCTGAGACACTTCCGATAGCAGAGATGTGATATCTCAATGCTTATCCCAAACCTGAGACCCTTCCTATAACATGAGATGTGATATCCAACTCCTTCCCGTTCCAAACCTGAGACCCTTCCTTTAGCATGAGATGTGATATCCAGCTCCTTCCCATTCCAATCCTGAGACACTTCCGATGGCATGAGATCTGATATCTCAATGCTTCTAATATCAAAACTGAGACCCTCCCTATAGCATGATATGTGATATCTAAGTCCTTCCCATTCCAATCCTGAGACCCTTCCTATAGCATGAGATGTGATATCTCAATGCTTCTACCAAACCTGAGACCCTTCCTTTAGCATGAGATGTGATATCCAACTCCTTCCCATTCCAATCCTGAGACCCTCCCTTTAGCATGAGATGTGATATCCAACTGCTTCCCATTCCAATCCTGAGACCCTTCTGATAGCATGAGATGTGATATCTCAATGCTTCTAATACCAAACCTGAGACCCTTCCTACAGCATGCGATGGGATATCTCAATGCATCTAATATCAAACATGAGACCCGTCCTATAGCATGGGATGTGATATCTCAATACTTCTAATACCAAACTTGAGATCCTTCCGATAACATGAGATGTGATATCCAAATCCTTCCCCTTCCAAACCTGAGACCCTCCCTTTAGCATGAGATGTGATATCCAACTGCTTCCCATTCCAATCCTGAGACCCTTCTGATAGCATGAGATGTGATATCTCAATGCTTCTAATACCAAACCTGAGACCCTTCCTACAGCATGCGATGGGATATCTCAGTGCTTCTAATATCAAACCTGAGACCCGTCCTATAACATGAGATGGGATATCCAACTCCTTCCCGTTCCAAACCTGATACCCTTCCTATAGCATGAGATGTGATATCCAATTCCTTCCCATCCCAATCCTGAGACACCTCCGATAGCAGAGATGTGATATCTCAATGCTTATACCAAACCTGAGACTCTTCCTATAACATGAGATGTGATATCCAACTCCTTCCCGTTCCAAACCTGAGACCCTTCCTATAGCATGAGATGTGATATCCAACTCCTTCCCATTCCAATCCTGAGACCCTTCCGATAGCATGAGATGTGATATCTCAATGCTTCTAATACCAAACCTGTGATCCTTCCTATAACAAGAGATGTGATATCCAAATCCTTTCCCTTCCAAACCCGAGACCCTCCCTTTAGCATGAGATGTGATATCTCAATGCCTCTAATACCAAACCTGAGATCCTTCCGATAGCATGAGATGTGATATCTCAATGCTTCTAATACCAAACCTGAGATCCTTCCTATAACATGAGATGTGATATCCAAATCCTTCCCCTTCCATTCCTGAGACCCTCCCTTTAGCATGAGATGTGATATCCAACTCCTTCCCATTCCAATCCTGAGACACTTCCGATAGCAGAGATGTGATATCTCAATGCTTATACCAAACCTGAGACCCTTCCTATAACATGAGATCGGACATCCAACTCCTTCCCGTTCCAAACCTGAGACCCTTCCTTTAGCATGAGATGTGATATCCAGCTCCTTCCCATTCCAATCCTGAGACACTTCCGATAGCATGAGATGTGATATCTCAATGCTTCTAATATCAAAACTGAGACCCTCCCTATAGCATGATATGTGATATCTAAGTCCTTCCCATTCCAATCCTGAGACCCTTCCTATAGCATGAGATGTGATATCTCAATGCTTCTACCAAACCTGAGACCCTTCCTTTAGCATGAGATGGGATATCCAACTCCTTCCCATTCCAATCCTGAGACCCTTCCTATAGCATGAGATGTGATATCTCAATACTTCTAATACCAAACCTGAGATCCTTCCGATAACATGAGATGTGATATCCAAATCCTTCCCCTTCCAAACCTGAGACCCTCCCTTTAGCATGAGATGTGATATCCAACTCCTTCCCATTCCAATCCTGAGACCCTTCTGATAGCATGAGATGTGATATCTCAATGCTTCTAATACCAAACCTGAGATCCTTCCGATAGCATGAGATGTGATATCTCAATGCTTCTAATACCAAACCTGAGATCCTTCCTATAACATGAGATGTGATATCCAAATCCTTCCCCTTCCAAACCTGAGACCCTCCCTTTAGCATGAGATGTGATATCCAACTCCTTCCCCTTCCAATCCTGAGACCCTTCTGATAGCATGAGATGTGATATCTCAATGCCTCTAATACCAAACCTGAGATCCTACTTCTAACATGAAATGTGATATCCAAATCTTTCCCCTTCCAAACCTCAGAGCCTTCCTATAACATGAGATGTGATATCCAACTCCTTCCCATTCCAACCTGAGACCCTTCCTATAGCATGAGATGTGATATCTCAATGCCTCTAATACCAAACCTGAGATCCTTCCTCTAACATGAAATGTGATATCCAACTCCTTCCCTTTCCAAACCTGAGAGCCTATCTATAGCATGAGATGTGATATCCAAGTCCTTCCCATTCCAATCCTTAGACCCTTCCTACAGCATGAAATATGATGTCTCAATGATTCTAATAACAAACCTGAGACCCGTCCTATAACATGAGATAGGATATCCAACTCCTTCCCATTCCAATCCTGAGACACTTCCGATAGCAGAGATGTGATATCTCAATGCTTATCCCAAACCTGAGACCCTTCCTATAACATGAGATGTGATATCCAACTCCTTCCCGTTCCAAACCTGAGACCCTTCCTTTAGCATGAGATGTGATATCCAGCTCCTTCCCATTCCAATCCTGAGACACTTCCGATAGCATGAGATCTGATATCTCAATGCTTCTAATATCAAAACTGAGACCCTCCCTATAGCATGATATGTGATATCTAAGTCCTTCCCATTCCAATCCTGAGACCCTTCCTATAGCATGAGATGTGATATCTCAATGCTTCTACCAAACCTGAGACCCTTCCTTTAGCATGAGATGTGATATCCAACTCCTTCCCATTCCAATCCTGAGACCCTCCCTTTAGCATGAGATGTGATATCCAACTGCTTCCCATTCCAATCCTGAGACCCTTCTGATAGCATGAGATGTGATATCTCAATGCTTCTAATACCAAACCTGAGACCCTTCCTACAGCATGCGATGGGATATCTCAATGCTTCTAATATCAAACATGAGACCCGTCCTATAGCATGGGATGTGATATCTCAATACTTCTAATACCAAACCTGAGATCCTTCCGATAACATGAGATGTGATATCCAAATCCTTCCCCTTCCAAACCTGAGACCCTCCCTTTAGCATGAGATGTGATATCCAACTGCTTCCCATTCCAATCCTGAGACCCTTCTGATAGCATGAGATGTGATATCTCAATGCTTCTAATACCAAACCTGAGACCCTTCCTACAGCATGCGATGGGATATCTCAATGCTTCTAATATCAAACCTGAGACCCATCCTATAACATGAGATGGGAAATCCAACTCCTTCCCGTTCCAAACCTGATACCCTTCCTATAGCATGAGATGTGATATCCAATTCCTTCCCATCCCAATCCTGAGACACCTCCGATAGCAGAGATGTGATATCTCAATGCTTATACCAAACCTGAGACTCTTCCTATAACATGAGATGTGATATCCAACTCCTTCCCGTTCCAAACCTGAGACCCTTCCTATAGCATGAGATGTGATATCCAACTCCTTCCCATTCCAATCCTGAGACCCTTCCGATAGCATGAGATGTGATATCTCAATGCTTCTAATACCAAACCTGTGATCCTTCCTATAACAAGAGATGTGATATCCAAATCCTTTCCCTTCCAAACCCGAGACCCTCCCTTTAGCATGAGATGTGATATCTCAATGCCTCTAATACCAAACCTGAGATCCTTCCGATAGCATGAGATGTGATATCTCAATGCTTCTAATACCAAACCTGAGATCCTTCCTATAACATGAGATGTGATATCCAAATCCTTCCCCTTCCATTCCTGAGACCCTCCCTTTAGCATGAGATGTGATATCCAAGTCCTTCCCATTCCAATCCTGAGACACTTCCTATAGCATGAGATGTGATATCTCAATGCTTCTAATACCAAACCTGAGACTCTTCCTATAACATGAGATGGGATATCCAAATCCTTTCCCTTCCAAACCCGAGACCCTCCCTTTAGCATGAGATGTGATATCTCAATGCCTCTAATACCAAACCTGAGATCCTTCCGATAGCATGAGATGTGATATCTCAATGCTTCTAATACCAAACCTGAGATCCTTCCTATAACATGAGATGTGATATCCAAATCCTTCCCCTTCCATTCCTGAGACCCTCCCTTTAGCATGAGATGTGATATCCAACTCCTTCCCATTCCAATCCTGAGACACTTCCGATAGCAGAGATGTGATATCTCAATGCTTATACCAAACCTGAGACCCTTCCTATAACATGAGATCGGACATCCAACTCCTTCCCGTTCCAAACCTGAGACCCTTCCTTTAGCATGAGATGTGATATCCAGCTCCTTCCCATTCCAATCCTGAGACACTTCCGATAGCATGAGATGTGATATCTCAATGCTTCTAATATCAAAACTGAGACCCTCCCTATAGCATGATATGTGATATCTAAGTCCTTCCCATTCCAATCCTGAGACCCTTCCTATAGCATGAGATGTGATATCTCAATGCTTCTACCAAACCTGAGACCCTTCCTTTAGCATGAGATGGGATATCCAACTCCTTCCCATTCCAATCCTGAGACCCTTCCTATAGCATGAGATGTGATATCTCAATACTTCTAATACCAAACCTGAGATCCTTCCGATAACATGAGATGTGATATCCAAATCCTTCCCCTTCCAAACCTGAGACCCTCCCTTTAGCATGAGATGTGATATCCAACTCCTTCCCATTCCAATCCTGAGACCCTTCTGATAGCATGAGATGTGATATCTCAATGCTTCTAATACCAAACCTGAGATCCTTCCGATAGCATGAGATGTGATATCTCAATGCTTCTAATACCAAACCTGAGATCCTTCCTATAACATGAGATGTGATATCCAAATCCTTCCCCTTCCAAACCTGAGACCCTCCCTTTAGCATGAGATGTGATATCCAACTCCTTCCCCTTCCAATCCTGAGACCCTTCTGATAGCATGAGATGTGATATCTCAATGCCTCTAATACCAAACCTGAGATCCTACTTCTAACATGAAATGTGATATCCAAATCTTTCCCCTTCCAAACCTCAGAGCCTTCCTATAACATGAGATGTGATATCCAACTCCTTCCCATTCCAACCTGAGACCCTTCCTATAGCATGAGATGTGATATCTCAATGCCTCTAATACCAAACCTGAGATCCTTCCTCTAACATGAAATGTGATATCCAACTCCTTCCCTTTCCAAACCTGAGAGCCTATCTATAGCATGAGATGTGATATCCAAGTCCTTCCCATTCCAATCCTTAGACCCTTCCTACAGCATGAAATATGATATCTCAATGATTCTAATAACAAACCTGAGACCCGTCCTATAACATGAGATAGGATATCCAACTCCTTCCCATTCCAATCCTGAGACACTTCCGATAGCAGAGATGTGATATCTCAATGCTTATCCCAAACCTGAGACCCTTCCTATAACATGAGATGTGATATCCAACTCCTTCCCGTTCCAAACCTGAGACCCTTCCTTTAGCATGAGATGTGATATCCAGCTCCTTCCCATTCCAATCCTGAGACACTTCCGATAGCATGAGATCTGATATCTCAATGCTTCTAATATCAAAACTGAGACCCTCCCTATAGCATGATATGTGATATCTAAGTCCTTCCCATTCCAATCCTGAGACCCTTCCTATAGCATGAGATGTGATATCTCAATGTTTCTACCAAACCTGAGACCCTTCCTTTAGCATGAGATGTGATATCCAACTCCTTCCCATTCCAATCCTGAGACCCTCCCTTTAGCATGAGATGTGATATCCAACTGCTTCCCATTCCAATCCTGAGACCCTTCTGATAGCATGAGATGTGATATCTCAATGCTTCTAATACCAAACCTGAGACCCTTCCTACAGCATGCGATGGGATATCTCAATGCTTCTAATATCAAACATGAGACCCGTCCTATAGCATGGGATGTGATATCTCAATACTTCTAATACCAAACCTGAGATCCTTCCGATAACATGAGATGTGATATCCAAATCCTTCCCCTTCCAAACCTGAGACCCTCCCTTTAGCATGAGATGTGATATCCAACTGCTTCCCATTCCAATCCTGAGACCCTTCTGATAGCATGAGATGTGATATCTCAATGCTTCTAATACCAAACCTGAGACCCTTCCTACAGCATGCGATGGGATATCTCAATGCTTCTAATATCAAACCTGAGACCCATCCTATAACATGAGATGGGAAATCCAACTCCTTCCCGTTCCAAACCTGATACCCTTCCTATAGCATGAGATGTGATATCCAATTCCTTCCCATCCCAATCCTGAGACACCTCCGATAGCAGAGATGTGATATCTCAATGCTTATACCAAACCTGAGACTCTTCCTATAACATGAGATGTGATATCCAACTCCTTCCCGTTCCAAACCTGAGACCCTTCCTATAGCATGAGATGTGATATCCAACTCCTTCCCATTCCAATCCTGAGACCCTTCCGATAGCATGAGATGTGATATCTCAATGCTTCTAATACCAAACCTGTGATCCTTCCTATAACAAGAGATGTGATATCCAAATCCTTTCCCTTCCAAACCCGAGACCCTCCCTTTAGCATGAGATGTGATATCTCAATGCCTCTAATACCAAACCTGAGATCCTTCCGATAGCATGAGATGTGATATCTCAATGCTTCTAATACCAAACCTGAGATCCTTCCTATAACATGAGATGTGATATCCAAATCCTTCCCCTTCCATTCCTGAGACCCTCCCTTTAGCATGAGATGTGATATCCAAGTCCTTCCCATTCCAATCCTGAGACACTTCCTATAGCATGAGATGTGATATCTCAATGCTTCTAATACCAAACCTGAGACTCTTCCTATAACGTGAGATGGGATATCCAACTCCTTCCCATTCCAATCCTGAGACACTTCCTATAGCATGAGATGTGATATCTCAATGCTTCTAATACCAAACCTGAGACTCTTCCTATAACATGAGATGGGATATCCAACTCCTTCCCATTCCAATCCTGAGACCCTTCCGATAGCAGAGATGTGATATCTCAATGCTTATACCAAACCTGAGACCCTTCCTACGGCATGAGATGTCATATACAACTCCTTCCCATTTCAATCCTGAGACCCTTCCTATAGCATGAGATGTGATATCTCAATGCTTATACCAAACCTGAGACCCTTCCTATAGCATGAGATGTGATATCCAAGTCCTTCCCATTCCAATCCTGAGACACTTCCTATAGCATGAGATGTGATATCTCAATGCTTCTAATACCAAACCTGAGACTCTTCCTATAACATGAGATGGGATATCCAACTCCTTCCCATTCCAATCCTGAGACCCTTCCGATAGCAGAGATGTGATATCTCAATGCTTATACCAAACCTGAGACCCTTCCTACGGCATGAGATGTCATATACAACTCCTTCCCATTTCAATCCTGAGACCCTTCCTATAGCATGAGATGTGATATCTCAATGCTTATACCAAACCTGAGACCCTTCCTATAGCATGAGATGTGATATCCAACTCCTTCCCATTCCAATCCTGAGACCCTTCCTATAGCATGAGATGTGATGTCTCAATGCTTCTAATACCAAACCTGAGATCCTTCCTATAACATGAGATGTGATATCCAACTCCTTCCATTCCAATCCTGAGACCCTTCCTATAGCATGAGATGTGATATCTCAATGCTTATACCAAACCTGAGACCCTTCCTATAGCATGAGATGTGATATCCAAGTCCTTCCCATTCCAATCCTTAGACCCTTCCTACAGCATGCAATATGATATCTCAATGATTCTAATAACAATCCTGAGACCCGTCCTATAACATGAGATGGGATATCCAACTCCTTCCCATTCCAATCCTGAGACACTTCCGATAGCAGAGATGTGATATCTCAATGCTTATACCAAACCTGAGACCCTTCCTATAACATGAGATCGGACATCCAACTCCTTCCCGTTCCAAACCTGAGACCCTTCCTTTAGCATGAGATGTGATATCCAGCTCCTTCCCATTCCAATCCTGAGACACTTCCGATAGCATGAGATGTGATATCTCAATGCTTCTAATATCAAAACTGAGACCCTCCCTATAGCATGATATGTGATATCTAAGTCCTTCCCATTCCAATCCTGAGACCCTTCCTATAGCATGAGATGTGATATCTCAATGCTTCTACCAAACCTGAGACCCTTCCTTTAGCATGAGATGGGATATCCAACTCCTTCCTATTCCAATCCTGAGACCCTTCCTATAGCATGAGATGTGATATCTCAATACTTCTAATACCAAACCTGAGATCCTTCCGATAACATGAGATGTGATATCCAAATCCTTCCCCTTCCAAACCTGAGACCCTCCCTTTAGCATGAGATGTGATATCCAACTCCTTCCCATACCAATCCTGAGACCCTTCTGATAGCATGAGATGTGATATCTCAATGCTTCTAATACCAAACCTGAGATCCTTCCGATAGCATGAGATGTGATATCTCAATGCTTCTAATACCAAACCTGAGATCCTTCCTATAACATGAGATGTGATATCCAAATCCTTCCCCTTCCAAACCTGAGACCCTCCCTTTAGCATGAGATGTGATATCTCAATGCTTCTAATACCAAACCTGAGACTCTTCCTATAACATGAGATGGGATATCCAACTCCTTCCCATTCCAATCCTGAGACCCTTCCGATAGCAGAGATGTGATATCTCAATGCTTATACCAAACCTGAGACCCTTCCTACGGCATGAGATGTCATATACAACTCCTTCCCATTTCAATCCTGAGACCCTTCCTATAGCATGAGATGTGATATCTCAATGCTTATACCAAACCTGAGACCCTTCCTATAGCATGAGATGTGATATCCAACTCCTTCCCATTCCAATCCTGAGACCCTTCCTATAGCATGAGATGTGATGTCTCAATGCTTCTAATACCAAACCTGAGATCCTTCCTATAACATGAGATGTGATATCCAACTCCTTCCATTCCAATCCTGAGACCCTTCCTATAGCATGAGATGTGATATCTCAATGCTTATACCAAACCTGAGACCCTTCCTATAGCATGAGATGTGATATCCAAGTCCTTCCCATTCCAATCCTTAGACCCTTCCTACAGCATGCAATATGATATCTCAATGATTCTAATAACAATCCTGAGACCCGTCCTATAACATGAGATGGGATATCCAACTCCTTCCCATTCCAATCCTGAGACACTTCCGATAGCAGAGATGTGATATCTCAATGCTTATACCAAACCTGAGACCCTTCCTATAACATGAGATCGGACATCCAACTCCTTCCCGTTCCAAACCTGAGACCCTTCCTTTAGCATGAGATGTGATATCCAGCTCCTTCCCATTCCAATCCTGAGACACTTCCGATAGCATGAGATGTGATATCTCAATGCTTCTAATATCAAAACTGAGACCCTCCCTATAGCATGATATGTGATATCTAAGTCCTTCCCATTCCAATCCTGAGACCCTTCCTATAGCATGAGATGTGATATCTCAATGCTTCTACCAAACCTGAGACCCTTCCTTTAGCATGAGATGGGATATCCAACTCCTTCCTATTCCAATCCTGAGACCCTTCCTATAGCATGAGATGTGATATCTCAATACTTCTAATACCAAACCTGAGATCCTTCCGATAACATGAGATGTGATATCCAAATCCTTCCCCTTCCAAACCTGAGACCCTCCCTTTAGCATGAGATGTGATATCCAACTCCTTCCCATTCCAATCCTGAGACCCTTCTGATAGCATGAGATGTGATATCTCAATGCTTCTAATACCAAACCTGAGATCCTTCCGATAGCATGAGATGTGATATCTCAATGCTTCTAATACCAAACCTGAGATCCTTCCTATAACATGAGATGTGATATCCAAATCCTTCCCCTTCCAAACCTGAGACCCTCCCTTTAGCATGAGATGTGATATCCAACTCCTTCCCCTTCCAATCCTGAGACCCTTCTGATAGCATGAGATGTGATATCTCAATGCCTCTAATACCAAACCTGAGATCCTACTTCTAACATGAAATGTGATATCCAACTCTTTCCCCTTCCAAACCTCAGAGCCTTCCTATAACATGAGATGTGATATCCAACTCCTTCCCATTCCAACCTGAGACCCTTCCTATAGCATGAGATGTGATATCTCAATGCCTCTAATACCAAACCTGAGATCATTCCTCTAACATGAAATGTGATATCCAACTCCTTCCCTTTCCAAACCTGAGAGCCTATCTATAGCATGAGATGTGATATCCAAGTCCTTCCCATTCCAATCCTTAGACCCTTCCTACAGCATGAAATATGATATCTCAATGATTCTAATAACAAACCTGAGACCCGTCCTATAACATGAGATAGGATATCCAACTCCTTCCCATTCCAATCCTGAGACACTTCCGATAGCAGAGATGTGATATCTCAATGCTTATCCCAAACCTGAGACCCTTCCTATAACATGAGATGTGATATCCAACTCCTTCCCGTTCCAAACCTGAGACCCTTCCTTTAGCATGAGATGTGATATCCAGCTCCTTCCCATTCCAATCCTGAGACACTTCCGATAGCATGAGATCTGATATCTCAATGCTTCTAATATCAAAACTGAGACCCTCCCTATAGCATGATATGTGATATCTAAGTCCTTCCCATTCCAATCCTGAGACCCTTCCTATAGCATGAGATGTGATATCTCAATGCTTCTACCAAACCTGAGACCCTTCCTTTAGCATGAGATGTGATATCCAACTCCTTCCCATTCCAATCCTGAGACCCTCCCTTTAGCATGAGATGTGATATCCAACTGCTTCCCATTCCAATCCTGAGACCCTTCTGATAGCATGAGATGTGATATCTCAATGCTTCTAATACCAAACCTGAGACCCTTCCTACAGCATGCGATGGGATATCTCAATGCTTCTAATATCAAACATGAGACCCGTCCTATAGCATGGGATGTGATATCTCAATACTTCTAATACCAAACCTGAGATCCTTCCGATAACATGAGATGTGATATCCAAATCCTTCCCCTTCCAAACCTGAGACCCTCCCTTTAGCATGAGATGTGATATCCAACTGCTTCCCATTCCAATCCTGAGACCCTTCTGATAGCATGAGATGTGATATCTCAATGCTTCTAATACCAAACCTGAGACCCTTCCTAAGGCATGCGATGGGATATCTCAATGCTTCTAATATCAAACCTGAGACCCGTCCTATAACATGAGATGGGATATCCAACTCCTTCCCGTTCCAAACCTGATACCCTTCCTATAGCATGAGATGTGATATCCAATTCCTTCCCATCCCAATCCTGAGACACCTCCGATAGCAGAGATGTGATATCTCAATGCTTATACCAAACCTGAGACTCTTCCTATAACATGAGATGTGATATCCAACTCCTTCCCGTTCCAAACCTGAGACCCTTCCTATAGCATGAGATGTGATATCCAACTCCTTCCCATTCCAATCCTGAGACCCTTCCGATAGCATGAGATGTGATATCTCAATGCTTCTAATACCAAACCTGTGATCCTTCCTATAACAAGAGATGTGATATCCAAATCCTTTCCCTTCCAAACCCGAGACCCTCCCTTTAGCATGAGATGTGATATCTCAATGCCTCTAATACCAAACCTGAGATCCTTCCGATAGCATGAGATGTGATATCTCAATGCTTCTAATACCAAACCTGATATCCTTCCTATAACATGAGATGTGATATCCAAATCCTTCCCCTTCCATTCCTGAGACCCTCCCTTTAGCATGAGATGTGATATCCAACTCCTTCCCATTCCAATCCTGAGACACACCCGATAGCAGAGATGTGATATCTCAATGCTTATACCAAACCTGAGACCCTTCCTATAACATGAGATCGGACATCCAACTCCTTCCCGTTCCAAACCTGAGACCCTTCCTTTAGCATGAGATGTGATATCCAGCTCCTTCCCATTCCAATCCTGAGACACTTCCGATAGCATGAGATGTGATATCTCAATGCTTCTAATATCAAAACTGAGACCCTCCCTATAGCATGATATGTGATATCTAAGTCCTTCCCATTCCAATCCTGAGACCCTTCCTATAGCATGAGATGTGATATCTCAATGCTTCTACCAAACCTGAGACCCTTCCTTTAGCATGAGATGGGATATCCAACTCCTTCCCATTCCAATCCTGAGACCCTTCCTATAGCATGAGATGTGATATCTCAATACTTCTAATACCAAACCTGAGATCCTTCCGATAACATGAGATGTGATATCCAAATCCTTCCCCTTCGAAACCTGAGACCCTCCCTTTAGCATGAGATGTGATATCCAACTCCTTCCCATTCCAATCCTGAGACCCTTCTGATAGCATGAGATGTGATATCTCAATGCTTCTAATACCAAACCTGAGATCCTTCCGATAGCATGAGATGTGATATCTCAATGCTTCTAATACCAAACCTGAGATCATTCCTATAACATGAGATGTGATATCCAAATCCTTCCCCTTCCAAACCTGAGACCCTCCCTTTAGCATGAGATGTGATATCCAACTCCTTCCCCTTCCAATCCTGAGACCCTTCTGATAGCATGAGATGTGATATCTCAATGCCTCTAATACCAAACCTGAGATCCTACTTCTAACATGAAATGTGATATCCAACTCTTTCCCCTTCCAAACCTCAGAGCCTTCCTATAACATGAGATGTGATATCCAACTCCTTCCCATTCCAACCTGAGACCCTTCCTATAGCATGAGATGTGATATCTCAATGCCTCTAATACCAAACCTGAGATCCTTCCTCTAACATGAAATGTGATATCCAACTCCTTCCCTTTCCAAACCTGAGAGCCTATCTATAGCATGAGATGTGATATCCAAGTCCTTCCCATTCCAATCCTTAGACCCTTCCTACAGCATGAAATATGATATCTCAATGATTCTAATAACAAACCTGAGACCCGTCCTATAACATGAGATAGGATATCCAACTCCTTCCCATTCCAATCCTGAGACACTTCCGATAGCAGAGATGTGATATCTCAATGCTTATCCCAAACCTGAGACCCTTCCTATAACATGAGATGTGATATCCAACTCCTTCCTGTTCCAAACCTGAGACCCTTCCTTTAGCATGAGATGTGATATCCAGCTCCTTCCCATTCCAATCCTGAGACACTTCCGATAGCATGAGATCTGATATCTCAATGCTTCTAATATCAAAACTGAGACCCTCCCTATAGCATGATATGTGATATCTAAGTCCTTCCCATTCCAATCCTGAGACCCTTCCTATAGCATGAGATGTGATATCTCAATGCTTCTACCAAACCTGAGACCCTTCCTTTAGCATGAGATGTGATATCCAACTCCTTCCCATTCCAATCCTGAGACCCTCCCTTTAGCATGAGATGTGATATCCAACTGCTTCCCATTCCAATCCTGAGACCCTTCTGATAGCATGAGATGTGATATCTCAATGCTTCTAATACCAAACCTGAGACCCTTCCTACAGCATGCGATGGGATATCTCAATGCTTCTAATATCAAACATGAGACCCGTCCTATAGCATGGGATGTGATATCTCAATACTTCTAATACCAAACTTGAGATCCTTCCGATAACATGAGATGTGATATCCAAATCCTTCCCCTTCCAAACCTGAGACCCTCCCTTTAGCATGAGATGTGATATCCAACTGCTTCCCATTCCAATCCTGAGACCCTTCTGATAGCATGAGATGTGATATCACAATGCTTCTAATACCAAACCTGAGACCCTTCCTACAGCATGCGATGGGATATCTCAATGCTTCTAATATCAAACCTGAGACCCGTCCTATAACATGAGATGGGATATCCAACTCCTTCCCGTTCCAAACCTGATACCCTTCCTATAGCATGAGATGTGATATCCAATTCCTTCCCATCCCAATCCTGAGACACCTCCGATAGCAGAGATGTGATATCTCAATGCTTATACCAAACCTGAGACTCTTCCTATAACATGAGATGTGATATCCAACTCCTTCCCGTTCCAAACCTGAGACCCTTCCTATAGCATGAGATGTGATATCCAACTCCTTCCCATTCCAATCCTGAGACCCTTCCGATAGCATGAGATGTGATATCTCAATGCTTCTAATACCAAACCTGTGATCCTTCCTATAACAAGAGATGTGATATCCAAATCCTTTCCCTTCCAAACCCGAGACCCTCCCTTTAGCATGAGATGTGATATCTCAATGCCTCTAATACCAAACCTGAGATCCTTCCGATAGCATGAGATGTGATATCTCAATGCTTCTAATACCAAACCTGAGATCCTTCCTATAACATGAGATGTGATATCCAAATCCTTCCCCTTCCATTCCTGAGACCCTCCCTTTAGCATGAGATGTGATATCCAACTCCTTCCCATTCCAATCCTGAGACACTTCCGATAGCAGAGATGTGATATCTCAATGCTTATACCAAACCTGAGACCCTTCCTATAACATGAGATCGGACATCCAACTCCTTCCCGTTCCAAACCTGAGACCCTTCCTTTAGCATGAGATGTGATATCCAGCTCCTTCCCATTCCAATCCTGAGACACTTCCGATAGCATGAGATGTGATATCTCAATGCTTCTAATATCAAAACTGAGACCCTCCCTATAGCATGATATGTGATATCTAAGTCCTTCCCATTCCAATCCTGAGACCCTTCCTATAGCATGAGATGTGATATCTCAATGCTTCTACCAAACCTGAGACCCTTCCTTTAGCATGAGATGGGATATCCAACTCCTTCCCATTCCAATCCTGAGACCCTTCCTATAGCATGAGATGTGATATCTCAATACTTCTAATACCAAACCTGAGATCCTTCCGATAACATGAGATGTGATATCCAAATCCTTCCCCTTCCAAACCTGAGACCCTCCCTTTAGCATGAGATGTGATATCCAACTCCTTCCCATTCCAATCCTGAGACCCTTCTGATAGCATGAGATGTGATATCTCAATGCTTCTAATACCAAACCTGAGATCCTTCCGATAGCATGAGATGTGATATCTCAATGCTTCTAATACCAAACCTGAGATCCTTCCTATAACATGAGATGTGATGTCCAAATCCTTCCCCTTCCAAACCTGAGACCCTCCCTTTAGCATGAGATGTGATATCCAACTCCTTCCCCTTCCAATCCTGAGACCCTTCTGATAGCATGAGATGTGATATCTCAATGCCTCTAATACCAAACCTGAGATCCTACTTCTAACATGAAATGTGATATCCAAATCTTTCCCCTTCCAAACCTCAGAGCCTTCCTATAACATGAGATGTGATATCCAACTCCTTCCCATTCCAACCTGAGACCCTTCCTATAGCATGAGATGTGATATCTCAATGCCTCTAATACCAAACCTGAGATCCTTCCTCTAACATGAAATGTGATATCCAACTCCTTCCCTTTCCAAACCTGAGAGCCTATCTATAGCATGAGATGTGATATCCAAGTCCTTCCCATTCCAATCCTTAGACCCTTCCTACAGCATGAAATATGATATCTCAATGATTCTAATAACAAACCTGAGACCCGTCCTATAACATGAGATAGGATATCCAACTCCTTCCCATTCCAATCCTGAGACACTTCCGATAGCAGAGATGTGATATCTCAATGCTTATCCCAAACCTGAGACCCTTCCTATAACATGAGATGTGATATCCAACTCCTTCCCGTTCCAAACCTGAGACCCTTCCTTTAGCATGAGATGTGATATCCAGCTCCTTCCCATTCCAATCCTGAGACACTTCCGATAGCATGAGATCTGATATCTCAATGCTTCTAATATCAAAACTGAGACCCTCCCTATAGCATGATATGTGATATCTAAGTCCTTCCCATTCCAATCCTGAGACCCTTCCTATAGCATGAGATGTGATATCTCAATGCTTCTACCAAACCTGAGACCCTTCCTTTAGCATGAGATGTGATATCCAACTCCTTCCCATTCCAATCCTGAGACCCTCCCTTTAGCATGAGATGTGATATCCAACTGCTTCCCATTCCAATCCTGAGACCCTTCTGATAGCATGAGATGTGATATCTCAATGCTTCTAATACCAAACCTGAGACCCTTCCTACAGCATGCGATGGGATATCTCAATGCTTCTAATATCAAACATGAGACCCGTCCTATAGCATGGGATGTGATATCTCAATACTTCTAATACCAAACCTGAGATCCTTCCGATAACATGAGATGTGATATCCAAATCCTTCCCCTTCCAAACCTGAGACCCTCCCTTTAGCATGAGATGTGATATCCAACTGCTTCCCATTCCAATCCTGAGACCCTTCTGATAGCATGAGATGTGATATCTCAATGCTTCTAATACCAAACCTGAGACCCTTCCTACAGCATGCGATGGGATATCTCAATGCTTCTAATATCAAACCTGAGACCCATCCTATAACATGAGATGGGAAATCCAACTCCTTCCCGTTCCAAACCTGATACCCTTCCTATAGCATGAGATGTGATATCCAATTCCTTCCCATCCCAATCCTGAGACACCTCCGATAGCAGAGATGTGATATCTCAATGCTTATACCAAACCTGAGACTCTTCCTATAACATGAGATGTGATATCCAACTCCTTTCCGTTCCAAACCTGAGACCCTTCCTATAGCATGAGATGTGATATCCAACTCCTTCCCATTCCAATCCTGAGACCCTTCCGATAGCATGAGATGTGATATCTCAATGCTTCTAATACCAAACCTGTGATCCTTCCTATAACAAGAGATGTGATATCCAAATCCTTTCCCTTCCAAACCCGAGACCCTCCCTTTAGCATGAGATGTGATATCTCAATGCTTCTAATACCAAACCTGAGATCCTTCCTATAACATGAGATGTGATATCCAAATCCTTCCCCTTCCATTCCTGAGACCCTCCCTTTAGCATGAGATGTGATATCCAACTCCTTCCCATTCCAATCCTGAGACCCTTCTGATAGCATGAGATGTGATATCTCAATGCCTCTAATAACAAACCTGAGACCCTCCCTTTAGCATGAGATGTGATATCCAACTGCTTCCCATTCCAATCCTGAGACCCTTCTGATAGCATGAGATGTGATATCTCAATGCTTCTAATACCAAACCTGAGACCCTTCCTACAGCATGCGATGGGATATCTCAATGCTTCTAATATCAAACCTGAGACCCATCCTATAACATGAGATGGGAAATCCAACTCCTTCCCGTTCCAAACCTGATACCCTTCCTATAGCATGAGATGTGATATCCAATTCCTTCCCATCCCAATCCTGAGACACCTCCGATAGCAGAGATGTGATATCTCAATGCTTATACCAAACCTGAGACTCTTCCTATAACATGAGATGTGATATCCAACTCCTTCCCGTTCCAAACCTGAGACCCTTCCTATAGCATGAGATGTGATATCCAACTCCTTCCCATTCCAATCCTGAGACCCTTCTGATAGCATGAGATGTGATATCTCAATGCTTCTAATACCAAACCTGTGATCCTTCCTATAACAAGAGATGTGATATCCAAATCCTTTCCCTTCCAAACCCGAGACCCTCCCTTTAGCATGAGATGTGATATCTCAATGCCTCTAATACCAAACCTGAGATCCTTCCGATAGCATGAGATTTGATATCTCAATGCTTCTAATACCAAACCTGAGATCCTTCCTATAACATGAGATGTGATATCCAAATCCTTCCCCTTCCATTCCTGAGACCCTCCCTTTAGCATGAGATGTGATATCCAACTCCTTCCCATTCCAATCCTGAGACCCTTCTGATAGCATGAGATGTGATATCTCAATGCCTCTAATAACAAACCTGAGATCCTACCTCTAACATGAAATGTGATATCCAACTCCTTCCCTTTCCAAACGTGAGACCCTCCCTATAGCATGAGATGTGATATCCAAGTCCTTCCCATTCCAATCCTGAGACCCTTCCTATAGCATGAGATGTGATATCTCAATGCTTCTAATACCAAACCTGAGACCCTTCCTATAACATAAGATGGGATATCCAACTCCTTCCCATTGCAATCCTGAGACCCTTCCGATAGCAGAGATGTGATATCTCAATGCTTATACCAAACCTGAGACCCTTCCTGTGGCATGAGATGTGATATACAACTCCTTCCCATTCGAATCCTGAGACCCTTCCTATAGCATGAGATGTGATATCTCAATGCTTATACCAAACCTGAGACCCTTCCTATAGCATGAGATGTGATATCCAACTCCTTCCCATTCCAATCCTGAGACCCTTCCTATAACATGAGATGTGATGTCTCAATGCTTCTAATACCAAAACTGAGATCCTTCCTATGGCATGAGATGTCATATAAAACTCCTTCCCATTCCAATCCTGAGACCCTTCCTATAGCATGAGATGTGAAATCGAACTCCTTCCCATTCCAATCCTGAGATCCTTCCGATAGCATGAGATGTGATATCTCAATGCTTCTAATACCAAACCTGAGATCATTCCTATAACACGAGATGTAATATCCAAATCCTTCCCCTTCCAAACCTGAGACCCTCCCTTTAGCATGAGATGTGATATCCAACTCCTTCCCATTCCAATCCTGAGACCCTTCCTATAGCATGAGATGTGATGTCTCAATGCTTCTAATACCAAACCTGAGATCCTTCCTATAACATGAGATGTGATATCCAACTCCTTCCCATTCCAATCCTGAGACACTTCCTATAGCATGAGAAGTGATATCTCCATGCTTATAACAAACCTGAGACCCTTCCTATAGCATGAGATGTAATATCCAAATCCTTCCCATTCCAATCCCTAGACCCTTCCTATAGCATGAGATGTGATATCTCAATGCTTATACCAAACCTGAGAGCCTACCTATAGCATGAGATGTGATATCCAAGTCCATCCCATTCCAATCCTTAGACCCTTCCTACAGCATGCGATGTGATATCTCAATGATTCTATTACCAAACCAGAGACCCGTCCTATAACATGAGATGGGATATCCAACTCCTTCCCATTCCAATTCTGAGCCACCTCCGATAGCAGAGATGTGCTATCTCAATGCTGATACCAAACCTGAGACCCTTCCTATAACATGAGATGTGATATCCAACTCCTTCCCGTTCCAAACCTGAGACCCTTCCTATAGCATATGTGATATCTAACTCCTTCCCATTCCAAACATGAGACCCTTCCTATAGCAAGAATGTAATATCCAACTCCTACCCATTCCAATCCTGAGACCATTCCTATAGCATGAGATGTGATATCTCAATGCTTCTAATACCAAACCTGAGATACTTCCTATGACATGAGATGTGATATCCAATTCCTTCCCATTCCAAACCTGAGATCCTTCCTACAGCATGCGATGTGATATCTCAATGCTTCTAATACCAAACCTGAGACCCGTCCTATAACATGAGATGGGATATCCAACTCCTTCCCATTCCATACCTGATACCCTTCATATAGCATGAGATGTGATATCCAACTCCTTCCCATCCCAATCCTGAGACACCTCCGATAGCAGAGATGTGATATCTCAATGCTTATACCAAACCTGAGACTCTTCCTATAACATGAGATGTGATATCCAACTCCTTCCCGTTCCAAACCTGAGACCCTTCCTATAGCATGAGATGTGATATCCAACTCCTTCCCATTCCAATCCTGAGACCCTTCCGATAGCATGAGATGTGATATCTCAATGCTTCTAATACCAAACCTGTGATCCTTCCTATAACATGAGATGTGATATCCAAATCCTTCCCCTTCCAAACCTGAGACCCTCCCTTTAGCATGAGTTGTGATATCCAACTCCTTCCCATTCCAATCCTGAGACCCTTCATACAGCATGAGATGTGATATCTCAATGCTTCTAATACCAAACCTGAGACCCTTCCTATAACATGAGATGGGAATATCCAACTCCTTCCCATTCCAATCCTGAGACCCTTCCGATAGCAGAGATGTGATATCTCAATGCTTATACCAAACCTGATATCCTTCCTATAACATGAGATGTGATATCCAACTCCTTCCCATTCCAATCCTGAGACCCTTCCTATAGCATGAGATGTAATATCTCACTGCTTATACCAAACGTGAGACACTTCCTATAGCATGAGATGTGATATCCATCCAACTCCTTCCCATTCCAATCCTGAGACCCTTCCTATAGCATGAGATGTGATATCTCAATGCTTCTAATATCAAACTTGAGACCCTCCCTATAGCATGAGTCGTGATATCCAAGTCCTTCCCATTCCAATCCTGAGACACTTCCTATAGCATGAGATGTGATATCTCAATGCTTCTAATACCAAACCTGAGACTCTTCCTATAACATGAGATGGGATATCGAACTCCTTCCCATTCCAATCCCGAGACCCTTCCGATAGCAGAGATGTGATATCTCAATGCTTATACCAAACATGAGACCCTTCCTACGGCATGAGATGTCATATACAACTCCTTCCCATTCCAATCCTGAGAACCTTCCTATAGCATGAGATGTGATATCTCAATGCTTATACCAAACCTGAGACCCTTCCTATAGCATGAGATGTGATATCCAACTCCTTCCCATTCCAATCCTGAGACCCTTCCTATAGCATGAGATGTGATGTCTCAATGCTTCTAATACCAAACCTGAGATCCTTCCTATAACATGAGATGTGATATCCAACTCCTTCCATTCCAATCCTGAGACCCTTCCTATAGCATGAGATGTGAAATCTCAATGCTTATACCAAACCTGAGACCCTCCCTATAGCATGAGATGTGATACCCAACTCCTTCCCATTCCAATCCTGAGACCCTTCCTATAGCATGAGATGTGATATCTCAATGCCTCTAATACCGAACCTGAGATCCTTCCTCTAACATGAAATGTGATATCCAACTCCTTCCCTTTCCAAACCTGAGAGCCTATCTATAGCATGAGATGTGATATCCAAGTCCTTCCCATTCCAATCCTTAGATCCTTCCTACAGCATGCAATATGATATCTCAATGATTCTAATAACAAACCTGAGACCCGTCCTATAACATAAGATGGGATATCCAACTCCTTCCCATTCCAATCCTGAGACACTTCCGATAGCAGAGATGTGATATCTCAATGCTTATACCAAACCTGAGACCCTTCCTATAACATGAGATGTGATATCCAACTCCTTCCCATTCCAAACCTGAGACCCTTCCTTTAGCATGAGATGTGATATCCAGCTCCTTCCCATTCCAATCCTGAGACACTTCTGATACCATGAGATGTGATATCTCAATGCTTCTAATATCAAAACTGAGACCCTCCCTATAGCATGATATGTGATATCTAAGTCCTTCCCATTCCAATCCTGAGACCCTTCCTATAGCATGAGATGTGATATCTCAATGCTTCTACCAAACCTGAGACCCCTCCTTTAGCATGAGATGTGATATCCAACTCCTTCCCATTCCAATCCTGAGACCCTTCCTATAGCATGAGATGTGATATCTCAATACTTCTAATACCAAACCTGAGATCCTTCCGATAACATGAGATGTGATATCCAAATCCTTCCCCTTCCAATCCTGAGACCCTTCTGATAGCATGAGATGTAATATCTCAATGCTTCTAATACCAAACCTGAGATCCTTCCGATAGCTTGAGATGTGATATCTCAATGCTTCTAATACCAAACCTGAGACCCGTCCTATAACATGAGATGTGATATCCAAATCCTTCCCCTTCCAAACCTTAGACCCTTCCTTTATCATGAGATGTGATATCCAACTCCTTCCCATTCCAATCCTGAGACCCTTCCGATATCATGAGATGTGATATCTCAATGCTTCTAATATCAAACTTGAGACACTCCCTATAGCATGAGATGTGATATCCAAGTCCTTCCCATTCCAATCCTGAGACCCTTCCTATAGCTTGAGATGTGATATCCAACTCCTTCCCATTCCAATTCTGAGCCCCTTCCTATACCATGAGACTTGATATCTCAATGCTTCTAATACCAAACCTGAGACCCGTCCTATAACATGAGATGTGATATACAAATCCTTCCACTTCCAAACCTTAGACCCTTCCTTTATCATGAGATGTGATATCCAACTCCTTCCCATTCCAATCCTGAGACCCTTCCGATATCATGAGATGTGATATCTCAATGCTTCTAATATCAAACTTGAGACCCTCCCTATAGCATGAGATGTGATATCCAAGTCCTTCCCATTCCAATCCTGAGACCCTTCCTATAGCATGAGATGTGATATCTCAATGCTTCTAATACCAAACCTGAGACCCTTCCTATAACATGAGATTGGAATATCCAACTCCTTCCCATTCCAACCCTGAGACCCTTCCGATAGCAGAGATGTGATATCTCAATTCTTATACCAAACCTGAGATCCTTCCTATAACATGAGATGTGATATCCAACTCCTTCCCATTCCAATCCTGAGACACTTCCTATAGCATGAGATGTGATATCTCACTGCTTATACCAAACCTGAGACCCTTCCTATAGCATGAGATGTGATATCCAACTCCTTCCCATTCCAATCCTGAGACCCTTCCTATAGCATGAGATGTGATATCTCAATGCTTCTAATATCAAACTTGAGAGCCTCCCTATAGCATGAGATGTGATATCCAAGTACTTCCCATTCCAATCCTGAGACACTTCCTATAGCATGAGATGTGATATCTCAATGCTTCTAATACAAAACCTGAGACTCTTCCTATAACATGAGATGGGATATCCAACTCCTTCCCATTCCAATCCTGAGACCCTTCCGATAGCAGAGATGTGATATCTCAATGCTTATATCAAACCTGAGACCCTTCCTACGGCATGAGATGTCATATACAACTCCTTCCCATTCCAATCCTGAGACCCTTCCTATAGCATGAGATGTGATATCTCAATGCTTATACCAAACCTGAGACCCTTCCTATAGCATGAGATGTGATATCCAACTCCTTCCCATTCCAATCCTGAGACCGTTCCTATAGCATGAGATGTGATATCTCAATGCTTATACCAAACCTGAGACCCTTCCTACGGCATGAGATGTCATATACAACTCCTTCCCATTCCAATCTTGAGACCCTTCCTATAGCATGAGATGTGATATCTCAATGCTTATACCAAACCTGAGACCCTTCCTATAGCATGAGATGTGATATCCAACTCCTTCCCATTCCAATCCTGAGACCCTTCCTATATCATGAGATGTGATATCTCAATGTTTCTACCAAACCTGAGACCCTTCCTTTAGCATGAGATGTGATATCCAACTCCTTCCCATTCCAATCCTGAGACCCTTCCTATAGCATGAGATGTGATATCTCAATACTTCTAATATCAAACCTGAGATCCTTCCGATAACATGAGATGTGATATCCAAATCCTTCCCCTTCCAATCCTGAGACCCTTCTGATAGCATGAGATGTGATATCTCAATGCTTCTAATACCAAACCTGAGATCCTTCCGATAGCATGAGATGTGATATCTCAATGCTTCTAATACCAAACCTGAGATCCTTCCTATAACATGAGATGTGATATCCAAATCCTTCCCCTTCCAAACCTGAGACCCTCCCTTTAGCATGAGATGTGATATCCAACTCCTTCCCATTCCAATTCTGAGCCCCTTCCTATACCATGAGACTTGATATCCAACTCCTTCCCATTCCAATTCTGAGCCCCTTCCTATACCATGAGACTTGATATCTCAATGCTTCTAATACCAAACCTGAGACCCGTCCTATAACATGAGATGTGATATCCAAATCCTTCCCCTTCCAAACCTTAGACCCTTCCTTTATCATGAGATGTGATATCCAACTCCTTCCCATTCCAATCCTGAGACCCTTCCGATATCATGAGATGTGATATCTCAATGCTTCTAATATCAAACTTGAGACCCTCCCTATAGCATGAGATGTGATATCCAAGTCCTTCCCATTCCAATCCTGAGACCCTTCCTATAGCTTGAGATGTGACATCCAACTCCTTCCCATTCCAATTCTGATCCCCTTCCTATACCATGAGACTTGATATCTCAATGCTTTTAATACCAAACCTGAGACCCGTCCTATAACATGAGATTTGATATCCAAATCCTTCCCCTTCCAAACCTTAGACCCTTCCTTTATCATGAGATGTGATATCCAACTCCTTCCCATTCCAATCCTGAGACCCTTCCGATATCATGAGATGTAATATCTCAATGCTTCTAATATCAAACTTGAGACCCTCCCTATAGCATGAGATGTGATATCCAAGTCCTTCCCATTCCAATCCTGACACCCTTCCTATAGCATGAGATGTGATATCTCAATGCTTCTAATACCAAACCTGAGACCCTTCCTATAACATGAGATTGGAATATCCAACTCCTTCCCATTCCAATCCTGAGACCCTTCCGATAGCAGAGATGTGATATCTCAATTCTTATACCAAACCTGAGATCCTTCCTATAACATGAGATGTGATATCCAACTCCTTCCCATTCCAATCCTGATACACTTCCTATAGCATGAGATGTGATATCTCACTGCTTATACCAAACCTGAGACCCTTCCTATAGCATGAGATGTGATATCCAACTCCTTCCCATTCCAATCCTGAGACCCTTCCTATAGCATGAGATGTGATATCTTAATGCTTATACCAAACCTGAGACCCTTCCTATAACATGAGATGGGATATCCAACTCCTTCCCATTCCAATCCTGAGACACTTCCGATAGCAGAGATGTGATATCTCAATGCTTATACCAGACCTTAGACCCTTCCTATAACATGAGATCGGATATCCAACTCCTTCCCGTTCCAATCCGGAGACCCTTCCTATAGCTTGAGATGTGATATCCAGCTCCTTCCCATTCCAATCCTGAGACACTTCCGATAGCATGAGATGTGATATCTCAATGCTTATACCAAACCTGAGACCCTTCCTATGGCATGAGATGTCATATACAACTCCTTCAGATTCCAAACCTGAGACCCTTCCTATAGCATCAGATGGGATATCTCAATGCTAATACCAAACCTGAGATCCTTCCTATAACATGAGAGGTGATATCCAAATCCTTCCCCTTCCAAACCCGAGACCCTCCCTTTAGCATGAGATGTGATATCCAACTCCTTCCCATTCCAATCCCGAGACCCTTCTGATAGCATGCGATGTGATATCTCAATGCCTCTAATACCAAACCTGAGATCCTTCCGATAGCATGAGATGTGATATCTCAATGCTTCTAATACCAAACCTGAGATCCTTCCTATAACATGAGATGTGATATCCAAATCCTTCCCCTTCCAAACCTGAGACCCTCCCTTTAGCATGAGATGTGATATCCGACTCCTTCCCATTCCAATCCTGAGACCCTTCTGATAGCATGAGATGTGATATCTCAATGCCTCTAATACCAAACCTGAGATCCTTCCAATAGCATGAGATGTGATATCTCAATGCTTCTAATACCAAACCTGAGACCCTTCCTATAACATGAGATGTGATATCCAAGTCCTTCCCATTCCAATCCTGAGACCCTTCCTATAGCATGAGATGTGATATCGCAATGCTTCTAATACCAAACCTGAGACCCTTCCTATAACATGAGATGTGATATCCAAGTCCTTCCCATTCCAATCCTGAGACCCTTCCTATAGCTTGAGATGTGATATCCAACTCCTTCCCATTCCAATTCTGAAACCCGTCCTATACCATGAGATGTGATATCTCAATGCTTCTAATACCAAACCTGAGACCCTTCCTATAACGGGATGGGATATCCAACTCCTTCCCATTCCAATCCTGAGACCCTTCCGATAGCATGAGATGTGATATCTCAATGCTTATACCAAACCTGAGACCCTTCCTATAGCATGAGATGTGATATCCAACTCCTTCCCATTCCAATCCTGAGACCCTTCCTATAGCATGAGATGTGATATCTCAATGCTTATACCAAACCTGAGACCCTTCCTACGGCATGAGATGTCATATACAACTCCTTCCCATTCCAATCCTGAGACCCTTCCTATAGCATGAGATGTGATATCTCAATGCTTATACCAAACCTGAGACCCTTCCTATAGCATGAGATGTGATATCCAACTCCTTCCCATTCCAATCCTGAGACCCTTCCTATAGCATGAGATGTGATATCTCAATGCTTATACCAAACCTGAGACCCTTCCTATAACATGAGATGGGATATCCAACTCCTTCCCATTCCAATCCTGAGACACTTCCGATAGCAGAGATGTGATATCTCAATGCTTATACCAGACCTTAGACCCTTCCTATAACATGAGATCGGATATCCAACTCCTTCCCGTTCCAATCCGGAGACCCTTCCTATAGCTTGAGATGTGATATCCAGCTCCTTCCCATTCCAATCCTGAGACACTTCCGATAGCATGAGATGTGATATCTCAATGCTTCTAATATCAAAACGGAAACCCTCCCTATAGCATGATATGTGATATCCAACTCCTTCCCATTCCAATCCTGAGACCCTTCCGATAGCAGAGATGTGATATCTCAATGCTTATACCAAACCTGAGACCCTTCCTATGGCATGAGATGTCATATACAACTCCTTCCGATTCCAAACCTGAGACCCTTCCTATAGCATCAGATGGGATATCTCAATGCTAATACCAAACCTGAGATCCTTCCTATAACATGAGAGGTGATATCCAAATCCTTCCCCTTCCAAACCCGAGACCCTCCCTTTAGCATGAGATGTGATATCCAACTCCTTCCCATTCCAATCCCGACACCCTTCTGATAGCATGCGATGTGATATCTCAATGCCTCTAATACCAAACCTGAGATCCTTCCGATAGCATGAGATGTGATATCTCAATGCTTCTAATACCAAACCTGAGATCCTTCCTATAACATGAGATGTGATATCCAAATCCTTCCCCTTCCAAACCTGAGACCCTCCCTTTAGCATGAGATGTGATATCCGACTCCTTCCCATTCCAATCCTGAGACCCTTCTGATAGCATGAGATGTGATATCTCAATGCCTCTAATACCAAACCTGAGTTCCTTCCTATAACATGAGATGTGATATCTCAATGCTTCTAATAGTAAACCTGAGACCCTCCCTTTAGCATGAGATGTGATATCCGACTCCTTCCCATTCCAATCCTGAGACCCTTCTGATAGCATGAGATGTGATATCTCAATGCCTCTAATACCAAACCTGAGATCCTTCCGATAGCATGAGATGTGATATCTCAATGCTTCTAATACCAAACCTGAGACCCTTCCTATAACATGAGATGTGATATCCAAGTCCTTCCCATTCCAATCCTGAGACCCTTCCTATAGCATGAGATGTGATATCTCAATGCTTATACCAAACCTGAGACCCTTCCTATAACATGAGATGGGATATCCAACTCCTTCCCATTCCAATCCTGAGACACTTCCGATAGCAGAGATGTGATATCTCAATGCTTATACCAGACCTTAGACCCTTCCTATAACATGAGATCGGATATCCAACTCCTTCCCGTTCCAATCCGGAGACCCTTCCTATAGCTTGAGATGTGATATCCAGCTCCTTCCCATTCCAATCCTGAGACACTTCCGATAGCATGAGATGTGATATCTCAATGCTTATACCAAACCTGAGACCCTTCCTATGGCATGAGATGTCATATACAACTCCTTCCGATTCCAAACCTGAGACCCTTCCTATAGCATCAGATGGGATATCTCAATGCTAATACCAAACCTGAGATCCTTCCTATAACATGAGAGGTGATATCCAAATCCTTCCCCTTCCAAACCCGAGACCCTCCCTTTAGCATGAGATGTGATATCCAACTCCTTCCCATTCCAATCCCGAGACCCTTCTGATAGCATGCGATGTGATATCTCAATGCCTCTAATACCAAACCTGAGATCCTTCCGATAGCATGAGATGTGATATCTCAATGCTTCTAATACCAAACCTGAGATCCTTCCTATAACATGAGATGTGATATCCAAATCCTTCCCCTTCCAAACCTGAGACCCTCCCTTTAGCATGAGATGTGATATCCGACTCCTTCCCATTCCAATCCTGAGACCCTTCTGATAGCATGAGATGTGATATCTCAATGCCTCTAATACCAAACCTGAGATCCTTCCAATAGCATGAGATGTGATATCTCAATGCTTCTAATACCAAACCTGAGACCCTTCCTATAACATGAGATGTGATATCCAAGTCCTTCCCATTCCAATCCTGAGACCCTTCCTATAGCATGAGATGTGATATCGCAATGCTTCTAATACCAAACCTGAGACCCTTCCTATAACATGAGATGTGATATCTAAGTCCTTCCCATTCCAATCCTGAGACCCTTCCTATAGCTTGAGATGTGATATCCAACTCCTTCCCATTCCAATTCTGAAACCCGTCCTATACCATGAGATGTGATATCTCAATGCTTCTAATACCAAACCTGAGACCCTTCCTATAACGGGATGGGATATCCAACTCCTTCCCATTCCAATCCTGAGACCCTTCCGATAGCATGAGATGTGATATCTCAATGCTTATACCAAACCTGAGACCCTTCCTATAGCATGAGATGTGATATCCAACTCCTTCCCATTCCAATCCTGAGACCCTTCCTATAGCATGAGATGTGATATCTCAATGCTTATACCAAACCTGAGACCCTTCCTACGGCATGAGATGTCATATACAACTCCTTCCCATTCCAATCCTGAGACCCTTCCTATAGCATGAGATGTGATATCTCAATGCTTATACCAAACCTGAGACCCTTCCTATAGCATGAGATGTGATATCCAACTCCTTCCCATTCCAATCCTGAGACCCTTCCTATAGCATGAGATGTGATATCTCAATGCTTATACCAAACCTGAGACCCTTCCTATAACATGAGATGGGATATCCAACTCCTTCCCATTCCAATCCTGAGACACTTCCGATAGCAGAGATGTGATATCTCAATGCTTATACCAGACCTTAGACCCTTCCTATAACATGAGATCGGATATCCAACTCCTTCCCGTTCCAATCCGGAGACCCTTCCTATAGCTTGAGATGTGATATCCAGCTCCTTCCCATTCCAATCCTGAGACACTTCCGATAGCATGAGATGTGATATCTCAATGCTTCTAATATCAAAACGGAAACCCTCCCTATAGCATGATATGTGATATCCAACTCCTTCCCATTCCAATCCTGAGACCCTTCCGATAGCAGAGATGTGATATCTCAATGCTTATACCAAACCTGAGACCCTTCCTATGGCATGATATGTCATATACAACTCCTTCCGATTCCAAACCTGAGACCCTTCCTATAGCATCAGATGGGATATCTCAATGCTAATACCAAACCTGAGATCCTTCCTATAACATGAGAGGTGATATCCAAATCCTTCCCCTTCCAAACCCGAGACCCTCCCTTTAGCATGAGATGTGATATCCAACTCCTTCCCATTCCAATCCCGACACCCTTCTGATAGCATGCGATGTGATATCTCAATGCCTCTAATACCAAACCTGAGATCCTTCCGATAGCATGAGATGTGATATCTCAATGCTTCTAATACCAAACCTGAGATCCTTCCTATAACATGAGATGTGATATCCAAATCCTTCCCCTTCCAAACCTGAGACCCTCCCTTTAGCATGAGATGTGATATCCGACTCCTTCCCATTCCAATCCTGAGACCCTTCTGATAGCATGAGATGTGATATCTCAATGCCTCTAATACCAAACCTGAGTTCCTTCCTATAACATGAGATGTGATATCTCAATGCTTCTAATAGTAAACCTGAGACCCTCCCTTTAGCATGAGATGTGATATCCGACTCCTTCCCATTCCAATCCTGAGACCCTTCTGATAGCATGAGATGTGATATCTCAATGCCTCTAATACCAAACCTGAGATCCTTCCGATAGCATGAGATGTGATATCTCAATGCTTCTAATACCAAACCTGAGACCCTTCCTATAACATGAGATGTGATATCCAAGTCCTTCCCATTCCAATCCTGAGACCCTTCCTATAGCATGAGATGTGATATCGCAATGCTTCTAATACCAAACCTGAGACCCTTCCTATAACATGAGATGTGATATCCAAGTCCTTCCCATTCCAATCCTGAGACCCTTCCTATAGCTTGAGATGTGATATCCAACTCCTTACCATTCCAATTCTGAAACCCGTCCTATACCATGAGATGTGATATCTCAATGCTTCTAATACCAAACCTGAGACCCTTCCTATAACGAGATGGGATATCCAACTCCTTCCCATTCCAATCCTGAGACCCTTCCGATAGCAGAGATGTGATATCTCAATGCTTATACCAAACCTGAGACCCTTCCTATGGCAAGAGATGTCATATACAACTCCTTCCGATTCCAAACCTGAGACCCTTCCTATAGCATGAGATGGGATATCTCAATGCTTATACCAAACCTGAGACCCTTCCTATAGCATGAGATGTGATATCCAACTCCTTCCCATTCCAATCCTGAGACCCTTCCTATAGCTTGAGATGTGATATCCAACTCCTTCCCATTCCAATCCTGAGACCCTTCCTATAGCTTGAGATGTGATATCCAACTCCTTCCCATTCCAATCCTGAGACCCTTCCTATAGCATGAGATGTGATATCTCAATGTTTCTAATACCAAATCTGAGACCCATACATGGCATGAGATGTGATATCAAACTCCTTCCAAATCCAATCCTGATACCCTTCCGATAGCATGAGATGTGATATCCCAATGCTTCTACAAAACCTGAGACCCATACATGGCATGAGATGTGATATCAAACTCCTTCCCATTCCAATCCTGAGACCCTTCCTATAGCTTGAGATGTGATATCCAACTCCTTCCCATTCCAATTCTGAGACCCTTCCCATAGCATGAGATGTGATATCTCAATGCTTCTAATACCAAACCTGAGACCCATCCTATAACATGAGATGTGATATCCAAGTCCTTCCCATTCCAATCCTAAGACCCTTCCTATAGCATGAGATGTGATATCTCAATGCTTCTAATACCAAACCTGAGTCCCTTCCTATAACATGAGATGTGATATCCAAGTCCTTCCCATTCTAATCCCGAGACCCTTCCTATAGCTTGAGATGTGATATCCAACTCCTTCCCATTCCAATTCTGAGACCCGTCCTATGCCATGAGATGTGATATCTCAATGCTTCTAATACCAAACCTGAGACCCTTCCTATAACGAGATGGGATATCCAACTCCTTCCCATTCCAATCCGAGACCCTTCCCATAGCAGAGATGTGATATCTCAATGCTTATACCAAACCTGAGACCCTTCCTATGGCATGAGATGTTATATACAACTCCTTCCGATTCCAAACCTGAGACCCTTCCTATAGCATGAGATGTGATATCCAACTCCTTCCCATTCCAATCCTGAGACCCTTCCTATAGCTTGAGATGTGATATCCAACTCCTTCCCATTCCAATCCTGAGACCCTTCCTATAGCTTGAGATGTGATATCCAACTCCTTCCCATTCCAATCCTGAGACCTTTCCTATAGCATGAGATGTGATATCTCAATGCTTCTAATACCAAACCTGAGATCCTTCCTATAACATGAGATGTGATATCCAAATCCTTCCACTTCCAAACCTGAGACCCTCCCTTTAGCATGAGATGTGATATCCGACTCCTTCCCATTCCAATCCTGAGACCCTTCTGATAGCATGAGATGTGATATCTCAATGCCTCTAATACCAAACCTGAGATCCTTCCGATAGCATGAGATGTGATATCTCAATGCCTCTAATACCAAACGTGAGATCCTTCCTCTAACATGAAATGTGATATCCAACTCCTTCCCCTTCCAAACCTGAGAGCCTTCCTATAGCATGAGATGTGATATCCAAGTCCTTCCCATTCCAATCCTGAGACCCTTCCTATAACATGAGATGTGATATCCAACTCCTTCCCATTCCAACCTGAGACCCTTCCTATAGCATGAGATGGGATATCCCAATGCTTCTACAAAACCTGAGACCCATACATGGCATGAGATGTGATATCAAACTCCTTCCCATTCCAATCCTGAGACCCTTCCTATAGCTTGAGATGTGATATCCAACTCCTTCCCATTCCAATTCTGAGACCCGTCCTATACCATGAGACTTGATATCTCAATGCTTCTAATACCAAACCTGAGACTGGTCCTATAACATGAGATGTGATATCCAAATCCTTCCCCTTCCAAACCTTAGACCCTTCCTTTATCATGAGATGTGATATCCAAGTCCTTCCCATTCCAATCCTGAGACCCTTCCTATAGCATGAGATGTGATATCTCAATGCTTCTAATACCAAACCTGAGACCCTTCCTATAACATGAGATGTG
Organism: Ambystoma mexicanum; assembly: GCF_040938575.1. Lineage (NCBI taxonomy): Eukaryota > Metazoa > Chordata > Amphibia > Caudata > Ambystomatidae > Ambystoma > Ambystoma mexicanum. The sequence continues at coordinate 571,364,976 of NC_090932.1, read as the reverse complement.
ATATCCAAAACCTTCCCATTCCAATCCTGAGACCCTTCCTATAGCTTGAGATGTGATATCAAACTCCTTCCCATTCCAACTCTGAGACCCGTCCTATACCATGAGATGTGATATCTCAATGCTTCTAACACCAAACCTGAGACCCTTCCTATAACATGAGATGTGATATCCAAGTCCTTCCCATTCCAATCCTGAGACCCTTCCTATAGCATGAGATGTGATATCTCAATGCTTCTAATACCAAACATGAGACCCTTCCTATAGCATGAGATGGGATATCCAACTCCTTCCCATTCCAATCCTGAGACCCTTCCGATAGCAGAGATGTGATATCTCAATGCTTATACCAAACCTGAGACCCTTCCTATGGCATGAGATGTCATATACAACTCCTTCTGATTCCAAACCTGAGACCCTTCCTGTAGCATCAGATGGGATATCTCAATGCTAATACCAAACCTGAGATCCTTCCTATAACATGAGATGTGATATTCAAATCCTTCCCCTTCCAAACCCGAGACCCTTCTGATAGAATGAGATGTGATATCTCAATGCCTCTAATACCAAACCTGAGATCCTTCCGATAGCATGAGATGTGATATCTCAATGCTTCTAATACCAAACCTGAGATCCTTCCTGTAACATGAGATGTGATATCCAAATCCTTCCCCTTCCAAACCTGAGACCCTCCCTTTAGCATGAGATGTGATATCCGACTCCTTCCCATTCCAATCCTGAGACCCTTCTGATAGCATGAGATGTGATATCTCAATGCCTCTAATACCAAACCTGAGATCCTTCCTATAACATGAGATGTGATATCTCAATGCTTCTAATACCCAACCTGAGACCCTCCCTTTAGCATGAGATGTGATATCCGACTCCTTCCCATTCCAATCCTGAGACCCTTCTGATATCATGAGATGTGATATCTCAATGCCTCTAATACCAAACCTGAGATCCTTCCGATAGCATGAGATGTGATATCTCAATGCATCTAATACCAAACCTGAGATCCTTCCTATAACATGAGATGTGATATCCAAATCCTTCCCCTTCCAAACCTAAGACCCTCCCTGTAGCATGAGATGTGATATCCAACTCCTTCCCATTCCAATTCTGAGCCCCTTCCTATACCATGAGACTTGATATCTCAATGCTTCTAATACCAAACCTGAGACCCGTCCTATAACATGAGATGTGATATACAAATCCTTCCACTTCCAAACCTTAGACCCTTCCTTTATCATGAGATGTGATATCCAACTCCTTCCCATTCCAATCCTGAGACCCTTCCGATATCATGAGATGTGATATCTCAATGCTTCTAATATCAAACTTGAGACCCTCCCTATAGCATGAGATGTGATATCCAAGTCCTTCCCATTCCAATCCTGAGACCCTTCCTATAGCATGAGATGTGATATCTCAATGCTTCTAATACCAAACCTGAGACCCTTCCTATAACATGAGATTGGAATATCCAACTCCTTCCCATTCCAACCCTGAGACCCTTCCGATAGCAGAGATGTGATATCTCAATTCTTATACCAAACCTGAGATCCTTCCTATAACATGAGATGTGATATCCAACTCCTTCCCATTCCAATCCTGAGACACTTCCTATAGCATGAGATGTGATATCTCACTGCTTATACCAAACCTGAGACCCTTCCTATAGCATGAGATGTGATATCCAACTCCTTCCCATTCCAATCCTGAGACCCTTCCTATAGCATGAGATGTGATATCTCAATGCTTCTAATATCAAACTTGAGAGCCTCCCTATAGCATGAGATGTGATATCCAAGTACTTCCCATTCCAATCCTGAGACACTTCCTATAGCATGAGATGTGATATCTCAATGCTTCTAATACAAAACCTGAGACTCTTCCTATAACATGAGATGGGATATCCAACTCCTTCCCATTCCAATCCTGAGACCCTTCCGATAGCAGAGATGTGATATCTCAATGCTTATATCAAACCTGAGACCCTTCCTACGGCATGAGATGTCATATACAACTCCTTCCCATTCCAATCCTGAGACCCTTCCTATAGCATGAGATGTGATATCTCAATGCTTATACCAAACCTGAGACCCTTCCTATAGCATGAGATGTGATATCCAACTCCTTCCCATTCCAATCCTGAGACCGTTCCTATAGCATGAGATGTGATATCTCAATGCTTATACCAAACCTGAGACCCTTCCTACGGCATGAGATGTCATATACAACTCCTTCCCATTCCAATCTTGAGACCCTTCCTATAGCATGAGATGTGATATCTCAATGCTTATACCAAACCTGAGACCCTTCCTATAGCATGAGATGTGATATCCAACTCCTTCCCATTCCAATCCTGAGACCCTTCCTATATCATGAGATGTGATATCTCAATGTTTCTACCAAACCTGAGACCCTTCCTTTAGCATGAGATGTGATATCCAACTCCTTCCCATTCCAATCCTGAGACCCTTCCTATAGCATGAGATGTGATATCTCAATACTTCTAATATCAAACCTGAGATCCTTCCGATAACATGAGATGTGATATCCAAATCCTTCCCCTTCCAATCCTGAGACCCTTCTGATAGCATGAGATGTGATATCTCAATGCTTCTAATACCAAACCTGAGATCCTTCCGATAGCATGAGATGTGATATCTCAATGCTTCTAATACCAAACCTGAGATCCTTCCTATAACATGAGATGTGATATCCAAATCCTTCCCCTTCCAAACCTGAGACCCTCCCTTTAGCATGAGATGTGATATCCAACTCCTTCCCATTCCAATTCTGAGCCCCTTCCTATACCATGAGACTTGATATCCAACTCCTTCCCATTCCAATTCTGAGCCCCTTCCTATACCATGAGACTTGATATCTCAATGCTTCTAATACCAAACCTGAGACCCGTCCTATAACATGAGATGTGATATCCAAATCCTTCCCCTTCCAAACCTTAGACCCTTCCTTTATCATGAGATGTGATATCCAACTCCTTCCCATTCCAATCCTGAGACCCTTCCGATATCATGAGATGTGATATCTCAATGCTTCTAATATCAAACTTGAGACCCTCCCTATAGCATGAGATGTGATATCCAAGTCCTTCCCATTCCAATCCTGAGACCCTTCCTATAGCTTGAGATGTGACATCCAACTCCTTCCCATTCCAATTCTGATCCCCTTCCTATACCATGAGACTTGATATCTCAATGCTTTTAATACCAAACCTGAGACCCGTCCTATAACATGAGATTTGATATCCAAATCCTTCCCCTTCCAAACCTTAGACCCTTCCTTTATCATGAGATGTGATATCCAACTCCTTCCCATTCCAATCCTGAGACCCTTCCGATATCATGAGATGTAATATCTCAATGCTTCTAATATCAAACTTGAGACCCTCCCTATAGCATGAGATGTGATATCCAAGTCCTTCCCATTCCAATCCTGACACCCTTCCTATAGCATGAGATGTGATATCTCAATGCTTCTAATACCAAACCTGAGACCCTTCCTATAACATGAGATTGGAATATCCAACTCCTTCCCATTCCAATCCTGAGACCCTTCCGATAGCAGAGATGTGATATCTCAATTCTTATACCAAACCTGAGATCCTTCCTATAACATGAGATGTGATATCCAACTCCTTCCCATTCCAATCCTGATACACTTCCTATAGCATGAGATGTGATATCTCACTGCTTATACCAAACCTGAGACCCTTCCTATAGCATGAGATGTGATATCCAACTCCTTCCCATTCCAATCCTGAGACCCTTCCTATAGCATGAGATGTGATATCTTAATGCTTATACCAAACCTGAGACCCTTCCTATAACATGAGATGGGATATCCAACTCCTTCCCATTCCAATCCTGAGACACTTCCGATAGCAGAGATGTGATATCTCAATGCTTATACCAGACCTTAGACCCTTCCTATAACATGAGATCGGATATCCAACTCCTTCCCGTTCCAATCCGGAGACCCTTCCTATAGCTTGAGATGTGATATCCAGCTCCTTCCCATTCCAATCCTGAGACACTTCCGATAGCATGAGATGTGATATCTCAATGCTTATACCAAACCTGAGACCCTTCCTATGGCATGAGATGTCATATACAACTCCTTCAGATTCCAAACCTGAGACCCTTCCTATAGCATCAGATGGGATATCTCAATGCTAATACCAAACCTGAGATCCTTCCTATAACATGAGAGGTGATATCCAAATCCTTCCCCTTCCAAACCCGAGACCCTCCCTTTAGCATGAGATGTGATATCCAACTCCTTCCCATTCCAATCCCGAGACCCTTCTGATAGCATGCGATGTGATATCTCAATGCCTCTAATACCAAACCTGAGATCCTTCCGATAGCATGAGATGTGATATCTCAATGCTTCTAATACCAAACCTGAGATCCTTCCTATAACATGAGATGTGATATCCAAATCCTTCCCCTTCCAAACCTGAGACCCTCCCTTTAGCATGAGATGTGATATCCGACTCCTTCCCATTCCAATCCTGAGACCCTTCTGATAGCATGAGATGTGATATCTCAATGCCTCTAATACCAAACCTGAGATCCTTCCAATAGCATGAGATGTGATATCTCAATGCTTCTAATACCAAACCTGAGACCCTTCCTATAACATGAGATGTGATATCCAAGTCCTTCCCATTCCAATCCTGAGACCCTTCCTATAGCATGAGATGTGATATCGCAATGCTTCTAATACCAAACCTGAGACCCTTCCTATAACATGAGATGTGATATCCAAGTCCTTCCCATTCCAATCCTGAGACCCTTCCTATAGCTTGAGATGTGATATCCAACTCCTTCCCATTCCAATTCTGAAACCCGTCCTATACCATGAGATGTGATATCTCAATGCTTCTAATACCAAACCTGAGACCCTTCCTATAACGGGATGGGATATCCAACTCCTTCCCATTCCAATCCTGAGACCCTTCCGATAGCATGAGATGTGATATCTCAATGCTTATACCAAACCTGAGACCCTTCCTATAGCATGAGATGTGATATCCAACTCCTTCCCATTCCAATCCTGAGACCCTTCCTATAGCATGAGATGTGATATCTCAATGCTTATACCAAACCTGAGACCCTTCCTACGGCATGAGATGTCATATACAACTCCTTCCCATTCCAATCCTGAGACCCTTCCTATAGCATGAGATGTGATATCTCAATGCTTATACCAAACCTGAGACCCTTCCTATAGCATGAGATGTGATATCCAACTCCTTCCCATTCCAATCCTGAGACCCTTCCTATAGCATGAGATGTGATATCTCAATGCTTATACCAAACCTGAGACCCTTCCTATAACATGAGATGGGATATCCAACTCCTTCCCATTCCAATCCTGAGACACTTCCGATAGCAGAGATGTGATATCTCAATGCTTATACCAGACCTTAGACCCTTCCTATAACATGAGATCGGATATCCAACTCCTTCCCGTTCCAATCCGGAGACCCTTCCTATAGCTTGAGATGTGATATCCAGCTCCTTCCCATTCCAATCCTGAGACACTTCCGATAGCATGAGATGTGATATCTCAATGCTTCTAATATCAAAACGGAAACCCTCCCTATAGCATGATATGTGATATCCAACTCCTTCCCATTCCAATCCTGAGACCCTTCCGATAGCAGAGATGTGATATCTCAATGCTTATACCAAACCTGAGACCCTTCCTATGGCATGAGATGTCATATACAACTCCTTCCGATTCCAAACCTGAGACCCTTCCTATAGCATCAGATGGGATATCTCAATGCTAATACCAAACCTGAGATCCTTCCTATAACATGAGAGGTGATATCCAAATCCTTCCCCTTCCAAACCCGAGACCCTCCCTTTAGCATGAGATGTGATATCCAACTCCTTCCCATTCCAATCCCGACACCCTTCTGATAGCATGCGATGTGATATCTCAATGCCTCTAATACCAAACCTGAGATCCTTCCGATAGCATGAGATGTGATATCTCAATGCTTCTAATACCAAACCTGAGATCCTTCCTATAACATGAGATGTGATATCCAAATCCTTCCCCTTCCAAACCTGAGACCCTCCCTTTAGCATGAGATGTGATATCCGACTCCTTCCCATTCCAATCCTGAGACCCTTCTGATAGCATGAGATGTGATATCTCAATGCCTCTAATACCAAACCTGAGTTCCTTCCTATAACATGAGATGTGATATCTCAATGCTTCTAATAGTAAACCTGAGACCCTCCCTTTAGCATGAGATGTGATATCCGACTCCTTCCCATTCCAATCCTGAGACCCTTCTGATAGCATGAGATGTGATATCTCAATGCCTCTAATACCAAACCTGAGATCCTTCCGATAGCATGAGATGTGATATCTCAATGCTTCTAATACCAAACCTGAGACCCTTCCTATAACATGAGATGTGATATCCAAGTCCTTCCCATTCCAATCCTGAGACCCTTCCTATAGCATGAGATGTGATATCTCAATGCTTATACCAAACCTGAGACCCTTCCTATAACATGAGATGGGATATCCAACTCCTTCCCATTCCAATCCTGAGACACTTCCGATAGCAGAGATGTGATATCTCAATGCTTATACCAGACCTTAGACCCTTCCTATAACATGAGATCGGATATCCAACTCCTTCCCGTTCCAATCCGGAGACCCTTCCTATAGCTTGAGATGTGATATCCAGCTCCTTCCCATTCCAATCCTGAGACACTTCCGATAGCATGAGATGTGATATCTCAATGCTTATACCAAACCTGAGACCCTTCCTATGGCATGAGATGTCATATACAACTCCTTCCGATTCCAAACCTGAGACCCTTCCTATAGCATCAGATGGGATATCTCAATGCTAATACCAAACCTGAGATCCTTCCTATAACATGAGAGGTGATATCCAAATCCTTCCCCTTCCAAACCCGAGACCCTCCCTTTAGCATGAGATGTGATATCCAACTCCTTCCCATTCCAATCCCGAGACCCTTCTGATAGCATGCGATGTGATATCTCAATGCCTCTAATACCAAACCTGAGATCCTTCCGATAGCATGAGATGTGATATCTCAATGCTTCTAATACCAAACCTGAGATCCTTCCTATAACATGAGATGTGATATCCAAATCCTTCCCCTTCCAAACCTGAGACCCTCCCTTTAGCATGAGATGTGATATCCGACTCCTTCCCATTCCAATCCTGAGACCCTTCTGATAGCATGAGATGTGATATCTCAATGCCTCTAATACCAAACCTGAGATCCTTCCAATAGCATGAGATGTGATATCTCAATGCTTCTAATACCAAACCTGAGACCCTTCCTATAACATGAGATGTGATATCCAAGTCCTTCCCATTCCAATCCTGAGACCCTTCCTATAGCATGAGATGTGATATCGCAATGCTTCTAATACCAAACCTGAGACCCTTCCTATAACATGAGATGTGATATCTAAGTCCTTCCCATTCCAATCCTGAGACCCTTCCTATAGCTTGAGATGTGATATCCAACTCCTTCCCATTCCAATTCTGAAACCCGTCCTATACCATGAGATGTGATATCTCAATGCTTCTAATACCAAACCTGAGACCCTTCCTATAACGGGATGGGATATCCAACTCCTTCCCATTCCAATCCTGAGACCCTTCCGATAGCATGAGATGTGATATCTCAATGCTTATACCAAACCTGAGACCCTTCCTATAGCATGAGATGTGATATCCAACTCCTTCCCATTCCAATCCTGAGACCCTTCCTATAGCATGAGATGTGATATCTCAATGCTTATACCAAACCTGAGACCCTTCCTACGGCATGAGATGTCATATACAACTCCTTCCCATTCCAATCCTGAGACCCTTCCTATAGCATGAGATGTGATATCTCAATGCTTATACCAAACCTGAGACCCTTCCTATAGCATGAGATGTGATATCCAACTCCTTCCCATTCCAATCCTGAGACCCTTCCTATAGCATGAGATGTGATATCTCAATGCTTATACCAAACCTGAGACCCTTCCTATAACATGAGATGGGATATCCAACTCCTTCCCATTCCAATCCTGAGACACTTCCGATAGCAGAGATGTGATATCTCAATGCTTATACCAGACCTTAGACCCTTCCTATAACATGAGATCGGATATCCAACTCCTTCCCGTTCCAATCCGGAGACCCTTCCTATAGCTTGAGATGTGATATCCAGCTCCTTCCCATTCCAATCCTGAGACACTTCCGATAGCATGAGATGTGATATCTCAATGCTTCTAATATCAAAACGGAAACCCTCCCTATAGCATGATATGTGATATCCAACTCCTTCCCATTCCAATCCTGAGACCCTTCCGATAGCAGAGATGTGATATCTCAATGCTTATACCAAACCTGAGACCCTTCCTATGGCATGATATGTCATATACAACTCCTTCCGATTCCAAACCTGAGACCCTTCCTATAGCATCAGATGGGATATCTCAATGCTAATACCAAACCTGAGATCCTTCCTATAACATGAGAGGTGATATCCAAATCCTTCCCCTTCCAAACCCGAGACCCTCCCTTTAGCATGAGATGTGATATCCAACTCCTTCCCATTCCAATCCCGACACCCTTCTGATAGCATGCGATGTGATATCTCAATGCCTCTAATACCAAACCTGAGATCCTTCCGATAGCATGAGATGTGATATCTCAATGCTTCTAATACCAAACCTGAGATCCTTCCTATAACATGAGATGTGATATCCAAATCCTTCCCCTTCCAAACCTGAGACCCTCCCTTTAGCATGAGATGTGATATCCGACTCCTTCCCATTCCAATCCTGAGACCCTTCTGATAGCATGAGATGTGATATCTCAATGCCTCTAATACCAAACCTGAGTTCCTTCCTATAACATGAGATGTGATATCTCAATGCTTCTAATAGTAAACCTGAGACCCTCCCTTTAGCATGAGATGTGATATCCGACTCCTTCCCATTCCAATCCTGAGACCCTTCTGATAGCATGAGATGTGATATCTCAATGCCTCTAATACCAAACCTGAGATCCTTCCGATAGCATGAGATGTGATATCTCAATGCTTCTAATACCAAACCTGAGACCCTTCCTATAACATGAGATGTGATATCCAAGTCCTTCCCATTCCAATCCTGAGACCCTTCCTATAGCATGAGATGTGATATCGCAATGCTTCTAATACCAAACCTGAGACCCTTCCTATAACATGAGATGTGATATCCAAGTCCTTCCCATTCCAATCCTGAGACCCTTCCTATAGCTTGAGATGTGATATCCAACTCCTTACCATTCCAATTCTGAAACCCGTCCTATACCATGAGATGTGATATCTCAATGCTTCTAATACCAAACCTGAGACCCTTCCTATAACGAGATGGGATATCCAACTCCTTCCCATTCCAATCCTGAGACCCTTCCGATAGCAGAGATGTGATATCTCAATGCTTATACCAAACCTGAGACCCTTCCTATGGCAAGAGATGTCATATACAACTCCTTCCGATTCCAAACCTGAGACCCTTCCTATAGCATGAGATGGGATATCTCAATGCTTATACCAAACCTGAGACCCTTCCTATAGCATGAGATGTGATATCCAACTCCTTCCCATTCCAATCCTGAGACCCTTCCTATAGCTTGAGATGTGATATCCAACTCCTTCCCATTCCAATCCTGAGACCCTTCCTATAGCTTGAGATGTGATATCCAACTCCTTCCCATTCCAATCCTGAGACCCTTCCTATAGCATGAGATGTGATATCTCAATGTTTCTAATACCAAATCTGAGACCCATACATGGCATGAGATGTGATATCAAACTCCTTCCAAATCCAATCCTGATACCCTTCCGATAGCATGAGATGTGATATCCCAATGCTTCTACAAAACCTGAGACCCATACATGGCATGAGATGTGATATCAAACTCCTTCCCATTCCAATCCTGAGACCCTTCCTATAGCTTGAGATGTGATATCCAACTCCTTCCCATTCCAATTCTGAGACCCTTCCCATAGCATGAGATGTGATATCTCAATGCTTCTAATACCAAACCTGAGACCCATCCTATAACATGAGATGTGATATCCAAGTCCTTCCCATTCCAATCCTAAGACCCTTCCTATAGCATGAGATGTGATATCTCAATGCTTCTAATACCAAACCTGAGTCCCTTCCTATAACATGAGATGTGATATCCAAGTCCTTCCCATTCTAATCCCGAGACCCTTCCTATAGCTTGAGATGTGATATCCAACTCCTTCCCATTCCAATTCTGAGACCCGTCCTATGCCATGAGATGTGATATCTCAATGCTTCTAATACCAAACCTGAGACCCTTCCTATAACGAGATGGGATATCCAACTCCTTCCCATTCCAATCCGAGACCCTTCCCATAGCAGAGATGTGATATCTCAATGCTTATACCAAACCTGAGACCCTTCCTATGGCATGAGATGTTATATACAACTCCTTCCGATTCCAAACCTGAGACCCTTCCTATAGCATGAGATGTGATATCCAACTCCTTCCCATTCCAATCCTGAGACCCTTCCTATAGCTTGAGATGTGATATCCAACTCCTTCCCATTCCAATCCTGAGACCCTTCCTATAGCTTGAGATGTGATATCCAACTCCTTCCCATTCCAATCCTGAGACCTTTCCTATAGCATGAGATGTGATATCTCAATGCTTCTAATACCAAACCTGAGATCCTTCCTATAACATGAGATGTGATATCCAAATCCTTCCACTTCCAAACCTGAGACCCTCCCTTTAGCATGAGATGTGATATCCGACTCCTTCCCATTCCAATCCTGAGACCCTTCTGATAGCATGAGATGTGATATCTCAATGCCTCTAATACCAAACCTGAGATCCTTCCGATAGCATGAGATGTGATATCTCAATGCCTCTAATACCAAACGTGAGATCCTTCCTCTAACATGAAATGTGATATCCAACTCCTTCCCCTTCCAAACCTGAGAGCCTTCCTATAGCATGAGATGTGATATCCAAGTCCTTCCCATTCCAATCCTGAGACCCTTCCTATAACATGAGATGTGATATCCAACTCCTTCCCATTCCAACCTGAGACCCTTCCTATAGCATGAGATGGGATATCCCAATGCTTCTACAAAACCTGAGACCCATACATGGCATGAGATGTGATATCAAACTCCTTCCCATTCCAATCCTGAGACCCTTCCTATAGCTTGAGATGTGATATCCAACTCCTTCCCATTCCAATTCTGAGACCCGTCCTATACCATGAGACTTGATATCTCAATGCTTCTAATACCAAACCTGAGACTGGTCCTATAACATGAGATGTGATATCCAAATCCTTCCCCTTCCAAACCTTAGACCCTTCCTTTATCATGAGATGTGATATCCAAGTCCTTCCCATTCCAATCCTGAGACCCTTCCTATAGCATGAGATGTGATATCTCAATGCTTCTAATACCAAACCTGAGACCCTTCCTATAACATGAGATGTGATATCCAAAACCTTCCCATTCCAATCCTGAGACCCTTCCTATAGCTTGAGATGTGATATCAAACTCCTTCCCATTCCAACTCTGAGACCCGTCCTATACCATGAGATGTGATATCTCAATGCTTCTAACACCAAACCTGAGACCCTTCCTATAACATGAGATGTGATATCCAAGTCCTTCCCATTCCAATCCTGAGACCCTTCCTATAGCATGAGATGTGATATCTCAATGCTTCTAATACCAAACATGAGACCCTTCCTATAGCATGAGATGGGATATCCAACTCCTTCCCATTCCAATCCTGAGACCCTTCCGATAGCAGAGATGTGATATCTCAATGCTTATACCAAACCTGAGACCCTTCCTATGGCATGAGATGTCATATACAACTCCTTCTGATTCCAAACCTGAGACCCTTCCTGTAGCATCAGATGGGATATCTCAATGCTAATACCAAACCTGAGATCCTTCCTATAACATGAGATGTGATATTCAAATCCTTCCCCTTCCAAACCCGAGACCCTTCTGATAGAATGAGATGTGATATCTCAATGCCTCTAATACCAAACCTGAGATCCTTCCGATAGCATGAGATGTGATATCTCAATGCTTCTAATACCAAACCTGAGATCCTTCCTGTAACATGAGATGTGATATCCAAATCCTTCCCCTTCCAAACCTGAGACCCTCCCTTTAGCATGAGATGTGATATCCGACTCCTTCCCATTCCAATCCTGAGACCCTTCTGATAGCATGAGATGTGATATCTCAATGCCTCTAATACCAAACCTGAGATCCTTCCTATAACATGAGATGTGATATCTCAATGCTTCTAATACCCAACCTGAGACCCTCCCTTTAGCATGAGATGTGATATCCGACTCCTTCCCATTCCAATCCTGAGACCCTTCTGATATCATGAGATGTGATATCTCAATGCCTCTAATACCAAACCTGAGATCCTTCCGATAGCATGAGATGTGATATCTCAATGCATCTAATACCAAACCTGAGATCCTTCCTATAACATGAGATGTGATATCCAAATCCTTCCCCTTCCAAACCTAAGACCCTCCCTGTAGCATGAGATGTGATATCCAACTCCTTCCCATTCCGATCCTGAGATCCTTCTGATAGCATGAGATGTGATATCTCAATGCCTCTAATACCAAACCTGAGATCCTACCTATAACATGAGATGTGATATCCAACTCCTTCCCATTCCAACCTGAGACCCTTCCTATAGCATGCGATGGGATATCCAACTCCTTCCAAATCCAATCCTGATACCCTTCCGATAGCATGAGATGTGATATCCCAATGCTTCTACAAAACCTGAGACCCATACATGGCATGAGATGTGATATCAAACTCCTTCCCATTCCAATCCTGAGACCCTTCCTATAGCTTGAGATGTGATATCCAACTCCTTCCCATTCCAATTCTGAGACCCTTCTCATAGCATGAGATGTGATATCTCAATGCTTCTAATACCAAACCTGAGACCCTTCCTATAACATGAGATGTGATATCCAAGTCCTTCCCATTCCAATCCTGAGACCCTTCCTATAGCATGAGATGTGATATCTCAATGCTTCTAATACCAAACCTGAGATCCTTCCTATAACATGAGATGTGATATCCAAGTCCTTCCCATTCCAATACTGAGACCCTTCCTATAGCTTGAGATGTGATATCCAACTCCTTCCCATTCCAATTCTGAGACCCGTCCTATACCATCAGATGTGATATCTCAATGCTTCTAATACCAAACCTGAGACCCTTCCTATAACGAGATGGGATATCCAACTCCTTCCCATTCCAATCCTGAGACCCTTCAGATAGCAGAGATGTGATATCTCAATGCTTATACCAAACCTGAGACCCTTCCTATGGCATGAGATGTCATATACGACTCCTTCCGATTCCAAACCTGAGACCCTTCCTATAGCATGAGATGGGATATCTCAATGCTTATACCAAACCTGAGACCCTTCCTATAGCATGAGATGGGATATCCAACTCCTTCCAGATCCAATCCTGATACCCTTCCGATAGCATGAGATGTGATATCCCAATGCTTGTACCAAACCTGAGACCCATACATGGCATGAGATGTGATATCAAACTCCTTCCCATTCCAATTCTGAGACCCGTCCTATACCATGAGACTTGATATCTCAATGCTTCTAATACCAAACCTGAGACCGGTCCTATAACATGAGATGTGATATCCAAATCCTTCCCCTTCCAAACCTTAGACCCTTCCTTTATCATGAGATGTGATATCCAAGTCCTTCCCATTCCAATCCTGAGACCTTTCCTATAGCATGAGATGTGATATCTCAATGCTTCTAATACCAAACCTGAGACCCTTCCTATAACATGAGATGTGATATCCAAAACCTTCCCATTCCAATCCTGAGACCCTTCCTATAGCTTGAGATGTGATATCCAACTCCTTCCCATTCCAATTCTGAGACCAGTCCTATACCATGAGATGTGATATCTCAATGCTTCTAATACCAAACCTGAGACCCTTCCTATAACGAGATGGGATATCCAACTCCTTCCCATTCCAATCCTGAGACCCTTCCGATAGCAGAGATGCGATATCTCAATGCTTATACCAAACCTGAGACCCTTCCTATGGCATGAGATGTCATATACAACTCCTTCCGATTCCAAACCTGAGACCCTTCCTATAGCATCAGATGGGATATCTCAATGCTAATACCAAACCTGAGATCCTTCCTGTAACACGAGATGTGATATCCAAATCCTTCCCCTTCCAAACCCGAGACCCTCCCTTTAGCATGAGATGTGATATCCAACTCCTTCCCATTCCAATCCCGAGACCCTTCTGATAGCATGAGATGTGATATCTCAATGCCTCTAATACCAAACCTGAGATCCTTCCGATAGCATGAGACGTGATATCTCAATGCTTCTAATACCAAACCTGAGATCCTTCCTATAACATGAGATGTGATATCCAAATCCTTCCCCTTCCAAACCTGAAACCCTCCCTTTAGCATGAGATGTGATATCCGACTCCTTCCCATTCCAATCCTGAGACCCTTCTGATAGCATGAGATGTGATATCTCAATGCCTCTAATACCAAACCTGAGATCCTTCCTATAACATGAGATGTGATATCTCAATGCTTCTAATACCCAACCTGAGACCCTCCCTTTAGCATGAGATGTGATATCCGACTCCTTCCCATTCCAATCCTGAGACCCTTCTGATATCATGAGATGTGATATCTCAATGCCTCTAATACCAAACCTGAGATCCTTCCGATAGCATGAGATGTTATATCTCAATACTTCTAATACCAAACCTGAGATCCTTCCTATAGCATGAGATGTGATATCTCAATGCTTCTAATACCAAACCTGAGACCCTTCCTATAGCATGAGATGTGATATCTCAATGCTTCTAATACCAAACCTGAGACCCTTCCTACAGCATGCGATGTGATATCTCACTGCTTATACAAAACCTGAGACCCTTCCTATAGCATGAGATGTGATATCCAACTCCTTCCCATTCCAATCCTGAGACCCTTCCTATAGCATGAGATGTGATATCTCAATGCTTCTAATATCAAACTTGAGAGCCTCCCTATAGCATGAGATGTGATATCCAAGTCCTTCCCATTCCAATCCTGAGACACTTCCTATAGCATGAGAAGTGATATCTCAATGCCTCTAATACCAAACCTGAGACTCTTCCTATAACATGAGATGGGATATCCAACTCCTTCCCATTCAAATCCAGAGACCCTTGCGATAGCAGAGATGTGATATCTCAATGCTTATACCAAACCTGAGACCCTTCCTACGGCATGAGATGTCATATACAACTCCTTCCCATTCCAATCCTGAGACCCTTCCTATAGCATGAGATGTGTTATCTCAATGCTTATACCAAACCTGAGACCCTTCCTATAGCATGAGATGTGATATCCAACTCCTTCCCATTCCAATCCTGAGACCCTTCCTATAGCATGAGATGTGATATCTCAATGCTTATACCAAACCTGAGACCCTTCCTACGGCATGAGATGTCATATACAACTCCTTCCCATTCCAATCCTGAGACCCTTCCTATAGCATGAGATGTGATATCTCAATGCTTATACCAAACCTGAGACCCTTCCTATAGCATGAGATGTGATATCCAACTACTTCCCATTCCAATCCTGAGACCCTTCCTATAGCATGAGATGTGATATCTCAATGCTTATACCAAACCTGAGACCCTTCCTATAACATGAGATGGGATATCCAACTCCTTCCCATTCCAATCCTGAGACACTTCCGATAGCAGAGATGTGATATCTCAATGCTTATACCAGACCTTAGACCCTTCCTATAACATGAGATCGGATATCCAACTCCTTCCCGTTCCAAACCTGAGACCCTTCCTTTAGCATGAGATGTGATATCCAGCTCCTTCCCATTCCAATCCTGAGACACTTCCGATAGCATGAGATGTGATATCTCAATGCTTCTAATATCAAAACGGAAACCCTCCCTATAGCATGATATGTGATATCTAAGTCCTTCCCATTCCAATCCTGAGACCCTTCCTATAGCATGAGATGTGATATCTCAATGCTTCTACCAAACCTGAGACCCTTCCTTTAGCATGAGATGTGATATCCAACTCCTTCCCATTCTAATCCTGAGACCCTTCCTATAGCATGAGATGTGATATCTCAATACTTCTAATACCAAACCTGAGATCCTTCCGATAACATGAGATGTGATATCCAAATCCTTCCCCTTCCAAACCTGAGACCCTCCATTTTAGCATGAGATGTGATATCCAACTCCTTCCCATTCCAATCCTGAGACCCTTCTGATAGCATGAGATGTGATATCTCAATGCTTCTAATACCAAACCTGAGATCCTTCCGATAGCATGAGATGTGATATCTCAATTCTTCTAATACCAAACCTGAGATCTTTCCTATAACATGAGATGTGATATCCAAATCCTTCCCCTTCCAATTCTGAGACCCTCCCTTTAACATGAGATGTGATATCCAACTCCTTCCCATTCCAACCTGAGACCCTTCCTATAGCATGAGATGTGATATCTCAATGCCTCTAATACCAAACCTGAGATCCTTCCTCTAACATGAAATGTGATATCCAACTCCTTCCCTTTCCAAACCTGAGAGCCTATCTATAGCATGAGATGTGATATCCAAGTCCTTCCCATTCCAATCCTTAGACCCTTCCTACAGCATGCAATATGATATCTCAATGATTCTAATAACAAACCTGAGACCCGTCCTATAACATGAGATGGGATATCCAACTCCTTCCCATTCCAAACCTGAGACTCTTCCTTTAGCATGAGATGTGATATCCAGCTCCTTCCCATTCCAATCCTGAGACACTTCCGATAGCATGAGATGTGATATCTCAATGCTTCTAATATCAAAACTGAGACCCTCCCTATAGCATGATATGTGATATCTAAGTCTTTCCCATTCCAATCCTGAGACCCTTCTGATAGCATGAGATGTGATATCTCAATGCCTCTAATACCAAACCTGAGATCCTACCTCTAACATGAAATGTGATATCCAACTCTCTCCCCTTCCAAACCTGAGAGCCTTCCTATAGCATGAGATGTGATATCCAAGTCCTTCCCATTCCAATCCTGAGACCCTTCCTATAACATGAGATGTGATATCCAACTCCTTCCCATTCCAACCTGAGACCCTTCCTATAGCATGAGATGGGATATCCAACTCCTTCCAAATCCAATCCTGATACCATTCCGATAGCATGAGATGTGATATCCCAATGCTTCTACCAAACCTGAGACCCATACTATGGCATGAGATGTGATATCAAACTCCTTCCCATTCCAATTCTGAGACCCTTCCTATACCATGAGACTTGCTATCTCAATGCTTCTAATACCAAACCTGAGACCCGTCCTATAACATGAGATGTGATATCCAAATCCTTCCCCTTCCAAACCTTAGACCCTTCCTTTATCATGAGATGTGATATCCAACTCCTTCCCATTCCAATCCTGAGACCCTTCCGATATCATGAGATGTGATATCTCAATGCTTCTAATATCAAACTTGAGACCCTCCCTATAGCATGAGATGTGATATCCAAGTCCTTCCCATTCCAATCCTGAGACCCTTCCTATAGCATGAGATGTGATATCTCAATGCTTCTAATACCAAACCTGAGACCCTTCCTATAACATGAGATGGGAATATCCAACTCCTTACATTCCAATCCTGAGACCCTTCCAATAGCAGAGATGTGATATCTCAATGTTTATACCAAACCTGAGATCCTTCCTATAACATGAGATGTGATATCCAACTCCTTCCCATTCCAATACTGAGACACTGCCTATAGCATGAGATGTGATATCTCACTGCTTATACCAAACCTGAGACCCTTCCTATAGCATGAGATGTGATATCTCAATGCTTCTAATATCAAACTTGAGAGCCTCCCTATAGCATGAGATGTGACATCCAAGTCCTTCCCATTCCAATCCTGAGACACTTCCTACAGCATGAGATGTGATATCTCAATGCCTCTAATACCAAACCTGAGACTCTTCCTATAACATGAGATGGGATATCCAACTCCTTCCCATTCCAATCCTGAGACCCTTCCGATAGCAGAGATGTGATATCTCAATGCTTATACCAAACCTGAGACCCTTCCTACGGCATGAGATGTCATATACAACTCCTTCCCATTCCAATCCTGAGACCCTTCCTATAGCATGAGATGTGATATCTCAATGCTTCTAATATCAAACTTGAGACCCTCCCTATAGCATGAGATGTGATATCCAAGTCCTTCCCATTCCAATCCTGAGACACTTCCTATAGCATGAGATGTGATATCTCAATGCTTCTAATACCAAACCTGAGACTCTTCCTATAACATGAGATGGGATATCCAACTCCTTCCCATTCCAATCCTGAGACCCTTCCGATAGCAGAGATGTGATATCTCAATGCTTATACCAAACCTGAGACCCTTCCTGCGGCATGAGATGTCATATACAACTCCTTCCCATTCCAATCCTGAGACCCTTCCTATAGCATGAGATGTGATATCTCAATGCATATACCAAACCTGAGACCCTTCCTATAGTATGAGATGTGATATCCAACTCCTTCCCATTCCAATCCTGAGACCCTTCCTATAGCATGAGATGTGATGTCTCAATGCTTCTAATACCAAACCTGAGATCCTTCCTATAACATGAGATGTGATATCCAACTCCTTCCATTCCAATCCTGAGACCCTTCCTATAGCATGAGATTTGATATCTCAATGCTTATACCAAACCTGAGACCCTTCCTATAGCATGAGATGTGATATCCAAGACCTTCCCATTCCAATCCTTAGACCCTTCCTACAGCATGCAATATGATATCTCAATGATTCTAATAACAATCCTGAGACCCGTCCTATAACATGAGATGGGATATCCAATTCCTTCCCATTCCAATCCTGAGACACTTCCGATAGCAGAGATGTGATATCTCAATGCTTATACCAAACCTGAGACCCTTCCTATAACATGAGATCGGATATCCAACTCCTTTTCGTTCCAAACCTGAGACCCTTCCTTTAGCATGAGATGTGATATCCAGCTCCTTCGCATTCCAATCCTGAGACACTTCCGATAGCATGAGATGTGATATCTCAATGCTTCTAATATCAAAACTGAAACCCTCCCTATAGCATGATATGTGATATCTAAGTCCTTCCCATTCCAATCCTGAGACCCTTCCTATAGCATGAGATGTGATATCTCAATGCTTCTACCAAACCTGAGACCCTTCCTATGGCATGAGATGTGATATCCAACTCCTTCCCAATACAATCCTGAGACCCTTCCGATAGCAGAGATGTGATATCTCAATGCTTATACCAAACCTGAGACCCTTCCTATGGCATGAGATGTGATATCCAACTCCTTGCCATTCAAATCCTGAGACCCTCCCTATAACAAGAGATGTCATATCCAACTCCTTCCCATTCCAAACCTGAGACCCTTCCTTTAGCATGAGATGTGATATCCAAATCCTTCACATTCCAATCCGGAGACCCTTCCTATAACATGAGATGTGATATCCAACTCCTTCCCAATCCAATCCTGAGACCCTTCCGATAGCAGAGATGTGATATCTCAATGCTTATACCAAACCTGAGACCCTTCCTACGGCATGAGATGTGATATCCAACCCCTTGCAATTCAAATCCTGAGACCCTCCCTATAACAAGAGATGTCATATCCAACTCCTTCCCATTCCAAACCTGAGACCCTTCCTTTAGCATGAGATGTGATTTCCAAATCCTTCACATTCCAATCTGGAGCCCAATCCTATAGCATGAGATGTGATATCTCAATGCTTCTAATACCAAATCTGAGACCCTACCGATAGCATGAGATGTGATATCTCAATGCTTCAAAAACCAAACATGAGAACCATCCTATAACATGAGATGTGAAATCCAAATCCTTCCCTTCCCAAACCTGAGACTCTTCCTATAGCATGAGATGTGATATCTCAATGCTTCTACCAAACCTGAAACCCTTCCTATAGCATGAGATGTGATATCCAAATCCTTCCCCTTCCAAACCTGAGACCCTTCCTTTAGCATGAGATGTGATATCCAGCTCCTCCCATTCCAACCCTGAGACCCTTCCGATAGCATGAGATGTGATATCTCAATGCTTCTAATATCAAAACTGAGACCCTGCCTATAGCATGAGATGTGATATCTAAGTCCTTCCCATTCCAATCCTCAGACCCTTCCTATAGCATGAGATGTGATATCGCAATGCTTCTACCAAAACTGAGACCCTTCCTTTAGCATGAGATGTGATATCCAACTCCTTCCCATTCCAATCCTGAGACCCGTCCTATAGCATGAGATGTGATATCTCAATGCTTCTAATACCAAACCTGAGATCCTTCCGATAGCATGAGATGTGATATCTCAATGCTTCTAATACCAAACCTGAGATCCTTCCTATAACATGAGATGTGACATCCAAATCCTTTCCCTTCCAAACCTGAGACCCTCCCTTTAGCATGAGATGTGATATCCAACTCCTTCCCATTCCAATCCTGATACCCTTCTGATAGCATGAGATGTGATATCTCAATGCCTCTAATACCAAACCTGAGATCCTACCTCTAACATGAAATGTGATATCCAACTCCTTCCCTTTCCAAACCTGAGAGCATTCCTACAGCATGAGATGTGATATCCAAGTCCTTCCCATTCCAATCCTGAGACCCTTCCTATAACATGAGATGTGATATCCAACTCTTTCCCATTCCAACCTGAGACCCTTCCTATAGCATGAGATGGGATATCCAACTCCTTCCAAATCCAATCCTGATACCCTTCCGATAGCATGAGATGTGATATCCCAATGCTTCTACAAAACCTGAGACCCATACCATGGCATGATGTGATATCAAACTCCCGTCCTATACCATGAGACTTGATATCTCAATGCTTCTAATACCAAACCTGAGACCGGTCCAATAACATGAGATGTGATATCCAAATCCTTCCCCTTCCAAACCTTAGACCCTTCCTTTATCATGAGATGCGATATCCAAGTCCTTCCCATTCCATTCCTGAGACCCTTCCTATAGCATGAGATGTGATATCTCAATGCTTCTAATACCAAACCTGAGACCCTTCCTATAACATGAGATGTGATATCCAAGTCCTTCCCATTCCAATCCTGAGACCCTTCCTATAGCATGAGATGTGATATCTCAATGCTTATACCAAACCTGAGACCCTTCCTATGGCATGAGATGTGATATCCAACTCCTTCCCATTCCAATCCTGAGACCCTTCTGATAGCATGAGATGTGATATCTCAATGCCTCTAATACCAAAACTGAGATCCTACCTCTACATGAAATGTGATATCCAACTCCTTCCCCTTCCAACCCTGAGAGCCTTCCTATAGAATGAGATGTGATATCCAAGTCCTTCCCATTCCAATCCTGAGACCCTTCCTATAACATGAGATGTGATATCCAACTCCTTCACATTCCAACCTTAGACCCTTCCTATAGCATGAGATGGGATATCCAACTCCCTCCAAATCCAATCCCGATACCCTTCTGATAGCATGAAATGTGATATCCCAATGCTTCTACAAAACCTGAAACCCATACCATGGCATGAGATGTGATATCAAACTCCTTCCCATTCCAATCCTGAGACCCTTCCTATAGCTTGAGATGTGATATCCAACTCCTTCCCATT
This sequence comes from Ambystoma mexicanum, assembly GCF_040938575.1. Taxonomy (NCBI): domain Eukaryota; kingdom Metazoa; phylum Chordata; class Amphibia; order Caudata; family Ambystomatidae; genus Ambystoma; species Ambystoma mexicanum. Next base: position 571,343,072 of record NC_090932.1, on the reverse strand, counting down.
CCAATTCTGAGACCCGTCCTATACCATGAGACTTGATATCTCAATGCTTCTAATACCAAACCTGAGACCGGTCCTATAACATGAGATGTGATACCCAAATCCTTCCCCTTCCAAACCTTAGACCCTTCCTATAGCATGAGATGGGATATCTCAATGCTTATACCAAACCTGAGACCCTTCCTATAGCATGAGATGGGATATCCAACTCCTTCCCATTCCAATCCTGAGACCCTTCCAATAGCAGAGATGTGATATCTCAATGCTTATACCAAACCTGAGACCCTTCCTATGGCATGAGATGTCATATACAACTCCTTCCGATTCCAATCCTGAGACCCTTCCTATAGCATGAGATGGGATATCTCAATGCTTATACCAAACCTGAGACCCTTCCTATAGCATGAGATGTGATATCCAACTCCTTCCCATTCCAATCCTGAGACCCTTCCTATAGCATGAGATGTGATATCTAAATGCTTCTAAAACCAAACATGAGAACCATCCTATAACATGAGATGTGAAATCCAAATCATTCCCTTTCCAAACCTGAGACCCTTCCTATAGCTTGAGATGTGATATCAAACTCCTTCCCATTCAATGTGATATCCAATTCCTTCCGATTCCAATCCTGAGACCCTTCCTATACCATGAGATGTGATATTTCAATGCTTCTAATACCAAACCTGAGACCCGTCCTAAAACATGAGATGTGAGATCCAAATCCTTCCCCTTCCAAACCTGAGACCTTTCCTTTAGCATGAGATGTGATATCTAACTCCTTCCCATTCCAAACCTGAGACCGTTCCTATAGCTTGAGATGTTATATCTTAATGCTTCTAAAACCAAACCTGAGAATCATCCTATAACATGAGATGTGAAATCCAAATCCTTCCCTTTCCAAACCTGAGACCCTTCCTATAGCTTGAGATGTGATATCAAAATCTTTCCCATTCCAGTCCTGAGATAGCTTGAGATGTGACAGCCAACTCCTTCCCATTCCAATCCTGAGACCCTTCCTATACCATGAGATGTGATATCTCAATGCTTCTAATATCAAAACTGAGCCCCTCCCTGTAGCATGAGATGTGATATCTAAATCCTTCCCATTCCAATCCTGAGACCCTTCCGATAGCAGAGATGTGATATTTCAATGCTTATACCAAACCTGAGACCCTTCCTATAGCATGAGATGTGATATCCAACTCCTTCCGATTCCAATCCTGAGACCCTTCCTATAGCATGAGATGTGATATCGCAATGCTTCTACCAAAACTGAGACCCTTCCTTTAGCATGAGATGTGATATCCAACTCTTTCCCATTCCAATCCTGAGACCTTTCCTATACCATGAGATGTGATATCTCAATGCTTCTAATACCAAACCTGAGATCCTTCCGATAGCATGAGATGTGATATCTCAATGCTTCTAATACCAAACCTGAGATCCTTCCTATAACATGAGATGTGATATCCAAATCCTTCCCCTTCCAAACCTGAGACCCTCCCTTTAGCATGAGATGTGATATCCAACTCCTTCCCATTACAATCCTGATACCCTTCTGATAGCATGAGATGTGATATCTCAATGCCTCTAATACCAAACCTGAGATCCTACCTCTAACATGAAAAGTGATATCCAACTCCTTCCCTTTCCAAACCTGAGAGCCTTCCTACAGCATGAGATGTGATATCCAAGTCCTTCCCATTCCAATCCTGAGACCCTTCCTATAACATGAGATGTGACATCCAACTCTTTCCCATTCCAACTTGAGACCCTTCCTATAGCATGAGATGGGATATCCAACTCCTTCCAAATCCAATCCTGATACCCTTCCGATAGCATGAGATGTGATATCCCAATGCTTCTACAAAACCTGAGACCCATACCATGGCATGATGTGATATCAAACTCCCGTCCTATACCATGAGACTTGATATCTCAATGCTTCTAATACCAAACCTGAGACCGGTCCAATAACATGAGATGTGATATCCAAATCCTTCCCCTTCCAAACCTGAGACCCTTCCTTTAGCATGAGATGTGATATCCAAATCCTTCCCATTCCAATCCTTAAACCCTTCCTATAGCATGAGATGTGATATCTCAATGTTTCTAATAAAAAACCTGAGACCCTTCCTATAGCAAGAGATTTGATATCCAAATCCTTCCCATTCCAACCTGAGACCCTTCCTATAGCATGAGAAGGGATATCCAACTCCTTCCCATTCCAATCCTGAGACCCTTCCTATACCATGAGATGTGATATCTCAATGCTTCTAATAAAAAACCTGAGACCCTTCCTATAGCAAGAGATGTGATATCCAAATCCTTCCCATTCCAATCCTGAGATCCTTCCTATAACATGAGATGTGATATCCAATTCCTTCCCATTTCAAACCTGAGACCCTTCCTATTGGATGAGATGTGATATCCAACTCCTTCCCATTCCAATCCTGAGACCCTTCCTATAACATAAGATGTGATATCTCAATGCTTCTAATACCAAACCTGGGACCCGTCCTATAACATGAGATATGATATCCAAATCCTTCCCCTTCCAAACCTGAGAGCCTTCCTTTAGCATGAGATGTGATATCTAAATCCTTCCCATTCCAATCCTGAAACCCTTCCTATAGCATGAGATGTGATATCTCAATGTTTCTAATAAAAAACCTGAGACCCTTCCTATAGCAAGAGATGTGATATCCAAATCCTTCCCATTTCAATCTTGAGACCCTTCCTATGACATGAGATGTGATATCCAACTCCTTCCCATTCCAACATGAGACCCTTCCTATAGCATGAGAAGGGATATCCAACTCCTTCCCAATCCAATCCTGACACCCTTCGGATAGCAGAGATGTGATATCTCAATGCTTATACCAAACCTGAGACCCTTCCTTTAGCATGAGATGTGATATCCAACTCCTTCCCATTCCAAACCTGAGACCCTTCTGATAGCATGAGATGTGATATCTCAATGCTTCTAAAACCAAACATGAGAACCATCCTATAACATGAGATGTGAAATCCCAATCTTTCCCTTCCCAAACCTGTGACCCTTCCTATAGCTTGAGATGTGATATCAAACTCCTTCCCATTCCAATCCTGAAATAGCTTGAGATGTGATATCCAACTCCTTCCCATTCCAATCCTGAGACCCTTATTATACCATGAGATGTGATATCTCAATACTTCTAATACCAAACCTGAGATCCTTCCTATAGCATGAGATGTGATATCTCAATGCTTCTACCAAACCTGAGACCCTTCCTTTAGCATGATATGTGATATCCAACTCCTTCCCATTCCAATCCTGAGACCCTTCCTATAGCATGAGATGTGATATCTCAATACTTCTAATACCAAACCTGAGATCCTTCCTATAGCATGAGATGTGATATCTCAATGCTTCTAATACCAAACCTGAGACCCTTCCTACAGCATGCGATGTGATATCTCAATGCTTATACCAAACCTGAGACCCTTCCTATAGCATGAGATGTGATATCCAACTCCTTCCCATTCCAATCCTGAGACCCTTCCTATTGCATGAGATGTGATATCTCAATGCTTCTAATATCAAACTTGAGAGCCTCCCTATAGCATGAGATGTGATATCCAAGTCCTTCCCATTCCAATCCTGAGACACTTCCTATAGCATGAGATGTGATATCTCAATGCTTCTAATACCAAACCTGAGACTCTTCCTATAACATGAGATGGGATATCCAACTCCTTCCCATTCAAATCCAGAGACCCTTGCGATAGCAGAGATGTGATATCTCAATGCTTATACCAAACCTGAGACCCTTCCTACGGCATGAGATGTCATATACAACTCCTTCCCATTCCAATCCTGAGACCCTTCCTATAGCATGAGATGTGATATCTCAATGCTTATACCAAACCTGAGACCCTTCCTATAGCATGAGATGTGATATCCAACTCCTTCCCCTTCCAATCCTGAGACCCTTCCTATAGCATGAGATGTGATATCTCAATGCTTATACCAAACCTGAGACCCTTCCTACGGCATGAGATGTCATATACAACTCCTTCCCATTCCAATCCTGAGACCCTTCCTATAGCATGAGATGTGATATCTCAATGCTTATACCAAACCTGAGACCCTTCCTATAGCATGAGATGTGATATCCAACTACTTCCCATTCCAATCCTGAGACCCTTCCTATAGCATGAGATGTGATATCTCAATGCTTATACCAAACCTGAGACCCTTCCTATAACATGAGATGGGATATCCAACTCCTTCACATTCCAATCCTGAGACACTTCCGATAGCAGAGATGTGATATCTCAATGCTTATACCAGACCTTAGACCCTTCCTATAACATGAGATCGGATATCCAACTCCTTCCCGTTCCAAACCTGAGACCCTTCCTTTAGCATGAGATGTGATATCCAGCTCCTTCCCATTCCAATCCTGAGACACTTCCGATAGCATGAGATGTGATATCTCAATGCTTCTAATATCAAAACGGAAACCCTCCCTATAGCATGATATGTGATATCTAAGTCCTTCCCATTCCAATCCTGAGACCCTTCCTATAGCATGAGATGTGATATCTCAATGCTTCTACCAAACCTGAGACCCTTCCTTTAGCATGAGATGTGATATCCAACTCCTTCCCATTCTAATCCTGAGACCCTTCCTATAGCATGAGATGTGATATCTCAATACTTCTAATACCAAACCTGAGATCCTTCCGATAACATGAGATGTGATATCCAAATCCTTCCCCTTCCAAACCTGAGACCCTCCATTTTAGCATGAGATGTGATATCCAACTCCTTCCCATTCCAATCCTGAGACCCTTCTGATAGCATGAGATGTGATATCTCAATGCTTCTAATACCAAACCTGAGATCCTTCCGATAGCATGAGATGTGATATCTCAATGCTTCTAATACCAAACCTGAGATCTTTCCTATAACATGAGATGTGATATCCAAATCCTTCCCCTTCCAATTCTGAGACCCTCCCTTTAACATGAGATGTGATATCCAACTCCTTCCCATTCCAACCTGAGACCCTTCCTATAGCATGAGATGTGATATCTCAATGCCTCTAATACCAAACCTGAGATCCTTCCTCTAACATGAAATGTGATATCCAAGTCCTTCCCATTCCAATCCTTAGACCCTTCCTACAGCATGCAATATGATAGCTCAATGATTCTAATAACAAACCTGAGACCCGTCCTATAACATGAGATGGGATATCCAACTCCTTCCCATTCCAATCCTGAGACACTTCCGATAGCAGAGATGTGATATCTCAATGCTTATACCAAACCTGAGACCCTTCCTATAACATGAGAGGTGATATCCAACTCCTTCCCGTTCCAAACCTGAGACTCTTCCTTTAGCATGAGATGTGATATCCAGCTCCTTCCCATTCCAATCCTGAGACACTTCCGATAGCATGAGATGTGATATCTCAATGCTTCTAATATCAAAACTGAGACCCTCCCTATAGCATGATATGTGATATCTAAGTCCTTCCCATTCCAATCCTGAGACCCTTCTGATAGCATGAGATGTGATATCTCAATGCCTCTAATACCAAACCTGAGATCCTACCTCTAACATGAAATGTGATATCCAACTCTCTCCCCTTCCAAACCTGAGAGCCTTCCTATAGCATGAGATGTGATATCCAAGTCCTTCCCATTCCAATCCTGAGACCCTTCCTATAACATGAGATGTGATATCCAACTCCTTCCCATTCCAACCTGAGACCCTTCCTATAGCATGAGATGGGATATCCAACTCCTTCCAAATCCAATCCTGATACCATTCCGATAGAATGAGATGTGATATCCCAATGCTTCTACCAAACCTGAGACCCATACTATGGCATGAGATGTGATATCAAACTCCTTCCCATTCCAATTCTGAGACCCTTCCTATACCATGAGACTTGGTATCTCAATGCTTCTAATACCAAACCTGAGACCCGTCCTATAACATGAGATGTGATATCCAAATCCTTCCCCTTCCAAACCTTAGACCCTTCCTTTATGATGAGATGTGATATCCAACTCCTTCCCATTCCAATCCTGAGACCCTTCCGATATCATGAGATGTGATATCTCAATGCTTCTAATATCAAACTTGAGACCCTCCCTATAGCATGAGATGTGATATCCAAGTCCTTCCCATTCCAATCCTGAGACCCTTCCTATAGCATGAGATGTGATATCTCAATGCTTCTAATACCAAACCTGAGACCCTCCCTATAACATGAGATGGGAATATCCAACTCCTTACATTCCAATCCTGAGACCCTTCCGATAGCAGAGATGTGATATCTCAATGTTTATACCAAACCTGAGATCCTTCCTATAACATGAGATGTGATATCCAACTCCTTCCCATTCCAATACTGAGACACTGCCTATAGCATGAGATGTAATATCTCACTGCTTATACCAAACCTGAGACCCTTCCTATAGCATGAGATGTGATATCCAACTCCTTCCCATTCCAATCCTGAGACCCTTCCTATAGCATGAGATGTGATATCTCAATGCTTCTAATATCAAACTTGAGAGCCTCCCTATAGCATGAGATGTGATAACCAAATCCTTCCCATTCCAATCCTGAGACACTTCCTACAGCATGAGATGTGATATCTCAATGCATCTAATACCAAACCTGAGACTCTTCCTATAACATGAGATGGGATATCCAACTCCTTCCCATTCCAATCCTGAGACCCTTCCGATAGCAGAGATGTGATATCTCAATGCTTATACCAAACCTGAGACCCTTCCTACGGCATGAGATGTCATATACAACTCCTTCCCATTCCAATCCTGAGACCCTTCCTATAGCATGGGATGTGATATCTCAATGCTTCTAATATCAAACTTGAGACCCTCCCTATAGCATGAGATGTGATATCCAAGTCCTTCCCATTCCAATCCTGAGACACTTCCTATAGCATGAGATGTGATATCTCAATGCTTCTAATACCAAACCTGAGACTCTTCCTATAACATGAGATGGGATATCCAACTCCTTCCCATTCCAATCCTGAGACCCTTCCGATAGCAGAGATGTGATATCTCAATGCTTATACCAAACCTGAGACCCTTCCTACGGCATGAGATGTCATATACAACTCCTTCCCATTCCAATCCTGAGACCCTTCCTATAGCATGAGATGTGATATCTCAATGCTTATACCAAACCTGAGACCCTTCCTATAGTATGAGATGTGATATCCAACTCCTTCCCATTCCAATCCTGAGACCCTTCCTATAGCATGAGATGTGATGTCTCAATGCTTCTAATACCAAACCTGAGATCCTTCCTATAACATGAGATGTGATATCCAACTCCTTCCATTCCAATCCTGAGACCCTTCCTATAGCATGAGATTTGATATCTCATTGCTTATACCAAACCTGAGACCCTTCCTATAGCATGAGATGTGATATCCAAGTCCTTCCCATTCCAATCCTTAGACCCTTCCTACAGCATGCAATATGATATCTCAATGATTCTAATAACAATCCTGAGACCCGTCCTATAACATGAGATGGGATATCCAATTCCTTCCCATTCCAATCCTGAGACACTTCCGATAGCAGAGATGTGATATCTCAATGCTTATACCAAACCTGAGACCCTTCCTATAACATGAGATCGGATATCCAACTCCTTTTCGTTCCAAACCTGAGACCCTTCCTTTAGCATGAGATGTGATATCCAGCTCCTTCGCATTCCAATCCTGAGACATTTCCGATAGCATGAGATGTGATATCTCAATGCTTCTAATATCAAAACTGAAACCCTCCCTATAGCATGATATGTGATATCTAAGTCCTTCCCATTCCAATCCTGAGACCCTTCCTATAGCATGAGATGTGATATCTCAATGCTTCTACCAAACCTGAGACCCTTCCTATGGCATGAGATGTGATATCCAACTCCTTCCCAATACAATCCTGAGACTCTTCCGATAGCAGAGATGTGATATCTCAATGCTTATACCAAACCTGAGACCCTTCCTATGGCATGAGATGTGATATCCAACTCCTTGCCATTCAAATCCTGAGACCCTCCCTATAACAAGAGATGTCATATCCAACTCCTTCCCATTCCAAACCTGAGACCCTTCCTTTAGCATGAGATGTGATATCCAAATCCTTCACATTCCAATCCGGAGACCCTTCCTATAACATGAGATGTGATATCCAACTCCTTCCCAATCCAATCCTGAGACCCTTCCGATAGCAGAGATGTGATATCTCAATGCTTATACCAAACCTGAGACCCTTCCTACGGCATGAGATGTGATATCCAACCCCTTGCAATTCAAATCCTGAGACCCTCCCTATAACAAGAGATGTCATATCCAACTCCTTCCCATTCCAAACCTGAGATCCTTCCTATAGCATGAGATGTGATATCTCAATGCTTCTACCAAACCTGAGACCCTTCCTTTAGCATGATATGTGATATCCAACTCCTTCCCATTCCAATCCTGAGACCCTTCCTATAGCATGAGATGTGATATCTCAATACTTCTAATACCAAACCTGAGATCCTTCCTATAGCATGAGATGTGATATCTCAATGCTTCTAATACCAAACCTGAGACCCTTCCTACAGCATGCGATGTGATATCTCAATGCTTATACCAAACCTGAGACCCTTCCTATAGCATGAGATGTGATATCCAACTCCTTCCCATTCCAATCCTGAGACCCTTCCTATTGCATGAGATGTGATATCTCAATGCTTCTAATATCAAACTTGAGAGCCTCCCTATAGCATGAGATGTGATATCCAAGTCCTTCCCATTCCAATCCTGAGACACTTCCTATAGCATGAGATGTGATATCTCAATGCTTCTAATACCAAACCTGAGACTCTTCCTATAACATGAGATGGGATATCCAACTCCTTCCCATTCAAATCCAGAGACCCTTGCGATAGCAGAGATGTGATATCTCAATGCTTATACCAAACCTGAGACCCTTCCTACGGCATGAGATGTCATATACAACTCCTTCCCATTCCAATCCTGAGACCCTTCCTATAGCATGAGATGTGATATCTCAATGCTTATACCAAACCTGAGACCCTTCCTATAGCATGAGATGTGATATCCAACTCCTTCCCCTTCCAATCCTGAGACCCTTCCTATAGCATGAGATGTGATATCTCAATGCTTATACCAAACCTGAGACCCTTCCTACGGCATGAGATGTCATATACAACTCCTTCCCATTCCAATCCTGAGACCCTTCCTATAGCATGAGATGTGATATCTCAATGCTTATACCAAACCTGAGACCCTTCCTATAGCATGAGATGTGATATCCAACTACTTCCCATTCCAATCCTGAGACCCTTCCTATAGCATGAGATGTGATATCTCAATGCTTATACCAAACCTGAGACCCTTCCTATAACATGAGATGGGATATCCAACTCCTTCACATTCCAATCCTGAGACACTTCCGATAGCAGAGATGTGATATCTCAATGCTTATACCAGACCTTAGACCCTTCCTATAACATGAGATCGGATATCCAACTCCTTCCCGTTCCAAACCTGAGACCCTTCCTTTAGCATGAGATGTGATATCCAGCTCCTTCCCATTCCAATCCTGAGACACTTCCGATAGCATGAGATGTGATATCTCAATGCTTCTAATATCAAAACGGAAACCCTCCCTATAGCATGATATGTGATATCTAAGTCCTTCCCATTCCAATCCTGAGACCCTTCCTATAGCATGAGATGTGATATCTCAATGCTTCTACCAAACCTGAGACCCTTCCTTTAGCATGAGATGTGATATCCAACTCCTTCCCATTCTAATCCTGAGACCCTTCCTATAGCATGAGATGTGATATCTCAATACTTCTAATACCAAACCTGAGATCCTTCCGATAACATGAGATGTGATATCCAAATCCTTCCCCTTCCAAACCTGAGACCCTCCATTTTAGCATGAGATGTGATATCCAACTCCTTCCCATTCCAATCCTGAGACCCTTCTGATAGCATGAGATGTGATATCTCAATGCTTCTAATACCAAACCTGAGATCCTTCCGATAGCATGAGATGTGATATCTCAATGCTTCTAATACCAAACCTGAGATCTTTCCTATAACATGAGATGTGATATCCAAATCCTTCCCCTTCCAATTCTGAGACCCTCCCTTTAACATGAGATGTGATATCCAACTCCTTCCCATTCCAACCTGAGACCCTTCCTATAGCATGAGATGTGATATCTCAATGCCTCTAATACCAAACCTGAGATCCTTCCTCTAACATGAAATGTGATATCCAAGTCCTTCCCATTCCAATCCTTAGACCCTTCCTACAGCATGCAATATGATAGCTCAATGATTCTAATAACAAACCTGAGACCCGTCCTATAACATGAGATGGGATATCCAACTCCTTCCCATTCCAATCCTGAGACACTTCCGATAGCAGAGATGTGATATCTCAATGCTTATACCAAACCTGAGACCCTTCCTATAACATGAGAGGTGATATCCAACTCCTTCCCGTTCCAAACCTGAGACTCTTCCTTTAGCATGAGATGTGATATCCAGCTCCTTCCCATTCCAATCCTGAGACACTTCCGATAGCATGAGATGTGATATCTCAATGCTTCTAATATCAAAACTGAGACCCTCCCTATAGCATGATATGTGATATCTAAGTCCTTCCCATTCCAATCCTGAGACCCTTCTGATAGCATGAGATGTGATATCTCAATGCCTCTAATACCAAACCTGAGATCCTACCTCTAACATGAAATGTGATATCCAACTCTCTCCCCTTCCAAACCTGAGAGCCTTCCTATAGCATGAGATGTGATATCCAAGTCCTTCCCATTCCAATCCTGAGACCCTTCCTATAACATGAGATGTGATATCCAACTCCTTCCCATTCCAACCTGAGACCCTTCCTATAGCATGAGATGGGATATCCAACTCCTTCCAAATCCAATCCTGATACCATTCCGATAGAATGAGATGTGATATCCCAATGCTTCTACCAAACCTGAGACCCATACTATGGCATGAGATGTGATATCAAACTCCTTCCCATTCCAATTCTGAGACCCTTCCTATACCATGAGACTTGCTATCTCAATGCTTCTAATACCAAACCTGAGACCCGTCCTATAACATGAGATGTGATATCCAAATCCTTCCCCTTCCAAACCTTAGACCCTTCCTTTATGATGAGATGTGATATCCAACTCCTTCCCATTCCAATCCTGAGACCCTTCCGATATCATGAGATGTGATATCTCAATGCTTCTAATATCAAACTTGAGACCCTCCCTATAGCATGAGATGTGATATCCAAGTCCTTCCCATTCCAATCCTGAGACCCTTCCTATAGCATGAGATGTGATATCTCAATGCTTCTAATACCAAACCTGAGACCCTCCCTATAACATGAGATGGGAATATCCAACTCCTTACATTCCAATCCTGAGACCCTTCCGATAGCAGAGATGTGATATCTCAATGTTTATACCAAACCTGAGATCCTTCCTATAACATGAGATGTGATATCCAACTCCTTCCCATTCCAATACTGAGACACTGCCTATAGCATGAGATGTAATATCTCACTGCTTATACCAAACCTGAGACCCTTCCTATAGCATGAGATGTGATATCCAACTCCTTCCCATTCCAATCCTGAGACCCTTCCTATAGCATGAGATGTGATATCTCAATGCTTCTAATATCAAACTTGAGAGCCTCCCTATAGCATGAGATGTGATAACCAAATCCTTCCCATTCCAATCCTGAGACACTTCCTACAGCATGAGATGTGATATCTCAATGCATCTAATACCAAACCTGAGACTCTTCCTATAACATGAGATGGGATATCCAACTCCTTCCCATTCCAATCCTGAGACCCTTCCGATAGCAGAGATGTGATATCTCAATGCTTATACCAAACCTGAGACCCTTCCTACGGCATGAGATGTCAGATACAACTCCTTCCCATTCCAATCCTGAGACCCTTCCTATAGCATGGGATGTGATATCTCAATGCTTCTAATATCAAACTTGAGACCCTCCCTATAGCATGAGATGTGATATCCAAGTCCTTCCCATTCCAATCCTGAGACACTTCCTATAGCATGAGATGTGATATCTCAATGCTTCTAATACCAAACCTGAGACTCTTCCTATAACATGAGATGGGATATCCAACTCCTTCCCATTCCAATCCTGAGACCCTTCCGATAGCAGAGATGTGATATCTCAATGCTTATACCAAACCTGAGACCCTTCCTACGGCATGAGATGTCATATACAACTCCTTCCCATTCCAATCCTGAGACCCTTCCTATAGCATGAGATGTGATATCTCAATGCTTATACCAAACCTGAGACCCTTCCTATAGTATGAGATGTGATATCCAACTCCTTCCCATTCCAATCCTGAGACCCTTCCTATAGCATGAGATGTGATGTCTCAATGCTTCTAATACCAAACCTGAGATCCTTCCTATAACATGAGATGTGATATCCAACTCCTTCCATTCCAATCCTGAGACCCTTCCTATAGCATGAGATTTGATATCTCATTGCTTATACCAAACCTGAGACCCTTCCTATAGCATGAGATGTGATATCCAAGTCCTTCCCATTCCAATCCTTAGACCCTTCCTACAGCATGCAATATGATATCTCAATGATTCTAATAACAATCCTGAGACCCGTCCTATAACATGAGATGGGATATCCAATTCCTTCCCATTCCAATCCTGAGACACTTCCGATAGCAGAGATGTGATATCTCAATGCTTATACCAAACCTGAGACCCTTCCTATAACATGAGATCGGATATCCAACTCCTTTTCGTTCCAAACCTGAGACCCTTCCTTTAGCATGAGATGTGATATCCAGCTCCTTCGCATTCCAATCCTGAGACATTTCCGATAGCATGAGATGTGATATCTCAATGCTTCTAATATCAAAACTGAAACCCTCCCTATAGCATGATATGTGATATCTAAGTCCTTCCCATTCCAATCCTGAGACCCTTCCTATAGCATGAGATGTGATATCTCAATGCTTCTACCAAACCTGAGACCCTTCCTATGGCATGAGATGTGATATCCAACTCCTTCCCAATACAATCCTGAGACTCTTCCGATAGCAGAGATGTGATATCTCAATGCTTATACCAAACCTGAGACCCTTCCTATGGCATGAGATGTGATATCCAACTCCTTGCCATTCAAATCCTGAGACCCTCCCTATAACAAGAGATGTCATATCCAACTCCTTCCCATTCCAAACCTGAGACCCTTCCTTTAGCATGAGATGTGATATCCAAATCCTTCACATTCCAATCCGGAGACCCTTCCTATAACATGAGATGTGATATCCAACTCCTTCCCAATCCAATCCTGAGACCCTTCCGATAGCAGAGATGTGATATCTCAATGCTTATACCAAACCTGAGACCCTTCCTACGGCATGAGATGTGATATCCAACCCCTTGCAATTCAAATCCTGAGACCCTCCCTATAACAAGAGATGTCATATCCAACTCCTTCCCATTCCAAACCTGAGATCCTTCCTATAGCATGAGATGTGATATCTCAATGCTTCTACCAAACCTGAGACCCTTCCTTTAGCATGATATGTGATATCCAACTCCTTCCCATTCCAATCCTGAGACCCTTCCTATAGCATGAGATGTGATATCTCAATACTTCTAATACCAAACCTGAGATCCTTCCTATAGCATGAGATGTGATATCTCAATGCTTCTAATACCAAACCTGAGACCCTTCCTACAGCATGCGATGTGATATCTCAATGCTTATACCAAACCTGAGACCCTTCCTATAGCATGAGATGTGATATCCAACTCCTTCCCATTCCAATCCTGAGACCCTTCCTATTGCATGAGATGTGATATCTCAATGCTTCTAATATCAAACTTGAGAGCCTCCCTATAGCATGAGATGTGATATCCAAGTCCTTCCCATTCCAATCCTGAGACACTTCCTATAGCATGAGATGTGATATCTCAATGCTTCTAATACCAAACCTGAGACTCTTCCTATAACATGAGATGGGATATCCAACTCCTTCCCATTCAAATCCAGAGACCCTTGCGATAGCAGAGATGTGATATCTCAATGCTTATACCAAACCTGAGACCCTTCCTACGGCATGAGATGTCATATACAACTCCTTCCCATTCCAATCCTGAGACCCTTCCTATAGCATGAGATGTGATATCTCAATGCTTATACCAAACCTGAGACCCTTCCTATAGCATGAGATGTGATATCCAACTCCTTCCCCTTCCAATCCTGAGACCCTTCCTATAGCATGAGATGTGATATCTCAATGCTTATACCAAACCTGAGACCCTTCCTACGGCATGAGATGTCATATACAACTCCTTCCCATTCCAATCCTGAGACCCTTCCTATAGCATGAGATGTGATATCTCAATGCTTATACCAAACCTGAGACCCTTCCTATAGCATGAGATGTGATATCCAACTACTTCCCATTCCAATCCTGAGACCCTTCCTATAGCATGAGATGTGATATCTCAATGCTTATACCAAACCTGAGACCCTTCCTATAACATGAGATGGGATATCCAACTCCTTCACATTCCAATCCTGAGACACTTCCGATAGCAGAGATGTGATATCTCAATGCTTATACCAGACCTTAGACCCTTCCTATAACATGAGATCGGATATCCAACTCCTTCCCGTTCCAAACCTGAGACCCTTCCTTTAGCATGAGATGTGATATCCAGCTCCTTCCCATTCCAATCCTGAGACACTTCCGATAGCATGAGATGTGATATCTCAATGCTTCTAATATCAAAACGGAAACCCTCCCTATAGCATGATATGTGATATCTAAGTCCTTCCCATTCCAATCCTGAGACCCTTCCTATAGCATGAGATGTGATATCTCAATGCTTCTACCAAACCTGAGACCCTTCCTTTAGCATGAGATGTGATATCCAACTCCTTCCCATTCTAATCCTGAGACCCTTCCTATAGCATGAGATGTGATATCTCAATACTTCTAATACCAAACCTGAGATCCTTCCAATAACATGAGATGTGATATCCAAATCCTTCCCCTTCCAAACCTGAGACCCTCCATTTTAGCATGAGATGTGATATCCAACTCCTTCCCATTCCAATCCTGAGACCCTTCTGATAGCATGAGATGTGATATCTCAATGCTTCTAATACCAAACCTGAGATCCTTCCGATAGCATGAGATGTGATATCTCAATGCTTCTAATACCAAACCTGAGATCTTTCCTATAACATGAGATGTGATATCCAAATCCTTCCCCTTCCAATTCTGAGACCCTCCCTTTAACATGAGATGTGATATCCAACTCCTTCCCATTCCAACCTGAGACCCTTCCTATAGCATGAGATGTGATATCTCAATGCCTCTAATACCAAACCTGAGATCCTTCCTCTAACATGAAATGTGATATCCAAGTCCTTCCCATTCCAATCCTTAGACCCTTCCTACAGCATGCAATATGATAGCTCAATGATTCTAATAACAAACCTGAGACCCGTCCTATAACATGAGATGGGATATCCAACTCCTTCCCATTCCAATCCTGAGACACTTCCGATAGCAGAGATGTGATATCTCAATGCTTATACCAAACCTGAGACCCTTCCTATAACATGAGAGGTGATATCCAACTCCTTCCCGTTCCAAACCTGAGACTCTTCCTTTAGCATGAGATGTGATATCCAGCTCCTTCCCATTCCAATCCTGAGACACTTCCGATAGCATGAGATGTGATATCTCAATGCTTCTAATATCAAAACTGAGACCCTCCCTATAGCATGATATGTGATATCTAAGTCCTTCCCATTCCAATCCTGAGACCCTTCTGATAGCATGAGATGTGATATCTCAATGCCTCTAATACCAAACCTGAGATCCTACCTCTAACATGAAATGTGATATCCAACTCTCTCCCCTTCCAAACCTGAGAGCCTTCCTATAGCATGAGATGTGATATCCAAGTCCTTCCCATTCCAATCCTGAGACCCTTCCTATAACATGAGATGTGATATCCAACTCCTTCCCATTCCAACCTGAGACCCTTCCTATAGCATGAGATGGGATATCCAACTCCTTCCAAATCCAATCCTGATACCATTCCGATAGAATGAGATGTGATATCCCAATGCTTCTACCAAACCTGAGACCCATACTATGGCATGAGATGTGATATCAAACTCCTTCCCATTCCAATTCTGAGACCCTTCCTATACCATGAGACTTGCTATCTCAATGCTTCTAATACCAAACCTGAGACCCGTCCTATAACATGAGATGTGATATCCAAATCCTTCCCCTTCCAAACCTTAGACCCTTCCTTTATCATGAGATGTGATATCCAACTCCTTCCCATTCCAATCCTGAGACCCTTCCGATATCATGAGATGTGATATCTCAATGCTTCTAATATCAAACTTGAGACCCTCCCTATAGCATGAGATGTGATATCCAAGTCCTTCCCATTCCAATCCTGAGACCCTTCCTATAGCATGAGATGTGATATCTCAATGCTTCTAATACCAAACCTGAGACCCTCCCTATAACATGAGATGGGAATATCCAACTCCTTACATTCCAATCCTGAGACCCTTCCGATAGCAGAGATGTGATATCTCAATGTTTATACCAAACCTGAGATCCTTCCTATAACATGAGATGTGATATCCAACTCCTTCCCATTCCAATACTGAGACACTGCCTATAGCATGAGATGTGATATCTCACTGCTTATACCAAACCTGAGACCCTTCCTATAGCATGAGATGTGATATCCAACTCCTTCCCATTCCAATCCTGAGACCCTTCCTATAGCATGAGATGTGATATCTCAATGCTTCTAATATCAAACTTGAGAGCCTCCCTATAGCATGAGATGTGATATCCAAGTCCTTCCCATTCCAATCCTGAGACACTTCCTACAGCATGAGATGTGATATCTCAATGCATCTAATACCAAACCTGAGACTCTTCCTATAACATGAGATGGGATATCCAACTCCTTCCCATTCCAATCCTGAGACCCTTCCGATAGCAGAGATGTGATATCTCAATGCTTATACCAAACCTGAGACCCTTCCTACGGCATGAGATGTCATATACAACTCCTTCCCATTCCAATCCTGAGACCCTTCCTATAGCATGGGATGTGATATCTCAATGCTTCTAATATCAAACTTGAGACCCTCCCTATAGCATGAGATGTGATATCCAAGTCCTTCCCATTCCAATCCTGAGACACTTCCTATAGCATGAGATGTGATATCTCAATGCTTCTAATACCAAACCTGAGACTCTTCCTATAACATGAGATGGGATATCCAACTCCTTCCCATTCCAATCCTGAGACCCTTCCGATAGCAGAGATGTGATATCTCAATGCTTATACCAAACCTGAGACCCTTCCTACGGCATGAGATGTCATATACAACTCCTTCCCATTCCAATCCTGAGACCCTTCCTATAGCATGAGATGTGATATCTCAATGCTTATACCAAACCTGAGACCCTTCCTATAGTATGAGATGTGATATCCAACTCCTTCCCATTCCAATCCTGAGACCCTTCCTATAGCATGAGATGTGATGTCTCAATGCTTCTAATACCAAACCTGAGATCCTTCCTATAACATGAGATGTGATATCCAACTCCTTCCATTCCAATCCTGAGACCCTTCCTATAGCATGAGATTTGATATCTCATTGCTTATACCAAACCTGAGACCCTTCCTATAGCATGAGATGTGATATCCAAGTCCTTCCCATTCCAATCCTTAGACCCTTCCTACAGCATGCAATATGATATCTCAATGATTCTAATAACAATCCTGAGACCCGTCCTATAACATGAGATGGGATATCCAATTCCTTCCCATTCCAATCCTGAGACACTTCCGATAGCAGAGATGTGATATCTCAATGCTTATACCAAACCTGAGACCCTTCCTATAACATGAGATCGGATATCCAACTCCTTTTCGTTCCAAACCTGAGACCCTTCCTTTAGCATGAGATGTGATATCCAGCTCCTTCGCATTCCAATCCTGAGACATTTCCGATAGCATGAGATGTGATATCTCAATGCTTCTAATATCAAAACTGAAACCCTCCCTATAGCATGATATGTGATATCTAAGTCCTTCCCATTCCAATCCTGAGACCCTTCCTATAGCATGAGATGTGATATCTCAATGCTTCTACCAAACCTGAGACCCTTCCTATGGCATGAGATGTGATATCCAACTCCTTCCCAATACAATCCTGAGACTCTTCCGATAGCAGAGATGTGATATCTCAATGCTTATACCAAACCTGAGACCCTTCCTATGGCATGAGATGTGATATCCAACTCCTTGCCATTCAAATCCTGAGACCCTCCCTATAACAAGAGATGTCATATCCAACTCCTTCCCATTCCAAACCTGAGACCCTTCCTTTAGCATGAGATGTGATATCCAAATCCTTCACATTCCAATCCGGAGACCCTTCCTATAACATGAGATGTGATATCCAACTCCTTCCCAATCCAATCCTGAGACCCTTCCGATAGCAGAGATGTGATATCTCAATGCTTATACCAAACCTGAGACCCTTCCTACGGCATGAGATGTGATATCCAACCCCTTGCAATTCAAATCCTGAGACCCTCCCTATAACAAGAGATGTCATATCCAACTCCTTCCCATTCCAAACCTGAGACCCTTCCTTTAGCATGAGATGTGATTTCCAAATCCTTCACATTCCAATCTGGAGCCCAATCCTATAGCATGAGATGTGATATCTCAATGCTTCTAATACCAAATCTGAGACCCTACCGATAGCATGAGATGTGATATCTCAATGCTTCAAAAACCAAACATGAGAACCATCCTATAACATGAGATGTGAAATCCAAATCCTTCCCTTCCCAAACCTGAGACTCTTCCTATAGCATGAGATGTGATATCTCAATGCTTCTACCAAACCTGAAACCCTTCCTATAGCATGAGATGTGATATCCAAATCCTTCCCCTTCCAAACCTGAGACCCTTCCTTTAGCATGAGATGTGATATCCAGCTCCTCCCATTCCAACCCTGAGACCCTTCCGATAGCATGAGATGTGATATCTCAATGCTTCTAATATCAAAACTGAGACCCTCCCTATAGCATGAGATGTGATATCTAAGTCCTTCCCATTCCAATCCTCTGACCCTTCCTATAGCATGAGATGTGATATCGCAATGCTTCTACCAAAACTGAGACCCTTCCTTTAGCATGAGATGTGATATCCAACTCCTTCCCATTCCAATCCTGAGACCCGTCCTATAGCATGAGATGTGATATCTCAATGCTTCTAATACCAAACCTGAGATCCTTCCGATAGCATGAGATGTGATATCTCAATGCTTCTAATACCAAACCTGAGATCCTTCCTATAACATGAGATGTGATATCCAAATCCTTTCCCTTCCAAACCTGAGACCCTCCCTTTAGCATGAGATGTGATATCCAACTCCTTCCCATTCCAATCCTGATACCCTTCTGATAGCATGAGATGTGATATCTCAATGCCTCTAATACCAAACCTGAGATCCTACCTCTAACATGAAATGTGATATCCAACTCCTTCCCTTTCCAAACCTGAGAGCATTCCTACAGCATGAGATGTGATATCCAAGTCCTTCCCATTCCAATCCTGAGACCCTTCCTATAACATGAGATGTGATATCCAACTCTTTCCCATTCCAACCTGAGACCCTTCCTATAGCATGAGATGGGATATCCAACTCCTTCCAAATCCAATCCTGATACCCTTCCGGTAGCATGAGATGTGATATCCCAATGCTTCTACAAAACCTGAGACCCATACCATGGCATGATGTGATATCAAACTCCCGTCCTATACCATGAGACTTGATATCTCAATGCTTCTAATACCAAACCTGAGACCGGTCCAATAACATGAGATGTGATATCCAAATCCTTCCCCTTCCAAACCTTAGACCCTTCCTTTATCATGAGATGCGATATCCAAGTCCTTCCCATTCCATTCCTGAGACCCTTCCTATAGCATGAGATGTGATATCTCAATGCTTCTAATACCAAACCTGAGACCCTTCCTATAACATGAGATGTGATATCCAAGTCCTTCCCATTCCAATCCTGAGACCCTTCCTATAGCATGAGATGTGATATCTCAATGCTTATACCAAACCTGAGACCCTTCCTATGGCATGAGATGTGATATCCAACTCCTTCCCATTCCAATCCTGAGACCCTTCTGATAGCATGAGATGTGATATCTCAATGCCTCTAATACCAAAACTGAGATCCTACCTCTACATGAAATGTGATATCCAACTCCTTCCCCTTCCAACCCTGAGAGCCTTCCTATAGAATGAGATGTGATATCCAAGTCCTTCCCATTCCAATCCTGAGACCCTTCCTATAACATGAGATGTGATATCCAACTCCTTCACATTCCAACCTTAGACCCTTCCTATAGCATGAGATGGGATATCCAACTCCTTCCAAATCCAATCCCGATACCCTTCTGATAGCATGAGATGTGATATCCCAATGCTTCTACAAAACCTGAAACCCATACCATGGCATGAGATGTGATATCAAACTCCTTCCCATTCCAATCCTGAGACCCTTCCTATAGTTTGAGATGTGATACCCAAATCCTTCCCCTTCCAAACCTTAGACCCTTCCTATAGCATGAGATGGGATATCTCAATGCTTATACCAAACCTGAGACCCTTCCTATAGCATGAGATGGGATATCCAACTCCTTCCCATTCCAATCCTGAGACCCTTCCGATAGCAGAGATGTGATATCTCAATGCTTATACCAAACCTGAGACCCTTCCTATGGCATGAGATGTCATATACAACTCCTTCCGATTCCAATCCTGAGACCCTTCCTATAGCATGAGATGGGATATCTCAATGCTTATACCAAACCTGAGACCCTTCCTATAGCATGAGATGTGATATCCAACTCCTTCCCATTCCAATCCTGAGACCCTTCCTATAGCAGGAGATGTGATATCTAAATGCTTCTAAAACCAAACATGAGAACCATCCTATAACATGAGATGTGAAATCCAAATCATTCCCTTTCCAAACCTGAGACCCTTCCTATAGCTTGAGATGTGTTATCAAACTCCTTCCCATTCAATGTGATATCCAATTCCTTCCCATTCCAATCCTGAGACCCTTCCTATACCATGAGATGTGATATTTCAATGCTTCTAATACCAAACCTGAGACCCGTCCTAAAACATGAGATGTGAGATCCAAATCCTTCCCCTTCCAAACCTGAGACCTTTCCTTTAGCATGAGATGTGATATCTAACTCCTTCCCATTCCAAACCTGAGACCGTTCCTATAGCTTGAGATGTTATATCTTAATGCTTCTAAAACCAAACCTGAGAACCATCCTATAACATGAGATGTGAAATCCAAATCCTTCCCTTTCCAAACCTGAGACCCTTCCTATAGCTTGAGATGTGATATCAAAATCTTTCCCATTCGTCCTGAGATAGCTTGAGATGTGACAGCCAACTCCTTCCCATTCCAATCCTGAGACCCTTCCTATACCATGAGATGTGATATCTCAATGCTTCTAATATCAAAACTGAGCCCCTCCCTGTAGCATGAGATGTGATATCTAAATCCTTCCCATTCCAATCCTGAGACCCTTCCGATAGCAGAGATGTGATATTTCAATGCTTATACCAAACCTGAGACCCTTCCTATAGCATGAGATGTGATATCCAACTCCTTCCGATTCCAATCCTGAGACCCTTCCTATAGCATGAGATGTGATATCGCAATGCTTCTACCAAAACTGAGACCCTTCCTTTAGCATGAGATGTGATATCCAACTCCTTCCCATTCCAATCCTGAGACCTTTCCTATAGCATGAGATGTGATATCTCAATGCTTCTAATACCAAACCTGAGATCCTTCCGATAGCATGAGATGTGATATCTCAATGCTTCTAATACCAAACCTGAGATCCTTCCTATAACATGAGATGTGATATCCAAATCCTTCCCCTTCCAAACCTGAGACCCTCCCTTTAGCATGAGATGTGATATCCAACTCCTTCCCATTACAATCCTGATACCCTTCTGATAGCATGAGATGTGATATCTCAATGCCTCTAATACCAAACCTGAGATCCTACCTCTAACATGAAAAGTGATATCCAACTCCTTCCCTTTCCAAACCTGAGAGCCTTCCTACAGCATGAGATGTGATATCCAAGTCCTTCCCATTCCAATCCTGAGACCCTTCCTATAACATGAGATGTGACATCCAACTCTTTCCCATTCCAACTTGAGACCCTTCCTATAGCATGAGATGGGATATCCAACTCCTTCCAAATCCAATCCTGATACCCTTGCGATAGCATGAGATGTGATATCCCAATGCTTCTACAAAACCTGAGACCCATACCATGGCATGATGTGATATCAAACTCCCGTCCTATACCATGAGACTTGATATCTCAATGCTTCTAATACCAAACCTGAGACCGGTCCAATAACATGAGATGTGATATCCAAATCCTTCCCCTTCCAAACCTGAGACCCTTCCTTTAGCATGAGATGTGATATCCAAATCCTTCCCATTCCAATCCTTAAACCCTTCCTATAGCATGAGATGTGATATCTCAATGTTTCTAATAAAAAACCTGAGACCCTTCCTATAGCAAGAGATGTGATATCCAAATCCTTCCCATTCCAACCTGAGACCCTTCCTATAGCATGAGAAGGGATATCCAACTCCTTCCCATTCCAATCCTGAGACCCTTCCTATACCATGAGATGTGATATCCAATTCCTTCCCATTTCAAACCTGAGACCCTTCCTATTGGATGAGATGTGATATCTCAATGCTTATACCAAACCTGAGACCCTTCCTTTAGCATGAGATGTGATATCTCAATGCTTCTAATACCAAACCTGAGATGCTTCCTATAACATGAGATGTGATATCCAACTCCTTCCCCTTCCAAACCTGAGACCTTTCCTTTAGCATATGTGATATCCAACTACTTCCCATTCCAATCCTGAGACCCTTCCTATAGCATGAGATGTGATATCTCAATGCTTCTAATATCAAACCTGAGAACCTCCCTATAGCACGAGATGTGCTATCCAACTCCTTCCAATTCCAATACTGAGACCCTTCCAATAGCATATGTGATATCTCAATGCTTCTAATATCAAAACTGAGACCCTCCCTATAGCATGAGATGTGATATCCAACTCCTTCCCATTCCAATCGAGACCCTTCCTATAACAAGAGATGTGATATCTCTATGCTTCTAATACCAAACCTGAGCCCCTTCCCGTAGTATATGTGATATCCAACTCCTTCCCATTCCAAACTTGTCACCCTTCCTGTAGCATGAAATGTGATTTCTCACCCCTTCCAATACCAAACCCGAGACCCTTCCCACAGCATGAGATTTGAAATCTCATTTCTTCCAATACCAAACCCGATACCCTTCCGATAGGATGAGATTTACTATCTCACTCCTTAAAATACCAAACTCGAGTCCCTTCCGAAAGGATGTGATTTGATATCTCAGTGCTTCTAATACCAAACCTGAGACCCTCCCCATAACAAGAGATGTCATATCCAACTCCTTCCCATTCCATTCCTGAGACTCTTCCTATAGCATGACATGTGATATCGAACTTCCCATTCCAATCCTGAGACTCAGACCTCCCCGTCTAACCTTCTCACCACTCCTAGCTCCCGGATTGATCATGCACTCATGCTGTCTCTTCTCTCCCTTCTTTTGCTTTCTTTCCTCTCTCCGTCCTCATCTCCCCTAGGTCAGGCTCCTTCTACACCTCAGCAGGGATTACTGATTTGTACCCCTCCCCACTCTCAACTCTCACTCAGTTTCAAACACTCATCTGACATCTGCCATTTCCTGGAAGAACCCGACCTTGATGTCCTTGGTCTAACCGAGACATGGTTGACGGCCAGCGCTGTCTCGAGCTTTGACACTTTCCTCCCTGATGACAAGTTCCTCTCCATGCCCAGATTTCTTGAGGGGGAGTATCCTTGATTCCTGTAGTAAATTGCTTTCCTTTGCAGGCCGACTCCTCTCACGAATGCCTTGTCTGCATGCATTCTCTCTTTCCTGGTCATTCTCTCACCGTGGCTATTTGCCTAACCCCTTCCTCTCTCAGTGGATGGACTTCTCCATCCTAGCCTCCTACCACTCAACTCAGCCTACTTGGAGAATTCAACATGAACCTGTATACTTCCTGACCTGGACTTTTACGAGCTCTGCAACTCTACATGTCGCTGGCCCTACACACTGCAGGGAATACTCAGGATTTTCTGATCTCAGACCTCCCCCTCTGTAACCCTCTCAACAATCCTCTCCCGTGGTGATCAAGTTCTCATCTCCAAAGAAGGCTAACTACCAGCTGTTCCTCCTCAGTGGAGTTCTCCCTTTCTGTCCCTGCTCCCTGCACCGTTTCGCGTTGCAAACACTCGCTTCCCAGCTCTCTGGTTTAGACGCGTGTTCCCTGCCTTCTCTCCTCTTCCCGCTGCCTTCAAATCAACAAATGAGCTTCAAAAGATACACGGTGCTCAGAATGCTTTATAACACCCATTATTCATCATAAAGCCGTAACCCGCTAGACGTATTGAAATGTGCTGTAAACTAGCAAAACCAGCTAGAAAATGTACTGTCCTCGCGTTCTTGTAAATGCGAATTCTGATGGGTTCCCATGTATGTACTGTGTCCGTGCGTTTGTTGTCGAATCCTGAAGTTTTTAGCCACTGTTCTCCCATACAAGGAGGGGGGTCAACATCTACTGCTGTTCACAGGCTGAATGTATACGGCTGAAATCTTCAAGGCATTATCAGGTTTCGTGACTGTTTTGGAACGTGTATTTGCCATCTGTTAATGCAGTCGCCTTGTGGTCATCGTCCCTTTTAGTTTACAGGCTGCATTCCCCTGGTGATCACATTCTCCTCTCCAGAGCAGGCTAACTGTTAGGAAAGATTTCGTTATTGTAGGGAACTTTCCTTCCATGTGGCAACCCCTAAACTTTTTGCTATTGTTTTCAACCTGTTTTCTTGACTTTGCCAGAGAAGTACAGCCTTCTGCCGTACTCCTCTGGGCTTTCGCTCCTTTCTTACGGGGAAACTGACATGCCCTTAAGACAGTCAGTACCGGGGAACGCTGTTTCCCGTAGTTTCTTTTATCGTGTCGCCATTTTAGTGCAACACGACACAAGAGGGCACTGTAAGCTAAGTTACAGCTCTCTTGGGTCTCTAGCCTTCTACAGACCCTAGACACTCTTGTAGGATGGTTTTTGGATCGGTGCAAGTCATTCAGGGACTGGGCTGGTGGCAGCGATCATTTGGTTTATTTTGAGCTCCTTTTGCCGTTCTGAGCACGTTTTTGCCGCGAACACAAAAGGGTGGCCCGGCTACACAAAATGGCCGGACCACGAGGCTCCTTTGTCTAGTCCACTGTCCGTCTTGCTCCCTTTACCTTCCCCCGGGTCAGGCGACCCGGGGCCTTCCTTATTTGGGCATGTAGTTTCCCGCGAAACACGGTTGCGTTCGCGGGCTTCTACATGTCGTTTGAGTGCCCCCAGGATGTGGGCTGGGCTGTCTGGTCCCAATACACATCCTGGGTGCCAGAGAGTCTAGGGTGGTGCGAATGCCTGGGACCACCGTGGTCCGTGATTGGTCCACGTATGGTATGTGTGTTGATGAGCGGATCTCCCATTGGCTCCCCTCCGTTTTGGCGCGAAGGGAACCGTGGATAAGAGGGAGCTGGAAACACCACTACCATGTCGATCTCCTGAGCTCTTACGAACCCAGGGATACAGGAGCCAAGTATCCTGCGAACACGAGGCTGGACCGAGGAATCACTGGTGACCCCCTGAAGAACTTCTGCTCCTCATCGCTGTCGTCCGGTGAAGCCCTTTCCACCTAAGATCGAACAAGAAGGCCTGTACTGGCGCTTCGACCTATTGGAATAGCAGGACCAGCTATTCCCGGCACCTTCATCAACTCCTGCTGTAAGCCTTCGGAAGTGTCTCTGGGCCATCCAGTTGACTGACCAGCTTACTAAGGAGGCCTGCTCTGTAATCGCCGACAGGTTGGGTGGTATTCTGAGTCCGGGGCATGCTCACACGCTTCGTTTGCTTAGCAGTCCTAAGCTAGATGTGAGCGGTGCTCGTTTGGCTTGAATACACCCGGCCGTTCCGTTGCCCTGCTGTGGCGACAAAACTGTGCTTGTTTCTTCGATCGGGACGTCTTTTTACTCTGCACGACGACGAGACGTTCCCTGCTCTTCAGAACCTGCCAGAAGCTGCATCTATCGAGGAGAAGCTCGGGCCTGCTTGCTTCGGGGACCGGTGAGTAGATTAGCTAGGATCTGGTCGCCCTCCTGCAGTGCCCCTTGCTTTTCCCCGCTGTGAATACAGCACCCCTTGTCCGTACTCGCGCCCTGCTTCTGCCTCACAGTGGAGGCTGCGCTAGAGTCGCGGACCGTGTTCTCCTTCATTAGAGCTCCCTACAGAGCTGTTCAACGTCCTCCGAAGAGCTTCACCTTCTGCCCATTGGCACCGGCGTGTGC
Source organism: Ambystoma mexicanum (assembly GCF_040938575.1). Classification (NCBI taxonomy): domain Eukaryota; kingdom Metazoa; phylum Chordata; class Amphibia; order Caudata; family Ambystomatidae; genus Ambystoma; species Ambystoma mexicanum. Next base: position 571,316,314 of record NC_090932.1, on the reverse strand, counting down.
AGGTACTTTTGAGCGCTAGGCTCCACTCTTCGTAGGGATTGGACTACCATCTAGCTAGGGGCCTCAGAAGGCGGACATATCACACGCATTGGTTCGCACTGCCTGTTTTCCTTCCCCTGCAGGTGGATAACATATTTCGTGCTGCTAATACTGTGAAACTGTGTATTCTGTATATATATTGGGTGGATAGTGTATGTGTTGGTTTAATATCGTTGTATACCGCTGCTTTTACTGTGGTTATTAGTTTCAAGGCCTTATAATAAATGTGTATCTATTTTTGATATAAACAACTGTTTGGAGTAGTTTGTAAGCGCTCTTGCTTTGTGTGCTCATTGCGGGCTTTCAGTCACCCTCACCCCTCTTGAGACCTAGTCTTGACCGCCGCGATCGCTACCTTGATTGGTCTGGCTTGTCCAGAGGTTACCCTGTTCCAAGTAATTAGGTTGGCCTTCTGAACTTCTGCGCCACCAGGACAGAGTTCAGAAATCCGTCTTAACAAATTGGTGTACAGCGGTGGGATACGACTGAAGGTATCCAGTGTTGCGCACGAGCTAAGGCGTTTTCAGGTTATTCCAACCAGGACACGCAGTAAAGTATTGAATATAACGTTAAAAAGGCCATAGTCCTATCGACAGTATGGAAACGAATACTTTATTAACCTTAAATGCTTCGAAATCTGAAACATTGAAGAAGATGTGTGCGGAGAGAGGGGTTTCCTCTCAAGGCACTAAATTGGAAATGATCCAGAGAATCGTGGCGTGGCAAGAAGCGCAGCTTGACGCTATAACTTCCGAGGACAGTGCAGAAGGTGGTGGGGCTGCTCTCACTGGCAGAACCGACGGTTCTGCCGCTGCACTGATCCATCACGACCACGAGGACAGGGAGGATGTAATGTCTAACGTTTCCTCTGCCAGTGTTGATGGGGAGGCTATGCTTGAATTCAAGAAGCAAGAGCTGCGGTTTAGGCAGCAGGAGCTTGAATTCAGCATAGCCAAACTGAAAATCGACCAGGCAGAAAAACAAAAAGACAGGGATCACCAGTTGGAACTGGCCAAGCTTCAGTTCGCAAATGGGTCCAAGGGTCCTGGACATGGTTCTGGGGCTTCCTCTCATCCACGGTTTCCAAAAGATCTGCTCAGTGTGTATGAGGAACGAAATGACATTATGGACTGGTTAAATGCGTTTGAGTATGCATGCGAGGTTCAAGAGGTTGATAATGCGGATAAGATTGCATGGTTACTCAGCAGACTGCCCCATTCTGGTTGCAGTGCCATTATGGAAATGTCGAAGGCTGAGCGCGCTGATTTTGCAATGTTGAAGCAGACTCTCATTTTAAAGTTTGGGAAGACTCCGACCCAATATTTGAAAAGGTTTAGAGAGTATAAGAAAAAGGAAGGTGGTACTTGGGTGTCGTATGTAGCTGAGTCCCTGAAAAACTTGACTGGCTGGGTTGAAGGTTATAAGGTTTCTACCTTCGAAGGCATGATCAATCTGGTCATGCTGGAACACATTTTTGCTTCTTCTTCCCCGGAGCTTAAGCAGCATTTGGCCGATTCGAAGGAGATAGATCCTAAGAAGCTGGCCATTGCAGCAGATTTATGGGTGTCACATCGAGTGTCCCATAAGGACAAAACTCATCCTGGTAAGCAGGAGGAAGGGAAAAAGTCCAAAGATGTGGAGGGTGGGGAATCTGCTAAATCTTCTTCCCATAAGGGCCACAAAAAGAAAAATAAGGGTAAGCCATCCGAGAACTCACAGGGTAGTGGAGGTTCGCCTCCGAAACAGAACTCTGGTTATAATAAGCCTCCCTACGTAAACAGACCCAATGGGGCTTGTTTTTCTTGTGGAGCAACTGACCATGTGAAGGGGGATCCCCGTTGTAAGGTTAGACCTTTGGGGGTCCACTCCGCTAATCTGGCCTTCTCCTCCTACGAGGAAGAAGAGATTACAGGAGCATCCTTCTCCTCAGACTCATTTCCCAGCGGAATAGAGGCTGAGGTAGTTTTAGTGTCCCTGGGTTCCTGGGAGCCTAAAGTCGCAGAGGCGTATGCTAGGATTCCGGATAATACCAAGCACTACTTTAAAGACAGTGTGCTGATCAATGGAGTGGATACTCCAGCTCTTAGGGATAGTGGGTGCAGTCGAACTGTAGTGGATTCTACCTTGGTAGACTCAGAGGAAGTTGCCAGAGCTACTCTGATGCCCACTAAGTTGGCTGACGGCCCCCTCCGTATGTTTCCCGTGATCCCTGTTAATCTAACTTTAAATGGTACAGCAGTTAGGATTCCAGTGAGCATTCAGAGAAACGTCCCGGGAAAGGTCTTGTTGGGCAATGATCTCAGAGCTCTAGGGCTCGTAGGAGACACTGCCGAAAGACCCTACACACGGTCTCAAGCACGGGCAGCATTGGCCAAGTCCAATACGCCGCCCCAGCCGAAGGGGAAACCCAAGGCGAAAGGAGTCAACAAGTCCCGACGGGGGAAAGAGAATATTCCCCCGAACTCGCCTACCACTGCGGTGGAGGGAGTTGGTCAATCGCCCGAGCCTGACGAGGAGGTGGCGATGCCTGAAGTGTTCGACCCCAACGACCATCCTGAACTAAAAGACTTGTTAGTTGAAGGAGGTCCTGATAGGGACGACTTCAGTAAGGGCCAACGTGAGTGCCCATCTCTGGAAGGCCTAAGGAGACAGGCCTGCTCCCAGCTTGAGGGTGAACCTCCTGGGAAGCATCGGATTTATTGGGAAGGTGGACTCCTGTACAGTGAGCCCACAGAGTCTACAGAAGGAGACCATAGGAGGTTGGTGGTTCCCCTTTCTGTTAGACCCTTCCTCCTGCAGTTGGCGCATGAAGTTCCCCTTGCTGGTCACCTTGGAATGAAGAGGACCAAGCAAAGGTTATCTATGCACTTCTACTGGCCCAAGATGGGGGTGCAAGTAGAAAGTCACTGCAGGAGTTGTGCCTCCTGCCAGTTGTCTGGTAAGGTTGGCGCGACAATCCAAGCTCCGTTGGTACCGCTCCCAGTTGTGGGGGTACCATTTGAAAGGGTAGGGATCGACATCGTTGGTCCCCTTGACCCGCAAACATCCTCAGGCAATAGGTTTATCCTGGTGCTGGTCGACCATGCAACCAGGTATCCTGAGGCCATCCCATTAAAGACTGTAACTGCCAAGTCAGTTGCAAAAGCGTTACTCGGCATATTTACTAGGGTTGGCTTCCCTAAAGAAGTTGTGTCAGATCGTGGCAGCAACTTTATGTCGAAGTATATGCAGGCTATGTGGAAAGAATGTGGGGTCACCTACAAGTTCTCTTCTGCATACCACCCCCAGACCAATGGTCTGGTGGAGCGTTTCAACAGAACGCTAAAGAGCATGATTGGGGCTCTGGAGGAGCCCCAGAGGAGGAAATGGGACCTTCTTTTACCATGCTTGTTGTTTGCCTACAGAGAGGTACCACAGGAGGGTGTTGGCTTCAGCCCCTTCGAACTTCTGTTCGGTCATCCCGTACGGGGACCCTTAGCCATCGTCAAAGAGGGATGGGAGATGCCCACTCCCCCTGTTACTACCAATGTAGTTGACTATGTGCTAGGGCTCAGAAAACGGATGGTACTCCTGATGGGCTTGGCTAGTGAAAAGTTGAAGGCCGGACAAGCGCTGGTGAAACATTGGTACGACCAGAAAGCTTCCTTAATTCACTTTACCCCTGGTCAGCAAGTCCTGATCATGAACCCTATAAGGCCTCGCGCTTTACAGGACAAATGGTCAGGCCCTTACACAGTGGTGGAGCCCCTGGGTGAGGTGAACTATTTAGTGGACCTTGGAAGGCCTGGACAGGCTCCAAAAGTGTTCCACGTAAATAGGCTGAAGGCTTTCGTCCCAAGAGTCGAAATCGCAGCACTGCTACTGGCGTCAGACGTTGAGGAAGAGGAGTCAGAACCTCTTCCCGACCTGTTCCAAAGCGGTCCTTCAGATAGCTCCGTTGAGGGTGTCCGAGTGGCCCCTCACCTGACTTCTGATCAGCAGGCTGAGGTGAAAAGTTTGCTTAGGCAGTTTTCCCCCCTGTTTTCACAGTCGCCTGGTTTGACACCTTGGTGCAAACATAACATTGACACAGGAGACAGTGTACCTACCAAAAGTAGGGGATACAGGATGTCGGATAAAGTACGGTCTTATATTAAGACCGAGGTCAACAAGATGTTAGACCTTGGGGTGATTGAACCCTCTAGTAGTCCTTGGTCCAGTCCTGTGGTTCTGGTTCCAAAAGCAGGCACTTCTGAATTGAGGTTCTGCGTGGATTACAGGGCTCTGAATGCTGTCACCAAGACAGACGCTCACCCCTTGCCTCGAACTGACGAGCTGGTGGATACCTTGGGTGCCTCCAAGTACCTCAGCACGTTTGACCTGACTGCGGGCTATTGGCAAATAGCTTTAGCAGAACATGCCAAGGAGAAGACAGCATTTTCAACTCCCGACGGGCTTTACCAATTCCGGGTAATGCCGTTCGGATTGAAGAATGCACCTGCCACTTTCCAGAGGCTTGTGAATCATGTGTTGAATGGGTTGGACGAATTCTGTCTTGCATATCTGGACGATATAGCAGTTTTCAGTGCCACCTGGGAAGACCATGTGAAACACCTCGGGATTGTGCTCCAGGCTCTTCAGAAAGCCCACTTGACCATAAAGGCGAGTAAATGCCAGATTGGACAAGGCTCAGTGGTTTACCTTGGGCATGAAGTAGGTGGAGGAAGGATACAGCCTCTCCCCAGTAAAGTACAAGCAGTACAAGACTGGCCTACCCCCACTACACAAACCCAAGTGAGAGCCTTCTTAGGACTCACGGGTTATTACCGCAATTTTATGGCAGACTATGGCACCATAGCTGCTCCTCTGACTGCCCTCACAACTCCGAAGAAACCCAAGAAGGTAACTTGGACTGACGAGTGTGAGAAGGCCTTCAATGGCTTGAAAGACTCCTTGTGCCAGGCCCCTGTGCTCAGGGCCCCTGATTATCAAAGACCTTTTATCGTGCAGACGGATGCCTCTGACACTGGGATAGGAGCTGTACTATCACAAGTAGATGAGAAGGGTAAGGAACACCCTATCGGTTTTATTAGTCGCCAGCTTAAGGACAGAGAGCTCAGATGGTCCACGGTAGAGAAAGAATGTTTCTCTGTTGTGTGGGCCCTAAGGAAGCTGCGGCCCTACCTCTATGGGACCCACTTCACTGTGCAGACTGACCATAAGCCGTTAAAGTGGCTAATGAACATGAAGGGGGAGAATCCAAAGTTGCTTAGGTGGTCCATAAGTCTACAAGGCTTCGACTTCACTATTGAGCATAGGCCAGGTGTCCAACATAGCAATGCTGATGGGTTGTCCAGAATGTTTTACCGACCTGAACAAGAGACTCATCCAGGGGTGGATTAGTTCCCCCTGTCCATAGTCTGGGAGGGGCGAGTGTTAGGAAAGATTTCGTTATTGTAGGGAACTTTCCTTCCATGTGGCAACCCCTAAACTTTTTGCTATTGTTTTCAACCTGTTTTCTTGACTTTGCCAGAGAAGTACAGCCTTCTGCCGTACTCCTCTGGGCTTTCGCTCCTTTCTTACGGGGAAACTGACATGCCCTTAAGACAGTCAGTACCGGGGAACGCTGTTTCCCGTAGTTTCTTTTATCGTGTCGCCATTTTAGTGCAACACGACACAAGAGGGCACTGTAAGCTAAGTTACAGCTCTCTTGGGTCTCTAGCCTTCTACAGACCCTAGACACTCTTGTAGGATGGTTTTTGGATCGGTGCAAGTCATTCAGGGACTGGGCTGGTGGCAGCGATCATTTGGTTTATTTTGAGCTCCTTTTGCCGTTCTGAGCACGTTTTTGCCGCGAACACAAAAGGGTGGCCCGGCTACACAAAATGGCCGGACCACGAGGCTCCTTTGTCTAGTCCACTGTCCGTCTTGCTCCCTTTACCTTCCCCCGGGTCAGGCGACCCGGGGCCTTCCTTATTTGGGCATGTAGTTTCCCGCGAAACACGGTTGCGTTCGCGGGCTTCTACATGTCGTTTGAGTGCCCCCAGGATGTGGGCTGGGCTGTCTGGTCCCAATACACATCCTGGGTGCCAGAGAGTCTAGGGTGGTGCGAATGCCTGGGACCACCGTGGTCCGTGATTGGTCCACGTATGGTATGTGTGTTGATGAGCGGATCTCCCATTGGCTCCCCTCCGTTTTGGCGCGAAGGGAACCGTGGATAAGAGGGAGCTGGAAACACCACTACCATGTCGATCTCCTGAGCTCTTACGAACCCAGGGATACAGGAGCCAAGTATCCTGCGAACACGAGGCTGGACCGAGGAATCACTGGTGACCCCCTGAAGAACTTCTGCTCCTCATCGCTGTCGTCCGGTGAAGCCCTTTCCACCTAAGATCGAACAAGAAGGCCTGTACTGGCGCTTCGACCTATTGGAATAGCAGGACCAGCTATTCCCGGCACCTTCATCAACTCCTGCTGTAAGCCTTCGGAAGTGTCTCTGGGCCATCCAGTTGACTGACCAGCTTACTAAGGAGGCCTGCTCTGTAATCGCCGACAGGTTGGGTGGTATTCTGAGTCCGGGGCATGCTCACACGCTTCGTTTGCTTAGCAGTCCTAAGCTAGATGTGAGCGGTGCTCGTTTGGCTTGAATACACCCGGCCGTTCCGTTGCCCTGCTGTGGCGACAAAACTGTGCTTGTTTCTTCGATCGGGACGTCTTTTTACTCTGCACGACGACGAGACGTTCCCTGCTCTTCAGAACCTGCCAGAAGCTGCATCTATCGAGGAGAAGCTCGGGCCTGCTTGCTTCGGGGACCGGTGAGTAGATTAGCTAGGATCTGGTCGCCCTCCTGCAGTGCCCCTTGCTTTTCCCCGCTGTGAATACAGCACCCCTTGTCCGTACTCGCGCCCTGCTTCTGCCTCACAGTGGAGGCTGCGCTAGAGTCGCGGACCGTGTTCTCCTTCATTAGAGCTCCCTACAGAGCTGTTCAACGTCCTCCGAAGAGCTTCACCTTCTGCCCATTGGCACCGGCGTGTGCAGGTACTTTTGAGCGCTAGGCTCCACTCTTCGTAGGGATTGGACTACCATCTAGCTAGGGGCCTCAGAAGGCGGACATATCACACGCATTGGTTCGCACTGCCTGTTTTCCTTCCCCTGCAGGTGGATAACATATTTCGTGCTGCTAATACTGTGAAACTGTGTATTCTGTATATATATTGGGTGGATAGTGTATGTGTTGGTTTAATATCGTTGTATACCGCTGCTTTTACTGTGGTTATTAGTTTCAAGGCCTTATAATAAATGTGTATCTATTTTTGATATAAACAACTGTTTGGAGTAGTTTGTAAGCGCTCTTGCTTTGTGTGCTCATTGCGGGCTTTCAGTCACCCTCACCCCTCTTGAGACCTAGTCTTGACCGCCGCGATCGCTACCTTGATTGGTCTGGCTTGTCCAGAGGTTACCCTGTTCCAAGTAATTAGGTTGGCCTTCTGAACTTCTGCGCCACCAGGACAGAGTTCAGAAATCCGTCTTAACACTAACTACCAGCTGCTCCTCAGAGGCGTTCCTTCTTTCTGTCCCTGCTCTCTGCACCGTTTCGCGTTGCATGTACTCGCTTCCCAGCTCTCTGGTTAGATGCGTATTCCCTGCCTTCTCTCCTCTTCCTACAGCCTTCCAATGAGCTCCACAAGATAGTGTTCAGAATGCTTTATAACCCCATTATTCAACATTAGCTGTAACCCGCTAGACGTATTGAAACGTGCTAAAAACTAGCAAAAATAGCTAGAAAATGTACTTCCCTCGCGTTTTTGTAAATGCGAATTCTGGTGGGTTCCCATGTTGTATGTACTGTGTCCGTGCGTTTGTTGTCGAATCCTGAAGTTTTTAACCATTGTTCTCCCATACTAAGGGGGGTCAACATCTACTGCTGTTCACAGTCTGAATGTATACGGCTGAAATCTTCAATGCATTATCAGCTTTCCTGACTGTTTTGGAACGTGTATTTGCCATCTGTTAATGCAGTCGCCCTGTGTTCATCGTCCCTTCTACTTTACAGGCTGCACTCCCCTGGTGATCACATTCTCCTCTCCAGAGCAGGCTAACTACCAGCTGCTCCTCCTCATAGGCGTTCATCCTTTCTGTCCCTGATCCCTGCTCCGTTTCGCGTTGCATGTACACGCTTCCCAGCTCTCTGGTTTAGATGCGTGTTCCCTGCTTCTCTCCTCTTCCTAAAGCCTTCCAATGAGCTCCACAAGATACAGTGTTCAGAATGCTTTATAACACCCATTATTCAACATATAGCCGTAACCCGCTAGACGTATTGAAACGTTCTAAAAACTAGCAAAAACAGTTAGAAAATGTACTTTCCTCGCGTTTTGGTAAATGCGAATTCTGGTGGATTCCCATTTTGTACTCTGTTCGTGCGTTTGATCAGTCGAATTCTGTACTTTTGAACCACTCTTCTCCCATAAAAGGGAGGATCAAAATGTGTTGTTCACAGGCTGAATATATACTGCTGAAATGCTCGCTTCCCTGCTCTCTGGTTTAGACGCGTGTGCCCTGCATTTACCAAAACGCGAGGAAGTACATTTTCTAGCTGTTTTTGCTAGTTTTTAGCACGTTTCAATACGTCTAGCGGGTTACAGCTATATGTTGAATAATGGGGTTATAAAGCATTCTGAACACTATCTTGTGGAGCTCATTGGAAGGCTGTAGGAAGAGGAGAGAAGGCAGGGAATACGCATCTAACCAGAGAGCTGGGAAGCGAGAACATGCAACGCGAAACGGTGCAGGGAGCAGGGACAGAAAGAAGGAACGCCTCTGAGGAGGAGCAGCTGGTAGTTAGCCTGCTCTGGAGAGGAGAATGTGATCACCAGGGGAGTGCAGCCTGTAAATTAAAAGGGACGATGACCACAAGGCGACTGCATTAACAGATGGCAAATACACGTTCCAAAACAGTCAGGAAAGCTGATAATGCCTTGAAGATTTCAGCCGTATACATTCAGCCTGTGAACAGCAGTAGATGTTAACCCCCCTTAGTATGGGAGAACAGTGGTTAAAAACTTCAGGATTCGACAACAAACGCACGGACACAGTACATACAACATGGGAACCCACCAGAATTCGCATTTACAAAAACGCGAGGACAGTACATACACCGTGTATCTTTTGAAGCTCATTTGTTGATTTGAAGGCAGCGGGAAGAAGAGAGAAGGCAGGGAACACGCGTCTAAACCAGAGAGCTGGGAAGTGAGTACTTGCAACGCGAAACGGTGCAGGGAGCAGGGACAGAAAGGGAGAACTCCACTGAGGAGGAACAGCTGGCAGTTAGCCTTCTTTGGAGATGAGAACTTGATCACCACGGGAGAGGATTGTTGAGAGGGTTACAGAGGGGGAGGTCTGAGATCTGAAAATCCTGAGTATTTCCTGCAGTGTGTAGGGCCAGCGACATGAAGAGTTGCAGATCTCGTAAAAGTCCAGGTCAGGAAGCATACAGGTTCATGTTGAATTCTCCAAGTAGGCGGAGTTGAGTGGTAGGAGGCTAGGATGGAGAAGTCCATCCACTGAGAGGAAGGGGGTAGGCAAATAGCCACGGTGAGAGATTCGCCAGGAAAGAGAGAATGCATGCAGACAAGGCATTCGTGAGAGGAGTCGGCCTGCAAAGGAAAGCAATTTACTACAGGAAACAAGGATACTCCCCCTCAAGAACGGTTGGATCTGGGCATGGAGAGGAACTTGTCATCAGGGAGGAAAGTGGTTTGGTATTAGAAGCATTGAGACAGGAGTTGGATATCACATCTCAAGCTATAGGAAGGGTCTCAGGATTGGAATGGGAAGGACTTGGATATCACATCTCATGCTATAGGGAGTGTCTCAAGTTTGCTATTAGAAGCATTGAGATATCACATCTCATGATATCGGAAGGGTCTCAGGATTGGAATGGGAAGGAGTTGGATATCACATCTCATGATAAAGGAAGGGTCTAAGGTTTGGAAGGGGAAGGATTTGGATATCACATCTCATGTTATAGGACGGGTCTCAGGTTTGGTATTAGAAGCATTGAGATATCAAGTCTCATGGTATAGGAAGGGGCTAAGAATTGGAATGGGAAGGAGTTGGATATCAAGTCTCATGGTATAGGAAGGGGCTCAGAATTGGAATGGGAAGGAGTTGGATATCACATCTCATGCTAAAGGGAGGGTCTCAGGTTTGGAAGGGGAAGGATTTGGATATAACATCTCATGTTATAGGAAGGATCTCAGGTTTGGTATTAGAAGCATTGAGATATCACATCTCAAGCTATCGGAAGGATCTCAGGTTTGGTATTAGAAGCATTGAGATATCACATCTCATGCTATCAGAAGGGTCTCAGGATTGGAAGGGGAAGGATTTGGCTATCACATCTCATGTTATCGGAAGGATCTCAGGTTTGGTATTAGAAGTATTGAGATATCACATCTCATGCTATAGGAAGGGTCTCAGGATTGGAATGGGAAGGAGTTGGATATCACATCTGTTAGGAAAGATTTCGTAATTGTAGGGAATTTTCCTTCCATGTGGCAACCCCTAAACTTTTTGCTATTGTTTTAAACCTTGTTCTTGACTTTGCCAGAGAAGTACAGCCTTCTGCCGCACTTCTCTGGGCTTTCGCTCCTTTTCTTACGGGGAAACTGACATGCCCTTAAGACAGTCAGTACCGGGGAACGCTGTTTCCCGTAGTTTCTTTTATCGTGTCGCAGCTTTAGTGCAATGTTAAGACGGATTTCTGAACTCTGTCCTGGTGGCGCAGAGGTTCAGAAGGCCAACCTAATTACTTGGAACAGGGTAACCTCTGGACAAGCCAGACCAATCAAGGTAGCGATCGCGGCGGTCAAGACTAGGTCTCAAGAGGGGTGAGGGTGACTGAAAGCCCGCAATGAGCACACAAAGCAAGAGCGCTTACAAACTACTCCAAACAGTTGTTTATATCAAAAATAGATACACATTTATTATAAGGCCTTGAAACTAATAACTACAGTAAAAGCAGCAATATACAACGATATTAAACCAACACATACACTATCCACCCAATATATATACAGAATACACAGTTTCACAGCATTAGCAGCACGAAATATGTTATCCACCTGCAGGGGAAGGAAAACAGGCAGTGCGAACCAATGCGAGTGATATGTCCGCCTTCTGAGGCCCCTAACTGGATGGTAGTCCAATCCCTACGAAGAGTGGAGCCTAGCGCTCAAAAGTACCTGCACACGCCGGTGCCAGTGGGCAGAAGGTGAACCTCTTCGGAGGACGTTGGACAGTTCTGTAGGGTGCCCTAATGAAGGAGAACACGGTCCGCGACTCTAGCGCAGCCTCCACTGTGAGGCAGAAGCAGGGCGCGAGTACGGACAAGGGGTGCTGTATTTACAGCGGGGAAAAGCAAGGGGCACTGCAGGAGGGCGACCAGATCCTAGCTAATCTACTCACCGGTCCCCGAAGCAAGCAGGCCCGAGCTTCTCCTCGATAGATGCAGCTTCTGGCAGGTTCTGAAGAGCAGGGAACGTCTCGTCGTCGTGCAGAGTAAAAAGACGTCCCGATCGAAGAAACAAGCACAGTTTTGTCGCCACGGCAGGGCAACGGAACGGCCGGGTGTATTCAAGCCAAACGAGCACCGTTCACCTCTAGCTTAGGGTTGCTAAGCAAACGAAGCGTGTGAGCGTGCCCCGGACTCAGAATACCACCCAACCTGTCGGCGATTACAGAGCAGGACTCCTTAGTAAGCTGGTCAGTCAACTGGATGGCCCAGAGACACTTCCGAAGGCTTACGGCAGGAGTTGATGAAGGTGCCGGGAATAGCTGGTCCTGCTATTCCAATAGGTCGAAGCGCCAGTACAGGCCTTCTTGTTCGATCTTAGGTGGAAAGGGCTTCACCGGACGACAGCAATGAGGAGCAGAAGTTCTTCAGGGGGTCACCAGTGATTCCTCGGTCCAGCCTCGTGTTCGCAGGATACTTGGCTCCTGTATCCCTGGGTTCGTAAGAACTCAGGAGATCGACATGGCAGTGGTGTTTCCAGCTCCCTCTTATCCACGGTTCCCTTCGCGCCAAAACGGAGGGGAGCCAATGGGAGATCCGCTCATCAACACACATACCATACGTGGACCAATCACGGACCACAGTGGTCCCAGGCATTCACACCACCCTAGACTCTCTGGCACCCAGGATGTGTATTGGGACCAGACAGCCCAGCCCACATCCTGGGGGGCACTCAAACGACATGTAGAAGCCCGCGAAAGCAACCGTGTTTCGCGGGAAACTACATGCCCAAATAAGGAAGGCCCCGGGTCGCCTGACCCGGGGGAAGGTAAAGGGAGCAAGACGGACAGTGGACGAGACAAAGGAGCCTCGTGGTCCGGCCATTTTGGGTAGCCGGGCCACCCTTTTGTGTTCGCGGCAAAAAGGTGCTCAGAACGGCAAAAGGAGCTCAAAATAAACCAAATGATCGCTGCCACCAGCCCAGTCCCTGAATGACTTGCACCGATCCAAAAACCATCCTATAAGAGTGTCTAGGGTCTGTAGAAGGCTAGAGACCCAAGAGAGCTGTAACTTAGCTTACAGTGCCCTCTTGTGTCGTGTTGCACTAAAATGGCGACACGATAAAAGAAACTACGGGAAACAGCGTTCCCCGGTACTGACTGTCTTAAGGGCATGTCAGTTTCCCCGTAAGAAAGGAGCGAAAGCCCAGAGAAGTACAGCAGAAGGCTGCACTTCTCTGGCAAAGTCAAGAAAACAGGTTGAAAACAATAGCAAAAAGTTTAGGGGTTGCCACATGGAAGGAAAGTTCCCTACAATAACGAAATCTTTCCTAACACTCGCCCCTCCCAGACTATGGACAGGGGGAACTAATCCACCCCTGGATGAGTCTCTTGTTCAGGTCGGTAAAACATTCTGGACAACCCATCAGCATTGCTATGTTGGACACCTGGCCTATGCTCAATAGTGAAGTCGAAGCCTTGTAGACTTATGGACCACCTAAGCAACTTTGGATTCTCCCCCTTCATGTTCATTAGCCACTTTAACGGCTTATGGTCAGTCTGCACAGTGAAGTGGGTCCCATAGAGGTAGGGCCGCAGCTTCCTTAGGGCCCACACAACAGAGAAACATTCTTTCTCTACCGTGGACCATCTGAGCTCTCTGTCCTTAAGCTGGCGACTAATAAAACCGATAGGGTGTTCCTTACCCTTCTCATCTACTTGTGATAGTACAGCTCCTATCCCAGTGTCAGAGGCATCCGTCTGCACGATAAAAGGTCTTTGATAATCAGGGGCCCTGAGCACAGGGGCCTGGCACAAGGAGTCTTTCAAGCCATTGAAGGCCTTCTCACACTCGTCAGTCCAAGTTACCTTCTTGGGTTTCTTCGGAGTTGTGAGGGCAGTCAGAGGAGCAGCTATGGTGCCATAGTCTGCCATAAAATTGCGGTAATAACCCGTGAGTCCTAAGAAGGCTCTCACTTGGGTTTGTGTAGTGGGGGTAGGCCAGTCTTGTACTGCTTGTACTTTACTGGGGAGAGGCTGTATCCTTCCTCCACCTACTTCATGCCCAAGGTAAACCACTGAGCCGTGTCCAATCTGGCATTTACTCGCCTTTATGGTCAAGTGGGCTTTCCGAAGAGCCTGGAGCACAATCCCGAGGTGTTTCACATGGTCTTCCCAGGTGGCACTGAAAACTGCTATATCGTCTAGATATGCAAGACAGAATTCGTCCAACCCATTCAACACATGATTCACAAGCCTCTGGAAAGTGGCAGGTGCATTCTTCAATCCGAACGGCATTACCCGGAATTGGTAAAGCCCGTCGGGAGTTGAAAATGCTGTCTTCTCCTTGGCATGTTCTGCTAAAGCTATTTGCCAATAGCCCGCAGTCAGGTCAAACGTGCTGAGGTACTTGGAGGCACCCAAGGTATCCACCAGCTCGTCAGTTCGAGGCAAGGGGTGAGCGTCTGTCTTGGTGACAGCATTCAGAGCCCTGTAATCCACGCAGAACCTCAATTCAGAAGTGCCTGCTTTTGGAACCAGAACCACAGGACTGGACCAAGGACTACTAGAGGGTTCAATCACCCCAAGGTCTAACATCTTGTTGACCTCGGTCTTAATATAAGACCGTACTTTATCCGACATCCTGTATCCCCTACTTTTGGTAGGTACACTGTCTCCTGTGTCAATGTTATGTTTGCACCAAGGTGTCAAACCAGGCGACTGTGAAAACAGGGGGGAAAACTGCCTAAGCAAACTTTTCACCTCAGCCTGCTGATCAGAAGTCAGGTGAGGGGCCACTCGGACACCCTCAACGGAGCTATCTGAAGGACCGCTTTGGAACAGGTCGGGAAGAGGTTCTGACTCCTCTTCCTCAACGTCTGACGCCAGTAGCAGTGCTGCGATTTCGACTCTTGGGACGAAAGCCTTCAGCCTATTTACGTGGAACACTTTTGGAGCCTGTCCAGGCCTTCCAAGGTCCACTAAATAGTTCACCTCACCCAGGGGCTCCACCACTGTGTAAGGGCCTGACCATTTGTCCTGTAAAGCGCGAGGCCTTATAGGGTTCATGATCAGGACTTGCTGACCAGGGGTAAAGTGAATTAAGGAAGCTTTCTGGTCGTACCAATGTTTCACCAGCGCTTGTCCTGCCTTCAACTTTTCACTAGCCAAGCCCATCAGGAGTACCATCCGTTTTCTGAGCCCTAGCACATAGTCAACTACATTGGTAGTAACAGGGGGAGTGGGCATCTCCCATCCCTCTTTGACGATGGCTAAGGGTCCCCGTACGGGATGACCGAACAGAAGTTCGAAGGGGCTGAAGCCAACACCCTCCTGTGGTACCTCTCTGTAGGCAAACAACAAGCATGGTAAAAGAAGGTCCCATTTCCTCCTCTGGGGCTCCTCCAGAGCCCCAATCATGCTCTTTAGCGTTCTGTTGAAACGCTCCACCAGACCATTGGTCTGGGGGTGGTATGCAGAAGAGAACTTGTAGGTGACCCCACATTCTTTCCACATAGCCTGCATATACTTCGACATAAAGTTGCTGCCACGATCTGACACAACTTCTTTAGGGAAGCCAACCCTAGTAAATATGCCGAGTAAAGCTTTTGCAACTGACTTGGCAGTTACAGTCTTTAATGGGATGGCCTCAGGATACCTGGTTGCATGGTCGACCAGCACCAGGATAAACCTATTGCCTGAGGATGTTTGCGGGTCAAGGGGACCAACGATGTCGATCCCTACCCTTTCAAATGGTACCCCCACAACTGGGAGCGGTACCAACGGAGCTTGGATTGTCGCGCCAACCTTACCAGACAACTGGCAGGAGGCACAACTCCTGCAGTGACTTTCTACTTGCACCCCCATCTTGGGCCAGTAGAAGTGCATAGATAACCTTTGCTTGGTCCTCTTCATTCCAAGGTGACCAGCAAGGGGAACTTCATGCGCCAACTGCAGGAGGAAGGGTCTAACAGCAAGGGGAACCACCAACCTCCTATGGTCTCCTTCTGTAGACTCTGTGGGCTCACTGTACAGGAGTCCACCTTCCCAATAAATCCGATGCTTCCCAGGAGGTTCACCCTCAAGCTGGGAGCAGGCCTGTCTCCTTAGGCCTTCCAGAGATGGGCACTCACGTTGGCCCTTACTGAAGTCGTCCCTATCAGGACCTCCTTCAACTAACAAGTCTTTTAGTTCAGGATGGTCGTTGGGGTCGAACACTTCAGGCATCGCCACCTCCTCGTCAGGCTCGGGCGATTGACCAACTCCCTCCACCGCAGTGGTAGGCGAGCTCGGGGGAATATTCTCTTTCCCCCGTCGGGACTTGTTGACTCCTTTCGCCTTGGGTTTCCCCTTCGGCTGGGGCGGCGTATTGGACTTGGCCAATGCTGCCCGTGCTTGAGACCGTGTGTAGGGTCTTTCGGCAGTGTCTCCTACGAGCCCTAGAGCTCTGAGATCATTGCCCAACAAGACCTTTCCCGGGACGTTTCTCTGAATGCTCACTGGAATCCTAACTGCTGTACCATTTAAAGTTAGATTAACAGGGATCACGGGAAACATACGGAGGGGGCCGTCAGCCAACTTAGTGGGCATCAGAGTAGCTCTGGCAACTTCCTCTGAGTCTACCAAGGTAGAATCCACTACAGTTCGACTGCACCCACTATCCCTAAGAGCTGGAGTATCCACTCCATTGATCAGCACACTGTCTTTAAAGTAGTGCTTGGTATTATCCGGAATCCTAGCATACGCCTCTGCGACTTTAGGCTCCCAGGAACCCAGGGACACTAAAACTACCTCAGCCTCTATTCCGCTGGGAAATGAGTCTGAGGAGAAGGATGCTCCTGTAATCTCTTCTTCCTCGTAGGAGGAGAAGGCCAGATTAGCGGAGTGGACCCCCAAAGGTCTAACCTTACAACGGGGATCCCCCTTCACATGGTCAGTTGCTCCACAAGAAAAACAAGCCCCATTGGGTCTGTTTACGTAGGGAGGCTTATTATAACCAGAGTTCTGTTTCGGAGGCGAACCTCCACTACCCTGTGAGTTCTCGGATGGCTTACCCTTATTTTTCTTTTTGTGGCCCTTATGGGAAGATGATTTAGCAGATTCCCCACCCTCCATATCTTTGGTCTTTTTCCCTTCCTCCTGCTTACCAGGATGAGTTTTGTCCTTATGGGACACTCGATGTGACACCCATAAGTCTGCTGCAATGGCCAGCTTCTTAGGATCTATCTCCTTCGAATCGGCCAAATGCTGCTTAAGCTCCGGGGAAGAAGAAGCAAAAATGTGTTCCAGCATGACCAGATTGATCATGCCTTCGAAGGTAGAAACCTTATAACCTTCAACCCAGCCAGTCAAG
The DNA here is from genome assembly GCF_040938575.1 of Ambystoma mexicanum. Taxonomy (NCBI): domain Eukaryota; kingdom Metazoa; phylum Chordata; class Amphibia; order Caudata; family Ambystomatidae; genus Ambystoma; species Ambystoma mexicanum. The sequence goes on along the minus strand of NC_090932.1, from coordinate 571,299,432 downwards.
TTTTTCAGGGACTCAGCTACATACGACACCCAAGTACCACCTTCCTTTTTCTTATACTCTCTAAACCTTTTTAAATATTGGGTCGGAGTCTTCCCAAACTTTAAAATGAGAGTCTGCTTCAACATTGCAAAATCAGCGCGCTCAGCCTTCGACATTTCCATAATGGCACTGCAACCAGAATGGGGCAGTCTGCTGAGTAACCATGCAATCTTATCCGCATTATCAACCTCTTGAACCTCGCATGCATACTCAAACGCATTTAACCAGTCCATAATGTCATTTCGTTCCTCATACACACTGAGCAGATCTTTTGGAAACCGTGGATGAGAGGAAGCCCCAGAACCATGTCCAGGACCCTTGGACCCATTTGCGAACTGAAGCTTGGCCAGTTCCAACTGGTGATCCCTGTCTTTTTGTTTTTCTGCCTGGTCGATTTTCAGTTTGGCTATGCTGAATTCAAGCTCCTGCTGCCTAAACCGCAGCTCTTGCTTCTTGAATTCAAGCATAGCCTCCCCATCAACACTGGCAGAGGAAACGTTAGACATTACATCCTCCCTGTCCTCGTGGTCGTGATGGATCAGTGCAGCGGCAGAACCGTCGGTTCTGCCAGTGAGAGCAGCCCCACCACCTTCTGCACTGTCCTCGGAAGTTATAGCGTCAAGCTGCGCTTCTTGCCACGCCACGATTCTCTGGATCATTTCCAATTTAGTGCCTTGAGAGGAAACCCCTCTCTCCGCACACATCTTCTTCAATGTTTCAGATTTCGAAGCATTTAAGGTTAATAAAGTATTCGTTTCCATACTGTTGATAGGACTATGGCCTTTTTAACGTTATATTCAATACTTTACTGCGTGTCCTGGTTGGAATAACCTGAAATGCCTTAGTTCGAGCGCAACACTGGATACCTTCAGTCGTATCCCACCGCTGTACACCAATTTGTTAAGACGGATTTCTGAACTCTGTCCTGGTGGCGCAGAGGTTCAGAAGGCCAACCTAATTACTTGGAACAGGGTAACCTCTGGACAAGCCAGACCAATCAAGGTAGCGATCGCGGCGGTCAAGACTAGGTCTCAAGAGGGGTGAGGGTGACTGAAAGCCCGCAATGAGCACACAAAGCAAGAGCGCTTACAAACTACTCCAAACAGTTGTTTATATCAAAAATAGATACACATTTATTATAAGGCCTTGAAACTAATAACTACAGTAAAAGCAGCAATATACAACGATATTAAACCAACACATACACTATCCACCCAATATATATACAGAATACACAGTTTCACAGCATTAGCAGCACGAAATATGTTATCCACCTGCAGGGGAAGGAAAACAGGCAGTGCGAACCAATGCGAGTGATATGTCCGCCTTCTGAGGCCCCTAACTGGATGGTAGTCCAATCCCTACGAAGAGTGGAGCCTAGCGCTCAAAAGTACCTGCACACGCCGGTGCCAGTGGGCAGAAGGTGAACCTCTTCGGAGGACGTTGGACAGTTCTGTAGGGTGCCCTAATGAAGGAGAACACGGTCCGCGACTCTAGCGCAGCCTCCACTGTGAGGCAGAAGCAGGGCGCGAGTACGGACAAGGGGTGCTGTATTTACAGCGGGGAAAAGCAAGGGGCACTGCAGGAGGGCGACCAGATCCTAGCTAATCTACTCACCGGTCCCCGAAGCAAGCAGGCCCGAGCTTCTCCTCGATAGATGCAGCTTCTGGCAGGTTCTGAAGAGCAGGGAACGTCTCGTCGTCGTGCAGAGTAAAAAGACGTCCCGATCGAAGAAACAAGCACAGTTTTGTCGCCACGGCAGGGCAACGGAACGGCCGGGTGTATTCAAGCCAAACGAGCACCGTTCACCTCTAGCTTAGGGTTGCTAAGCAAACGAAGCGTGTGAGCGTGCCCCGGACTCAGAATACCACCCAACCTGTCGGCGATTACAGAGCAGGACTCCTTAGTAAGCTGGTCAGTCAACTGGATGGCCCAGAGACACTTCCGAAGGCTTACGGCAGGAGTTGATGAAGGTGCCGGGAATAGCTGGTCCTGCTATTCCAATAGGTCGAAGCGCCAGTACAGGCCTTCTTGTTCGATCTTAGGTGGAAAGGGCTTCACCGGACGACAGCAATGAGGAGCAGAAGTTCTTCAGGGGGTCACCAGTGATTCCTCGGTCCAGCCTCGTGTTCGCAGGATACTTGGCTCCTGTATCCCTGGGTTCGTAAGAACTCAGGAGATCGACATGGCAGTGGTGTTTCCAGCTCCCTCTTATCCACGGTTCCCTTCGCGCCAAAACGGAGGGGAGCCAATGGGAGATCCGCTCATCAACACACATACCATACGTGGACCAATCACGGACCACAGTGGTCCCAGGCATTCACACCACCCTAGACTCTCTGGCACCCAGGATGTGTATTGGGACCAGACAGCCCAGCCCACATCCTGGGGGGCACTCAAACGACATGTAGAAGCCCGCGAAAGCAACCGTGTTTCGCGGGAAACTACATGCCCAAATAAGGAAGGCCCCGGGTCGCCTGACCCGGGGGAAGGTAAAGGGAGCAAGACGGACAGTGGACGAGACAAAGGAGCCTCGTGGTCCGGCCATTTTGGGTAGCCGGGCCACCCTTTTGTGTTCGCGGCAAAAAGGTGCTCAGAACGGCAAAAGGAGCTCAAAATAAACCAAATGATCGCTGCCACCAGCCCAGTCCCTGAATGACTTGCACCGATCCAAAAACCATCCTATAAGAGTGTCTAGGGTCTGTAGAAGGCTAGAGACCCAAGAGAGCTGTAACTTAGCTTACAGTGCCCTCTTGTGTCGTGTTGCACTAAAATGGCGACACGATAAAAGAAACTACGGGAAACAGCGTTCCCCGGTACTGACTGTCTTAAGGGCATGTCAGTTTCCCCGTAAGAAAGGAGCGAAAGCCCAGAGAAGTACAGCAGAAGGCTGCACTTCTCTGGCAAAGTCAAGAAAACAGGTTGAAAACAATAGCAAAAAGTTTAGGGGTTGCCACATGGAAGGAAAGTTCCCTACAATAACGAAATCTTTCCTAACATGCAACACGACACAAGAGGGCACTGTAAGTTAAGTTACAGCTCTCTTGGGTCTCTAGCCTTCTACAGGCCCTAGATACTCGTTTAGGATTGTGTGTGATCGGCACAAGTGATTCAGTGACGGGGCTGGTGGCAGCGATCGTTTTGTATTTTTTGAGCTCCTTTTGGCATTCTGAGCACGTTTTTGCCCTGAACCCAAAATGGTGGCCTGGCTCCCAAAATGGCCAGACCACGAGGCTCCTTTGTCCTGTCCGCTGTCCGTCTTGCTCCCTTCACCTTCCCCGGGTCCAGGTGACCCGGGGCCTTCCTTATTTGGGCATGTACTTTCCCGCGAAACACAGATGCTTTCGCGGGCTTCTACATGCCGTGTGTGTGCCTCCAGGGTGTGGGCTGGGATGTCTGGTCCCAATACACATCCTGGGTGCCAGAGAGTCTAGGGTGGTGTGAATGCCTGGGACCACCGTGGTCCGTGATTGGTCCACGTATGGTGTGTGTGTTAATGGGCGGCTCTCCCATTGGGTCCCCTCCGTTTTGGCGCGAAGGGCACCGTGGATAAGAGGGGGCTGCAAACACCACTACCATGTCGATCTCCTGAGTTCTTACGAACGAAGGAATACAGGAGCCAAGTATCCTGTAACCAGAGGCTGGACCGAGGAATCGCTGGTGACCCGCTGAAGGAATCCTCCTTTGCACTGCTGTCGTCCTGTGAAACCCTTTCCTCCTTGCATCGAACCAGAAGGCCTGTATTGGTGCTTCGACCTATTGGAATAGCAGGAACAGCTATTCCCGGCATCTTCATCAACTCCTAGCAGTAAGCCTTCGGAAGTGTCTCTGGGCCATCCAGTTGACTGACCAGCTTACAAGGGAGTCCTGCTCTGTAACCGCCGTCAGGTTGTGCCGTATCTCGAGTCCTTGTCACTCTCCCACGCTTAGTACACTTGGCGTTCCCAAGTCTGAAGGGAGGAGTGTACTTTTGATTCAGATACGCACGGCCGCTCTGTTGTCCTGCTGCGGCAACAAAACTGTGCTGGTTTCGTCGATTGGGACGTCTTTTTGATCTACACGACTGGAAAGCGTTCCCTGCTCGTCTGAACCCGCCAGCTGCTGAAACTACAGTGGAGAAGCCTGGGTCTGCTTGCTTCGGGGACCGGTGAGTAGATTAGCTAGGATCTGGTCGCCCTCCTGCAGTTGCCCATTGCTTTTCCCTGCTGTGTAAAAACAGCTCCCTTTTCGTCCGTACTCGCGTTTTTGCTTCTGCTCGCTGTGGAGGCTGCGCTTGAGTCACGGAACCTGTTCTTCTTCTGTGTGCACTAACCCGAACTGCCTGACTTCCTCCGAAGAGCTTCTCCTTTGCCCGTGGGCACCAGCACTTGCAGGTACTTTGAGCACAAGGCTCCACTCTTCTCAGGGATCGGACTTCCATCTAGTTAGGTGCCTCTGAAGGCGAACTGACTCGAAAGCATTATCGCACTGCCTGTTTTCTTCCCTTTCAGGTGGACTGCATATTTCGTGCTTTAAACGCTTGCGACTGTGTATTTGTATATATATTGTGTTGATTTGGTATGTGTTGGCTTAATATTGTTATAGAGTGATTTTCTTGCTACGGTCATTGTTTTAAAGGCCTTGAAATAAATGTGTTTATATTTTTGATATAACACCTGCTTGGAGTAGTTTGTTAGCGCTCTTGCTTTGTGTGCTCATTGCGGGCTTTCAGTCACCCTCACCCCTCTTGAGACCTAGTCTTGACCGCCGCGATCGCTACCTTGATTGGTCTGGCTTGTCCAGAGGTTACCCTGTTCCAAGTAATTAGGTTGGCCTTCTGAACTTCTGCGCCACCAGGACAGAGTTCAGAAATCCGTCTTAACAACATCTCATGCTAAAGGAAGGATCTCAGGTTTGGTAGAAGCATTGAGATATCACATCTCATGCTATAGGAAGGGTCTCAGGATTGGAATGGGAAGGACTTAGATATCACATATCATGCTATAGGGAGGGTCTCAGTTTTGATATTAGAAGCATTGAGATATCACATCTCATGCTATTCGAAGTGTCTCAGGATTGGAATGGGAAGGAGCTGGATATCACATCTCATGCTAAAGGAAGGGTCTCAGGTTTGGAATGGGAAGGAGTTGGATATCACATCTCATGTTATAGGAAGGGTCTCAGGTTTGGTATAAGCATTGAGATATCACATCTCTGCTATCGGAAGTGTCTCAGGATTGGAATGGGAAGGAGTTGGATATCCCATCTCATGTTATAGGACGGGTCTCAGGTTTGTTATTAGAATCATTGAGATATCATATTGCATGCTGTAGGAAGGGTCTAATGATTGGAATGGGAAGGACTTGGATATCACATCTCATGCTATAGATAGGCTCTCAGGTTTGGAAAGGGAAGGAGTTGGATATCACATTTCATGTTAGAGGAAGGATCTCAGGTTCGGTATTAGAGGCATTGAGATATCACATCTCATGCTATAGGAAGGGTCTCAGGATTGGAATGGGAAGGAGTTGGGTATCACATCTCATGCTATAGGAAGGGTCTCAGGTTTGGTATAAGCATTGAGATTTCACATCTCATGCTATAGGAAGGGTCTCAGGATTGGAATGGGAAGGAGTTGGATATCACATCTCATGTTATAGGAAGGATCTCAGGTTTGGTATAAGCATTGAGATATCACATCTCTGCTATCGGAAGGGTCTCGGGATTGGAATGGGAAGGAGTTGGATATCCCATCTCATGTTATAGGAAGAGTCTCAGGTTTGGTATTAGAAGCATTGAGATATCACATCTCATGCTATAGGAAGTGTCTCAGGATTGGAATGGGAAGGACTTGGATATCACTACTCATGCTATAGGGAGGGTCTCAAGTTTGATATTAGAAGCATTGAGATATCACATCTCATGCTATAGGAAGGGTCTCAGGATTGGAATGGGAAGGAGTTGGATATCACATCTCATGCTATAGGAAGGGTCTCACGTTTGGTATAAGCAGTGAGATATCACATCTCATGCTATAGGAAGGGTCTCAGGATTGGAATGGGAAGGAATTGGATATCACATCTCATGTTATAGGAAGGATATCAGGTTTGGTATAAGCATTGAGATATCACATCTCTGCTATCTGAAGGGTCTCAGGATTGGAATGGGAAGGAGTTGGATATTCCCATCTCATGTTATAGGAAGGGTCTCAGGTTTGGTATTAGAAGCATTGAGATATCACATCTCATGCTGTATGAAGGGTCTCAGGGTTGGAATGGGAAGGAGTTGGATATCACATCTCATGCTAAAGGGAGGGTCTCAGGTTTGGAAGGGGAAGGATTTGGATATCACATCTCATGTTATAGGAAGGATCACAGGTTTGGTATTAGAAGCATTGAGATATCACATCTCATGCTATCGGAAGGGTCTCAGGATTGGAATGGGAAGGAGTTGGATATCACATCTCATGCTATAGGAAGGGTCTCAGGTTTGGAACGGGAAGGAGTTGGATATCACATCTCATGTTATAGGAAGAGTCTGAGGTTTGGTATAAGCATTGAGATATCACATCTCTGCTATCGGAGGTGTCTCAGGATTGGGATGGGAAGGAGTTGGATATTACATCTCATGCTATAGGAAGGGTATCAGGTATGGAACGGGAAGGAGTTGGATATCCCATCTCATGTTATAGGACGGGTCTCAGGTTTGGTATTAGAAGCATTGAGATATCACATCGCATGCTGTAGGTAGGATCTCAGGTTTGGAATGGGAAGGAATTGGATATCACATCTCATGTCATAGGAAGTATCTCAGGTTTGGTATTAGAAGCATTGAGATATCACATCTCATGCTATAGGAATGGTCTCAGGATTGGAATGGGTAGGAGTTGGATATTACATTCTTGCTATAGGAAGGGTCTCATGTTTGGAATGGGAAGGAGTTGGATATCACATATGCTATAGGAAGGGTCTCAGGTTTGGAACGGGAAGGAGTTGGATATCACATCTCATGTTATAGGAAGGGTCTCAGGTTTGGTATAAGCATTGAGATATCACATCTCTGCTATCGGAGGTGGCTCAGGATTGGAATGGGAAGGAGTTGGTTATCCCATCTCATGTTATAGGACGGGTCTCTGGTTTGGTATTAGAATCATTGAGATATCACATCGCATGCTGTAGGAAGGGTCTAAGGATTGGAATGGGATGGACTTGGATATCACATCTCATGCTATAGGTAGGCTCTCAGGTTTGGTATAAGCATTTAGATATCACATCTCATGCTATAGGAAGGGTCTCGGGATTGGAATGGGAAGGATTTGGATATCACATCTCATGCTATAGGAAGGGTCTCAGGTTTGGTATAAGCATTGAGATATCACTTCTCATGCTATAGGAAGTGTCTCAGGATTGGAATGGGAAGGAGTTGGATATCACATCTCATGTTATAGGAAGGATCTCAGGTTTGGTATTAGAAGCATTGAGACATCACATCTCATGCTATAGGAAGGGTCTCAGGATTGGAATGGGAAGGAGTTGGATATCACATCTCATGCTAAAGGGAGGGTCTCAGGTTTGGAAGGGGAAGGATTTGGATATTACATCTTGTGTTATAGGAATGATCTCAGGTTTGGTATTAGAAGCATTGAGATATCACATCTCATGCTATCGGAAGGATCTCAGGATTGGAATGGGAAGGAGTTCGATATCACATCTCATGCTATAGGAAGGGTCTCAGGATTGGAATGGGAAGGAGTTTTATATGACATCTCATGCCATAGGAAGGATCTCAGTTTTGGTTTTAGAAGCATTGAGACATCACATCTCATGTTATAGGAAGGGTCTCAGGATTGGAATGGGAAGGAGTTGGATATCACATCTCATGCTATAGGAAGGGTCTCAGGTTTGGTATAAGCATTGAGATATCACATCTCATGCTATAGGAAGTGTTAAGACGGATTTCTGAACTCTGTCCTGGTGGCGCAGAGGTTCAGAAGGCCAACCTAATTACTTGGAACAGGGTAACCTCTGGACAAGCCAGACCAATCAAGGTAGCGATCGCGGCGGTCAAGACTAGGTCTCAAGAGGGGTGAGGGTGACTGAAAGCCCGCAATGAGCACACAAAGCAAGAGCGCTTACAAACTACTCCAAACAGTTGTTTATATCAAAAATAGATACACATTTATTATAAGGCCTTGAAACTAATAACCACAGTAAAAGCAGCAATATACAACGATATTAAACCAACACATACACTATCCACCCAATATATATACAGAATACACAGTTTCACAGCATTAGCAGCACGAAATATGTTATCCACCTGTAGGGGAAGGAAAACAGGCAGTGCGAACCAATGCGAGTGATATGTCCGCCTTCTGAGGCCCCTAACTGGATGGTAGTCCAATCCCTACGAAGAGTGGAGCCTAGCGCTCAAAAGTACCTGCACACGCCGGTGCCAATGGGCAGAAGGTGAAGCTCTTCGGAGGACGTTGAACAGCTCTGTAGGGAGCTCTAATGAAGGAGAACACGGTCCGCGACTCTAGCGCAGCCTCCACTGTGAGGCAGAAGCAGGGCGCGAGTACGGACAAGGGGTGCTGTATTTACAGCGGGGAAAAGCAAGAGGCACTGCAGGAGGGCGACCAGATCCTAGCTAATCTACTCACCGGTCCCCGAAGCAAGCAGGCCCGAGCTCCTCCTCGATAGATGCAGCTTCTGGCAGGTTCTGAAGAGCAGGGAACGTCTCGTCGTCGTGCAGAGTAAAAAGACGTCCCGATCGAAGAAACAAGCACAGTTTTGTCGCCACAGCAGGGCAACGGAACGGCCGGGTGTATTCAAGCCAAACGAGCACTGCTCACCTCTAGCTTAGGACTGCTAAGCAAACGAAGCGTGTGAGCATGCCCCGGACTCAGAATACCACCCAACCTGTCGGCGATTACAGAGCAGGCCTCCTTAGTAAGCTGGTCAGTCAACTGGATGGCCCAGAGACACTTCCGAAGGCTTACAGCAGGAGTTGATGAAGGTGCCGGGAATAGCTGGTCCTGCTATTCCAATAGGTCGAAGCGCCAGTACAGGCCTTCTTGTTCGATCTTAGGTGGAAAGGGCTTCACCGGACGACAGCAATGAGGAGCAGAAGTTCTTCAGGGGGTCACCCGTGATTCCTCGGTCCAGCCTCGTGTTCGCAGGATACTTGGCTCCTGTATCCCTGGGTTCGTAAGAACTCAGGAGATCGACATGGTAGTGGTGTTTCCAGCTCCCTCTTATCCACGGTTCCCTTCGCGCCAAAACGGAGGGGAGCCAATGGGAGATCCGCTCATCAACACACATACCATACGTGGACCAATCACGGACCACAGTGGTCCCAGGCATTCACACCACCCTAGACTCTCTGGCACCCAGGATGTGTATTGGGACCAGACAGCCCAGCCCACATCCTGGGGGCACTCAAACGACATGTAGAAGCCCGCGAAAGCAACCGTGTTTCGCGGGAAACTACATGCCCAAATAAGGAAGGCCCCGGGTCGCCTGACCCGGGGGAAGGTAAAGGGAGCAAGACGGACAGTGGACGAGACAAAGGAGCCTCGTGGTCCGGCCATTTTGGGTAGCCGGGCCACCCTTTTGTGTTTGCGGCAAAAAGGTGCTCAGAACGGCAAAAGGAGCTCAAAATAAACCAAATGATCGCTGCCACCAGCCCAGTCCCTGAATGACTTGCACCGATCCAAAAACCATCCTATAAGAGTGTCTAGGGTCTGTAGAAGGCTAGAGACCCAAGAGAGCTGTAACTTAGCTTACAGTGCCCTCTTGTGTCGTGTTGCACTAAAATGGCGACACGATAAAAGAAACTACGGGAAACAGCGTTCCCCGGTACTGACTGTCTTAAGGGCATGTCAGTTTCCCCGTAAGAAAGGAGCGAAAGCCCAGAGGAGTACAGCAGAAGGCTGCACTTCTCTGGCAAAGTCAAGAAAACAGGTTGAAAACAATAGCAAAAAGTTTAGGGGTTGCCACATGGAAGGAAAGTTCCCTACAATAACGAAATCTTTCCTAACACTCGCCCCTCCCAGACTATGGACAGGGGGAACTAATCCACCCCTGGATGAGTCTCTTGTTCAGGTCGGTAAAACATTCTGGACAACCCATCAGCATTGCTATGTTGGACACCTGGCCTATGCTCAATAGTGAAGTCGAAGCCTTGTAGACTTATGGACCACCTAAGCAACTTTGGATTCTCCCCCTTCATGTTCATTAGCCACTTTAACGGCTTATGGTCAGTCTGCACAGTGAAGTGGGTCCCATAGAGGTAGGGCCGCAGCTTCCTTAGGGCCCACACAACAGAGAAACATTCTTTCTCTACCGTGGACCATCTGAGCTCTCTGTCCTTAAGCTGGCGACTAATAAAACCGATAGGGTGTTCCTTACCCTTCTCATCTACTTGTGATAGTACAGCTCCTATCCCAGTGTCAGAGGCATCCGTCTGCACGATAAAAGGTCTTTGATAATCAGGGGCCCTGAGCACAGGGGCCTGGCACAAGGAGTCTTTCAAGCCATTGAAGGCCTTCTCACACTCGTCAGTCCAAGTTACCTTCTTGGGTTTCTTCGGAGTTGTGAGGGCAGTCAGAGGAGCAGCTATGGTGCCATAGTCTGCCATAAAATTGCGGTAATAACCCGTGAGTCCTAAGAAGGCTCTCACTTGGGTTTGTGTAGTGGGGGTAGGCCAGTCTTGTACTGCTTGTACTTTACTGGGGAGAGGCTGTATCCTTCCTCCACCTACTTCATGCCCAAGGTAAACCACTGAGCCTTGTCCAATCTGGCATTTACTCGCCTTTATGGTCAAGTGGGCTTTCTGAAGAGCCTGGAGCACAATCCCGAGGTGTTTCACATGGTCTTCCCAGGTGGCACTGAAAACTGCTATATCGTCCAGATATGCAAGACAGAATTCGTCCAACCCATTCAACACATGATTCACAAGCCTCTGGAAAGTGGCAGGTGCATTCTTCAATCCGAACGGCATTACCCGGAATTGGTAAAGCCCGTCGGGAGTTGAAAATGCTGTCTTCTCCTTGGCATGTTCTGCTAAAGCTATTTGCCAATAGCCCGCAGTCAGGTCAAACGTGCTGAGGTACTTGGAGGCACCCAAGGTATCCACCAGCTCGTCAGTTCGAGGCAAGGGGTGAGCGTCTGTCTTGGTGACAGCATTCAGAGCCCTGTAATCCACGCAGAACCTCAATTCAGAAGTGCCTGCTTTTGGAACCAGAACCACAGGACTGGACCAAGGACTACTAGAGGGTTCAATCACCCCAAGGTCTAACATCTTGTTGACCTCGGTCTTAATATAAGACCGTACTTTATCCGACATCCTGTATCCCCTACTTTTGGTAGGTACACTGTCTCCTGTGTCAATGTTATGTTTGCACCAAGGTGTCAAACCAGGCGACTGTGAAAACAGGGGGGAAAACTGCCTAAGCAAACTTTTCACCTCAGCCTGCTGATCAGAAGTCAGGTGAGGGGCCACTCGGACACCCTCAACGGAGCTATCTGAAGGACCGCTTTGGAACAGGTCGGGAAGAGGTTCTGACTCCTCTTCCTCAACGTCTGACGCCAGTAGCAGTGCTGCGATTTCGACTCTTGGGACGAAAGCCTTCAGCCTATTTACGTGGAACACTTTTGGAGCCTGTCCAGGCCTTCCAAGGTCCACTAAATAGTTCACCTCACCCAGGGGCTCCACCACTGTGTAAGGGCCTGACCATTTGTCCTGTAAAGCGCGAGGCCTTATAGGGTTCATGATCAGGACTTGCTGACCAGGGGTAAAGTGAATTAAGGAAGCTTTCTGGTCGTACCAATGTTTCACCAGCGCTTGTCCGGCCTTCAACTTTTCACTAGCCAAGCCCATCAGGAGTACCATCCGTTTTCTGAGCCCTAGCACATAGTCAACTACATTGGTAGTAACAGGGGGAGTGGGCATCTCCCATCCCTCTTTGACGATGGCTAAGGGTCCCCGTACGGGATGACCGAACAGAAGTTCGAAGGGGCTGAAGCCAACACCCTCCTGTGGTACCTCTCTGTAGGCAAACAACAAGCATGGTAAAAGAAGGTCCCATTTCCTCCTCTGGGGCTCCTCCAGAGCCCCAATCATGCTCTTTAACGTTCTGTTGAAACGTTCCACCAGACCATTGGTCTGGGGGTGATATGCAGAAGAGAACTTGTAGGTGACCCCACATTCTTTCCACATAGCCTGCATATACTTCGACATAAAGTTGCTGCCACGATCTGACACAACTTCTTTAGGGAAGCCAACCCTAGTAAATATGCCGAGTAAAGCTTTTGCAACTGACTTGGCAGTTACAGTCTTTAATGGGATGGCCTCAGGATACCTGGTTGCATGGTCGACCAGCACCAGGATAAACCTATTGCCTGAGGATGTTTGCGGGTCAAGGGGACCAACGATGTCGATCCCTACCCTTTCAAATGGTACCCCCACAACTGGGAGCGGTACCAACGGAGCTTGGATTGTCGCGCCAACCTTACCAGACAACTGGCAGGAGGCACAACTCCTGCAGTGACTTTCTACTTGCACCCCCATCTTGGGCCAGTAGAAGTGCATAGATAACCTTTGCTTGGTCCTCTTCATTCCAAGGTGACCAGCAAGGGGAACTTCATGCGCCAACTGCAGGAGGAAGGGTCTAACAGAAAGGGGAACCACCAACCTCCTATGGTCTCCTTCTGTAGACTCTGTGGGCTCACTGTACAGGAGTCCACCTTCCCAATAAATCCGATGCTTCCCAGGAGGTTCACCCTCAAGCTGGGAGCAGGCCTGTCTCCTTAGGCCTTCCAGAGATGGGCACTCACGTTGGCCCTTACTGAAGTCGTCCCTATCAGGACCTCCTTCAACTAACAAGTCTTTTAGTTCAGGATGGTCGTTGGGGTCGAACACTTCAGGCATCGCCACCTCCTCGTCAGGCTCGGGCGATTGACCAACTCCCTCCACCGCAGTGGTAGGCGAGTTCGGGGGAATATTCTCTTTCCCCCGTCGGGACTTGTTGACTCCTTTCGCCTTGGGTTTCCCCTTCGGCTGGGGCGGCGTATTGGACTTGGCCAATGCTGCCCGTGCTTGAGACCGTGTGTAGGGTCTTTCGGCAGTGTCTCCTACGAGCCCTAGAGCTCTGAGATCATTGCCCAACAAGACCTTTCCCGGGACGTTTCTCTGAATGCTCACTGGAATCCTAACTGCTGTACCATTTAAAGTTAGATTAACAGGGATCACGGGAAACATACGGAGGGGGCCGTCAGCCAACTTAGTGGGCATCAGAGTAGCTCTGGCAACTTCCTCTGAGTCTACCAAGGTAGAATCCACTACAGTTCGACTGCACCCACTATCCCTAAGAGCTGGAGTATCCACTCCATTGATCAGCACACTGTCTTTAAAGTAGTGCTTGGTATTATCCGGAATCCTAGCATACGCCTCTGCGACTTTAGGCTCCCAGGAACCCAGGGACACTAAAACTACCTCAGCCTCTATTCCGCTGGGAAATGAGTCTGAGGAGAAGGATGCTCCTGTAATCTCTTCTTCCTCGTAGGAGGAGAAGGCCAGATTAGCGGAGTGGACCCCCAAAGGTCTAACCTTACAACGGGGATCCCCTTCACATGGTCAGTTGCTCCACAAGAAAAACAAGCCCCATTGGGTCTGTTTACGTAGGGAGGCTTATTATAACCAGAGTTCTGTTTCGGAGGCGAACCTCCACTACCCTGTGAGTTCTCGGATGGCTTACCCTTATTTTTCTTTTTGTGGCCCTTATGGGAAGAAGATTTAGCAGATTCCCCACCCTCCACATCTTTGGACTTTTTCCCTTCTTCCTGCTTACCAGGATGAGTTTTGTCCTTATGGGACACTCGATGTGACACCCATAAATCTGCTGCAATGGCCAGCTTCTTAGGATCTATCTCCTTCGAATCGGCCAAATGCTGCTTAAGCTCCGGGGAAGAAGAAGCAAAAATGTGTTCCAGCATGACCAGATTGATCATGCCTTCGAAGGTAGAAACCTTATAACCTTCAACCCAGCCAGTCAAGTTTTTCAGGGACTCAGCTACATACGACACCCAAGTACCACCTTCCTTTTTCTTATACTCTCTAAACCTTTTCAAATATTGGGTCGGAGTCTTCCCAAACTTTAAAATGAGAGTCTGCTTCAACATTGCAAAATCAGCGCGCTCAGCCTTCGACATTTCCATAATGGCACTGCAACCAGAATGGGGCAGTCTGCTGAGTAACCATGCAATCTTATCCGCATTATCAACCTCCTGAACCTCGCATGCATACTCAAACGCATTTAACCAGTCCATAATGTCATTTCGTTCCTCATACACACTGAGCAGATCTTTTGGAAACCGTGGATGAGAGGAAGCCCCAGAACCATGTCCAGGACCCTTGGACCCATTTGCGAACTGAAGCTTGGCCAGTTCCAACTGGTGATCCCTGTCTTTTTGTTTTTCTGCCTGGTCGATTTTCAGTTTGGCTATGCTGAATTCAAGCTCCTGCTGCCTAAACCGCAGCTCTTGCTTCTTGAATTCAAGCATAGCCTCCCCATCAACACTGGCAGAGGAAACGTTAGACATTACATCCTCCCTGTCCTCGTGGTCGTGATGGATCAGTGCAGCGGCAGAACCGTCGGTTCTGCCAGTGAGAGCAGCCCCACCACCTTCTGCACTGTCCTCGGAAGTTATAGCGTCAAGCTGCGCTTCTTGCCACGCCACGATTCTCTGGATCATTTCCAATTTAGTGCCTTGAGAGGAAACCCCTCTCTCCGCACACATCTTCTTCAATGTTTCAGATTTCGAAGCATTTAAGGTTAATAAAGTATTCGTTTCCATACTGTCGATAGGACTATGGCCTTTTTAACGTTATATTCAATACTTTACTGCGTGTCCTGGTTGGAATAACCTGAAAACGCCTTAGCTCGTGCGCAACACTGGATACCTTCAGTCGTATCCCACCGCTGCCACCAATTTGTTAAGACGGATTTCTGAACTCTGTCCTGGTGGCGCAGAGGTTCAGAAGGCCAACCTAATTACTTGGAACAGGGTAACCTCTGGACAAGCCAGACCAATCAAGGTAGCGATCGCGGCGGTCAAGACTAGGTCTCAAGAGGGGTGAGGGTGACTGAAAGCCCGCAATGAGCACACAAAGCAAGAGCGCTTACAAACTACTCCAAACAGTTGTTTATATCAAAAATAGATACACATTTATTATAAGGCCTTGAAACTAATAACCACAGTAAAAGCAGCAATATACAACGATATTAAACCAACACATACACTATCCACCCAATATATATACAGAATACACAGTTTCACAGCATTAGCAGCACGAAATATGTTATCCACCTGTAGGGGAAGGAAAACAGGCAGTGCGAACCAATGCGAGTGATATGTCCGCCTTCTGAGGCCCCTAACTGGATGGTAGTCCAATCCCTACGAAGAGTGGAGCCTAGCGCTCAAAAGTACCTGCACACGCCGGTGCCAATGGGCAGAAGGTGAAGCTCTTCGGAGGACGTTGAACAGCTCTGTAGGGAGCTCTAATGAAGGAGAACACGGTCCGCGACTCTAGCGCAGCCTCCACTGTGAGGCAGAAGCAGGGCGCGAGTACGGACAAGGGGTGCTGTATTTACAGCGGGGAAAAGCAAGAGGCACTGCAGGAGGGCGACCAGATCCTAGCTAATCTACTCACCGGTCCCCGAAGCAAGCAGGCCCGAGCTCCTCCTCGATAGATGCAGCTTCTGGCAGGTTCTGAAGAGCAGGGAACGTCTCGTCGTCGTGCAGAGTAAAAAGACGTCCCGATCGAAGAAACAAGCACAGTTTTGTCGCCACAGCAGGGCAACGGAACGGCCGGGTGTATTCAAGCCAAACGAGCACTGCTCACCTCTAGCTTAGGACTGCTAAGCAAACGAAGCGTGTGAGCATGCCCCGGACTCAGAATACCACCCAACCTGTCGGCGATTACAGAGCAGGCCTCCTTAGTAAGCTGGTCAGTCAACTGGATGGCCCAGAGACACTTCCGAAGGCTTACAGCAGGAGTTGATGAAGGTGCCGGGAATAGCTGGTCCTGCTATTCCAATAGGTCGAAGCGCCAGTACAGGCCTTCTTGTTCGATCTTAGGTGGAAAGGGCTTCACCGGACGACAGCAATGAGGAGCAGAAGTTCTTCAGGGGGTCACCCGTGATTCCTCGGTCCAGCCTCGTGTTCGCAGGATACTTGGCTCCTGTATCCCTGGGTTCGTAAGAACTCAGGAGATCGACATGGTAGTGGTGTTTCCAGCTCCCTCTTATCCACGGTTCCCTTCGCGCCAAAACGGAGGGGAGCCAATGGGAGATCCGCTCATCAACACACATACCATACGTGGACCAATCACGGACCACAGTGGTCCCAGGCATTCACACCACCCTAGACTCTCTGGCACCCAGGATGTGTATTGGGACCAGACAGCCCAGCCCACATCCTGGGGGCACTCAAACGACATGTAGAAGCCCGCGAAAGCAACCGTGTTTCGCGGGAAACTACATGCCCAAATAAGGAAGGCCCCGGGTCGCCTGACCCGGGGGAAGGTAAAGGGAGCAAGACGGACAGTGGACGAGACAAAGGAGCCTCGTGGTCCGGCCATTTTGGGTAGCCGGGCCACCCTTTTGTGTTCGCGGCAAAAAGGTGCTCAGAACGGCAAAAGGAGCTCAAAATAAACCAAATGATCGCTGCCACCAGCCCAGTCCCTGAATGACTTGCACCGATCCAAAAACCATCCTATAAGAGTGTCTAGGGTCTGTAGAAGGCTAGAGACCCAAGAGAGCTGTAACTTAGCTTACAGTGCCCTCTTGTGTCGTGTTGCACTAAAATGGCGACACGATAAAAGAAACTACGGGAAACAGCGTTCCCCGGTACTGACTGTCTTAAGGGCATGTCAGTTTCCCCGTAAGAAAGGAGCGAAAGCCCAGAGGAGTACAGCAGAAGGCTGCACTTCTCTGGCAAAGTCAAGAAAACAGGTTGAAAACAATAGCAAAAAGTTTAGGGGTTGCCACATGGAAGGAAAGTTCCCTACAATAACGAAATCTTTCCTAACAGGAAGGGTCTCAGGATTGGAATGGGAAGGAGTTGTATATGACATCTCATGCCACAGGAAGGGTCTCAGGTTTGGTATAAGCATTGAGATATCACATCTCTGCTATCGGAAGGGTCTCAGGATTGCAATGGGAAGGAGTTGGATATCCCATCTTATGTTATAGGAAGGGTCTCAGGTTTGGTATTAGAAGCATTGAGATATCACATCTCATGCTATAGGAAGGGTCTCAGGATTGGAATGGGAAGGACTTGGATATCACATCTCATGCTATAGGGAGGGTCTCACGTTTGGAAAGGGAAGGAGTTGGATATCACATTTCATGTTAGAGGTAGGATCTCAGGTTTTTTATTAGAGGCATTGAGATATCACATCTCATGCTATCAGAAGGGTCTCAGGATTGGAATGGGAAGGAGTTGGATATCACATCTCATGCTAAAGGGAGGGTCTCAGGAATGGAAGGGGAAGGATTTGGATATCACATCTCATGTTATAGGAAGGATCTCAGGTTTGGTATTAGAAGCATTGAGATATCACATCTCATGCTATCGGAAGGATCTCAGGTTTGGTATTAGAGGCATTGAGATATCACATCTCATGCTAAAGGGAGGGTCTCGGGTTTGGAAGGGAAAGGATTTGGATATCACATCTCTTGTTATAGGAAGGATCACAGGTTTGGTATTAGAAGCATTGAGATATCACATCTCATGCTATCGGAAGGGTCTCAGGATTGGAATGGGAAGGAGTTGGATATCACATCTCATGCTATAGGAAGGGTCTCAGGTTTGGAACGGGAAGGAGTTGGATATCACATCTCATGTTATAGGAAGAGTCTCAGGTTTGGTATAAGCATTGAGATATCACATCTCTGCTATCGGAGGTGTCTCAGGATTGGGATGGGAAGGAATTGGATATCACATCTCATGCTATAGGAAGGGTATCAGTTTTGGAACATGAAGGATTTGGATATCACATCTCATGTTATTGGACCGGTCTCAGGTTTGGTATTAGAAGCATTGAGATATCAAGTCTCATGGTATAGGACAGGAGTTTGATATCACATCTCATGCCATGGTATGGGTCTCAGGTTTTGTAGAAGCATTGGCATATCACATCTCATGCTATCGGAAGGGTATCAGGATTGGATTTGGAAGGAGTTGGATATCCCATCTCATGCTATAGGAAGGGTCTCAGGATTGGAATGGGAAGGACTTGGATATCACATCTCATGCTGTAGGAAGGCTCTCAGGTTTGGAAAGGGAAGGAGTTGGATATCACATTTCATGTTAGAGGTAGGATCTCAGGTTTGGTATTAGAGACATTGAGATATCACACCTCATGCTATCAGAAGTGTTAGGAAAGATTTCGTAATTGTAGGTAATTTTCCTTCCATGTGGCAACCCCTAAACTTTTTGCTGTTGTTTTTCACCTTGTTCTTGACTTTGCCAGAGAAGTGCAGCCTTCTGCTGCACTCCTCTGGGCTTTCGCTCCTTTTCTCATGGGGAAACTGACATGCCCTTAAGACAGTCAGTACCGGGGAACGCTGTTTCCCGTAGTTTCTTTTATCATGTTGCGGCTTTAGTGCAACATGACACAAGAGGGCACTGTAAGCTAAGTTACAGCTCTCTTGGGTCTCTAGCCTTCTACGGGCCCTAGATACTCGTTTAGGATTGTATCTGATCGGTGCAAGTAATTCAGGGACGGGAATGGTGGCAGCGATCGTTTTCTTGTGTTTTGAGCTCCTTTTGGCGTTCTAAGCGCATTTCTCGCGCTTAACCCAAAATGGTGGCCTGGCTCCCAAAATGGCCAGACCACGAGGCTCCTTTGTCCTGTCCGCTGACCGTCTTGCTCCCTTCACCTTTCCCAGGTCGAGCCGACCCGGGGCCTTCCTTATTTGGGCATGTACTTTCCCGCGAAACACGGATGCTTTTGCGGGCTTCTACATGTCGTGTGTGTGCCTCCAGGATGTGGGCTGGGATGTCTGGTCCCAATACACATCCTGGGTGCCAGAGAGTCTAGGGTGGTGTGAATGCCTGGGACCACCGTGGTCCGTGATTGGTCCACGAATGGTGTGAGTGTTGATGAGCGGATCTCCCATCGGGTCCCCTCCGTTTTGGCGCGAAGGGAACCGTGGATAAGAGGGGGCTGGAAACACTACTACCATGTCGATCTCCTGAGTTCTCACGAACGAAGGAATACAGGAGCCAAGTATCCTGCAACCAAGAGGCTGGACCGAGGAATCGCTGGTGACCCGCTGAAGGACTCCTCCTTTGCACTGCTGTCGTCCTGTGAAACCCTTTCCTCCTTTGATCGAACCAGAAGGCCTGTACTGGTGCTTCGACCTTTGGAATAGCAGGAACAGCTATTCTCGGCAACTTCAACATCTCCTGCCAGTAAGCCTTCGGAAGCGTCTCTGGGCCATCCAGTTGACTGACCAGCTTACACGGGAGTCCTGCTCTGTAACCGCCGCCAGGTTGTGTAGTATCTCGAGTCCTTGTCACTCTCCCACGCTTCGTACTCTTGGCGTTCCCAGGTCTGAAGGGAGGAGTGGACATTTGGCTCAGATACACACGGCCGCTCCGTTGCCCTGCTGCGGCAACAAACTGTGCAGGTTTCTTCGATTGGGACGTCTTTTTGCTCTACACGACGACGAGGCGTTCCCTGCTCTTCTGAACCTGCCAGCTGCTGAAACTGACGCGGAGAAGCCTGGGTCTGCTTGCATCGGGGACCGGTGAGTAGCATAGCTAGGATCTGGTCGCCCTCCTGCAGGAGCCCATTGCTTTTCCCCGCTGTGTAAAACAGCACCCTTGTCCGTACTCGCGCTCTGCTTCTGCCCACTGTGGAGGCTGCGCTTGAGTCGCGGAACTTGTTCTTCTTCTTTCGTGCACTAAACTGAACTGCCTGACTTCCTTCAAAGAGCTTCTCCTTTTGCCCGTTGGCACCAGCGCGTGCAGGTACTTTGAGCACAAGGCTCCACTCTTCGCAGGGCTCGGACTTCCATCTAGTTAGGTGCCTCTGAAGGCGAACTGAGTCTAAGCATTATATCGCACTGCCTGTTTTCCTTCCCTTTTAGGTGGACTACACATTTCGTGCCTATAACGCTTGCGACTGTCGTATTTGTATATATATTGTGTGGATATGGTATGTGTTGGTTTAATATTGTGATATTGTGATTTTCTCGCTACGGTCATTGTTTTAAAGGCCTTAAAATAAATGTGTATATATTTTTTATATAACAACTGTTTGGAGTAGTTTGTAAGTGATCTTGCTTTGTGGGCTCATTACGAGCTTTCAGTCACCCTCACCCCTCTTGAGACCTAGTCTTGCCCGCCGCGATCGCTACCTTGATTGGTCTGGCTCGTCTAGAGGTTACCCTGTTCCAAGTAACTAGGTTGGCCTTCTGAACTTCTGCGCCACCAGGACAGAGTTCAGAAATCCGTCTTAACAAGAAGGGTATCAGGATTGGAATGGGAAGGAGTTGGATATCACATCTCATGCTAAAGGGAGGGTCTCAGGTTTGGAAGGGGAAGGATTTGGATATCACATCTCATGTTATAGGAAGGATCTCAGGTTTGGTATTAGAAGCATTGAGATATCACATCTCATGCTATCGGAAGGATCTCAGGTTTGGTATTAAAAGCATTGAGATATCACATCTCATGCTATAGGAAGGGTCTCAGGATTGGAATGGGAAGGAGTTGGATATCACATCTCATGTTATAGGAAGGATCTCAGGTTTGGTATTAGAAGCATTGAGATATCACATCTCATGCTAAAGGAAGGGTCTCAGGATTGGAATGGGAAGGAGTTGGATATCACATCTCATGCTAAAGGAAGGTTCTCAGTTTTGGTAGAAGCATTGCGATATCACATCTCATGCTATAGGAAGGGTCTCAGGATTGGAATCGGAAGGAGTTGGATATCACATCTCATGCTATAGGAAGGGTCTCAGGTTTGGTATAAGCATTGAAATATCACATCTCTGCTATCGGAAGGGTCTCAAGATTGGAATGGGAAGGACTTAGACATCACATCTCATGCTATAGGGAGGGTCTCAGTTTTGATATCAGAAGCATTGAGATATCACATCTCATGCTATCGGAAGGGTCTCAGGATTGGAATGGGAGGAGCTGGATATCACATCTCATGCTAAAGGAAGGGTCTCAGGTTTGGAAGGGGAAGGATTTGGATATCACATCTCATGTTATAGGACGGGTCTCAGGTTTGGTATTAGAAGCATTGTGATATCACATCTCATGCTATAGGAAGTGTCTCAGGATTGGAATGGGAAGGAGTTGGATATCACATCTCATGCTATAGGAAGGGTTTCAGGTTTGGTAGAAGCATTCAGATATCACATCTCATGCTATGGGAAGAGTCTCAGGTTTGGGAAGGGAAGGATTTGGATTTCACATCTCATGTTATAGGATGGTTCTCATGTTTGGTTTTTGAAGCATTGAGATATCACATCTCATGCTATCGGAAGGGTCTCAGGTTTGGAATGGGAAGGAGTTGGATATCACATCTCATGTTATAGGAAGGATCTCAGGTTTGGTATTAGAAGCATTGAGATATCACATCTCATGCTATAGGAAGGGTCTCAGGATTGGAATGGCAAGGAGTTGGATATCACATCTCATGCTAAAGGAAGGGTCTCAGGTTTGATAGAAGCATTGAGATATCACATCTCATGCTATAGGAAGGAACTCAGGATTGGAATGGGAAGGAGTTGGATATCACATCTCATGCCATAGGAAGGGTTATCAGGTTTGGTATAAACATTGAGATATCACATCTCATGCTATAGGAAGGATCTCAGGTTTGGTATTAGAAGCATTGAGACATCACATCTCATGCTATAGGAAGGGTCTCAGGTTTGGTATAAGCATTGAGATATCACCACATCCCATGCTATAGGAAGGGTCTCAGGATTGGAATTGGAAGTTGTATATGACATCTCATGCCATAGGAAGGATCTCAGGTTTGGTATAAGCATTGAGATATCACATCTCTGCTATCGGAAGGGTATCAGGATTGGAATGGGAAGGAGTTGGATATCCCATCTCATGTTATAGGAAGAGTCTCAGGTTTGGTATTAGAAGCATTGAGACATCACATCTCATGCTATAGGAAGGGTCTCAGGATTGGAATGGGAAGGAGTTGGATATCCCATCTCATGTTATAGGAAGGGTCTCAAGTTTGATATTAGAAGCATTGAGATATCACATCTCATGATATCGGAAGGGTCTCAGGATTGGAATGGGAAGGAGTTGGATATCACATCTCATGATAAAGGAAGGGTCTCAGGATTGGAATGGGAAGGACTTGGATATCACATCTCATGCTATAGGAAGGCTCTCAGGTTTGGAAGGGGAAGGAGTTGGATACCACATTTCATGTTAGAGGTAGAATCGCAGGTTTGGAATTAGAGGCATTGAGATATCACATCTCATGCTATCAGAAGGGTCTCAGGATTGGGAAGGGAATGCATTGGATATCACATCTCATGCTAAAGGGAGGGTCTCAGATTTGGAAGGGGAAGGATTTGGATATCACATCTCATGTTATAGGAAGGATCTCAGGTTTGGTATTAGAAGCATTGAGATATCACTTCTCATGCTATCGGAAGGATCTCAGGTTTAGTATTAGAGGCATTGAAACATCACATCTCATGCTATCGGAAGGGTATCAGGATTGGATTTGGAAGTAGTTGGATATCCCATCTCATGCTATCTACCAAACCTGAGACCCTTCCTTTAGCATGAGATGTGATATCCAACTCCTTCCCATTCCAATCCTGAGACCCTTCCTATAGCATGAGATGTGATATCTCAATGCTTCTAATACCAAACCTGAGACCCTTCCTATAGCATGAGATGGGAAATGTGATATCCAACTCCTTCCCCTTCCAAACCTGAGAGCCTTCCTATAGCATGAGATGTGATATCCAACTCCTTCCCATTCCAATCCTGAGACCCTTATTATACCATGAGATGTCATATCTCAATGCTTCTAATACCAAACCTGAGACCCGTCCTAAAACATGAGATGTGAGATCCAAATCCTTCCCCTTCCAAACCTGAGACCCTTCCTTTAGCATGAGATGTGATATCCAAGTCCTTCCCATTCCAATCCTGAGACCCGTCCTATAGCATGAGATGTGATATCTCAATGCTTCTAATACCAAACCTGAGATCCTTCCGATAGCATGAGATGTGATATCTCAATGCTTCTAATACCAAACCTGAGATCCTTCCTATAACATGAGATGTGATATCCAAATCCTTTCCCTTCCAAACCTGAGACCCTCCCTTTAGCATGAGATGTGATATCCAACTCCTTCCCATTCCAATCCTGATACCCTTCTGATAGCATGAGATGTGATATCTCAATGCCTCTAATACCAAACCTGAGATCCTACCTCTAACATGAAATGTGATATCCAACTCCTTCCCTTTCCAAACCTGAGAGCATTCCTACAGCATGAGATGTGATATCCAAGTCCTTCCCATTCCAATCCTGAGACCCTTCCTATAACATGAGATGTGATATCCAACTCTTTCCCATTCCAACCTGAGACCCTTCCTATAGCATGAGATGGGATATCCAACTCCTTCCAAATCCAATCCTGATACCCTTCCGGTAGCATGAGATGTGATATCCCAATGCTTCTACAAAACCTGAGACCCATACCATGGCATGATGTGATATCAAACTCCCGTCCTATACCATGAGACTTGATATCTCAATGCTTCTAATACCAAACCTGAGACCGGTCCAATAACATGAGATGTGATATCCAAATCCTTCCCCTTCCAAACCTTAGACCCTTCCTTTATCATGAGATGCGATATCCAAGTCCTTCCCATTCCATTCCTGAGACCCTTCCTATAGCATGAGATGTGATATCTCAATGCTTCTAATACCAAACCTAAGACCCTTCCTATAACATGAGATGTGATATCCAAGTCCTTCCCATTCCAATCCTGAGACCCTTCCTATAGCATGAGATGTGATATCTCAATGCTTATACCAAACCTGAGACCCTTCCTATGGCATGAGATGTGATATCCAACTCCTTCCCATTCCAATCCTGAGACCCTTCTGATAGCATGAGATGTGATATCTCAATGCCTCTAATACCAAAACTGAGATCCTACCTCTACATGAAATGTGATATCCAACTCCTCCCCTTCCAACCCTGAGAGCCTTCCTATAGAATGAGATGTGATATCCAAGTCCTTCACATTCCAACCTTAGACCCTTCCTATAGCATGAGATGGGATATCCAACTCCTTCCAAATCCAATCCCGATACCCTTCTGATAGCATGAGATGTGATATCCCAATGCTTCTACAAAACCTGAAACCCATACCATGGCATGAGATGTGATATCAAACTCCTTCCCATTCCAATCCTGAGACCCTTCCTATAGTTTGAGATGTGATATACAACTCCTTCCCATTCCAATTCTGAGACCCGTCCTATACCATGAGACTTGATATCTCAATGCTTCTAATACCAAACCTGAGACCGGTCCTATAACATGAGATGTGATACCCAAATCCTTCCCCTTCCAAACCTTAGACCCTTCCTATAGCATGAGATGGGATATCTCAATGCTTATACCAAACCTGAGACCCTTCCTATAGCATGAGATGGGATATCCAACTCCTTCCCATTCCAATCCTGAGACCCTTCCGATAGCAGAGATGTGATATCTCAATGCTTATACCAAACCTGAGACCCTTCCTATGGCATGAGATGTCATATACAACTCCTTCCGATTCCAATCCTGAGACCCTTCCTATAGCATGAGATGGGATATCTCAATGCTTATACCAAACCTGAGACCCTTCCTATAGCATGAGATGTGATATCCAACTCCTTCCCATTCCAATCCTGAGACCCTTCCTATAGCAGGAGATGTGATATCTAAATGCTTCTAAAACCAAACATGAGAACCATCCTATAACATGAGATGTGAAATCCAAATCATTCCCTTTCCAAACCTGAGACCCTTCCTATAGCTTGAGATGTGTTATCAAACTCCTTCCCATTCAATGTGATATCCAATTCCTTCCCATTCCAATCCTGAGACCCTTCCTATACCATGAGATGTGATATTTCAATGCTTCTAATACCAAACCTGAGACCCGTCCTAAAACATGAGATGTGAGATCCAAATCCTTCCCCTTCCAAACCTGAGACCTTTCCTTTAGCATGAGATGTGATATCTAACTCCTTCCCATTCCAAACCTGAGACCGTTCCTATAGCTTGAGATGTTATATCTTAATGCTTCTAAAACCAAACCTGAGAACCATCCTATAACATGAGATGTGAAATCCAAATCCTTCCCTTTCCAAACCTGAGACCCTTCCTATAGCTTGAGATGTGATATCAAAATCTTTCCCATTCGTCCTGAGATAGCTTGAGATGTGACAGCCAACTCCTTCCCATTCCAATCCTGAGACCCTTCCTATACCATGAGATGTGATATCTCAATGCTTCTAATATCAAAACTGAGCCCCTCCCTGTAGCATGAGATGTGATATCTAAATCCTTCCCATTCCAATCCTGAGACCCTTCCGATAGCAGAGATGTGATATTTCAATGCTTATACCAAACCTGAGACCCTTCCTATAGCATGAGATGTGATATCCAACTCCTTCCGATTCCAATCCTGAGACCCTTCCTATAGCATGAGATGTGATATCGCAATGCTTCTACCAAAACTGAGACCCTTCCTTTAGCATGAGATGTGATATCCAACTCCTTCCCATTCCAATCCTGAGACCTTTCCTATAGCATGAGATGTGATATCTCAATGCTTCTAATACCAAACCTGAGATCCTTCCTGTTAGGAAAGATTTCGTTATTGTAGGGAACTTTCCTTCCATGTGGCAACCCCTAAACTTTTTGCTATTGTTTTCAACCTGTTTTCTTGACTTTGCCAGAGAAGTGCAGCCTTCTGCTGTACTCCTCTGGGCTTTCGCTCCTTTCTTACGGGGAAACTGACATGCCCTTAAGACAGTCAGTACCGGGGAACGCTGTTTCCCGTAGTTTCTTTTATCGTGTCGCCATTTTAGTGCAACACGACACAAGAGGGCACTGTAAGCTAAGTTACAGCTCTCTTGGGTCTCTAGCCTTCTACAGACCCTAGACACTCTTATAGGATGGTTTTTGGATCGGTGCAAGTCATTCAGGGACTGGGCTGGTGGCAGCGATCATTTGGTTTATTTTGAGCTCCTTTTGCCGTTCTGAGCACCTTTTTGCCGCGAACACAAAAGGGTGGCCCGGCTACCCAAAATGGCCGGACCACGAGGCTCCTTTGTCTCGTCCACTGTCCGTCTTGCTCCCTTTACCTTCCCCCGGGTCAGGCGACCCGGGGCCTTCCTTATTTGGGCATGTAGTTTCCCGCGAAACACGGTTGCTTTCGCGGGCTTCTACATGTCGTCTGAGTGCCCCCAGGATGTGGGCTGGGCTGTCTGGTCCCAATACACATCCTGGGTGCCAGAGAGTCTAGGGTGGTGTGAATGCCTGGGACCACTGTGGTCCGTGATTGGTCCACGTATGGTATGTGTGTTGATGAGCGGATCTCCCATTGGCTCCCCTCCGTTTTGGCGCGAAGGGAACCGTGGATAAGAGGGAGCTGGAAACACCACTACCATGTCGATCTCCTGAGTTCTTACGAACCCAGGGATACAGGAGCCAAGTATCCTGCGAACACGAGGCTGGACCGAGGAATCGCTGGTGACCCCCTGAAGAACTTCTGCTCCTCATTGCTGTCGTCCGGTGAAGCCCTTTCCACCTAAGATCGAACAAGAAGGCCTGTACTGGCGCTTCGACCTATTGGAATAGCAGGACCAGCTATTCCCGGCACCTTCATCAACTCCTGCTGTAAGCCTTCGGAAGTGTCTCTGGGCCATCCAGTTGACTGACCAGCTTACTAAGGAGGCCTGCTCTGTAATCGCCGACAGGTTGGGTGGTATTCTGAGTCCGGGGCATGCTCACACGCTTCGTTTGCTTAGCAGTCCTAAGCTAGAGGTGAGCAGTGCTCGTTTGGCTTGAATACACCCGGCCGTTCCGTTGCCCTGCTGTGGCGACAAAACTGTGCTTGTTTCTTCGATCGGGACGTCTTTTTACTCTGCACGACGACGAGACGTTCCCTGCTCTTCAGAACCTGCCAGAAGCTGCATCTATCGAGGAGAAGCTCGGGCCTGCTTGCTTCGGGGACCGGTGAGTAGATTAGCTAGGATCTGGTCGCCCTCCTGCAGTGCCCTTTGCTTTTCCCCGCTGTGAATACAGCACCCCTTGTCCGTACTCGCGCCCTGCTTCTGCCTCACAGTGGAGGCTGCGCTAGAGTCGCGGACCGTGTTCTCCTTCATTAGAGCTCCCTACAGAGCTGTTCAACGTCCTCCGAAGAGCTTCACCTTCTGCCCATTGGCACCGGCGTGTGCAGGTACTTTTGAGCGCTAGGCTCCACTCTTCGTAGGGATTGGACTACCATCCAGTTAGGGGCCTCAGAAGGCGGACATATCACTCGCATTGGTTCGCACTGCCTGTTTTCCTTCCCCTGCAGGTGGATAACATATTTCGTGCTGCTAATGCTGTGAAACTGTGTATTCTGTATATATATTGGGTGGATAGTGTATGTGTTGGTTTAATATCGTTGTATATTGCTGCTTTTACTGTAGTTATTAGTTTCAAGGCCTTATAATAAATGTGTATCTATTTTTGATATAAACAACTGTTTGGAGTAGTTTGTAAGCGCTCTTGCTTTGTGTGCTCACTGTGGGCTTTCAGTCACCCTCACCCCTCTTGAGACCTAGTCTTGACCGCCGCGATCGCTACCTTGATTGGTCTGGCTTGTCCAGAGGTTACCCTGTTCCAAGTAATTAGGTTGGCCTTCTGAACCTCTGCGCCACCAGGACAGAGTTCAGAAATCCGTCTTAACAAATTGGTGTACAGCGGTGGGATACGACTGAAGGTATCCAGTGTTGCGCACGAGCTAAGGCGTTTTCAGGTTATTCCAACCAGGACACGCAGTAAAGTATTGAATATAACGTTAAAAAGGCCATAGTCCTATCGACAGTATGGAAACGAATACTTTGTTAACCTTAAATGCTTCGAAATCTGAAACATTGAAGAAGATGTGTGCGGAGAGAGGGGTTTCCTCTCAAGGCACTAAATTGGAAATGATCCAGAGAATCGTGGCGTGGCAAGAAGCGCAGCTTGACGCTATAACTTCCGAGGACAGTGCAGAAGGTGGTGGGGCTGCTCTCACTGGCAGAACCGACGGTTCTGCCGCTGCACTGATCCATCACGACCACGAGGACAGGGAGGATGTAATGTCTAATGTTTCCTCTGCCAGTATTGATGGGGAGGCTATGCTTGAATTCAAGAAGCAAGAGCTGCGGTTTAGGCAGCAGGAGCTTGAATTCAGCATAGCCAAACTGAAAATCGACCAGGCAGAAAAACAAAAAGACAGGGATCACCAGTTGGAACTGGCCAAGCTTCAGTTCGCAAATGGGTCCAAGGGTCCTGGACATGGTTCTGGGGCTTCCTCTCATCCACGGTTTCCAAAAGATCTGCTCAGTGTGTATGAGGAACGAAATGACATTATGGACTGGTTGAATGCGTTTGAGTATATGCATGCGAGGTTCAAGAGGTTGATAATGCGGATAAGATTGCATGGTTACTCAGCAGACTGCCCCATTCTGGTTGCAGTGCCATTATGGAAATGTCGAAGGCTGAGCGCGCTGATTTTGCAATGTTGAAGCAGACTCTCATTTTAAAGTTTGGGAAGACTCCGACCCAATATTTGAAAAGGTTTAGAGAGTATAAGAAAAAGGAAGGTGGTACTTGGGTGTCGTATGTAGCTGAGTCCCTGAAAAACTTGACTGGCTGGGTTGAAGGTTATAAGGTTTCTACCTTCGAAGGCATGATCAATCTGGTCATGCTGGAACACATTTTTGCTTCTTCTTCCCCGGAGCTTAAGCAGCATTTGGCCGATTCGAAGGAGATAGATCCTAAGAAGCTGGCCATTGCAGCAGATTTATGGGTGTCACATCGAGTGTCCCATAAGGACAAAACTCATCCTGGTAAGCAGGAAGAAGGGAAAAAGTCCAAAGATGTGGAGGGTGGGGAATCTGCTAAATCTTCTTCCCATAAGGGCCACAAAAAGAAAAATAAGGGTAAGCCATCCGAGAACTCACAGGGTAGTGGAGGTTCGCCTCCGAAACAGAACTCTGGTTATAATAAGCCTCCCTACGTAAACAGACCCAATGGGGCTTGTTTTTCTTGTGGAGCAACTGACCATGTGAAGGGGGATCCCCGTTGTAAGGTTAGACCTTTGGGGGTCCACTCCGCTAATCTGGCCTTCTCCTCCTACGAGGAAGAAGAGATTACAGGAGCATCCTTCTCCTCAGACTCATTTCCCAGCGGAATAGAGGCTGAGGTAGTTTTAGTGTCCCTGGGTTCCTGGGAGCCTAAAGTCGCAGAGGCGTATGCTAGGATTCCGGATAATACCAAGCACTACTTTAAAGACAGTGTGCTGATCAATGGAGTGGATACTCCAGCTCTTAGGGATAGTGGGTGCAGTCGAACTGTAGTGGATTCTACCTTGGTAGACTCAGAGGAAGTTGCCAGAGCTACTCTGATGCCCACTAAGTTGGCTGACGGCCCCCTCCGTATGTTTCCCGTGATCCCTGTTAATCTAACTTTAAATGGTACAGCAGTTAGGATTCCAGTGAGCATTCAGAGAAACGTCCCGGGAAAGGTCTTGTTGGGCAATGATCTCAGAGCTCTAGGGCTCGTAGGAGACACTGCCGAAAGACCCTACACACGGTCTCAAGCACGGGCAGCATTGGCCAAGTCCAATACGCCGCCCCAGCCGAAGGGGAAACCCAAGGCGAAAGGAGTCAACAAGTCCCGACGGGGGAAAGAGAATATTCCCCCGAACTCGCCTACCACTGCGGTGGAGGGAGTTGGTCAATCGCCCGAGCCTGACGAGGAGGTGGCGATGCCTGAAGTGTTCGACCCCAACGACCATCCTGAACTAAAAGACTTGTTAGTTGAAGGAGGTCCTGATAGGGACGACTTCAGTAAGGGCCAACGTGAGTGCCCATCTCTGGAAGGCCTAAGGAGACAGGCCTGCTCCCAGCTTGAGGGTGAACCTCCTGGGAAGCATCGGATTTATTGGGAAGGTGGACTCCTGTACAGTGAGCCCACAGAGTCTACAGAAGGAGACCATAGGAGGTTGGTGGTTCCCCTTTCTGTTAGACCCTTCCTCCTGCAGTTGGCGCATGAAGTTCCCCTTGCTGGTCACCTTGGAATGAAGAGGACCAAGCAGAGGTTATCTATGCACTTCTACTGGCCCAAGATGGGGGTGCAAGTAGAAAGTCACTGCAGGAGTTGTGCCTCCTGCCAGTTGTCTGGTAAGGTTGGCGCGACAATCCAAGCTCCGTTGGTACCGCTCCCAGTTGTGGGGGTACCATTTGAAAGGGTAGGGATCGACATCGTTGGTCCCCTTGACCCGCAAACATCCTCAGGCAATAGGTTTATCCTGGTGCTGGTCGACCATGCAACCAGGTATCCTGAGGCCATCCCATTAAAGACTGTAACTGCCAAGTCAGTTGCAAAAGCTTTACTCGGCATATTTACTAGGGTTGGCTTCCCTAAAGAAGTTGTGTCAGATCGTGGCAGCAACTTTATGTCGAAGTATATGCAGGCTATGTGGAAAGAATGTGGGGTCACCTACAAGTTCTCTTCTGCATACCACCCCCAGACCAATGGTCTGGTGGAGCGTTTCAACAGAACGCTAAAGAGCATGATTGGGGCTCTGGAGGAGCCCCAGAGGAGGAAATGGGACCTTCTTTTACCATGCTTGTTGTTTGCCTACAGAGAGGTACCACAGGAGGGTGTTGGCTTCAGCCCCTTCGAACTTCTGTTCGGTCATCCCGTACGGGGACCCTTAGCCATCGTCAAAGAGGGATGGGAGATGCCCACTCCCCCTGTTACTACCAATGTAGTTGACTATGTGCTAGGGCTCAGAAAACGGATGGTACTCCTGATGGGCTTGGCTAGTGAAAAGTTGAAGGCAGGACAAGCGCTGGTGAAACATTGGTACGACCAGAAAGCTTCCTTAATTCACTTTACACCTGGTCAGCAAGTCCTGATCATGAACCCCATAAGGCCTCGCGCTTTACAGGACAAATGGTCAGGCCCTTACACAGTGGTGGAGCCCCTGGGTGAGGTGAACTATTTAGTGGACCTTGGAAGGCCTGGACAGGCTCCAAAAGTGTTCCACGTAAATAGGCTGAAGGCTTTCGTCCCAAGAGTCGAAATCGCAGCACTGCTACTGGCGTCAGACGTTGAGGAAGAGGAGTCAGAACCTCTTCCCGACCTGTTCCAAAGCGGTCCTTCAGATAGCTCCGTTGAGGGTGTCCGAGTGGCCCCTCACCTGACTTCTGATCAGCAGGCTGAGGTGAAAAGTTTGCTTAGGCAGTTTTCCCCCCTGTTTTCACAGTCGCCTGGTTTGACACCTTGGTGCAAACATAACATTGACACAGGAGACAGTGTACCTACCAAAAGTAGGGGATACAGGATGTCGGATAAAGTACGGTCTTATATTAAGACCGAGGTCAACAAGATGTTAGACCTTGGGGTGATTGAACCCTCTAGTAGTCCTTGGTCCAGTCCTGTGGTATTGGTTCCAAAGGCAGGCACTTCTGAATTGAGGTTCTGCGTGGATTACAGGGCTCTGAATGCTGTCACCAAGACAGACGCTCACCCCTTGCCTCGAACTGACGAGCTGGTGGATACCTTGGGTGCCTCCAAGTACCTCAGCACGTTTGACCTGACTGCGGGCTATTGGCAAATAGCTTTAGCAGAACATGCCAAGGAGAAGACAGCATTTTCAACTCCCGACGGGCTTTACCAATTCCGGGTAATGCCGTTCGGATTGAAGAATGCACCTGCCACTTTCCAGAGGCTTGTGAATCATGTGTTGAATGGGTTGGACGAATTCTGTCTTGCATATCTAGACGATATAGCAGTTTTCAGTGCCACCTGGGAAGACCATGTGAAACACCTCGGGATTGTGCTCCAGGCTCTTCAGAAAGCCCACTTGACCATAAAGGCGAGTAAATGCCAGATTGGACAAGGCTCAGTGGTTTACCTTGGGCATGAAGTAGGTGGAGGAAGGATACAGCCTCTCCCCAGTAAAGTACAAGCAGTACAAGACTGGCCTACCCCCACTACACAAACCCAAGTGAGAGCCTTCTTAGGACTCACGGGTTATTACCGCAATTTTATGGCAGACTATGGCACCATAGCTGCTCCTCTGACTGCCCTCACAACTCCGAAGAAACCCAAGAAGGTAACTTGGACTGACGAGTGTGAGAAGGCCTTCAATGGCTTGAAAGACTCCTTGTGCCAGGCCCCTGTGCTCAGGGCCCCTGATTATCAAAGACCTTTTATCGTGCAGACGGATGCCTCTGACACTGGGATAGGAGCTGTACTATCACAAGTAGATGAGAAGGGTAAGGAACACCCTATCGGTTTTATTAGTCGCCAGCTTAAGGACAGAGAGCTCAGATGGTCCACGGTAGAGAAAGAATGTTTCTCTGTTGTGTGGGCCCTAAGGAAGCTGCGGCCCTACCTCTATGGGACCCACTTCACTGTGCAGACTGACCATAAGCCGTTAAAGTGGCTAATGAACATGAAGGGGGAGAATCCAAAGTTGCTTAGGTGGTCCATAAGTCTACAAGGCTTCGACTTCACTATTGAGCATAGGCCAGGTGTCCAACATAGCAATGCTGATGGGTTGTCCAGAATGTTTTACCGACCTGAACAAGAGACTCATCCAGGGGTGGATTAGTTCCCCCTGTCCATAGTCTGGGAGGGGCGAGTGTTAGGAAAGATTTCGTTATTGTAGGGAACTTTCCTTCCATGTGGCAACCCCTAAACTTTTTGCTATTGTTTTCAACCTGTTTTCTTGACTTTGCCAGAGAAGTGCAGCCTTCTGCTGTACTCCTCTGGGCTTTCGCTCCTTTCTTACGGGGAAACTGACATGCCCTTAAGACAGTCAGTACCGGGGAACGCTGTTTCCCGTAGTTTCTTTTATCGTGTCGCCATTTTAGTGCAACACGACACAAGAGGGCACTGTAAGCTAAGTTACAGCTCTCTTGGGTCTCTAGCCTTCTACAGACCCTAGACACTCTTATAGGATGGTTTTTGGATCGGTGCAAGTCATTCAGGGACTGGGCTGGTGGCAGCGATCATTTGGTTTATTTTGAGCTCCTTTTGCCGTTCTGAGCACCTTTTTGCCGCGAACACAAAAGGGTGGCCCGGCTACCCAAAATGGCCGGACCACGAGGCTCCTTTGTCTCGTCCACTGTCCGTCTTGCTCCCTTTACCTTCCCCCGGGTCAGGCGACCCGGGGCCTTCCTTATTTGGGCATGTAGTTTCCCGCGAAACACGGTTGCTTTCGCGGGCTTCTACATGTCGTCTGAGTGCCCCCAGGATGTGGGCTGGGCTGTCTGGTCCCAATACACATCCTGGGTGCCAGAGAGTCTAGGGTGGTGTGAATGCCTGGGACCACTGTGGTCCGTGATTGGTCCACGTATGGTATGTGTGTTGATGAGCGGATCTCCCATTGGCTCCCCTCCGTTTTGGCGCGAAGGGAACCGTGGATAAGAGGGAGCTGGAAACACCACTACCATGTCGATCTCCTGAGTTCTTACGAACCCAGGGATACAGGAGCCAAGTATCCTGCGAACACGAGGCTGGACCGAGGAATCGCTGGTGACCCCCTGAAGAACTTCTGCTCCTCATTGCTGTCGTCCGGTGAAGCCCTTTCCACCTAAGATCGAACAAGAAGGCCTGTACTGGCGCTTCGACCTATTGGAATAGCAGGACCAGCTATTCCCGGCACCTTCATCAACTCCTGCTGTAAGCCTTCGGAAGTGTCTCTGGGCCATCCAGTTGACTGACCAGCTTACTAAGGAGGCCTGCTCTGTAATCGCCGACAGGTTGGGTGGTATTCTGAGTCCGGGGCATGCTCACACGCTTCGTTTGCTTAGCAGTCCTAAGCTAGAGGTGAGCAGTGCTCGTTTGGCTTGAATACACCCGGCCGTTCCGTTGCCCTGCTGTGGCGACAAAACTGTGCTTGTTTCTTCGATCGGGACGTCTTTTTACTCTGCACGACGACGAGACGTTCCCTGCTCTTCAGAACCTGCCAGAAGCTGCATCTATCGAGGAGAAGCTCGGGCCTGCTTGCTTCGGGGACCGGTGAGTAGATTAGCTAGGATCTGGTCGCCCTCCTGCAGTGCCCTTTGCTTTTCCCCGCTGTGAATACAGCACCCCTTGTCCGTACTCGCGCCCTGCTTCTGCCTCACAGTGGAGGCTGCGCTAGAGTCGCGGACCGTGTTCTCCTTCATTAGAGCTCCCTACAGAGCTGTTCAACGTCCTCCGAAGAGCTTCACCTTCTGCCCATTGGCACCGGCGTGTGCAGGTACTTTTGAGCGCTAGGCTCCACTCTTCGTAGGGATTGGACTACCATCCAGTTAGGGGCCTCAGAAGGCGGACATATCACTCGCATTGGTTCGCACTGCCTGTTTTCCTTCCCCTGCAGGTGGATAACATATTTCGTGCTGCTAATGCTGTGAAACTGTGTATTCTGTATATATATTGGGTGGATAGTGTATGTGTTGGTTTAATATCGTTGTATATTGCTGCTTTTACTGTAGTTATTAGTTTCAAGGCCTTATAATAAATGTGTATCTATTTTTGATATAAACAACTGTTTGGAGTAGTTTGTAAGCGCTCTTGCTTTGTGTGCTCACTGTGGGCTTTCAGTCACCCTCACCCCTCTTGAGACCTAGTCTTGACCGCCGCGATCGCTACCTTGATTGGTCTGGCTTGTCCAGAGGTTACCCTGTTCCAAGTAATTAGGTTGGCCTTCTGAACCTCTGCGCCACCAGGACAGAGTTCAGAAATCCGTCTTAACACTTCCGATAGCATGAGATGTGATATCTCAATGCTTCTAATACCAAACCTGAGATCCTTCCTATAACATGAGATGTGATATCCAAATCCTTCCCCTTCCAAACCTGAGACCCTCCCTTTAGCATGAGATGTGATATCCAAATCCTTCCCATTACAATCCTGATACCCTTCTGATAGCATGAGATGTGATATCTCAATGCCTCTAATACCAAACCTGAGATCCTACCTCTAACATGAAAAGTGATATCCAACTCCTTCCCTTTCCAAACCTGAGAGCCTTCCTACAGCATGAGATGTGATATCCAAGTCCTTCCCATTCCAATCCTGAGACCCTTCCTATAACATGAGATGTGACATCCAACTCTTTCCCATTCCAACTTGAGACCCTTCCTATAGCATGAGATGGGATATCCAACTCCTTCCAAATCCAATCCTGATACCCTTCCGATAGCATGAGATGTGATATCCCAATGCTTCTACAAAACCTGAGACCCATACCATGGCATGATGTGATATCAAACTCCCGTCCTATACCATGAGACTTGATATCTCAATGCTTCTAATACCAAACCTGAGACCGGTCCAATAACATGAGATGTGATATCCAAATCCTTCCCCTTCCAAACCTGAGACCCTTCCTTTAGCATGAGATGTGATATCCAAATCCTTCCCATTCCAATCCTTAAACCCTTCCTATAGCATGAGATGTGATATCTCAATGTTTCTAATAAAAAACCTGAGACCCTTCCTATAGCAAGAGATGTGATATCCAAATCCTTCCCATTCCAACCTGAGACCCTTCCTATAGCATGAGAAGGGATATCCAACTCTTTCCCATTCCAATCCTGAGACCCTTCCTATACCATGAGATGTGATATCCAATTCCTTCCCATTTCAAACCTGAGACCCTTCCTATTGGATGAGATGTGATATCTCAATGCTTATACCAAACCTGAGACCCTTCCTTTAGCATGAGATGTGATATCTCAATGCTTCTAATACCAAACCTGAGATGCTTCCTATAACATGAGATGTGATATCCAACTCCATCCCCTTCCAAACCTGAGACCTTTCCTTTAGCATATGTGATATCCAACTACTTCCCATTCCAATCCTGAGACCCTTCCTATAGCATGAGATGTGATATCTCAATGCTTCTAATATCAAACCTGAGAACCTCCCTATAGCACGAGATGTGCTATCCAACTCCTTCCAATTCCAATACTGAGACCCTTCCAATAGCATATGTGATATCTCAATGCTTCTAATATCAAAACTGAGACCCTCCCTATAGCATGAGATGTGATATCCAACTCCTTCCCATTCCAATCGAGACCCTTCCTATAACATGAGATGTGATATCTCTATGCTTCTAATACCAAACCTGAGCCCCTTCCCGTAGTATATGTGATATCCAACTCCTTCCCATTCCAAACTTGTCACCCTTCCTGTAGCATGAAATGTGATTTCTCACCCCTTCCAATACCAAACCCGAGACCCTTCCCACAGCATGAGATTTGAAATCTCATTTCTTCCAATACCAAACCCGATACCCTTCCGATAGGATGAGATTTACTATCTCACTCCTTAAAATACCAAACTCGAGTCCCTTCCGAAAGGATGTGATTTGATATCTCAGTGCTTCTAATACCAAACCTGAGACCCTCCCCATAACAAGAGATGTCATATCCAACTCCTTCCCATTCCATTCCTGAGACTCTTCCTATAGCATGACATGTGATATCGAACTTCCCATTCCAATCCTGAGACTCAGACCTCCCCGTCTAACCTTCTCACCACTCCTAGCTCCCGGATTGATCATGCACTCCTGCTGTCTCTTCTCTCCCTTCTTTTGCTTTCTTTCCTCTCTCCGTCCTCATCTGCCCTAGGTCAGGCTCCTTCTACACCTCAGCAGGGATTACTGATTTGTACCCCTCCCCACTCTCAACTCTCACTCAGTTTCAAACACTCATCTGACATCTGCCATTTCCTGGAAGAACCCGACCTTGATGTCCTTGGTCTAACCGAGACATGGTTGACGGCCAGCGCTGTCTCGAGCTTTGACACTTTCCTCCCTGATGACAAGTTCCTCTCCATGCCCAGATTTCTTGAGGGGGAGTATCCTTGATTCCTGTAGTAAATTGCTTTCCTTTGCAGGCCGACTCCTCTCACGAATGCCTTGTCTGCATGCATTCTCTCTTTCCTGGTCATTCTCTCACCGTGGCTATTTGCCTAACCCCTTCCTCTCTCAGTGGATGGACTTCTCCATCCTAGCCTCCTACCACTCAACTCAGCCTACTTGGAGAATTCAACATGAACCTGTATACTTCCTGACCTGGACTTTTACGAGCTCTGCAACTCTACATGTCGCTGGCCCTACACACTGCAGGGAATACTCAGGATTTTCTGATCTCAGACCTCCCCCTCTGTAACCCTCTCAACAATCCTCTCCCGTGGTGATCAAGTTCTCATCTCCAAAGAAGGCTAACTACCAGCTGTTCCTCCTCAGTGGAGTTCTCCCTTTCTGTCCCTGCTCCCTGCACCGTTTCGCGTTGCAAACACTCGCTTCCCAGCTCTCTGGTTTAGACGCGTGTTCCCTGCCTTCTCTCCTCTTCCCGCTGCCTTCAAATCAACAAATGAGCTTCAAAAGATACACGGTGCTCAGAATGCTTTATAACACCCATTATTCATCATAAAGCCGTAACCCGCTAGACGTATTGAAATGTGCTGTAAACTAGCAAAACCAGCTAGAAAATGTACTGTCCTCGCGTTCTTGTAAATGCGAATTCTGATGGGTTCCCATGTATGTACTGTGTCCGTGCGTTTGTTGTCGAATCCTGAAGTTTTTAGCCACTGTTCTCCCATACAAGGAGGGGGGTCAACATCTACTGCTGTTCACAGGCTGAATGTATACGGCTGAAATCTTCAAGGCATTATCAGGTTTCGTGACTGTTTTGGAACGTGTATTTGCCATCTGTTAATGCAGTCGCCTTGTGGTCATCGTCCCTTTTAGTTTACAGGCTGCATTCCCCTGGTGATCACATTCTCCTCTCCAGAGCAGGCTAACTACCAGCTGCTCCTCAGAGGCGTTCCTTCTTTCTGTCCCTGCTCTCTGCACCGTTTCGCGTTGCATGTACTCGCTTCCCAGCTCTCTGGTTAGATGCGTATTCCCTGCCTTCTCTCCTCTTCCTACAGCCTTCCAATGAGCTCCACAAGATAGTGTTCAGAATGCTTTATAACCCCATTATTCAACATTAGCTGTAACCCGCTAGACGTATTGAAACGTGCTAAAAACTAGCAAAAATAGCTAGAAAATGTACTTCCCTCGCGTTTTTGTAAATGCGAATTCTGGTGGGTTCCCATGTTGTATGTACTGTGTCCGTGCGTTTGTTGTCGAATCCTGAAGTTTTTAACCATTGTTCTTCCATACTAAGGGGGGTCAACATCTACTGCTGTTCACAGTCTGAATGTATACGGCTGAAATCTTCAATGCATTATCAGCTTTCCTGACTGTTTTGGAACGTGTATTTGCCATCTGTTAATGCAGTCGCCCTGTGTTCATCGTCCCTTCTACTTTACAGGCTGCACTCCCCTGGTGATCACATTCTCCTCTCCAGAGCAGGCTAACTACCAGCTGCTCCTCCTCATAGGCGTTCATCCTTTCTGTCCCTGATCCCTGCTCCGTTTCGCGTTGCATGTACACGCTTCCCAGCTCTCTGGTTTAGATGCGTGTTCCCTGCTTCTCTCCTCTTCCTAAAGCCTTCCAATGAGCTCCACAAGATACAGTGTTCAGAATGCTTTATAACACCCATTATTCAACATATAGCCGTAACCCGCTAGACGTATTGAAACGTTCTAAAAACTAGCAAAAACAGTTAGAAAATGTACTTTCCTCGCGTTTTGGTAAATGCGAATTCTGGTGGATTCCCATTTTGTACTCTGTTCGTGCGTTTGATCAGTCGAATTCTGTACTTTTGAACCACTCTTCTCCCATAAAAGGGAGGATCAAAATGTGTTGTTCACAGGCTGAATTTATACTGCTGAAATGCTCGCTTCCCTGCTCTCTGGTTTAGACGCGTGTGCCCTGCATTTACCAAAACGCGAGGAAGTACATTTTCTAGCTGTTTTTGCTAGTTTTTAGCACGTTTCAATACGTCTAGCGGGTTACAGCTATATGTTGAATAATGGGGTTATAAAGCATTCTGAACACTATCTTGTGGAGCTCATTGGAAGGCTGTAGGAAGAGGAGAGAAGGCAGGGAATACGCATCTAACCAGAGAGCTGGGAAGCGAGAACATGCAACGCGAAACGGTGCAGGGAGCAGGGACAGAAAGAAGGAACGCCTCTGAGGAGGAGCAGCTGGTAGTTAGCCTGCTCTGGAGAGGAGAATGTGATCACCAGGGGAGTGCAGCCTGTAAATTAAAAGGGACGATGACCACAAGGCGACTGCATTAACAGATGGCAAATACACGTTCCAAAACAGTCAGGAAAGCTGATAATGCCTTGAAGATTTCAGCCGTATACATTCAGCCTGTGAACAGCAGTAGATGTTAACCCCCCTTAGTATGGGAGAACAGTGGTTAAAAACTTCAGGATTCGACAACAAACGCACGGACACAGTACATACAACATGGGAACCCACCAGAATTCGCATTTACAAAAACGCGAGGACAGTACATACACCGTGTATCTTTTGAAGCTCATTTGTTGATTTGAAGGCAGCGGGAAGAAGAGAGAAGGCAGGGAACACGCGTCTAAACCAGAGAGCTGGGAAGTGAGTACTTGCAACGCGAAACGGTGCAGGGAGCAGGGACAGAAAGGGAGAACTCCACTGAGGAGGAACAGCTGGCAGTTAGCCTTCTTTGGAGATGAGAACTTGATCACCACGGGAGAGGATTGTTGAGAGGGTTACAGAGGGGGAGGTCTGAGATCTGAAAATCCTGAGTATTTCCTGCAGTGTGTAGGGCCAGCGACATGAAGAGTTGCAGATCTCGTAAAAGTCCAGGTCAGGAAGCATACAGGTTCATGTTGAATTCTCCAAGTAGGCGGAGTTGAGTGGTAGGAGGCTAGGATGGAGAAGTCCATCCACTGAGAGGAAGGGGGTAGGCAAATAGCCACGGTGAGAGATTCGCCAGGAAAGAGAGAATGCATGCAGACAAGGCATTCGTGAGAGGAGTCGGCCTGCAAAGGAAAGCAATTTACTACAGGAAACAAGGATACTCCCCCTCAAGAACGGTTGGATCTGGGCATGGAGAGGAACTTGTCATCAGGGAGGAAAGTGGTTTGGTATTAGAAGCATTGAGACAGGAGTTGGATATCACATCTCAAGCTATAGGAAGGGTCTCAGGATTGGAATGGGAAGGACTTGGATATCACATCTCATGCTATAGGGAGTGTCTCAAGTTTGCTATTAGAAGCATTGAGATATCACATCTCATGATATCGGAAGGGTCTCAGGATTGGAATGGGAAGGAGTTGGATATCACATCTCATGATAAAGGAAGGGTCTAAGGTTTGGAAGGGGAAGGATTTGGATATCACATCTCATGTTATAGGACGGGTCTCAGGTTTGGTATTAGAAGCATTGAGATATCAAGTCTCATGGTATAGGAAGGGGCTAAGAATTGGAATGGGAAGGAGTTGGATATCAAGTCTCATGGTATAGGAAGGGGCTCAGAATTGGAATGGGAAGGAGTTGGATATCACATCTCATGCTAAAGGGAGGGTCTCAGGTTTGGAAGGGGAAGGATTTGGATATAACATCTCATGTTATAGGAAGGATCACAGGTTTGGTATTAGAAGCATTGAGATATCACATCTCAAGCTATCGGAAGGATCTCAGGTTTGGTATTAGAAGCATTGAGATATCACATCTCATGCTATCAGAAGGGTCTCAGGATTGGAAGGGGAAGGATTTGGCTATCACATCTCATGTTATCGGAAGGATCTCAGGTTTGGTATTAGAAGTATTGAGATATCACATCTCATGCTATAGGAAGGGTCTCAGGATTGGAATGGGAAGGAGTTGGATATCACATCTGTTAGGAAAGATTTCGTAATTGTAGGGAATTTTCCTTCCATGTGGCAACCCCTAAACTTTTTGCTATTGTTTTAAACCTTGTTCTTGACTTTGCCAGAGAAGTACAGCCTTCTGCCGCACTTCTCTGGGCTTTCGCTCCTTTTCTTACGGGGAAACTGACATGCCCTTAAGACAGTCAGTACCGGGGAACGCTGTTTCCCGTAGTTTCTTTTATCGTGTCGCAGCTTTAGTGCAACACGACACAAGAGGGCACTGTAAGTTAAGTTACAGCTCTCTTGGGTCTCTAGCCTTCTACAGGCCCTAGATACTCGTTTAGGATTGTGTGTGATCGGCACAAGTGATTCAGTGACGGGGCTGGTGGCAGCGATCGTTTTGTATTTTTTGAGCTCCTTTTGGCATTCTGAGCACGTTTTTGCCCTGAACCCAAAATGGTGGCCTGGCTCCCAAAATGGCCAGACCACGAGGCTCCTTTGTCCTGTCCGCTGTCCGTCTTGCTCCCTTCACCTTCCCCGGGTCCAGGTGACCCGGGGCCTTCCTTATTTGGGCATGTACTTTCCCGCGAAACACAGATGCTTTCGCGGGCTTCTACATGCCGTGTGTGTGCCTCCAGGGTGTGGGCTGGGATGTCTGGTCCCAATACACATCCTGGGTGCCAGAGAGTCTAGGGTGGTGTGAATGCCTGGGACCACCGTGGTCCGTGATTGGTCCACGTATGGTGTGTGTGTTAATGGGCGGCTCTCCCATTGGGTCCCCTCCGTTTTGGCGCGAAGGGCACCGTGGATAAGAGGGGGCTGCAAACACCACTACCATGTCGATCTCCTGAGTTCTTACGAACGAAGGAATACAGGAGCCAAGTATCCTGTAACCAGAGGCTGGACCGAGGAATCGCTGGTGACCCGCTGAAGGAATCCTCCTTTGCACTGCTGTCGTCCTGTGAAACCCTTTCCTCCTTGCATCGAACCAGAAGGCCTGTATTGGTGCTTCGACCTATTGGAATAGCAGGAACAGCTATTCCCGGCATCTTCATCAACTCCTAGCAGTAAGCCTTCGGAAGTGTCTCTGGGCCATCCAGTTGACTGACCAGCTTACAAGGGAGTCCTGCTCTGTAACCGCCGTCAGGTTGTGCCGTATCTCGAGTCCTTGTCACTCTCCCACGCTTAGTACACTTGGCGTTCCCAAGTCTGAAGGGAGGAGTGTACTTTTGATTCAGATACGCACGGCCGCTCTGTTGTCCTGCTGCGGCAACAAA
This sequence comes from Ambystoma mexicanum, assembly GCF_040938575.1. Lineage (NCBI taxonomy): Eukaryota > Metazoa > Chordata > Amphibia > Caudata > Ambystomatidae > Ambystoma > Ambystoma mexicanum. The sequence goes on along the minus strand of NC_090932.1, from coordinate 571,257,021 downwards.
ACTGTGCTGGTTTCGTCGATTGGGACGTCTTTTTGATCTACACGACTGGAAAGCGTTCCCTGCTCGTCTGAACCCGCCAGCTGCTGAAACTACAGTGGAGAAGCCTGGGTCTGCTTGCTTCGGGGACCGGTGAGTAGATTAGCTAGGATCTGGTCGCCCTCCTGCAGTTGCCCATTGCTTTTCCCTGCTGTGTAAAAACAGCTCCCTTTTCGTCCGTACTCGCGTTTTTGCTTCTGCTCGCTGTGGAGGCTGCGCTTGAGTCACGGAACCTGTTCTTCTTCTGTGTGCACTAACCCGAACTGCCTGACTTCCTCCGAAGAGCTTCTCCTTTGCCCGTGGGCACCAGCACTTGCAGGTACTTTGAGCACAAGGCTCCACTCTTCTCAGGGATCGGACTTCCATCTAGTTAGGTGCCTCTGAAGGCGAACTGAGTCGAAAGCATTATCGCACTGCCTGTTTTCTTCCCTTTCAGGTGGACTGCATATTTCGTGCTTTAAACGCTTGCGACTGTGTATTTGTATATATATTGTGTTGATTTGGTATGTGTTGGCTTAATATTGTTATAGAGTGATTTTCTTGCTACGGTCATTGTTTTAAAGGCCTTAAAATAAATGTGTTTATATTTTTGATATAACAACTGTTTGGAGTAGTTTGTAAGCGCTCTTGCTTTGTGTGCTCATTGCGAGCTTTCAGTCACCCTCACCCCTCTTGAGACCTAGTCTTGACCGCCGCGATCGCTACCTTGATTGGTCTGGCTTGTCCAGAGGTTACCCTGTTCCAAGTAATTAGGTTGGCCTTCTGAACTTCTGCGCCACCAGGACAGAGTTCAGAAATCCGTCTTAACAACATCTCATGCTAAAGGAAGGATCTCAGGTTTGGTAGAAGCATTGAGATATCACATCTCATGCTATAGGAAGGGTCTCAGGATTGGAATGGGAAGGACTTAGATATCACATATCATGCTATAGGGAGGGTCTCAGTTTTGATATTAGAAGCATTGAGATATCACATCTCATGCTATTCGAAGTGTCTCAGGATTGGAATGGGAAGGAGCTGGATATCACATCTCATGCTAAAGGAAGGGTCTCAGGTTTGGAATGGGAAGGAGTTGGATATCACATCTCATGTTATAGGAAGGGTCTCAGGTTTGGTATAAGCATTGAGATATCACATCTCTGCTATCGGAAGTGTCTCAGGATTGGAATGGGAAGGAGTTGGATATCCCATCTCATGTTATAGGACGGGTCTCAGGTTTGTTATTAGAATCATTGAGATATCATATTGCATGCTGTAGGAAGGGTCTCAGGATTGGAATGGGAAGGACTTAGATATCACATATCATGCTATAGGGAGGGTCTCAGTTTTGATATTAGAAGCATTGAGATATCACATCTCATGCTATTCGAAGTGTCTCAGGATTGGAATGGGAAGGAGCTGGATATCACATCTCATGCTAAAGGAAGGGTCTCAGGTTTGGAATGGGAAGGAGTTGGATATCACATCTCATGTTATAGGAAGGGTCTCAGGTTTGGTATAAGCATTGAGATATCACATCTCTGCTATCGGAAGTGTCTCAGGATTGGAATGGGAAGGAGTTGGATATCCCATCTCATGTTATAGGACGGGTCTCAGGTTTGTTATTAGAATCATTGAGATATCATATTGCATGCTGTAGGAAGGGTCTAAGGATTGGAATGGGAAGGACTTGGATATCACATCTCATGCTATAGATAGGCTCTCAGGTTTGGAAAGGGAAGGAGTTGGATATCACATTTCATGTTAGAGGAAGGATCTCAGGTTCGGTATTAGAGGCATTGAGATATCACATCTCATGCTATAGGAAGGGTCTCAGGATTGGAATGGGAAGGAGTTGGGTATCACATCTCATGCTATAGGAAGGGTCTCAGGTTTGGTATAAGCATTGAGATTTCACATCTCATGCTATAGGAAGGGTCTCAGGATTGGAATGGGAAGGAGTTGGATATCACATCTCATGTTATAGGAAGGATCTCAGGTTTGGTATAAGCATTGAGATATCACATCTCTGCTATCGGAAGGGTCTCGGGATTGGAATGGGAAGGAGTTGGATATCCCATCTCATGTTATAGGAAGAGTCTCAGGTTTGGTATTAGAAGCATTGAGATATCACATCTCATGCTATAGGATGTGTCTCAGGATTGGAATGGGAAGGACTTGGATATCACTACTCATGCTATAGGGAGGGTCTCAAGTTTGATATTAGAAGCATTGAGATATCACATCTCATGCTATAGGAAGGGTCTCAGGATTGGAAAGGGAAGGAGTTGGATATCACATCTCATGCTATAGGAAGGGTCTCACGTTTGGTATAAGCAGTGAGATATCACCTCTCATGCTATAGGAAGGGTCTCAGGATTGGAATGGGAAGGAGTTGGATATCACATCTCATGTTATAGGAAGGATATCAGGTTTGGTATAAGCATTGAGATATCACATCTCTGCTATCTGAAGGGTCTCAGGATTGGAATGGGAAGGAGTTGGATATTCCCATCTCATGTTATAGGAAGGGTCTCAGGTTTGGTATTAGAAGCATTGAGATATCACATCTCATGCTGTATGAAGGGTCTCAGGGTTGGAATGGGAAGGAGTTGGATATCACATCTCATGCTAAAGGGAGGGTCTCAGGTTTGGAAGGGGAAGGATTTGGATATCACATCTCATGTTATAGGAAGGATCACAGGTTTGGTATTAGAAGCATTGAGATATCACATCTCATGCTATCGGAAGGGTCTCAGGATTGGAATGGGAAGGAGTTGGATATCACATCTCATGCTATAGGAAGGGTCTCAGGTTTGGAACGGGAAGGAGTTGGATATCACATCTCATGTTATAGGAAGAGTCTGAGGTTTGGTATAAGCATTGAGATATCACATCTCTGCTATCGGAGGTGTCTCAGGATTGGGATGGGAAGGAGTTGGATATTACATCTCATGCTATAGGAAGGGTATCAGGTATGGAACGGGAAGGAGTTGGATATCCCATCTCATGTTATAGGACGGGTCTCAGGTTTGGTATTAGAAGCATTGAGATATCACATCGCATGCTGTAGGTAGGATCTCAGGTTTGGAATGGGAAGGAATTGGATATCACATCTCATGTCATAGGAAGTATCTCAGGTTTGGTATTAGAAGCATTGAGATATCACATCTCATGCTATAGGAATGGTCTCAGGATTGGAATGGGTAGGAGTTGGATATTACATTCTTGCTATAGGAAGGGTCTCATGTTTGGAATGGGAAGGAGTTGGATATCACATATGCTATAGGAAGGGTCTCAGGTTTGGAACGGGAAGGAGTTGGATATCACATCTCATGTTATAGGAAGGGTCTCAGGTTTGGTATAAGCATTGAGATATCACATCTCTGCTATCGGAGGTGGCTCAGGATTGGAATGGGAAGGAGTTGGTTATCCCATCTCATGTTATAGGACGGGTCTCTGGTTTGGTATTAGAATCATTGAGATATCACATCGCATGCTGTAGGAAGGGTCTAAGGATTGGAATGGGATGGACTTGGATATCACATCTCATGCTATAGGTAGGCTCTCAGGTTTGGTATAAGCATTGAGATATCACATCTCATGCTATAGGAAGGGTCTCGGGATTGGAATGGGAAGGATTTGGATATCACATCTCATGCTATAGGAAGGGTCTCAGGTTTGGTATAAGCATTGAGATATCACTTCTCATGCTATAGGAAGTGTCTCAGGATTGGAATGGGAAGGAGTTGGATATCACATCTCATGTTATAGGAAGGATCTCAGGTTTGGTATTAGAAGCATTGAGACATCACATCTCATGCTATAGGAAGGGTCTCAGGATTGGAATGGGAAGGAGTTGGATATCACATCTCATGCTAAAGGGAGGGTCTCAGGTTTGGAAGGGGAAGGATTTGGATATTACATCTTGTGTTATAGGAATGATCTCAGGTTTGGTATTAGAAGCATTGAGATATCACATCTCATGCTATCGGAAGGATCTCAGGATTGGAATGGGAAGGAGTTCGATATCACATCTCATGCTATAGGAAGGGTCTCAGGATTGGAATGGGAAGGAGTTTTATATGACATCTCATGCCATAGGAAGGATCTCAGTTTTGGTTTTAGAAGCATTGAGACATCACATCTCATGTTATAGGAAGGGTCTCAGGATTGGAATGGGAAGGAGTTGGATATCACATCTCATGCTATAGGAAGGGTCTCAGGTTTGGTATAAGCATTGAGATATCACATCTCATGCTATAGGAAGGGTCTCAGGATTGGAATGGGAAGGAGTTGTATATGACATCTCATGCCACAGGAAGGGTCTCAGGTTTGGTATAAGCATTGAGATATCACATCTCTGCTATCGGAAGGGTCTCAGGATTGCAATGGGAAGGAGTTGGATATCCCATCTTATGTTATAGGAAGGGTCTCAGGTTTGGTATTAGAAGCATTGAGATATCACATCTCATGCTATAGGAAGGGTCTCAGGATTGGAATGGGAAGGACTTGGATATCACATCTCATGCTATAGGGAGGGTCTCACGTTTGGAAAGGGAAGGAGTTGGATATCACATTTCATGTTAGAGGTAGGATCTCAGGTTTTTTATTAGAGGCATTGAGATATCACATCTCATGCTATCAGAAGGGTCTCAGGATTGGAATGGGAAGGAGTTGGATATCACATCTCATGCTAAAGGGAGGGTCTCAGGAATGGAAGGGGAAGGATTTGGATATCACATCTCATGTTATAGGAAGGATCTCAGGTTTGGTATTAGAAGCATTGAGATATCACATCTCATGCTATCGGAAGGATCTCAGGTTTGGTATTAGAGGCATTGAGATATCACATCTCATGCTAAAGGGAGGGTCTCGGGTTTGGAAGGGAAAGGATTTGGATATCACATCTCTTGTTATAGGAAGGATCACAGGTTTGGTAGAAGCATTGAGATATCACATCTCATGCTATCGGAAGGGTCTCAGGATTGGAATGGGAAGGAGTTGGATATCACATCTCATGCTATAGGAAGGGTCTCAGGTTTGGAACGGGAAGGAGTTGGATATCACATCTCATGTTATAGGAAGAGTCTCAGGTTTGGTATAAGCATTGAGATATCACATCTCTGCTATCGGAGGTGTCTCAGGATTGGGATGGGAAGGAATTGGATATCACATCTCATGCTATAGGAAGGGTATCAGTTTTGGAACATGAAGGATTTGGATATCACATCTCATGTTATTGGACCGGTCTCAGGTTTGGTATTAGAAGCATTGAGATATCAAGTATCATGGTATAGGACGGGAGTTTGATATCACATCTCATGCCATGGTATGGGTCTCAGGTTTTGTAGAAGCATTGGCATATCACATCTCATGCTATCGGAAGGGTATCAGGATTGGATTTGGAAGGAGTTGGATATCCCATCTCATGCTATAGGAAGGGTCTCAGGATTGGAATGGGAAGGACTTGGATATCACATCTCATGCTGTAGGAAGGCTCTCAGGTTTGGAAAGGGAAGGAGTTGGATATCACATTTCATGTTAGAGGTAGGATCTCAGGTTTGGTATTAGAGACATTGAGATATCACACCTCATGCTATCAGAAGTGTTAGGAAAGATTTCGTAATTGTAGGTAATTTTCCTTCCATGTGGCAACCCCTAAACTTTTTGCTGTTGTTTTTCACCTTGTTCTTGACTTTGCCAGAGAAGTGCAGCCTTCTGCTGCACTCCTCTGGGCTTTCGCTCCTTTTCTCATGGGGAAACTGACATGCCCTTAAGACAGTCAGTACCGGGGAACGCTGTTTCCCGTAGTTTCTTTTATCATGTTGCGGCTTTAGTGCAACATGACACAAGAGGGCACTGTAAGCTAAGTTACAGCTCTCTTGGGTCTCTAGCCTTCTACGGGCCCTAGATACTCGTTTAGGATTGTATCTGATCGGTGCAAGTAATTCAGGGACGGGAATGGTGGCAGCGATCGTTTTCTTGTGTTTTGAGCTCCTTTTGGCGTTCTAAGCGCATTTCTCGCGCTTAACCCAAAATGGTGGCCTGGCTCCCAAAATGGCCAGACCACGAGGCTCCTTTGTCCTGTCCGCTGACCGTCTTGCTCCCTTCACCTTTCCCAGGTCGAGCCGACCCGGGGCCTTCCTTATTTGGGCATGTACTTTCCCGCGAAACACGGATGCTTTTGCGGGCTTCTACATGTCGTGTGTGTGCCTCCAGGATGTGGGCTGGGATGTCTGGTCCCAATACACATCCTGGGTGCCAGAGAGTCTAGGGTGGTGTGAATGCCTGGGACCACCGTGGTCCGTGATTGGTCCACGAATGGTGTGAGTGTTGATGAGCGGATCTCCCATCGGGTCCCCTCCGTTTTGGCGCGAAGGGAACCGTGGATAAGAGGGGGCTGGAAACACTACTACCATGTCGATCTCCTGAGTTCTCACGAACGAAGGAATACAGGAGCCAAGTATCCTGCAACCAAGAGGCTGGACCGAGGAATCGCTGGTGACCCGCTGAAGGACTCCTCCTTTGCACTGCTGTCGTCCTGTGAAACCCTTTCCTCCTTTGATCGAACCAGAAGGCCTGTACTGGTGCTTCGACCTTTGGAATAGCAGGAACAGCTATTCTCGGCAACTTCATCATCTCCTGCCAGTAAGCCTTCGGAAGCGTCTCTGGGCCATCCAGTTGACTGACCAGCTTACACGGGAGTCCTGCTCTGTAACCGCCGCCAGGTTGTGTAGTATCTCGAGTCCTTGTCACTCTCCCACGCTTCGTACTCTTGGCGTTCCCAGGTCTGAAGGGAGGAGTGGACATTTGGCTCAGATACACACGGCCGCTCCGTTGCCCTGCTGCGGCAACAAACTGTGCAGGTTTCTTCGATTGGGACGTCTTTTTGCTCTACACGACGACGAGGCGTTCCCTGCTCTTCTGAACCTGCCAGCTGCTGAAACTGACGCGGAGAAGCCTGGGTCTGCTTGCATCGGGGACCGGTGAGTAGCATAGCTAGGATCTGGTCGCCCTCCTGCAGGAGCCCATTGCTTTTCCCCGCTGTGTAAAACAGCACCCTTGTCCGTACTCGCGCTCTGCTTCTGCCCACTGTGGAGGCTGCGCTTGAGTCGCGGAACTTGTTCTTCTTCTTTCGTGCACTAAACTGAACTGCCTGACTTCCTTCAAAGAGCTTCTCCTTTTGCCCGTTGGCACCAGCGCGTGCAGGTACTTTGAGCACAAGGCTCCACTCTTCGCAGGGCTCGGACTTCCATCTAGTTAGGTGCCTCTGAAGGCGAACTGAGTCTAAGCATTATATCGCACTGCCTGTTTTCCTTCCCTTTTAGGTGGACTACACATTTCGTGCCTATAACGCTTGCGACTGTCGTATTTGTATATATATTGTGTGGATATGGTATGTGTTGGTTTAATATTGTGATATTGTGATTTTCTCGCTACGGTCATTGTTTTAAAGGCCTTAAAATAAATGTGTATATATTTTTTATATAACAACTGTTTGGAGTAGTTTGTAAGTGATCTTGCTTTGTGGGCTCATTACGAGCTTTCAGTCACCCTCACCCCTCTTGAGACCTAGTCTTGCCCGCCGCGATCGCTACCTTGATTGGTCTGGCTCGTCTAGAGGTTACCCTGTTCCAAGTAACTAGGTTGGCCTTCTGAACTTCTGCGCCACCAGGACAGAGTTCAGAAATCCGTCTTAACAAGAAGGGTATCAGGATTGGAATGGGAAGGAGTTGGATATCACATCTCATGCTAAAGGGAGGGTCTCAGGTTTGGAAGGGGAAGGATTTGGATATCACATCTCATGTTATAGGAAGGATCTCAGGTTTGGTATTAGAAGCATTGAGATATCACATCTCATGCTATCGGAAGGATCTCAGGTTTGGTATTAAAAGCATTGAGATATCACATCTCATGCTATAGGAAGGGTCTCAGGATTGGAATGGGAAGGAGTTGGATATCACATCTCATGTTATAGGAAGGATCTCAGGTTTGGTATTAGAAGCATTGAGATATCACATCTCATGCTAAAGGAAGGGTCTCAGGATTGGAATGGGAAGGAGTTGGATATCACATCTCATGCTAAAGGAAGGTTCTCAGTTTTGGTAGAAGCATTGCGATATCACATCTCATGCTATAGGAAGGGTCTCAGGATTGGAATCGGAAGGAGTTGGATATCACATCTCATGCTATAGGAAGGGTCTCAGGTTTGGTATAAGCATTGAAATATCACATCTCTGCTATCGGAAGGGTCTCAAGATTGGAATGGGAAGGACTTAGACATCACATCTCATGCAATAGGGAGGGTCTCAGTTTTGATATCAGAAGCATTGAGATATCACATCTCATGCTATCGGAAGGGTCTCAGGATTGGAATGGGAGGAGCTGGATATCACATCTCATGCTAAAGGAAGGGTCTCAGGTTTGGAAGGGGAAGGATTTGGATATCACATCTCATGTTATAGGACGGGTCTCAGGTTTGGTATTAGAAGCATTGTGATATCACATCTCATGCTATAGGAAGTGTCTCAGGATTGGAATGGGAAGGAGTTGGATATCACATCTCATGCTATAGGAAGGGTTTCAGGTTTGGTAGAAGCATTCAGATATCACATCTCATGCTATGGGAAGAGTCTCAGGTTTGGGAAGGGAAGGATTTGGATTTCACATCTCATGTTATAGGATGGTTCTCATGTTTGGTTTTTGAAGCATTGAGATATCACATCTCATGCTATCGGAAGGGTCTCAGGTTTGGAATGGGAAGGAGTTGGATATCACATCTCATGTTATAGGAAGGATCTCAGGTTTGGTATTAGAAGCATTGAGATATCACATCTCATGCTATAGGAAGGGTCTCAGGATTGGAATGGCAAGGAGTTGGATATCACATCTCATGCTAAAGGAAGGGTCTCAGGTTTGATAGAAGCATTGAGATATCACATCTCATGCTATAGGAAGGAACTCAGGATTGGAATGGGAAGGAGTTGGATATCACATCTCATGCCATAGGAAGGGTTATCAGGTTTGGTATAAACATTGAGATATCACATCTCATGCTATAGGAAGGATCTCAGGTTTGGTATTAGAAACATTGAGACATCACATCTCATGCTATACGAAGGGTCTCAGGTTTGGTATAAGCATTGAGATATCACCACATCCCATGCTATAGGAAGGGTCTCAGGATTGGAATTGGAAGTTGTATATGACATCTCATGCCATAGGAAGGATCTCAGGTTTGGTATAAGCATTGAGATATCACATCTCTGCTATCGGAAGGGTATCAGGATTGGAATGGGAAGGAGTTGGATATCCCATCTCATGTTATAGGAAGAGTCTCAGGTTTGGTATTAGAAGCATTGAGACATCACATCTCATGCTATAGGAAGGGTCTCAGGATTGGAATGGGAAGGAGTTGGATATCCCATCTCATGTTATAGGAAGGGTCTCAAGTTTGATATTAGAAGCATTGAGATATCACATCTCATGATATCGGAAGGGTCTCAGGATTGGAATGGGAAGGAGTTGGATATCACATCTCATGATAAAGGAAGGGTCTCAGGATTGGAATGGGAAGGACTTGGATATCACATCTCATGCTATAGGAAGGCTCTCAGGTTTGGAAGGGGAAGGAGTTGGATACCACATTTCATGTTAGAGGTAGAATCGCAGGTTTGGAATTAGAGGCATTGAGATATCACATCTCATGCTATCAGAAGGGTCTCAGGATTGGGAAGGGAATGCATTGGATATCACATCTCATGCTAAAGGGAGGGTCTCAGATTTGGAAGGGGAAGGATTTGGATATCACATCTCATGTTATAGGAAGGATCTCAGGTTTGGTATTAGAAGCATTGAGATATCACTTCTCATGCTATCGGAAGGATCTCAGGTTTAGTATTAGAGGCATTGAAACATCACATCTCATGCTATCGGAAGGGTATCAGGATTGGATTTGGAAGTAGTTGGATATCCCATCTCATGCTATCTACCAAACCTGAGACCCTTCCTTTAGCATGAGATGTGATATCCAACTCCTTCCCATTCCAATCCTGAGAACCTTCCTATAGCATGAGATGTGATATCTCAATGCTTCTAATACCAAACCTGAGACCCTTCCTATAGCATGAGATGGGAAATGTGATATCCAACTCCTTCCCCTTCCAAACCTGAGAGCCTTCCTATAGCATGAGATGTGATATCCAACTCCTTCCCATTCCAATCCTGAGACCCTTATTATACCATGAGATGTCATATCTCAATGCTTCTAATACCAAACCTGAGACCCGTCCTAAAACATGAGATGTGAGATCCAAATCCTTCCCCTTCCAAACCTGAGACCCTTCCTTTAGCATGAGATGTGATATCCAAGTCCTTCCCATTCCAATCCTGAGACCCTTCCTATAGCATGAGATGTGATATCTCAATGCTTCTAATACCAAACCTGAGACCCTTCCTATGACATGAGATGGGATATCCAACTCCTTCCCATTCCAATCCTGAGACCCTTCGGATAGCAGAGATATGATATCTCAATGCTTATACCAAGCCTGAGACCCTTCCTACAGCATGAGATGTGATATCCAAGTCCTTCCCATTCCAATCCTGAGACCCTTCCTATAGCATGAGATGTGATATCTCAATGCTTCTAATACCAAACCTGAGACCCTTCCTATAGCATGAGATGTGATGTCTCAATGCTTCTAATACCAAACCTGAGATCCTTCCTATAACATGAGATGTGATATCCAACTCCTTCCCATTCCAATCCTGAGACCCTTCCTATAGCATGAGATGTGATATTTCACTGCTTATACCAAACCTGAGACCCTTCCTATAGCATGAGATGTGATATCCAACTCCTTCCCATTCCAATCCTGAGACCCTTCCTATAGCATGAGATGTGATATCTCAATGCTTCTAATATCAAATTTGAGACCCTCCCTATAGCATGAGATGGGATATCCAACTCCTTCCCATTCCAATCCTCAGACACTTCCTATAGCATGAGATGTGATATCTCAATGCTTCTAATACCAAACCTGAGACCCTTCCTATGGCATGAGATTTGATATCAAACTCCTTCCCATTCCAATCCTGAGACCCTTCCTATAGCATGAGATATGATATCCAACTCCTTCCCATTCCAATCCTGAAACCCTTCCTATACCATGAGATGTGATATCTTAATGCTTCTAATACCAAACCTGAGACCCGTCCTATAACATGAGATGTGATATCCAAATCCTTCCCCTTCCAAACCTGAGACCCTTCCTTTAGCATGAGATGTGATATCCAGCTCCTTCCCATTCCAATCCTGAGACCCTTCCGATGGCATGAGATGTGATATCTCAATGCTTCTAATATCAAAACTGAGACCCTCCCTATAGCATGAGATGTGATATCTAAGTCCTTCCCATTCCAATCCTGAGTCCCTTCCGATAGCAGAGATGTGATATCTCAATGCTTATACCAAACCTGAGACCCTTCCTATGGCATGAGATGTGATATCCAACTCCTTCCCATTTCAATCCTGAGACCCTTCCTATAGCATGAGATGTGATATCTCAATGCTTCTACCAAACATGAGACCCTTCCTTTAGCATGAGATGTGATATCCATCTCCTTCCCATTCCAATCCTGAGACCCTTCCTATAGCATGAGATGTGATATCTCAATGCTTCTAATATCAAACCTGAGATCCTTCCGATAACATGAGATGTGATATCCAAATCCTTCCCCTTCCAAACCTGAGACCCTCCCTTTAGCATGAGATGTGATATCCAACTCCTTCCCATTCCAATCCTGAGACCCTTCTGATAGCATGAGATGTGATATCTCAATTCTTCTAATACTAAACCTGAGATCCTTCCGATAGCATAAGAAGTGATGTCTCAATGCTTCTAATACCAAACCTGGGACCCGTCCTATAACATGAGATATTATATCCAAATCCTTCCCATTCCAATCCTGAAACCCTTCCTTTAGCATGAGATGTGATATCTCAATGTTTCTAATAAAAAACCTGAGACCCTTCCTATAGCAAGAGATGTGATATCCAGCTCCTTCCCATTCCAATCCTGAGACCCTTCCGATAGCATGAGATGTGATATCTCAATGCTTCTAATATCAAAACTGAAACCCTCCCTATAGCATGAGATGTGATATCTAAGTCCTTCCCATTCCAATCCTGAGACCCTTCCGATAGCAGAGATGTGATATCTCAATGCTTATACTAAACCTGAGACCCTTCCTATGGCATGAGATGTGATATCCAACTCCTTCCCATTTCAATCCTGAGACCCTTCCTATAGCATGAGATGTGATATCTCAATGCTTCTACCAAACATGAGACCCTTCCTTTAGCATGAGATGTGATATCCATCTCCTTCCCATTCCAATCCTGAGACCCTTCCTATAGCATGAGATGTGATATCTCAATGCTTCTAATACCAAACCTGAGATCCTTCCGATAACATGAGATGTGATATCCAAATCCTTCCCCTTCCAAACCCGAGACCCTCCCTTTAGCATGAGATGTGATATCCAACTCCTTCCCATTCCAATCCTGAGACCCTTCTGATAGCATGAGATGCGATATCTCAATGCTTCTAATACTAAACCTGAGATCCTTCCGATAGCATGAGAAGTGATATCTCAATGCTTCTAATACCAAACCTGGGACCCGTCCTATAACATGAGATATGATATCCAAATCCTTCCCATTCCAATCCTGAAACCCTTCCTTTAGCATGAGATGTGATATCTCAATGTTTCTAATAAAAAACCTGAGACCGTTCCTATAGCATGAGAAGGGATATCCAACTCCTTCCCATTCCAATCCTGAGACCCTTCCTATAGCAGAGATGTGATATCTCAATGCTTATTCCAATCCTGAGATGCTTCCTATAACATGAGATGTGATACCCAATTATTTCCCATTCCAAACCTGAGACCCTTCCTATTGGATGAGATGTGATATCCAACACCTTCCCATTCCAATCCTGACACCCTTCCTATACCATGAGATGTGATATCTCAATGCGTCTAATACCAAACCTGGGACTCGTCCTATAACATGAGATATGATATCCAAATCCTTCCCCTTCCAAACCTGAGACCCTTCCTTTAGCATGAGATGTGATATCCAAATCCTTCCCATTCCAATCCTGAAACCCCTCCTATAGCATGAGATGTGATATCTCAATGTTTCTAATAAAAAACTGAGACCCTTCCTATAGCAAGAGATGTGATATCCAAATCCTTCCCATTTCAATCCTGAGACCCTACCTATAACATGAGATGTGATATCCAACTCCTTCCCATTCCAACCTGAGACCCTTCCTATAACATGAGATGTGATATCCAACTCCTTCCCATTCCAATCCTGAAACCCTTCCTATAGCATGAGATGTGATATCTCAATGTTTCTAATAAAAAACCTGAGACCCTTCCAATAGCAAGAGATGTGCTATCCAAATCCTTCCCATTCCAATCCTGAGACCCTTCCTATAACATGAGATGTGATATCCAACTCCTTCCCATTCCAACCTGAGACGTTTCCTATAGCATGAGAAGGGATATCCAACTCCTTCCCATTCCAATCCTGAGACCCTTCCTATAGCAAGAGATGTGATATCCAAATCCTTCCCATTCCAATCCTGAGATCCTTCCTATAACATGAGATGTGATACCCAATTATTTCCCATTCCAAACCTGAGACCCTTCCTATTGGATGAGATGTGATATCCAACACCTTCCCATTCCAATCCTGACACCCTTCCTATACCATGAGATGTGATATCTCAATGCTTCTAATACCAAACCTGGGACCCGTCCTATAACATGAGATATGATATCCAAATCCTTCCCCTTCCAAACCTGAGACCCTTCCTTTAGCATGAGATGTGATATCCAAATCCTTCCCATTCCAATCCTGAAACCCCTCCTATAGCATGAGATGTGATATCTCAATGTTTCTAATAAAAAACTGAGACCCTTCCTATAGCAAGAGATGTGATATCCAAATCCTTCCCATTTCAATCCTGAGACCCTACCTATAGCATGAGATGTGATATCCAACTCCTTCCCATTCCAACCTGAGACCGTTCCTATAGCATGAGAAGGGATATCCAACTCCTTCCCATTCCAATCCTGAGACCCTTCCTATAGCAAGAGATGTGATATCCAAATCCTTCCCATTCCAATCCTGAGATGCTTCATATAACATGAGATGTGATACCCAATTATTTCCCATTCCAAACCTGAGACCCTTCCTATTGGAAGAGATGTGATATCCAACACCTTCCCATTCCAATCCTGACACCCTTCCTATACCATGAGATGTGATATCTCAATGCGTCTAATACCAAACCTGGGACTCGTCCTATAACATGAGATATGATATCCAAATCCTTCCCCTTCCAAACCTGAGACCCTTCCTTTAGCATGAGATGTGATATCCAAATCCTTCCCATTCCAATCCTGAAACCCCTCCTATAGCATGAGATGTGATATCTCAATGTTTCTAATAAAAAACTGAGACCCTTCCTATAGCAAGAGATGTGATATCCAAATCCTTCCCATTTCAATCCTGAGACCCTACCTATAACATGAGATGTGATATCCAACTCCTTCCCATTCCAACCTGAGACCCTTCCTATAACATGAGATGTGATATCCAACTCCTTCCCATTCCAATCCTGAAACCCTTCCTATAGCATGAGATGTGATATCTCAATGTTTCTAATAAAAAACCTGAGACCCTTCCAATAGCAAGAGATGTGCTATCCAAATCCTTCCCATTCCAATCCTGAGACCCTTCCTATAACATGAGATGTGATATCCAACTCCTTCCCATTCCAACCTGAGACGTTTCCTATAGCATGAGAAGGGATATCCAACTCCTTCCCATTCCAATCCTGAGACCCTTCCTATAGCAAGAGATGTGATATCCAAATCCTTCCCATTCCAATCCTGAGATCCTTCCTATAACATGAGATGTGATACCCAATTATTTCCCATTCCAAACCTGAGACCCTTCCTATTGGATGAGATGTGATATCCAACACCTTCCCATTCTAATCCTGACACCCTTCCTATACCATGAGATGTGATATCTCAATGCTTCTAATACCAAACCTGGGACCCGTCCTATAACATGAGATATGATATCCAAATCCTTCCCCTTCCAAACCTGAGACCCTTCCTTTAGCATGAGATGTGATATCCAAATCCTTCCCATTCCAATCCTGAAACCCCTCCTATAGCATGAGATGTGATATCTCAATGTTTCTAATAAAAAACTGAGACCCTTCCTATAGCAAGAGATGTGATATCCAAATCCTTCCCATTTCAATCCTGAGACCCTACCTATAGCATGAGATGTGATATCCAACTCCTTCCCATTCCAACCTGAGACCCTTCCTATAACATGAGATGTGATATCCAACTCCTTCCCATTCCAATCCTGAAACCCTTCCTATAGCATGAGATGTGATATCTCAATGTTTCTAATAAAAACCTGAGACCCTTCCAATAGCAAGAGATGTGATATCCAAATCCTTCCCATTCCAATCCTGAGACCCTTCCTATAACATGAGATGTGATATCCAACTCCTTCCCATACCAACCTGAGACCCTTCCTATTGCATGAGAAGGGATATCCAACTCCTTCCCATTCCAATCCTGAGACCCATCCTATAGCAAGAGATGTGATATCCAAATCCTTCCCATTCCAATCCTGAGATCCTTCCTATAACATGAGATGTGATATCTCAATGCTTCTAATACCAAACCTGAGACCCTTCCTATGACATGAGATGTGATATCCAACTCCTTCCCATTCCAATCCTGAGACCCTTCGGGTAGCATAGATGTGATATCTCAATGCTTATACCAAGCCTGAGACCCTTCCTATGGCATGAGATGTGATATCCAACTCCTTCCCATTCCAATCCTGAGACCCTTCCTATAGCATGAGATGTGATGTCTCAATGCTTCTAATACCAAACCTGAGATCCTTCCTATAACATGAGATGTGATATCCAACTCCTTCCCATTCCAATCCTGAGACCCTTCCTATAGCATGAGATGTGATATCCAACTCCTTCCCATTCCAATCCTGAGACCCTTCGTATAGCATGAGATGTGATATCTCAATGCTTCTAATATCAAACTTGAGACCCTCCCTATAGCATGAGACGTGATATCCAACTCCTTCCCATTCCAATCCTGAGACTCTTCCTATAGCATGAGATGTGATATCTCAATGCTTCTACCAAACCTGAGACCCTTCCTATAACATGAGATGGGATATCCAACTCCTTCCCATTCCAATCCTCAGACACTTCCTATAGCATGAGATGTGATATCTCAATGCTTCTAATACCAAACCTGAGACCCTTCCTATGGCATGAGATTTGATATCAAACTCCTTCCCATTCCAATCCTGAGACCCTTCCTATAGCATGAGATATGATATCCAACTCCTTCCCATTCCAATCCTGAAACCCTTCCTATACCATGAGATGTGATATCTTAATGCTTCTAATACCAAACCTGAGACCCGTCCTATAACATGAGATGTGATATCCAAATCCTTACCCTTCCAAACCTGAGACCCTTCCTTTAGCATGAGATGTGATATCCAGCTCCTTCCCATTCCAATCCTGAGACCCTTCCGATAGCATGAGATGTGATATCTCAATGCTTCTAATATCAAAACTGAGACCCTCCCTATAGCATGAGATGTGATATCTAAGTCCTTCCCATTCCAATCCTGAGACCCTTCCAATAGCAGAGATGTGATATCTCAATGCTTATACCAAACCTGAGACCCTTCCTATGGCATGAGATGTGATATCCAACTCCTTCCCATTTCAATCCTGAGACCCTTCCTATAGCATGAGATGTGATATCTCAATGCTTCTACCAAACATGAGACCCTTCCTTTAGCATGAGATGTGATATCCATCTCCTTCCCATTCCAATCCTGAGACCCTTCCTATAGCATGAGATGTGATATCTCAATGCTTCTAATACCAAACCTGAGATCCTTCCGATAACATGAGATGTGATATCCAAATCCTTACCCTTCCAAACCTGAGACACTCCCTTTAGCATGAGATGTGATATCCAACTACTTCCCATTCCAATCCTGAGACCCTTCTGATAGCATGAGATGTGATATCTCAATTCTTCTAATACTAAACCTGAGATCCTTCCGATAGCATGAGAAGTGATATCTCAATGCTTCTAATACCAAACCTGGGACCCGTCCTATAACATGAGATATTATATCCAACTCCTTCCCATTCCAATCCTGAAACCCTTCCTATAGCATGAGATGTGATATCTCAATTTTTCTAATAAAAAACCTGAGACCCTTCCAATAGCAAGAGATGTGATATCCAAATCCTTCCCATTCCAATCCTGAGACCCTTCCTATAACATGAGATGTGATATCCAACTCCTTCCCATTCCAACCTGAGACCCTTCCTATAGCATGAGAGGGGATATCCAACGCCTTCCCATTCCAATCCTGAGACCCTTCCTATAGCAAGAGATGTGATATCCAATTCCTTCCCATTCCAATCCTGAGATCCTTCCTATAACATGAGATGTGATACCCAATTATTTCCCATTCCAAACCTGAGACCCTTCCTATTGGATGATATCCAACACCTTCCCATTCCAATCCTGACACCCTTCCTATACCATGAGATGTGATGTCTCAATGCTTCTAATACCAAACCTGGGACCCGTCCTATAACATGAGATATGATATCCAAATCCTTCCCCTTACAAACCTGAGACCCTTCCTTTAGCATGAGATGTGATATCCAAATCCTTCCCATTCCAATCCTGAAACCCCTCCTATAGCATGAGATGTGATATCTCAATGTTTCTAATAAAAAACTGAGACCCTTCCTATAGCAAGAGATGTGATATCCAAATCCTTCCCATTTCAATCCTGAGACCCTACCTATAACATGAGATGTGATATCCAACTCCTTCCCATTCCAACCTGAGACCCTTCCTATAGCATGAGATGTGATGTATCAATGCTTCTAATACCAAACCTGAGATCCTTCCTATAACATGAGATGTGATATCCAACTCCTTCCCATTCCAATCCTGAGGCCCTTCCTATAGCATGAGATGTGATATCTCACTGCTTATACCAAACCTGAGACCCTTCCTATAGCATGAGATGTGATATCCAACTCCTTCCCATTCCAATCCTGAGACCCTTCCTATAGCATGAGATGTGATATCTCAATGCTTCTAATATCAAACTTGAGACCCTCCCTATAGCATGAGACGTGATATCCAACTCCTTCCCATTCCAATCCTGAGACTCTTCCTATAGCATGAGATGTGATATCTCAATGCTTCTACCAAACCTGAGACCCTTCCTATAACATGAGATGGGATATCCAACTCCTTCCCATTCCAATCCTCAGACACTTCCTATAGCATGAGATGTGATATCTCAATGCTTCTAATACCAAACCTGAGACCCTTCCTATGGCATTAGATTTGATATCAAACTCCTTCCCATTCCAATCCTGAGACCCTTCCTATAGCATGAGATATGATATCCAACTCCTTCCCATTCCAATCCTGAAACCCTTCGTATACCATGAGATGTGATATCTTAATGCTTCTAATACCAAACCTGAGACCCGTCCTATAACATGAGATGTGATATCCAAATCCTTCCCCTTCCAAACTTGAGACCCTTCCTTTAGCATGAGATGTGATATCCAGCTCCTTCCCATTCCAATCCTGAGACCCTCCCTATAGCATGAGATGTGATATCTAAGACCTTCCCATTCCAATCCTGAGACCCTTCCGATAGCAGAGATGTGATATCTCAATGCTTATACCAAACCTGAGACCCTTCCTATGGCATGAGATGTGATATCCAACTCCTTCCCATTTCAATCCTGAGACCCTTCCTATAGCATGAGATGTGATATCTCAATGCTTCTACCAAACATGAGACCCTTCCTTTAGCATGAGATGTGATATCCATCTCCTTCCCATTCCAATCCTGAGACCCTTCCTATAGCATGAGATGTGATATCTCAATGCTTCTAATACCAAACCTGAGATCCTTCCGATAACATGAGATGTGATATCCAAATCCTTCCCCTTCCAAACCTGAGACCCTCCCTTTAGCATGAGATGTGATATCCAACTCCTTCCCATTCCAATCCTGAGACCCTTCTGATAGCATGAGATGTGATATCTCAATGCTTCTAATACTAAACCTGAGATCCTTCCGATAGCATGAGAAGTGATATCTCAATGCTTCTAATACCAAACCTGGGACCCGTCCTATAACATGAGATATTATATCCAAATCCTTCCCATTCCAATCCTGAAACCCTTCCTTTAGCATGAGATGTGATATCTCAATGTTTCTAATAAAAAACCTGAGACCCTTCCTATAGCAAGAGATGTGATATCCAGCTCCTTCCCATTCCAATCCTGAGACCCTTCCGATAGCATGAGATGTGATATCTCAATGCTTTTTATATCAAAATTGAGACCCTCCCTATAGCATGAGATGTGATATCTAAGTCATTCGCATTCCAATCCTGAGACCCTTCCGATAGCAGAGATGTGATATCTCAATGCTTATACCAAACCTGAGACCCTTCCTATGGCATGAGATGTGATATCCAACTCCTTCCCATTTCAATCCTGAGACCCTTCCTATAGCATGAGATGTGATATCTCAATGCTTCTACCAAACATGAGACCCTTCCTTTAGCATGAGATGTGATATCCATCTCCTTCCCATTCCAATCCTGAGACCCTTCCTATAGCATGAGATGTGATATCTCAATGCTTCTAATACCAAACCTGAGATCCTTCCGATAACATGAGATGTGATATCCAAATCCTTACCCTTCCAAACCTGAGACCCTTCCTTTAGCATGAGATGTGATATCCAGCTCCTTCCCATTCCAATCCTGAGACCCTTCCGATAGCATGAGATGTGATATCTCAATGCTTCTAATATCAAAACTGAGACCCTCCCTATAGCATGAGATGTGATATCTAAGTCCTTCCCATTCCAATCCTGAGACCCTTCCAATAGCAGAGATGTGATATCTCAATGCTTATACCAAACCTGAGACCCTTCCTATGGCATGAGATGTGATATCCAACTCCTTCCCATTTCAATCCTGAGACCCTTCCTATAGCATGAGATGTGATATCTCAATGCTTCTACCAAACATGAGACCCTTCCTTTAGCATGAGATGTGATATCCATCTCCTTCCCATTCCAATCCTGAGACCCTTCCTATAGCATGAGATGTGATATCTCAATGCTTCTAATACCAAACCTGAGATCCTTCCGATAACATGAGATGTGATATCCAAATCCTTCCCCTTCCAAACCTGAGACCCTCCCTTTAGCATGAGATGTGATATCCAACTACTTCCCATTCCAATCCTGAGACCCTTCTGATAGCATGAGATGTGATATCTCAATTCTTCTAATACTAAACCTGAGATCCTTCCGATAGCATGAGAAGTGATATCTCAATGCTTCTAATACCAAACCTGGGACCCGTCCTATAACATGAGATATTATATCCAAATCCTTCCCATTCCAATCCTGAAACCCTTCCTTTAGCATGAGATGTGATATCTCAATGTTTCTAATAAAAAACCTGAGACCCTTCCTATAGCAAGAGATGTGATATCCAAATCCTTCCCATTCCAATCCTGAGACCCTTCCTATAACATGAGATGTGATATCCAACTCCTTCCCATTCCAATCCTGAAACCCTTCCTATAGCATGAGATGTGATATCTCAATTTTTCTAATAAAAAACCTGAGACCCTTCCAATAGCAAGAGATGTGATATCCAAATCCTTCCCATTCCAATCCTGAGACCCTTCCTATAACATGAGATGTGATATCCAACTCCTTCCCATTCCAACCTGAGACCCTTCCTATAGCATGAGAGGGGATATCCAACGCCTTCCCATTCCAATCCTGAGACCCTTCCTATAGCAAGAGATGTGATATCCAATTCCTTCCCATTCCAATCCTGAGATCCTTCCTATAACATGAGATGTGATACCCAATTATTTCCCATTCCAAACCTGAGACCCTTCCTATTGGATGATATCCAACACCTTCCCATTCCAATCCTGACACCCTTCCTATACCATGAGATGTGATGTCTCAATGCTTCTAATACCAAACCTGGGACCCGTCCTATAACATGAGATATGATATCCAAATCCTTCCCCTTACAAACCTGAGACCCTTCCTTTAGCATGAGATGTGATATCCAAATCCTTCCCATTCCAATCCTGAAACCCCTCCTATAGCATGAGATGTGATATCTCAATGTTTCTAATAAAAAACTGAGACCCTTCCTATAGCAAGAGATGTGATATCCAAATCCTTCCCATTTCAATCCTGAGACCCTACCTATAACATGAGATGTGATATCCAACTCCTTCCCATTCCAACCTGAGACCCTTCCTATAGCATGAGATGTGATGTATCAATGCTTCTAATACCAAACCTGAGATCCTTCCTATAACATGAGATGTGATATCCAACTCCTTCCCATTCCAATCCTGAGGCCCTTCCTATAGCATGAGATGTGATATCTCACTGCTTATACCAAACCTGAGACCCTTCCTATAGCATGAGATGTGATATCCAACTCCTTCCCATTCCAATCCTGAGACCCTTCCTATAGCATGAGATGTGATATCTCAATGCTTCTAATATCAAACTTGAGACCCTCCCTATAGCATGAGACGTGATATCCAACTCCTTCCCATTCCAATCCTGAGACTCTTCCTATAGCATGAGATGTGATATCTCAATGCTTCTACCAAACCTGAGACCCTTCCTATAACATGAGATGGGATATCCAACTCCTTCCCATTCCAATCCTCAGACACTTCCTATAGCATGAGATGTGATATCTCAATGCTTCTAATACCAAACCTGAGACCCTTCCTATGGCATTAGATTTGATATCAAACTCCTTCCCATTCCAATCCTGAGACCCTTCCTATAGCATGAGATATGATATCCAACTCCTTCCCATTCCAATCCTGAAACCCTTCGTATACCATGAGATGTGATATCTTAATGCTTCTAATACCAAACCTGAGACCCGTCCTATAACATGAGATGTGATATCCAAATCCTTCCCCTTCCAAACTTGAGACCCTTCCTTTAGCATGAGATGTGATATCCAGCTCCTTCCCATTCCAATCCTGAGACCCTCCCTATAGCATGAGATGTGATATCTAAGACCTTCCCATTCCAATCCTGAGACCCTTCCGATAGCAGAGATGTGATATCTCAATGCTTATACCAAACCTGAGACCCTTCCTATGGCATGAGATGTGATATCCAACTCCTTCCCATTTCAATCCTGAGACCCTTCCTATAGCATGAGATGTGATATCTCAATGCTTCTACCAAACATGAGACCCTTCCTTTAGCATGAGATGTGATATCCATCTCCTTCCCATTCCAATCCTGAGACCCTTCCTATAGCATGAGATGTGATATCTCAATGCTTCTAATACCAAACCTGAGATCCTTCCGATAACATGAGATGTGATATCCAAATCCTTCCCCTTCCAAACCTGAGACCCTCCCTTTAGCATGAGATGTGATATCCAACTCCTTCCCATTCCAATCCTGAGACCCTTCTGATAGCATGAGATGTGATATCTCAATGCTTCTAATACTAAACCTGAGATCCTTCCGATAGCATGAGAAGTGATATCTCAATGCTTCTAATACCAAACCTGGGACCCGTCCTATAACATGAGATATTATATCCAAATCCTTCCCATTCCAATCCTGAAACCCTTCCTTTAGCATGAGATGTGATATCTCAATGTTTCTAATAAAAAACCTGAGACCCTTCCTATAGCAAGAGATGTGATATCCAGCTCCTTCCCATTCCAATCCTGAGACCCTTCCGATAGCATGAGATGTGATATCTCAATGCTTTTTATATCAAAATTGAGACCCTCCCTATAGCATGAGATGTGATATCTAAGTCATTCGCATTCCAATCCTGAGACCCTTCCGATAGCAGAGATGTGATATCTCAATGCTTATACCAAACCTGAGACCCTTCCTATGGCATGAGATGTGATATCCAACTCCTTCCCATTTCAATCCTGAGACCCTTCCTATAGCATGAGATGTGATATCTCAATGCTTCTACCAAACATGAGACCCTTCCTTTAGCATGAGATGTGATATCCATCTCCTTCCCATTCCAATCCTGAGACCCTTCCTATAGCATGAGATGTGATATCTCAATGCTTCTAATACCAAACCTGAGATCCTTCCGATAACATGAGATGTGATATCCAAATCCTTCCCCTTCCAAACCTGAGACCCTCCCTTTAGCATGAGATGTGATATCCAACTCCTTCCCATTCCAATCCTGAGACCCTTCTGATAGCATGAGATGTGATATCTCAATGCTTCTAATACTAAACCTGAGATCCTTCCGATAGCATGAGAAGTGATATCTCAATGCTTCTAATACCAAACCTGGGACCCGTCCTATAACATGAGATATTATATCAAAATCCTTCCCATTCGAATCCTGAAACCCTTCCTTTAGCATGAGATGTGATATCTCAATGTTTCTAATAAAAAACCTGAGACCCTTCCTATAGCAAGAGATGTGATATCCAGCTCCTTCCCATTCCAATCCTGAGACCCTTCCGATAGCATGAGATGTGATATCTCAATGCTTCTAATATCAAAACTGAGACCCTCCCTATAGCATGAGATGTGATATCTCAATGCTTCTACCAAACATGAGACCCTTCCTTTAGCATGAGATGTGATATCCATCTCCTTCCCATTCCAATCCTGAGACCCTTCCTATAGCATGAGATGTGATATCTCAATGCTTCTAATACCAAACCTGAGATCCTTCCGATAACATGAGATGTGATATCCAAATCCTTCCCCTTCCAAACCTGAGACCCTCCCTTTAGCATGAGATGTGATATCCAACTCCTTCCCATTCCAATCCTGAGACCCTTCTGATAGCATGAGATGTGATATCTCAATGCTTCTAATACTAAACCTGAGATCCTTCCGATAGCATGAGAAGTGATATCTCAATGCTTCTAATACCAAACCTGGGACCCGTCCTATAACATGAGATATTATATCCAAATCCTTCCCATTCCAATCCTGAAACCCTTCCTTTAGCATGAGATGTGATATCTCAATGTTTCTAATAAAAAACCTGAGACCCTTCCTATAGCAAGAGATGTGATATCCAGCTCCTTCCCATTCCAATCCTGAGACCCTTCCGATAGCATGAGATGTGATATCTCAATGCTTTTTATATCAAAATTGAGACCCTCCCTATAGCATGATTTGTGATATCTAAGTCATTCGCATTCCAATCCTGAGACCCTTCCGATAGCAGAGATGTGATATCTCAATGCTTATACCAAACCTGAGACCCTTCCTATGGCATGAGATGTGATATCCAACTCCTTCCCATTTCAATCCTGAGACCCTTCCTATAGCATGAGATGTGATATCTCAATGCTTCTACCAAACATGAGACCCTTCCTTTAGCATGAGATGTGATATCCATCTCCTTCCCATTCCAATCCTGAGACCCTTCCTATAGCATGAGATGTGATATCTCAATGCTTCTAATACCAAACCTGAGATCCTTCCGATAACATGAGATGTGATATCCAAATCCTTCCCCTTCCAAACCTGAGACCCTCCCTTTAGCATGAGATGTGATATCCAACTCCTTCCCATTCCAATCCTGAGACCCTTCTGATAGCATGAGATGTGATATCTCAATGCTTCTAATACTAAACCTGAGATCCTTCCGATAGCATGAGAAGTGATATCTCAATGCTTCTAATACCAAACCTGGGACCCGTCCTATAACATGAGATATTATATCAAAATCCTTCCCATTCGAATCCTGAAACCCTTCCTTTAGCATGAGATGTGATATCTCAATGTTTCTAATAAAAAACCTGAGACCCTTCCTATAGCAAGAGATGTGATATCCAGCTCCTTCCCATTCCAATCCTGAGACCCTTCCGATAGCATGAGATGTGATATCTCAATGCTTCTAATATCAAAACTGAGACCCTCCCTATAGCATGAGATGTGATATCTAAGTCCTTCGCATTCCAATCCTGAGACCCTTCCGATAGCAGAGATGTGATATCTCAATGCTTATACCAAACCTGAGACCCTTCCTATGGCATGAGATGTGATATCCAACTCCTTCCCATTTCAATCCTGAGACCCTTCCTATAGCATGAGATGTGATATCTCAATGCTTCTACCAAACATGAGACCCTTCCTTTAGCATGAGATGTGATATCCATCTCCTTCCCATTCCAATCCTGAGACCCTTCCTATAGCATGAGATGTGATATCTCAATGCTTCTAATACCAAACCTGAGATCCTTCCGATAACATGAGATGTGATATCCAAATCCTTCCCCTTCCAAACCTGAGACCCTCCCTTTAGCATGAGATGTGATATCCAACTCCTTCCCATTCCAATCCTGAGACCCTTCTGATAGCATGAGATGTGATATCTCAATGCTTCTAATACTAAACCTGAGATCCTTCTGATAGCATGAGAAGTGATATCTCAATGTTTCTAATACCAAACCTGGGACCCGTCCTATAACATGAGATATGATATCCAAATCCTTCCCATTCCAATCCTGAAACCATTCCTTTAGCATGAGATGTGATATCTCAATGTTTCTAATAAAAAACCTGAGACCCTTCCTATAGCAAGAGATGTGATATCCAAATCCTTCCCATTCCAATCCTGAGACCCTTCCTATAACATGAGATGTGATATCCAACTCCTTCTCATTCCAATCCTGAAACCCTTCCTATAGCATGAGATGTGATATCTCAATGTTTCTAATAAAAAACCTGAGACCCTTCCAATAGCAAGAGATGTGATATCCAAATCCTTACCATTCCAATCCTGAGACCCTTCCTATAACATGAGATGTGATATCCAACTCCTTCCCATTCCAACCTGAGACCCTTCCTATAGTATGAGAAGGGATATCCAACTCCTTCCCATTCTAATCCTGAGACCCTTCCTATAGCAAGAGATGTGATATCCAAATCCTTCCCATTCCAATCCTGAGATCCTTCCTATAACATGAGATGTGATACCCAATTATTTCCCATTCCAAACCTGAGACCCTTCCTATTGGATGAGATGTGATATCCAACACCTTCCCATTCCAATCCTGACACCCTTCCTATACCATGAGATGTGATATCTCAATGCTTCTAATACCAAACCTGGGACACGTCCTATAACATGAGATATGATATCCAAATCCTTCCCCTTCCAAACCTGAGACCCTTCCTTTAGCATGAGATGTGATATCCAAATCCTTCCCATTCCAATCCTGAAACCCCTCCTATAGCATGAGATGTGATATCTCAATGTTTCTAATAAAAAACCTGAGACCCTTCCAATAGCAAGAGATGTGATATCCAAATCCTTCCCATTCCAATCCTGAGACCCTTCCTATAACATGAGATGTGATATCCAACTCCTTCCCATTCCAACCTGAGACCCTTCCTATAACATGAGATGTGATATCTCAATGTTTCTAATAAAAAACCTGAGACCCTTCCAATAGCAAGAGATGTGATATCCAACTCCTTCCCATTCCAATCCTAAAACCCTTCCTATAGCAAGAGATGTGCTATCCAAATCCTTCCCATTCCAATCCTGAGATCCTTCCTATAACATGAGATGTGATACCCAATTATTTACCATTCCAAACCCGAGACCCTTCCTATTGGATGAGATGTGATATTCAACACCTTCCCATTCCAATCCTGACACCCTTCCTATACCATGAGATTTGATATCTCAATGTTTCTAATACAAAACTGAGACCCTTCCTATAGCAAGAGATGTGATATCCAAATCCTTCCCATTTCAATCCTGAAACCCCTCCTAAAGCATGAGATCTGATATCTCAATGTTTCTAATATAAAACTGAGACCCTTCCTATAGCAAGAGATGTGATATCCAAATCCTTCCCATTTCAATCCTGAGACCCTACCTATAACATGAGATGTGATATCCAACTCCTTCCCATTCCAACCTGAGACCCTCCCTTTAGCATGAGATGTGATATCCAACTCCTTCCCATTCCAATCCTGAGACCCTTCTAATAGCATGAGATGTGATATCTCAATGCTTCTAATACTAAACCTGAGATCCTTCCGATAGCATGAGAAGTGATATCTCAATGCTTCTAATACCAAACCTGGGACCCGTCCTATAACATGAAATATGATATCCAAATCCTTCCCATTCCAATCCTGAAACCCTTCCTTTAGCATGAGATGTGATATCTCAATGTTTCTAATAAAAAACCTGAGACCCTTCCTATAGCAAGAGATGTGATATCCAAATCCTTCCCATTCCCATCCTGAGACCCTTCCTATAACATGAGATGTGATATCCAACTCCTTCCCATTCCAATCCTGAAACCCTTCCTATAGCATGAGATGTGATATCTCAATGTTTCTAATAAAAAACCTGAGACCCTTCCAATAGCAAGAGATGTGATATCCAAATCCTTCCCATTCCAATCCTGAGACCCTTTCTATAACATGAGATGTGATATCCAACTCCTTCCCATTCCAACCTGAGATCCTTCCTATAGCATGAGAAGGGATATCCAACTCCTTCCCATTCCAATCCTGAGACCCTTCCTATAGCAAGAGATGTGATATCCAAATCCTTCCCATTCCAATCCTGAGATCCTTCCTATAACATGAGATGTGATACCCAATTATTTCCCATTCCAAACCTGAGACCCTTCCTATTGGATGAGATGTGATATCCAACACCTTCCCATTCCAATCCTGACACCCTTCCTATACCATGAGATGTGATATCTCAATGCTTCTAATACCAAACCTGGGACCCTTCCTATAACATGAGATGTGATATCCAAATCCTTCCCATTCCAATCCTGAAACCCCTCCTATAGCATGAGATGTGATATCTCAATGTTTCTAATAAAAAACCTGAGACCCTTCCAATAGCAAGAGATGTGATATCCAAATCCTTCCCATTCCAATCCTGAGACCCTTCCTATAACATGAAATGTGATATCCAACTCCTTCCCATTCCAACCTGAGACCCTTCCTATAGCATGAGAAGGGATATCCAACTCCTTCCCATTCCAATCCTGAGACCCTTTCTATCGCAAGAGATGTGATATCCAAATCCTTCCCATTCCAATCCTGAGATCCTTCCTATAACATGAGATGTGATACCCAATTATTTCCCATTCCAAACCTGAGACCCTTCCTATTGGATGAGATGTGATATTCAACACCTTCCCATTCCAATCCTGACACCCTTCCTATACCATGAGATGTGATATCTCAATGTTTCTAATACAAAACTGAGACCCTTCCTATAGCAAGAGATGTGATATCCAAATCCTTCCCATTTCAATCCTGAGACCCTACCTATAACATGATATGTGATATCCAACTCCTCCCCATTCCAACCTGTGACCCTTCCTATAGCATGAGAAGGGATATCCAACTCCTTCCCAATCCAATCCTGAGACCCTTCCGATAGCAGAGATGTGATATCTCAATGCTTATAGCAATCCTGAGACCCTTCCTATTGCATGAGATGTGATATCTCAATGCTTCTGCCAAACCTGAGACCCTTCCTTTAGCATGAGATGTGATATCCAAATCCTTCACATTCCAATCCTGAGACCCTTCCTATAGCATGAGATATGATATCTCAATGCTTCTAATACCAAACCTGAGATCCTTCCTATAACATGAGACGGGATATCCAACTCCTTCCCATTCCAATCCTGAGACTCTTCCTATAGCATGAGATGTGATATCTCAATGCTTCTACCAAACCTGAGACCCTTCCTATAACATGAGATAATATCCAACTCCTTCCCATTCCAATTCTGAGACCCGTCCTATACCATGAGACTTGATATCTCAATGCTTCTAATACCAAACCTGAGACCGGTCCTATAACATGAGATGTGATACCCAAATCCTTCCCCTTCCAAACCATAGACCCTTCCTATAGCATGAGATGTGATATCTCAATGCTTCTAATACCAAACCTGAGACCCTTCCTATAACGAGATGGGATATCCAACTCCTTCCAATTCCAATCCTGAGACCCTTCCGATAGCAGAGATGTGATATCTCAATGCTTATACCAAACCTGAGACCCTTCCTATGGCATGAGATGTCATATACAACTCCTTCCGATTCCAATCCTGAGACCCTTCATATAGCATGAGATGTGATATCTCAATGCTTCTAATACCAAACCTGAGATCCTTCCTATAACATGACATGTGATATCAAACTCCTTCCCATTCCAAACCTGAGACCCTTCCGATAGCATGATATGTGATATCACAATGCTTCTAAAACCAAACATGAGAACCATCCTATAACATGAGATGTGAAATCCAAATCATTCCCTTTCCAAACCTGAGACCCTTCCTATAGCTTGAGATGTGATATCAAACTCCTTCCCATTCAATGTGATATCCAACTCCTTCCCATTCCAATCCTGAGACCCTTCCTATACCATGAGATGTGATATTTCAATGCTTCTAATACCAAACCTGAGACCCGTCCTAAAACATGAGATGTGAGATCCAAATCCTTCCCCTTCCAAACCTGAGACCTTTCCTATAGCATGAGATGTGATATCTCAATGCTTCTTATACCAAACCTGAAATCCTTCCGATAGCATGAGATGTGATATCTCAATGCTTCTAATACCAAACCTGAGATCCTTCCTATAACATGAGATGTGATATCCAAATCCTTCACCTTCCAAACCTGAGACCCTCCCTTTAGAATGAGATGTGATATCCAACTCCTTCCAATTCCAATCCTGATACCCTTCTGATAGCATGAGATGTGATATCTCAATGCCTCTAATACCAAACCTGAGATCCTACCTCTAACATGAAATGTGATATCCAACTCCTTCCCTTTCCAAACCTGAGAGCCTTCCTACAGCATGAGATGTGATATCCAAATCCTTCACATTCCAATCCTGAGACCCTTCTTATAGCATGAGATATGATATCTCAATGCTTCTAATACCAAACCTGAGATCCTTCCTATAACATGAGACGGGATATCCAACTCCTTCCCATTCCAATCCTGAGACTCTTCCTATAGCATGAGATGTGATATCTCAATGCTTCTACCAAACCTGAGACCCTTCCTATAACATGAGATAATATCCAAATCCTTCCCATTCCAATTCTGAGACCCGTCCTATAACATGAGTAATATCCAACTCCTTCCCATTCCAATTCTGAGACCCGTCCTATACCATGAGACTTGATATCTCAATGCTTCTAATACCAAACCTGAGACCGGTCCTATAACATGAGATGTGATACCCAAATCCTTCCCCTTCCAAACCATAGACCCTTCCTATAGCATGAGATGTGATATCTCAATGCTTCTAATACCAAACCTGAGACCCTTCCTATAACGAGATGGGATATCCAACTCCTTCCCATTCCAATCCTGAGACCCTTCCGATAGCAGAGATGTGATATCTCAATGCTTATACCAAACCTGAGACCCTTCCTATAACGAGATGGGATATACAACTCCTTCCCATTCCAATCCTGAGACCCTTCCGATAGCAGAGATGTGATATCTCAATGCTTATACCAAACCTGAGACCCTCCCTATAGCATGAGATGTGATATCTCAATGCTTCTAATACCAAACCTGAGATCCTTCCTATAACATGAGATGTGATATCAAACTCCTTCCCATTCCAAACCTGAGACCCTTCCGATAGCATGATATGTGATATCACAATGCTTCTAAAACCAAACATGAGAACCATCCTATAACATGAGATGTGAAATCCAAATCATTCCCTTTCCAAACCTGAGACCCTTCCTATAGCTTGAGATGTGATATCAAACTCCTTCCCATTCAATGTGATATCCAACTCCTTCCCATTCCAATCCTGAGACCCTTCCTATACCATGAGATGTGATATTTCAATGCTTCTAATACCAAACCTGAGACCCGTCCTAAAACATGAGATGTGAGATCCAAATCCTTCCCCTTCCAAACCTGAGACCTTTCCTATAGCATGAGATGTGATATCTCAATGCTTCTTATACCAAACCTGAAATCCTTCCGATAGCATGAGATGTGATATCTCAATGCTTCTAATACCAAACCTGAGATCCTTCCTATAACATGAGATGTGATATCCAAATCCTTCGCCTTCCAAACCTGAGACCCTCCCTTTAGAATGAGATGTGATATCCAACTCCTTCCAATTCCAATCCTGATACCCTTCTGATAGCATGAGATGTGATATCTCAATGCCTCTAATACCAAACCTGAGATCCTACCTCTAACATGAAATGTGATATCCAACTCCTTCCCTTTCCAAACCTGAGAGCCTTCCTACAGCATGAGATGTGATATCCAAGTCCTTCCCATTCCAATCCTGAGACCCTTCCTATAACATGAGATGTGATATCCAACTCCTTCCCATTCCAACCTGAGACCCTTCCTATAGCATGAGATGGGATATCCAACTCCTTCCAAATCCAATCCTGATACCCTTCCGATAGCATGAGATGTGATATCCCAATGCTTCTACAAAACCTGAGACCCATACCATGGCATGAGATGTCATATCAAACTCCCCTCCTATACCATGAGATGTGATATCTCAATGCTTCTAATACCAAACCTGGGACCCGTCCTATAACATGAGATATGATATCCAAATCCTTCCCCTTCCAAACCTGAAACCCTTCCTATAGCATGAGAAGGGATATCCAACTCCTTCCCATTCCAATCCTGAGACCCTTCCTATACCATGAGATGTGATATCTCAATGCTTCTAATAAAAAACCTGAGACCCTTCATATAGCAAGAGATGTGATATCCAAATCCTTCCCATTCCAATCCTGAGATCCTTCCTATAACATGAGATGTGATATCCAATTCATTCCCATTCCAAACCTGAGACCCTTCCTATTGGATGAGATGTGATATCCAACTCCTTGCCATTCCAATCCTGAGTCCCTTCCTATACCATGAGATGTGATATCTCAATGCTTCTAATACCAAACCTGGGACCCGCCGTATAACATGAGATGTGATATCCAAATCCTTCCCATTCCAATCCTGAAACCCTTCCAATAGCATGAGAAGGGATATCCAACTCCTTCCCATTCCAATCCTGAGACCCTTCCTATACCATGAGATGTGATATCTCAATGCTTCTAATAAAAAACCTGAGACCCTTCCTATAGCAAGAGATGTGATATCCGAATCCTTCCCATTCCAATCCTGAGATCCTTCCTATAACATGAGATGTGATATCCAATTCATTCCCATTCCAAACCTGAGACCCTTCCTATTGGATGAGATGTGATATCCAACTCCTTCCCATTCCAATCCTGAGACCCTTCCTATACCATGAGATGTGATATCTCAATGCTTATAATACCAAACCTGGGACCCGCCCTATAACATGAGATATGATATCCAAATCCTTCCCCTTCCAAACCTGAGACCCTTCCTTTAGCATGAGATGTGATATCCAAATCCTTCCCATTCCAATCCTGAAACCCTTCCTATAGCATGAGATGTGATATCTCAATGTTTCTAATAAAAAACCTGAGACCCTTCCTATAGCAAGAGATGTGATATCCAAATCCTTCCCATTTCAATCTTGAGACCCTTCCTATAGCATGAGATGTGATATCCAACTCCTTCCCATTCCAACCTGAGACCCTTCCTATAGCATGAGAAGGGATATCCAACTCCTTCCCAATCCAATCCTGAGACCCTTCCGATAGCAGAGATGTGATATCTCAATGCTTATACCAAACCTGAGACCCTACCTTTAGCATGATGTGATATCCAAATCCTTCACATTCCAATCCTGAGACCCTTCCTATAACATGAGATGTGATATCTCAATGCTTCTAATAACAAACCTGAGATCCTTCCTATAACATGAGATGTGATATCCAACTCCTTCCCATTCCAAACCTGAGACCCTTCCGATAGCATGAGATGTGATATCTCAATGCTTCTAATAACAAACCTGAGATCCTTCCTATAACATGAGATGTGATATCCAACTCCTTCCCATTCCAAACCTGAGATCCTTCCTATAACATGAGATGTGATATCCAACTCCTTCCCATTCCAACCTGAGACCTTTCCTATAGCATGAGATGGGATATCCAACAACTCCTTCCAAATCCAATCCTGATACCCTTCCGATAGCATGAGATGTGATATCCCAATGCTTCTACAAAACCTGAGACCCATACCATGGCATGATGTGATATCAAACTCCCGTCCTATACCATGAGACTTGATATCTCAATGCTTCTAATACCAAACCTGAGACCGGTCAAATAACATGAGATGTGATATCCAAATCCTTCCCCTTCCAAACCTGAGACCCTTCCTTTAGCATGAGATGTGATATCCAAATCCTTCCCATTCCAATCCTTAAACCCTTCCTATAGCATGAGATGTGATATCTCAATGTTTCTAATAAAAAACCTGAGACCCTTCCTATAGCAAGAGATGTGATATCCAAATCCTTCCCATTCCAACCTGAGACCCTTCCTATAGCATGAGAAGGGATATCCAACTCCTTCCCATTCCAATCCTTAAACCCTTCCTATAGCATGAGATGTGATATCTCAATGCTTCTAATACCAAACCTGAGACCGGTCAAATAACATGAGATGTGATATCCAAATCCTTCCCCTTCCAAACCTGAGACCCTTCCTTTAGCATGAGATGTGATATCCAAATCCTTCCCATTCCAATCCTTAAACCCTTCCTATAGCATGAGATGTGATATCTCAATGTTTCTAATAAAAAACCTGAGACCCTTCCTATAGCAAGAGATGTGATATCCAAATCCTTCCCATTCCAACCTGAGACCCTTCCTATAGCATGAGAAGGGATATCCAACTCCTTCCCATTCCAATCCTTAAACCCTTCCTATAGCATGAGATGTGATATCTCAATGTTTCTAATAAAAAACCTGAGACCCTTCCTATAGCAAGAGATGTGATATCCAAATCCTTCCCATTCCAACCTGAGACCCTTCCTATAGCATGAGAAGGGATATCCAACTCCTTCCCATTCCAATCCTGAGATCCTTCCTATAACATGAGATGTGATATCCAATTCCTTCCCATTCCAAACCTGAGACCCTTCCTATTGGATGAGATGTGATATCCAACTCCTTCCCATTCCAAACCTGAGACCCTTCCTATACCATAAGATGTGATATCTCAATGCTTCTAATACCAAACCTGGGACCCGTCCTATAACATGAGATATGATATCCAAATCCTTCCCATTCCAATCCTGAAACCCTTCCGATAGCATGAGATGTGATATCTCAATGTTTCTAATAAAAAACCTGAGACCCTTCATTTAGCAAGAGATGTGATATCCAAAT
Organism: Ambystoma mexicanum; assembly: GCF_040938575.1. NCBI lineage: Eukaryota > Metazoa > Chordata > Amphibia > Caudata > Ambystomatidae > Ambystoma > Ambystoma mexicanum. The sequence goes on along the minus strand of NC_090932.1, from coordinate 571,222,399 downwards.
ACTTCCCATTTCAATCTTGAGACCCTTCCTATAACATGAGATATGATATCCAACTCCTTCCCATTCCAACATGAGACCCTTCCTATAGCATGAGAAGGGATGTCCAACTCCTTCCCAATCCAATCCTGAGACCCTTCCGATAGCAGAGATGTGATATCTCAATGCTTATACCAAACCTGAGACCCTTCCTTTAGCATGAGATTTGATATCCAAATCCTTCACATTCCAATCCTGAGACCCTTCCTATAGCATGAGATTCAATGCTTCTAATACCAAAACTGAGATGCTTCCTATAACATGAGATGTGATATCCAACTCCTTCCCATTCCAAACCTGAGACCCTTCCGATAGCATGAGATGTGATATCTCAATGCTTCTACAACCAAACATGAGAACCATCCTATAACATGAGATGTGAAATCCCAATCCTTCCCTTCCCAAACCTGAGACCCTTCCTATAGCTTGAGATGTGATATCAAACTCCTTCCCATTCCAATCCTGAAATAGCTTGAGATGTGATATCCAACTCCTTCCCATTCCAATCCTGAGACCCTTATTATACCATGAGATGTGATATCTCAAGGCTTCTAATACCAAACCTGAGACCCGTCCTAAAACATGAGATGTGAGATCCAAATCCTTCCCCTTCCAAACCTGAGACCTTTCCTTTAGCATATGTGATATCCAACTACTTCCCATTCCAATCCTGAGACACTTCCGATAGCATGAGATGTGATATCTCAATGCTTCTAATATCAAAACTGAAACCCTCCCTATAGCATGAGATGTGATATCCAACTCCTTCCCATTCCAACCTGAGACCCTTCCTATAGCATGAGAAGGGATATCCAACTCCTTCCCAATCCAATCCTGAGACCCTTCCGATAGCAGAGATGTGATATCTCAATGCTTATACCAAACCTGAGACCCTTCCTATGGCATGAGATGTGATATCCAACACCTTGCCATTCAAATCCTGAGGCCCTCCCTATAACAAGAGATGTCATATCCAACTCCTTCCCATTCCAAACCTGAGACCCTTCCTTTAGCATGAGATGTGATATCCAAATCCTTCACATTCCAATCCGGAGACCCTTCCTATAACATGAGATGTGATATCCAACTCCTTCCCAATCCAATCCTGAGACCCTTCCGATAGCAGAGATGTGATATCTCAATGCTTATACCAAACCTGAGACCCTTCCTATAGCATGAGATGTGATATCCAACTCCTTCCGATTCCAATCCTGAGACCCTTCCTATAGCATGAGATGTGATATCGCAATGCTTCTACCAAAACTGAGACCCTTCCTTTAGCATGAGATGTGATATCCAAGTCCTTCCCATTCCAATCCTGAAACCCTTCCGATAGCATGAGATGTGATATCTCAATGTTTCTAATAAAAAACCTGAGACCCTTCATATAGCAAGAGATGTGATATCCAAATACTTCCCATTTCAATCTTGAGACCCTTCCTATAACATGAGATATGATATCCAACTCCTTCCCATCCCATTCCAACATGAGACCCTTCCTATAGCATGAGAAGGGATGTCCAACTCCTTCCCAATCCAATCCTGAGACCCTTCCGATAGCAGAGATGTGATATCTCAATGCTTATACCAAACCTGAGACCCTTCCTTTAGCATGAGATTTGATATCCAAATCCTTCACATTCCAATCCTGAGACCCTTCCTATAGCATGAGATGTGATATCTCAATGCTTCTAATACCAAACCTGAGATCCTTCCTATAACATGAGATGTGATATCCAACTCCTTCCCATTCCAAACCTGAGACCCTTCCGATAGCATGAGATGTGATATCCAACTCCTTCCCATTCCAATCCTGAGACCCTCCCTTTAGCATGAGATGTGATATCCAACTGCTTCCCATTCCAATCCTGAGACCCTTCTGATAGCATGAGATGTGATATCTCAATGCTTCTAATACCAAACCTGAGACCCTTCCTACAGCATGCGATGGGATATCTCAATGCTTCTAATATCAAACATGAGACCCGTCCTATAGCATGGGATGTGATATCTCAATACTTCTAATACCAAACCTGAGATCCTTCCGATAACATGAGATGTGATATCCAAATCCTTCCCCTTCCAAACCTGAGACCCTCCCTTTAGCATGAGATGTGATATCCAACTGCTTCCCATTCCAATCCTGAGACCCTTCTGATAGCATGAGATGTGATATCTCAATGCTTCTAATACCAAACCTGAGACCCTTCCTACAGCATGCGATGGGATATCTCAATGCTTCTAATATCAAACCTGAGACCCATCCTATAACATGAGATGGGATATCCAACTCCTTCCCGTTCCAAACCTGATACCCTTCCTATAGCATGAGATGTGATATCCAATTCCTTCCCATCCCAATCCTGAGACACCTCCGATAGCAGAGATGTGATATCTCAATGCTTATACCAAACCTGAGACTCTTCCTATAACATGAGATGTGATATCCAACTCCTTCCCGTTCCAAACCTGAGACCCTTCCTATAGCATGAGATGTGATATCCAACTCCTTCCCATTCCAATCCTGAGACCCTTCCGATAGCATGAGATGTGATATCTCAATGCTTCTAATACCAAACCTGTGATCCTTCCTATAACAAGAGATGTGATATCCAAATCCTTTCCCTTCCAAACCCGAGACCCTCCCTTTAGCATGAGATGTGATATCTCAATGCCTCTAATACCAAACCTGAGATCCTTCCGATAGCATGAGATGTGATATCTCAATGCTTCTAATACCAAACCTGAGATCCTTCCTATAACATGAGATGTGATATCCAAATCCTTCCCCTTCCATTCCTGAGACCCTCCCTTTAGCATGAGATGTGATATCCAACTCCTTCCCATTCCAATCCTGAGACCCTTCTGATAGCATGAGATGTGATATCTCAATGCCTCTAATAACAAACCTGAGATCCTACCTCTAACATGAAATGTGATATCCAACTCCTTCCCTTTCCAAACGTGAGACCCTCCCTATAGCATGAGATGTGATATCCAAGTCCTTCCCATTCCAATCCTGAGACCCTTCCTATAGCATGAGATGTGATATCTCAATGCTTCTAATACCAAACCTGAGACCCTTCCTATAACATAAGATGGGATATCCAACTCCTTCCCATTGCAATCCTGAGACCCTTCCGATAGCAGAGATGTGATATCTCAATGCTTATACCAAACCTGAGACCCTTCCTGTGGCATGAGATGTCATATACAACTCCTTCCCATTCCAATCCTGAGACCCTTCCTATAGCATGAGATGTGATATCTCAATGCTTATACCAAACCTGAGACCCTTCCTAAACCATGAGATGTGATATCTCAATGCTTATAATACCAAACCTGGGACCCGCCCTATAACATGAGATATGATATCCAAATCCTTCCCCTTCCAAACCTGAGACCCTTCCTTTAGCATGAGATGTGATATCCAAATCCTTCCCATTCCAATCCTGAAACCCTTCCTATAGCATGAGATGTGATATCTCAATGTTTCTAATAAAAAACCTGAGACCCTTCCTATAGCAAGAGATGTGATATCCAAATCCTTCCCATTTCAATCTTGAGACCCTTCCTATAGCATGAGATGTGATATCCAACTCCTTCCCATTCCAACCTGAGACCCTTCCTATAGCATGAGAAGGGATATCCAACTCCTTCCCAATCCAATCCTGAGACCCTTCCGATAGCAGAGATGTGATATCTCAATGCTTATACCAAACCTGAGACCCTACCTTTAGCATGATGTGATATCCAAATCCTTCACATTCCAATCCTGAGACCCTTCCTATAACATGAGATGTGATATCTCAATGCTTCTAATAACAAACCTGAGATCCTTCCTATAACATGAGATGTGATATCCAACTCCTTCCCATTCCAAACCTGAGACCCTTCCGATAGCATGAGATGTGATATCTCAATGCTTCTAATAACAAACCTGAGATCCTTCCTATAACATGAGATGTGATATCCAACTCCTTCCCATTCCAAACCTGAGATCCTTCCTATAACATGAGATGTGATATCCAACTCCTTCCCATTCCAACCTGAGACCTTTCCTATAGCATGAGATGGGATATCCAACAACTCCTTCCAAATCCAATCCTGATACCCTTCCGATAGCATGAGATGTGATATCCCAATGCTTCTACAAAACCTGAGACCCATACCATGGCATGATGTGATATCAAACTCCCGTCCTATACCATGAGACTTGATATCTCAATGCTTCTAATACCAAACCTGAGACCGGTCAAATAACATGAGATGTGATATCCAAATCCTTCCCCTTCCAAACCTGAGACCCTTCCTTTAGCATGAGATGTGATATCCAAATCCTTCCCATTCCAATCCTTAAACCCTTCCTATAGCATGAGATGTGATATCTCAATGTTTCTAATAAAAAACCTGAGACCCTTCCTATAGCAAGAGATGTGATATCCAAATCCTTCCCATTCCAACCTGAGACCCTTCCTATAGCATGAGAAGGGATATCCAACTCCTTCCCATTCCAATCCTTAAACCCTTCCTATAGCATGAGATGTGATATCTCAATGCTTCTAATACCAAACCTGAGACCGGTCAAATAACATGAGATGTGATATCCAAATCCTTCCCCTTCCAAACCTGAGACCCTTCCTTTAGCATGAGATGTGATATCCAAATCCTTCCCATTCCAATCCTTAAACCCTTCCTATAGCATGAGATGTGATATCTCAATGTTTCTAATAAAAAACCTGAGACCCTTCCTATAGCAAGAGATGTGATATCCAAATCCTTCCCATTCCAACCTGAGACCCTTCCTATAGCATGAGAAGGGATATCCAACTCCTTCCCATTCCAATCCTTAAACCCTTCCTATAGCATGAGATGTGATATCTCAATGTTTCTAATAAAAAACCTGAGACCCTTCCTATAGCAAGAGATGTGATATCCAAATCCTTCCCATTCCAACCTGAGACCCTTCCTATAGCATGAGAAGGGATATCCAACTCCTTCCCATTCCAATCCTGAGATCCTTCCTATAACATGAGATGTGATATCCAATTCCTTCCCATTCCAAACCTGAGACCCTTCCTATTGGATGAGATGTGATATCCAACTCCTTCCCATTCCAAACCTGAGACCCTTCCTATACCATAAGATGTGATATCTCAATGCTTCTAATACCAAACCTGGGACCCGTCCTATAACATGAGATATGATATCCAAATCCTTCCCATTCCAATCCTGAAACCCTTCCGATAGCATGAGATGTGATATCCCAATGCTTCTACAAAACCTGAGACCCATACCATGGCATGATGTGATATCAAACTCCCGTCCTATACCATGAGACTTGATATCTCAATGCTTCTAATACCAAACCTGAGACCGGTCAAATAACATGAGATGTGATATCCAACTCCTTCCCCTTCCAAACCATAGACCCTTCCTATAGCATGAGATGTGATATCTCAATGCTTCTAATACCAAACCTGAGACCCTTCCTATAACGAGATGGGATATCCAACTCCTTCCCATTCCAATCCTGAGACCCTTCCGATAGCAGAGATGTGATATCTCAATGCTTATACCAAACCTGAGACCCTTCCTATAACGAGATGGGATATCCAACTCCTTCCCATTCCAATCCTGAGACCCTTCCGATAGCAGAGATGTGATATCTCAATGCTTATACCAAACCTGAGACCCTTCCTATAGCATGAGATGTGATATCTCAATGCTTCTAATACCAAACCTGAGATCCTTCCTATAACATGAGATGTGATATCAAACTCCTTCCCATTCCAAACCTGAGACCCTTCCGATAGCATGATATGTGATATCACAATGCTTCTAAAACCAAACATGAGAACCATCCTATAACATGAGATGTGAAATCCAAATCATTCCCTTTCCAAACCTGAGACCCTTCCTATAGCTTGAGATGTGATATCAAACTCCTTCCCATTCAATGTGATATCCAACTCCTTCCCATTCCAATCCTGAGACCCTTCCTATACCATGAGATGTGATATTTCAATGCTTCTAATACCAAACCTGAGACCCGTCCTAAAACATGAGATGTGAGATCCAAATCCTTCCCCTTCCAAACCTGAGACCTTTCCTATAGCATGAGATGTGATATCTCAATGCTTCTTATACCAAACCTGAAATCCTTCCGATAGCATGAGATGTGATATCTCAATGCTTCTAATACCAAACCTGAGATCCTTCCTATAACATGAGATGTGATATCCAAATCCTTCGCCTTCCAAACCTGAGACCCTCCCTTTAGAATGAGATGTGATATCCAACTCCTTCCAATTCCAATCCTGATACCCTTCTGATAGCATGAGATGTGATATCTCAATGCCTCTAATACCAAACCTGAGATCCTACCTCTAACATGAAATGTGATATCCAACTCCTTCCCTTTCCAAACCTGAGAGCCTTCCTACAGCATGAGATGTGATATCCAAGTCCTTCCCATTCCAATCCTGAGACCCTTCCTATAACATGAGATGTGATATCCAACTCCTTCCCATTCCAACCTGAGACCCTTCCTATAGCATGAGATGGGATATCCAACTCCTTCCAAATCCAATCCTGATACCCTTCCGATAGCATGAGATGTGATATCCCAATGCTTCTACAAAACCTGAGACCCATACCATGGCATGAGATGTCATATCAAACTCCCCTCCTATACCATGAGATGTGATATCTCAATGCTTCTAATACCAAACCTGGGACCCGTCATATAACATGAGATATGATATCCAAATCCTTCCCCTTCCAAACCTGAAACCCTTCCTATAGCATGAGAAGGGATATCCAACTCCTTCCCATTCCAATCCTGAGACCCTTCCTATACCATGAGATGTGATATCTCAATGCTTCTAATAAAAAACCTGAGACCCTTCATATAGCAAGAGATGTGATATCCAAATCCTTCCCATTCCAATCCTGAGATCCTTCCTATAACATGAGATGTGATATCCAATTCATTCCCATTCCAAACCTGAGACCCTTCCTATTGGATGAGATGTGATATCCAACTCCTTCCCATTCCAATCCTGAGACCCTTCCTATACCATGAGATGTGATATCTCAATGCTTATAATACCAAACCTGGGACCCGCCCTATAACATGAGATATGATATCCAAATCCTTCCCCTTCCAAACCTGAGACCCTTCCTTTAGCATGAGATGTGATATCCAAATCCTTCCCATTCCAATCCTGAAACCCTTCCTATAGCATGAGATGTGATATCTCAATGTTTCTAATAAAAAACCTGAGACCCTTCCTATAGCAAGAGATGTGATATCCAAATCCTTCCCATTTCAATCTTGAGACCCTTCCTATAGCATGAGATGTGATATCCAACTCCTTCCCATTCCAACCTGAGACCCTTCCTATAGCATGAGAAGGGATATCCAACTCCTTCCCAATCCAATCCTGAGACCCTTCCGATAGCAGAGATGTGATATCTCAATGCTTATACCAAACCTGAGACCCTACCTTTAGCATGATGTGATATCCAAATCCTTCACATTCCAATCCTGAGACCCTTCCTATAACATGAGATGTGATATCTCAATGCTTCTAATAACAAACCTGAGATCCTTCCTATAACATGAGATGTGATATCCAACTCCTTCCCATTCCAAACCTGAGACCCTTCCGATAGCATGAGATGTGATATCTCAATGCTTCTAATAACAAACCTGAGATCCTTCCTATAACATGAGATGTGATATCCAACTCCTTCCCATTCCAAACCTGAGATCCTTCCTATAACATGAGATGTGATATCCAACTCCTTCCCATTCCAACCTGAGACCTTTCCTATAGCATGAGATGGGATATCCAACAACTCCTTCCAAATCCAATCCTGATACCCTTCCGATAGCATGAGATGTGATATCCCAATGCTTCTACAAAACCTGAGACCCATACCATGGCATGATGTGATATCAAACTCCCGTCCTATACCATGAGACTTGATATCTCAATGCTTCTAATACCAAACCTGAGACCGGTCAAATAACATGAGATGTGATATCCAAATCCTTCCCCTTCCAAACCTGAGACCCTTCCTTTAGCATGAGATGTGATATCCAAATCCTTCCCATTCCAATCCTTAAACCCTTCCTATAGCATGAGATGTGATATCTCAATGTTTCTAATAAAAAACCTGAGACCCTTCCTATAGCAAGAGATGTGATATCCAAATCCTTCCCATTCCAACCTGAGACCCTTCCTATAGCATGAGAAGGGATATCCAACTCCTTCCCATTCCAATCCTTAAACCCTTCCTATAGCATGAGATGTGATATCTCAATACTTCTAATACCAAACCTGAGACCGGTCAAATAACATGAAATGTGATATCCAAATCCTTCCCCTTCCAAACCTGAGACCCTTCCTTTAGCATGAGATGTGATATCCAAATCCTTCCCATTCCAATCCTTAAACCCTTCCTATAGCATGAGATGTGATATCTCAATGTTTCTAATAAAAAACCTGAGACCCTTCCTATAGCAAGAGATGTGATATCCAAATCCTTCCCATTCCAACCTGAGACCCTTCCTATAGCATGAGAAGGGATATCCAACTCCTTCCCATTCCAATCCTTAAACCCTTCCTATAGCATGAGATGTGATATCTCAATGTTTCTAATAAAAAACCTGAGACCCTTCCTATAGCAAGAGATGTGATATCCAAATCCTTCCCATTCCAACCTGAGACCCTTCCTATAGCATGAGAAGGGATATCCAACTCCTTCCCATTCCAATCCTGAGATCCTTCCTATAACATGAGATGTGATATCCAATTCCTTCCCATTCCAAACCTGAGACCCTTCCTATTGGATGAGATGTGATATCCAACTCCTTCCCATTCCAAACCTGAGACCCTTCCTATACCATAAGATGTGATATCTCAATGCTTCTAATACCAAACCTGGGACCCGTCCTATAACATGAGATATGATATCCAAATCCTTCCCATTCCAATCCTGAAACCCTTCCGATAGCATGAGATGTGATATCTCAATGTTTCTAATAAAAAACCTGAGACCCTTCATTTAGCAAGAGATGTGATATCCAAATACTTCCCATTTCAATCTTGAGACCCTTCCTATAACATGAGATATGATATCCAACTCCTTCCCATTCCAACATGAGACCCTTCCTATAGCATGAGAAGGGATGTCCAACTCCTTCCCAATCCAATCCTGAGACCCTTCCGATAGCAGAGATGTGATATCTCAATGCTTATACCAAACCTGAGACCCTTCCTTTAGCATGAGATTTGATATCCAAATCCTTCACATTCCAATCCTGAGACCCTTCCTATAGCATGAGATTCAATGCTTCTAATACCAAAACTGAGATGCTTCCTATAACATGAGATGTGATATCCAACTCCTTCCCATTCCAAACCTGAGACCCTTCCGATAGCATGAGATGTGATATCTCAATGCTTCTACAACCAAACATGAGAACCATCCTATAACATGAGATGTGAAATCCCAATCCTTCCCTTCCCAAACCTGAGACCCTTCCTATAGCTTGAGATGTGATATCAAACTCCTTCCCATTCCAATCCTGAAATAGCTTGAGATGTGATATCCAACTCCTTCCCATTCCAATCCTGAGACCCTTATTATACCATGAGATGTGATATCTCAAGGCTTCTAATACCAAACCTGAGACCCGTCCTAAAACATGAGATGTGAGATCCAAATCCTTCCCCTTCCAAACATGAGACCTTTCCTTTAGCATATGTGATATCCAACTACTTCCCATTCCAATCCTGAGACACTTCCGATAGCATGAGATGTGATATCTCAATGCTTCTAATATCAAAACTGAAACCCTCCCTATAGCATGAGATGTGATATCCAACTCCTTCCCATTCCAACCTGAGACCCTTCCTATAGCATGAGAAGGGATATCCAACTCCTTCCCAATCCAATCCTGAGACCCTTCCGATAGCAGAGATGTGATATCTCAATGCTTATACCAAACCTGAGACCCTTCCTATGGCATGAGATGTGATATCCAACACCTTGCCATTCAAATCCTGAGGCCCTCCCTATAACAAGAGATGTCATATCCAACTCCTTCCCATTCCAAACCTGAGACCCTTCCTTTAGCATGAGATGTGATATCCAAATCCTTCACATTCCAATCCGGAGACCCTTCCTATAACATGAGATGTGATATCCAACTCCTTCCCAATCCAATCCTGAGACCCTTCCGATAGCAGAGATGTGATATCTCAATGCTTATACCAAACCTGAGACCCTTCCTATAGCATGAGATGTGATATCCAACTCCTTCCGATTCCAATCCTGAGACCCTTCCTATAGCATGAGATGTGATATCGCAATGCTTCTACCAAAACTGAGACCCTTCCTTTAGCATGAGATGTGATATCCAAGTCCTTCCCATTCCAATCCTGAAACCCTTCCGATAGCATGAGATGTGATATCTCAATGTTTCTAATAAAAAACCTGAGACCCTTCATATAGCAAGAGATGTGATATCCAAATACTTCCCATTTCAATCTTGAGACCCTTCCTATAACATGAGATATGATATCCAACTCCTTCCCATCCCATTCCAACATGAGACCCTTCCTATAGCATGAGAAGGGATGTCCAACTCCTTCCCAATCCAATCCTGAGACCCTTCCGATAGCAGAGATGTGATATCTCAATGCTTATACCAAACCTGAGACCCTTCCTTTAGCATGAGATTTGATATCCAAATCCTTCACATTCCAATCCTGAGACCCTTCCTATAGCATGAGATGTGATATCTCAATGCTTCTAATACCAAACCTGAGATGCTTCCTATAACATGAGATGTGATATCCAACTCCTTCCCATTCCAAACCTGAGACCCTTCCGATAGCATGAGATGTGATATCCAACTCCTTCCCATTCCAATCCTGAGACCCTCCCTTTAGCATGAGATGTGATATCCAACTGCTTCCCATTCCAATCCTGAGACCCTTCTGATAGCATGAGATGTGATATCTCAATGCTTCTAATACCAAACCTGAGACCCTTCCTACAGCATGCGATGGGATATCTCAATGCTTCTAATATCAAACATGAGACCCGTCCTATAGCATGGGATGTGATATCTCAATACTTCTAATACCAAACCTGAGATCCTTCCGATAACATGAGATGTGATATCCAAATCCTTCCCCTTCCAAACCTGAGACCCTCCCTTTAGCATGAGATGTGATATCCAACTGCTTCCCATTCCAATCCTGAGACCCTTCTGATAGCATGAGATGTGATATCTCAATGCTTCTAATACCAAACCTGAGACCCTTCCTACAGCATGCGATGGGATATCTCAATGCTTCTAATATCAAACCTGAGACCCATCCTATAACATGAGATGGGATATCCAACTCCTTCCCGTTCCAAACCTGATACCCTTCCTATAGCATGAGATGTGATATCCAATTCCTTCCCATCCCAATCCTGAGACACCTCCGATAGCAGAGATGTGATATCTCAATGCTTATACCAAACCTGAGACTCTTCCTATAACATGAGATGTGATATCCAACTCCTTCCCGTTCCAAACCTGAGACCCTTCCTATAGCATGAGATGTGATATCCAACTCCTTCCCATTCCAATCCTGAGACCCTTCCGATAGCATGAGATGTGATATCTCAATGCTTCTAATACCAAACCTGTGATCCTTCCTATAACAAGAGATGTGATATCCAAATCCTTTCCCTTCCAAACCCGAGACCCTCCCTTTAGCATGAGATGTGATATCTCAATGCCTCTAATACCAAACCTGAGATCCTTCCGATAGCATGAGATGTGATATCTCAATGCTTCTAATACCAAACCTGAGATCCTTCCTATAACATGAGATGTGATATCCAAATCCTTCCCCTTCCATTCCTGAGACCCTCCCTTTAGCATGAGATGTGATATCCAACTCCTTCCCATTCCAATCCTGAGACCCTTCTGATAGCATGAGATGTGATATCTCAATGCCTCTAATAACAAACCTGAGATCCTACCTCTAACATGAAATGTGATATCCAACTCCTTCCCTTTCCAAACGTGAGACCCTCCCTATAGCATGAGATGTGATATCCAAGTCCTTCCCATTCCAATCCTGAGACCCTTCCTATAGCATGAGATGTGATATCTCAATGCTTCTAATACCAAACCTGAGACCCTTCCTATAACATAAGATGGGATATCCAACTCCTTCCCATTGCAATCCTGAGACCCTTCCGATAGCAGAGATGTGATATCTCAATGCTTATACCAAACCTGAGACCCTTCCTGTGGCATGAGATGTCATATACAACTCCTTCCCATTCCAATCCTGAGACCCTTCCTATAGCATGAGATGTGATATCTCAATGCTTATACCAAACCTGAGACCCTTCCTATACCATGAGATGTGATATCTCAATGCTTATAATACCAAACCTGGGACCCGCCCTATAACATGAGATATGATATCCAAATCCTTCCCCTTCCAAACCTGAGACCCTTCCTTTAGCATGAGATGTGATATCCAAATCCTTCCCATTCCAATCCTGAAACCCTTCCTATAGCATGAGATGTGATATCTCAATGTTTCAAATAAAAACCTGAGACCCTTCCTATAGCAAGAGATGTGATATCCAAATCCTTCCCATTTCAATCTTGAGACCCTTCCTATAGCATGAGATGTGATATCCAACTCCTTCCCATTCCAACCTGAGACCCTTCCTATAGCATGAGAAGGGATATCCAACTCCTTCCCAATCCAATCCTGAGACCCTTCCGATAGCAGAGATGTGATATCTCAATGCTTATACCAAACCTGAGACCCTACCTTTAGCATGATGTGATATCCAAATCCTTCACATTCCAATCCTGAGACCCTTCCTATAACATGAGATGTGATATCTCAATGCTTCTAATAACAAACCTGAGATCCTTCCTATAACATGAGATGTGATATCCAACTCCTTCCCATTCCAAACCTGAGACCCTTCCGATAGCATGAGATGTGATATCTCAATGCTTCTAATAACAAACCTGAGATCCTTCCTATAACATGAGATGTGATATCCAACTCCTTCCCATTCCAAACCTGAGATCCTTCCTATAACATGAGATGTGATATCCAACTCCTTCCCATTCCAACCTGAGACCTTTCCTATAGCATGAGATGGGATATCCAACAACTCCTTCCAAATCCAATCCTGATACCCTTCCGATAGCATGAGATGTGATATCCCAATGCTTCTACAAAACCTGAGACCCATACCATGGCATGATGTGATATCAAACTCCCGTCCTATACCATGAGACTTGATATCTCAATGCTTCTAATACCAAACCTGAGACCGGTCAAATAACATGAGATGTGATATCCAAATCCTTCCCCTTCCAAACCTGAGACCCTTCCTTTAGCATGAGATGTGATATCCAAATCCTTCCCATTCCAATCCTTAAACCCTTCCTATAGCATGAGATGTGATATCTCAATGTTTCTAATAAAAAACCTGAGACCCTTCCTATAGCAAGAGATGTGATATCCAAATCCTTCCCATTCCAACCTGAGACCCTTCCTATAGCATGAGAAGGGATATCCAACTCCTTCCCATTCCAATCCTTAAACCCTTCCTATAGCATGAGATGTGATATCTCAATGCTTCTAATACCAAACCTGAGACCGGTCAAATAACATGAGATGTGATATCCAAATCCTTCCCCTTCCAAACCTGAGACCCTTCCTTTAGCATGAGATGTGATATCCAAATCCTTCCCATTCCAATCCTTAAACCCTTCCTATAGCATGAGATGTGATATCTCAATGTTTCTAATAAAAAACCTGAGACCCTTCCTATAGCAAGAGATGTGATATCCAAATCCTTCCCATTCCAACCTGAGACCCTTCCTATAGCATGAGAAGGGATATCCAACTCCTTCCCATTCCAATCCTTAAACCCTTCCTATAGCATGAGATGTGATATCTCAATGTTTCTAATAAAAAACCTGAGACCCTTCCTATAGCAAGAGATGTGATATCCAAATCCTTCCCATTCCAACCTGAGACCCTTCCTATAGCATGAGAAGGGATATCCAACTCCTTCCCATTCCAATCCTGAGATCCTTCCTATAACATGAGATGTGATATCCAATTCCTTCCCATTCCAAACCTGAGACCCTTCCTATTGGATGAGATGTGATATCCAACTCCTTCCCATTCCAAACCTGAGACCCTTCCTATACCATAAGATGTGATATCTCAATGCTTCTAATACCAAACCTGGGACCCGTCCTATAACATGAGATATGATATCCAAATCCTTCCCATTCCAATCCTGAAACCCTTCCGATAGCATGAGATGTGATATCTCAATGTTTCTAATAAAAAACCTGAGACCCTTCATTTAGCAAGAGATGTGATATCCAAATACTTCCCATTTCAATCTTGAGACCCTTCCTATAACATGAGATATGATATCCAACTCCTTCCCATTCCAACATGAGACCCTTCCTATAGCATGAGAAGGGATGTCCAACTCCTTCCCAATCCAATCCTGAGACCCTTCCGATAGCAGAGATGTGATATCTCAATGCTTATACCAAACCTGAGACCCTTCATTTAGCATGAGATTTGATATCCAAATCCTTCACATTCCAATCCTGAGACCCTTCCTATAGCATGAGATTCAATGCTTCTAATACCAAAACTGAGATGCTTCCTATAACATGAGATGTGATATCCAACTCCTTCCCATTCCAAACCTGAGACCCTTCCGATAGCATGAGATGTGATATCTCAATGCTTCTACAACCAAACATGAGAACCATCCTATAACATGAGATGTGAAATCCCAATCCTTCCCTTCCCAAACCTGAGACCCTTCCTATAGCTTGAGATGTGATATCAAACTCCTTCCCATTCCAATCCTGAAATAGCTTGAGATGTGATATCCAACTCCTTCCCATTCCAATCCTGAGACCCTTATTATACCATGAGATGTGATATCTCAAGGCTTCTAATACCAAACCTGAGACCCGTCCTAAAACATGAGATGTGAGATCCAAATCCTTCCCCTTCCAAACATGAGACCTTTCCTTTAGCATATGTGATATCCAACTACTTCCCATTCCAATCCTGAGACACTTCCGATAGCATGAGATGTGATATCTCAATGCTTCTAATATCAAAACTGAAACCCTCCCTATAGCATGAGATGTGATATCCAACTCCTTCCCATTCCAACCTGAGACCCTTCCTATAGCATGAGAAGGGATATCCAACTCCTTCCCAATCCAATCCTGAGACCCTTCCGATAGCAGAGATGTGATATCTCAATGCTTATACCAAACCTGAGACCCTTCCTATGGCATGAGATGTGATATCCAACACCTTGCCATTCAAATCCTGAGGCCCTCCCTATAACAAGAGATGTCATATCCAACTCCTTCCCATTCCAAACCTGAGACCCTTCCTTTAGCATGAGATGTGATATCCAAATCCTTCACATTCCAATCCGGAGACCCTTCCTATAACATGAGATGTGATATCCAACTCCTTCCCAATCCAATCCTGAGACCCTTCCGATAGCAGAGATGTGATATCTCAATGCTTATACCAAACCTGAGACCCTTCCTATAGCATGAGATGTGATATCCAACTCCTTCCGATTCCAATCCTGAGACCCTTCCTATAGCATGAGATGTGATATCGCAATGCTTCTACCAAAACTGAGACCCTTCCTTTAGCATGAGATGTGATATCCAAGTCCTTCCCATTCCAATCCTGAAACCCTTCCGATAGCATGAGATGTGATATCTCAATGTTTCTAATAAAAAACCTGAGACCCTTCATATAGCAAGAGATGTGATATCCAAATACTTCCCATTTCAATCTTGAGACCCTTCCTATAACATGAGATATGATATCCAACTCCTTCCCATCCCATTCCAACATGAGACCCTTCCTATAGCATGAGAAGGGATGTCCAACTCCTTCCCAATCCAATCCTGAGACCCTTCCGATAGCAGAGATGTGATATCTCAATGCTTATACCAAACCTGAGACCCTTCCTTTAGCATGAGATTTGATATCCAAATCCTTCACATTCCAATCCTGAGACCCTTCCTATAGCATGAGATGTGATATCTCAATGCTTCTAATACCAAACCTGAGATGCTTCCTATAACATGAGATGTGATATCCAACTCCTTCCCATTCCAAACCTGAGACCCTTCCGATAGCATGAGATGTGATATCCAACTCCTTCCCATTCCAATCCTGAGACCCTCCCTTTAGCATGAGATGTGATATCCAACTGCTTCCCATTCCAATCCTGAGACCCTTCTGATAGCATGAGATGTGATATCTCAATGCTTCTAATACCAAACCTGAGACCCTTCCTACAGCATGCGATGGGATATCTCAATGCTTCTAATATCAAACATGAGACCCGTCCTATAGCATGGGATGTGATATCTCAATACTTCTAATACCAAACCTGAGATCCTTCCGATAACATGAGATGTGATATCCAAATCCTTCCCCTTCCAAACCTGAGACCCTCCCTTTAGCATGAGATGTGATATCCAACTGCTTCCCATTCCAATCCTGAGACCCTTCTGATAGCATGAGATGTGATATCTCAATGCTTCTAATACCAAACCTGAGACCCTTCCTACAGCATGCGATGGGATATCTCAATGCTTCTAATATCAAACCTGAGACCCATCCTATAACATGAGATGGGATATCCAACTCCTTCCCGTTCCAAACCTGATACCCTTCCTATAGCATGAGATGTGATATCCAATTCCTTCCCATCCCAATCCTGAGACACCTCCGATAGCAGAGATGTGATATCTCAATGCTTATACCAAACCTGAGACTCTTCCTATAACATGAGATGTGATATCCAACTCCTTCCCGTTCCAAACCTGAGACCCTTCCTATAGCATGAGATGTGATATCCAACTCCTTCCCATTCCAATCCTGAGACCCTTCCGATAGCATGAGATGTGATATCTCAATGCTTCTAATACCAAACCTGTGATCCTTCCTATAACAAGAGATGTGATATCCAAATCCTTTCCCTTCCAAACCCGAGACCCTCCCTTTAGCATGAGATGTGATATCTCAATGCCTCTAATACCAAACCTGAGATCCTTCCGATAGCATGAGATGTGATATCTCAATGCTTCTAATACCAAACCTGAGATCCTTCCTATAACATGAGATGTGATATCCAAATCCTTCCCCTTCCATTCCTGAGACCCTCCCTTTAGCATGAGATGTGATATCCAACTCCTTCCCATTCCAATCCTGAGACCCTTCTGATAGCATGAGATGTGATATCTCAATGCCTCTAATAACAAACCTGAGATCCTACCTCTAACATGAAATGTGATATCCAACTCCTTCCCTTTCCAAACGTGAGACCCTCCCTATAGCATGAGATGTGATATCCAAGTCCTTCCCATTCCAATCCTGAGACCCTTCCTATAGCATGAGATGTGATATCTCAATGCTTCTAATACCAAACCTGAGACCCTTCCTATAACATAAGATGGGATATCCAACTCCTTCCCATTGCAATCCTGAGACCCTTCCGATAGCAGAGATGTGATATCTCAATGCTTATACCAAACCTGAGACCCTTCCTGTGGCATGAGATGTCATATACAACTCCTTCCCATTCCAATCCTGAGACCCTTCCTATAGCATGAGATGTGATATCTCAATGCTTATACCAAACCTGAGACCCTTCCTATACCATGAGATGTGATATCTCAATGCTTATAATACCAAACCTGGGACCCGCCCTATAACATGAGATATGATATCCAAATCCTTCCCCTTCCAAACCTGAGACCCTTCCTTTAGCATGAGATGTGATATCCAAATCCTTCCCATTCCAATCCTGAAACCCTTCCTATAGCATGAGATGTGATATCTCAATGTTTCAAATAAAAACCTGAGACCCTTCCTATAGCAAGAGATGTGATATCCAAATCCTTCCCATTTCAATCTTGAGACCCTTCCTATAGCATGAGATGTGATATCCAACTCCTTCCCATTCCAACCTGAGACCCTTCCTATAGCATGAGAAGGGATATCCAACTCCTTCCCAATCCAATCCTGAGACCCTTCCGATAGCAGAGATGTGATATCTCAATGCTTATACCAAACCTGAGACCCTACCTTTAGCATGATGTGATATCCAAATCCTTCACATTCCAATCCTGAGACCCTTCCTATAACATGAGATGTGATATCTCAATGCTTCTAATAACAAACCTGAGATCCTTCCTATAACATGAGATGTGATATCCAACTCCTTCCCATTCCAAACCTGAGACCCTTCCGATAGCATGAGATGTGATATCTCAATGCTTCTAATAACAAACCTGAGATCCTTCCTATAACATGAGATGTGATATCCAACTCCTTCCCATTCCAAACCTGAGATCCTTCCTATAACATGAGATGTGATATCCAACTCCTTCCCATTCCAACCTGAGACCTTTCCTATAGCATGAGATGGGATATCCAACAACTCCTTCCAAATCCAATCCTGATACCCTTCCGATAGCATGAGATGTGATATCCCAATGCTTCTACAAAACCTGAGACCCATACCATGGCATGATGTGATATCAAACTCCCGTCCTATACCATGAGACTGGATATCTCAATGCTTCTAATACCAAACCTGAGACCGGTCAAATAACATGAGATGTGATATCCAAATCCTTCCCCTTCCAAACCTGAGACCCTTCCTTTAGCATGAGATGTGATATCCAAATCCTTCCCATTCCAATCCTTAAACCCTTCCTATAGCATGAGATGTGATATCTCAATGTTTCTAATAAAAAACCTGAGACCCTTCCTATAGCAAGAGATGTGATATCCAAATCCTTCCCATTCCAACCTGAGACCCTTCCTATAGCATGAGAAGGGATATCCAACTCCTTCCCATTCCAATCCTTAAACCCTTCCTATAGCATGAGATGTGATATCTCAATGCTTCTAATACCAAACCTGAGACCGGTCAAATAACATGAGATGTGATATCCAAATCCTTCCCCTTCCAAACCTGAGACCCTTCCTTTAGCATGAGATGTGATATCCAAATCCTTCCCATTCCAATCCTTAAACCCTTCCTATAGCATGAGATGTGATATCTCAATGTTTCTAATAAAAAACCTGAGACCCTTCCTATAGCAAGAGATGTGATATCCAAATCCTTCCCATTCCAACCTGAGACCCTTCCTATAGCATGAGAAGGGATATCCAACTCCTTCCCATTGCAATCCTTAAACCCTTCCTATAGCATGAGATGTGATATCTCAATGTTTCTAATAAAAAACCTGAGACCCTTCCTATAGCAAGAGATGTGATATCCAAATCCTTCCCATTCCAACCTGAGACCCTTCCTATAGCATGAGAAGGGATATCCAACTCCTTCCCATTCCAATCCTGAGATCCTTCCTATAACATGAGATGTGATATCCAATTCCTTCCCATTCCAAACCTGAGACCCTTCCTATTGGATGAGATGTGATATCCAACTCCTTCCCATTCCAAACCTGAGACCCTTCCTATACCATAAGATGTGATATCTCAATGCTTCTAATACCAAACCTGGGACCCGTCCTATAACATGAGATATGATATCCAAATCCTTCCCATTCCAATCCTGAAACCCTTCCGATAGCATGAGATGTGATATCTCAATGTTTCTAATAAAAAACCTGAGACCCTTCATTTAGCAAGAGATGTGATATCCAAATACTTCCCATTTCAATCTTGAGACCCTTCCTATAACATGAGATATGATATCCAACTCCTTCCCATTCCAACATGAGACCCTTCCTATAGCATGAGAAGGGATGTCCAACTCCTTCCCAATCCAATCCTGAGACCCTTCCGATAGCAGAGATGTGATATCTCAATGCTTATACCAAACCTGAGACCCTTCCTTTAGCATGAGATTTGATATCCAAATCCTTCACATTCCAATCCTGAGACCCTTCCTATAGCATGAGATTCAATGCTTCTAATACCAAAACTGAGATGCTTCCTATAACATGAGATGTGATATCCAACTCCTTCCCATTCCAAACCTGAGACCCTTCCGATAGCATGAGATGTGATATCTCAATGCTTCTACAACCAAACATGAGAACCATCCTATAACATGAGATGTGAAATCCCAATCCTTCCCTTCCCAAACCTGAGACCCTTCCTATAGCTTGAGATGTGATATCAAACTCCTTCCCTTTCCAATCCTGAAATAGCTTGAGATGTGATATCCAACTCCTTCCCATTCCAATCCTGAGACCCTTATTATACCATGAGATGTGATATCTCAAGGCTTCTAATACCAAACCTGAGACCCGTCCTAAAACATGAGATGTGAGATCCAAATCCTTCCCCTTCCAAACCTGAGACCTTTCCTTTAGCATATGTGATATCCAACTACTTCCCATTCCAATCCTGAGACACTTCCGATAGCATGAGATGTGATATCTCAATGCTTCTAATATCAAAACTGAAACCCTCCCTATAGCATGAGATGTGATATCCAACTCCTTCCCATTCCAACCTGAGACCCTTCCTATAGCATGAGAAGGGATATCCAACTCCTTCCCAATCCAATCCTGAGACCCTTCCGATAGCAGAGATGTGATATCTCAATGCTTATACCAAACCTGAGACCCTTCCTATGGCATGAGATGTGATATCCAACACCTTGCCATTCAAATCCTGAGGCCCTCCCTATAACAAGAGATGTCATATCCAACTCCTTCCCATTCCAAACCTGAGACCCTTCCTTTAGCATGAGATGTGATATCCAAATCCTTCACATTCCAATCCGGAGACCCTTCCTATAACATGAGATGTGATATCCAACTCCTTCCCAATCCAATCCTGAGACCCTTCCGATAGCAGAGATGTGATATCTCAATGCTTATACCAAACCTGAGACCCTTCCTATAGCATGAGATGTGATATCCAACTCCTTCCGATTCCAATCCTGAGACCCTTCCTATAGCATGAGATGTGATATCGCAATGCTTCTACCAAAACTGAGACCCTTCCTTTAGCATGAGATGTGATATCCAAGTCCTTCCCATTCCAATCCTGAAACCCTTCCGATAGCATGAGATGTGATATCTCAATGTTTCTAATAAAAAACCTGAGACCCTTCATATAGCAAGAGATGTGATATCCAAATACTTCCCATTTCAATCTTGAGACCCTTCCTATAACATGAGATATGATATCCAACTCCTTCCCATCCCATTCCAACATGAGACCCTTCCTATAGCATGAGAAGGGATGTCCAACTCCTTCCCAATCCAATCCTGAGACCCTTCCGATAGCAGAGATGTGATATCTCAATGCTTATACCAAACCTGAGACCCTTCCTTTAGCATGAGATTTGATATCCAAATCCTTCACATTCCAATCCTGAGACCCTTCCTATAGCATGAGATGTGATATCTCAATGCTTCTAATACCAAACCTGAGATGCTTCCTATAACATGAGATGTGATATCCAACTCCTTCCCATTCCAAACCTGAGACCCTTCCGATAGCATGAGATGTGATATCCAACTCCTTCCCATTCCAATCCTGAGACCCTCCCTTTAGCATGAGATGTGATATCCAACTCCTTCCCATTCCAATCCTGAGACCCTTCTGATAGCATGAGATGTGATATCTCAATGCTTCTAATACCAAACCTGAGACCCTTCCTACAGCATGCGATGGGATATCTCAATGCTTCTAATATCAAACATGAGACCCGTCCTATAGCATGGGATGTGATATCTCAATACTTCTAATACCAAACCTGAGATCCTTCCGATAACATGAGATGTGATATCCAAATCCTTCCCCTTCCAAACCTGAGACCCTCCCTTTAGCATGAGATGTGATATCCAACTGCTTCCCATTCCAATCCTGAGACCCTTCTGATAGCATGAGATGTGATATCTCAATGCTTCTAATACCAAACCTGAGACCCTTCCTACAGCATGCGATGGGATATCTCAATGCTTCTAATATCAAACCTGAGACCCATCCTATAACATGAGATGGGATATCCAACTCCTTCCCGTTCCAAACCTGATACCCTTCCTATAGCATGAGATGTGATATCCAATTCCTTCCCATCCCAATCCTGAGACACCTCCGATAGCAGAGATGTGATATCTCAATGCTTATACCAAACCTGAGACTCTTCCTATAACATGAGATGTGATATCCAACTCCTTCCCGTTCCAAACCTGAGACCCTTCCTATAGCATGAGATGTGATATCCAACTCCTTCCCATTCCAATCCTGAGACCCTTCCGATAGCATGAGATGTGATATCTCAATGCTTCTAATACCAAACCTGTGATCCTTCCTATAACAAGAGATGTGATATCCAAATCCTTTCCCTTCCAAACCCGAGACCCTCCCTTTAGCATGAGATGTGATATCTCAATGCCTCTAATACCAAACCTGAGATCCTTCCGATAGCATGAGATGTGATATCTCAATGCTTCTAATACCAAACCTGAGATCCTTCCTATAACATGAGATGTGATATCCAAATCCTTCCCCTTCCATTCCTGAGACCCTCCCTTTAGCATGAGATGTGATATCCAACTCCTTCCCATTCCAATCCTGAGACCCTTCTGATAGCATGAGATGTGATATCTCAATGCCTCTAATAACAAACCTGAGATCCTACCTCTAACATGAAATGTGATATCCAACTCCTTCCCTTTCCAAACGTGAGACCCTCCCTATAGCATGAGATGTGATATCCAAGTCCTTCCCATTCCAATCCTGAGACCCTTCCTATAGCATGAGATGTGATATCTCAATGCTTCTAATACCAAACCTGAGACCCTTCCTATAACATAAGATGGGATATCCAACTCCTTCCCATTGCAATCCTGAGACCCTTCCGATAGCAGAGATGTGATATCTCAATGCTTATACCAAACCTGAGACCCTTCCTGTGGCATGAGATGTCATATACAACTCCTTCCCATTCCAATCCTGAGACCCTTCCTATAGCATGAGATGTGATATCTCAATGCTTATACCAAACCTGAGACCCTTCCTAAACCATGAGATGTGATATCTCAATGCTTATAATACCAAACCTGGGACCCGCCCTATAACATGAGATATGATATCCAAATCCTTCCCCTTCCAAACCTAAGACCCTTCCTTTAGCATGAGATGTGATATCCAAATCCTTCCCATTCCAATCCTGAAACCCTTCCTATAGCATGAGATGTGATATCTCAATGTTTCTAATAAAAAACCTGAGACCCTTCCTATAGCAAGAGATGTGATATCCAAATCCTTCCCATTTCAATCTTGAGACCCTTCCTATAGCATGAGATGTGATATCCAACTCCTTCCCATTCCAACCTGAGACCCTTCCTATAGCATGAGAAGGGATATCCAACTCCTTCCCAATCCAATCCTGAGACCCTTCCGATAGCAGAGATGTGATATCTCAATGCTTATACCAAACCTGAGACCCTACCTTTAGCATGATGTGATATCCAAATCCTTCACATTCCAATCCTGAGACCCTTCCTATAACATGAGATGTGATATCTCAATGCTTCTAATAACAAACCTGAGATCCTTCCTATAACATGAGATGTGATATCCAACTCCTTCCCATTCCAAACCTGAGACCCTTCCGATAGCATGAGATGTGATATCTCAATGCTTCTAATAACAAACCTGAGATCCTTCCTATAACATGAGATGTGATATCCAACTCCTTCCCATTCCAAACCTGAGATCCTTCCTATAACATGAGATGTGATATCCAACTCCTTCCCATTCCAACCTGAGACCTTTCCTATAGCATGAGATGGGATATCCAACAACTCCTTCCAAATCCAATCCTGATACCCTTCCGATAGCATGAGATGTGATATCCCAATGCTTCTACAAAACCTGAGACCCATACCATGGCATGATGTGATATCAAACTCCCGTCCTATACCATGAGACTTGATATCTCAATGCTTCTAATACCAAACCTGAGACCGGTCAAATAACATGAGATGTGATATCCAAATCCTTCCCCTTCCAAACCTGAGACCCTTCCTTTAGCATGAGATGTGATATCCAAATCCTTCCCATTCCAATCCTTAAACCCTTCCTATAGCATGAGATGTGATATCTCAATGTTTCTAATAAAAAACCTGAGACCCTTCCTATAGCAAGAGATGTGATATCCAAATCCTTCCCATTCCAACCTGAGACCCTTCCTATAGCATGAGAAGGGATATCCAACTCCTTCCCATTCCAATCCTTAAACCCTTCCTATAGCATGAGATGTGATATCTCAATGCTTCTAATACCAAACCTGAGACCGGTCAAATAACATGAGATGTGATATCCAAATCCTTCCCCTTCCAAACCTGAGACCCTTCCTTTAGCATGAGATGTGATATCCAAATCCTTCCCATTCCAATCCTTAAACCCTTCCTATAGCATGAGATGTGATATCTCAATGTTTCTAATAAAAAACCTGAGACCCTTCCTATAGCAAGAGATGTGATATCCAAATCCTTCCCATTCCAACCTGAGACCCTTCCTATAGCATGAGAAGGGATATCCAACTCCTTCCCATTCCAATCCTTAAACCCTTCCTATAGCATGAGATGTGATATCTCAATGTTTCTAATAAAAAACCTGAGACCCTTCCTATAGCAAGAGATGTGATATCCAAATCCTTCCCATTCCAACCTGAGACCCTTCCTATAGCATGAGAAGGGATATCCAACTCCTTCCCATTCCAATCCTGAGATCCTTCCTATAACATGAGATGTGATATCCAATTCCTTCCCATTCCAAACCTGAGACCCTTCCTATTGGATGAGATGTGATATCCAACTCCTTCCCATTCCAAACCTGAGACCCTTCCTATACCATAAGATGTGATATCTCAATGCTTCTAATACCAAACCTGGGACCCGTCCTATAACATGAGATATGATATCCAAATCCTTCCCATTCCAATCCTGAAACCTTTCCGATAGCATGAGATGTGATATCCCAATGCTTCTACAAAACCTGAGACCCATACCATGGCATGATGTGATATCAAACTCCCGTCCTATACCATGAGACTTGATATCTCAATGCTTCTAATACCAAACCTGAGACCGGTCAAATAACATGAGATGTGATATCCAACTCCTTCCCCTTCCAAACCATAGACCCTTCCTATAGCATGAGATGTGATATCTCAATGCTTCTAATACCAAACCTGAGACCCTTCCTATAACGAGATGGGATATCCAACTCCTTCCCATTCCAATCCTGAGACCCTTCCGATAGCAGAGATGTGATATCTCAATGCTTATACCAAACCTGAGACCCTTCCTATAACGAGATGGGATATCCAACTCCTTCCCATTCCAATCCTGAGACCCTTCCGATAGCAGAGATGTGATATCTCAATGCTTATACCAAACCTGAGACCCTTCCTATAGCATGAGATGTGATATCTCAATGCTTCTAATACCAAACCTGAGATCCTTCCTATAACATGAGATGTGATATCAAACTCCTTCCCATTCCAAACCTGAGACCCTTCCGATAGCATGATATGTGATATCACAATGCTTCTAAAACCAAACATGAGAACCATCCTATAACATGAGATGTGAAATCCAAATCATTCCCTTTCCAAACCTGAGACCCTTCCTATAGCTTGAGATGTGATATCAAACTCCTTCCCATTCAATGTGATATCCAACTCCTTCCCATTCCAATCCTGAGACCCTTCCTATACCATGAGATGTGATATTTCAATGCTTCTAATACCAAACCTGAGACCCGTCCTAAAACATGAGATGTGAGATCCAAATCCTTCCCCTTCCAAACCTGAGACCTTTCCTATAGCATGAGATGTGATATCTCAATGCTTCTTATACCAAACCTGAAATCCTTCCGATAGCATGAGATGTGATATCTCAATGCTTCTAATACCAAACCTGAGATCCTTCCTATAACATGAGATGTGATATCCAAATCCTTCGCCTTCCAAACCTGAGACCCTCCCTTTAGAATGAGATGTGATATCCAACTCCTTCCAATTCCAATCCTGATACCCTTCTGATAGCATGAGATGTGATATCTCAATGCCTCTAATACCAAACCTGAGATCCTACCTCTAACATGAAATGTGATATCCAACTCCTTCCCTTTCCAAACCTGAGAGCCTTCCTACAGCATGAGATGTGATATCCAAGTCCTTCCCATTCCAATCCTGAGACCCTTCCTATAACATGAGATGTGATATCCAACTCCTTCCCATTCCAACCTGAGACCCTTCCTATAGCATGAGATGGGATATCCAACTCCTTCCAAATCCAATCCTGATACCCTTCCGATAGCATGAGATGTGATATCCCAATGCTTCTACAAAACCTGAGACCCATACCATGGCATGAGATGTCATATCAAACTCCCCTCCTATACCATGAGATGTGATATCTCAATGCTTCTAATACCAAACCTGGGACCCGTCATATAACATGAGATATGATATCCAAATCCTTCCCCTTCCAAACCTGAAACCCTTCCTATAGCATGAGAAGGGATATCCAACTCCTTCCCATTCCAATCCTGAGACCCTTCCTATACCATGAGATGTGATATCTCAATGCTTCTAATAAAAAACCTGAGACCCTTCATATAGCAAGAGATGTGATATCCAAATCCTTCCCATTCCAATCCTGAGATCCTTCCTATAACATGAGATGTGATATCCAATTCATTCCCATTCCAAACCTGAGACCCTTCCTATTGGATGAGATGTGATATCCAACTCCTTCCCATTCCAATCCTGAGACCCTTCCTATACCATGAGATGTGATATCTCAATGCTTATAATACCAAACCTGGGACCCGCCCTATAACATGAGATATGATATCCAAATCCTTCCCCTTCCAAACCTGAGACCCTTCCTTTAGCATGAGATGTGATATCCAAATCCTTCCCATTCCAATCCTGAAACCCTTCCTATAGCATGAGATGTGATATCTCAATGTTTCTAATAAAAAACCTGAGACCCTTCCTATAGCAAGAGATGTGATATCCAAATCCTTCCCATTTCAATCTTGAGACCCTTCCTATAGCATGAGATGTGATATCCAACTCCTTCCCATTCCAACCTGAGACCCTTCCTATAGCATGAGAAGGGATATCCAACTCCTTCCCAATCCAATCCTGAGACCCTTCCGATAGCAGAGATGTGATATCTCAATGCTTATACCAAACCTGAGACCCTACCTTTAGCATGATGTGATATCCAAATCCTTCACATTCCAATCCTGAGACCCTTCCTATAACATGAGATGTGATATCTCAATGCTTCTAATAACAAACCTGAGATCCTTCCTATAACATGAGATGTGATATCCAACTCCTTCCCATTCCAAACCTGAGACCCTTCCGATAGCATGAGATGTGATATCTCAATGCTTCTAATAACAAACCTGAGATCCTTCCTATAACATGAGATGTGATATCCAACTCCTTCCCATTCCAAACCTGAGATCCTTCCTATAACATGAGATGTGATATCCAACTCCTTCCCATTCCAACCTGAGACCTTTCCTATAGCATGAGATGGGATATCCAACAACTCCTTCCAAATCCAATCCTGATACCCTTCCGATAGCATGAGATGTGATATCCCAATGCTTCTACAAAACCTGAGACCCATACCATGGCATGATGTGATATCAAACTCCCGTCCTATACCATGAGACTTGATATCTCAATGCTTCTAATACCAAACCTGAGACCGGTCAAATAACATGAGATGTGATATCCAAATCCTTCCCCTTCCAAACCTGAGAGCCTTCCTATAGCATGAGAAGGGATATCCAACTCCTTCCCATTCCAATCCTTAAACCCTTCCTATAGCATGAGATGTGATATCTCAATACTTCTAATACCAAACCTGAGACCGGTCAAATAACATGAAATGTGATATCCAAATCCTTCCCCTTCCAAACCTGAGACCCTTCCTTTAGCATGAGATGTGATATCCAAATCCTTCCCATTCCAATCCTTAAACCCTTCCTATAGCATGAGATGTGATATCTCAATGTTTCTAATAAAAAACCTGAGACCCTTCCTATAGCAAGAGATGTGATATCCAAATCCTTCCCATTCCAACCTGAGACCCTTCCTATAGCATGAGAAGGGATATCCAACTCCTTCCCATTCCAATCCTTAAACCCTTCCTATAGCATGAGATGTGATATCTCAATGTTTCTAATAAAAAACCTGAGACCCTTCCTATAGCAAGAGATGTGATATCCAAATCCTTCCCATTCCAACCTGAGACCCTTCCTATAGCATGAGAAGGGATATCCAACTCCTTCCCATTCCAATCCTGAGATCCTTCCTATAACATGAGATGTGATATCCAATTCCTTCCCATTCCAAACCTGAGACCCTTCCTATTGGATGAGATGTGATATCCAACTCCTTCCCATTCCAAACCTGAGACCCTTCCTATACCATGAGATGTGATATCTCAATGCTTCTAATACCAAACCTGGGACCCGTCCTATAACATGAGATATGATATCCAAATCCTTCCCATTCCAATCCTGAAACCCTTCCGATAGCATGAGATGTGATATCTCAATGTTTCTAATAAAAAACCTGAGACCCTTCATTTAGCAAGAGATGTGATATCCAAATACTTCCCATTTCAATCTTGAGACCCTTCCTATAACATGAGATATGATATCCAACTCCTTCCCATTCCAACATGAGACCCTTCCTATAGCATGAGAAGGGATGTCCAACTCCTTCCCAATCCAATCCTGAGACCCTTCCGATAGCAGAGATGTGATATCTCAATGCTTATACCAAACCTGAGACCCTTCCTTTAGCATGAGATTTGATATCCAAATCCTTCACATTCCAATCCTGAGACCCTTCCTATAGCATGAGATTCAATGCTTCTAATACCAAAACTGAGATGCTTCCTATAACATGAGATGTGATATCCAACTCCTTCCCATTCCAAACCTGAGACCCTTCCGATAGCATGAGATGTGATATCTCAATGCTTCTACAACCAAACATGAGAACCATCCTATAACATGAGATGTGAAATCCCAATCCTTCCCTTCCCAAACCTGAGACCCTTCCTATAGCTTGAGATGTGATATCAAACTCCTTCCCATTCCAATCCTGAAATAGCTTGAGATGTGATATCCAACTCCTTCCCATTCCAATCCTGAGACCCTTATTATACCATGAGATGTGATATCTCAAGGCTTCTAATACCAAACCTGAGACCCGTCCTAAAACATGAGATGTGAGATCCAAATCCTTCCCCTTCCAAACCTGAGACCTTTCCTTTAGCATATGTGATATCCAACTACTTCCCATTCCAATCCTGAGACACTTCCGATAGCATGAGATGTGATATCTCAATGCTTCTAATATCAAAACTGAAACCCTCCCTATAGCATGAGATGTGATATCCAACTCCTTCCCATTCCAACCTGAGACCCTTCCTATAGCATGAGAAGGGATATCCAACTCCTTCCCAATCCAATCCTGAGACCCTTCCGATAGCAGAGATGTGATATCTCAATGCTTATACCAAACCTGAGACCCTTCCTATGGCATGAGATGTGATATCCAACACCTTGCCATTCAAATCCTGAGGCCCTCCCTATAACAAGAGATGTCATATCCAACTCCTTCCCATTCCAAACCTGAGACCCTTCCTTTAGCATGAGATGTGATATCCAAATCCTTCACATTCCAATCCGGAGACCCTTCCTATAACATGAGATGTGATATCCAACTCCTTCCCAATCCAATCCTGAGACCCTTCCGATAGCAGAGATGTGATATCTCAATGCTTATACCAAACCTGAGACCCTTCCTATAGCATGAGATGTGATATCCAACTCCTTCCGATTCCAATCCTGAGACCCTTCCTATAGCATGAGATGTGATATCGCAATGCTTCTACCAAAACTGAGACCCTTCCTTTAGCATGAGATGTGATATCCAAGTCCTTCCCATTCCAATCCTGAAACCCTTCCGATAGCATGAGATGTGATATCTCAATGTTTCTAATAAAAAACCTGAGACCCTTCATATAGCAAGAGATGTGATATCCAAATACTTCCCATTTCAATCTTGAGACCCTTCCTATAACATGAGATATGATATCCAACTCCTTCCCATCCCATTCCAACATGAGACCCTTCCTATAGCATGAGAAGGGATGTCCAACTCCTTCCCAATCCAATCCTGAGACCCTTCCGATAGCAGAGATGTGATATCTCAATGCTTATACCAAACCTGAGACCCTTCCTTTAGCATGAGATTTGATATCCAAATCCTTCACATTCCAATCCTGAGACCCTTCCTATAGCATGAGATGTGATATCTCAATGCTTCTAATACCAAACCTGAGATGCTTCCTATAACATGAGATGTGATATCCAACTCCTTCCCATTCCAAACCTGAGACCCTTCCGATAGCATGAGATGTGATATCCAACTCCTTCCCATTCCAATCCTGAGACCCTCCCTTTAGCATGAGATGTGATATCCAACTGCTTCCCATTCCAATCCTGAGACCCTTCTGATAGCATGAGATGTGATATCTCAATGCTTCTAATACCAAACCTGAGACCCTTCCTACAGCATGCGATGGGATATCTCAATGCTTCTAATATCAAACATGAGACCCGTCCTATAGCATGGGATGTGATATCTCAATACTTCTAATACCAAACCTGAGATCCTTCCGATAACATGAGATGTGATATCCAAATCCTTCCCCTTCCAAACCTGAGACCCTCCCTTTAGCATGAGATGTGATATCCAACTGCTTCCCATTCCAATCCTGAGACCCTTCTGATAGCATGAGATGTGATATCTCAATGCTTCTAATACCAAACCTGAGACCCTTCCTACAGCATGCGATGGGATATCTCAATGCTTCTAATATCAAACCTGAGACCCATCCTATAACATGAGATGGGATATCCAACTCCTTCCCGTTCCAAACCTGATACCCTTCCTATAGCATGAGATGTGATATCCAATTCCTTCCCATCCCAATCCTGAGACACCTCCGATAGCAGAGATGTGATATCTCAATGCTTATACCAAACCTGAGACTCTTCCTATAACATGAGATGTGATATCCAACTCCTTCCCGTTCCAAACCTGAGACCCTTCCTATAGCATGAGATGTGATATCCAACTCCTTCCCATTCCAATCCTGAGACCCTTCCGATAGCATGAGATGTGATATCTCAATGCTTCTAATACCAAACCTGTGATCCTTCCTATAACAAGAGATGTGATATCCAAATCCTTTCCCTTCCAAACCCGAGACCCTCCCTTTAGCATGAGATGTGATATCTCAATGCCTCTAATACCAAACCTGAGATCCTTCCGATAGCATGAGATGTGATATCTCAATGCTTCTAATACCAAACCTGAGATCCTTCCTATAACATGAGATGTGATATCCAAATCCTTCCCCTTCCATTCCTGAGACCCTCCCTTTAGCATGAGATGTGATATCCAACTCCTTCCCATTCCAATCCTGAGACCTTTCTGATAGCATGAGATGTGATATCTCAATGCCTCTAATAACAAACCTGAGATCCTACCTCTAACATGAAATGTGATATCCAACTCCTTCCCTTTCCAAACGTGAGACCCTCCCTATAGCATGAGATGTGATATCCAAGTCCTTCCCATTCCAATCCTGAGACCCTTCCTATAGCATGAGATGTGATATCTCAATGCTTCTAATACCAAACCTGAGACCCTTCCTATAACATAAGATGGGATATCCAACTCCTTCCCATTGCAATCCTGAGACCCTTCCGATAGCAGAGATGTGATATCTCAATGCTTATACCAAACCTGAGACCCTTCCTGTGGCATGAGATGTCATATACAACTCCTTCCCATTCCAATCCTGAGACCCTTCCTATAGCATGAGATGTGATATCTCAATGCTTATACCAAACCTGAGACCCTTCCTATACCATGAGATGTGATATCTCAATGCTTATAATACCAAACCTGGGACCCGCCCTATAACATGAGATATGATATCCAAATCCTTCCCCTTCCAAACCTGAGACCCTTCCTTTAGCATGAGATGTGATATCCAAATCCTTCCCATTCCAATCCTGAAACCCTTCCTATAGCATGAGATGTGATATCTCAATGTTTCTAATATAAAACCTGAGACCCTTCCTATAGCAAGAGATGTGATATCCAAATCCTTCCCATTTCAATCTTGAGACCCTTCCTATAGCATGAGATGTGATATCCAACTCCTTCCCATTCCAACCTGAGACCCTTCCTATAGCATGAGAAGGGATATCCAACTCCTTCCCAATCCAATCCTGAGACCCTTCCGATAGCAGAGATGTGATATCTCAATGCTTATACCAAACCTGAGACCCTACCTTTAGCATGATGTGATATCCAAATCCTTCACATTCCAATCCTGAGACCCTTCCTATAACATGAGATGTGATATCTCAATGCTTCTAATAACAAACCTGAGATCCTTCCTATAACATGAGATGTGATATCCAACTCCTTCCCATTCCAAACCTGAGACCCTTCCGATAGCATGAGATGTGATATCTCAATGCTTCTAATAACAAACCTGAGATCCTTCCTATAACATGAGATGTGATATCCAACTCCTTCCCATTCCAAACCTGAGATCCTTCCTATAACATGAGATGTGATATCCAACTCCTTCCCATTCCAACCTGAGACCTTTCCTATAGCATGAGATGGGATATCCAACAACTCCTTCCAAATCCAATCCTGATACCCTTCCGATAGCATGAGCTGTGATATCCCAATGCTTCTACAAAACCTGAGACCCATACCATGGCATGATGTGATATCAAACTCCCGTCCTATACCATGAGACTTGATATCTCAATGCTTCTAATACCAAACCTGAGACCGGTCAAATAACATGAGATGTGATATCCAAATCCTTCCCCTTCCAAACCTGAGACCCTTCCTTTAGCATGAGATGTGATATCCAAATCCTTCCCATTCCAATCCTTAAACCCTTCCTATAGCATGAGATGTGATATCTCAATGTTTCTAATAAAAAACCTGAGACCCTTCCTATAGCAAGAGATGTGATATCCAAATCCTTAGCATTCCAACCTGAGACCCTTCCTATAGCATGAGAAGGGATATCCAACTCCTTCCCATTCCAATCCTTAAACCCTTCCTATAGCATGAGATGTGATATCTCAATGCTTCTAATACCAAACCTGAGACCGGTCAAATAACATGAGATGTGATATCCAAATCCTTCCCCTTCCAAACCTGAGACCCTTCCTTTAGCATGAGATGTGATATCCAAATCCTTCCCATTCCAATCCTTAAACCCTTCCTATAGCATGAGATGTGATATCTCAATGTTTCTAATAAAAAACCTGAGACCCTTCCTATAGCAAGAGATGTGATATCCAAATCCTTCCCATTCCAACCTGAGACCCTTCCTATAGCATGAGAAGGGATATCCAACTCCTTCCCATTCCAATCCTTAAACCCTTCCTATAGCATGAGATGTGATATCTCAATGTTTCTAATAAAAAACCTGAGACCCTTCCTATAGCAAGAGATGTGATATCCAAATCCTTCCCATTCCAACCTGAGACCCTTCCTATAGCATGAGAAGGGATATCCAACTCCTTCCCATTCCAATCCTGAGATCCTTCCTATAACATGAGATGTGATATCCAATTCCTTCCCATTCCAAACCTGAGACCCTTCCTATTGGATGAGATGTGATATCCAACTCCTTCCCATTCCAAACCTGAGACCCTTCCTATACCATAAGATGTGATATCTCAATGCTTCTAATACCAAACCTGGGACCCGTCCTATAACATGAGATATGATATCCAAATCCTTCCCATTCCAATCCTGAAACCCTTCCGATAGCATGAGATGTGATATCTCAATGTTTCTAATAAAAAACCTGAGACCCTTCATATAGCAAGAGATGTGATATCCAAATACTTCCCATTTCAATCTTGAGACCCTTCCTATAACATGAGATATGATATCCAACTCCTTCCCATTCCAACATGAGACCCTTCCTATAGCATGAGAAGGGATGTCCAACTCCTTCCCAATCCAATCCTGAGACCCTTCCGATAGCAGAGATGTGATATCTCAATGCTTATACCAAACCTGAGACCCTTCCTTTAGCATGAGATTTGATATCCAAATCCTTCACATTCCAATCCTGAGACCCTTCCTATAGCATGAGATGTGATATCTCAATGCTTCTAATACCAAAACTGAGATGCTTCCTATAACATGAGCTGTGATATCCAACTCCTTCCCATTCCAAACCTGAGACCCTTCCGATAGCATGAGATGTGATATCTCAATGCTTCTACAACCAAACATGAGAACCATCCTATAACATGAGATGTGAAATCCCAATCCTTCCCTTCCCAAACCTGAGACCCTTCCTATAGCTTGAGATGTGATATCAAACTCCTTCCCATTCCAATCCTGAAATAGCTTGAGATGTGATATCCAACTCCTTCCCATTCCAATCCTGAGACCCTTATTATACCATGAGATGTGATATCTCAAGGCTTCTAATACCAAACCTGAGACCCGTCCTAAAACATGAGATGTGAGATCCAAATCCTTCCCCTTCCAAACCTGAGACCTTTCCTTTAGCATATGTGATATCCAACTACTTCCCATTCCAATCCTGAGACACTTCCGATAGCATGAGATGTGATATCTCAATGCTTCTAATATCAAAACTGAAACCCTCCCTATAGCATGAGATGTGATATCCAACTCCTTCCCATTCCAACCTGAGACCCTTCCTATAGCATGAGAAGGGATATCCAACTCCTTCCCAATCCAATCCTGAGACCCTTCCGATAGCAGAGATGTGATATCTCAATGCTTATACCAAACCTGAGACCCTTCCTATGGCATGAGATGTGATATCCAACACCTTGCCATTCAAATCCTGAGACCCTCCCTATAACAAGAGATGTCATATCCAACTCCTTCCCATTCCAAACCTGAGACCCTTCCTTTAGCATGAGATGTGATATCCAAATCCTTCACATTCCAATCCGGAGACCCTTCCTATAACATGAGATGGAATATCCAACTCCTTCCCAATCCAATCCTGAGACCCTTCCGATAGCAGAGATGTGATATCTCAATGCTTATACCAAACCTGAGACCCTTCCTATAGCATGAGATGTGATATCCAACTCCTTCCGATTCCAATCCTGAGACCCTTCCTATAGCATGAGATGTGATATCGCAATGCTTCTACCAAAACTGAGACCCTTCCTTTAGCATGAGATGTGATATCCAAGTCCTTCCCATTCCAATCCTGAAACCCTTCCGATAGCATGAGATGTGATATCTCAATGTTTCTAATAAAAAACCTGAGACCCTTCATATAGCAAGAGATGTGATATCCAAATACTTCCCATTTCAATCTTGAGACCCTTCCTATAACATGAGATATGATATCCAACTCCTTCCCATTCCAACATGAGACCCTTCCTATAGCATGAGAAGGGATGTCCAACTCCTTCCCAATCCAATCCTGAGACCCTTCCGATAGCAGAGATGTGATATCTCAATGCTTATACCAAACCTGAGACCCTTCCTTTAGCATGAGATTTGATATCCAAATCCTTCACATTCCAATCCTGAGACCCTTCCTATAGCATGAGATGTGATATCTCAATGCTTCTAATACCAAACCTGAGATGCTTCCTATAACATGAGATGTGATATCCAACTCCTTCCCATTCCAAACCTGAGACCCTTCCGATAGCATGAGATGTGATATCCAACTCCTTCCCATTCCAATCCTGAGACCCTCCCTTTAGCATGAGATGTGATATCCAACTGCTTCCCATTCCAATCCTGAGACCCTTCTGATAGCATGAGATGTGATATCTCAATGCTTCTAATACCAAACCTGAGACCCTTCCTACAGCATGCGATGGGATATCTCAATGCTTCTAATATCAAACATGAGACCCGTCCTATAGCATGGGATGTGATATCTCAATACTTCTAATACCAAACCTGAGATCCTTCCGATAACATGAGATGTGATATCCAAATCCTTCCCCTTCCAAACCTGAGACCCTCCCTTTAGCATGAGATGTGATATCCAACTGCTTCCCATTCCAATCCTGAGACCCTTCTGATAGCATGAGATGTGATATCTCAATGCTTCTAATACCAAACCTGAGACCCTTCCTACAGCATGCGATGGGATATCTCAATGCTTCTAATATCAAACCTGAGACCCATCCTATAACATGAGATGGGATATCCAACTCCTTCCCGTTCCAAACCTGATACCCTTCCTATAGCATGAGATGTGATATCCAATTCCTTCCCATCCCAATCCTGAGACACCTCCGATAGCAGAGATGTGATATCTCAATGCTTATACCAAACCTGAGACTCTTCCTATAACATGAGATGTGATATCCAACTCCTTCCCGTTCCAAACCTGAGACCCTTCCTATAGCATGAGATGTGATATCCAACTCCTTCCCATTCCAATCCTGAGACCCTTCCGATAGCATGAGATGTGATATCTCAATGCTTCTAATACCAAACCTGTGATCCTTCCTATAACAAGAGATGTGATATCCAAATCCTTTCCCTTCCAAACCCGAGACCCTCCCTTTAGCATGAGATGTGATATCTCAATGCCTCTAATACCAAACCTGAGATCCTTCCGATAGCATGAGATGTGATATCTCAATGCTTCTAATACCAAACCTGAGATCCTTCCTATAACATGAGATGTGATATCCAAATCCTTCCCCTTCCATTCCTGAGACCCTCCCTTTAGCATGAGATGTGATATCCAACTCCTTCCCATTCCAATCCTGAGACCCTTCTGATAGCATGAGATGTGATATCTCAATGCCTCTAATAACAAACCTGAGATCCTACCTCTAACATGAAATGTGATATCCAACTCCTTCCCTTTCCAAACGTGAGACCCTCCCTATAGCATGAGATGTGATATCCAAGTCCTTCCCATTCCAATCCTGAGACCCTTCCTATAGCATGAGATGTGATATCTCAATGCTTCTAATACCAAACCTGAGACCCTTCCTATAACATAAGATGGGATATCCAACTCCTTCCCATTGCAATCCTGAGACCCTTCCGATAGCAGAGATGTGATATCTCAATGCTTATACCAAACCTGAGACCCTTCCTGTGGCATGAGATGTCATATACAACTCCTTCCCATTCCAATCCTGAGACCCTTCCTATAGCATGAGATGTGATATCTCAATGCTTATACCAAACCTGAGACCCTTCCTATAGCATGAGATGAGATATCCAACTCCTTCCCATTCCAATCCTGAGACCCTTCCTATAACATGAGATGTGATGTCTCAATGCTTCTAATACCAAAACTGAGATCCTTCCTATGGCATGAGATGTGATATCCAACTCCTTCCCATTCCAATCCTGAGACCCTTCCTATACCATGAGATGTGATATCTCAATGCTTATAATACCAAACCTGGGACCCGCCCTATAACATGAGATATGATATCCAAATCCTTCCCCTTCCAAACCTGAGACCCTTCCTTTAGCATGAGATGTGATATCCAAATCCTTCCCATTCCAATCCTGAAACCCTTCCTATAGCATGAGATGTGATATCTCAATGTTTCTAATAAAAAACCTGAGACCCTTCCTATAGCAAGAGATGTGATATCCAAATCCTTCCCATTTCAATCTTGAGACCCTTCCTATAGCATGAGATGTGATATCCAACTCCTTCCCATTCCAACCTGAGACCCTTCCTATAGCATGAGAAGGGATATCCAACTCCTTCCCAATCCAATCCTGAGACCCTTCCGATAGCAGAGATGTGATATCTCAATGCTTATACCAAACCTGAGACCCTACCTTTAGCATGATGTGATATCCAAATCCTTCACATTCCAATCCTGAGACCCTTCCTATAACATGAGATGTGATATCTCAATGCTTCTAATAACAAACCTGAGATCCTTCCTATAACATGAGATGTGATATCCAACTCCTTCCCATTCCAAACCTGAGACCCTTCCGATAGCATGAGATGTGATATCTCAATGCTTCTAATAACAAACCTGAGATCCTTCCTATAACATGAGATGTGATATCCAACTCCTTCCCATTCCAAACCTGAGATCCTTCCTATAACATGAGATGTGATATCCAACTCCTTCCCATTCCAACCTGAGACCTTTCCTATAGCATGAGATGGGATATCCAACAACTCCTTCCAAATCCAATCCTGATACCCTTCCGATAGCATGAGATGTGATATCCCAATGCTTCTACAAAACCTGAGACCCATACCATGGCATGATGTGATATCAAACTCCCGTCCTATACCATGAGACTTGATATCTCAATGCTTCTAATACCAAACCTGAGACCGGTCAAATAACATGAGATGTGATATCCAAATCCTTCCCCTTCCAAACCTGAGACCCTTCCTTTAGCATGAGATGTGATATCCAAATCCTTCCCATTCCAATCCTTAAACCCTTCCTATAGCATGAGATGTGATATCTCAATGTTTCTAATAAAAAACCTGAGACCCTTCCTATAGCAAGAGATGTGATATCCAAATCCTTCCCATTCCAACCTGAGACCCTTCCTATAGCATGAGAAGGGATATCCAACTCCTTCCCATTCCAATCCTTAAACCCTTCCTATAGCATGAGATGTGATATCTCAATGCT
Source organism: Ambystoma mexicanum (assembly GCF_040938575.1). Taxonomy (NCBI): domain Eukaryota; kingdom Metazoa; phylum Chordata; class Amphibia; order Caudata; family Ambystomatidae; genus Ambystoma; species Ambystoma mexicanum. The sequence continues at coordinate 571,183,436 of NC_090932.1, read as the reverse complement.
TCTAATACCAAACCTGAGACCGGTCAAATAACATGAGATGTGATATCCAAATCCTTCCCCTTCCAAACCTGAGACCCTTCCTTTAGCATGAGATGTGATATCCAAATCCTTCCCATTCCAATCCTTAAACCCTTCCTATAGCATGAGATGTGATATCTCAATGTTTCTAATAAAAAACCTGAGACCCTTCCTATAGCAAGAGATGTGATATCCAAATCCTTCCCATTCCAACCTGAGACCCTTCCTATAGCATGAGAAGGGATATCCAACTCCTTCCCATTCCAATCCTTAAACCCTTCCTATAGCATGAGATGTGATATCTCAATGTTTCTAATAAAAAACCTGAGACCCTTCCTATAGCAAGAGATGTGATATCCAAATCCTTCCCATTCCAACCTGAGACCCTTCCTATAGCATGAGAAGGGATATCCAACTCCTTCCCATTCCAATCCTGAGATCCTTCCTATAACATGAGATGTGATATCCAATTCCTTCCCATTCCAAACCTGAGACCCTTCCTATTGGATGAGATGTGATATCCAACTCCTTCCCATTCCAAACCTGAGACCCTTCCTACACCATAAGATGTGATATCTCAATGCTTCTAATACCAAACCTGGGACCCGTCCTATAACATGAGATATGATATCCAAATCCTTCCCATTCCAATCCTGAAACCCTTCCGATAGCATGAGATGTGATATCTCAATGTTTCTAATAAAAAACCTGAGACCCTTCATTTAGCAAGAGATGTGATATCCAAATACTTCCCATTTCAATCTTGAGACCCTTCCTATAACATGAGATATGATATCCAACTCCTTCCCATTCCAACATGAGACCCTTCCTATAGCATGAGAAGGGATGTCCAACTCCTTCCCAATCCAATCCTGAGACCCTTCCGATAGCAGAGATGTGATATCTCAATGCTTATACCAAACCTGAGACCCTTCCTTTAGCATGAGATTTGATATCCAAATCCTTCACATTCCAATCCTGAGAGCCTTCCTATAGCATGAGATTCAATGCTTCTAATACCAAAACTGAGATGCTTCCTATAACATGAGATGTGATATCCAACTCCTTCCCATTCCAAACCTGAGACCCTTCCGATAGCATGAGATGTGATATCTCAATGCTTCTACAACCAAACATGAGAACCATCCTATAACATGAGATGTGAAATCCCAATCCTTCCCTTCCCAAACCTGAGACCCTTCCTATAGCTTGAGATGTGATATCAAACTCCTTCCCATTCCAATCCTGAAATAGCTTGAGATGTGATATCCAACTCCTTCCCATTCCAATCCTGAGACCCTTATTATACCATGAGATGTGATATCTCAAGGCTTCTAATACCAAACCTGAGACCCGTCCTAAAACATGAGATGTGAGATCCAAATCCTTCCCCTTCCAAACCTGAGACCTTTCCTTTAGCATATGTGATATCCAACTACTTCCCATTCCAATCCTGAGACACTTCCGATAGCATGAGATGTGATATCTCAATGCTTCTAATATCAAAACTGAAACCCTCCCTATAGCATGAGATGTGATATCCAACTCCTTCCCATTCCAACCTGAGACCCTTCCTATAGCATGAGAAGGGATATCCAACTCCTTCCCAATCCAATCCTGAGACCCTTCCGATAGCAGAGATGTGATATCTCAATGCTTATACCAAAGCTGAGACCCTTCCTATGGCATGAGATGTGATATCCAACACCTTGCCATTCAAATCCTGAGGCCCTCCCTATAACAAGAGATGTCATATCCAACTCCTTCCCATTCCAAACCTGAGACCCTTCCTTTAGCATGAGATGTGATATCCAAATCCTTCACATTCCAATCCGGAGACCCTTCCTATAACATGAGATGTGATATCCAACTCCTTCCCAATCCAATCCTGAGACCCTTCCGATAGCAGAGATGTGATATCTCAATGCTTATACCAAACCTGAGACCCTTCCTATAGCATGAGATGTGATATCCAACTCCTTCCGATTCCAATCCTGAGACCCTTCCTATAGCATGAGATGTGATATCGCAATGCTTCTACCAAAACTGAGACCCTTCCTTTAGCATGAGATGTGATATCCAAGTCCTTCCCATTCCAATCCTGAAACCCTTCCGATAGCATGAGATGTGATATCTCAATGTTTCTAATAAAAAACCTGAGACCCTTCATATAGCAAGAGATGTGATATCCAAATACTTCCCATTTCAATCTTGAGACCCTTCCTATAACATGAGATATGATATCCAACTCCTTCCCATCCCATTCCAACATGAGACCCTTCCTATAGCATGAGAAGGGATGTCCAACTCCTTCCCAATCCAATCCTGAGACCCTTCCGATAGCAGAGATGTGATATCTCAATGCTTATACCAAACCTGAGACCCTTCCTTTAGCATGAGATTTGATATCCAAATCCTTCACATTCCAATCCTGAGACCCTTCCTATAGCATGAGATGTGATATCTCAATGCTTCTAATACCAAACCTGAGATGCTTCCTATAACATGAGATGTGATATCCAACTCCTTCCCATTCCAAACCTGAGACCCTTCCGATAGCATGAGATGTGATATCCAACTCCTTCCCATTCCAATCCTGAGACCCTCCCTTTAGCATGAGATGTGATATCCAACTGCTTCCCATTCCAATCCTGAGACCCTTCTGATAGCATGAGATGTGATATCTCAATGCTTCTAATACCAAACCTGAGACCCTTCCTACAGCATGCGATGGGATATCTCAATGCTTCTAATATCAAACATGAGACCCGTCCTATAGCATGGGATGTGATATCTCAATACTTCTAATACCAAACCTGAGATCCTTCCGATAACATGAGATGTGATATCCAAATCCTTCCCCTTCCAAACCTGAGACCCTCCCTTTAGCATGAGATGTGATATCCAACTGCTTCCCATTCCAATCCTGAGACCCTTCTGATAGCATGAGATGTGATATCTCAATGCTTCTAATACCAAACCTGAGACCCTTCCTACAGCATGCGATGGGATATCTCAATGCTTCTAATATCAAACCTGAGACCCATCCTATAACATGAGATGGGATATCCAACTCCTTCCCGTTCCAAACCTGATACCCTTCCTATAGCATGAGATGTGATATCCAATTCCTTCCCATCCCAATCCTGAGACACCTCCGATAGCAGAGATGTGATATCTCAATGCTTATACCAAACCTGAGACTCTTCCTATAACATGAGATGTGATATCCAACTCCTTCCCGTTCCAAACCTGAGACCCTTCCTATAGCATGAGATGTGATATCCAACTCCTTCCCATTCCAATCCTGAGACCCTTCCGATAGCATGAGATGTGATATCTCAATGCTTCTAATACCAAACCTGTGATCCTTCCTATAACAAGAGATGTGATATCCAAATCCTTTCCCTTCCAAACCCGAGACCCTCCCTTTAGCATGAGATGTGATATCTCAATGCCTCTAATACCAAACCTGAGATCCTTCCGATAGCATGAGATGTGATATCTCAATGCTTCTAATACCAAACCTGAGATCCTTCCTATAACATGAGATGTGATATCCAAATCCTTCCCCTTCCATTCCTGAGACCCTCCCTTTAGCATGAGATGTGATATCCAACTCCTTCCCATTCCAATCCTGAGACCCTTCTGATAGCATGAGATGTGATATCTCAATGCCTCTAATAACAAACCTGAGATCCTACCTCTAACATGAAATGTGATATCCAACTCCTTCCCTTTCCAAACGTGAGACCCTCCCTATAGCATGAGATGTGATATCCAAGTCCTTCCCATTCCAATCCTGAGACCCTTCCTATAGCATGAGATGTGATATCTCAATGCTTCTAATACCAAACCTGAGACCCTTCCTATAACATAAGATGGGATATCCAACTCCTTCCCATTGCAATCCTGAGACCCTTCCGATAGCAGAGATGTGATATCTCAATGCTTATACCAAACCTGAGACCCTTCCTGTGGCATGAGATGTCATATACAACTCCTTCCCATTCCAATCCTGAGACCCTTCCTATAGCATGAGATGTGATATCTCAATGCTTATACCAAACCTGAGACCCTTCCTATAGCATGAGATGAGATATCCAACTCCTTCCCATTCCAATCCTGAGACCCTTCCTATAACATGAGATGTGATGTCTCAATGCTTCTAATACCAAAACTGAGATCCTTCCTATGGCATGAGATGTCATATAAAACTCCTTCCCATTCCAATCCTGAGACCCTTCCTATAGCATGAGATGTGAAATCGAACTCCTTCCCATTCCAATCCTGAGATCCTTCCGATAGCATGAGATGTGATATCTCAATGCTTCTAATACCAAACCTGAGATCATTCCTATAACACGAGATGTAATATCCAAATCCTTCCCCTTCCAAACCTGAGACCCTCCCTTTAGCATGAGATGTGATATCCAACTCCTTCCCATTCCAATCCTGAGACCCTTCCTATAGCATGAGATGTGATGTCTCAATGCTTCTAATACCAAACCTGAGATCCTTCCTATAACATGAGATGTGATATCCAACTCCTTCCCATTCCAATCCTGAGACACTTCCTATAGCATGAGAAGTGATATCTCCATGCTTATAACAAACCTGAGACCCTTCCTATAGCATGAGATGTAATATCCAAATCCTTCCCATTCCAATCCCTAGACCCTTCCTATAGCATGAAATGTGATATCTCAATGCTTATACCAAACCTGAGAGCCTACCTATAGCATGAGATGTGATATCCAAGTCCATCCCATTCCAATCCTTAGACCCTTCCTACAGCATGCGATGTGATATCTCAATGATTCTATTACCAAACCAGAGACCCGTCCTATAACATGAGATGGGATATCCAACTCCTTCCCATTCCAATCCTGAGCCACCTCCGATAGCAGAGATGTGCTATCTCAATGCTGATACCAAACCTGAGACCCTTCCTATAACATGAGATGTGATATCCAACTCCTTCCCGTTCCAAACCTGAGACCCTTCCTATAGCATATGTGATATCTAACTCCTTCCCATTCCAAACATGAGACCCTTCCTATAGCAAGAATGTAATATCCAACTCCTACCCATTCCAATCCTGAGACCATTCCTATAGCATGAGATGTGATATCTCAATGCTTCTAATACCAAACCTGAGATACTTCCTATGACATGAGATGTGATATCCAATTCCTTCCCATTCCAAACCTGAGATCCTTCCTACAGCATGCGATGTGATATCTCAATGCTTCTAATACCAAACCTGAGACCCGTCCTATAACATGAGATGGGATATCCAACTCCTTCCCATTCCATACCTGATACCCTTCATATAGCATGAGATGTGATATCCAACTCCTTCCCATCCCAATCCTGAGACACCTCCGATAGCAGAGATGTGATATCTCAATGCTTATACCAAACCTGAGACTCTTCCTATAACATGAGATGTGATATCCAACTCCTTCCCGTTCCAAACCTGAGACCCTTCCTATAGCATGAGATGTGATATCCAACTCCTTCCCATTCCAATCCTGAGACCCTTCCGATAGCATGAGATGTGATATCTCAATGCTTCTAATACCAAACCTGTGATCCTTCCTATAACATGAGATGTGATATCCAAATCCTTCCCCTTCCAAACCTGAGACCCTCCCTTTAGCATGAGTTGTGATATCCAACTCCTTCCCATTCCAATCCTGAGACCCTTCATACAGCATGAGATGTGATATCTCAATGCTTCTAATACCAAACCTGAGACCCTTCCTATAACATGAGATGGGAATATCCAACTCCTTCCCATTCCAATCCTGAGACCCTTCCGATAGCAGAGATGTGATATCTCAATGCTTATACCAAACCTGATATCCTTCCTATAACATGAGATGTGATATCCAACTCCTTCCCATTCCAATCCTGAGACCCTTCCTATAGCATGAGATGTAATATCTCACTGCTTATACCAAACGTGAGACCCTTCCTATAGCATGAGATGTGATATCCAACTCCTTCCCATTCCAATCCTGAGACCCTTCCTATAGCATGAGATGTGATATCTCAATGCTTCTAATATCAAACTTGAGACCCTCCCTATAGCATGAGTCGTGATATCCAAGTCCTTCCCATTCCAATCCTGAGACACTTCCTATAGCATGAGATGTGATATCTCAATGCTTCTAATACCAAACCTGAGACTCTTCCTATAACATGAGATGGGATATCCAACTCCTTCCCATTCCAATCCCGAGACCCTTCCGATAGCAGAGATGTGATATCTCAATGCTTATACCAAACCTGAGACCCGTCCTACGGCATGAGATGTCATATACAACTCCTTCCCATTCCAATCCTGAGAACCTTCCTATGGCATGAGATGTGATATCTCAATGCTTATACCAAACCTGAGACCCTTCCTATAGCATGAGATGTGATATCCAACTCCTTCCCATTCCAATCCTGAGACCCTTCCCATAGCATGAGATGTGATGTCTCAATGCTTCTAATACCAAACCTGAGATCCTTCCTATAACATGAGATGTGATATCCAACTCCTTCCATTCCAATCCTGAGACCCTTCCTATAGCATGAGATGTGAAATCTCAATGCTTATACCAAACCTGAGACCCTCCCTATAGCATGAGATGTGATACCCAACTCCTTCCCATTCCAATCCTGAGACCCTTCCTATAGCATGAGATGTGATATCTCAATGCCTCTAATACCGAACCTGAGATCCTTCCTCTAACATGAAATGTGATATCCAACTCCTTCCCTTTCCAAACCTGAGAGCCTATCTATAGCATGAGATGTGATATCCAAGTCCTTCCCATTCCAATCCTTAGACCCTTCCTACAGCATGCAATATGATATCTCAATGATTCTAATAACAATCCTGAGACCCGTCCTATAACATGAGATGGGATATCCAACTCCTTCCCATTCCAATCCTGAGACACTTCCGATAGCAGAGATGTGATATCTCAATGCTTATACCAAACCTGAGACCCTTCCTATAACATGAGATGTGATATCCAACTCCTTCCCATTCCAAACCTGAGACCCTTCCTTTAGCATGAGATGTGATATCCAGCTCCTTCCCATTCCAATCCTGAGACACTTCTGATAGCATGAGATGTGATATCTCAATGCTTCTAATATCAAAACTGAGACCCTCCCTATAGCATGATATGTGATATCTAAGTCCTTCCCATTCCAATCCTGAGACCCTTCCTATAGCATGAGATGTGATATCTCAATGCTTCTACCAAACCTGAGACCCCTCCTTTAGCATGAGATGTGATATCCAACTCCTTCCCATTCCAATCCTGAGACCCTTCCTATAGCATGAGATTTGATATCTCAATACTTCTAATACCAAACCTGAGATCCTTCCGATAACATGAGATGTGATATCCAAATCCTTCCCCTTCCAATCCTGAGACCCTTCTGATAGCATGAGATGTAATATCTCAATGCTTCTAATACCAAACCTGAGATCCTTCCGATAGCTTGAGATGTGATATCTCAATGCTTCTAATACCAAACCTGAGATCCTTCCTATAACATGAGATGTGATATCCAAATCCTTCCCCTTCCAAACCTGAGACCCTCCCTTTAGCATGAGATGTGATATCCAACTCCTTCCCATTCCAATTCTGAGCCCCTTCCTATACCATGAGACTTGATATCCAACTCCTTCCCATTCCAATTCTTAGCCCCTTCCTATACGATGAGACTTGATATCTCAATGCTTCTAATACCAAACCTGAGACCCGTCCTATAACATGAGATGTGATATCCAAATCCTTCCCCTTCCAAACCTTAGACCCTTCCTTTATCATGAGATGTGATATCCAACTCCTTCCCATTCCAATCCTGAGACCCTTCCGATATCATGAGATGTGATATCTCAATGCTTCTAATATCAAACTTGAGATACTCCCTATAGCATGAGATGTGATATCCAAGTCCTTCCCATTCCAATCCTGAGACCCTTCCTATAGCTTGAGATGTGATATCCAACTCCTTCCCATTCCAATTCTGAGCCCCTTCCTATACCATGAGACTTGATATCTCAATGCTTCTAATACCAAACCTGAGACCCGTCCTATAACATGAGATGTGATATACAAATCCTTCCACTTCCAAACCTTAGACCCTTCCTTTATCATGACATGTGATATCCAACTCCTTCCCATTCCAATCCTGAGACCCTTCCGATATCATGAGATGTGATATCTCAATGCTTCTAATATCAAACTTGAGACCCTCCCTATAGCATGAGATGTGATATCCAAGTCCTTCCCATTCCAATCCTGAGACCCTTCCTATAGCATGAGATGTGATATCTCAATGCTTCTAATACCAAACCTGAGACCCTTCCTATAACATGAGATTGGAATATCCAACTCCTTCCCATTCCAACCCTGAGACCCTTCCGATAGCAGAGATGTGATATCTCAATTCTTATACCAAACCTGAGATCCTTCCTATAACATGAGATGTGATATCCAACTCCTTCCCATTCCAATCCTGAGACACTTCCTATAGCATGAGATGTGATATCTCACTGCTTATACCAAACCTGAGACCCTTCCTATAGCATGAGATGTGATATCCAACTCCTTCCCATTCCAATCCTGAGACCCTTCCTATAGCATGAGATGTGATATCTCAATGCTTCTAATATCAAACTTGAGAGCCTCCCTATAGCATGAGATGTGATATCCAAGTACTTCCCATTCCAATCCTGAGACACTTCCTATAGCATGAGATGTGATATCTCAATGCTTCTAATACAAAACCTGAGACTCTTCCTATAACATGAGATGGGATATCCAACTCCTTCCCATTCCAATCCTGAGACCCTTCCGATAGCAGAGATGTGATATCTCAATGCTTATATCAAACCTGAGACCCTTCCTACGGCATGAGATGTCATATACAACTCCTTCCCATTCCAATCCTGAGACCCTTCCTATAGCATGAGATGTGATATCTCAATGCTTATACCAAACCTGAGACCCTTCCTATAGCATGAGATGTGATATCCAACTCCTTCCCATTCCAATCCTGAGACCGTTCCTATAGCATGAGATGTGATATCTCAATGCTTATACCAAACCTGAGACCCTTCCTACGGCATGAGATGTCATATACAACTCCTTCCCATTCCAATCCTGAGACCCTTCCTATAGCATGAGATGTGATATCTCAATGCTTATACCAAACCTGAGACCCTTCCTATAGCATGAGATGTGATATCCAACTCCTTCCCATTCCAATCCTGAGACCCTTCCTATAGCATGAGATGTGATATCTCAATGCTTCTACCAAACCTGAGACCCTTCCTTTAGCATGAGATGTGATATCCAACTCCTTCCCATTCCAATCCTGAGACCCTTCCTATAGCATGAGATGTGATATCTCAATACTTCTAATATCAAACCTGAGATCCTTCCGATAACATGAGATGTGATATCCAAATCCTTCCCCTTCCAATCCTGAGACCCTTCTGATAGCATGAGATGTGATATCTCAATGCTTCTAATACCAAACCTGAGATCCTTCCGATAGCATGAGATGTGATATCTCAATGCTTCTAATACCAAACCTGAGATCCTTCCTATAACATGAGATGTGATATCCAAATCCTTCCCCTTCCAAACCTGAGACCCTCCCTTTAGCATGAGATGTGATATCCAACTCCTTCCCATTCCAATTCTGAGCCCCTTCCTATACCATGAGACTTGATATCCAACTCCTTCCCATTCCAATTCTGAGCCCCTTCCTATACCATGAGACTTGATATCTCAATGCTTCTAATACCAAACCTGAGACCCGTCCTATAACATGAGATGTGATATCCAAATCCTTCCCCTTCCAAACCTTAGACCCTTCCTTTATCATGAGATGTGATATCCAACTCCTTCCCATTCCAATCCTGAGACCCTTCCGATATCATGAGATGTGATATCTCAATGCTTCTAATATCAAACTTGAGACCCTCCCTATAGCATGAGATGTGATATCCAAGTCCTTCCCATTCCAATCCTGAGACCCTTCCTATAGCTTGAGATGTGACATCCAACTCCTTCCCATTCCAATTCTGATCCCCTTCCTATACCATGAGACTTGATATCTCAATGCTTCTAATACCAAACCTGAGACCCGTCCTATAACATGAGATTTGATATCCAAATCCTTCCCCTTCCAAACCTTAGACCCTTCCTTTATCATGAGATGTGATATCCAACTCCTTCCCATTCCAATCCTGAGACCCTTCCGATATCATGAGATGTAATATCTCAATGCTTCTAATATCAAACTTGAGACCCTCCCTATAGCATGAGATGTGATATCCAAGTCCTTCCCATTCCAATCCTGAGACCCTTTCTATAGCATGAGATGTGATATCTCAATGCTTCTAATACCAAACCTGAGACCCTTCCTATAACATGAGATTGGAATATCCAACTCCTTCCCATTCCAATCCTGAGACCCTTCCGATTGCAGAGATGTGATATCTCAATTCTTATACCAAACCTGAGATCCTTCCTATAACATGAGATGTGATATCCAACTCCTTCCCATTCCAATTCTGAGCCCCTTCCTATACCATGAGACTTGATATCCAACTCCTTCCCATTCCAATTCTGAGCCCCTTCCTATACCATGAGACTTGATATCTCAATGCTTCTAATACCAAACCTGAGACCCGTCCTATAACATGAGATGTGATATCCAAATCCTTCCCCTTCCAAACCTTAGACCCTTCCTTTATCATGAGATGTGATATCCAACTCCTTCCCATTCCAATCCTGAGACCCTTCCGATATCATGAGATGTGAAATCTCAATGCTTCTAATATCAAACTTGAGACCCTCCCTATAGCATGAGATGTGATATCCAAGTCCTTCCCATTCCAATCCTGAGACCCTTCCTATAGCTTGAGATGTGACATCCAACTCCTTCCCATTCCAATTCTGATCCCCTTCCTATACCATGAGACTTGATATCTCAATGCTTCTAATACCAAACCTGAGACCCGTCCTATAACATGAGATTTGATATCCAAATCCTTCCCCTTCCAAACCTTAGACCCTTCCTTTATCATGAGATGTGATATCCAACTCCTTCCCATTCCAATCCTGAGACCCTTCCGATATCATGAGATGTAATATCTCAATGCTTCTAATATCAAACTTGAGACCCTCCCTATAGCATGAGATGTGATATCCAAGTCCTTCCCATTCCAATCCTGAGACCCTTTCTATAGCATGAGATGTGATATCTCAATGCTTCTAATACCAAACCTGAGACCCTTCCTATAACATGAGATTGGAATATCCAACTCCTTCCCATTCCAATCCTGAGACCCTTCCGATTGCAGAGATGTGATATCTCAATTCTTATACCAAACCTGAGATCCTTCCTATAACATGAGATGTGATATCCAACTCCTTCCCATTCCAATCCTGAGACACTTCCTATAGCATGAGATGTGATATCTCACTGCTTATACCAAACCTGAGACCCTTCCTATAGCATGAGATGTGATATCCAACTCCTTCCCATTCCAATCCTGAGACCCTTCCTATAGCATGAGATGTGATATCTCAATGCTAATACCAAACCTGAGACCCTTCCTATAACATGAGATGGGATATCCAACTCCTTCCCATTCCAATCCTGAGACACTTCCGATAGCAGAGGTGTGAAATCTCAATGCTTATACCAGACCTTAGACCCTTCCTATAACATGAGATTGGATATCCAACTCCTTCCCGTTCCAATCCGGAGACCCTTCCTATAGCTTGAGATGTGATATCCAGCTCCTTCCCATTCCAATCCTGAGACACTTCCGATAGCATGAGATGTGATATCTCAATGCTTCTAATATCAAAACGGAAACCCTCCCTATAGCATGATATGTGATATCCAACTCCTTCCCATTCCAATCCTGAGACCCTTCCGTTAGCAGAGATGTTATATCTCAATGCTTATACCAAACCTGAGACCCTTCCTATGGCATGAGATGTCATATACAACTCCTTCCGATTCCAAACCTGAGACCCTTCCTATAGCATCAGATGGGATATCTCAATGCTAATACCAAACCTGAGATCCTTCCTATAACATGAGAGGTGATATCCAAATCCTTCCCCTTCCAAACCCGAGACCCTCCCTTTAGCATGAGATGTGATATCCAACTCCTTCCCATTCCAATCCCGAGACCCTTCTGATAGCATGCGATGTGATATCTCAATGCCTCTAATACCAAACCTGAGATCCTTCCGATAGCATGAGATGTGATATCTCAATGCTTCTAATACCAAACCTGAGATCCTTCCTATAACATGAGATGTGATATCCAAATCCTTCCCCTTCCAAACCTGAGACCCTCCCTTTAGCATGAGATGTGATATCCGACTCCTTCCCATTCCAATCCTGAGACCCTTCTGATAGCATGAGATGTGATATCTCAATGCCTCTAATACCAAACCTGAGATCCTTCCGATAGCATGAGATGTGATATCTCAATGCTTCTAATACCAAACCTGAGACCCTTCCTATAACATGAGATGTGATATCCAAGTCCTTCCCATTCCAATCCTGAGACCCTTCCTATAGCATGAGATGTGATATCGCAATGCTTCTAATACCAAACCTGAGACCCTTCCTATAACGGGATGGGATATCCAACTCCTTCCCATTCCAATCCTGAGACCCTTCCGATAGCATGAGATGTGATATCTCAATGCTTATACCAAACCTGAGACCCTTCCTATAGCATGAGATGTGATATCCAACTCCTTCCCATTCCAATCCTGAGACCCTTCCTATAGCATGAGATGTGATATCTCAATGCTTATACCAAACCTGAGACCCTTCCTACGGCATGAGATGTCATATACAACTCCTTCCCATTCCAATCCTGAGACCCTTCCTATAGCATGAGATGTGATATCTCAATGCTTATACCAAACCTGAGACCCTTCCTATAGCATGAGATGTGATATCCAACTCCTTCCCATTCCAATCCTGAGACCCTTCCTATAGCATGAGATGTGATATCTCAATGCTTATACCAAACCTGAGACCCTTCCTATAACATGAGATGGGATATCCAACTCCTTCCCATTCCAATCCTGAGACACTTCCGATAGCAGAGATGTGATATCTCAATGCTTATACCAGACCTTAGACCCTTCCTATAACATGAGATCGGATATCCAACTCCTTCCCGTTCCAATCCGGAGACCCTTCCTATAGCTTGAGATGTGATATCCAGCTCCTTCCCATTCCAATCCTGAGACACTTCCGATAGCATGAGATGTGATATCTCAATGCTTCTAATATCAAAACGGAAACCCTCCCTATAGCATGATATGTGATATCCAACTCCTTCCCATTCCAATCCTGAGACCCTTCCGATAGCAGAGATGTGATATCTCAATGCTTATACCAAACCTGAGACCCTTCCTATGGCATGAGATGTCATATACAACTCCTTCCGATTCCAAACCTGAGACCCTTCCTATAGCATCAGATGGGATATCTCAATGCTAATACCAAACCTGAGATCCTTCCTATAACATGAGAGGTGATATCCAAATCCTTCCCCTTCCAAACCCGAGACCCTCCCTTTAGCATGAGATGTGATATCCAACTCCTTCCCATTCCAATCCCGACACCCTTCTGATAGCATGCGATGTGATATCTCGATGCCTCTAATACCAAACCTGAGATCCTTCCGATAGCATGAGATGTGATATCTCAATGCTTCTAATACCAAACCTGAGATCCTTCCTATAACATGAGATGTGATATCCAAATCCTTCCCCTTCCAAACCTGAGACCCTCCCTTTAGCATGAGATGTGATATCCGACTCCTTCCCATTCCAATCCTGAGACCCTTCTGATAGCATGAGATGTGATATCTCAATGCCTCTAATACCAAACCTGAGTTCCTTCCTATAACATGAGATGTGATATCTCAATGCTTCTAATAGTAAACCTGAGACCCTCCCTTTAGCATGAGATGTGATATCCGACTCCTTCCCATTCCAATCCTGAGACCCTTCTGATAGCATGAGATGTGATATCTCAATGCCTCTAATACCAAACCTGAGATCCTTCCGATAGCATGAGATGTGATATCTCAATGCTTCTAATACCAAACCTGAGACCCTTCCTATAACATGAGATGTGATATCCAAGTCCTTCCCATTCCAATCCTGAGACCCTTCCTATAGCATGAGATGTGATATCGCAATGCTTCTAATACCAAACCTGAGACCCTTCCTATAACATGAGATGTGATATCCAAGTCCTTCCCATTCCAATCCTGAGACCCTTCCTATAGCTTGAGATGTGATATCCAACTCCTTACCATTCCAATTCTGAAACCCGTCCTATACCATGAGATGTGATATCTCAATGCTTCTAATACCAAACCTGAGACCCTTCCTATAACGAGATGGGATATCCAACTCCTTCCCATTCCAATCCTGAGACCCTTCCGATAGCAGAGATGTGATATCTCAATGCTTATACCAAACCTGAGACCCTTCCTATGGCAAGAGATGTCATATACAACTCCTTCCGATTCCAAACCTGAGACCCTTCCTATAGCATGAGATGGGATATCTCAATGCTTATACCAAACCTGAGACCCTTCCTATAGCATGAGATGTGATATCCAACTTCTTCCCATTCCAATCCTGAGACCCTTCCTATAGCTTGAGATGTGATATCCAACTCCTTCCCATTCCAATTCTGAGACCCTTCCCATAGCATGAGATGTGATATCTCAATGCTTCTAATACCAAACCTGAGACCCATCCTATAACATGAGATGTGATATCCAAGTCCTTCCCATTCCAATCCTAAGACCCTTCCTATAGCATGAGATGTGATATCTCAATGCTTCTAATACCAAACCTGAGTCCCTTCCTATAACATGAGATGTGATATCCAAGTCCTTCCCATTCTAATCCCGAGACCCTTCCTATAGCTTGAGATGTGATATCCAACTCCTTCCCATTCCAATTCTGAGACCCGTCCTATGCCATGAGATGTGATATCTCAATGCTTCTAATACCAAACCTGAGACCCTTCCTATAACGAGATGGGATATAACTCCTTCCCATTCCAATCCCGAGACCCTTCCCATAGCAGAGATGTGATATCTCAATGCTTATACCAAACCTGAGATCCTTCCTATGGCATGAGATGTCATATACAACTCCTTCCGATTCCAAACCTGAGACCCTTCCTATAGCATGAGATGTGATATCCAACTCCTTCCCATTCCAATCCTGAGACCCTTCCTATAGCTTGAGATGTGATATCCAACTCCTTCCCATTCCAATCCTGAGACCCTTCCTATAGCTTGAGATGTGATATCCAACTCCTTCCCATTCCAATCCTGAGACCTTTCCTATAGCATGAGATGTGATATCTCAATGCTTCTAATACCAAACCTGAGATCCTTCCTATAACATGAGATGTGATATCCAAATCCTTCCACTTCCAAACCTGAGACCCTCCCTTTAGCATGAGATGTGATATCCGACTCCTTCCCATTCCAATCCTGAGACCCTTCTGATAGCATGAGATGTGATATCTCAATGCCTCTAATACCAAACCTGAGATCCTTCCGATAG
Organism: Ambystoma mexicanum; assembly: GCF_040938575.1. Taxonomy (NCBI): domain Eukaryota; kingdom Metazoa; phylum Chordata; class Amphibia; order Caudata; family Ambystomatidae; genus Ambystoma; species Ambystoma mexicanum. The sequence continues at coordinate 571,167,744 of NC_090932.1, read as the reverse complement.
CATGAGATGTGATATCTCAATGCCTCTAATACCAAACGTGAGATCCTTCCTCTAACATGAAATGTGATATCCAACTCCTTCCCCTTCCAAACCTGAGAGCCTTCCTATAGCATGAGATGTGATATCCAAGTCCTTCCCATTCCAATCCTGAGACCCTTCCTATAACATGAGATGTGATATCCAACTCCTTCCCATTCCAACCTGAGACCCTTCCTATAGCATGAGATGGGATATCCAACTCCTTCCAGATCCAATCCTGATACCCTTCCGATAGCATGAGATGTGATATCCCAATGCTTCTACAAAACCTGAGACCCATACATGGCATGAGATGTGATATCAAACTCCTTCCCATTCCAATCCTGAGACCCTTCCTATAGCTTGAGATGTGATATCCAACTCCTTCCCATTCCAATTCTGAGACCCGTCCTATACCATGAGACTTGATATCTCAATGCTTCTAATACCAAACCTGAGACTGGTCCTATAACATGAGATGTGATATCCAAATCCTTCCCCTTCCAAACCTTAGACCCTTCCTTTATCATGAGATGTGATATCCAAGTCCTTCCCATTCCAATCCTGAGACCCTTCCTATAGCATGAGATGTGATATCTCAATGCTTCTAATACCAAACCTGAGACCCTTCCTATAACATGAGATGTGATATCCAAAACCTTCCCATTCCAATCCTGAGACCCTTCCTATAGCTTGAAATGTGATATCCAACTCCTTCCCATTCCAATTCTGAGACCCGTCCTATACCATGAGATGTGATATCTCAATGCTTCTAACACCAAACCTGAGACCCTTCCTATAACATGAGATGTGATATCCAAGTCCTTCCCATTCCAATCCTGAGACCCTTCCTATAGCATGAGATGTGATATCTCAATGCTTCTAATACCAAACATGAGACCCTTCCTATAGCATGAGATGGGATATCCAACTCCTTCCCATTCCAATCCTGAGACCCTTCCGATAGCAGAGATGTGATATCTCAATGCTTATACCAAACCTGAGACCCTTCCTATGGCATGAGATGTCATATACAACTCCTTCTGATTCCAAACCTGAGACCCTTCCTGTAGCATCAGATGGGATATCTCAATGCTAATACCAAACCTGAGATCCTTCCTATAACATGAGATGTGATATTCAAATTCTTCCCCTTCCAAACCCGAGACCCTCCCTTTAGCATGAGATGTGATATCCAACTCCTTCCCATTCCAATCCCGAGACCCTTCTGATAGAATGAGATGTGATATCTCAATGCCTCTAATACCAAACCTGAGATCCTTCCGATAGCATGAGATGTGATATCTCAATGCTTCTAATACCAAACCTGAGATCCTTCCTGTAACATGAGATGTGATATCCAAATCCTTCCCCTTCCAAACCTGAGACCCTCCCTTTAGCATGAGATGTGATATCCGACTCCTTCCCATTCCAATCCTGAGACCCTTCTGATAGCATGAGATGTGATATCTCAATGCCTCTAATACCAAACCTGAGATCCTTCCTGTTAGGAAAGATTTCGTTATTGTAGGGAACTTTCCTTCCATGTGGCAACCCCTAAACTTTTTGCTATTGTTTTCAACCTGTTTTCTTGACTTTGCCAGAGAAGTGCAGCCTTCTGCTGTACTCCTCTGGGCTTTCGCTCCTTTCTTACGGGGAAACTGACATGCCCTTAAGACAGTCAGTACCGGGGAACGCTGTTTCCCGTAGTTTCTTTTATCGTGTCGCCATTTTAGTGCAACACGACACAAGAGGGCACTGTAAGCTAAGTTACAGCTCTCTTGGGTCTCTAGCCTTCTACAGACCCTAGACACTCTTATAGGATGGTTTTTGGATCGGTGCAAGTCATTCAGGGACTGGGCTGGTGGCAGCGATCATTTGGTTTATTTTGAGCTCCTTTTGCCGTTCTGAGCACCTTTTTGCCGCGAACACAAAAGGGTGGCCCGGCTACCCAAAATGGCCGGACCACGAGGCTCCTTTGTCTCGTCCACTGTCCGTCTTGCTCCCTTTACCTTCCCCCGGGTCAGGCGACCCGGGGCCTTCCTTATTTGGGCATGTAGTTTCCCGCGAAACACGGTTGCTTTCGCGGGCTTCTACATGTCGTTTGAGTGCCCCCAGGATGTGGGCTGGGCTGTCTGGTCCCAATACACATCCTGGGTGCCAGAGAGTCTAGGGTGGTGTGAATGCCTGGGACCACTGTGGTCCGTGATTGGTCCACGTATGGTATGTGTGTTGATGAGCGGATCTCCCATTGGCTCCCCTCCGTTTTGGCGCGAAGGGAACCGTGGATAAGAGGGAGCTGGAAACACCACTACCATGTCGATCTCCTGAGTTCTTACGAACCCAGGGATACAGGAGCCAAGTATCCTGCGAACACGAGGCTGGACCGAGGAATCGCTGGTGACCCCCTGAAGAACTTCTGCTCCTCATTGCTGTCGTCCGGTGAAGCCCTTTCCACCTAAGATCGAACAAGAAGGCCTGTACTGGCGCTTCGACCTATTGGAATAGCAGGACCAGCTATTCCCGGCACCTTCATCAACTCCTGCCGTAAGCCTTCGGAAGTGTCTCTGGGCCATCCAGTTGACTGACCAGCTTACTAAGGAGTCCTGCTCTGTAATCGCCGACAGGTTGGGTGGTATTCTGAGTCCGGGGCACGCTCACACGCTTCGTTTGCTTAGCAACCCTAAGCTAGAGGTGAGCGGTGCTCGTTTGGCTTGAATACACCCGGCCGTTCCGTTGCCCTGCTGTGGCGACAAAACTGTGCTTGTTTCTTCGATCGGGACGTCTTTTTACTCTGCACGACGACGAGACGTTCCCTGCTCTTCAGAACCTGCCAGAAGCTGCATCTATCGAGGAGAAGCTCGGGCCTGCTTGCTTCGGGGACCGGTGAGTAGATTAGCTAGGATCTGGTCGCCCTCCTGCAGTGCCCCTTGCTTTTCCCCGCTGTGAATACAGCACCCCTTGTCCGTACTCGCGCCCTGCTTCTGCCTCACAGTGGAGGCTGCGCTAGAGTCGCGGACCGTGTTCTCCTTCATTAGAGCTCCCTACAGAGCTGTTCAACGTCCTCCGAAGAGCTTCACCTTCTGCCCAGTGGCACCGGCGTGTGCAGGTACTTTTGAGCGCTAGGCTCCACTCTTCGTAGGGATTGGACTACCATCTAGTTAGGGGCCTCAGAAGGCGGACATATCACACGCATTGGTTCGCACTGCCTGTTTTTCTTCCCCTGCAGGTGGATAACATATTTCGTGCTGCTAATGCTGTGAAACTGTGTATTCTGTATATATATTGGGTGGATAGTGTATGTGTTGGTTTAATATCGTTGTATATTGCTGCTTTTACTGTGGTTATTAGTTTCAAGGCCTTATAATAAATGTGTATCTATTTTTGATATAAACAACTGTTTGGAGTAGTTTGTAAGCGCTCTTGCTTTGTGTGCTCACTGTGGGCTTTCAGTCACCCTCACCCCTCTTGAGACCTAGTCTTGACCGCCGCGATCGCTACCTTGATTGGTCTGGCTTGTCCAGAGGTTACCCTGTTCCAAGTAATTAGGTTGGCCTTCTGAACTTCTGCGCCACCAGGACAGAGTTCAGAAATCCGTCTTAACAAATTGGTGTACAGCGGTGGGATACGACTGAAGGTATCCAGTGTTGCGCACGAGCTAAGGCGTTTTCAGGTTATTCCAACCAGGACACGCAGTAAAGTATTGAATATAACGTTAAAAAGGCCATAGTCCTATCAACAGTATGGAAACGAATACTTTATTAACCTTAAATGCTTCGAAATCTGAAACATTGAAGAAGATGTGTGCGGAGAGAGGGGTTTCCTCTCAAGGCACTAAATTGGAAATGATCCAGAGAATCGTGGCGTGGCAAGAAGCGCAGCTTGACGCTATAACTTCCGAGGACAGTGCAGAAGGTGGTGGGGCTGCTCTCACTGGCAGAACCGACGGTTCTGCCGCTGCACTGATCCATCACGACCACGAGGACAGGGAGGATGTAATGTCTAACGTTTCCTCTGCCAGTATTGATGGGGAGGCTATGCTTGAATTCAAGAAGCAAGAGCTGCGGTTTAGGCAGCAGGAGCTTGAATTCAGCATAGCCAAACTGAAAATCGACCAGGCAGAAAAACAAAAAGACAGGGATCACCAGTTGGAACTGGCCAAGCTTCAGTTCGCAAATGGGTCCAAGGGTCCTGGACATGGTTCTGGGGCTTCCTCTCATCCACGGTTTCCAAAAGATCTGCTCAGTGTGTATGAGGAACGAAATGACATTATGGACTGGTTAAATGCGTTTGAGTATGCATGCGAGGTTCAAGAGGTTGATAATGCGGATAAGATTGCATGGTTACTCAGCAGACTGCCCCATTCTGGTTGCAGTGCCATTATGGAAATGTCGAAGGCTGAGCGCGCTGATTTTGCAATGTTGAAGCAGACTCTCATTTTAAAGTTTGGGAAGACTCCGACCCAATATTTGAAAAGGTTTAGAGAGTATAAGAAAAAGGAAGGTGGTACTTGGGTGTCGTATGTAGCTGAGTCCCTGAAAAACTTGACTGGCTGGGTTGAAGGTTATAAGGTTTCTACCTTCGAAGGCATGATCAATCTGGTCATGCTGGAACACATTTTTGCTTCTTCTTCCCCGGAGCTTAAGCAGCATTTGGCCGATTCGAAGGAGATAGATCCTAAGAAGCTGGCCATTGCAGCAGATTTATGGGTGTCACATCGAGTGTCCCATAAGGACAAAACTCATCCTGGTAAGCAGGAGGAAGGGAAAAAGTCCAAAGATGTGGAGGGTGGGGAATCTGCTAAATCTTCTTCCCATAAGGGCCACAAAAAGAAAAATAAGGGTAAGCCATCCGAGAACTCACAGGGTAGTGGAGGTTCGCCTCCGAAACAGAGCTCTGGTTATAATAAGCCTCCCTACGTAAACAGACCCAATGGGGCTTGTTTTTCTTGTGGAGCAACTGACCATGTGAAGGGGGATCCCCGTTGTAAGGTTAGACCTTTGGGGGTCCACTCCGCTAATCTGGCCTTCTCCTCCTACGAGGAAGAAGAGATTACAGGAGCATCCTTCTCCTCAGACTCATTTCCCAGCGGAATAGAGGCTGAGGTAGTTTTAGTGTCCCTGGGTTCCTGGGAGCCTAAAGTCGCAGAGGCGTATGCTAGGATTCCGGATAATACCAAGCACTACTTTAAAGACAGTGTGCTGATCAATGGAGTGGATACTCCAGCTCTTAGGGATAGTGGGTGCAGTCGAACTGTAGTGGATTCTACCTTGGTAGACTCAGAGGAAGTTGCCAGAGCTACTCTGATGCCCACTAAGTTGGCTGACGGCCCCCTCCGTATGTTTCCCGTGATCCCTGTTAATCTAACTTTAAATGGTACAGCAGTTAGGATTCCAGTGAGCATTCAGAGAAACGTCCCGGGAAAGGTCTTGTTGGGCAATGATCTCAGAGCTCTAGGGCTCGTAGGAGACACTGCCGAAAGACCCTACACACGGTCTCAAGCACGGGCAGCATTGGCCAAGTCCAATACGCCGCCCCAGCCGAAGGGGAAACCCAAGGCGAAAGGAGTCAACAAGTCCCGACGGGGGAAAGAGAATATTCCCCCGAACTCGCCTACCACTGCGGTGGAGGGAGTTGGTCAATCGCCCGAGCCTGACGAGGAGGTGGCGATGCCTGAAGTGTTCGACCCCAACGACCATCCTGAACTAAAAGACTTGTTAGTTGAAGGAGGTCCTGATAGGGACGACTTCAGTAAGGGCCAACGTGAGTGCCCATCTCTGGAAGGCCTAAGGAGACAGGCCTGCTCCCAGCTTGAGGGTGAACCTCCTGGGAAGCATCGGATTTATTGGGAAGGTGGACTCCTGTACAGTGAGCCCACAGAGTCTACAGAAGGAGACCATAGGAGGTTGGTGGTTCCCCTTTCTGTTAGACCCTTCCTCCTGCAGTTGGCGCATGAAGTTCCCCTTGCTGGTCACCTTGGAATGAAGAGGACCAAGCAAAGGTTATCTATGCACTTCTACTGGCCCAAGATGGGGGTGCAAGTAGAAAGTCACTGCAGGAGTTGTGCCTCCTGCCAGTTGTCTGGTAAGGTTGGCGCGACAATCCAAGCTCCGTTGGTACCGCTCCCAGTTGTGGGGGTACCATTTGAAAGGGTAGGGATCGACATCGTTGGTCCCCTTGACCCGCAAACATCCTCAGGCAATAGGTTTATCCTGGTGCTGGTCGACCATGCAACCAGGTATCCTGAGGCCATCCCATTAAAGACTGTAACTGCCAAGTCAGTTGCAAAAGCGTTACTCGGCATATTTACTAGGGTTGGCTTCCCTAAAGAAGTTGTGTCAGATCGTGGCAGCAACTTTATGTCGAAGTATATGCAGGCTATGTGGAAAGAATGTGGGGTCACCTACAAGTTCTCTTCTGCATACCACCCCCAGACCAATGGTCTGGTGGAGCGTTTCAACAGAACGCTAAAGAGCATGATTGGGGCTCTGGAGGAGCCCCAGAGGAGGAAATGGGACCTTCTTTTACCATGCTTGTTGTTTGCCTACAGAGAGGTACCACAGGAGGGTGTTGGCTTCAGCCCCTTCGAACTTCTGTTCGGTCATCCCGTACGGGGACCCTTAGCCATCGTCAAAGAGGGATGGGAGATGCCCACTCCCCCTGTTACTACCAATGTAGTTGACTATGTGCTAGGGCTCAGAAAACGGATGGTACTCCTGATGGGCTTGGCTAGTGAAAAGTTGAAGGCCGGACAAGCGCTGGTGAAACATTGGTACGACCAGAAAGCTTCCTTAATTCACTTTACCCCTGGTCAGCAAGTCCTGATCATGAACCCTATAAGGCCTCGCGCTTTACAGGACAAATGGTCAGGCCCTTACACAGTGGTGGAGCCCCTGGGTGAGGTGAACTATTTAGTGGACCTTGGAAGGCCTGGACAGGCTCCAAAAGTGTTCCACGTAAATAGGCTGAAGGCTTTCGTCCCAAGAGTCGAAATCGCAGCACTGCTACTGGCGTCAGACGTTGAGGAAGAGGAGTCAGAACCTCTTCCCGACCTGTTCCAAAGCGGTCCTTCAGATAGCTCCGTTGAGGGTGTCCGAGTGGCCCCTCACCTGACTTCTGATCAGCAGGCTGAGGTGAAAAGTTTGCTTAGGCAGTTTTCCCCCCTGTTTTCACAGTCGCCTGGTTTGACACCTTGGTGCAAACATAACATTGACACAGGAGACAGTGTACCTACCAAAAGTAGGGGATACAGGATGTCGGATAAAGTACGGTCTTATATTAAGACCGAGGTCAACAAGATGTTAGACCTTGGGGTGATTGAACCCTCTAGTAGTCCTTGGTCCAGTCCTGTGGTTCTGGTTCCAAAAGCAGGCACTTCTGAATTGAGGTTCTGCGTGGATTACAGGGCTCTGAATGCTGTCACCAAGACAGACGCTCACCCCTTGCCTCGAACTGACGAGCTGGTGGATACCTTGGGTGCCTCCAAGTACCTCAGCACGTTTGACCTGACTGCGGGCTATTGGCAAATAGCTTTAGCAGAACATGCCAAGGAGAAGACAGCATTTTCAACTCCCGACGGGCTTTACCAATTCCGGGTAATGCCGTTCGGATTGAAGAATGCACCTGCCACTTTCCAGAGGCTTGTGAATCATGTGTTGAATGGGTTGGACGAATTCTGTCTTGCATATCTGGACGATATAGCAGTTTTCAGTGCCACCTGGGAAGACCATGTGAAACACCTCGGGATTGTGCTCCAGGCTCTTCAGAAAGCCCACTTGACCATAAAGGCGAGTAAATGCCAGATTGGACAAGGCTCAGTGGTTTACCTTGGGCATGAAGTAGGTGGAGGAAGGATACAGCCTCCCCCCAGTAAAGTACAAGCAGTACAAGACTGGCCTACCCCCACTACACAAACCCAAGTGAGAGCCTTCTTAGGACTCACGGGTTATTACCGCAATTTTATGGCAGACTATGGCACCATAGCTGCTCCTCTGACTGCCCTCACAACTCCGAAGAAACCCAAGAAGGTAACTTGGACTGACGAGTGTGAGAAGGCCTTCAATGGCTTGAAAGACTCCTTGTGCCAGGCCCCTGTGCTCAGGGCCCCTGATTATCAAAGACCTTTTATCGTGCAGACGGATGCCTCTGACACTGGGATAGGAGCTGTACTATCACAAGTAGATGAGAAGGGTAAGGAACACCCTATCGGTTTTATTAGTCGCCAGCTTAAGGACAGAGAGCTCAGATGGTCCACGGTAGAGAAAGAATGTTTCTCTGTTGTGTGGGCCCTAAGGAAGCTGCGGCCCTACCTCTATGGGACCCACTTCACTGTGCAGACTGACCATAAGCCGTTAAAGTGGCTAATGAACATGAAGGGGGAGAATCCAAAGTTGCTTAGGTGGTCCATAAGTCTACAAGGCTTCGACTTCACTATTGAGCATAGGCCAGGTGTCCAACATAGCAATGCTGATGGGTTGTCCAGAATGTTTTACCGACCTGAACAAGAGACTCATCCAGGGGTGGATTAGTTCCCCCTGTCCATAGTCTGGGAGGGGCGAGTGTTAGGAAAGATTTCGTTATTGTAGGGAACTTTCCTTCCATGTGGCAACCCCTAAACTTTTTGCTATTGTTTTCAACCTGTTTTCTTGACTTTGCCAGAGAAGTGCAGCCTTCTGCTGTACTCCTCTGGGCTTTCGCTCCTTTCTTACGGGGAAACTGACATGCCCTTAAGACAGTCAGTACCGGGGAACGCTGTTTCCCGTAGTTTCTTTTATCGTGTCGCCATTTTAGTGCAACACGACACAAGAGGGCACTGTAAGCTAAGTTACAGCTCTCTTGGGTCTCTAGCCTTCTACAGACCCTAGACACTCTTATAGGATGGTTTTTGGATCGGTGCAAGTCATTCAGGGACTGGGCTGGTGGCAGCGATCATTTGGTTTATTTTGAGCTCCTTTTGCCGTTCTGAGCACCTTTTTGCCGCGAACACAAAAGGGTGGCCCGGCTACCCAAAATGGCCGGACCACGAGGCTCCTTTGTCTCGTCCACTGTCCGTCTTGCTCCCTTTACCTTCCCCCGGGTCAGGCGACCCGGGGCCTTCCTTATTTGGGCATGTAGTTTCCCGCGAAACACGGTTGCTTTCGCGGGCTTCTACATGTCGTTTGAGTGCCCCCAGGATGTGGGCTGGGCTGTCTGGTCCCAATACACATCCTGGGTGCCAGAGAGTCTAGGGTGGTGTGAATGCCTGGGACCACTGTGGTCCGTGATTGGTCCACGTATGGTATGTGTGTTGATGAGCGGATCTCCCATTGGCTCCCCTCCGTTTTGGCGCGAAGGGAACCGTGGATAAGAGGGAGCTGGAAACACCACTACCATGTCGATCTCCTGAGTTCTTACGAACCCAGGGATACAGGAGCCAAGTATCCTGCGAACACGAGGCTGGACCGAGGAATCGCTGGTGACCCCCTGAAGAACTTCTGCTCCTCATTGCTGTCGTCCGGTGAAGCCCTTTCCACCTAAGATCGAACAAGAAGGCCTGTACTGGCGCTTCGACCTATTGGAATAGCAGGACCAGCTATTCCCGGCACCTTCATCAACTCCTGCCGTAAGCCTTCGGAAGTGTCTCTGGGCCATCCAGTTGACTGACCAGCTTACTAAGGAGTCCTGCTCTGTAATCGCCGACAGGTTGGGTGGTATTCTGAGTCCGGGGCACGCTCACACGCTTCGTTTGCTTAGCAACCCTAAGCTAGAGGTGAGCGGTGCTCGTTTGGCTTGAATACACCCGGCCGTTCCGTTGCCCTGCTGTGGCGACAAAACTGTGCTTGTTTCTTCGATCGGGACGTCTTTTTACTCTGCACGACGACGAGACGTTCCCTGCTCTTCAGAACCTGCCAGAAGCTGCATCTATCGAGGAGAAGCTCGGGCCTGCTTGCTTCGGGGACCGGTGAGTAGATTAGCTAGGATCTGGTCGCCCTCCTGCAGTGCCCCTTGCTTTTCCCCGCTGTGAATACAGCACCCCTTGTCCGTACTCGCGCCCTGCTTCTGCCTCACAGTGGAGGCTGCGCTAGAGTCGCGGACCGTGTTCTCCTTCATTAGAGCTCCCTACAGAGCTGTTCAACGTCCTCCGAAGAGCTTCACCTTCTGCCCAGTGGCACCGGCGTGTGCAGGTACTTTTGAGCGCTAGGCTCCACTCTTCGTAGGGATTGGACTACCATCTAGTTAGGGGCCTCAGAAGGCGGACATATCACACGCATTGGTTCGCACTGCCTGTTTTTCTTCCCCTGCAGGTGGATAACATATTTCGTGCTGCTAATGCTGTGAAACTGTGTATTCTGTATATATATTGGGTGGATAGTGTATGTGTTGGTTTAATATCGTTGTATATTGCTGCTTTTACTGTGGTTATTAGTTTCAAGGCCTTATAATAAATGTGTATCTATTTTTGATATAAACAACTGTTTGGAGTAGTTTGTAAGCGCTCTTGCTTTGTGTGCTCACTGTGGGCTTTCAGTCACCCTCACCCCTCTTGAGACCTAGTCTTGACCGCCGCGATCGCTACCTTGATTGGTCTGGCTTGTCCAGAGGTTACCCTGTTCCAAGTAATTAGGTTGGCCTTCTGAACTTCTGCGCCACCAGGACAGAGTTCAGAAATCCGTCTTAACACTTCCTATAACATGAGATGTGATATCTCAATGCTTCTAATACCCAACCTGAGACCCTCCCTTTAGCATGAGATGTGATATCCGACTCCTTCCCATTCCAATCCTGAGACCCTTCTGATATCATGAGATGTGATATCTCAATGCCTCTAATACCAAACCTGAGATCCTTCCGATAGCATGAGATGTGATATCTCAATGCATCTAATACCAAACCTGAGATCCTTCCTATAACATGAGATGTGATATCCAAATCCTTCCCCTTCCAAACCTAAGACCCTCCCTGTAGCATGAGATGTGATATCCAACTCCTTCCCATTCCGATCCTGAGATCCTTCTGATAGCATGAGATGTGATATCTCAATGCCTCTAATACCAAACCTGAGATCCTACCTATAACATGAGATGTGATATCCAACTCCTTCCCATTCCAACCTGAGACCCTTCCTATAGCATGAGATGGGATATCCAACTCCTTCCAAATCCAATCCTGATACCCTTCCGATAGCATGAGATGTGATATCCCAATGCTTCTACAAAACCTGAGACCCATACATGGCATGAGATGTGATATCAAACTCCTTCCCATTCCAATCCTGAGACCCTTCCTATAGCTTGAGATGTGATATCCAACTCCTTCCCATTCCAATTCTGAGACCCTTCTCATAGCATGAGATGTGATATCTCAATGCTTCTAATACCAAACCTGAGACCCTTCCTATAACATGAGATGTGATATCCAAGTCCTTCCCATTCCAATCCTGAGACCCTTCCTATAGCATGAGATGTGATATCTCAATGCTTCTAATACCAAACCTGAGATCCTTCCTATAACATGAGATGTGATATCCAAGTCCTTCCCATTCCAATACTGAGACCCTTCCTATAGCTTGAGATGTGATATCCAACTCCTTCCCATTCCAATTCTGAGACCCGTCCTATACCATCAGATGTGATATCTCAATGCTTCTAATACCAAACCTGAGACCCTTCCTATAACGAGATGGGATATCCAACTCCTTCCCATTCCAATCCTGAGACCCTTCAGATAGCAGAGATGTGATATCTCAATGCTTATACCAAACCTGAGACCCTTCCTATGGCATGAGATGTCATATACGACTCCTTCCGATTCCAAACCTGAGACCCTTCCTATAGCATGAGATGGGATATCTCAATGCTTATACCAAACCTGAGACCCTTCCTATAGCATGAGATGGGATATCCAACTCCTTCCAGATCCAATCCTGATACCCTTCCGATAGCATGAGATGTGATATCCCAATGCTTGTACCAAACCTGAGACCCATACATGGCATGAGATGTGATATCAAACTCCTTCCCATTCCAATTCTGAGACCCGTCCTATACCATGAGACTTGATATCTCAATGCTTCTAATACTAAACCTGAGACCGGTCCTATAACATGAGATGTGATATCCAAATCCTTCCCCTTCCAAACCTTAGACCCTTCCTTTATCATGAGATGTGATATCCAAGTCCTTCCCATTCCAATCCTGAGACCTTTCCTATAGCATGAGATGTGATATCTCAATGCTTCTAATACCAAACCTGAGACCCTTCCTATAACATGAGATGTGATATCCAAAACCTTCCCATTCCAATCCTGAGACCCTTCCTATAGCTTGAGATGTGATATCCAACTCCTTCCCATTCCAATTCTGAGACCAGTCCTATACCATGAGATGTGATATCTCAATGCTTCTAATACCAAACCTGAGACCCTTCCTATAACGAGATGGGATATCCAACTCCTTCCCATTCCAATCCTGAGACCCTTCCGATAGCAGAGATGCGATATCTCAGTGCTTATACCAAACCTGAGACCCTTCCTATGGCATGAGATGTCATATACAACTCCTTCCGATTCCAAACCTGAGACCCTTCCTATAGCATCAGATGGGATATCTCAATGCTAATACCAAACCTGAGATCCTTCCTGCAACACGAGATGTGATATCCAAATCCTTCCCCTTCCAAACCCGAGACCCTCCCTTTAGCATGAGATGTGATATCCAACTCCTTCCCATTCCAATCCCGAGACCCTTCTGATAGCATGAGATGTGATATCTCAATGCCTCTAATACCAAACCTGAGATCCTTCCGATAGCATGAGACGTGATATCTCAATGCTTCTAATACCAAACCTGAGATCCTTCCTATAACATGAGATGTGATATCCAAATCCTTCCCCTTCCAAACCTGAAACCCTCCCTTTAGCATGAGATGTGATATCCGACTCCTTCCCATTCCAATCCTGAGACCCTTCTGATAGCATGAGATGTGATATCTCAATGCCTCTAATACCAAACCTGAGATCCTTCCTATAACATGAGATGTGATATCTCAATGCTTCTAATACCCAACCTGAGACCCTCCCTTTAGCATGAGATGTGATATCCGACTCCTTCCCATTCCAATCCTGAGACCCTTCTGATATCATGAGATGTGATATCTCAATGCCTCTAATACCAAACCTGAGATCCTTCCGATAGCATGAGATGTTATATCTCAATGCGTCTAATACCAAACCTGAGATCCTTCCTATAACATGGGATGTGATATCCAAATCCTTCCCCTTCCAAACCTGAGACCCTCCCTTTAGCATGAGATGTGATATCCAACTCCTTCCCATTCCGATCCTGAGATCCTTCTGATAGCATGAGATGTGATATCTCAATGCCTCTAATACCAAACCTGAGATCCTACCTCTAACATGTAATGTGATATCCAACTCCTTCCCCTTCCAAACCTGAGAGCCTTCCTATAGCATGAGATGTGATATCCAAGTCCTTCCCATTCCAATCCTGAGACCCTTCCTATAACATGAGATGTGATATCCAACTCCTTCCCATTCCAACCTGAGACCCTTCCTATAGCATGAGATGGGATATCCAACTTCTTCCAAATCCAATCCTGATACCCTTCCGATAGCATGAGATGTGATATCCCAATGCTTCTACAAAACCTGAGACCCATACATGTCATGAGATGTGATATCAAACTCCTTCCCATTCCAATCCTGAGACCCTTCCTATCGCTTGAGATGTGATATCCAACTCCTTCCCATTCCAATTCTGAGACCCTTCCCATAGCATGAGATGTGATATCTCAATGCTTCTAATACCAAACCTGAGACCCTTCCTATAACATGAGATGTGATATCCAAGTCATTCCCATTCCAATCCTGAGACCCTTCCTATAGCATGAGATGTGATATCTCAATGCTTCTAATACCAAACCTGAGACCCTTCCTATTACATGAGATGTGATATCCAAGTCCTTCCCATTCCAATCCTGAGACCCTTCCTATAGCTTGAGATGTGATATCCAACTCCTTCCCATTCCAATTCTGAAACCCGTCCTATACCATGAGATGTGATATCTCAATGCTTCTAATACCAAACCTGAGACCCTTCCTATAACGAGATGGGATATCCAACTCCTTCCCATTCCAATCCTGAGACCCTTCCGATAGCAGAGATGTGATATCTCAATGCTTATACCAAACCTGAGACCCTTCCTATGGCATGAGATGTCATATACAACTCCTTCCGATTCCAAAACTGAGACCCTTCCTATAGCATGAGATGGGATATCTCAATGCTTATACCAAACCTGAGACCCTTCCTATAGCATGAGATGTGATATCCAACTCCTTCCCATTCCAATCCTGAGACCCTTCCTATAGCTTGAGATGTGATATCCAACTCCTTCCCATTCCAATCCTGAGACCCTTCCTATAGCTTGAGATGTGATATCTCAATGCTTCTAATACCAAACCTGAGATCCTTCCTATAACATGAGATGTGATCTCCAAATCCTTCCCCTTCCAAACCTGAGACCCTCCCTTTAGCATGAGATGTGATATCCAACTCCTTCCCATTCCAATCCTGAGACCCTTCTGATAGCATGAGATGTGATATCTCAATGCCTCTAATACCAAACCTGAGATCCGTCCGATAGCATGAGATGTGATATCTCAATGCCTCTAATACCAAACCAGAGATCCATCCTCTAACATGAAATGTGATATCCAACTCCTTCCCCTTCCAAACCTGAGAGCCTTCCTATAGCATGAGATGTGATATCCAAGTCCTTCCCATTCCAATCCTGAGACCCTTCCTATAACATGAGATGTGATATCCAACTCCTTCCCATTCCAACCTGAGACCCTTCCTATAGCATGAGATGGGATATCCAACTCCTTCCAGATCCAATCCTGATACCCTTCCGATAGCATGAGATGTGATATACCAATGCTTCTACAAAACCTGAGACCCATACATGGCATGAGATGTGATATCAAACTCCTTCCCATTCCAATCCTGAGACCCTTCCTATAGCATGAGATGTGATATCTCAATGCTTCTACCAAACCCGAGACCCTTCCTTTAGCATGAGATGTGGTATCCAACTCCTTCCCATTCCAATCCTGAGATCCTTCCTATAGCATGAGATGTGATATCTCAATACTTCTAATACCAAACCTGAGATCCTTCCGATAACATGAGATGTGATATCCAAATCCTTCCCCTTCCAAACCTGAGACCCTCCCTTTAGCATGAGATGTGATATCCATCTCCTTCCCATTCCAATCCTGAGACCCTTCTGATAGCATGAGATGTGATATCTCAATGCTTCTAATACCAAACCTGAGATCCTTCCGATAGCATGAGATGTGATATCTCAATGCTTCTAATACCAAACCTGAGATCCTTCCTATAACATGAGATGTGATATCCAAATCCTTCCCCTTCCAATTCTGAGACCCTCCCTTTAACATGAGATGTGATATCCAACTCCTTCCCATTCCAACCTGAGACCCTTCCTATAGCATGAGATGTGATATCTCAATGCCTCTAATACCAAACCTGAGATCCTTCCTCTAACATGAAATGTGATATCCAACTCCTTCCCTTTCCAAACCTGAGAGCCTATCTATAGCATGAGATGTGATATCCAAGTCCTTCCCATTCCAATCCTTACACCCTTCCTACAGCATGCAATATGATATCTCAATGATTCTAATAACAAACCTGAGACCCGTCCTATAACATGAGATGGGATATCCAACTCCTTCCATTTCCAATCCTGAGACACTTCCGATAGCAGAGATGTGATATCTCAATGCTTATACCAAACCTGAGACCCTTCCTATAACATAAGATGTGATATCCAACTCCTTCCCGTTCCAAACCTGAGACTCTTACTTTAGCATGAGATGTGATATCCAGCTCCTTCCCATTCCAATCCTGAGACACTTCCGATAGCATGAGATGTGATATCTCAATGCTTCTGATATCAAAACTGAGACCCTCCCTATAGCATGATATGTGATATCTAAGTCCTTCCCATTCCAATCCTGAGACCCTTCCCATACCATGAGATGTGATATCTCAATGCTTCTACCAAACCTGAGACCCTTCCTTTAGCATGATATGTGATATCCAACTCCTTCCCATTCCAATCCTGAGACCCTTCCTATAGCATGAGATGTGATATCTCAATACTTCTAATACCAAACCTGAGATCCTTCCTATAGCATGAGATGTGATATCTCAATGCTTCTAATACCAAACCTGAGACCCTTCCTACAGCATGCGATGTGATATCTCACTGCTTATACCAAACCTGAGACCCTTCCTATAGCATGAGATGTGATATCCAACTCCTTCCCATTCAAATCCAGAGACCCTTGCGATAGCAGAGATGTGATATCTCAATGCTTATACCAAACCTGAGACCCTTCCTACGGCATGAGATGTCATATACAACTCCTTCCCATTCCAATCCTGAGACCCTTCCTATAGCATGAGATGTGATATCTCAATGCTTATACCAAACCTGAGACCCTTCCTATAGAATGAGATGTGATATCCAACTCCTTCCCATTCCAATCCTGAGACCCTTCCTATAGCATGAGATGTGATATCTCAATGCTTATACCAAACCTGAGACCCTTCCTACGGCATGAGATGTCATATACAACTCCTTCCCATTCCAATCCTGAGACCCTTCCTATAGCATGAGATGTGATATCTCAATGCTTATACCAAACCTGAGACCCTTCCTACAGCATGAGATGTGATATCCAACTACTTCCCATTCCAATCCTGAGACCCTTCCTATAGCATGAGATGTGATATCTCAATGCTTATACCAAACCTGAGACCCTTCCTATAACATGAGATGGGATATCCAACTCCTTCCCATTCCAATCCTGAGACACTTCCGATAGCAGAGATGTGATATCTCAATGCTTATACCAGACCTTAGACCCTTCCTATAACATGAGATCGGATATCCAACTCCTTCCCGTTCCAAACCTGAGACCCTTCCTTTAGCATGAGATGTGATATCCAGCTCCTTCCCATTCCAATCCTGAGACACTTCCGATAGCATGAGATGTGATATCTCAATGCTTCTAATATCAAAACGGAAACCCTC
The DNA here is from genome assembly GCF_040938575.1 of Ambystoma mexicanum. Taxonomy (NCBI): domain Eukaryota; kingdom Metazoa; phylum Chordata; class Amphibia; order Caudata; family Ambystomatidae; genus Ambystoma; species Ambystoma mexicanum. Next base: position 571,150,599 of record NC_090932.1, on the reverse strand, counting down.
CCTATAGCATGATATGTGATATCTAAGTCCTTCCCATTCCAATCCTGAGACCCTTCCTATAGCATGAGATGTGATATCTCAATGCTTCTACCAAACCTGAGACCCTTCCTTTAGCATGAGATGTGATATCCAACTCCTTCCCATTCTAATCCTGAGACCCTTCCTATAGCATGAGATGTGATATCTCAATACTTCTAATACCAAACCTGAGATCCTTCCGATAACATGAGATGTGATATCCAAGTCCTTCCCCTTCCAAACCTGAGACCCTCCATTTTAGCATGAGATGTGATATCCAACTCCTTCCCATTCCAATCCTGAGACCCTTCTGATAGCATGAGATGTGATATCTCAATGCTTCTAATACCAAACCTGAGATCCTTCCGATAGCATGAGATGTGATATCTCAATGCTTCTAATACCAAACCTGAGATCTTTCCTATAACATGAGATGTGATATCCAAATCCTTCCCCTTCCAATTCTGAGACCCTCCCTTTAACATGAGATGTGATATCCAACTCCTTCCCATTCCAACCTGAGACCCTTCCTATAGCATGAGATGTGATATCTCAATGCCTCTAATACCAAACCTGAGATCCTTCCTCTAACATGAAATGTGATATCCAAATCCTTCCCTTTCCAAACCTGAGAGCCTATCTATAGCATGAGATGTGATATCCAAGTCCTTCCCATTCCAATCCTTAGACCCTTCCTACAGCATGCAATATGATATCTCAATGATTCTAATAACAAACCTGAGACCCGTCCTATAACATGAGATGGGATATCCAACTCCTTCCCATTCCAAACCTGAGACTCTTCCTTTAGCATGAGATGTGATATCCAGCTCCTTCCCATTCCAATCCTGAGACACTTCCGATAGCATGAGATGTGATATCTCAATGCTTCTAATATCAAAACTGAGACCCTCCCTATAGCATGATATGTGATATCTAAGTCCTTCCCATTCCAATCCTGAGACCCTTCTGATAGCATGAGATGTGATATCTCAATGCCTCTAATACCAAACCTGAGATCCTACCTCTAACATGAAATGTGATATCCAACTCTCTCCCCTTCCAAACCTGAGAGCCTTCCTATAGCATGAGATGTGATATCCAAGTCCTTCCCATTCCAATCCTGAGACCCTTCCTATAACATGAGATGTGATATCCAACTCCTTCCCATTCCAACCTGAGACCCTTCCTATAGCATGAGATGGGATATCCAACTCCTTCCAAATCCAATCCTGATACCATTCCGATAGCATGAGATGTGATATCCCAATGCTTCTACCAAACCTGAGACCCATACTATGGCATGAGATGTGATATCAAACTCCTTCCCATTCCAATTCTGAGACCCTTCCTATACCATGAGACTTGCTATCTCAATGCTTCTAATACCAAACCTGAGACCCGTCCTATAACATGAGATGTGATATCCAAATCCTTCCCCTTCCAAACCTTAGACCCTTCCTTTATCATGAGATGTGATATCCAACTCCTTCCCATTCCAATCCTGAGACCCTTCCGATATCATGAGATGTGATATCTCAATGCTTCTAATATCAAACTTGAGACCCTCCCTATAGCATGAGATGTGATATCCAAGTCCTTCCCATTCCAATCCTGAGACCCTTCCTATAGCATGAGATGTGATATCTCAATGCTTCTAATACCAAACCTGAGACCCTTCCTATAACATGAGATGGGAATATCCAACTCCTTACATTCCAATCCTGAGACCCTTCCGATAGCAGAGATGTGATATCTCAATGTTTATACCAAACCTGAGATCCTTCCTATAACATGAGATGTGATATCCAACTCCTTCCCATTCCAATACTGAGACACTGCCTATAGCATGAGATGTGATATCTCACTGCTTATACCAAACCCGAGACCCTTCCTACGGCATGAGATGTCATATACAACTCCTTCCCATTCCAATCCTGAGACCCTTCCTATAGCATGAGATGTGATATCTCAATGCTTCTAATATCAAACTTGAGACCCTCCCTATAGCATGAGATGTGATATCCAAGTCCTTCCCATTCCAATCCTGAGACACTTCCTAGAGCATGAGATGTGATATCTCAATGCTTCTAATACCAAACCTGAGACTCTTCCTATAACATGAGATGGGATATCCAACTCCTTCCCATTCCAATCCTGAGACCCTTCCGATAGCAGAGATGTGATATCTCAATGCTTATACCAAACCTGAGACCCTTCCTACGGCATGAGATGTCATATACAACTCCTTCCCATTCCAATCCTGAGACCCTTCCTATAGCATGAGATGTGATATCTCAATGCTTATACCAAACCTGAGACCCTTCCTATAGTATGAGATGTGATATCCAACTCCTTCCCATTCCAATCCTGAGACCCTTCCTATAGCATGAGATGTGATGTCTCAATGCTTCTAATACCAAACCTGAGATCCTTCCTATAACATGAGATGTGATATCCAACTCCTTCCATTCCAATCCTGAGACCCTTCCTATAGCATGAGATTTGATATCTCAATGCTTATACCAAACCTGAGACCCTTCCTATAGCATGAGATGTGATATCCAAGTCCTTCCCATTCCAATCCTTAGACCCTTCCTACAGCATGCAATATGATATCTCAATGATTCTAATAACAATCCTGAGACCCGTCCTATAACATGAGATGGGATATCCAATTCCTTCCCATTCCAATCCTGAGACACTTCCGATAGCAGAGATGTGATATCTCAATGCTTATACCAAACCTGAGACCCTTCCTATAACATGAGATCGGATATCCAACTCCTTTTCGTTCCAAACCTGAGACCCTTCCTTTAGCATGAGATGTGATATCCAGCTCCTTCGCATTCCAATCCTGAGACACTTCCGATAGCATGAGATGTGATATCTCAATGCTTCTAATATCAAAACTGAAACCCTCCCTATAGCATGATATGTGATATCTAAGTCCTTCCCATTCCAATCCTGAGACCCTTCCTATAGCATGAGATGTGATATCTCAATGCTTCTACCAAACCTGAGACCCTTCCTATGGCATGAGATGTGATATCCAACTCCTTCCCAATACAATCCTGAGACCCTTCCGATAGCAGAGATGTGATATCTCAATGCTTATACCAAACCTGAGACCCTTCCTATGGCATGAGATGTGATATCCAACTCCTTGCTGTTAAGACGGATTTCTGAACTCTGTCCTGGTGGCGCAGAGGTTCAGAAGGCCAACCTAATTACTTGGAACAGGGTAACCTCTGGACAAGCCAGACCAATCAAGGTAGCGATCGCGGCGGTCAAGACTAGGTCTCAAGAGGGGTGAGGGTGACTGAAAGCCCGCAATGAGCACACAAAGCAAGAGCGCTTACAAACTACTCCAAACAGTTGTTTATATCAAAAATAGATACACATTTATTATAAGGCCTTGAAACTAATAACTACAGTAAAAGCAGCAATATACAACGATATTAAACCAACACATACACTATCCACCCAATATATATACAGAATACACAGTTTCACAGCATTAGCAGCACGAAATATGTTATCCACCTGCAGGGGAAGGAAAACAGGCAGTGCGAACCAATGCGAGTGATATGTCCGCCTTCTGAGGCCCCTAACTGGATGGTAGTCCAATCCCTACGAAGAGTGGAGCCTAGCGCTCAAAAGTACCTGCACACGCCGGTGCCAATGGGCAGAAGGTGAAGCTCTTCGGAGGACGTTGAACAGCTCTGTAGGGAGCTCTAATGAAGGAGAACACGGTCCGCGACTCTAGCGCAGCCTCCACTGTGAGGCAGAAGCAGGGCGCGAGTACGGACAAGGGGTGCTGTATTTACAGCGGGGAAAAGCAAGAGGCACTGCAGGAGGGCGACCAGATCCTAGCTAATCTACTCACCGGTCCCCGAAGCAAGCAGGCCCGAGCTCCTCCTCGATAGATGCAGCTTCTGGCAGGTTCTGAAGAGCAGGGAACGTCTCGTCGTCGTGCAGAGTAAAAAGACGTCCCGATCGAAGAAACAAGCACAGTTTTCGTCGCCACAGCAGGGCAACGGAACGGCCGGGTGTATTCAAGCCAAACGAGCACTGCTCACCTCTAGCTTAGGACTGCTAAGCAAACGAAGCGTGTGAGCATGCCCCGGACTCAGAATACCACCCAACCTGTCGGCGATTACAGAGCAGGCCTCCTTAGTAAGCTGGTCAGTCAACTGGATGGCCCAGAGACACTTCCGAAGGCTTACAGCAGGAGTTGATGAAGGTGCCGGGAATAGCTGGTCCTGCTATTCCAATAGGTCGAAGCGCCAGTACAGGCCTTCTTGTTCGATCTTAGGTGGAAAGGGCTTCACCGGACGACAGCAATGAGGAGCAGAAGTTCTTCAGGGGGTCACCAGCGATTCCTCGGTCCAGCCTCGTGTTCGCAGGATACTTGGCTCCTGTATCCCTGGGTTCGTAAGAACTCAGGAGATCGACATGGCAGTGGTGTTTCCAGCTCCCTCTTATCCACGGTTCCCTTCGCGCCAAAACGGAGCGGAGCCAATGGGAGATCCGCTCATCAACACACATACCATACGTGGACCAATCACGGACCACAGTGGTCCCAGGCATTCACACCACCCTAGACTCTCTGGCACCCAGGATGTGTATTGGGACCAGACAGCCCAGCCCACATCCTGGGGGCACTCAAACGACATGTAGAAGCCCGCGAAAGCAACCGTGTTTCGCGGGAAACTACATGCCCAAATAAGGAAGGCCCCGGGTCGCCTGACCCGGGGGAAGGTAAAGGGAGCAAGACGGACAGTGGACGAGACAAAGGAGCCTCGTGGTCCGGCCATTTTGGGTAGCCGGGCCACCCTTTTGTGTTCGCGGCAAAAAGGTGCTCAGAACGGCAAAAGGAGCTCAAAATAAACCAAATGATCGCTGCCACCAGCCCAGTCCCTGAATGACTTGCACCGATCCAAAAACCATCCTATAAGAGTGTCTAGGGTCTGTAGAAGGCTAGAGACCCAAGAGAGCTGTAACTTAGCTTACAGTGCCCTCTTGTGTCGTGTTGCACTAAAATGGCGACACGATAAAAGAAACTACGGGAAACAGCGTTCCCCGGTACTGACTGTCTTAAGGGCATGTCAGTTTCCCCGTAAGAAAGGAGCGAAAGCCCAGAGGAGTACAGCAGAAGGCTGCACTTCTCTGGCAAAGTCAAGAAAACAGGTTGAAAACAATAGCAAAAAGTTCAGGGGTTGCCACATGGAAGGAAAGTTCCCTACAATAACGAAATCTTTCCTAACACTCGCCCCTCCCAGACTATGGACAGGGGGAACTAATCCACCCCTGGATGAGTCTCTTGTTCAGGTCGGTAAAACATTCTGGACAACCCATCAGCATTGCTATGTTGGACACCTGGCCTATGCTCAATAGTGAAGTCGAAGCCTTGTAGACTTATGGACCACCTAAGCAACTTTGGATTCTCCCCCTTCATGTTCATTAGCCACTTTAACGGCTTATGGTCAGTCTGCACAGTGAAGTGGGTCCCATAGAGGTAGGGCCGCAGCTTCCTTAGGGCCCACACAACAGAGAAACATTCTTTCTCTACCGTGGACCATCTGAGCTCTCTGTCCTTAAGCTGGCGACTAATAAAACCGATAGGGTGTTCCTTACCCTTCTCATCTACTTGTGATAGTACAGCTCCTATCCCAGTGTCAGAGGCATCTGTCTGCACGATAAAAGGTCTTTGATAATCAGGGGCCCTGAGCACAGGGGCCTGGCACAAGGAGTCTTTCAAGCCATTGAAGGCCTTCTCACACTCGTCAGTCCAAGTTACCTTCTTGGGTTTCTTCGGAGTTGTGAGGGCAGTCAGAGGAGCAGCTATGGTGCCATAGTCTGCCACAAAATTGCGGTAATAACCCGTGAGTCCTAAGAAGGCTCTCACTTGGGTTTGCGTAGTGGGGGTAGGCCAGTCTTGTACCGCTGGTACCTTACTGGATAGAGGCTGTCTCCTCCCTCCACCTACTTCATGTCCAAGGCAAACCACTGAGCCTTGTCCATTTTGGTGAGGGGCCACTCGGACACCCTCAAAAGAGCTTTCTGAAGGACTGCTTTGGAACAGGTCAGGGAGAGGTTCAGACTCCTCTTCCTCAACGTCTGAAGCCAATAGCAGTGCTGCGATTTCGCCGCTTGGGACGAAAGCCTTCAGCCTATTCACGGGAAACACTTTTAGAGCCTGTCCAGGCCTTCCAAGGTCCACTGAATAGCTAACCTCACCCAGGGGCTCCACCACTGGGTAAGGGCCTGACCATTTGTCCTGTAAAGCTCGAGGCCTTATGGGATTCACGATCAGGACTTGCTGGCCATGTGTAACGTTGATGAGGGAAGCTTTCTGGTCGTACCAATGTTTCACCAGCGCTTGCCCTGCCTTCAATTTAGCACTAGCCAAGCCCATCAGAAGTACCATCCGTTTTCTGAGCCCTAGCACATAATCAACTACATTGGTAGTAACAGGGGGAGTGGGCATCTCCCATCCCTCCTTGACAATGGCTAAGGGTCCCCGTACGGGATGACCGAACAGAAGTTCGAAGGGGCTGAAGCCAACACCCTCCTGTGGTACCTCTCGGTAGGCAAACAGTAAGCATGAAACAAGAAGATCCCATTCTCTTCTCTGAGGCTCCTCCAGAGCCCCAATCATGCTCGTTAACGTCCTGTTGAAACGCCCCCCCAGACCATCGGTCTGGGGGCGGTATGCAGAAGAGAACCTGTAGGTGACCCCACATTCTTTCCACATAGCCTGCCTATACTTCGACATAAAGTTGCTGCCATGATCCGACACAACTTCTTTAGGGAAGCCAACCCTAGTGAACATGCCGAGTAAAGCTTCTGCAACTGGCTTGGCAGTTACAGTTGTAAATGGGACGGCCTCAGGATACCGGGTTGCATGGTCGACCAGCACCAGGATAAACCTATTGCCTGAGGATGTTTGCGGGTCAAGGGGACCAACCATGTCGATCCCTACCCTTTCAAAGGGTACCCCCACAACTGGGAGCGGTACCAACGGAGCTTGGATTGTCGCGCCAACCTTACCAGACAACTGGCAGGCGGCACAACTCCTGCAGTGACTTTCTACTTGCTCCCCCATCTTGGGCCAGTAGAAGTGCATGGATAACCTTTGCTTGGTCCTCCTCATACCAAGGTGACCAGCAAGGTGAACGACATGCGCCAACTGCAGGAGGAAGGGCCTAACAGCAAGGGAAACCACCAACCTCCTATGGTCTCCTTCTGTAGACTCTGTGGGCTCACTATAAAGGAGTCCACCTTCCTGGTAAATCCTTTGCAACCCAGGAGGTTCACCCTCAAGCTGGGAGCAGGCCTGTCTCCTTAGGCCTTCCAGAGATGGGCACTCACGTTGGCCCTTACTGAAGTCGTCCCTATCAGGACCTCCTTCAACTAACAAGTCTTTTAGTTCAGGATGGTCGTTGGGGTCGAACACTTCAGGCATCGCCACCTCCTCGTCAGGCTCGGGCGATTGACCAACTCCCTCCACCGCAGTGGTAGGCGAGCTCGGGGGAATATTCTCTTTCCCCCGTCGGGACTTGTTGACTCCTTTCGCCTTGGGTTTCCCCTTCGGCTGGGGCGGCGTATTGGACTTGGCCAATGCTGCCCGTGCTTGAGACCGTGTGTAGGGTCTTTCGGCAGTGTCTCCTACGAGCCCTAGAGCTCTGAGATCATTGCCCAACAAGACCTTTCCCGGGACGTTTCTCTGAATGCTCACTGGAATCCTAACTGCTGTACCATTTAAAGTTAGATTAACAGGGATCACGGGAAACATACGGAGGGGGCCGTCAGCCAACTTAGTGGGCATCAGAGGAGCTCTGGCAACTTCCTCTGAGTCTACCAAGGTAGAATCCACTACAGTTCGACTGCACCCACTATCCCTAAGAGCTGGAGTATCCACTCCATTGATCAGCACACTGTCTTTAAAGTAGTGCTTGGTATTATCCGGAATCCTAGCATACGCCTCTGCGACTTTAGGCTCCCAGGAACCCAGGGACACTAAAACTACCTCAGCCTCTATTCCGCTGGGAAATGAGTCTGAGGAGAAGGATGCTCCTGTAATCTCTTCTTCCTCGTAGGAGGAGAAGGCCAGATTAGCGGAGTGGACCCCCAAAGGTCTAACCTTACAACGGGGATCCCCCTTCACATGGTCAGTTGCTCCACAAGAAAAACAAGCCCCATTGGGTCTGTTTACGTAGGGAGGCTTATTATAACCAGAGTTCTGTTTCGGAGGCGAACCTCCACTACCCTGTGAGTTCTCGGATGGCTTACCCTTATTTTTCTTTTTGTGGCCCTTATGGGAAGATTTAGCAGATTCCCCACCCTCCACATCTTTGGACTTTTTCCCTTCCTCCTGCTTACCAGGATGAGTTTTGTCCTTATGGGACACTCGATGTGACACCCATAAGTCTGCTGCAATGGCCAGCTTCTTAGGATCTATCTCCTTCGAATCGGCCAAATGCTGCTTAAGCTCCGGGGAAGAAGAAGCAAAAATGTGTTCCAGCATGACCAGATTGATCATGCCTTCGAAGGTAGAAACCTTATAACCTTCAACCCAGCCAGTCAAGTTTTTCAGGGACTCAGCTACATACGACACCCAAGTACCACCTTCCTTTTTCTTATACTCTCTAAACCTTTTCAAATATTGGGTCGGAGTCTTCCCAAACTTTAAAATGAGAGTCTGCTTCAACATTGCAAAATCAGCGCGCTCAGCCTTCGACATTTCCATAATGGCACTGCAACCAGAATGGGGCAGTCTGCTGAGTAACCATGCAATCTTATCCGCATTATCAACCTCTTGAACCTCGCATGCATACTCAAACGCATTTAACCAGTCCATAATGTCATTTCGTTCCTCATACACACTGAGCAGATCTTTTGGAAACCGTGGATGAGAGGAAGCCCCAGAACCATGTCCAGGACCCTTGGACCCATTTGCGAACTGAAGCTTGGCCAGTTCCAACTGGTGATCCCTGTCTTTTTGTTTTTCTGCCTGGTCGATTTTCAGTTTGGCTATGCTGAATTCAAGCTCCTGCTGCCTAAACCGCAGCTCTTGCTTCTTGAATTCAAGCATAGCCTCCCCATCAACACTGGCAGAGGAAACGTTAGACATTACATCCTCCCTGTCCTCGTGGTCGTGATGGATCAGTGCAGCGGCAGAACCGTCGGTTCTGCCAGTGAGAGCAGCCCCACCACCTTCTGCACTGTCCTCGGAAGTTATAGCGTCAAGCTGCGCTTCTTGCCACGCCACGATTCTCTGGATCATTTCCAATTTAGTGCCTTGAGAGGAAACCCCTCTCTCCGCACACATCTTCTTCAATGTTTCAGATTTCGAAGCATTTAAGGTTAATAAAGTATTCGTTTCCATACTGTCGATAGGACTATGGCCTTTTTAACGTTATATTCAATACTTTACTGCGTGTCCTGGTTGGAATAACCTGAAAACGCCTTAGCTCGTGCGCAACACTGGATACCTTCAGTCGTATCCCACCGCTGTACACCAATTTGTTAAGACGGATTTCTGAACTCTGTCCTGGTGGCGCAGAGGTTCAGAAGGCCAACCTAATTACTTGGAACAGGGTAACCTCTGGACAAGCCAGACCAATCAAGGTAGCGATCGCGGCGGTCAAGACTAGGTCTCAAGAGGGGTGAGGGTGACTGAAAGCCCGCAATGAGCACACAAAGCAAGAGCGCTTACAAACTACTCCAAACAGTTGTTTATATCAAAAATAGATACACATTTATTATAAGGCCTTGAAACTAATAACTACAGTAAAAGCAGCAATATACAACGATATTAAACCAACACATACACTATCCACCCAATATATATACAGAATACACAGTTTCACAGCATTAGCAGCACGAAATATGTTATCCACCTGCAGGGGAAGGAAAACAGGCAGTGCGAACCAATGCGAGTGATATGTCCGCCTTCTGAGGCCCCTAACTGGATGGTAGTCCAATCCCTACGAAGAGTGGAGCCTAGCGCTCAAAAGTACCTGCACACGCCGGTGCCAATGGGCAGAAGGTGAAGCTCTTCGGAGGACGTTGAACAGCTCTGTAGGGAGCTCTAATGAAGGAGAACACGGTCCGCGACTCTAGCGCAGCCTCCACTGTGAGGCAGAAGCAGGGCGCGAGTACGGACAAGGGGTGCTGTATTTACAGCGGGGAAAAGCAAGAGGCACTGCAGGAGGGCGACCAGATCCTAGCTAATCTACTCACCGGTCCCCGAAGCAAGCAGGCCCGAGCTCCTCCTCGATAGATGCAGCTTCTGGCAGGTTCTGAAGAGCAGGGAACGTCTCGTCGTCGTGCAGAGTAAAAAGACGTCCCGATCGAAGAAACAAGCACAGTTTTCGTCGCCACAGCAGGGCAACGGAACGGCCGGGTGTATTCAAGCCAAACGAGCACTGCTCACCTCTAGCTTAGGACTGCTAAGCAAACGAAGCGTGTGAGCATGCCCCGGACTCAGAATACCACCCAACCTGTCGGCGATTACAGAGCAGGCCTCCTTAGTAAGCTGGTCAGTCAACTGGATGGCCCAGAGACACTTCCGAAGGCTTACAGCAGGAGTTGATGAAGGTGCCGGGAATAGCTGGTCCTGCTATTCCAATAGGTCGAAGCGCCAGTACAGGCCTTCTTGTTCGATCTTAGGTGGAAAGGGCTTCACCGGACGACAGCAATGAGGAGCAGAAGTTCTTCAGGGGGTCACCAGCGATTCCTCGGTCCAGCCTCGTGTTCGCAGGATACTTGGCTCCTGTATCCCTGGGTTCGTAAGAACTCAGGAGATCGACATGGCAGTGGTGTTTCCAGCTCCCTCTTATCCACGGTTCCCTTCGCGCCAAAACGGAGGGGAGCCAATGGGAGATCCGCTCATCAACACACATACCATACGTGGACCAATCACGGACCACAGTGGTCCCAGGCATTCACACCACCCTAGACTCTCTGGCACCCAGGATGTGTATTGGGACCAGACAGCCCAGCCCACATCCTGGGGGCACTCAAACGACATGTAGAAGCCCGCGAAAGCAACCGTGTTTCGCGGGAAACTACATGCCCAAATAAGGAAGGCCCCGGGTCGCCTGACCCGGGGGAAGGTAAAGGGAGCAAGACGGACAGTGGACGAGACAAAGGAGCCTCGTGGTCCGGCCATTTTGGGTAGCCGGGCCACCCTTTTGTGTTCGCGGCAAAAAGGTGCTCAGAACGGCAAAAGGAGCTCAAAATAAACCAAATGATCGCTGCCACCAGCCCAGTCCCTGAATGACTTGCACCGATCCAAAAACCATCCTATAAGAGTGTCTAGGGTCTGTAGAAGGCTAGAGACCCAAGAGAGCTGTAACTTAGCTTACAGTGCCCTCTTGTGTCGTGTTGCACTAAAATGGCGACACGATAAAAGAAACTACGGGAAACAGCGTTCCCCGGTACTGACTGTCTTAAGGGCATGTCAGTTTCCCCGTAAGAAAGGAGCGAAAGCCCAGAGGAGTACAGCAGAAGGCTGCACTTCTCTGGCAAAGTCAAGAAAACAGGTTGAAAACAATAGCAAAAAGTTCAGGGGTTGCCACATGGAAGGAAAGTTCCCTACAATAACGAAATCTTTCCTAACACTTGCCATTCAAATCCTGAGACCCTCCCTATAACAAGAGATGTCATATCCAACTCCTTCCCATTCCAAACCTGAGACCCTTCCTTTAGCATGAGATGTGATATCCAAATCCTTCACATTCCAATCCGGAGACCCTTCCTATAACATGAGATGTGATATCCAACTCCTTCCCAATCCAATCCTGAGACCCTTCCGATAGCAGAGATGTGATATCTCAATGCTTATACCAAACCTGAGACCCTTCCTACGGCATGAGATGTGATATCCAACCCCTTGCAATTCAAATCCTGAGACCCTCCCTATAACAAGAGATGTCATATCCAACTCCTTCCCATTCCAAACCTGAGACCCTTCCTTTAGCATGAGATGTGATTTCCAAATCCTTCACATTCCAATCTGGAGCCCAATCCTATAGCATGAGATGTGATATTTCAATGCTTCTAATACCAAATCTGAGACCCTACCGATAGCATGAGATGTGATATCTCAATGCTTCAAAAACCAAACATGAGAACCATCCTATAACATGAGATGTGAAATCCAAATCCTTCCCTTCCCAAACCTGAGACTCTTCCTATAGCATGAGATGTGATATCTCAATGCTTCTACCAAACCTGAAACCCTTCCTATAGCATGAGATGTGATATCCAAATCCTTCCCCTTCCAAACCTGAGACCCTTCCTTTAGCATGAGATGTGATATCCAGCTCCTCCCATTCCAACCCTGAGACCCTTCCGATAGCATGAGATGTGATATCTCAATGCTTCTAATATCAAAACTGAGACCCTCCCTATAGCATGAGATGTGATATCTAAGTCCTTCCCATTCCAATCCTCAGACCCTTCCTATAGCATGAGATGTGATATCGCAATGCTTCTACCAAAACTGAGACCCTTCCTTTAGCATGAGATGTGATATCCAACTCCTTCCCATTCCAATCCTGAGACCCGTCCTATAGCATGAGATGTGATATCTCAATGCTTCTAATACCAAACCTGAGATCCTTCCGATAGCATGAGATGTGATATCTCAATGCTTCTAATACCAAACCTGAGATCCTTCCTATAACATGAGATGTGATATCCAAATCCTTTCCCTTCCAAACCTGAGACCCTCCCTTTAGCATGAGATGTGATATCCAACTCCTTCCCATTCCAATCCTGATACCCTTCTGATAGCATGAGATGTGATATCTCAATGCCTCTAATACCAAACCTGAGATCCTACCTCTAACATGAAATGTGATATCCAACTCCTTCCCTTTCCAAACCTGAGAGCATTCCTACAGCATGAGATGTGATATCCAAGTCCTTCCCATTCCAATCCTGAGACCCTTCCTATAACATGAGATGTGATATCCAACTCTTTCCCATTCCAACCTGAGACCCTTCCTATAGCATGAGATGGGATATCCAACTCCTTCCAAATCCAATCCTGATACCCTTCCGATAGCATGAGATGTGATATCCCAATGCTTCTACAAAACCTGAGACCCATACCATGGCATGATGTGATATCAAACTCCCGTCCTATACCATGAGACTTGATATCTCAATGCTTCTAATACCAAACCTGAGACCGGTCCAATAACATGAGATGTGATATCCAAATCCTTCCCCTTCCAAACCTTAGACCCTTCCTTTATCATGAGATGCGATATCCAAGTCCTTCCCATTCCATTCCTGAGACCCTTCCTATAGCATGAGATGTGATATCTCAATGCTTCTAATACCAAACCTGAGACCCTTCCTATAACATGAGATGTGATATCCAAGTCCTTCCCATTCCAATCCTGAGACCCTTCCTATAGCATGAGATGTGATATCTCAATGCTTATACCAAACCTGAGACCCTTCCTATGGCATGAGATGTGATATCCAACTCCTTCCCATTCCAATCCTGAGACCCTTCTGATAGCATGAGATGTGATATCTCAATGCCTCTAATACCAAAACTGAGATCCTACCTCTACATGAAATGTGATATCCAACTCCTTCCCCTTCCAACCCTGAGAGCCTTCCTATAGAATGAGATGTGATATCCAAGTCCTTCCCATTCCAATCCTGAGACCCTTCCTATAACATGAGATGTGATATCCAACTCCTTCACATTCCAACCTTAGACCCTTCCTATAGCATGAGATGGGATATCCAACTCCTTCCAAATCCAATCCCGATACCCTTCTGATAGCATGAGAGGTGATATCCCAATGCTTCTACAAAACCTGAAACCCATACCATGGCATGAGATGTGATATCAAACTCCTTCCCATTCCAATCCTGAGACCCTTCCTATAGCTTGAGATGTGATATCCAACTCCTTCCCATTCCAATTCTGAGACCCGTCCTATACCATGAGACTTGATATCTCAATGCTTCTAATACCAAACCTGAGACCGGTCCTATAACATGAGATGTGATACCCAAATCCTTCCCCTTCCAAACCTTAGACCCTTCCTATAGCATGAGATGGGATATCTCAATGCTTATATCAAACCTGAGACCATTCCTATAGCATGAGATGGGATATCCAACTCCTTCCCATTCCAATCCTGAGACCCTTCCTATAGCAGAGATGTGATATCTCAATGCTTATACCAAACCTGAGACCCTTCCTATGGCATGAGATGTCATATACAACTCCTTCCGATTCCAATCCTGAGACCCTTCCTATAGCATGAGATGGGATATCTCAATGCTTATACCAAACCTGAGACCCTTCCTATAGCATGAGATGTGATATCCAACTCCTTCCCATTCCAATCCTGAGACCCTTCCTATAGCATGAGATGTGATATCTAAATGCTTCTAAAACCAAACATGAGAACCATCCTATAACATGAGATGTGAAATCCAAATCATTCCCTTTCCAAACCTGAGACCCTTCCTATAGCTTGAGATGTGATATCAAACTCCTTCCCATTCAATGTGATATCCAATTCCTTCCCATTCCAATCCTGAGACCCTTCCTATACCATGAGATGTGATATTTCAATGCTTCTAATACCAAACCTGAGACCCGTCCTAAAACATGAGATGTGAGATCCAAATCCTTCCCCTTCCAAACCTGAGACCTTTCCTTTAGCATGAGATGTGATATCTAACTCCTTCCCATTCCAAACCTGAGACCGTTCCTATAGCTTGAGATGTTATATCTTAATGCTTCTAAAACCAAACCTGAGAACCATCCTATAACATGAGATGTGAAATCCAAATCCTTCCCTTTCCAAACCTGAGACCCTTCCTATAGCTTGAGATGTGATATCAAAATCTTTCCCATTCCAGTCCTGAGATAGCTTGAGATGTGACAGCCAACTCCTTCCCATTCCAATCCTGAGACCCTTCCTATACCATGAGATGTGATATCTCAATGCTTCTAATATCAAAACTGAGCCCCTCCCTGTAGCATGAGATGTGATATCTAAATCCTTCCCATTCCAATCCTGAGACCCTTCCGATAGCAGAGATGTGATATTTCAATGCTTATACCAAACCTGAGACCCTTCCTATAGCATGAGATGTGATATCCAACTCCTTCCGATTCCAATCCTGAGACCCTTCCTATAGCATGAGATGTGATATCGCAATGCTTCTACCAAAACTGAGATCCTTCCTTTAGCATGAGATGTGATATCCAACTCCTTCCCATTCCAATCCTGAGACCTTTCCTATAGCATGAGATGTGATATCTCAATGCTTCTAATACCAAACCTGAGATCCTTCCGATAGCATGAGATGTGATATCTCAATGCTTCTAATACCAAACCTGAGATCCTTCCTATAACATGAGATGTGATATCCAAATCCTTCCCCTTCCAAACCTGAGACCCTCCCTTTAGCATGAGATGTGATATCCAACTCCTTCCCATTACAATCCTGATACCCTTCTGATAGCATGAGATGTGATATCTCAATGCCTCTAATACCAAACCTGAGATCCTACCTCTAACATGAAAAGTGATATCCAACTCCTTCCCTTTCCAAACCTGAGAGCCTTCCTACAGCATGAGATGTGATATCCAAGTCCTTCCCATTCCAATCCTGAGACCCTTCCTATAACATGAGATGTGACATCCAACTCTTTCCCATTCCAACTTGAGACCCTTCCTATAGCATGAGATGGGATATCCAACTCCTTCCAAATCCAATCCTGATACCCTTCCGATAGCATGAGATGTGATATCCCAATGCTTCTACAAAACCTGAGACCCATACCATGGCATGATGTGATATCAAACTCCCGTCCTATACCATGAGACTTGATATCTCAATGCTTCTAATACCAAACCTGAGACCGGTCCAATAACATGAGATGTGATATCCAAATCCTTCCCCTTCCAAACCTGAGACCCTTCCTTTAGCATGAGATGTGATATCCAAATCCTTCCCATTCCAATCCTTAAACCCTTCCTATAGCATGAGATGTGATATCTCAATGTTTCTAATAAAAAACCTGAGACCCTTCCTTTAGCAAGAGATTTGATATCCAAATCCTTCCCATTCCAACCTGAGACCCTTCCTATAGCATGAGAAGGGATATCCAACTCCTTCCCATTCCAATCCTGAGACCCTTCCTATACCATGAGATGTGATATCTCAATGCTTCTAATAAAAAACCGGAGACCCTTCCTATAGCAAGAGATGTGATATCCAAATCCTTCCCATTCCAATCCTGAGATCCTTCCTATAACATGAGATGTGATATCCAATTCCTTCCCATTTCAAACCTGAGACCCTTCCTATTGGATGAGATGTGATATCCAACTCCTTCCCATTCCAATCCTGAGACCCTTCCTATAACATAAGATGTGATATCTCAATGCTTCTAATACCAAACCTGGGACCCGTCCTATAACATGAGATATGATATCCAAATCCTTCCCCTTCCAAACCTGAGAGCCTTCCTTTAGCATGAGATGTGATATCTAAATCCTTCCCATTCCAATCCTGAAACCCTTCCTATAGCATGAGATGTGATATCTCAATGTTTCTAATAAAAAACCTGAGACCCTTCCTATAGCAAGAGATGTGATATCCAAATCCTTCCCATTTCAATCTTGAGACCCTTCCTATGACATGAGATGTGATATCCAACTCCTTCCCATTCCAACATGAGACCCTTCCTATAGCATGAGAAGGGATATCCAACTCCTTCCCAATCCAATCCTGACACCCTTCGGATAGCAGAGATGTGATATCTCAATGCGTATACCAAACCTGAGACCCTTCCTTTAGCATGAGAAGTGATATCCAAATCCTTCACATTCCAATCCTGAGACCCTTCCTATAGCATGAGATGTGATATCTCAATGCTTCTAATACCAAACCTGAGATGCTTCCTATAACATGAGATGTGATATCCAACTCCTTCCCATTCCAAACCTGAGACCCTTCCGATAGCATGAGATGTGATATCTCAATGCTTCTAAAACCAAACATGAGAACCATCCTATAACATGAGATGTGAAATCCCAATCCTTCCCTTCCCAAACCTGAGACCCTTCCTATAGCTTGAGATGTGATATCAAACTCCTTCCCATTCCAATCCTGAAATAGCTTGAGATGTGATATCCAACTCCTTCCCATTCCAATCCTGAGACCCTTATTATACCATGAGATGTGATATCTCAATACTTCTAATACCAAACCTGAGATCCTTCCTATAGCATGAGATGTGATATCTCAATGCTTCTACCAAACCTGAGACCCTTCCTTTAGCATGATATGTGATATCCAACTCCTTCCCATTCCAATCCTGAGACCCTTCCTATAGCATGAGATGTGATATCTCAATACTTCTAATACCATACCTGAGATCCTTCCTATAGCATGAGATGTGATATCTCAATGCTTCTAATACCAAACCTGAGACCCTTCCTACAGCATGCGATGTGATATCTCACTGCTTATACCAAACCTGAGACCCTTCCTATAGCATGAGATGTGATATCCAACTCCTTCCCATTCCAATCCTGAGACCCTTCCTATAGCATGAGATGTGATATCTCAATGCTTCTAATATCAAACTTGAGAGCCTCCCTATAGCATGAGATGTGATATCCAAGTCCTTCCCATTCCAATCCTGAGACACTTCCTATAGCATGAGATGTGATATCTCAATGCTTCTAATACCAAACCTGAGACTCTTCCTATAACATGAGATGGGATATCCAACTCCTTCCCATTCAAATCCAGAGACCCTTGCGATAGCAGAGATGTGATATCTCAATGCTTATACCAAACCTGAGACCCTTCCTACGGCATGAGATGTCATATACAACTCCTTCCCATTCCAACCCTGAGACCCTTCCTATAGCATGAGATGTGATATCTCAATGCTTATACCAAACCTGAGACCCTTCCTATAGCATGAGATGTGATATCCAACTCCTTCCCATTCCAATCCTGAGACCCTTCCTATAGCATGAGATGTGATATCTCAATGCTTATACCAAACCTGAGACCCTTCCTACGGCATGAGATGTCATATACAACTCCTTCCCATTCCAATCCTGAGACCCTTCCTATAGCATGAGATGTGATATCTCAATGCTTATACCAAACCTGAGACCCTTCCTATAGCATGAGATGTGATATCCAACTACTTCCCATTCCAATCCTGAGACCCTTCCTATAGCATGAGATGTGATATCTCAATGCTTATACCAAACCTGAGACCCTTCCTATAACATGAGATGGGATATCCAACTCCTTCCCATTCCAATCCTGAGACACTTCCGATAGCAGAGATGTGATATCTCAATGCTTATACCAGACCTTAGACCCTTCCTATAACATGAGATCGGATATCCAACTCCTTCCCGTTCCAAACCTGAGACCCTTCCTTTAGCATGAGATGTGATATCCAGCTCCTTCCCATTCCAATCCTGAGACACTTCCGATAGCATGAGATGTGATATCTCAATGCTTCTAATATCAAAACGGAAACCCTCCCTATAGCATGATATGTGATATCTAAGTCCTTCCCATTCCAATCCTGAGACCCTTCCTATAGCATGAGATGTGATATCTCAATGCTTCTACCAAACCTGAGACCCTTCCTTTAGCATGAGATGTGATATCCAACTCCTTCCCATTCTAATCCTGAGACCCTTCCTATAGCATGAGATGTGATATCTCAATACTTCTAATACCAAACCTGAGATCCTTCCGATAACATGAGATGTGATATCCAAATCCTTCCCCTTCCAAACCTGAGACCCTCCATTTTAGCATGAGATGTGATATCCAACTCCTTCCAATCCTGAGACCCTTCTGATAGCATGAGATGTGATATCTCAATGCTTCTAATACCAAACCTGAGATCCTTCCGATAGCATGAGATGTGATATCTCAATGCTTCTAATACCAAACCTGAGATCTTTCCTATAACATGAGATGTGATATCCAAATCCTTCCCCTTCCAATTCTGAGACCCTCCCTTTAACATGAGATGTGATATCCAACTCCTTCCCATTCCAACCTGAGACCCTTCCTATAGCATGAGATGTGATATCTCAATGCCTCTAATACCAAACCTGAGATCCTTCCTCTAACATGAAATGTGATATCCAACTCCTTCCCTTTCCAAACCTGAGAGCCTATCTATAGCATGAGATGTGATATCCAAGTCCTTCCCATTCCAATCCTTAGACCCTTCCTACAGCATGCAATATGATATCTCAATGATTCTAATAACAAACCTGAGACCCGTCCTATAACATGAGATGGGATATCCAACTCCTTCCCATTCCAATCCTGAGACACTTCCGATAGCAGAGATGTGATATCTCAATGCTTATACCAAACCTGAGACCCTTCCTATAACATGAGATGTGATATCCAACTCCTTCCCGTTCCAAACCTGAGACTCTTCCTTTAGCATGAGATGTGATATCCAGCTCCTTCCCATTCCAATCCTGAGACACTTCCGATAGCATGAGATGTGATATCTCAATGCTTCTAATATCAAAACTGAGACCCTCCCTATAGCATGATATGTGATATCTAAGTCCTTCCCATTCCAATCCTGAGACCCTTCTGATAGCATGAGATGTGATATCTCAATGCCTCTAATACCAAACCTGAGATCCTACCTCTAACATGAAATGTGATATCCAACTCTCTCCCCTTCCAAACCTGAGAGCCTTCCTATAGTATGAGATGTCATATCCAAGTCCTTCCCATTCCAATCCTGAGACCCTTCCTATAACATGAGATGTGATATCCAACTCCTTCCCATTCCAACCTGAGACCCTTCCTATAGCATGAGATGGGATATCCAACTCCTTCCAAATCCAATCCTGATACCATTCCGATAGCATGAGATGTGATATCCCAATGCTTCTACCAAACCTGAGACCCATACTATGGCATGAGATGTGATATCAAACTCCTTCCCATTCCAATTCTGAGACCCTTCCTATACCATGAGACTTGCTATCTCAATGCTTCTAATACCAAACCTGAGACCCGTCCTATAACATGAGATGTGATATCCAAATCCTTCCCCTTCCAAACCTTAGGCCCTTCCTTTATCATGAGATGTGATATCCAACTCCTTCCCATTCCAATCCTGAGACCCTTCCGATATCATGAGATGTGATATCTCAATGCTTCTAATATCAAACTTGAGACCCTCCCTATAGCATGAGATGTGATATCCAAGTCCTTCCCATTCCAATCCTGAGACCCTTCCTATAGCATGAGATGTGATATCTCAATGCTTCTAATACCAAACCTGAGACCCTTCCTATAACATGAGATGGGAATATCCAACTCCTTACATTCCAATCCTGAGACCCTTCCGATAGCAGAGATGTGATATCTCAATGTTTATACCAAACCTGAGATCCTTCCTATAACATGAGATGTGATATCCAACTCCTTCCCATTCCAATACTGAGACACTGCCTATAGCATGAGATGTGATATCTCACTGCTTATACCAAACCTGAGACCCTTCCTATAGCATGAGATGTGATATCCAACTCCTTCCCATTCCAATACTGAGACCCTTCCTATAGCATGAGATGTGATATCTCAATGCTTCTAATATCAATCTTGAGAGCCTCCCTATAGCATGAGATGTGATATCCAAGTCCTTCCCATTCCAATCCTGAGACACTTCCTACAGCATGAGATGTGATATCTCAATGCCTCTAATACCAAACCTGAGACTCTTCCTATAACATGAGATGGGATATCCAACTCCTTCCCATTCCAATCCTGAGACCCTTCCGATAGCAGAGATGTGATATCTCAATGCTTATACCAAACCTGAGACCCTTCCTACGGCATGAGATGTCATATACAACTCCTTCCCATTCCAATCCTGAGACCCTTCCTATAGCATGAGATGTGATATCTCAATGCTTATACCAAACCTGAGACCCTTCCTATAGCATGAGATGTGATATCCAACTACTTCCCATTCCAATCCTGAGACCCTTCCTATAGCATGAGATGTGATATCTCAATGCTTATACCAAACCTGAGACCCTTCCTATAACATGAGATGGGATATCCAACTCCTTCCCATTCCAATCCTGAGACACTTCCGATAGCAGAGATGTGATATCTCAATGCTTATACCAGACCTTAGACCCTTCCTATAACATGAGATCGGATATCCAACTCCTTCCCGTTCCAAACCTGAGACCCTTCCTTTAGCATGAGATGTGATATCCAGCTCCTTCCCATTCCAATCCTGAGACACTTCCGATAGCATGAGATGTGATATCTCAATGCTTCTAATATCAAAACGGAAACCCTCCCTATAGCATGATATGTGATATCTAAGTCCTTCCCATTCCAATCCTGAGACCCTTCCTATAGCATGAGATGTGATATCTCAATGCTTCTACCAAACCTGAGACCCTTCCTTTAGCATGAGATGTGATATCCAACTCCTTCCCATTCTAATCCTGAGACCCTTCCTATAGCATGAGATGTGATATCTCAATACTTCTAATACCAAACCTGAGATCCTTCCGATAACATGAGATGTGATATCCAAATCCTTCCCCTTCCAAACCTGAGACCCTCCATTTTAGCATGAGATGTGATATCCAACTCCTTCCCATTCCAATCCTGAGACCCTTCTGATAGCATGAGATGTGATATCTCAATGCTTCTAATACCAAACCTGAGATCCTTCCGATAGCATGAGATGTGATATCTCAATGCTTCTAATACCAAACCTGAGATCTTTCCTATAACATGAGATGTGATATCCAAATCCTTCCCTTTCCAATTCTGAGACCCTCCCTTTAACATGAGATGTGATATCCAACTCCTTCCCATTCCAACCTGAGACCCTTCCTATAGCATGAGATGTGATATCTCAATGCCTCTAATACCAAACCTGAGATCCTTCCTCTAACATGAAATGTGATATCCAACTCCTTCCCTTTCCAAACCTGAGAGCCTATCTATAGCATGAGATGTGATATCCAAGTCCTTCCCATTCCAATCCTTAGACCCTTCCTACAGCATGCAATATGATATCTCAATGATTCTAATAACAAACCTGAGACCCGTCCTATAACATGAGATGGGATATCCAACTCCTTCCCATTCCAAACCTGAGACTCTTCCTTTAGCATGAGATGTGATATCCAGCTCCTTCCCATTCCAATCCTGAGACACTTCCGATAGCATGAGATGTGATATCTCAATGCTTCTAATATCAAAACTGAGACCCTCCCTATAGCATGATATGTGATATCTAAGTCCTTCCCATTCCAATCCTGAGACCCTTCTGATAGCATGAGATGTGATATCTCAATGCCTCTAATACCAAACCTGAGATCCTACCTCTAACATGAAATGTGATATCCAACTCTCTCCCCTTCCAAACCTGAGAGCCTTCCTATAGCATGAGATGTGATATCCAAGTCCTTCCCATTCCAATCCTGAGACCCTTCCTATAACATGAGATGTGATATCCAACTCCTTCCCATTCCAACCTGAGACCCTTCCTATAGCATGAGATGGGATATCCAACTCCTTCCAAATCCAATCCTGATACCATTCCGATAGCATGAGATGTGATATCCCAATGCTTCTACCAAACCTGAGACCCATACTATGGCATGAGATGTGATATCAAACTCCTTCCCATTCCAATTCTGAGACCCTTCCTATACCATGAGACTTGCTATCTCAATGCTTCTAATACCAAACCTGAGACCCGTCCTATAACATGAGATGTGATATCCAAATCCTTCCCCTTCCAAACCTTAGACCCTTCCTTTATCATGAGATGTGATATCCAACTCCTTCCCATTCCAATCCTGAGACCCTTCCGATATCATGAGATGTGATATCTCAATGCTTCTAATATCAAACTTGAGACCCTCCCTATAGCATGAGATGTGATATCCAAGTCCTTCCCATTCCAATCCTGAGACCCTTCCTATAGCATGAGATGTGATATCTCAATGCTTCTAATACCAAACCTGAGACCCTTCCTTTAACATGAGATGGGAATATCCAACTCCTTACATTCCAATCCTGAGACCCTTCCGATAGCAGAGATGTGATATCTCAATGTTTATACCAAACCTGAGATCCTTCCTATAACATGAGATGTGATATCCAACTCCTTCCCATTCCAATACTGAGACACTGCCTATAGCATGAGATGTGATATCTCACTGCTTATACCAAACCTGAGACCCTTCCTATAGCATGAGATGTGATATCCAACTCCTTCCCATTCCAATCCTGAGACCCTTCCTATAGCATGAGATGTGATATCTCAATGCTTCTAATATCAAACTTGAGAGCCTCCCTATAGCATGAGATGTGATATCCAAGTCCTTCCCATTCCAATCCTGAGACACTTCCTACAGCATGAGATGTGATATCTCAATGCCTCTAATACCAAACCTGAGACTCTTCCTATAACATGAGATGGGATATCCAACTCCTTCCCATTCCAATCCTGAGACCCTTCCGATAGCAGAGATGTGATATCTCAATGCTTATACCAAACCTGAGACCCTTCCTACGGCATGAGATGTCATATACAACTCCTTCCCATTCCAATCCTGAGACCCTTCCTATAGCATGAGATGTGATATCTCAATGCTTCTAATATCAAACTTGAGACCCTCCCTATAGCATGAGATGTGATATCCAAGTCCTTCCCATTCCAATCCTGAGACACTTCCTATAGCATGAGATGTGATATCTCAATGCTTCTAATACCAAACCTGAGACTCTTCCTATAACATGAGATGGGATATCCAACTCCTTCCCATTCCAATCCTGAGACCCTTCCGATAGCAGAGATGTGATATCTCAATGCTTATACCAAACCTGAGACCCTTCCTACGGCATGAGATGTCATATACAACTCCTTCCCATTCCAATCCTGAGACCCTTCCTATAGCATGAGATGTGATATCTCAATGCTTATACCAAACCTGAGACCCTTCCTATAGTATGAGATGTGATATCCAACTCCTTCCCATTCCAATCCTGAGACCCTTCCTATAGCATGAGATGTGATGTCTCAATGCTTCTAATACCAAACCTGAGATCCTTCCTATAACATGAGATGTGATATCCAACTCCTTCCATTCCAATCCTCAGACCCTTCCTATAGCATGAGATTTGATATCTCAATGCTTATACCAAACCTGAGACCCTTCCTATAGCATGAGATGTGATATCCAAGTCCTTCCCATTCCAATCCTTAGACCCTTCCTACAGCATGCAATATGATATCTCAATGATTCTAATAACAATCCTGAGACCCGTCCTATAACATGAGATGGGATATCCAATTCCTTCCCATTCCAATCCTGAGACACTTCCGATAGCAGAGATGTGATATCTCAATGCTTATACCAAACCTGAGACCCTTCCTATAACATGAGATCGGATATCCAACTCCTTTTCGTTCCAAACCTGAGACCCTTCCTTTAGCATGAGATGTGATATCCAGCTCCTTCGCATTCCAATCCTGAGACACTTCCGATAGCATGAGATGTGATATCTCAATGCTTCTAATATCAAAACTGAAACCCTCCCTATAGCATGATATGTGATATCTAAGTCCTTCCCATTCCAATCCTGAGACCCTTCCTATAGCATGAGATGTTATATCTCAATGCTTCTACCAAACCTGAGACCCTTCCTATGGCATGAGATGTGATATCCAACTCCTTCCCAATACAATCCTGAGACCCTTCCGATAGCAGAGATGTGATATCTCAATGCTTATACCAAACCTGAGACCCTTCCTATGGCATGAGATGTGATATCCAACTCCTTGCCATTCAAATCCTGAGACCCTCCCTATAACAAGAGATGTCATATCCAACTCCTTCCCATTCCAAACCTGAGACCCTTCCTTTAGCATGAGATGTGATATCCAAATCCTTCACATTCCAATCCGGAGACCCTTCCTATAACATGAGATGTGATATCCAACTCCTTCCCAATCCAATCCTGAGACCCTTCCGATAGCAGAGATGTGATATCTCAATGCTTATACCAAACCTGAGACCCTTCCTACGGCATGAGATGTGATATCCAACCCCTTGCAATTCAAATCCTGAGACCCTCCCTATAACAAGAGATGTCATATCCAACTCCTTCCCATTCCAAACCTGAGACCCTTCCTTTAGCATGAGATGTGATTTCCAAATCCTTCACATTCCAATCTGGAGCCCAATCCTACAGCATGAGATGTGATATTTCAATGCTTCTAATACCAAATCTGAGACCCTACCGATAGCATGAGATGTGATATCTCAATGCTTCAAAAACCAAACATGAGAACCATCCTATAACATGAGATGTGAAATCCAAATCCTTCCCTTCCCAAACCTGAGACTCTTCCTATAGCATGAGATGTGATATCTCAATGCTTCTACCAAACCTGAAACCCTTCCTATAGCATGAGATGTGATATCCAAATCCTTCCCCTTCCAAACCTGAGACCCTTCCTTTAGCATGAGATGTGATATCCAGCTCCTCCCATTCCAACCCTGAGACCCTTCCGATAGCATGAGATGTGATATCTCAATGCTTCTAATATCAAAACTGAGACCCTCCCTATAGCATGAGATGTGATATCTAAGTCCTTCCCATTCCAATCCTCAGACCCTTCCTATAGCATGAGATGTGATATCGCAATGCTTCTACCAAAACTGAGACCCTTCCTTTAGCATGAGATGTGATATCCAACTCCTTCCCATTCCAATCCTGAGACCCGTCCTATAGCATGAGATGTGATATCTCAATGCTTCTAATACCAAACCTGAGATCCTTCCGATAGCATGAGATGTGATATCTCAATGCTTCTAATACCAAACCTGAGATCCTTCCTATAACATGAGATGTGATATCCAAATCCTTTCCCTTCCAAACCTGAGACCCTCCCTTTAGCATGAGATGTGATATCCAACTCCTTCCCATTCCAATCCTGATACCCTTCTGATAGCATGAGATGTGATATCTCAATGCCTCTAATACCAAACCTGAGATCCTACCTCTAACATGAAATGTGATATCCAACTCCTTCCCTTTCCAAACCTGAGAGCATTCCTACAGCATGAGATGTGATATCCAAGTCCTTCCCATTCCAATCCTGAGACCCTTCCTATAACAAGAGATGTGATATTCAACTCTTTCCCATTCCAACCTGAGACCCTTCCTATAGCATGAGATGGGATATCCAACTCCTTCCAAATCCAATCCTGATACCCTTCCGATAGCATGAGATGTGATATCCCAATGCTTCTACAAAACCTGAGACCCATACCATGGCATGATGTGATATCAAACTCCCGTCCTATACCATGAGACTTGATATCTCAATGCTTCTAATACCAAACCTGAGACCGGTCCAATAACATGAGATGTGATATCCAAATCCTTCCCCTTCCAAACCTTAGACCCTTCCTTTATCATGAGATGCGATATCCAAGTCCTTCCCATTCCATTCCTGAGACCCTTCCTATAGCATGAGATGTGATATCTCAATGCTTCTAATACCAAACCTGAGACCCTTCCTATAACATGAGATGTGATATCCAAGTCCTTCCCATTCCAATCCTGAGACCCTTCCTATAGCATGAGATGTGATATCTCAATGCTTATACCAAACCTGAGACCCTTCCTATGGCATGAGATGTGATATCCAACTCCTTCCCATTCCAATCCTGAGACCCTTCTGATAGCATGAGATGTGATATCTCAATGCCTCTAATACCAAAACTGAGATCCTACCTCTACATGAAATGTGATATCCAACTCCTTCCCCTTCCAACCCTGAGAGCCTTCCTATAGAATGAGATGTGATATCCAAGTCCTTCCCATTCCAATCCTGAGACCCTTCCTATAACATGAGATGTGATATCCAACTCCTTCACATTCCAACCTTAGACCCTTCCTATAGCATGAGATGGGATATCCAACTCCTTCCAAATCCAATCCCGATACCCTTCTGATAGCATGAGATGTGATATCCCAATGCTTCTACAAAACTTGAAACCCATACCATGGCATGAGATGTGATATCAAACTCCTTCCCATTCCAATCCTGAGACCCTTCCTATAGCTTGAGATGTGATATCCAACTCCTTCCCATTCCAATTCTGAGACCCGTCCTATACCATGAGACTTGATATCTCAATGCTTCTAATACCAAACCTGAGACCGGTCCTATAACATGAGATGTGATACCCAAATCCTTCCCCTTCCAAACCTTAGACCCTTCCTATAGCATGAGATGGGATATCTCAATGCTTATACCAAACCTGAGACCCTTCCTATAGCATGAGATGGGATATCCAACTCCTTCCCATTCCAATCCTGAGACCCTTCCGATAGCAGAGATGTGATATCTCAATGCTTATACCAAACCTGAGACCCTTCCTATGGCATGAGATGTCATATACAACTCCTTCCGATTCCAATCCTGAGACCCTTCCTATAGCATGAGATGGGATATCTCAATGCTTATACCAAACCTGAGACCCTTCCTATAGCATGAGATGTGATATCCAACTCCTTCCCATTCCAATCCTGAGACCCTTCCTATAGCATGAGATGTGATATCTAAATGCTTCTAAAACCAAACATGAGAACCATCCTATAACATGAGATGTGAAATCCAAATCATTCCCTTTCCAAACCTGAGACCCTTCCTATAGCTTGAGATGTGATATCAAACTCCTTCCCATTCAATGTGATATCCAATTCCTTCCCATTCCAATCCTGAGACCCTTCCTATACCATGAGATGTGATATTTCAATGCTTCTAATACCAAACCTGAGACCCGTCCTAAAACATGAGATGTGAGATCCAAATCCTTCCCCTTCCAAACCTGAGACCTTTCCTTTAGCATG
Organism: Ambystoma mexicanum; assembly: GCF_040938575.1. Lineage (NCBI taxonomy): Eukaryota > Metazoa > Chordata > Amphibia > Caudata > Ambystomatidae > Ambystoma > Ambystoma mexicanum. The sequence continues at coordinate 571,122,579 of NC_090932.1, read as the reverse complement.
AGATGTGATATCTAACTCCTTCCCATTCCAAACCTGAGACCGTTCCTATAGCTTGAGATGTTATATCTTAATGCTTCTAAAACCAAACCTGAGAACCATCCTATAACATGAGATGTGAAATCCAAATCCTTCCCTTTCCAAACCTGAGACCCTTCCTATAGCTTGAGATGTGATATCAAAATCTTTCCCATTCCAGTCCTGAGATAGCTTGAGATGTGACAGCCAACTCCTTCCCATTCCAATCCTGAGACCCTTCCTATACCATGAGATGTGATATCTCAATGCTTCTAATATCAAAACTGAGCCCCTCCCTGTAGCATGAGATGTGATATCTAAATCCTTCCCATTCCAATCCTGAGACCCTTCCGATAGCAGAGATGTGATATTTCAATGCTTATACCAAACCTGAGACCCTTCCTATAGCATGAGATGTGATATCCAACTCCTTCCGATTCCAATCCTGAGACCCTTCCTATAGCATGAGATGTGATATCGCAATGCTTCTACCAAAACTGAGACCCTTCCTTTAGCATGAGATGTGATATCCAACTCCTTCCCATTCCAATCCTGAGACCTTTCCTATAGCATGAGATGTGATATCTCAATGCTTCTAATACCAAACCTGAGATCCTTCCGATAGCATGAGATGTGATATCTCAATGCTTCTAATACCAAACCTGAGATCCTTCCTATAACATGAGATGTGATATCCAAATCCTTCCCCTTCCAAACCTGAGACCCTCCCTTTAGCATGAGATGTGATATCCAACTCCTTCCCATTACAATCCTGATACCCTTCTGATAGCATGAGATGTGATATCTCAATGCCTCTAATACCAAACCTGAGATCCTACCTCTAACATGAAAAGTGATATCCAACTCCTTCCCTTTCCAAACCTGAGAGCCTTCCTACAGCATGAGATGTGATATCCAAGTCCTTCCCATTCCATTCCTGAGACCCTTCCTATAACATGAGATGTGACATCCAACTCTTTCCCATTCCAACTTGAGACCCTTCCTATAGCATGAGATGGGATATCCAACTCCTTCCAAATCCAATCCTGATACCCTTCCGATAGCATGAGATGTGAAATCCCAATGCTTCTACAAAACCTGAGACCCATACCATGGCATGATGTGATATCAAACTCCCGTCCTATACCATGAGACTTGATATCTCAATGCTTCTAATACCAAACCTGAGACCGGTCCAATAACATGAGATGTGATATCCAAATCCTTCCCCTTCCAAACCTGAGACCCTTCCTTTAGCATGAGATGTGATATCCAAATCCTTCCCATTCCAATCCTTAAACCCTTCCTATAGCATGAGATGTGATATCTCAATGTTTCTAATAAAAAACCTGAGACCCTTCCTATAGCAAGAGATTTGATATCCAAATCCTTCCCATTCCAACCTGAGACCCTTCTTATAGCATGAGAAGGGATATCCAACTCCTTCCCATTCCAATCCTGAGACCCTTCCTATACCATGAGATGTGATATCTCAATGCTTCTAATAAAAAACCTGAGACCCTTCCTATAGCAAGAGATGTGATATCCAAATCCTTCCCATTCCAATCCTGAGATCCTTCCTATAACATGAGATGTGATATCCAATTCCTTCCCATTTCAAACCTGAGACCCTTCCTATTGGATGAGATGTGATATCCAACTCCTTCCCATTCCAATCCTGAGACCCTTCCTATAACATAAGATGTGATATCTCAATGCTTCTAATACCAAACCTGGGACCCGTCCTATAACATGAGATATGATATCCAAATCCTTCCCCTTCCAAACCTGAGAGCCTTCCTTTAGCATGAGATGTGATATCTAAATCCTTCCCATTCCAATCCTGAAACCCTTCCTATAGCATGAGATGTGATATCTCAATGTTTCTAATAAAAAACCTGAGACCCTTCCTATAGCAAGAGATGTGATATCCAAATCCTTCCCATTTCAATCTTGAGACCCTTCCTATGACATGAGATGTGATATCCAACTCCTTCCCATTCCAACATGAGACCCTTCCTATAGCATGAGAAGGGATATCCAACTCCTTCCCAATCCAATCCTGACACCCTTCGGATAGCAGAGATGTGATATCTCAATGCGTATACCAAACCTGAGACCCTTCCTTTAGCATGAGATGTGATATCCAAATCCTTCACATTCCAATCCTGAGACCCTTCCTATAGCATGAGATGTGATATCTCAATGCTTCTAATACCAAACCTGAGATGCTTCCTATAACATGAGATGTGATATCCAACTCCTTCCCATTCCAAACCTGAGACCCTTCCGATAGCATGAGATGTGATATCTCAATGCTTCTAATACCAAACCTGAGACCCTTCCTACAGCATGCGATGTGATATCTCACTGCTTATACCAAACCTGAGACCCTTCCTATAGCATGAGATGTGATATCCAACTCCTTCCCATTCCAATCCTGAGACCCTTCCTATAGCATGAGATGTGATATCTCAATGCTTCTAATATCAAACTTGAGAGCCTCCCTATAGCATGAGATGTGATATCCAAGTCCTTCCCATTCCAATCCTGAGACACTTCCTATAGCATGAGATGTGATATCTCAATGCTTCTAATACCAAACCTGAGACTCTTCCTATAACATGAGATGGGATATCCAACTCCTTCCCATTCAAATCCAGAGACCCTTGCGATAGCAGAGATGTGATATCTCAATGCTTATACCAAACCTGAGACCCTTCCTACGGCATGAGATGTCATATACAACTCCTTCCCATTCCAATCCTGAGACCCTTCCTATAGCATGAGATGTGATATCTCAATGCTTATACCAAACCTGAGACCCTTCCTATAGCATGAGATGTGATATCCAACTCCTTCCCATTCCAATCCTGAGACCCTTCCTATAGCATGAGATGTGATATCTCAATGCTTATACCAAACCTGAGACCCTTCCTACGGCATGAGATGTCATATACAACTCCTTCCCATTCCAATCCTGAGACCCTTCCTATAGCATGAGATGTGATATCTCAATGCTTATACCAAACCTGAGACCCTTCCTATAGCATGAGATGTGACATCCAACTCTTTCCCATTCCAACTTGAGACCCTTCCTATAGCATGAGATGGGATATCCAACTCCTTCCAAATCCAATCCTGATACCCTTCCGATAGCATGAGATGTGATATCCCAATGCTTCTACAAAACCTGAGACCCATACCATGGCATGATGTGATATCAAACTCCCGTCCTATACCATGAGACTTGATATCTCAATGCTTCTAATACCAAACCTGAGACCGGTCCAATAACATGAGATGTGATATCCAAATCCTTCCCCTTCCAAACCTGAGACCCTTCCTTTAGCATGAGATGTGATATCCAAATCCTTCCCATTCCAATCCTTAAACCCTTCCTATAGCATGAGATGTGATATCTCAATGTTTCTAATAAAAAACCTGAGACCCTTCCTATAGCAAGAGATTTGATATCCAAATCCTTCCCATTCCAACCTGAGACCCTTCCTATAGCATGAGAAGGGATATCCAACTCCTTCCCATTCCAATCCTGAGACCCTTCCTATACCATGAGATGTGATATCTCAATGCTTCTAATAAAAAACCTGAGACCCTTCCTATAGCAAGAGATGTGATATCCAAATCCTTCCCATTCCAATCCTGAGATCCTTCCTATAACATGAGATGTGATATCCAATTCCTTCCCATTTCAAACCTGAGACCCTTCCTATTGGATGAGATGTGATATCCAACTCCTTCCCATTCCAATCCTGAGACCCTTCCTATAACATAAGATGTGATATCTCAATGCTTCTAATACCAAACCTGGGACCCGTCCTATAACATGAGATATGATATCCAAATCCTTCCCCTTCCAAACCTGAGAGCCTTCCTTTAGCATGAGATGTGATATCTAAATCCTTCCCATTCCAATCCTGAAACCCTTCCTATAGCATGAGATGTGATATCTCAATGTTTCTAATAAAAAACCTGAGACCCTTCCTATAGCAAGAGATGTGATATCCAAATCCTTCCCATTTCAATCTTGAGACCCTTCCTATGACATGAGATGTGATATCCAACTCCTTCCCATTCCAACATGAGACCCTTCCTATAGCATGAGAAGGGATATCCAACTCCTTCCCAATCCAATCCTGACACCCTTCGGATAGCAGAGATGTGATATCTCAATGCGTATACCAAACCTGAGACCCTTCCTTTAGCATGAGATGTGATATCCAAATCCTTCACATTCCAATCCTGAGACCCTTCCTATAGCATGAGATGTGATATCTCAATGCTTCTAATACCAAACCTGAGATGCTTCCTATAACATGAGATGTGATATCCAACTCCTTCCCATTCCAAACCTGAGACCCTTCCGATAGCATGAGATGTGATATCTCAATGCTTCTAATACCAAACCTGAGACCCTTCCTACAGCATGCGATGTGATATCTCACTGCTTATACCAAACCTGAGACCCTTCCTATAGCATGAGATGTGATATCCAACTCCTTCCCATTCCAATCCTGAGACCCTTCCTATAGCATGAGATGTGATATCTCAATGCTTCTAATATCAAACTTGAGAGCCTCCCTATAGCATGAGATGTGATATCCAAGTCCTTCCCATTCCAATCCTGAGACACTTCCTATAGCATGAGATGTGATATCTCAATGCTTCTAATACCAAACCTGAGACTCTTCCTATAACATGAGATGGGATATCCAACTCCTTCCCATTCAAATCCAGAGACCCTTGCGATAGCAGAGATGTGATATCTCAATGCTTATACCAAACCTGAGACCCTTCCTACGGCATGAGATGTCATATACAACTCCTTCCCATTCCAATCCTGAGACCCTTCCTATAGCATGAGATGTGATATCTCAATGCTTATACCAAACCTGAGACCCTTCCTATAGCATGAGATGTGATATCCAACTCCTTCCCATTCCAATCCTGAGACCCTTCCTATAGCATGAGATGTGATATCTCAATGCTTATACCAAACCTGAGACCCTTCCTATAACATGAGATGGGATATCCAACTCCTTCCCATTCCAATCCTGAGACACTTCCGATAGCAGAGATGTGATATCTCAATGCTTATACCAGACCTTAGACCCTTCCTATAACATGAGATCGGATATCCAACTCCTTCCCGTTCCAAACCTGAGACCCTTCCTTTAGCATGAGATGTGATATCCAGCTCCTTCCCATTCCAATCCTGAGACACTTCCGATAGCATGAGATGTGATATCTCAATGCTTCTAATATCAAAACGGAAACCCTCCCTATAGCATGATATGTGATATCTAAGTCCTTCCCATTCCAATCCTGAGACCCTTCCTATAGCATGAGATGTGATATCTCAATGCTTCTACCAAACCTGAGACCCTTCCTTTAGCATGAGATGTGATATCCAACTCCTTCCCATTCTAATCCTGAGACCCTTCCTATAGCATGAGATGTGATATCTCAATACTTCTAATACCAAACCTGAGATCCTTCCGATAACATGAGATGTGATATCCAAATCCTTCCCCTTCCAAACCTGAGACCCTCCATTTTAGCATGAGATGTGATATCCAACTCCTTCCCATTCCAATCCTGAGACCCTTCTGATAGCATGAGATGTGATATCTCAATGCTTCTAATACCAAACCTGAGATCCTTCCGATAGCATGAGATGTGATATCTCAATGCTTCTAATACCAAACCTGAGATCTTTCCTATAACATGAGATGTGATATCCAAATCCTTCCCCTTCCAATTCTGAGACCCTCCCTTTAACATGAGATGTGATATCGAACTCCTTCCCATTCCAACCTGAGACCCTTCCTATAGCATGAGATGTGATATCTCAATGCCTCTAATACCAAACCTGAGATCCTTCCTCTAACATGAAATGTGATATCCAACTCCTTCCCTTTCCAAACCTGAGAGCCTATCTATAGCATGAGATGTGATATCCAAGTCCTTCCCATTCCAATCCTTAGACCCTTCCTACAGCATGCAATATGATATCTCAATGATTCTAATAACAAACCTGAGACCCGTCCTATAACATGAGATGGGATATCCAACTCCTTCCCATTCCAATCCTGAGACACTTCCGATAGCAGAGATGTGATATCTCAATGCTTATACCAAACCTGAGACCCTTCCTATAACATGAGATGTGATATCCAACTCCTTCCCGTTCCAAACCTGAGACTCTTCCTTTAGCATGAGATGTGATATCCAGCTCCTTCCCATTCCAATCCTGAGACACTTCTGATAGCATGAGATGTGATATCTCAATGCTTCTAATATCAAAACTGAGACCCTCCCTATAGCATGATATGTGATATCTAAGTCCTTCCCATTCCAATCCTGAGACCCTTCTGATAGCATGAGATGTGATATCTCAATGCCTCTAATACCAAACCTGAGATCCTACCTCTAACATGAAATGTGATATCAAACTCTCTCCCCTTCCAAACCTGAGAGCCTTCCTATAGCATGAGATGTGATATCCAAGTCCTTCCCATTCCAATCCTGAGACCCTTCCTATAACATGAGATGTGATATCCAACTCCTTCCCATTCCAACCTGAGACCCTTCCTATAGCATGAGATGGGATATCCAACTCCTTCCAAATCCAATCCTGATACCATTCCGATAGCATGAGATGTGATATCCCAATGCTTCTACCAAACCTGAGACCCATACTATGGCATGAGATGTGATATCAAACTCCTTCCCATTCCAATTCTGAGACCCTTCCTATACCATGAGACTTGCTATCTCAATGCTTCTAATACCAAACCTGAGACCCGTCCTATAACATGAGATGTGATATCCAAATCCTTCCCCTTCCAAACCTTAGACCCTTCCTTTATCATGAGATGTGATATCCAACTCCTTCCCATTCCAATCCTGAGACCCTTCCGATATCATGAGATGTGATATCTCAATGCTTCTAATATCAAACTTGAGACCCTCCCTATAGCATGAGATGTGATATCCAAGTCCTTCCCATTCCAATCCTGAGACCCTTCCTATAGCATGAGATGTGATATCTCAATGCTTCTAATACCAAACCTGAGACCCTTCCTATAACATGAGATGGGAATATCCAACTCCTTACATTCCAATCCTGAGACCCTTCCGATAGCAGAGATGTGATATCTCAATGTTTATACCAAACCTGAGATCCTTCCTATAACATGAGATGTGATATCCAACTCCTTCCCATTCCAATACTGAGACACTGCCTATAGCATGAGATGTGATATCTCACTGCTTATACCAAACCTGAGACCCTTCCCATAGCATGAGATGTGATATCCAACTCCTTCCCATTCCAATACTGAGACCCTTCCTATAGCATGAGATGTGATATCTCAATGCTTCTAATATCAAACTTGAGAGCCTCCCTATAGCATGAGATGTGATATCCAAGTCCTTCCCATTCCAATCCTGAGACACTTCCTACAGCATGAGATGTGATATCTCAATGCCTCTAATACCAAACCTGAGACTCTTCCTATAACATGAGATGGGATATCCAACTCCTTCCCATTCCAATCCTGAGACCCTTCCGATAGCAGAGATGTGATATCTCAATGCTTATACCAAACCTGAGACCCTTCCTACGGCATGAGATGTCATATACAACTCCTTCCCATTCCAATCCTGAGACCCTTCCTATAGCATGAGATGTGATATCTCAATGCTTATACCAAACCTGAGACCCTTCCTATAGCATGAGATGTGATATCCAACTACTTCCCATTCCAATCCTGAGACCCTTCCTATAGCATGAGATGTGATATCTCAATGCTTATACCAAACCTGAGACCCTTCCTATAACATGAGATGGGATATCCAACTCCTTCCCATTCCAATCCTGAGACACTTCCGATAGCAGAGATGTGATATCTCAATGCTTATACCAGACCTTAGACCCTTCCTATAACATGAGATCGGATATCCAACTCCTTCCCGTTCCAAACCTGAGACCCTTCCTTTAGCATGAGATGTGATATCCAGCTCCTTCCCATTGCAATCCTGAGACACTTCCGATAGCATGAGATGTGATATCTCAATGCTTCTAATATCAAAACGGAAACCCTCCCTATAGCATGATATGTGATATCTAAGTCCTTCCCATTCCAATCCTGAGACCCTTCCTATAGCATGAGATGTGATATCTCAATGCTTCTACCAAACCTGAGACCCTTCCTTTAGCATGAGATGTGATATCCAACTCCTTCCCATTCTAATCCTGAGACCCTTCCTATAGCATGAGATGTGATATCTCAATACTTCTAATACCAAACCTGAGATCCTTCCGATAACATGAGATGTGATATCCAAATCCTTCCCCTTCCAAACCTGAGACCCTCCATTTTAGCATGAGATGTGATATCCAACTCCTTCCCATTCCAATCCTGAGACCCTTCTGATAGCATGAGATGTGATATCTCAATGCTTCTAATACCAAACCTGAGATCCTTCCGATAGCATGAGATGTGATATCTCAATGCTTCTAATACCAAACCTGAGATCTTTCCTATAACATGAGATGTGATATCCAAATCCTTCCCCTTCCAATTCTGAGACCCTCCCTTTAACATGAGATGTGATATCCAACTCCTTCCCATTCCAACCTGAGACCCTTCCTATAGCATGAGATGTGATATCTCAATGCCTCTAATACCAAACCTGAGATCCTTCCTATAACATGAAATGTGATATCCAACTCCTTCCCTTTCCAAACCTGAGAGCCTATCTATAGCATGAGATGTGATATCCAAGTCCTTCCCATTCCAATCCTTAGACCCTTCCTACAGCATGCAATATGATATCTCAATGATTCTAATAACAAACCTGAGACCCGTCCTATAACATGAGATGGGATATCCAACTCCTTCCCATTCCAATCCTGAGACACTTCCGATAGCAGAGATGTGATATCTCAATGCTTATACCAAACCTGAGACCCTTCCTATAACATGAGATGTGATATCCAACTCCTTCCCGTTCCAAACCTGAGACTCTTCCTTTAGCATGCGATGTGATATCCAGCTCCTTCCCATTCCAATCCTGAGACACTTCCGATAGCATGAGATGTGATATCTCAATGCTTCTAATATCAAAACAGAGACCCTCCCTATAGCATGATATGTGATATCTAAGTCCTTCCCATTCCAATCCTGAGACCCTTCTGATAGCATGAGATGTGATATCTCAATGCCTCTAATACCAAACCTGAGATCCTACCTCTAACATGAAATGTGATATCCAACTCTCTCCCCTTCCAAACCTGAGAGCCTTCCTATAGCATGAGATGTGATATCCAAGTCCTTCCCATTCCAATCCTGAGACCCTTCCTATAACATGAGATGTGATATCCAACTCCTTCCCATTCCAACCTGAGACCCTTCCTATAGCATGAGATGGGATATCCAACTCCTTCCAAATCCAATCCTGATACCATTCCGATAGCATGAGATGTGATATCCCAATGCTTCTACCAAACCTGAGACCCATACTATGGCATGAGATGTGATATCAAACTCCTTCCCATTCCAATTCTGAGACCCTTCCTATACCATAAGACTTGCTATCTCAATGCTTCTAATACCAAACCTGGGACCCGTCCTATAACATGAGATGTGATATCCAAACCCTTCCCCTTCCAAACCTTAGACCCTTCCTTTATCATGAGATGTGATATCCAACTCCTTCCCATTCCAATCCTGAGACCCTTCCGATATCATGAGATGTGATATCTCAATGCTTCTAATATCAAACTTGAGACCCTCCCTATAGCATGAGATGTGATATCCAAGTCCTTCCCATTCCAATCCTGAGACCCTTCCTATAGCATGAGATGTGATATCTCAATGCTTCTAATACCAAACCTGAGACCCTTCCTATAACATGAGATGGGAATATCCAACTCCTTACATTCCAATCCTGAGACCCTTCCGATAGCAGAGATGTGATATCTCAATGTTTATACCAAACCTGAGATCCTTCCTATAACATGAGATGTGATATCCAACTCCTTCCCATTCCAATACTGAGACACTGCCTATAGCATGAGATGTGATATCTCACTGCTTATACCAAACCTGAGACCCTTCCTATAGCATGAGATGTGATATCCAACTCCTTCCCATTCCAATACTGAGACCCTTCCTATAGCATGAGATGTGATATCTCAATGCTTCTAATATCAAACTTGAGAGCCTCCCTATAGCATGAGATGTGATATCCAAGTCCTTCCCATTCCAATCCTGAGACACTTCCTACAGCATGAGATGTGATATCTCAATGCCTCTAATACCAAACCTGAGACTCTTCCTATAACATGAGATGGGATATCCAACTCCTTCCCATTCCAATCCTGAGACCCTTCCGATAGCAGAGATGTGATATCTCAATGCTTATACCAAACCTGAGACCCTTCCTACGGCATGAGATGTCATATACAACTCCTTCCCATTCCAATCCTGAGACCCTTCCTATAGCATGAGATGTGATATCTCAATGCTTCTAATATCAAACTTGAGACCCTCCCTATAGCATGAGATGTGATATCCAAGTCCTTCCCATTCCAATCCTGAGACACTTCCTATAGCATGAGATGTGATATCTCAATGCTTCTAATACCAAACCTGAGACTCTTCCTATAACATGAGATGGGATATCCAACTCCTTCCCCTTCCAATCCTGAGACCCTTCCGATAGCAGAGATGTGATATCTCAATGCTTATACCAAACCTGAGACCCTTCCTACGGCATGAGATGTCATATACAACTCCTTCCCATTCCAATCCTGAGACCCTTCCTATAGCATGAGATGTGATATCTCAATGCTTATACCAAACCTGAGACCCTTCCTATAGTATGAGATGTGATATCCAAATCCTTCCCATTCCAATCCTGAGACCCTTCCTATAGCATGAGATGTGATGTCTCAATGCTTCTAATACCAAACCTGAGATCCTTCCTATAACATGAGATGTGATATCCAACTCCTTCCATTCCAATCCTGAGACCCTTCCTATAGCATGAGATTTGATATCTCAATGCTTATACCAAACCTGAGACCCTTCCTATAGCATGAGATGTGATATCCAAGTCCTTCCCATTCCAATCCTTAGACCCTTCCTACAGCATGCAATATGATATCTCAATGATTCTAATAAAAATCCTGAGACCCGTCCTATAACATGAGATGGGATATCCAATTCCTTCCCATTCCAATCCTGAGACACTTCCGATAGCAGAGATGTGATATCTCAATGCTTATACCAAACCTGAGACCCTTCCTATAACATGAGATCGGATATCCAACTCCTTTTCGTTCCAAACCTGAGACCCTTCCTTTAGCATGAGATGTGATATCCAGCTCCTTCGCATTCCAATCCTGAGACATTTCCGATAGCATGAGATGTGATATCTCAATGCTTCTAATATCAAAACTGAAACCCTCCCTATAGCATGATATGTGATATCTAAGTCCTTCCCATTCCAATCCTGAGACCCTTCCTATAGCATGAGATGTGATATCTCAATGCTTCTACCAAACCTGAGACCCTTCCTATGGCATGAGATGTGATATCCAACTCCTTCCCAATACAATCCTGAGACCCTTCCGATAGCAGAGATGTGATATCTCAATGCTTATACCAAACCTGAGACCCTTCCTATGGCATGAGATGTGATATCCAACTCCTTGCCATTCAAATCCTGAGACCCTCCCTATAACAAGAGATGTCATATCCAACTCCTTCCCATTCCAAACCTGAGACCCTTCCTTTAGCATGAGATGTGATATCCAAATCCTTCACATTCCAATCCGGAGACCCTTCCTATAACATGAGATGTGATATTCAACTCCTTCCCAATCCAATCCTGAGACCCTTCCGATAGCAGAGATGTGATATCTCAATGCTTATACCAAACCTGAGACCCTTCCTACGGCATGAGATGTGATATCCAACCCCTTGCAATTCAAATCCTGAGACCCTCCCTATAACAAGAGATGTCATATCCAATTCCTTCCCATTCCAAACCTGAGACCCTTCCTTTAGCATGAGATGTGATTTCCAAATCCTTCACATTCCAATCTGGAGCCCAATCCTATAGCATGAGATGTGATATCTCAATGCTTCTAATACCAAATCTGAAACCCTACCGATAGCATGAGATGTGATATCTCAATGCTTCAAAAACCAAACATGAGAACCATCCTATAACATGAGATGTGAAATCCAAATCCTTCCCTTCCCAAACCTGAGACTCTTCCTATAGCATGAGATGTGATATCTCAATGCTTCTACCAAACCTGAAACCCTTCCTATAGCATGAGATGTGATATCCAAATCCTTCCCCTTCCAAACCTGAGACCCTTCCTTTAGCATGAGATGTGATATCCAGCTCCTCCCATTCCAACCCTGAGACCCTTCCGATAGCATGAGATGTGATATCTCAATGCTTCTAATATCAAAACTGAGACCCTCCCTATAGCATGAGATGTGATATCTAAGTCCTTCCCATTCCAATCCTCAGACCCTTCCTATAGCATGAGATGTGATATCGCAATGCTTCTACCAAAACTGAGACCCTTCCTTTAGCATGAGATGTGATATCCAACTCCTTCCCATTCCAATCCTGAGACCCGTCCTATAGCATGAGATGGGATATCTCAATGCTTCTAATACCAAACCCGAGATCCTTCCGATAGGATGAGATGTGATATCTCAATGCTTCTAATACCAAACCTGAGATCCTTCCTATAACATGAGATGTGATATCCAAATCCTTTCCCTTCCAAACCTGAGACCCTCCCTTTAGCATGAGATGTGATATCCAACTCCTTCCCATTCCAATCCTGATACCCTTCTGATAGCATGAGATGTGATATCTCAATGCCTCTAATACCAAACCTGAGATCCTACCTCTAACATGAAATGTGATATCCAACTCCTTCCCTTTCCAAACCTGAGAGCATTCCTACAGCATGAGATGTGATATCCAAGTCCTTCCCATTCCAATCCTGAGACCCTTCCTATAACATGAGATGTGATATCCAACTCTTTCCCATTCCAACCTGAGACCCTTCCTATAGCATGAGATGGGATATCCAACTCCTTCCAAATCCAATCCTGATACCCTTCCGATAGCATGAGATGTGATATCCCAATGCTTCTACAAAACCTGAGACCCATACCATGGCATGATGTGATATCAAACTCCCGTCCTATACCATGAGACTTGATATCTCAATGCTTCTAATACCAAACCTGAGACCGGTCCAATAACATGAGATGTGATATCCAAATCCTTCCCCTTCCAAACCTTAGACCCTTCCTTTATCATGAGATGCGATATCCAAGTCCTTCCCATTCCATTCCTGAGACCCTTCCTATAGCATGAGATGTGATATCTCAATGCTTCTAATACCAAACCTGAGACCCTTCCTATGGCATGAGATGTGATATCCAACTCCTTCCCATTCCAATCCTGAGACCCTTCTGATAGCATGAGATGTGATATCTCAATGCCTCTAATACCAAAACTGAGATCCTACCTCTACATGAAATGTGATATCCAACTCCTTCCCCTTCCAACCCTGAGAGCCTTCCTATAGAATGAGATGTGATATCCAAGTCCTTCCCATTCCAATCCTGAGACCCTTCCTATAACATGAGATGTGATATCCAACTCCTTCACATTCCAACCTTAGACCCTTCCTATAGCATGAGATGGGATATCCAACTCCTTCCAAATCCAATCCCGATACCCTTCTGATAGCATGAGATGTGATATCCCAATGCTTCTACAAAACCTGAAACCCATACCATGGCATGAGATGTGATATCAAACTCCTTCCCATTCCAATCCTGAGACCCTTCCTATAGCTTGAGATGTGATATCCAACTCCTTCCCATTCCAATTCTGAGACCCGTCCTATACCATGAGACTTGATATCTCAATGCTTCTAATACCAAACCTGAGACCGGTCCTATAACATGAGATGTGATACCCAAATCCTTCCCCTTCCAAACCTTAGACCCTTCCTATAGCATGAGATGGGATATCTCAATGCTTATACCAAACCTGAGACCCTTCCTATAGCATGAGATGGGATATCCAACTCCTTCCCATTCCAATCCTGAGACCCTTCCGATAGCAGAGATGTGATATCTCAATGCTTATACCAAACCTGAGACCCTTCCTATGGCATGAGATGTCATATACAACTCCTTCCGATTCCAATCCTGAGACCCTTCCTATAGCATGAGATGGGATATCCAACTCCTTCCCATTCCAATCCTGAGACCCTTCCTATAGCAGATGTGATATCTAAATGCTTCTAAAACCAAACATGAGAACCATCCTATAACATGAGATGTGAAATCCAAATCATTCCCTTTCCAAACCTGAGACCCTTCCTATAGCTTGAGATGTGATATCAAACTCCTTCCCATTCAATGTGATATCCAATTCCTTCCCATTCCAATCCTGAGACCCTTCCTATACCATGAGATGTGATATTTCAATGCTTCTAATACCAAACCTGAGACCCGTCCTAAAACATGAGATGTGAGATCCAAATCCTTCCCCTTCCAAACCTGAGACCTTTCCTTTAGCATGAGATGTGATATCTAACTCCTTCCCATTCCAAACCTGAGACCGTTCCTATAGCTTGAGATGTTATATCTTAATGCTTCTAAAACCAAACCTGAGAATCATCCTATAACATGAGATGTGAAATCCAAATCCTTCCCTTTCCAAACCTGAGACCCTTCCTATAGCTTGAGATGTGATATCAAAATCTTTCCCATTCCAGTCCTGAGATAGCTTGAGATGTGACAGCCAACTCCTTCCCATTCCAATCCTGAGACCCTTCCTATACCATGAGATGTGATATCTCAATGCTTCTAATATCAAAACTGAGCCCCTCCCTGTAGCATGAGATGTGATATCTAAATCCTTCCCATTCCAATCCTGAGACCCTTCCGATAGCAGAGATGTGATATTTCAATGCTTATACCAAACCTGAGACCCTTCCTATAGCATGAGATGTGATATCCAACTCCTTCCGATTCCAATCCTGAGACCCTTCCTATAGCATGAGATGTGATATCGCAATGCTTCTACCAAAACTGAGACCCTTCCTTTAGCATGAGATGTGATATCCAACTCCTTCCCATTCCAATCCTGAGACCTTTCCTATAGCATGAGATGTGATATCTCAATGCTTCTAATACCAAACCTGAGATCCTTCCGATAGCATGAGATGTGATATCTCAATGCTTCTAATACCAAACCTGAGATCCTTCCTATAACATGAGATGTGATATCCAAATCCTTCCCCTTCCAAACCTGAGACCCTCCCTTTAGCATGAGATGTGATATCCAACTCCTTCCCATTACAATCCTGATACCCTTCTGATAGCATGAGATGTGATATCTCAATGCCTCTAATACCAAACCTGAGATCCTACCTCTAACATGAAAAGTGATATCCAACTCCTTCCCTTTCCAAACCTGAGAGCCTTCCTACAGCATGAGATGTGATATCCAAGTCCTTCCCATTCCAATCCTGAGACCCTTCCTATAACATGAGATGTGACATCCAACTCTTTCCCATTCCAACTTGAGACCCTTCCTATAGCATGAGATGGGATATCCAACTCCTTCCAAATCCAATCCTGATACCCTTCCGATAGCATGAGATGTGATATCCCAATGCTTCTACAAAACCTGAGACCCATACCATGGCATGATGTGATATCAAACTCCCGTCCTATACCATGAGACTTGATATCTCAATGCTTCTAATACCAAACCTGAGACCGGTCCAATAACATGAGATGTGATATCCAAATCCTTCCCCTTCCAAACCTGAGACCCTTCCTTTAGCATGAGATGTGATATCCAAATCCTTCCCATTCCAATCCTTAAACCCTTCCTATAGCATGAGATGTGATATCTCAATGTTTCTAATAAAAAACCTGAGACCCTTCCTATAGCAAGAGATTTGATATCCAAATCCTTCCCATTCCAACCTGAGACCCTTCCTATAGCATGAGAAGGGATATCCAACTCCTTCCCATTCCAATCCTGAGATCCTTCCTATACCATGAGATGTGATATCTCAATGCTTCTAATAAAAAACCTGAGACCCTTCCTATAGCAAGAGATGTGATATCCAAATCCTTCCCATTCCAATCCTGAGATCCTTCCTATAACATGAGATGTGATATCCAATTCCTTCCCATTTCAAACCTGAGACCCTTCCTATTGGATGAGATGTGATATCCAACTCCTTCCCATTCCAATCCTGAGACCCTTCCTATAACATAAGATGTGATATCTCAATGCTTCTAATACCAAACCTGGGACCCGTCCTATAACATGAGATATGATATCCAAATCCTTCCCCTTCCAAACCTGAGAGCCTTCCTTTAGCATGAGATGTGATATCTAAATCCTTCCCATTCCAATCCTGAAACCCTTCCTATAGCATGAGATGTGATATCTCAATGTTTCTAATAAAAAACCTGAGACCCTTCCTATAGCAAGAGATGTGATATCCAAATCCTTCCCATTTCAATATTGAGACCCTTCCTATGACATGAGATGTGATATCCAACTCCTTCCCATTCCAACATGAGACCCTTCCTATAGCATGAGAAGGGATATCCAAATCCTTCCCAATCCAATCCTGAGACCCTTCCGATAGCAGAGATGTGATATCTCAATGCTTATACCAAACCTGAGACCCTTCCTTTAGCATGAGATGTGATATCCAAATCCTTCACATTCCAATCCTGAGACCCTTCCTATAGCATGAGATGTGATATCTCAATGCTTCTAATACCAAACCTGAGATGCTTCCTATAACATGAGATGTGATATCCAACTCCTTCCCATTCCAAACCTGAGACCCTTCCGATAGCATGAGATGTGATATCTCAATGCTTCTAAAACCAAACATGAGAACCATCCTATAACATGAGATGTGAAATCCCAATCCTTCCCTTCCCAAACCTGAGACCCTTCCTATAGCTTGAGATGTGATATCAAACTCCTTCCCATTCCAATCCTGAAATAGCTTGAGATGTGATATCCAACTCCTTCCCATTCCAATCCTGAGACCCTTATTATACCATGAGATGTGATATCTCAAGGCTTCTAATACCAAACCTGAGACCCGTCCTAAAACATGAGATGTGAGATCCAAATCCTTCCCCTTCCAAACCTGAGACCTTTCCTTTAGCATATGTGATATCCAACTACTTCCCATTCCAATCCTGAGACCCTTCCTATAGCATGAGATGTGATATCTCAATGCTTCTAATATCAAACCTGAGAACCTCCCTATAGCACGAGATGTGCTATCCAACTCCTTCCAATTCCAATACTGAGACCCTTCCAATAGCATATGTGATATCTCAATGCTTCTAATATCAAAACTGAGACCCTCCCTATAGCATGAGATGTGATATCCAACTCCTTCCCATTCCAATCGAGACCCTTCCTATAACATGAGATGTGATATCTCTATGCTTCTAATACCAAACCTGAGCCCCTTCCCGTAGTATATGTGATATCCAACTCCTTCCCATTCCAAACTTGTGACCCTTCCTGTAGCATGAAATGTGATTTCTCACCCCTTCCAATACCAAACCCGAGACCCTTCCCACAGCATGAGATTTGAAATCTCATTTCTTCCAATACCAAACCCGATACCCTTCCGATAGGATGAGATTTACTATCTCACTCCTTAAAATACCAAACTCGAGTCCCTTCCGAAAGGATGTGATTTGATATCTCAGTGTTTCTAATACCAAACCTGAGACCCTCCCTATAACAAGAGATGTCATATCCAACTCCTTCCCATTCCATTCCTGAGACTCTTCCTATAGCATGACATGTGATATCGAACTTCCCATTCCAATCCTGAGACTCAGACCTCCCCGTCTAACCTTCTCACCACTCCTAGCTCCCGGATTGATCATGCACTCCTGCTGTCTCTTCTCTCCCTTCTTTTGCTTTCTTTCCTCTCTCCGTCCTCATCTGCCCTAGGTCAGGCTCCTTCTACACCTCAGCAGGGATTACTGATTTGTACCCCTCCCCACTCTCAACTCTCACTCAGTTTCAAACACTCATCTGACATCTGCCATTTCCTGGAAGAACCCGACCTTGATGTCCTTGGTCTAACCGAGACATGGTTGACGGCCAGCGCTGTCTCGAGCTTTGACACTTTCCTCCCTGATGACAAGTTCCTCTCCATGCCCAGATTTCTTGAGGGGGAGTATCCTTGATTCCTGTAGTAAATTGCTTTCCTTTGCAGGCCGACTCCTCTCACGAATGCCTTGTCTGCATGCATTCTCTCTTTCCTGGTCATTCTCTCACCGTGGCTATTTGCCTAACCCCTTCCTCTCTCAGTGGATGGACTTCTCCATCCTAGCCTCCTACCACTCAACTCAGCCTACTTGGAGAATTCAACATGAACCTGTATACTTCCTGACCTGGACTTTTACGAGCTCTGCAACTCTACATGTCGCTGGCCCTACACACTGCAGGGAATACTCAGGATTTTCTGATCTCAGACCTCCCCCTCTGTAACCCTCTCAACAATCCTCTCCCGTGGTGATCAAGTTCTCATCTCCAAAGAAGGCTAACTACCAGCTGTTCCTCCTCAGTGGAGTTCTCCCTTTCTGTCCCTGCTCCCTGCACCGTTTCGCGTTGCAAACACTCGCTTCCCAGCTCTCTGGTTTAGACGCGTGTTCCCTGCCTTCTCTCCTCTTCCCGCTGCCTTCAAATCAACAAATGAGCTTCAAAAGATACACGGTGCTCAGAATGCTTTATAACACCCATTATTCATCATAAAGCCGTAACCCGCTAGACGTATTGAAATGTGCTGTAAACTAGCAAAACCAGCTAGAAAATGTACTGTCCTCGCGTTCTTGTAAATGCGAATTCTGATGGGTTCCCATGTATGTACTGTGTCCGTGCGTTTGTTGTCGAATCCTGAAGTTTTTAGCCACTGTTCTCCCATACAAGGAGGGGGGTCAACATCTACTGCTGTTCACAGGCTGAATGTATACGGCTGAAATCTTCAAGGCATTATCAGGTTTCGTGACTGTTTTGGAACGTGTATTTGCCATCTGTTAATGCAGTCGCCTTGTGGTCATCGTCCCTTTTAGTTTACAGGCTGCATTCCCCTGGTGATCACATTCTCCTCTCCAGAGCAGGCTAACTACCAGCTGCTCCTCAGAGGCGTTCCTTCTTTCTGTCCCTGCTCTCTGCACCGTTTCGCGTTGCATGTACTCGCTTCCCAGCTCTCTGGTTAGATGCGTATTCCCTGCCTTCTCTCCTCTTCCTACAGCCTTCCAATGAGCTCCACATGATAGTGTTCAGAATGCTTTATAACCCCATTATTCAACATTAGCTGTAACCCGC
Organism: Ambystoma mexicanum; assembly: GCF_040938575.1. NCBI lineage: Eukaryota > Metazoa > Chordata > Amphibia > Caudata > Ambystomatidae > Ambystoma > Ambystoma mexicanum. The sequence continues at coordinate 571,103,073 of NC_090932.1, read as the reverse complement.
TAGACGTATTGAAACGTGCTAAAAACTAGCAAAAATAGCTAGAAAATGTACTTCCCTCGCGTTTTTGTAAATGCGAATTCTGGTGGGTTCCCATGTTGTATGTAGTGTCCGTGCGTTTGTTGTCGAATCCTGAAGTTTTTAACCATTGTTCTGCCATACTAAGGGGGGTCAACATCTACTGCTGTTCACAGTCTGAATGTATACGGCTGAAATCTTCAATGCATTATCAGCTTTCCTGACTGTTTTGGAACGTGTATTTGCCATCTGTTAATGCAGTCGCCCTGTGTTCATCGTCCCTTCTACTTTACAGGCTGCACTCCCCTGGTGATCACATTCTCCTCTCCAGAGCAGGCTAACTACCAGCTGCTCCTCCTCATAGGCGTTCATCCTTTCTGTTCCTGATCCCTGCTCCGTTTCGCGTTGCATGTACACGCTTCCCAGCTCTCTGGTTTAGATGCGTGTTCCCTGTTCTCTCCTCTTCCTAAAGCCTTCCAATGAGCTCCACAAGATACAGTGTTCAGAATGCTTTATAACACCCATTATTCAACATATAGCCTTAACCCGCTAGACGTATTGAAACGTTCTAAAAACTAGCAAAAACAGTTAGAAAATGTACTTTCCTCGCGTTTTGGTAAATGCGAATTCTGGTGGATTCCCATTTTGTACTCTGTTCGTGCGTTTGATCAGTCGAATTCTGTACTTTTGAACCACTCTTCTCCCATAAAAGGGAGGATCAAAATGTGTTGTTCACAGGCTGAATTTATACTGCTGAAATGCTCGCTTCCCTGCTCTCTGGTTTAGACGCGTGTGCCCTGCATTTACCAAAACGCGAGGAAGTACATTTTCTAGCTGTTTTTGCTAGTTTTTAGCACGTTTCAATACGTCTAGCGGGTTACAGCTATATGTTGAATAATGGGGTTATAAAGCATTCTGAACACTATCTTGTGGAGCTCATTGGAAGGCTGTAGGAAGAGGAGAGAAGGCAGGGAATACGCATCTAACCAGAGAGCTGGGAAGCGAGAACATGCAACGCGAAACGGTGCAGGGAGCAGGGACAGAAAGAAGGAACGCCTCTGAGGAGGAGCAGCTGGTAGTTAGCCTGCTCTGGAGAGGAGAATGTGATCACCAGGGGAGTGCAGCCTGTAAATTAAAAGGGACGATGACCACAAGGCGACTGCATTAACAGATGGCAAATACACGTTCCAAAACAGTCAGGAAAGCTGATAATGCCTTGAAGATTTCAGCCGTATACATTCAGCCTGTGAACAGCAGTAGATGTTGAACCCCCCTATGGGAGAACAGTGGTTAAAAACTTCAGGATTCGACAACAAACGCACGGACACAGTACATACATGGGAACCCATCAGAATTCGCATTTACAAAAACGCGAGGAAAGTACATTTTCTAGCTGGTTTTGCTAGTTTACAGCACATTTCAATACGTCTAGTGGGTTACGGCTATATGATGAATAATGGGTGTTATAAAGCATTCTGAGCAATGTGTATCTTTTGAAGCTCATTTGTTGATTTGAAGGCAGCGGGAAGAGCAGAGAAGGCAGGGAACACGCTTCTAAACCAGAGAGCTGGGAAGCGAGTACTTGCAACGCGAAACTGTGCAGGGAGCAGGGACAGAAAGGATGAACGCTTATGAGGAGGATCAGCTGGTAGTTAGCCTGCTCTGGAGAGGAGAATGTGATCTCCAGGGGAGTGCAGCCTGTAAAGTAGAAGGGACGATGAACACAGGGCGACTGCATTAACAGATGGCAAATACACGTTCCAAAACAGTCAGGAAAGCTGATAATGCCTTGAAGATTTCAGCCGTATACAATCAGCCTGTGAACAGCAGTAGATGTTGACCCCCCCTTGTATGGGAGAACAGTGGTTAAAAACGTCAGGATTCGACAACAAACGCACGGACACAGTACATACACCGTGTATCTTTTGAAGCTCATTTGTTGATTTGAAGGCAGCGGGAAGAAGAGAGAAGGCAGGGAACACGCGTCTAAACCAGAGAGCTGGGAAGTGAGTACTTGCAACGCGAAACGGTGCAGGGAGCAGGGACAGAAAGGGAGAACTCCACTGAGGAGGAACAGCTGGCAGCCTTCTTTGGAGATGAGAACTTGATCACCACGGGAGAGGATTGTTGAGAGGGTTACAGAGGGGGAGGTCTGAGATCTGAAAATCCTGAGTATTTCCTGCAGTGTGTAGGGCCAGCGACATGAAGAGTTGCAGATCTCGTAAAAGTCCAGGTCAGGAAGCATAGAGGTTCATGTTGAATTCTCCAAGTAGGCGGAGTTGAGTGGTAGGAGGCTAGGATGGAGAAGTCCATCCACTGAGAGGAAGGGGGTAGGCAAATAGCCACGGTGAGAGATTCGCCAGGAACGAGAGAATGCATGCAGACAAGGCATTCGTGAGAGGAGTCGGCCTGCAAAGGAAAGCAATTTACTACAGGAAACAAGGATACTCCCCCTCAAGAACGGTTGGATCTGGGCATGGAGAGGAACTTGTCATCAGGGAGGAAAGTGGTTTGGTATTAGAAGCATTGAGGTATCAAGTCTCATGGTATAGGAAGGGGCTCAGAATTGGAATGGGAAGGAGTTGGATATCACATCTCAAGCTATAGGAAGGGTCTCAGGATTGGAATGGGAAGGACTTGGATATCACATCTCATGCTATAGGGAGTGTCTCAAGTTTGCTATTAGAAGCATTGAGATATCACATCTCATGATATCGGAAGGGTCTCAGGATTGGAATGGGAAGGAGTTGGATATCACATCTCATGATAAAGGAAGGGTCTAAGGTTTGGAAGGGGAAGGATTTATATATCACATCTCATGTTATAGGACGGGTCTCAGGTTTGGTATTAGAAGCATTGAGATATCAAGTCTCATGGTATAGGAAGGGGCTAAGAATTGGAATGGGAAGGAGTTGGATATCAAGTCTCATGGTATAGGAAGGGGCTCAGAATTGGAATGGGAAGGAGTTGGATATCACATCTCATGCTAAAGGGAGGGTCTCAGGTTTGGAAGGGGAAGGATTTGGATATAACATCTCATGTTATAGGAAGGATCTCAGGTTTGGTATTAGAAGCATTGAGATATCACATCTCAAGCTATCGGAAGGATCTCAGGTTTGGTATTAGAAGCATTGAGATATCACATCTCATGCTATCAGAAGGGTCTTAGGATTGGAAGGGGAAGGATTTGGATATCACATCTCATGTTATCGGAAGGATCTCAGGTTTGGTATTAGAAGTATTGAGATATCACATCTCATGCTATAGGAAGGGTCTCAGGATTGGAATGGGAAGGAGTTGGATATCACATCTCATGCTAAAGGAAGGATCTCAGGTTTGGTAGAAGCATTGAGATATCACATCTCATGCTATAGGAAGTGTCTCAGTATTGGAATGGGAAGGAGTTGGATATCACATCTCATGTTATAGGAAGGGTCTCAGGATTGGAATGGGAAGGACTTAGATATCACATATCATGCTATAGGGAGGGTCTCAGGTTTGGTATAAGCATTGAGATATCACATCTCTGCTATCGGAAGTGTCTCAGGATTGGAATGGGAAGGAGTTGGATATCCCATCTCATGTTATAGGACGGGTCTCAGGTTTGTTATTAGAATCATTGAGATATCATATTGCATGCTGTAGGAAGGGTCTAAGGATTGGAATGGGAAGGACTTGGATATTACATCTCATGCTATAGATAGGCTCTCAGGTTTGGAAAGGGAAGGAGTTGGATATCACATTTCATGTTAGAGGAAGGATCTCAGGTTCGGTATTAGAGGCATTGAGATATCACATCTCATGCTATAGGAAGGGTCTCAGGATTGGAATGGGAAGGAGTTGGGTATCACATCTCATGTTATAGGAAGGGTCTCAGGTTTGGTATAAGCATTGAGATTTCACATCTCATGCTATAGGAAGGGTCTCAGGATTGGAATGGGAAGGAGTTGGATATCACATCTCATGTTATAGGAAGGATCTCAGGTTTGGTATAAGCATTGAGATATCACATCTCTGCTATCGGAAGGGTCTCGGGATTGGAATGGGAAGGAGTTGGATATCCCATCTCATGTTATAGGAAGAGTCTCAGGTTTGGTATTAGAAGCATTGAGATATCACATCTCATGCTATAGGAAGTGTCTCAGGATTGGAATGGGAAGGACTTGGATATCACTACTCATGCTATAGGGAGGGTCTCAAGTTTGATATTAGAAGCATTGAGATATCACATCTCATGCTATAGGAAGGGTCTCAGGATTGGAATGGGAAGGAGTTGGATATCAAATCTCATGCTATAGGAAGGGTCTCACGTTTGGTATAAGCAGTGTGATATCACATCTCATGCTATAGGAAGGGTCTCAGGATTGGAATGGGAAGGAGTTGGATATCACATCTCATGTTATAGGAAGGATATCAAGTTTGGTATAAGCATTGAGATATCACATCTCTGCTATCTGAAGGGTCTCAGGATTGGAATGGGAAGGAGTTGGATATTCCCATCTCATGTTATAGGAAGGGTCTCAGGTTTGGTATTAGAAGCATTGAGATATCACATCTCATGCTGTATGAAGGGTCTCAGGATTGGAATGGGAAGGAGTTGGATATCACATCTCATGCTAAAGGGAGGGTCTCAGGTTTGGAAGGGGAAGGATTTGGATATCACATCTCATGTTATAGGAAGGATCACAGGTTTGGTATTAGAAGCATTGAGATATCACATCTCATGCTATCGGAAGGGTCTCAGGATTGGAATGGGAAGGAGTTGGATATCACATCTCATGCTATAGGAAGGGTCTCAGGTTTGGAACGGGAAGGAGTTGGATATCACATCTCATGTTATAGGAAGAGTCTCAGGTTTGGTATAAGCATTGAGATATCACATCTCTGCTATCGGAGGTGTCTCAGGATTGGGATGGGAAGGAGTTGGATATTACATCTCATGCTATAGGAAGGGTATCAGGTATGGAACGGGAAGGAGTTGGATATCCCATCTCATGTTATAGGACGGGTCTCAGGTTTGGTATTAGAAGCATTGAGATATCACATCGCATGCTGTAGGTAGGATCTCAGGTTTGGAATGGGAAGGAATTGGATATCACATCTCATGTCATAGGAAGTATCTCAGGTTTGGTATTAGAAGCATTGAGATATCACATCTCATGCTATAGGAATGGTCTCAGGATTGGAATGTGTAGGAGTTGGATATTACATTCTTGCTATAGGAAGGGTCTCATGTTTGGAATGGGAAGGAGTTGGATATCACATATGCTATAGGAAGGGTCTCAGGTTTGGAACGGGAAGGAGTTGGATATCACATCTCATGTTATAGGAAGGGTCTCAGGATTGGTATAAGCATTGAGATATCACATCTCTGCTATCGGAGGTGGATCAGGATTGGAATGGGAAGGAGTTGGATATTCCATCTCATGTTATAGGACGGGTCTCTGGTTTGGTATTAGAATAATTGAGATATCACATCGCATGCTGTAGGAAGGGTCTAAGGATTGGAATGGGATGGACTTGGATATCACATCTCATGCTATAGGAAGGGTCTCGGGATTGGAATGGGAAGGATTTGGATATCACATCTCATGCTATAGGAAGGGTCTCAGGTTTGGTATAAGCATTGAGATATCACTTCTCATGCTATAGGAAGTGTCTCAGGATTGGAATGGGAAGGAGTTGGATATCACATCTCATGTTATAGGAAGGATCTCAGGTTTGGTATTAGAAGCATTGAGACATCACATCTCATGCTATAGGAAGGGTCTCAGGATTGGAATGGGAAGGAGTTGGATATCACATCTCATGCTAAAGGGAGGGTCTCAGGTTTGGAAGGGGAAGGATTTGGATATTACATCTTGTGTTATAGGAATGATCTCAGGTTTGGTATTAGAAGCATTGAGATATCACATCTCATGCTATCGGAAGGATCTCAGGATTGGAATGGGAAGGAGTTCGATATCACATCTCATGCTATAGGAAGGGTCTCAGGATTGGAATGGGAAGGAGTTTTATATGACATCTCATGCCATAGGAAGGATCTCAGTTTTGGTTTTAGAAGCATTGAGACATCACATCTCATGTTATAGGAAGGGTCTCAGGATTGGAATGGGAAGGAGTTGGATATCACATCTCATGCTATAGGAAGGGTCTCAGGTTTGGTATAAGCATTGAGATATCACATCTCATGCTATAGGAAGGGTCTCAGGATTGGAATGGGAAGGAGTTGTATATGACATCTCATGCCACAGGAAGGGTCTCAGGTTTGGTATAAGCATTGAGATATCACATCTCTGCTATCGGAAGGGTCTCAGGATTGCAATGGGAAGGAGTTGGATATCCCATCTTATGTTATAGGAAGGGTCTCAGGTTTGGTATTAGAAGCATTGAGATATCACATCTCATGCTATAGGAAGGGTCTCAGGATTGGAATGGGAAGGACTTGGATATCACATCTCATGCTATAGGGAGGGTCTCACGTTTGGAAAGGGAAGGAGTTGGATATCACATTTCATGTTAGAGGTAGGATCTCAGGTTTTTTATTAGAGGCATTGAGATATCACATCTCATGCTATCAGAAGGGTCTCAGGATTGGAATGGGAAGGAGTTGGATATCACATCTCATGCTAAAGGGAGGGTCTCAGGAATGGAAGGGGAAGGATTTGGATATCACATCTCATGTTATAGGAAGGATCTCAGGTTTGGTATTAGAAGCATTGAGATATCACATCTCATGCTATCGGAAGGATCTCAGGTTTGGTATTAGAGGCATTGAGATATCACATCTCATGCTAAAGGGAGGGTCTCGGGTTTGGAAGGGAAAGGATTTGGATATCACATCTCTTGTTATAGGAAGGATCACAGGTTTGGTATTAGAAGCATTGAGATATCACATCTCATGCTATCGGAAGGGTCTCAGGATTGGAATGGGAAGGAGTTGGATATCACATCTCATGCTATAGGAAGGGTCTCAGGTTTGGAACGGGAAGGAGTTGGATATCACATCTCATGTTATAGGAAGAGTCTCAGGTTTGGTATAAGCATTGAGATATCACATCTCTGCTATCGGAGGTGTCTCAGGATTGGGATGGGAAGGAATTGGATATCACATCTCATGCTATAGGAAGGGTATCAGTTTTGGAACATGAAGGATTTGGATATCACATCTCATGTTATTGGACTGGTCTCAGGTTTGGTATTAGAAGCATTGAGATATCAAGTCTCATGGTATAGGACGGGAGTTTGATATCACATCTCATGCCATGGTATGGGTCTCAGGTTTTGTAGAAGCATTGGCATATCACATCTCATGCTATCGGAAGGGTATCAGGATTGGATTTGGAAGGAGTTGGATATCCCATCTCATGCTATAGGAAGGGTCTCAGGATTGGAATGGGAAGGACTTGGATATCACATCTCATGCTGTAGGAAGGCTCTCAGGTTTGGAAAGGGAAGGAGTTGGATATCACATTTCATGTTAGAGGTAGGATCTCAGGTTTGGTATTAGAGACATTGAGATATCACACCTCATGCTATCAGAAGTGTTAGGAAAGATTTCGTAATTGTAGGTAATTTTCCTTCCATGTGGCAACCCCTAAACTTTTTGCTGTTGTTTTTCACCTTGTTCTTGACTTTGCCAGAGAAGTGCAGCCTTCTGCTGCACTCCTCTGGGATTTCGCTCCTTTTCTCATGGGGAAACTGACATGCCCTTAAGACAGTCAGTACCGGAGAACGCTGTTTCCCGTAGTTTCTTTTATCATGTTGCGGCTTTAGTGCAACATGACACAAGAGGGCACTGTAAGCTAAGTTACAGCTCTCTTGGGTCTCTAGCCTTCTACGGGCCCTAGATACTCGTTTAGGATTGTATCTGATCGGTGCAAGTAATTCAGGGACGGGAATGGTGGCAGCGATCGTTTTCTTGTGTTTTGAGCTCCTTTTGGCGTTCTAAGCGCATTTCTCGCGCTTAACCCAAAATGGTGGCCTGGCTCCCAAAATGGCCAGACCACGAGGCTCCTTTGTCCTGTCCGCTGACCGTCTTGCTCCCTTCACCTTTCCCAGGTCGAGCCGACCCGGGGCCTTCCTTATTTGGGCATGTACTTTCCCGCGAAACACGGATGCTTTTGCGGGCTTCTACATGTCGTGTGTGTGCCTCCAGGATGTGGGCTGGGATGTCTGGTCCCAATACACATCCTGGGTGCCAGAGAGTCTAGGGTGGTGTGAATGCCTGGGACCACCGTGGTCCGTGATTGGTCCACGAATGGTGTGTGTTGATGAGCGGATCTCCCATCGGGTCCCCTCCGTTTTGGCGCGAAGGGAACCGTGGATAAGAGGGGGCTGGAAACACCACTACCATGTCGATCTCCTGAGTTCTCACGAACGAAGGAATACAGGAGCCAAGTATCCTGCAACCAAGAGGCTGGACCGAGGAATCGCTGGTGACCCGCTGAAGGACTCCTCCTTTGCACTGCTGTCGTCCTGTGAAACCCTTTCCTCCTTTGATCGAACCAGAAGGCCTGTACTGGTGCTTCGACCTTTGGAATAGCAGGAACAGCTATTCTCGGCAACTTCATCATCTCCTGCCAGTAAGCCTTCGGAAGCGTCTCTGGGCCATCCAGTTGACTGACCAGCTTACACGGGAGTCCTGCTCTGTAACCGCCGCCAGGTTGTGTAGTATCTCGAGTCCTTGTCACTCTCCCACGCTTCGTACTCTTGGCGTTCCCAGGTCTGAAGGCAGGAGTGGACATTTGGCTCAGATACACACGGCCGCTCCGTTGCCCTGCTGCGGCAACAAACTGTGCAGGTTTCTTCGATTGGGACGTCTTTTTGCTCTACACGACGACGAGGCGTTCCCTGCTCTTCTGAACCTGCCAGCTGCTGAAACTGACGCGGAGAAGCCTGGGTCTGCTTGCATCGGGGACCGGTGAGTAGCATAGCTAGGATCTGGTCGCCCTCCTGCAGGAGCCTATTGCTTTTCCCCGCTGTGTAAAACAGCACCCTTGTCCGTACTCGCGCTCTGCTTCTGCCCACTGTGGAGGCTGCGCTTGAGTCGCGGAACTTGTTCTTCTTCTTTCGTGCACTAAACTGAACTGCCTGACTTCCTTCAAAGAGCTTCTCCTTTTGCCCGTTGGCACCAGCGCGTGCAGGTACTTTGAGCACAAGGCTCCACTCTTCGCAGGGCTCGGACTTCCATCTAGTTAGGTGCCTCTGAAGGCGAACTGAGTCTAAGCATTATATCGCACTGCCTGTTTTCCTTCCCTTTTAGGTGGACTACACATTTCGTGCCTATAACGCTTGCGACTGTCGTATTTGTATATATATTGTGTGGATATGGTATGTGTTGGTTTAATATTGTGATATTGTGATTTTCTCGCTACGGTCATTGTTTTAAAGGCCTTAAAATAAATGTGTATATATTTTTTATATAACAACTGTTTGGAGTAGTTTGTAAGTGATCTTGCTTTGTGGGCTCATTACGAGCTTTCAGTCACCCTCACCCCTCTTGAGACCTAGTCTTGCCCGCCGCGATCGCTACCTTGATTGGTCTGGCTCGTCTAGAGGTTACCCTGTTCCAAGTAACTAGGTTGGCCTTCTGAACTTCTGCGCCACCAGGACAGAGTTCAGAAATCCGTCTTAACAAGAAGGGTATCAGGATTGGAATGGGAAGGAGTTGGATATCACATCTCATGCTAAAGGGAGGGTCTCAGGTTTGGAAGGGGAAGGATTTGGATATCACATCTCATGTTATAGGAAGGATCTCAGGTTTGGTATTAGAAGCATTGAGATATCACATCTCATGCTATCGGAAGGATCTCAGGTTTGGTATTAAAAGCATTGAGATATCACATCTCATGCTATAGGAAGGGTCTCAGGATTGGAATGGGAAGGAGTTGGATATCACATCTCATGTTATAGGAAGGATCTCAGGTTTGGTATTAGAAGCATTGAGATATCACATCTCATGCTATCGGAAGGATCTCAGGTTTGGTATTAGAGGCATTGAGATATCACATCTCATGCTAAAGGGAGGGTCTCGGGTTTGGAAGGGAAAGGATTTGGATATCACATCTCTTGTTATAGGAAGGATCACAGGTTTGGTATTAGAAGCATTGAGATATCACATCTCATGCTATCGGAAGGGTCTCAGGATTGGAATGGGAAGGAGTTGGATATCACATCTCATGCTATAGGAAGGGTCTCAGGTTTGGAACGGGAAGGAGTTGGATATCACATCTCATGTTATAGGAAGAGTCTCAGGTTTGGTATAAGCATTGAGATATCACATCTCTGCTATCGGAGGTGTCTCAGGATTGGGATGGGAAGGAATTGGATATCACATCTCATGCTATAGGAAGGGTATCAGTTTTGGAACATGAAGGATTTGGATATCACATCTCATGTTATTGGACTGGTCTCAGGTTTGGTATTAGAAGCATTGAGATATCAAGTCTCATGGTATAGGACGGGAGTTTGATATCACATCTCATGCCATGGTATGGGTCTCAGGTTTTGTAGAAGCATTGGCATATCACATCTCATGCTATCGGAAGGGTATCAGGATTGGATTTGGAAGGAGTTGGATATCCCATCTCATGCTATAGGAAGGGTCTCAGGATTGGAATGGGAAGGACTTGGATATCACATCTCATGCTGTAGGAAGGCTCTTAGGTTTGGAAAGGGAAGGAGTTGGATATCACATTTCATGTTAGAGGTAGGATCTCAGGTTTGGTATTAGAGACATTGAGATATCACACCTCATGCTATCAGAAGTGTTAGGAAAGATTTCGTAATTGTAGGTAATTTTCCTTCCATGTGGCAACCCCTAAACTTTTTGCTGTTGTTTTTCACCTTGTTCTTGACTTTGCCAGAGAAGTGCAGCCTTCTGCTGCACTCCTCTGGGATTTCGCTCCTTTTCTCATGGGGAAACTGACATGCCCTTAAGACAGTCAGTACCGGAGAACGCTGTTTCCCGTAGTTTCTTTTATCATGTTGCGGCTTTAGTGCAACATGACACAAGAGGGCACTGTAAGCTAAGTTACAGCTCTCTTGGGTCTCTAGCCTTCTACGGGCCCTAGATACTCGTTTAGGATTGTATCTGATCGGTGCAAGTAATTCAGGGACGGGAATGGTGGCAGCGATCGTTTTCTTGTGTTTTGAGCTCCTTTTGGCGTTCTAAGCGCATTTCTCGCGCTTAACCCAAAATGGTGGCCTGGCTCCCAAAATGGCCAGACCACGAGGCTCCTTTGTCCTGTCCGCTGACCGTCTTGCTCCCTTCACCTTTCCCAGGTCGAGCCGACCCGGGGCCTTCCTTATTTGGGCATGTACTTTCCCGCGAAACACGGATGCTTTTGCGGGCTTCTACATGTCGTGTGTGTGCCTCCAGGATGTGGGCTGGGATGTCTGGTCCCAATACACATCCTGGGTGCCAGAGAGTCTAGGGTGGTGTGAATGCCTGGGACCACCGTGGTCCGTGATTGGTCCACGAATGGTGTGTGTTGATGAGCGGATCTCCCATCGGGTCCCCTCCGTTTTGGCGCGAAGGGAACCGTGGATAAGAGGGGGCTGGAAACACCACTACCATGTCGATCTCCTGAGTTCTCACGAACGAAGGAATACAGGAGCCAAGTATCCTGCAACCAAGAGGCTGGACCGAGGAATCGCTGGTGACCCGCTGAAGGATTCCTCCTTTGCACTGCTGTCGTCCTGTGAAACCCTTTCCTCCTTTGATCGAACCAGAAGGCCTGTACTGGTGCTTCGACCTTTGGAATAGCAGGAACAGCTATTCTCGGCAACTTCATCATCTCCTGCCAGTAAGCCTTCGGAAGCGTCTCTGGGCCATCCAGTTGACTGACCAGCTTACACGGGAGTCCTGCTCTGTAACCGCCGCCAGGTTGTGTAGTATCTCGAGTCCTTGTCACTCTCCCACGCTTCGTACTCTTGGCGTTCCCAGGTCTGAAGGCAGGAGTGGACATTTGGCTCAGATACACACGGCCGCTCCGTTGCCCTGCTGCGGCAACAAACTGTGCAGGTTTCTTCGATTGGGACGTCTTTTTGCTCTACACGACGACGAGGCGTTCCCTGCTCTTCTGAACCTGCCAGCTGCTGAAACTGACGCGGAGAAGCCTGGGTCTGCTTGCATCGGGGACCGGTGAGTAGCATAGCTAGGATCTGGTCGCCCTCCTGCAGGAGCCCATTGCTTTTCCCCGCTGTGTAAAACAGCACCCTTGTCCGTACTCGCGCTCTGCTTCTGCCCACTGTGGAGGCTGCGCTTGAGTCGCGGAACTTGTTCTTCTTCTTTCGTGCACTAAACTGAACTGCCTGACTTCCTTCAAAGAGCTTCTCCTTTTACCCGTTGGCACCAGCGCGTGCAGGTACTTTGAGCACAAGGCTCCACTCTTCGCAGGGCTCGGACTTCCATCTAGTTAGGTGCCTCTGAAGGCGAACTGAGTCTAAGCATTATATCGCACTGCCTGTTTTCCTTCCCTTTTAGGTGGACTACACATTTCGTGCCTATAACGCTTGCGACTGTCGTATTTGTATATATATTGTGTGGATATGGTATGTGTTGGTTTAATATTGTGATATTGTGATTTTCTCGCTACGGTCATTGTTTTAAAGGCCTTAAAATAAATGTGTATATATTTTTTATATAACAACTGTTTGGAGTAGTTTGTAAGTGATCTTGCTTTGTGGGCTCATTACGAGCTTTCAGTCACCCTCACCCCTCTTGAGACCTAGTCTTGCCCGCCGCGATCGCTACCTTGATTGGTCTGGCTCGTCTAGAGGTTACCCTGTTCCAAGTAACTAGGTTGGCCTTCTGAACTTCTGCGCCACCAGGACAGAGTTCAGAAATCCGTCTTAACAAGAAGGGTATCAGGATTGGAATGGGAAGGAGTTGGATATCACATCTCATGCTAAAGGGAGGGTCTCAGGTTTGGAAGGGGAAGGATTTGGATATCACATCTCATGTTATAGGAAGGATCTCAGGTTTGGTATTAGAAGCATTGAGATATCACATCTCATGCTATCGGAAGGATCTCAGGTTTGGTATTAAAAGCATTGAGATATCACATCTCATGCTATAGGAAGGGTCTCAGGATTGGAATGGGAAGGAGTTGGATATCACATCTCATGTTATAGGAAGGATCTCAGGTTTGGTATTAGAAGCATTGAGATATCACATCTCATGCTAAAGGAAGGGTCTCAGGATTGGAATGGGAAGGAGTTGGATATCACATCTCATGCTAAAGGAAGGTTCTCAGTTTTGGTAGAAGCATTGCGATATCACATCTCATGCTATAGGAAGGGTCTCAGGATTGGAATCGGAAGGAGTTGGATATCACATCTCATGCTATAGGAAGGGTCTCAGGTTTGGTATAAGCATTGAAATATCACATCTCTGCTATCGGAAGGGTCTCAAGATTGGAATGGGAAGGACTTAGACATCACATCTCATGCTATAGGGAGGGTCTCAGTTTTGATATCAGAAGCATTGAGATATCACATCTCATGCTATCGGAAGGGTCTCAGGATTGGAATGGGAGGAGCTGGATATCACATCTCATGCTAAAGGAAGGGTCTCAGGTTTGGAAGGGGAAGGATTTGGATATCACATCTCATGTTATAGGACGGGTCTCAGGTTTGGTATTAGAAGCATTGTGATATCACATCTCATGCTATAGGAATAGTCTCAGGATTGGAATGGGAAGGAGTTGGATATCACATCTCATGCTATAGGAAGGGTTTCAGGTTTGGTAGAAGCATTCAGATATCACATCTCATGCTATGGGAAGAGCCTCAGGTTTGGGAAGGGAAGGATTTGGATTTCACATCTCATGTTATAGGATGGTTCTCATGTTTGGTTTTTGAAGCATTGAGATATCACATCTCATGCTATCGGAAGGGTCTCAGGTTTGGAATGGGAAGGAGTTGGATATCACATCTCATGTTATAGGAAGGATCTCAGGTTTGGTATTAGAAGCATTGAGATATCACATCTCATGCTATAGGAAGGGTCTCAGGATTGGAATGGCAAGGAGTTGGATATCACATCTCATGCTAAAGGAAGGGTCTCAGGTTTGATAGAAGCATTGAGATATCACATCTCATGCTATAGGAAGGAACTCAGGATTGGAATGGGAAGGAGTTGGATATCACATCTCATGCCATAGGAAGGGTTATCAGGTTTGGTATAAACATTGAGATATCACATCTCATGCTATAGGAAGGATCTCAGGTTTGGTATTAGAAGCATTGAGACATCACATCTCATGCTATAGGAAGGGTCTCAGGTTTGGTATAAGCATTGAGATATCACCACATCCCATGCTATAGGAAGGGTCTCAGGATTGGAATTGGAAGTTGTATATGACATCTCATGCCATAGGAAGGATCTCAGGTTTGGTATAAGCATTGAGATATCACATCTCTGCTATCGGAAGGGTATCAGGATTGGAATGGGAAGGAGTTGGATATCCCATCTCATGTTATAGGAAGAGTCTCAGGTTTGGTATTAGAAGCATTGAGACATCACATCTCATGCTATAGGAAGGGTCTCAGGATTGGAATGGGAAGGAGTTGGATATCCCATCTCATGTTATAGGAAGGGTCTCAAGTTTGATATTAGAAGCATTGAGATATCACATCTCATGATATCGGAAGGGTCTCAGGATTGGAATGGGAAGGAGTTGGATATCACATCTCATGATAAAGGAAGGGTCTCAGGATTGGAATGGGAAGGACTTGGATATCACATCTCATGCTATAGGAAGGCTCTCAGGTTTGGAAGGGGAAGGAGTTGGATACCACATTTCATGTTAGAGGTAGAATCGCAGGTTTGGAATTAGAGGCATTGAGATATCACATCTCATGCTATCAGAAGGGTCTCAGGATTGGGATGGGAAGGCGTTGGATATCACATCTCATGCTAAAGGGAGGGTCTCAGATTTGGAAGGGGAAGGATTTGGATATCACATCTCATGTTATAGGAAGGATCTCAGGTTTGGTATTAGAAGCATTGAGATATCACTTCTCATGCTATCGGAAGGATCTCAGGTTTAGTATTAGAGGCATTGAAACATCACATCTCATGCTATCGGAAGGGTATCAGGATTGGATTTGGAAGTAGTTGGATATCCCATCTCATGCTATCTACCAAACCTGAGACCCTTCCTTTAGCATGAGATGTGATATCCAACTCCTTCCCATTCCAATCCTGAGACCCTTCCTATAGCATGAGATGTGATATCTCAATGCTTCTAATACCAAACCTGAGACCCTTCCTATAGCATGAGATGGGAAATGTGATATCCAACTCCTTCCCCTTCCAAACCTGAGAGCCTTCCTATAGCATGAGATGTGATATCCAACTCCTTCCCATTCCAATCCTGAGACCCTTATTATACCATGAGATGTCATATCTCAATGCTTCTAATACCAAACCTGAGACCCGTCCTAAAACATGAGATGTGAGATCCAAATCCTTCCCCTTCCAAACCTGAGACCCTTCCTTTAGCATGAGATGTGATATCCAAGTCCTTCCCATTCCAATCCTGAGACCCTTCCTATAGCATGAGATGTGATATCTCAATGCTTCTAATACCAAACCTGAGACCCTTCCTATGACATGAGATGGGATATCCAACTCCTTCCCATTCCAATCCTGAGACCCTTCGGATAGCAGAGATATGATATCTCAATGCTTATACCAAGCCTGAGACCCTTCCTACAGCATGAGATGTGATATCCAAGTCCTTCCCATTCCAATCCTGAGACCCTTCCTATAGCATGAGATGTGATATCTCAATGCTTCTAATACCAAACCTGAGACCCTTCCTATAGTATGAGATGTGATGTCTCAATGCTTCTAATACCAAACCTGAGATCCTTCCTATAACATGAGATGTGATATCCAACTCCTTCCCATTCCAATCCTGAGACCCTTCCTATAGCATGAGATGTGATATTTCACTGCTTATACCAAACCTGAGACCCTTCCTATAGCATGAGATGTGATATCCAACTCCTTCCCATTCCAATCCTGAGACCCTTCCTATAGCATGAGATGTGATATCTCAATGCTTCTAATATCAAACTTGAGACCCTCCCTATAGCATGAGATGGGATATCCAACTCCTTCCCATTCCAATCCTCAGACACTTCCTATAGCATGAGATGTGATATCTCAATGCTTCTAATACCAAACCTGAGACCCTTCCTATGGCATGAGATTTGATATCAAACTCCTTCCCATTCCAATCCTGAGACCCTTCCTTTAGCATGAGATATGATATCCAACTCCTTCCCATTCCAATCCTGAAACCCTTCCTATACCATGAGATGTGATATCTTAATGCTTCTAATACCAAACCTGAGACCCGTCCTATAACATGAGATGTGATATCCAAATCCTTCCCCTTCCAAACCTGAGACCCTTCCTTTAGCATGAGATGTGATATCCAGCTCCTTCCCATTCCAATCCTGAGACCCTTCCGATGGCATGAGATGTGATATCTCAATGCTTCTAATATCAAAACTGAGACCCTCCCTATAGCATGAGATGTGATATCTAAGTCCTTCCCATTCCAATCCTGAGTCCCTTCCGATAGCAGAGATGTGATATCTCAATGCTTATACCAAACCTGAGACCCTTCCTATGGCATGAGATGTGATATCCAACTCCTTCCCATTTCAATCCTGAGACCCTTCCTATAGCATGAGATGTGATATCTCAATGCTTCTACCAAACATGAGACCCTTCCTTTAGCATGAGATGTGATATCCATCTCCTTCCCATTCCAATCCTGAGACCCTTCCTATAGCATGAGATGTGATATCTCAATGCTTCTAATACCAAACCTGAGATCCTTCCGATAACATGAGATGTGATATCCAAATCCTTCCCCTTCCAAACCTGAGACCCTCCCTTTAGCATGAGATGTGATATCCAACTCCTTCCCATTCCAATCCTGAGACCCTTCTGATAGCATGAGATGTGATATCTCAATTCTTCTAATACTAAACCTGAGATCCTTCCGATAGCATAAGAAGTGATGTCTCAATGCTTCTAATACCAAACCTGGGACCCGTCCTATAACATGAGATATTATATCCAAATCCTTCCCATTCCAATCCTGAAACCCTTCCTTTAGCATGAGATGTGATATCTCAATGTTTCTAATAAAAAACCTGAGACCCTTCCTATAGCAAGAGATGTGATATCCAGCTCCTTCCCATTCCAATCCTGAGACCCTTCCGATAGCATGAGATGTGATATCTCATTGCTTCTAATATCAAAACTGAAACCCTCCCTATAGCATGAGATGTGATATCTAAGTCCTTCCCATTCCAATCCTGAGACCCTTCCGATAGCAGAGATGTGATATCTCAATGCTTATACTAAACCTGAGACCCTTCCTATGGCATGAGATGTGATATCCAACTCCTTCCCATTTCAATCCTGAGACCCTTCCTATAGCATGAGATGTGATATCTCAATGCTTCTACCAAACATGAGACCCTTCCTTTAGCATGAGATGTGATATCCATCTCCTTCCCATTCCAATCCTGAGACCCTTCCTATAGCATGAGATGTGATATCTCAATGCTTCTAATACCAAACCTGAGATCCTTCCGATAACATGAGATGTGATATCCAAATCCTTCCCCTTCCAAACCCGAGACCCTCCCTTTAGCATGAGATGTGATATCCAACTCCTTCCCATTCCAATCCTGAGACCCTTCTGATAGCATGAGATGTGATATCTCAATGTTTCTAATAAAAAACCTGAGACCGTTGCTATAGCATGAGAAGGGATATCCAACTCCTTCCCATTCCAATCCTGAGACCCTTCCTATAGCAAGAGATGTGATATCCAAATCCTTCCCATTCCAATCCTGAGATGCTTCCTATAACATGAGATGTGATACCCAATTATTTCCCATTCCAAACCTGAGACCCTTCCTATTGGATGAGATGTGATATCCAACACCTTCCCATTCCAATCCTGACACCCTTCCTATACCATGAGATGTGATATCTCAATGCGTCTAATACCAAACCTGGGACTCGTCCTATAACATGAGATATGATATCCAAATCCTTCCCCTTCCAAACCTGAGACCCTTCCTTTAGCATGAGATGTGATATCCAAATCCTTCCCATTCCAATCCTGAAACCCCTCCTATAGCATGAGATGTGATATCTCAATGTTTCTAATAAAAAACTGAGACCCTTCCTATAGCAAGAGATGTGATATCCAAATCCTTCCCATTTCAATCCTGAGACCCTACCTATAACATGAGATGTGATATCCAACTCCTTCCCATTCCAACCTGAGACCCTTCCTATAACATGAGATGTGATATCCAACTCCTTCCCATTCCAATCCTGAAACCCTTCCTATAGCATGAGATGTGATATCTCAATGTTTCTAATAAAAAACCTGAGACCCTTCCAATAGCAAGAGATGTGCTATCCAAATCCTTCCCATTCCAATCCTGAGACCCTTCCTATAACATGAGATGTGATATCCAACTCCTTCCCATTCCAACCTGAGACGTTTCCTATAGCATGAGAAGGGATATCCAACTCCTTCCCATTCCAATCCTGAGACCCTTCCTATAGCAAGAGATGTGATATCCAAATCCTTCCCATTCCAATCCTGAGATCCTTCCTATAACATGAGATGTGATACCCAATTATTTCCCATTCCAAACCTGAGACCCTTCCTATTGGATGAGATGTGATATCCAACACCTTCCCATTCCAATCCTGACACCCTTCCTATACCATGAGATGTGATATCTCAATGCTTCTAATACCAAACCTGGGACCCGTCCTATAACATGAGATATGATATCCAAATCCTTCCCCTTCCAAACCTGAGACCCTTCCTTTAGCATGAGATGTGATATCCAGCTCCTTCCCATTCCAATCCTGAGACCCTTCCGATGGCATGAGATGTGATATCTCAATGCTTCTAATATCAAAACTGAGACCCTCCCTATAGCATGAGATGTGATATCTAAGTCCTTCCCATTCCAATCCTGATTCCCTTCCGATAGCAGAGATGTGATATCTCAATGCTTATACCAAACCTGAGACCCTTCATATGGCATGAGATGTGATATCCAACTCCTTCCCATTTCAATCCTGAGACCCTTCCTATAGCATGAGATGTGATATCTCAATGCTTCTACCAAACATGAGACCCTTCCTTTAGCATGAGATGTGATATCCATCTCCTTCCCATTCCAATCCTGAGACCCTTCCTATAGCATGAGATGTGATATCTCAATGCTTCTAATACCAAACCTGAGATCCTTCCGATAACATGAGATGTGATATCCAAATCCTTCCCCTTCCAAACCTGAGACCCTCCCTTTAGCATGAGATGTGATATCCAACTCTTCCCATTCCAATCCTGAGACCCTTCTGATAGCATGAGATGTGATATCTCAATTCTTCTAATACTAAACCTGAGATCCTTCCGATAGCATAAGAAGTGATGTCTCAATGCTTCTAATACCAAACCTGGGACCCGTCCTATAACATGAGATATTATATCCAAATCCTTCCCATTCCAATCATGAAACCCTTCCTTTAGCATGAGATGTGATATCTCAATGTTTCTAATAAAAAACCTGAGACCCTTCCTATAGCAAGAGATGTGATATCCAGCTCCTTCCCATTCCAATCCTGAGACCCTTCCGATAGCATGAGATGTGATATCTCAATGCTTCTAATATCAAAACTGAAACCCTCCCTATAGCATGAGATGTGATATCTAAGTCCTTCCCATTCCAATCCTGAGACCCTTCCGATAGCAGAGATGTGATATCTCAATGCTTATACTAAACCTGAGACCCTTCCTATGGCATGAGATGTGATATCCAACTCCTTCCCATTTCAATCCTGAGACCCTTCCTATAGCATGAGATGTGATATCTCAATGCTTCTACCAAACATGAGACCCTTCCTTTAGCATGAGATGTGATATCCATCTCCTTCCCATTCCAATCCTGAGACCCTTCCTATAGCATGAGATGTGATATCTCAATGCTTCTAATACCAAACCTGAGATCCTTCCGATAACATGAGATGTGATATCCAAATCCTTCCCCTTCCAAACCCGAGACCCTCCCTTTAGCATGAGATGTGATATCCAACTCCTTCCCATTCCAATCCTGAGACCCTTCTGATAGCATGAGATGTGATATCTCAATGCTTCTAATACTAAACCTGAGATCCTTCCGATAGCATGAGAAGTGATATCTCAATGCTTCTAATACCAAACCTGGGACCCGTCCTATAACATGAGATATGATATCCAAATCCTTCCCATTCCAATCCTGAAACCCTTCCTTTAGCATGAGATGTGATATCTCAATGTTTCTAATAAAAAACCTGAGACCGTTCCTATAGCATGAGAAGGGATATCCAACTCCTTCCCATTCCAATCCTGAGACCCTTCCTATAGCAAGAGATGTGATATCCAAATCCTTCCCATTCCAATCCTGAGATGCTTCCTATAACATGAGATGTGATACCCAATTATTTCCCATTCCAAACCTGAGACCCTTCCTATTGGATGAGATGTGATATCCAACACCTTCCCATTCCAATCCTGACACCCTTCCTATACCATGAGATGTGATATCTCAATGCGTCTAATACCAAACCTGGGACTCGTCCTATAACATGAGATATGATATCCAAATCCTTCCCCTTCCAAACCTGAGACCCTTCCTTTAGCATGAGATGTGATATCCAAATCCTTCCCATTCCAATCCTGAAACCCCTCCTATAGCATGAGATGTGATATCTCAATGTTTCTAATAAAAAACTGAGACCCTTCCTATAGCAAGAGATGTGATATCCAAATCCTTCCCATTTCAATCCTGAGACCCTACCTATAACATGAGATGTGATATCCAACTCCTTCCCATTCCAACCTGAGACCCTTCCTATAACATGAGATGTGATATCCAACTCCTTCCCATTCCAATCCTGAAACCCTTCCTATAGCATGAGATGTGATATCTCAATGTTTCTAATAAGAAACCTGAGACCCTTCCAATAGCAAGAGATGTGCTATCCAAATCCTTCCCATTCCAATCCTGAGACCCTTCCTATAACATGAGATGTGATATCCAACTCCTTCCCATTCCAACCTGAGACGTTTCCTATAGCATGAGAAGGGATATCCAACTCCTTCCCATTCCAATCCTGAGACCCTTCCTATAGCAAGAGATGTGATATCCAAATCCTTCCCATTCCAATCCTGAGATCCTTCCTATAACATGAGATGTGATACCCAATTATTTCCCATTCCAAACCTGAGACCCTTCCTATTGGATGAGATGTGATATCCAACACCTTCCCATTCCAATCCTGACACCCTTCCTATACCATGAGATGTGATATCTCAATGCTTCTAATACCAAACCTGGGACCCG
This sequence comes from Ambystoma mexicanum, assembly GCF_040938575.1. Taxonomy (NCBI): domain Eukaryota; kingdom Metazoa; phylum Chordata; class Amphibia; order Caudata; family Ambystomatidae; genus Ambystoma; species Ambystoma mexicanum. Next base: position 571,081,599 of record NC_090932.1, on the reverse strand, counting down.
TCCTATAACATGAGATATGATATCCAAATCCTTCCCCTTCCAAACCTGAGACCCTTCCTTTAGCATGAGATGTGATATCCAAATCCTTCCCATTCCAATCCTGAAACCCCTCCTATAGCATGAGATGTGATATCTCAATGTTTCTAATAAAAAACTGAGACCCTTCCTATAGCAAGAGATGTGATATCCAAATCCTTCCCATTTCAATCCTGAGACCCTTCCTATAGCAAGAGATGTGATATCCAACTCCTTCCCATTCCAATCCTGAAACCCTTCCTATAGCATGAGATGTGATATCTCAATGTTTCTAATAAAAAACCTGAGACCCTTCCAATAGCAAGAGATGTGATATCCAAATCCTTCCCATTCCAATCCTGAGACCCTTCCTATAACATGAGATGTGATATCCAACTCCTTCCCATACCAACCTGTGACCCTTCCTATTGCATGAGAAGTGATATCCAACTCCTTCCCATTCCAATCCTGAGACCCTTCCTATAGCAAGAGATGTGATATCCAAATCCTTCCCATTCCAATCCTGAGATCCTTCCTATAACATGAGATGTGATATCTCAATGCTTGTAATACCAAACCTGAGACCCTTCCTATGACATGAGATGGGATATCCAACTCCTTCCCATTCCAATCCTGAGACCCTTCGGGTAGCATAGATGTGATATCTCAATGCTTATACCAAGCCTGAGACCCTTCCTATGGCATGAGATGTGATATCCAACTCCTTCCCATTCCAATCCTGAGACCCTTCCTATAGCATGAGATGTGATGTCTCAATGCTTCTAATACCAAACCTGAGATCCTTCCTATAACATGAGATGTGATATCCAACTCCTTCCCATTCCAATCCTGAGACCCTTCCTATAGCATGAGATGTGATATCCAACTCCTTCCCATTCCAATCCTGAGACCCTTCCTATAGCATGAGATGTGATATCTCAATGCTTCTAATATCAAACTTGAGACCCTCCCTATAGCATGAGACGTGATATCCAGCTCCTTCCCATTCCAATCCTGAGACTCTTCCTATAGCATGAGATGTGATATCTCAATGCTTCTACCAAACCTGAGACCCTTCCTATAACATGAGATGGGATATCCAACTCCTTCCCATTCCAATCCTCAGACACTTCCTATAGCATGAGATGTGATATCTCAATGCTTCTAATACCAAACCTGAGACCCTTCCTATGGCATGAGATTTGATATCAAACTCCTTCCCATTCCAATCCTGAGACCCTTCCTATAGCATGAGATATGATATCCAACTCCTTCCCATTCCAATCCTGAAACCCTTCCTATACCATGAGATGTGATATCTTAATGCTTCTAATACCAAACCTGAGACCCGTCCTATAACATGAGATGTGATATCCAAATCCTTACCCTTCCAAACCTGAGACCCTTCCTTTAGCATGAGATGTGATATCCAGCTCCTTCCCATTCCAATCCTGAGACCCTTCCGATAGCATGAGATGTGATATCTCAATGCTTCTAATATCAAAACTGAGACCCTCCCTATAGCATGAGATGTGATATCTAAGTCCTTCCCATTCCAATCCCGAGACCCTTCCAATAGCAGAGATGTGATATCTCAATGCTTATACCAAACCTGAGACCCTTCCTATGGCATGAGATGTGATATCCAACTCCTTCCCATTTCAATCCTGAGACCCTTCCTATAGCATGAGATGTGATATCTCAATGCTTCTACCAAACATGAGAGCCTTCCTTTAGCATGAGATGTGATATCCATCTCCTTCCCATTCCAATCCTGAGACCCTTCCTATAGCATGAGATGTGATATCTCAATGCTTCTAATACCAAACCTGAGATCCTTCCGATAACATGAGATGTGATATCCAAATCCTTCCCCTTCCAAACCTGAGACCCTCCCTTTAGCATGAGATGTGATATCCAACTACTTCCCATTCCAATCCTGAGACCCTTCTGATAGCATGAGATGTGATATCTCAATGCTTCTAATACTAAACCTGAGATCCTTCCGATAGCATGAGAATTGATATCTCAATTCTTCTAATACCAAACCTGGGACCCGTCTTATAACATGAGATATTATATCCAAATCCTTCCCATTCCAATCCTTAAACCCTTCCTTTAGCATGAGATGTGATATCTCAATGTTTCTAATAAAAAACCTGAGACCCTTCCTATAGCAAGAGATGTGATATCCAAATCCTTCCCATTCCAATCCTGAGACCCTTCCTATAAAATGAGATGTGATATCCAACTCCTTCCCATTCCAATCCTGAAACCCTTCCTATAGCATGAGATGTGATATCTCAATTTTTCTAATAAAAAACCTGAGACCCTTCCAATAGCAAGAGATGTGATATCCAAATCCTTCCCATTCCAATCCTGAGACCCTTCCTATAACATGTGATGTGATATCCAACTCCTTCCCATTCCAACCTGAGACCCTTCCTATAGCATGAGAAGGGATATCCAACGTCTTCCCATTCCAATCCTGAGACCCTTCCTATAGCAAGAGATGTGATATCCAATTCCTTCCCATTCCAATCCTGAGATCCTTCCTATAACATGAGATGTGATACCCAATTATTTCCCATTCCAAACCTGAGACCCTTCCTATTGGATGATATCCAAATCCTTCCCCTTCCAAACCTGAGACCCTTCCTTTAGCATGAGATGTGATATCCAAATCCTTCCCATTCCAATCCTGAAACCCCTCCTATAGCATGAGATGTGATATCTCAATGTTTCTAATAAAAAACTGAGACCCTTCCTATAGCAAGAGATGTGATATCCAAATCCTTCCCATTTCAATCCTGAGACCCTACCTATAACATGAGATGTGATATCCAACTCCTTCCCATTCCAACCTGAGACCCTTCCTATAGCATGAGATGTGATGTATCAATGCTTCTAATACCAAACCTGAGATCCTTCCTATAACATGAGATGTGATATCCAACTCCTTCCCATTCCAATCCTGAGGCCCTTCCTATAGCATGAGATGTGATATCTCACTGCTTATACCAAACCTGAGACCCTTCCTATAGCATGAGATGTGATATCCAACTCCTTCCCATTCCAATCCTGAGACCCTTCCTATAGCATGAGATGTGATATCTCAATGCTTCTAATATCAAACTTGAGACCCTCCCTATAGCATGAGACGTGATATCCAACTCCTTCCCATTCCAATCCTGAGACTCTTCCTATAGCATGAGATGTGATATCTCAATGCTTCTACCAAACCTGAGACCCTTCCTATAACATGAGATGGGATATCCAACTCCTTCCCATTCCAATCCTCAGACACTTCCTATAGCATGAGATGTGATATCTCAATGCTTCTAATACCAAACCTGAGACCCTTCCTATGGCATGAGATTTGATATCAAACTCCTTCCCATTCCAATCCTGAGACCCTTCCTATAGCATGAGATATGATATCCAACTCCTTCCCATTCCAATCCTGAAACCCTTCGTATACCATGAGATGTGATATCTTAATGCTTCTAATACCAAACCTGAGACCCGTCCTATAACATGAGATGTGATATCCAAATCCTTCCCCTTCCAAACTTGAGACCCTTCCTTTAGCATGAGATGTGATATCCAGCTCCTTCCCATTCCAATCCTGAGACCCTTCCGATAGCATGAGATGTGATATATCAATGCTTCTAATATCAAAACTGAGACCCTCCCTATAGCATGAGATGTGATATCTAAGACCTTCCCATTCCAATCCTGAGACCCTTCCGATAGCAGAGATGTGATATCTCAATGCTTATACCAAACCTGAGACCCTTCCTATGGCATGAGATGTGATATCCAACTCCTTCCCATTTCAATCCTGAGACCCTTCCTATAGCATGAGATGTGATATCTCAATGCTTCTACCAAACATGAGACCCTTCCTTTAGCATGAGATGTGATATCCATCTCCTTCCCATTCCAATCCTGAGACCCTTCCTATAGCATGAGATGTGATATCTCAATGCTTCTAATACCAAACCTGAGATCCTTCCGATAACATGAGATGTGATATCCAAATCCTTCCCCTTCCAAACCTGAGACCCTCCCTTTAGCATGAGATGTGATATCCAACTCCTTCCCATTCCAATCCTGAGACCCTTCTGATAGCATGAGATGTGATATCTCAATGCTTCTAATACTAAACCTGAGATCCTTCCGATAGCATGAGAAGTGATATCTCAATGCTTCTAATACCAAACCTGGGACCCGTCCTATAACATGAGATATTATATCCAAATCCTTCCCATTCCAATCCTGAAACCCTTCCTTTAGCATGAGATGTGATATCTCAATGTTTCTAATAAAAAACCTGAGACCCTTCCTATAGCAAGAGATGTGATATCCAGCTCCTTCCCATTCCAATCCTGAGACCCTTCCGATAGCATGAGATGTGATATCTCAATGCTTTTTATATCAAAATTGAGACCCTCCCTATAGCATGAGATGTGATATCTAAGTCCTTCGCATTCCAATCCTGAGACCCTTCCGATAGCAGAGATGTGATATCTCAATGCTTATACCAAACCTGAGACCCTTCCTATGGCATGAGATGTGATATCCAACTCCTTCCCATTTCAATCCTGAGACCCTTCCTATAGCATGAGATGTGATATCTCAATGCTTCTACCAAACATGAGACCCTTCCTTTAGCATGAGATGTGATATCCATCTCCTTCCCATTCCAATCCTGAGACCCTTCCTATAGCATGAGATGTGATATCTCAATGCTTCTAATACCAAACCTGAGATCCTTCCGATAACATGAGATGTGATATCCAAATCCTTCCCCTTCCAAACCTGAGACCCTCCCTTTAGCATGAGATGTGATATCCAACTCCTTCCCATTCCAATCCTGAGACCCTTCTGATAGCATGAGATGTGATATCTCAATGCTTCTAATACTAAACCTGAGATCCTTCCGATAGCATGAGAAGTGATATCTCAATGCTTCTAATACCAAACCTGGGACCCGTCCTATAACATGAGATATTATATCAAAATCCTTCCCATTCGAATCCTGAAACCCTTCCTTTAGCATGAGATGTGATATCTCAATGTTTATAATAAAAAACCTGAGACCCTTCCTATAGCAAGAGATGTGATATCCAGCTCCTTCCCATTCCAATCCTGAGACCCTTCCGATAGCATGAGATGTGATATCTCAATGCTTCTAATATCAAAACTGAGACCCTCCCTATAGCATGAGATGTGATATCTAAGTCCTTCGCATTCCAATCCTGAGACCCTTCCGATAGCAGAGATGTGATATCTCAATGCTTATACCAAACCTGAGACCCTTCCTATGGCATGAGATGTGATATCCAACTCCTTCCCATTTCAATCCTGAGACCCTTCCTATAGCATGAGATGTGATATCTCAATGCTTCTACCAAACATGAGACCCTTCCTTTAGCATGAGATGTGATATCCATCTCCTTCCCATTCCAATCCTGAGACCCTTCCTATAACATGAGATGTGATATCTCAATGCTTCTAATACCAAACCTGAGATCCTTCCGATAACATGAGATGTGATATCCAAATCCTTCCCCTTCCAAACCTGAGACCCTCCCTTTAGCATGAGATGTGATATCCAACTCCTTCCCATTCCAATCCTGAGACCCTTCTGATAGCATGAGATGTGATATCTCAATGCTTCTAATACTAAACCTGAGATCCTTCTGATAGCATGAGAAGTGATATCTCAATGCTTCTAATACCAAACCTGGGACCCGTCCTATAACATGAGATATGATATCCAAATCCTTCCCATTCCAATCCTGAAACCCTTCCTTTAGCATGAGATGTGATATCTCAATGTTTCTAATAAAAAACCTGAGACCCTTCCTATAGCAAGAGATGTGATATCCAAATCCTTCCCATTCCAATCCTGAGACCCTTCCTATAACATGAGATGTGATATCCAACTCCTTCCCATTCCAATCCTGAAACCCTTCCTATAGCATGAGATGTGATATCTCAATGTTTCTAATAAAAAACCTGAGACCCTTCCAATAGCAAGAGATGTGATATCCAAATCCTTACCATTCCAATCCTGAGACCCTTCCTATAACATGAGATGTGATATCCAACTCCTTCCCATTCCAACCTGAGACCCTTCCTATAGTATGAGAAGGGATATCCAACTCCTTCCCATTCTAATCCTGAGACCCTTCCTATAGCAAGAGATGTGATATCCAAATCCTTCCCATTCCAATCCTGAGATCCTTCCTATAACATGAGATGTGATACCCAATTATTTCCCATTCCAAACCTGAGACCCTTCCTATTGGATGAGATGTGATATCCAAGACCTTCCCATTCCAATCCTGACACCCTTCCTATACCATGAGATGTGATATCTCAATGCTTCTAATACCAAACCTGGGACACGTCCTATAACATGAGATATGATATCCAAATCCTTCCCCTTCCAAACCTGAGACCCTTCCTTTAGCATGAGATGTGATATCCAAATCCTTCCCATTCCAATCCTGAAACCCCTCCTATAGCATGAGATGTGATATCTCAATGTTTCTAATAAAAAACCTGAGACCCTTCCAATAGCAAGAGATGTGATATCCAAATCCTTCCCATTCCAATCCTGAGACCCTTCCTATAACATGAGATGTGATATCCCACTCCTTCCCATTCCAACCTGAGACCCTTCCTATAACATGAGATGTGATATCTCAATGTTTCTAATAAAAAACCTGAGACCCTTCCAATAGCAAGAGATGTGATATCCAACTCCTTCCAATTCCAATCCTAAAACCCTTCCTATAGCAAGAGATGTGATATCCAAATCCTTCCCATTCCAATCCTGAGATCCTTCCTATAACATGAGATGTGATACCCAATTATTTACCATTCCAAACCTGAGACCCTTCCTATTGGATGAGATGTGATATACAACACCTTCCCATTCCAATCCTGACACCCTTCCTATACCATGAGATGTGATATCTCAATGTTTCTAATACAAAACTGAGACCCTTCCTATAGCAAGAGATGTGATATCCAAATCCTTCCCATTTCAATCCTGAAACCCCTCCTAAAGCATGAGATCTGATATCTCAATGTTTCTAATAAAAAACTGAGACCCTTCCTATAGCAAGAGATGTGATATCCAAATCCTTCCCATTTCAATCCTGAGACCCTACCTATAACATGAGATGTGATATCCAACTCCTTCCCATTCCAACCTGAGACCCTCCCTTTAGCATGAGATGTGATATCCAACTCCTTCCCATTCCAATCCTGAGACCCTTCTGATAGCATGAGATGTGATATCTCAATGCTTCTAATACTAAACCTGAGATCCTTCCGATAGCATGAGAAGTGATATCTCAATGCTTCTAATACCAAACCTGGGACCCGTCCTATAACATGAGATATGATATCCAAATCCTTCCCATTCCAATCCTGAAACCCTTCCTTTAGCATGAGATGTGATATCTCAATGTTTCTAATAAAAAAACCTGAGACCCTTCCTATAGCAAGAGATGTGATATCCAAATCCTTCCCATTCCCATCCTGAGACCCTTCCTATAACATGAGATGTGATATCCAACTCCTTCCCATTCCAATCCTGAAACCCTTCCTATAGCATGAGATGTGATATCTCAATGTTTCTAATAAAAAACCTGAGACCCTTCCAATAGCAAGAGATGTGATATCCAAATCCTTCCCATTCCAATCCTGAGACCCTTTCTATAACATGAGATGTGATATCCAACTCCTTCCCATTCCAACCTGAGACCCTTCCTATAGCATGAGAAGGGATATCCAACTCCTTCCCATTCCAATCCTGAGACCCTTCCTATAGCAAGAGATGTGATATCCAAATCCTTCCCATTCCAATCCTGAGATCCTTCCTATAACATGAGATGTGATACCCAATTATTTCGCATTCCAAACCTGAGACCCTTTCTATTGGATGAGATGTGATATCCAACACCTTCCCATTCCAATCCTGACACCCTTCCTATACCATGAGATGTGATATCTCAATGCTTCTAATACCAAACCTGGGACCCTTCCTATAACATGAGATGTGATATCCAAATCCTTCCCATTCCAATCCTGAAACCCCTCCTATAGCATGAGATGTGATATCTCAATGTTTCTAATAAAAAACCTGAGACCCTTCCAATATCAAGAGATGTGATATCCAAATCCTTCCCATTCCAATCCTGAGACCCTTCCTATAACATGAAATGTGATATCCAACTCCTTCCCATTCCAACCTGAGACCCTTCCTATAGCATGAGAAGGGATATCCAACTCCTTCCCATTCCAATCCTGAGACCCTTCCTATCGCAAGAGATGTGATATCCAAATCCTTCCCATTCCAATCCTGAGATCCTTCCTATAACATGAGATGTGATACCCAATTATTTCCCATTCCAAACCTGAGACCCTTCCTATTGGATGAGATGTGATATTCAACACCTTCCCATTCCAATCCTGACACCCTTCCTATACCATGAGATGTGATATCTCAATGTTTCTAATACAAAACTGAGACCCTTCCTATAGCAAGAGATGTGATATCCAAATCCTTCCCATTTCAATCCTGAGACCCTACCTATAACATGATATGTGATATCCAACTCCTTCCCATTCCAACCTGTGACCCTTCCTATAGCATGAGAAGGGATATCCAACTCCTTCCCAATCCAATCCTGAGACCCTTCCGATAGCAGAGATGTGATATCTCAATGCTTATAGCAATCCTGAGACCCTTCCTATTGCATGAGATGTGATATCTCAATGCTTCTGCCAAACCTGAGACCCTTCCTTTAGCATGAGATGTGATATCCAAATCCTTCACATTCCAATCCTGAGACCCTTCCTATAGCATGAGATATGATATCTCAATGCTTCTAATACCAAACCTGAGATCCTTCCTATAACATGAGACGGGATATCCAACTCCTTCCCATTCCAATCCTGAGACTCTTCCTATAGCATGAGATGTGATATCTCAATGCTTCTACCAAACCTGAGACCCTTCCTATAACATGAGATAATATCCAAATCCTTCCCATTCCAATTCTGAGACCCGTCCTATAACATGAGTAATATCCAACTCCTTCCCATTCCAATTCTGAGACCCGTCCTATACCATGAGACTTGATATCTCAATGCTTCTAATACCAAACCTGAGACCGGTCCTATAACATGAGATGTGATACCCAAATCCTTCCCCTTCCAAACCATAGACCCTTCCTATAGCATGAGATGTGATATCTCAATGCTTCTAATACCAAACCTGAGACCCTTCCTATAACGAGATGGGATATCCAACTCCTTCCCATTCCAATCCTGAGACCCTTCCGATAGCAGAGATGTGATATCTCAATGCTTATACCAAACCTGAGACCCTTCTTATAACGAGATGGGATATCCAACTCCTTCCCATTCCAATCCTGAGACCCTTCCGATAGCAGAGATGTGATATCTCAATGCTTATACCAAACCTGAGACCCTTCCTATAGCATGAGATGTGATATCTCAATGCTTCTAATACCAAACCTGAGATCCTTCCTATAACATGAGATGTGATATCAAACTCCTTCCCATTCCAAACCTGAGACCCTTCCGATAGCATGATATGTGATATCACAATGCTTCTAAAACCAAACATGAGAACCATCCTATAACATGAGATGTGAAATCCAAATCATTCCCTTTCCAAACCTGAGACCCTTCCTATAGCTTGAGATGTGATATCAAACTCCTTCCCATTCAATGTGATATCCAACTCCTTCCCATTCCAATCCTGAGACCCTTCCTATACCATGAGATGTGATATTTCAATGCTTCTAATACCAAACCTGAGACCCGTCCTAAAACATGAGATGTGAGATCCAAATCCTTCCCCTTCCAAACCTGAGACCTTTCCTATAGCATGAGATGTGATATCTCAATGCTTCTTATACCAAACCTGAAATCCTTCCGATAGCATGAGATGTGATATCTCAATGCTTCTAATACCAAACCTGAGATCCTTCCTATAACATGAGATGTGATATCCAAATCCTTCGCCTTCCAAACCTGAGACCCTCCCTTTAGAATGAGATGTGATATCCAACTCCTTCCAATTCCAATCCTGATACCCTTCTGATAGCATGAGATGTGATATCTCAATGCCTCTAATACCAAACCTGAGATCCTACCTCTAACATGAAATGTGATATCCAACTCCTTCCCTTTCCAAACCTGAGAGCCTTCCTACAGCATGAGATGTGATATCCAAGTCCTTCCCATTCCAATCCTGAGACCCTTCCTATAACATGAGATGTGATATCCAACTCCTTCCCATTCCAACCTGAGACCCTTCCTATAGCATGAGATGGGATATCCAACTCCTTCCAAATCCAATCCTGATACCCTACCGATAGCATGAGATGTGATATCCCAATGCTTCTACAAAACCTGAGACCCATACCATGGCATGAGATGTCATATCAAACTCCCCTCCTATACCATGAGATGTGATATCTCAATGCTTCTAATACCAAACCTGGGACCCGTCCTATAACATGAGATATGATATCCAAATCCTTCCCCTTCCAAACCTGAAACCCTTCATATAGCATGAGAAGGGATATCCAACTCCTTCCCATTCCAATCCTGAGACCCTTCCTATACCATGAGATGTGATATCTCAATGCTTCTAATAAAAAACCTGAGACCCTTCATATAGCAAGAGATGTGATATCCAAATCCTTCCCATTCCAATCCTGAGATCCTTCCTATAACATGAGATGTGATATCCAATTCATTCCCATTCCAAACCTGAGACCCTTCCTATTGGATGAGATGTGATATCCAACTCCTTCCCATTCCAATCCTGAGTCCCTTCCTATACCATGAGATGTGATATCTCAATGCTTCTAATACCAAACCTGGGACCCGCCGTATAACATGAGATGTGATATCCAAATCCTTCCCATTCCAATCCTGAAACCCTTCCAATAGCATGAGAAGGGATATCCAACTCCTTCCCATTCCAATCCTGAGACCCTTCCTATACCATGAGATGTGATATCTCAATGCTTCTAATAAAAAACCTGAGACCCTTCCTATAGCAAGAGATGTGATATCCGAATCCTTCCCATTCCAATCCTGAGATCCTTCCTATAACATGAGATGTGATATCCAAATCCTTCCCATTCCAATCCTGAAACCCTTCCTATAGCATGAGATGTGATATCTCAATGTTTCTAATAAAAAACCTGAGACCCTTCCTCTAGCAAGAGATGTGATATCCAAATCCTTCCCATTTCAATCTTGAGACCCTTCCTATAGCATGAGATGTGATATCCAACTCCTTCCCATTCCAACCTGAGACCCTTCCTATAGCATGAGAAGGGATATCCAACTCCTTCCCAATCCAATCCTGAGACCCTTCCGATAGCAGAGATGTGATATCTCAATGCTTATACCAAACCTGAGACCCTACCTTTAGCATGATGTAATATCCAAATCCTTCACATTCCAATCCTGAGACCCTTCCTATAACATGAGATGTGATATCTCAATGCTTCTAATAACAAACCTGAGATCCTTCCTATAACATGAGATGTGATATCCAACTCCTTCCCATTCCAAACCTGAGACCCTTCCGATAGCATGAGATGTGATATCTCAATGCTTCTAATAACAAACCTGAGATCCTTCCTATAACATGAGATGTGATATCCAACTCCTTCCCATTCCAAACCTGAGATCCTTCCTATAACATGAGATGTGATATCCAACTCCTTCCCATTCCAACCTGAGACCTTTCCTATAGCATGAGATGGGATATCCAACAACTCCTTCCAAATCCAATCCTGATACCCTTCCGATAGCATGAGATGTGATATCCCAATGCTTCTACAAAACCTGAGACCCATACCATGGCATGATGTGATATCAAACTCCCGTCCTATACCATGAGACTTGATATCTCAATGCTTCTAATACCAAACCTGAGACCGGTCAAATAACATGAGATGTGATATCCAAATCCTTCCCCTTCCAAACCTGAGACCCTTCCTTTAGCATGAGATGTGATATCCAAATCCTTCCCATTCCAATCCTTAAACCCTTCCTATAGCATGAGATGTGATATCTCAATGTTTCTAATAAAAAACCTGAGACCCTTCCTATAGCAAGAGATGTGATATCCAAATCCTTCCCATTCCAACCTGAGACCCTTCCTATAGCATGAGAAGGGATATCCAACTCCTTCCCATTCCAATCCTTAAACCCTTCCTATAGCATGAGATGTGATATCTCAATGCTTCTAATACCAAACCTGAGACCGGTCAAATAACATGAGATGTGATATCCAAATCCCTCCCCTTCCAAACCTGAGACCCTTCCTTTAGCATGAGATGTGATATCCAAATCCTTCCCATTCCAATCCTTAAACCCTTACTATAGCATGAGATGTGATATCTCAATGTTTCTAATAAAAAACCTGAGACCCTTCCTATAGCAAGAGATGTGATATCCAAATCCTTCCCATTCCAACCTGAGACCCTTCCTATAGCATGAGAAGGGATATCCAACTCCTTCCCATTCCAATCCTTAAACCCTTCCTATAGCATGAGATGTGATATCTCAATGTTTCTAATAAAAAACCTGAGACCCTTCCTATAGCAAGAGATGTGATATCCAAATCCTTCCCATTCCAACCTGAGACCCTTCCTATAGCATGAGAAGGGATATCCAACTCCTTCCCATTCCAATCCTGAGATCCTTCCTATAACATGAGATGTGATATCCAATTCCTTCTCATTCCAAACCTGAGACCCTTCCTATTGGATGAGATGTGATATCCAACTCCTTCCCATTCCAAACCTGAGACCCTTCCTATACCATAAGATGTGATATCTCAATGCTTCTAATACCAAACCTGGGACCCGTCCTATAACATGAGATATGATATCCAAATCCTTCCCATTCCAATCCTGAAACCCTTCCGATAGCATGAGATGTGATATCTCAATGTTTCTAATAAAAAACCTGAGACCCTTCATATAGCAAGAGATGTGATATCCAAATACTTCCCATTTCAATCTTGAGACCCTTCCTATAACATGAGATATGATATCCAACTCCTTCCCATTCCAACATGAGACCCTTCCTATAGCATGAGAAGGGATGTCCAACTCCTTCCCAATCCAATCCTGAGACCCTTCCGATAGCAGAGATGTGATATCTCAATGCTTATACCAAACCTGAGACCCTTCCTTTAGCATGAGATTTGATATCCAAATCCTTCACATTCCAATCCTGAGACCCTTCCTATAGCATGAGATGTGATATCTCAATGCTTCTAATACCAAACCTGAGATGCTTCCTATAACATGAGATGTGATATCCAACTCCTTCCCATTCCAAACCTGAGACCCTTCCGATAGCATGAGATGTGATATCTCAATGCTTCTAAAACCAAACATGAGAACCATCCTATAACATGAGATGTGAAATCCCAATCCTTCCCTTCCCAAACCTGAGACCCTTCCTATAGCTTGAGATGTGATATCAAACTCCTTCCCATTCCAATCCTGAAATAGCTTGAGATGTGATATCCAACTCCTTCCCATTCCAATCCTGAGACCCTTATTATACCATGAGATGTGATATCTCAAGGCTTCTAATACCAAACCTGAGACCCGTCCTAAAACATGAGATGTGAGATCCAAATCCTTCCCCTTCCAAACCTGAGACCTTTCCTTTAGCATATGTGATATCCAACTACTTCCCATTCCAATCCTGAGACACTTCCGATAGCATGAGATGTGATATCTCAATGCTTCTAATATCAAAACTGAAACGCTCCCTATAGCATGAGATGTGATATCCAACTCCTTCCCATTCCAACCTGAGACCCTTCCTATAGCATGAGAAGGGATATCCAACTCCTTCCCAATCCAATCCTGAGACCCTTCCGATAGCAGAGATGTGATATCTCAATGCTTATACCAAACCTGAGACCCTTCCTATGGCATGAGATGTGATATCCAACACCTTGCCATTCAAATCCTGAGACCCTCCCTATAACAAGAGATGTCATATCCAACTCCTTCCCATTCCAAACCTGAGACCCTTCCTTTAGCATGAGATGTGATATCCAAATCCTTCACATTCCAATCCGGAGACCCTTCCTATAACATGAGATGTGATATCCAACTCCTTCCCAATCCAATCCTGAGACCCTTCCGATAGCAGAGATGTGATATCTCAATGCTTATACCAAACCTGAGACCCTTCCTATAGCATGAGATGTGATATCCAACTCCTTCCGATTCCAATCCTGAGACCCTTCCTATAGCATGAGATGTGATATCGCAATGCTTCTACCAAAACTGAGACCCTTCCTTTAGCATGAGATGTGATATCCAAGTCCTTCCCATTCCAATCCTGAAACCCATCCGATAGCATGAGATGTGATATCTCAATGTTTCTAATAAAAAACCTGAGACCCTTCATATAGCAAGAGATGTGATATCCAAATACTTCCCATTTCAATCTTGAGACCCTTCCTATAACATGAGATATGATATCCAACTCCTTCCCATTCCAACATGAGACCCTTCCTATAGCATGAGAAGGGATGTCCAACTCCTTCCCAATCCAATCCTGAGACCCTTCCGATAGCAGAGATGTGATATCTCAATGCTTATACCAAACCTGAGACCCTTCCTTTAGCATGAGATTTGATATCCAAATCCTTCACATTCCAATCCTGAGACCCTTCCTATAGCATGAGATGTGATATCTCAATGCTTCTAATACCAAACCTGAGATGCTTCCTATAACATGAGATGTGATTTCCAACTCCTTCCCATTCCAAACCTGAGACCCTTCCGATAGCATGAGATGTGATATCTCAATGGTTCTAAAACCAAACATGAGAACCATCCTATAACATGAGATGTGAAATCCCAATCCTTCCCTTCCCAAACCTGAGAGCCTTCCTATAGCTTGAGATGTGATATCAAACTCCTTCCCATTCCAATCCTGAAATAGCTTGAGATGTGATATCCAACTCCTTCCCATTCCAATCCTGAGACCCTTATTATACCATGAGATGTGATATCTCAAGGCTTCTAATACCAAACTTGAGACCCGTCCTAAAACATGAGATGTGAGATCCAAATCCTTCCCCTTCCAAACCTGAGACCTTTCCTTTAGCATATGTGATATCCAACTACTTCCCATTCCAATCCTGAGACACTTCCGATAGCATGAGATGTGATATCTCAATGCTTCTAATATCAAAACTGAAACCCTCCCTATAGCATGAGATGTGATATCCAACTCCTTCCCATTCCAACCTGAGACCCTTCCTATAGCATGAGAAGGGATATCCAACTCCTTCCCAATCCAATTCTGAGACCCTTCCGATAGCAGAGATGTGATATCTCAATGCTTATACCAAACCTGAGACCCTTCCTATGGCATGAGATGTGATATCCAACACCTTGCCATTCAAATCCTGAGACCCTCCCTATAACAAGAGATGTCATATCCAACTCCTTCCCATTCCAAACCTGAGACCCTTCCTTTAGCATGAGATGTGATATCCAAATCCTTCACATTCCAATCCGGAGACCCTTCCTATAACATGAGATGTGATATCCAACTCCTTCCCAATCCAATCCTGAGACCCTTCCGATAGCAGAGATGTGATATCTCAATGCTTATACCAAACCTGAGACCCTTCCTTTAGCATGAGATGTGATATCCAAGTCCTTCCCATTCCAATCCTGAGACCCTTCCTATAGCATGAGATGTGATATCTCAATGCTTCTAATACCAAACCTGAGATCCTTCCGATAGCATGAGATGTGATATCTCAATGCTTCTAATACCAAACCTGAGATCCTTCCTATAACATGAGATGTGATATCCAAATCCTTCCCCATCCAAACCTGAGACCCTCCCTTTAGCATGAGATGTGATATCCAACTCCTTCCCATTCCAATCCTGATACCCTTCTGATAGCATGAGATGTGATATCTCAATGCCTCTAATACCAAACCTGAGATCCTACCTCTAACATGAAATGTGATATCCAACTCCTTCCCTTTCCAAACCTGAAAGCCTTCCTACAGCATGAGATGTGATATCCAAGTCCTTCCCATTCCAATCTTGAGACCCTTCCTATAACATGAGATGTGATATCCAACTCTTTCCCATTCCAACCTGAGACCTTTCCTATAGCATGAGATGGGATATCCAACAACTCCTTCCAAATCCAATCCTGATACCCTTCCGATAGCATGAGATGTGATATCCCAATGCTTCTACAAAACCTGAGACCCATACCATGGCATGATGTGATATCAAACTCCCTTCCTATACCATGAGACTTGATATCTCAAACCTGAGACCGGTCAAATAACATGAGATGTGATATCCAAATCCTTCCCCTTCCAAACCTGAGACCCTTCCTTTAGCATGAGATGTGATATCCAAATCCTTCCCATTCCAATCCTTAAACCCTTCCTATAGCATGAGATGTGATATCTCAATGTTTCTAATAAAAAACCTGAGACCCTTCCTATAGCAAGAGATGTGATATCCAAATCCTTCCCATTCCAACCTGAGACCCTTCCTATAGCATGAGACGGGATATCCAACTCCTTCCCATTCCAATCCTTAAACCCTTCCTATAGCATGAGATGTGATATCTCAATGTTTCTAATAAAAAACCTGAGACCCTTCCTATAGCAAGTGATGTGATATCCAAATCCTTCCCATTCCAACCTGAGACCCTTCCTATAGCATGAGAAGGGATATCCAACTCCTTCCCATTCCAATCCTGAGATCCTTCCTATAACATGAGATGTGATATCCAATTCCTTCCCATTCCAAACCTGAGACCCTTCCTTTAGCATGAGATGTGATATCCAAATCCTTCACATTCCAATCCGGAGACCCTTCCTATAACATGAGATGTGATATCCAACTCCTTCCCAATCCAATCCTGAGACCCTTCCGATAGCAGAGATGTGATATCTCAATGCTTATACCAAACCTGAGACCCTTCCTATAGCATGAGATGTGATATCCAACTCCTTCCGATTCCAATCCTGAGACCCTTCCTATAGCATGAGATGTGATATCGCAATGCTTCTACCAAAACTGAGACCCTTCCTTTAGCATGAGATGTGATATCCAAGTCCTTCCCATTCCAATCCTGAAACCCATCCGATAGCATGAGATGTGATATCTCAATGTTTCTAATAAAAAACCTGAGACCCTTCATATAGCAAGAGATGTGATATCCAAATACTTCCCATTTCAATCTTGAGACCCTTCCTATAACATGAGATATGATATCCAACTCCTTCCCATTCCAACATGAGACCCTTCCTATAGCATGAGAAGGGATGTCCAACTCCTTCCCAATCCAATCCTGAGACCCTTCCGATAGCAGAGATGTGATATCTCAATGCTTATACCAAACCTGAGACCCTTCCTTTAGCATGAGATTTGATATCCAAATCCTTCACATTCCAATCCTGAGACCCTTCCTATAGCATGAGATGTGATATCTCAATGCTTCTAATACCAAACCTGAGATGCTTCCTATAACATGAGATGTGATTTCCAACTCCTTCCCATTCCAAACCTGAGACCCTTCCGATAGCATGAGATGTGATATCTCAATGGTTCTAAAACCAAACATGAGAACCATCCTATAACATGAGATGTGAAATCCCAATCCTTCCCTTCCCAAACCTGAGAGCCTTCCTATAGCTTGAGATGTGATATCAAACTCCTTCCCATTCCAATCCTGAAATAGCTTGAGATGTGATATCCAACTCCTTCCCATTCCAATCCTGAGACCCTTATTATACCATGAGATGTGATATCTCAAGGCTTCTAATACCAAACTTGAGACCCGTCCTAAAACATGAGATGTGAGATCCAAATCCTTCCCCTTCCAAACCTGAGACCTTTCCTTTAGCATATGTGATATCCAACTACTTCCCATTCCAATCCTGAGACACTTCCGATAGCATGAGATGTGATATCTCAATGCTTCTAATATCAAAACTGAAACCCTCCCTATAGCATGAGATGTGATATCCAACTCCTTCCCATTCCAACCTGAGACCCTTCCTATAGCATGAGAAGGGATATCCAACTCCTTCCCAATCCAATTCTGAGACCCTTCCGATAGCAGAGATGTGATATCTCAATGCTTATACCAAACCTGAGACCCTTCCTATGGCATGAGATGTGATATCCAACACCTTGCCATTCAAATCCTGAGACCCTCCCTATAACAAGAGATGTCATATCCAACTCCTTCCCATTCCAAACCTGAGACCCTTCCTTTAGCATGAGATGTGATATCCAAATCCTTCACATTCCAATCCGGAGACCCTTCCTATAACATGAGATGTGATATCCAACTCCTTCCCAATCCAATCCTGAGACCCTTCCGATAGCAGAGATGTGATATCTCAATGCTTATACCAAACCTGAGACCCTTCCTTTAGCATGAGATGTGATATCCAAGTCCTTCCCATTCCAATCCTGAGACCCTTCCTATAGCATGAGATGTGATATCTCAATGCTTCTAATACCAAACCTGAGATCCTTCCGATAGCATGAGATGTGATATCTCAATGCTTCTAATACCAAACCTGAGATCCTTCCTATAACATGAGATGTGATATCCAAATCCTTCCCCATCCAAACCTGAGACCCTCCCTTTAGCATGAGATGTGATATCCAACTCCTTCCCATTCCAATCCTGATACCCTTCTGATAGCATGAGATGTGATATCTCAATGCCTCTAATACCAAACCTGAGATCCTACCTCTAACATGAAATGTGATATCCAACTCCTTCCCTTTCCAAACCTGAAAGCCTTCCTACAGCATGAGATGTGATATCCAAGTCCTTCCCATTCCAATCTTGAGACCCTTCCTATAACATGAGATGTGATATCCAACTCTTTCCCATTCCAACCTGAGACCTTTCCTATAGCATGAGATGGGATATCCAACAACTCCTTCCAAATCCAATCCTGATACCCTTCCGATAGCATGAGATGTGATATCCCAATGCTTCTACAAAACCTGAGACCCATACCATGGCATGATGTGATATCAAACTCCCTTCCTATACCATGAGACTTGATATCTCAAACCTGAGACCGGTCAAATAACATGAGATGTGATATCCAAATCCTTCCCCTTCCAAACCTGAGACCCTTCCTTTAGCATGAGATGTGATATCCAAATCCTTCCCATTCCAATCCTTAAACCCTTCCTATAGCATGAGATGTGATATCTCAATGTTTCTAATAAAAAACCTGAGACCCTTCCTATAGCAAGAGATGTGATATCCAAATCCTTCCCATTCCAACCTGAGACCCTTCCTATAGCATGAGACGGGATATCCAACTCCTTCCCATTCCAATCCTTAAACCCTTCCTATAGCATGAGATGTGATATCTCAATGTTTCTAATAAAAAACCTGAGACCCTTCCTATAGCAAGTGATGTGATATCCAAATCCTTCCCATTCCAACCTGAGACCCTTCCTATAGCATGAGAAGGGATATCCAACTCCTTCCCATTCCAATCCTGAGATCCTTCCTATAACATGAGATGTGATATCCAATTCCTTCCCATTCCAAACCTGAGACCCTTCCTTTAGCATGAGATGTGATATCCAAATCCTTCACATTCCAATCCGGAGACCCTTCCTATAACATGAGATGTGATATCCAACTCCTTCCCAATCCAATCCTGAGACCCTTCCGATAGCAGAGATGTGATATCTCAATGCTTATACCAAACCTGAGACCCTTCCTATAGCATGAGATGTGATATCCAACTCCTTCCGATTCCAATCCTGAGACCCTTCCTATAGCATGAGATGTGATATCGCAATGCTTCTACCAAAACTGAGACCCTTCCTTTAGCATGAGATGTGATATCCAAGTCCTTCCCATTCCAATCCTGAAACCCATCCGATAGCATGAGATGTGATATCTCAATGTTTCTAATAAAAAACCTGAGACCCTTCATATAGCAAGAGATGTGATATCCAAATACTTCCCATTTCAATCTTGAGACCCTTCCTATAACATGAGATATGATATCCAACTCCTTCCCATTCCAACATGAGACCCTTCCTATAGCATGAGAAGGGATGTCCAACTCCTTCCCAATCCAATCCTGAGACCCTTCCGATAGCAGAGATGTGATATCTCAATGCTTATACCAAACCTGAGACCCTTCCTTTAGCATGAGATTTGATATCCAAATCCTTCACATTCCAATCCTGAGACCCTTCCTATAGCATGAGATGTGATATCTCAATGCTTCTAATACCAAACCTGAGATGCTTCCTATAACATGAGATGTGATTTCCAACTCCTTCCCATTCCAAACCTGAGACCCTTCCGATAGCATGAGATGTGATATCTCAATGCTTCTAAAACCAAACATGAGAACCATCCTATAACATGAGATGTGAAATCCCAATCCTTCCCTTCCCAAACCTGAGAGCCTTCCTATAGCTTGAGATGTGATATCAAACTCCTTCCCATTCCAATCCTGAAATAGCTTGAGATGTGATATCCAACTCCTTCCCATTCCAATCCTGAGACCCTTATTATACCATGAGATGTGATATCTCAAGGCTTCTAATACCAAACTTGAGACCCGTCCTAAAACATGAGATGTGAGATCCAAATCCTTCCCCTTCCAAACCTGAGACCTTTCCTTTAGCATATGTGATATCCAACTACTTCCCATTCCAATCCTGAGACACTTCCGATAGCATGAGATGTGATATCTCAATGCTTCTAATATCAAAACTGAAACCCTCCCTATAGCATGAGATGTGATATCCAACTCCTTCCCATTCCAACCTGAGACCCTTCCTATAGCATGAGAAGGGATATCCAACTCCTTCCCAATCCAATTCTGAGACCCTTCCGATAGCAGAGATGTGATATCTCAATGCTTATACCAAACCTGAGACCCTTCCTATGGCATGAGATGTGATATCCAACACCTTGCCATTCAAATCCTGAGACCCTCCCTATAACAAGAGATGTCATATCCAACTCCTTCCCATTCCAAACCTGAGACCCTTCCTTTAGCATGAGATGTGATATCCAAATCCTTCACATTCCAATCCGGAGACCCTTCCTATAACATGAGATGTGATATCCAACTCCTTCCCAATCCAATCCTGAGACCCTTCCGATAGCAGAGATGTGATATCTCAATGCTTATACCAAACCTGAGACCCTTCCTTTAGCATGAGATGTGATATCCAAGTCCTTCCCATTCCAATCCTGAGACCCTTCCTATAGCATGAGATGTGATATCTCAATGCTTCTAATACCAAACCTGAGATCCTTCCGATAGCATGAGATGTGATATCTCAATGCTTCTAATACCAAACCTGAGATCCTTCCTATAACATGAGATGTGATATCCAAATCCTTCCCCATCCAAACCTGAGACCCTCCCTTTAGCATGAGATGTGATATCCAACTCCTTCCCATTCCAATCCTGATACCCTTCTGATAGCATGAGATGTGATATCTCAATGCCTCTAATACCAAACCTGAGATCCTACCTCTAACATGAAATGTGATATCCAACTCCTTCCCTTTCCAAACCTGAAAGCCTTCCTACAGCATGAGATGTGATATCCAAGTCCTTCCCATTCCAATCTTGAGACCCTTCCTATAACATGAGATGTGATATCCAACTCTTTCCCATTCCAACCTGAGACCTTTCCTATAGCATGAGATGGGATATCCAACAACTCCTTCCAAATCCAATCCTGATACCCTTCCGATAGCATGAGATGTGATATCCCAATGCTTCTACAAAACCTGAGACCCATACCATGGCATGATGTGATATCAAACTCCCTTCCTATACCATGAGACTTGATATCTCAAACCTGAGACCGGTCAAATAACATGAGATGTGATATCCAAATCCTTCCCCTTCCAAACCTGAGACCCTTCCTTTAGCATGAGATGTGATATCCAAATCCTTCCCATTCCAATCCTTAAACCCTTCCTATAGCATGAGATGTGATATCTCAATGTTTCTAATAAAAAACCTGAGACCCTTCCTATAGCAAGAGATGTGATATCCAAATCCTTCCCATTCCAACCTGAGACCCTTCCTATAGCATGAGACGGGATATCCAACTCCTTCCCATTCCAATCCTTAAACCCTTCCTATAGCATGAGATGTGATATCTCAATGTTTCTAATAAAAAACCTGAGACCCTTCCTATAGCAAGTGATGTGATATCCAAATCCTTCCCATTCCAACCTGAGACCCTTCCTATAGCATGAGAAGGGATATCCAACTCCTTCCCATTCCAATCCTGAGATCCTTCCTATAACATGAGATGTAATATCCAATTCCTTCCCATTCCAAACCTGAGACCCTTCCTATTGGATGAGATGTGATATCCAACTCCTTCCCATTCCAAACCTGAGACCCTTCCTATACCATAAAATGTGATATCTCAATGCTTCTAATACCAAACCTGGGACCCGTCCTATAACATGAGATATGATATCCAAATCCTTCCCATTCCAATCCTGAAACCCTTCCGATAGCATGAGATGTGATAACTCAATGTTTCTAATAAAAAACCTGAGACCCTTCATATAGCAAGAGATGTGATATCCAAATCCTTCCCATTTCAATCTTGAGACCCTTCCTATAACATGAGATATGATATCCAACTCCTTCCCATTCCAACATGAGACCCTTCCTAAAGCATGAGAAGGGATGTCCAACTCCTTCCCAATCCAATCCTGAGACCCTTCCGATAGCAGAGATGTGATATCTCAATGCTTATACCAAACCTGAGACCCTTCCTTTAGCATGAGATTTGATATCCAAATCCTTCACATTCCAATCCTGAGACCCTTCCTATAGCATGAGATGTGATATCTCAATGCTTCTAATACCAAACCTGATATGCTTCCTATAACATGAGATGTGATATCCAACTCCTTCCCATTCCAAACCTGAGATCCTTCCGATAGCATGAGATGTGATATCTCAATGCTTCTAAAACCAAACATGAGAACCATCCTATAACATGAGATGTGAAATCCCAATCCTTCCCTTCACAAACCTGAGACCCTTCCTATAGCTTGAGATGTGATATCAAACTCCTTCCCATTCCAATCCTGAAATAGCTTGAGATGTGATATCCAACTCCTTCCCATTCCAATCCTGAGACCCTTATTATACCATGAGATGTGATATCTCAAGGCTTCTAATACCAAACCTGAGACCCTTCCTATGGCATGAGATGTGATATCCAACTCCTTGCCATTCAAATCCTGAGACCCTCCCTATAACAAGAGATGTCATATCCAACTCCTTCCTATACCATGAGACTTGATATCTCAATGCTTCCAATACCAAACCTGAGACCCATCCTATAACATGAGATGTGATATCCAAATCCTTCCCCTTCCAAACCTTAGACCCTTCCTTTATCATGAGATGTGATATCCAACTCCTTCCCATTCCAATCCTGAGACCCTTCCGATATCATGAGATGTGATAGCTCAATGCTTCTAATATCAAACTTGAGACCCTCCCTATAGCATGAGATGTGATATCCAAGTCCTTCCCATTCCAATCCTGAGACCCTTCCTATAGCATGAGATGTGATATCTCAATGCTTCTAATACCAAACCTGAGACCCTTCCTATAACATGAGATGGGAATATCCAACTCCTTACCATTCCAATCCTGAGACCCTTCCGATAGCAGAGATGTGATATCTCAATGCTTATACCAAACCTGAGATCCTTCCTATAACATGAGATGTGATATCCAACTCCTTCCCATTCCAATACTGAGACACTTCCTATAGCATGAGATGTGATATCTCACTCATTATACCAAACCTGAGACCCTTCCTATAGCATGAGATGTGATATCCAACTCCTTCCCATTCCAATCCTGAGACCCTTCCTATAGCATGAGATGTGATATCTCAATGCTTCTAATATCAAACTTGAGACCCTCCCTATAGCATGAGATGTGATATCCAAGTCCTTCCCATTCCAATCCTGAGACACTTCCTATAGCATGAGATGTGATATCTCAATGCTTCTAATACCAAACCTGAGACTCTTCCTATAACATGAGATGGGATATCCAACTCCTTCCCATTCCAATCCTGAGACCCTTCCGATAGCAGAGATGTGATATCTCAATGCTTATACCAAACCTGAGACCCTTCCTACGGCATGAGATGTCATATACAACTCCTTCCCATTCCAATCCTGAGACCCTTCCTATAGCATGAGATGTGATATCTCAATGCTTATACCAAACCTGAGACCCTTCCTATAGCATGAGATGTGATATCCAACTCCTTCCCATTCCAATCCTGAGACCCTTCCTATAGCATGAGATGTGATATCTCAATGCTCCTAATATCAAACTTGAGACCCTCCCTATAGCATGAGATGTGATATCCAAGTCCTTCCCATTCCAATCCTGAGACACTTCCTATAGCATGAGATGTGATGTCTCAATGCTTCTAATACCAAACCTGAGATCCTTCCTATAACATGAGATGTGATATCCAACTCCTTCCATTCCAATCCTGAGGCCCTTCCTATAGCATGAGATTTGATATCTCAATGCTTATACCAAACCTGAGAACCTTCCTATAGCATGAGATGTGATACCCAAGTCCTTCCCATTCCAATCCTTAGACCCTTCCTACAGCATGCAATATGATATCTCAATGATTCTAATAACAATCCTGAGACCCGTCCTATAACATGAGATGGGATATCCAATTCCTTCCCATTCCAATCCTGAGACACTTCCGATAGCAGAGATGTGATATCTCAATGCTTATACCAAACCTGAGACCCTTCCTATAACATGAGATCGGATATCCAACTCCTTCCCGTTCCAAACCTGAGACCCTTCCTTTAGCATGAGATGTGATATCCAGCTCCTTCCCATTCCAATCCTGAGACACTTCCGATAGCATGAGATGGGATATCTCAATGCTTCTAATATCAAAACTGAAACCCTCCCTATAGCATGATATGTGATATCTAAGTCCTTCCCATTCCAATCCTAAAACCCTTCCTATAGCATGAGATGTGATATCTCAATGCTTCTACCAAACCGGAGACCCTTCCTTTAGCATGAGATGTGATATCCAACTCCTTCCCATTCCAATCCTGAGACCCTTCCTATAGCATGAGATGTGATATCTCAATACTTCTAATACCAAACCTGAGATCCTTCCGATAACATGAGATGTGATATCTAAATCCTTCCCCTTCCAAACCTGAGACCCTCCCTTTAGCATGAGATGTGATATCCAACTCCTTCCCATTCCAATCCTGAGACCCTTCTGATAGCATGAGATGTGATATCTCAATGCTTCTAATACCAAACCTGAGATCCTTCCGATAGCATGAGATGTGATATCTCAATGCTTCTAATACCTGTTAGGAAAGATTTCGTAATTGTAGGGAATTTTCCTTCCATGTGGCAACCCCTAAACTTTTTGCTATTGTTTTTAACCTTGTTCTTGACTCCGCCAGAGAAGTACAGCCTTCTGCCGCACTTCTCTGGTCTCTCACCGTGGCTATTTGCCTACCCCCTTCCTCTCTCAGTGGATGGACTTCTCCATCCTAGCCTCCTACCACTCAACTCCGCCTACTTGGAGAATTCCACATGAACCTGTATGCTTCCTGACCTGGACTTTTACGAGATCTGCAACTCTTCATGTATCTGGCCCTACACACTGCAGGGAATACTCAGGATTTTCAGATCTCAGACCTCCCCCTCTGTAACCCTCTCAACAATCCTCTCCCGTGGTGATCAAGTTCTCATCTCCAAAGAAGGCTAACTGCCAGCTGTTCCTCCTCAGTGGAGTTCTCCCTTTCTGTCCCTGCTCCCTGCACCGTTTCGCGTTGCAAGTACTCGCTTCCCAGCTCTCTGGTTTCGACGCGTGTTCCCTGCCTTCTCTCCTCTTCCCGCTGCCTTCAAATCAACAAATGAGCTTCAAAAGATACACGGTGTATGTACTGTGTCCGTGCGTTTGTTGTCGAATCCTGAAGTTTTTAACCACTGTTCTCCCATACAAGGGGGGGTCAACATCTACTGCTGTTCACAGGCTGATTGTATACGGCTGAAATCTTCAAGGCATTATCAGCTTTCCTGACTGTTTTGCAACGTGTATTTGCCATCTGTTAATGCAGTCGCCGTGTTCATCGTCCCTTCTACTTTACAGGCTGCACTCCCCTGGAGATCACATTCTCCTCTCCAGAGCAGGTTAACTACCAGCTGCTCCTCCTCATAGGCGTTCATCCTTTCTGTCCCTGATCCCTGCTCCGTTTCGCGTTGCAAACACTCGCTTTCCTGCTCTCTGGTTTAGACGCTGTTCCTCCTCAGAGGCGTTCTTCTTTCTGTCCCTGCTCCCTGCACAGTTTCGCGTTGCAGTACTCGCTTCCCAGCTCTCTGGTTTAGAAGCGTGTTCCCTGCCTTCTCTCCTCTTCCCGCTGCCTTCAAATCAACAAATGAGCTTCAAAAGATACACATTGCTCAGAATGCTTTATAACACCCATTATTCATCATATAGCTGTAACCCGCTAGACGTATTGAAATGTGCTGTAAACTAGCAAAACCAGCTAGAAAATGTACTTCCCTCCCGTTTTTGTAAATGCGAATTCTGGTGGGTTCCCATGTTGTATGTACTGTGTCCGTGCGTTTGTTGTCGAATCCTGAAGTTTTTAACCACTGTTCTCCCATACTAAGGGGGGGGGTCAACATCTACTGCTGTTCACAGGCTGAATGTATACGGCTGAAATCTTCAAGGCATTATCAGCTTTCCTGACTGTTTTGGAACGTGTATTTGCCATCTGTTAATGCAGTCGCCTTGTGGTCATCGTCCCTTTTAGTTTACAGGCTGCACTCCCCTGGTGATCACATTCTCCTCTCCAGAGCAGGCTAACTACCAGCTGCTCCTCCTCAGAGGAGTTCCTTCTTTCTGTCCCTGCTCCCTGCACCGTTTCGCGTTGCATGTACTCGCTTCCCACCTCTCTGGTTTAGATGCGTGTTCCCTGCCTTCTCTGCTCTTCCTAAAGCCTTCCAAGGAGCTCCACAAGATAGTGTTCAGAATGCTTTATAACACCCATTATTCAACATATAGCCGTAACCCGCTAGACGTATTGAAACGTCTATGCTTATACCAAACTTGAGACCCTTCCTATGGCATGAGATGTGATATCCAACACCTTGCCATTCAAATCCTGAGACCCTCCCTATAACAAGAGATGTCATATCCAACTCCTTCCCATTCCAAACCTGAGACCCTTCCTTTAGCATGAGATGTGATATCCAAATCCTTCACATTCCAATCCGGAGACCCTTCCTATAACATGAGATGTGATATCCAACTCAGGATTGGATTGGGAAGGAGTTGGATATCCCTTCTCATGCTATAGGAAGGGTCTCAGGTTGGAAAGGGAAGGAGTTGGATATCACATCTCATGCTATAGGGAGGGTTTCAGTTTTGATATTAGAAGCATTGAGATATCACATCTCATGCTATCGGAAGTGTCTCAGGATTGGAATGGGAAGGAGCTGGATATTACATCTCATGCTAAAGGAAGGGTCTCAGGTTTGGAACGGGAAGGAGTTGGATATCCGATCTCATGTTATAGGAAGGGTCTCAGGTTTGGTATAAGCATTGAGATATCACATCTCATGCTATAGGAAGGGTCTCAGGATTGGAATGGAAGGAGTTGGATATCACATCTCATGTTATAGGAAGGATCTCAGGTTTGGTATTAGAAGCATTGAGACATCACATCTCATGCTATAGGAAGGGTCTCAGGATTGGAATGGGAAGGAGTTGGATATCACATCTCATGCTATAGGAATTGTCTCAGGTTTGGTATAAGCATTGAGATATCACATCTCATGCTATAGGAAGGGTCTCAGGATTGGAATGGGAAGGAGTTGTATATGACATCTCATGCCGTAGGAAGGGTCTCAGGTTTGGTATAAGCATTGAGATATCACATCTCTGCTATCAGAAGAGTCTCAGGATTGGAATGGGAAGGAGTTGGATATCCCATCTCATGTTATAGGAAGAGTCTCAGGTTTGGTATTAGAAGCATTGAGATATCACATCTCATGCTATAGGAAGTGTCTCAGGATTGGAATGGGAAGGACTTGGATATCACATCTCATGCTATAGGGAGGGTCTCAAGTTTGATATTAGAAGCATTGAGATATCACATCTCATGCTATAGGAAGAGTCTCAGGTTTGGGAAGGGAAGGATTTGGATTTCACATCTCATGTTATAGGATGGTTCTCATGTTTGGTTTTTGAAGCATTGAGATATCACATCTCATGCTATCGGAAGGGTCTCAGGTTTGGTATTAGAAGCATTGAGATATCACATCTCATACTATAGGATTGGTCTCTGGATTGGAATGTGAAGGATTTGGATATCACATCTCATGCTAAAGGAAGGGTCTCAGGTTTGGAATGGGAAGGAGTTGGATATGACATCTCTTGTTATAGGGAGGGTCTCAGGATTTGAATGGCAAGGAGTTGGATATCACATCTCATGCCATAGGAAGGGTCTCAGGTTTGGTATAAGCATTGAGATATCACATCTCTGCTATCGGAAGGGTCTCAGGATTGGATTGGGAAGGAGTTGGATATCACATCTCATGTTATAGGAAGGGTCTCCGGATTGGAATGTGAAGGATTTGGATATCACATCTCATGCTAAAGGAAGGGTCTCAGGTTTGGAATGGGAAGGAGTTGGATATGACATCTCTTGTTATAGGGAGGGTCTCAGGATTTGAATGGCAAGGAGTTGGATATCACATCTCATGCCCTAGGAAGGGTCTCAGGTTTGGTATAAGCATTGAGATATCACATCTCTGCTATCGGAAGGGTCTCAGGATTGGATTGGGAAGGAGTTGGATATCCCTTCTCATGCTATAGGAAGGGTCTCAGGTTGGAATGGGAAGGAGTTGGATATCACATCTCATGCTAAAGGAAGGGTCTCAGGTTTGGTAGAAGCATTGAGATATCACATCTCATGCTATCGGAAGTGTCTCAGGATTGGAATGGGAAGGAACTGGATATTACATCTCATGCTAAAGGAAGGGTCTCAGGTTTGGAACGGGAAGGAGTTGGATATCCGATCTCATGTTATAGGAAGGGTCTCAGGTTTGGTATAAGCATTGAGATATCACATCTCTGCTATCGGAAGTGTCTCAGGATTGGAATGGGAAGGAATTGGATATCCCATCTCATGTTATAGGACGGGTCTCAGGATTGTTATTAGAATCATTGAGATATCATATTGCATGCTGTATGAAGGGTCTAAGGATTGGAATGGGAAAGACTTGGATATCACATCTCATGCTATAGGAAGGGTCTCAGGTTTGGTATAAGCATTGAGATATCAAATCTCATGCTATAGGAAGGGTCTCAGGATTGGAATGGAAGGAGTTGGATATCACATCTCATGTTATAGGAAGGATCTCAGGTTTGGTATTAGAAGCATTGAGACATCACATCTCATGCTATAGGAAGGGTCTCAGGATTGGAATGGGAAGGAGTTGGATATCACATCTCATGCTATAGGAAGGGTCTCAGGTTTGGTATAAGCATTGAGATATCACATCTCATGCTATAGGAAGGGTCTCAGGATTGGAATGGGAAGGAGTTGTATATGACATCTCATGCCGTAGGAAGGGTCTCAGGTTTGGTATAAGCATTGAGATATCACATCTCTGCTATCAGAAGAGTCTCAGGATTGGAATGGGAAGGAGTTGGATATCCCATCTCATGTTATAGGAAGAGTCTCAGGTTTGGTATTAGAAACATTGAGATATCACATCTCATGCTATAGGAAGTGTCTCAGGATTGGAATGGGAAGGACTTGGATATCACATCTCATGCTATAGGGAGGGTCTCAAGTTTGATATTAGAAGCATTGAGATATCACATCTCATGCTATAGGAAGAGTCTCAGGTTTGGGAAGGGAAGGATTTGGATTTCACATCTCATGTTATAGGATGGTTCTCATGTTTGGTTTTTGAAGCATTGAGATATCACATCTCATGCTATCGGAAGGGTCTCAGGTTTGGTATTAGAAGCATTGAGATATCACATCTCATGCTATAGGATTGGTCTCCGGATTGGAATGTGAAGGATTTGGATATCACATCTCATGCTAAAGGAAGGGTCTCAGGTTTGGAATGGGAAGGAGTTGGATATGACATCTCTTGTTATAGGGAGGGTCTCAGGATTTGAATGGCAAGGTGTTGGATATCACATCTCATGCCATAGGAAGGGTCTCAGGTTTGGTATAAGCATTGAGATATCACATCTCTGCTATCGGAAGGGTCTCAGGATTGGATTGGGAAGGAGTTGGATATCCCTTCTCATGCTATAGGAAGGGTCTCAGGTTGGAATGGGAAGGAGTTGGATATCACATCTCATGCTATAGGGAGGGTTTCAGTTTTGATATTAGAAGCATTGAGATATCACATCTCATGCTATCGGAAGTGTCTCAGGATTGGAATGGGAAGGAGCTGGATATTACATCTCATGCTAAAGGAAGGGTCTCAGGTTTGGAACGGGAAGGGTCTCAGTTTTGATATTAGAAGCATTGAGATATCACATCTCATGCTATCGGAAGGGTCTCAGGATTGGAATGGGAGGAGCTGGATATCACATCTCATGCTAAAGGAAGGGTTTCAGGTTTGGTAGAAGCATTGAGATATCACATCTCATGCTATAGGAAGAGTCTCAGGTTTGGGAAGGGAAGGATTTGGATTTTACATCTCATGTTATAGGATGGTTCTCATGTTTGTTTTTTGAAGCATTGAGATATCACATCTCATGCTATCGGAAGGGTCTCAGGTTTGGTATTAGAAGCATTGAGATATCACATCTCATGCTATAGGATTGGTCTCTGGATTGGAATGTGAAGGATTTGGATATCACATCTCATGCTAAAGGAAGCGTCTCAGGTTTGGAATGGGAAGGAGTTGGATATGACATCTCTTGTTATAGGGAGGGTCTCAGGATTTGAATGGCAAGGAGTTGGATATCACATCTCATGCCATAGGAAGGGTCTCAGGTTTGGTATTAGAAGCCTTGAGATATCACATCTCATGGTATAATAAGGGTCTCAGGATTGGAATGGGAAGGAGTTGGATATCACATCTCAAGCTATTTCAGGATTGGAATGGGAAGGAGTTTGATATCACATCTCAAGCTATAGGAAGGGTCTCAGGTTTGGGAAGGGAAGGATTGGGATTTCACATCTCATGTTATAGGATGGTTCTCATGTTTGGTTTTAGAAGCATTGAGATATCACATCTCATGCTATCGGAAGGGTCTCAGGTTTGGAATGGGAAGGAGTTGGATATCACATCTCATGTTATAGGAAGCATCTCAGGTTTGGTATTAGAAGCATTGAGATATCACATCTCATGCTATAGGAAGGGTCTCAGGATTGGAATGTGAAGGATTTGGATATCAAATCTCATGCTAAAGGAAGGGTCTCAGGTTTGGTATAAGCATTGAGATATCACATCTCTGCTATCGGAAGGGTCTCAGGATTGGATTGGGAAGGAGTTGGACATCCCTTCTCATGCTATATGAAGGGTCTCATGTTGGAATGGGAAGGAGTTGGATATCATATCTCATGTTATAGGAAGGGTCTCAAGATTGAAATGGGAAGGATTTGGATATCACATCTCTTGCTATATGAAGGGTCTCAGGTTTTTTATTAGAAACATTGAGATATCACATCTCATGCTATCGGAAGGGTTTCAGGATTGGAATGGGAAGGATTTGGATATCATATCTCATGTTATAGGACGGGTCCCAGGTTTGGTATTAGAAGCATTGAGATATCACATCTTATGGTATAGGAAGGGTCTCAGGTTTGGAATGGGAAGGAGTTGGATATCACATCTCATCCAATAGGAAGGGTCTCAGGTTTGGAATGGGAAGGAATTGGATATCACATCTCATGTTAATGGAAGGATCTCAGGATTGGAATGGGAAGGAGTTGGATATCCCTTCTCATGCTATAGGAAGGGTCTCAGGTTGGAATGGGAAGGATTTGGATATCACATCTCTTGCTATAGGAAGGGTCTCAGGTTTTTTATTAGAAACATTGAGATATCACATCTCATGCTATAGGAAGGGTTTAAGGATTGGAATGGGAAGGAGTTGGATATCCCTTCTCATGCTATAGGAAGGGTCTCAGGTTGGAATGGGAAGGATTTGGATATCACATCTCTTGCTATAGGAAGGGTCTCAGGTTTTTTATTAGAAACATTGAGATATCACATCTCATGCTATAGGAAGGGTTTAAGGATTGGAATGGGAAGGATTTGGATATCACATCTCATGCTAAAGGAAGGGTCTCAGGTTTGGAAGGGGAAGGATTTGGATATCACATCTCATGTTATTTGACCGGTCTCAGGTTTGGTATTAGAAGCATTGAGATATCAAGTCTCATGGTATAGGACGGGAGTTTGATATCACATCATGCCATGGTATGGGTCTCAGGTTTTGTAGAAGCATTGGGATATCACATCTCATGCTATCGGAAGGGTATCAGGATTGGATTTGGAAGGAGTTGTTGGATATCCCATCTCATGCTATAGGAAAGGTCTCAGGTTGGAATGGGAAAGAGTTGGATATCACATCTCATGTTATACAAAGGGTCTCAAGATTGGAATGGGAAGGACTTGGATATCACATCTCATGCTGTAGGAAGGCTCTCAGGTTTGGAAAGGGAAGGAGTTGGATATCACATTTCATGTTAGAGTTAGGATCTCAGGTTTGGTATTAGAGGCATTGAGATATCACATCTCATGCTATCAGAAGGGTATCAGGATTGGAATGGGAAGGAGTTGGATATCACATCTCATGCTAAAGGGAGGGTCTCAGGTTTGGATGGGGAAGGATTTGGATATCACATCTCATGTTATAGGAAGGATCTCAGGTTTGGTATTAGAAGCATTGAGATATCACATCTCATGCTATCGGAAGGATCTCAGGTTTGGTATTAGAAGCATTGAGATATCACATCTCATGCTATAGGAAGGGTCTTAGGATTGGAATGGGAAGGACTTGGATATCACATCTCATGCTAAAGGAAGGGTCTCAGTTTTGGTAGAAGCATTGCGATATCACATCTCATGCTATAGGAAGGGTCTCGGGATTGGAATCGGAAGGAGTTGGATATCACATCTCATGCTATAGGAAGGGTCTCAGGTTTGGTATAAGCATTGAGATATCACATCTCTGCTATCGGAAGGGTCTCAGGATTGGATTGGGAAGTAGTTGGATATCACATCTCATGTTATAGGAAGGGTCTCCGGATTGGAATGTGAAGGATTTGGATATCACATCTCATGCTAAAGGAAGGGTCTCAGGTTTGGAATGGGAAGGAGTTGGATATGACATCTCTTGTTATAGGGAGGGTCTCAGGATTTGAATGGCAAGGTGTTGGATATCACATCTCATGCCATAGGAAGGGTCTCAGGTTTGGTATAAGCATTGAGATATCACATCTCTGCTATCGGAAGGGTCTCAGGTTTGGTATAAGCATTGAAATATCACATCTCTGCTATCGGAAGGGTCTCAGGATTGGATTGGGAAGGAGTTGGATATCACATCTCATGTTATAGGAAGGGTCTCCGGATTGGAATGTGAAGGATTTGGATATCACATCTCATGCTAAAGGAAGGGTCTCAGGTTTGGAATGGGAAGGAGTTGGATATGACATCTCTTGTTATAGGGAGGGTCTCAGGATTTGAATGGCAAGGTGTTGGATATCACATCTCATGCCATAGGAAGGGTCTCAGGTTTGGTATAAGCATTGAGATATCACATCTCTGCTATCGGAAGGGTCTCAGGATTGGATTGGGAAGGAGTTGGATATCCCTTCTCATGCTATAGGAAGGGTCTCAGGTTGGAATGGGAAGGAGTTGGATATCACATCTCATGCTATAGGGAGGGTTTCAGTTTTGATATTAGAAGCATTGAGATATCACATCTCATGCTATCGGAAGTGTCTCAGGATTGGAATGGGAAGGAGCTGGATATTACATCTCATGCTAAAGGAAGGGTCTCAGGTTTGGAACGGGAAGGAGTTGGATATCCGATCTCATGTTATAGGAAGGGTCTCAGGATTGGAATGGGAAGGAGTTGGATATCCCATCTCATGTTATAGGACGGGTCTCAGGATTGTTATTAGAATCATTGAGATATCATATTGCATGCTGTAGGAAGGGTCTAAGGATTGGAATGGGAAAGACTTGGATATCACATCTCATGCTATAGGAAGGGTCTCAGGTTTGGTATAAGCATTGAGATATCAAATCTCATGCTATAGGAAGGGTCTCAGGATTGGAATGGAAGGAGTTGGATATCACATCTCATGTTATAGGAAGGATCTCAGGTTTGGTATTAGAAGCATTGAGACATCACATCTCATGCTATAGGAAGGGTCTCAGGATTGGAATGGGAAGGAGTTGGATATCACATCTCATGCTATAGGAAGGGTCTCAGGTTTGGTATAAGCATTGAGATATCACATCTCATGCTATAGGAAGGGTCTCAGGATTGGAATGGGAAGGAGTTGTATATGACATCTCATGCCGTAGGAAGGGTCTCAGGTTTGGTATAAGCATTGAGATATCACATCTCTGCTATCAGAAGAGTCTCAGGATTGGAATGGGAAGGAGTTGGATATCCCATCTCATGTTATAGGAAGAGTCTCAGGTTTGGTATTAGAAGCATTGAGATATCACATCTCATGCTATAGGAAGTGTCTCAGGATTGGAATGGGAAGGACTTGGATATCACATCTCATGCTATAGGGAGGGTCTCAAGTTTGATATTAGAAGCATTGAGATATCACATCTCATGCTATAGGAAGAGTCTCAGGTTTGGGAAGGGAAGGATTTGGATTTCACATCTCATGTTATAGGACGGTTCGCATGTTTGGTTTTTGAAGCATTGAGATATCACATCTCATGCTATCGGAAAGGTCTCAGGTTTGGTATTAGAAGCATTGAGATATCACATCTCATGCTATAGGATTGGTCTCTGGATTGGAATGTGAAGGATTTGGATATCACATCTCATGCTAAAGGAAGGGTCTCAGGTTTGGAATGGGAAGGAGTTGGATATGACATCTCTTGTTATAGGGAGGGTCTCAGGATTTGAATGGCAAGGAGTTGGATATCACATCTCATGCCATATGAAGGGTCTCAGGTTTGGTATAAGCATTGAGATATCACATCTCTGCTATCGGAAGGGTCTCAGGATTGGATTGGGAAGGAGTTGGATATCACATCTCATGTTATAGGAAGGGTCTCCGGATTGGAATGTGAAGGATTTGGATATCACATCTCATGCTAAAGGAAGGGTCTCAGGTTTGGAATGGGAAGGAGTTGGATATGACATCTCTTGTTATAGGGAGGGTCTCAGGATTTGAATGGCAAGGAGTTGGATATCACATCTCATGCCATAGGAAGGGTCTCAGGTTTGGTATAAGCATTGAGATATCACATCTCTGCTATCGGAAGGGTCTCAGGATTGGATTGGGAAGGAGTTGGATATCCCTTCTCATGCTATAGGAAGGGTCTCAGGTTGGAATGGGAAGGAGTTGGATATCACATCTCATGCTAAAGGAAGGGTCTCAGGTTTGGTAGAAGCATTGAGATATCACATCTCATGCTATCGGAAGTGTCTCAGGATTGGAATGGGAAGCAGCTGGATATTACATCTCATGCTAAAGGAAGGGTCTCAGGTTTGGAACGGGAAGGAGTTGGATATCCGATCTCATGTTATAGGAAGGGTCTCAGGTTTGGTATAAGCATTGAGATATCACATCTCTGCTATCGGAAGTGTCTCAGGATTGGAATGGGAAGGAATTGGATATCCCATCTCATGTTATAGGACGGGTCTCAGGATTGTTATTAGAATCATTGAGATATCATATTGCATGCTGTAGGAAGGGTCTCAGGATTGGAATGGAAGGAGTTGGATATCACATCTCATGTTATAGGAAGGATCTCAGGTTTGGTATAAGCATTGAGATATCAAATCTCATGCTATAGGAAGGGTCTCAGGATTGGAATGGAAGGAGTTGGATATTACATCTCATGTTATAGGAAGGATCTCAGGTTTGGTATTAGAAGCATTGATACATCGCATCTCATGCTATAGGAAGGGTCTCAGGATTGGAATGGGAAGGAGTTGGATATCACATCTCATGCTATAGGAAGGGTCTCAGGTTTGGTATAAGCATTGAGATATCACATCTCATGCTATAGGAAGGGTCTCAGGATTGGAATGGGAAGGAGTTGTATATGACATCTCATGCCGTAGGAAGGGTCTCAGGTTTGGTATAAGCATTGAGATATCACATCTCTGCTATCAGAAGAGTCTCAGGATTGGAATGGGAAGGAGTTGGATATCCCATCTCATGTTATAGGAAGAGTCTCAGGTTTGGTATTAGAAGCATTGAGATATCACATCTCATGCTATAGGAAGTGTCTCAGGATTGGAATGGGAAGGACTTGGATATCACATCTCATGCTATAGGGAGGGTCTCAAGTTTGATATTAGAAGCATTGAGATATCACATCTCATGCTATAGGAAGAGTCTCAGGTTTGGGAAGGGAAGGATTTGGATTTCACATCTCATGTTATAGGATGGTTCTCATGTTTGGTTTTTGAAGCATTGAGATATCACATCTCATGCTATCGGAAGGGTCTCAGGTTTGGTATTAGAAGCATTGAGATATCACATCTCATGCTATAGGATTGGTCTCCGGATTGGAATGTGAAGGATTTGGATATCACATCTCATGCTAAAGGAAGGGTCTCAGGTTTGGAATGGGAAGGAGTTGGATATGACATCTCTTGTTATAGGGAGGGTCTCAGGATTTGAATGGCAAGGAGTTGGATATCACATCTCATGCCATAGGAAGGGTCTCAGGTTTGGTATAAGCATTGAGATATCACATCTCTGCTATCGGAAGGGTCTCAGGATTGGATTGGGAAGGAGTTGGATATCACATCTCATGTTATAGGAAGGGTCTCCGGATTGGAATGTGAAGGATTTGGATATCACATCTCATGCTAAAGGAAGGGTCTCAGGTTTGGAATGGGAAGGAGTTGGATATGACATCTCTTGTTATAGGGAGGGTCTCAGGATTTGAATGGCAAGGAGTTGGATATCACATCTCATGCCATAGGAAGGGTCTCAGGTTTGGTATAAGCATAGAGATATCACATCTCTGCTATCGGAAGGGTCTCAGGATTGGATTGGGAAGGAGTTGGATATCCCTTCTCATGCTATAGGAAGGGTCTCAGGTTGGAATGGGAAGGAGTTGGATATCACATCTCATGCTAAAGGAAGGGTCTCAGGTTTGGTAGAAGCATTGAGATATCACATCTCATGCTATAGGAAGGGTCTCAGGATTGGAATGGGAAGGACTTAGATATCACATATCATGCTATAGGGAGGGTTTCAGTTTTGATATTAGAAGCATTGAGATATCACATCTCATGCTATCGGAAGTGTCTCAGGATTGGAATGGGAAGGAGCTGGATATTACATCTCATGCTAAAGGAAGGGTCTCAGGTTTGGAACGGGAAGGAGTTGGATATCCGATCTCATGTTATAGGAAGGGTCTCAGGTTTGGTATAAGCATTGAGATATCACATCTCTGCTATCGGAAGTGTCTCAGGATTGGAATGGGAAGGAATTGGATATCCCATCTCATGTTATAGGACGGGTCTCAGGATTGTTATTAGAATCATTGAGATATCATATTGCATGCTGTAGGAAGGGTCTAAGGATTGGAATGGGAAAGACTTGGATATCACAACTCATGCTATAGGAAGGGTCTCAGGTTTGGTATAAGCATTGAGATATCAAATCTCATGCTATAGGAAGGGTCTCAGGATTGGAATGGAAGGAGTTGGATATCACATCTCATGTTATAGGAAGGATCTCAGGTTTGGTATTAGAAGCATTGAGACATCACATCTCATGCTATAGGAAGGGTCTCAGGATTGGAATGGGAAGGAGTTGGATATCACATCTCATGCTATAGGAAGGGTCTCATGTTTGGTATAAGCATTGAGATATCACATCTCATGCTATAGGAAGGGTCTCAGGATTGGAATGGGAAGGAGTTGTATATGACATCTCATGCCGTAGGAAGGGTCTCAGGTTTGGTATAAGCATTGAGATATCACATCTCTGCTATCAGAAGAGTCTCAGGATTGGAATGGGAAGGAGTTGGATATCCCATCTCATGTTATAGGAAGAGTCTCAGGTTTGGTATTAGAAGCATTGAGATATCACATCTCATGCTATAGGAAGTGTCTCAGGATTGGAATGGGAAGGACTTGGATATCACATCTCATGCTATAGGAAGGGTTTCAGGTTTGGTAGAAGCATTGAGATATCACATCTCATGCTATAGGAAGAGTCTCAGGTTTGGGAAGGGAAGGATTTGGATTTCACATCTCATGTTATAGGATGGTTCTCATGTTTGGTTTTTGAAGCATTGAGATATCACATCTCATGCTATCGGAAGGGTCTCAGGATTGGTATTAGAAGCATTGAGATATCACATCTCATGCTATAGGATTGGTCTCCGGATTGGAATGTGAAGGATTTGGATATCACATCTCATGCTAAAGGAAGGGTCTCAGGTTTGGAAGGGGAAGGATTTGGATATCACATCTCATGTTATAGGATGGGTCTCAGGTTTGGTATTAGAAGCATTGTGATATCACATCTCATGCTATAGGAAGTGTCTCAGGATTGGAATGGGAAGGAGTTGGATATCACATCTCATGCTATAGGAAGGGTTTCAGGTTTGGTAGAAGCATTGAGATATCACATCTCATGCTATAGGAAGAGTCTCAGGTTTGGGAAGGGAAGGATTTGGATTTCACATCTCATGTTATAGGATGGTTCTCATGTTTGGTTTTTGAAGCATTGAGATATCACATCTCATGCTATCGGAAGGGTCTCAGGATTGGTATTAGAAGCATTGAGATATCACATCTCATGCTATAGGATTGGTCTCGGATTGGAATGTGAAGGATTTGGATATCACATCTCATGCTAAAGGAAGGGTCTCAGGTTTGGAATGGGAAGGAGTTGGATATGACATCTCTTGTTATAGGGAGGGTCTCAGGATTTGAATGGCAAGGAGTTGGATATCACATCTCATGCCATAGGAAGGGTCTCAGGTTTGGTATAAGCATTGAGATATCACATCTCTGCTATCGGAAGGGTCTCAGGATTGGATTGGGAAGGAGTTGGATATCACATCTCATGTTATAGGAAGGGTCTCCGGATTGGAATGTGAAGGATTTGGATATCACATCTCATGCTAAAGGAAGGGTCTCAGGTTTGGAATGGGAAGGAGTTGGATATGACATCTCTTGTTATAGGGAGGGTCTCAGGATTTGAATGGCAAGGAGTTGGATATCACATCTCATGCCATAGGAAGGGTCTCAGGTTTGGTATAAGCATTGAGATATCACATCTCTGCTATCGGAGGGGTCTCAGGATTGGATTGGGAAGGAGTTGGATATCCCTTCTCATGCTATAGGAAGGGTCTCAGGTTGGAATGGGAAGGAGTTGGATATCACATCTCATGCTAAAGGAAGGGTCTCAGGTTTGGTAGAAGCATTGAGATATCACATCTCATGCTATAGGAAGGGTCTCAGGATTGGAATGGGAAGGACTTAGATATCACATATCATGCTATAGGGAGGGTTTCAGTTTTGATATTAGAAGCATTAAGATATCACATCTCATGCTATCGGAAGTGTCTCAGGATTGGAATGGGAAGGAGCTGGATATTACATCTCATGCTAAAGGAAGGGTCTCAGGTTTGGAACGGGAAGGAGTTGGATATCCGATCTCATGTTGTAGGAAGGGTCTCAGGTTTGGTATAAGCATTGAGATATCACATCTCTGCTATCGGAAGTGTCTCAGGATTGGAATGGGAAGGAATTGGAATAACCCATCTCATGTTATAGGACGGGTCTCAGGATTGTTATTAGAATCATTGAGATATCATATTGAATGCTGTAGGAAGGGTCTAAGGATTGGAATGGGAAAGACTTGGATATCACATCTCATGCTATAGGAAGGGTCTCAGGTTTGGTATAAGCATTGAGATATCAAATCTCATGCTATAGGAAGGGTCTCAGGATTGGAATGGAAGGAGTTGGATATCACATCTCATGTTATAGGAAGGATCTCAGGTTTGGTATTAGAAGCATTGAGACATCACATCTCATGCTATAGGAAGGGTCTCAGGATTGGAATGGGAAGGAGTTGGATATCACATCTCATGCTATAGGAAGGGTCTCAGGTTTGGTATAAGCATTGAGATATCACATCTCATGCTATAGGAAGGGTCTCAGGATTGGAATGGGAAGGAGTTGTATATGACATCTCATGCCGTATGAAGGGTCTCAGGTTTGGTATAAGCATTGAGATATCACATCTCTGCTATCAGAAGAGTCTCAGGATTGGAATGGGAAGGAGTTGGATATCCCATCTCATGTTATAGGAAGAGTCTCAGGTTTGGTATTAGAAGCATTGAGATATCACATCTCATGCTATAGGAAGTGTCTCAGGATTGGAATGGGAAGGACTTGGATATCACATCTCATGCTATAGGGAGGGTCTCAAGTTTGATATTAGAAGCATTGAGATATCACATCTCATGCTTTAGGAAGAGTCTCAGGTTTGGGAAGGGAAGGATTTGGATTTCACATCTCATGTTATAGGATGGTTCTCATGTTTGGTTTTTGAAGCATTGAGATATCACATCTCATGCTATCGGAAGGGTCTCAGGTTTGGTATTAGAAGCATTGAGATATCACATCTCATGCTATAGGATTGGTCTCCGGATTGGAATGTGAAGGATTTGGATATCACATCTCATGCTAAAGGAAGGGTCTCAGGTTTGGAATGGGAAGGAGTTGGATATGACATCTCTTGTTATAGGGAGGGTCTCAGGATTTGAATGGCAAGGAGTTGGATATCACATCTCGTGC
The DNA here is from genome assembly GCF_040938575.1 of Ambystoma mexicanum. Classification (NCBI taxonomy): domain Eukaryota; kingdom Metazoa; phylum Chordata; class Amphibia; order Caudata; family Ambystomatidae; genus Ambystoma; species Ambystoma mexicanum. The sequence goes on along the minus strand of NC_090932.1, from coordinate 571,040,355 downwards.
CATAGGAAGGGTCTCAGGTTTGGTATAAGCATTGAGATATCACATCTCTGCTATCGGAAGGGTCTCAGGATTGGATTGGGAAGGAGTTGGATATCACATCTCATGTTATAGGAAGGGTCTCCGGATTGGAATGTGAAGGATTTGGATATCACATCTCATGCTAAAGGAAGGGTCTCAGGTTTGGAATGGGAAGGAGTTGGATATGACATCTCTTGTTATAGGGAGGGTCTCAGGATTTGAATGGCAAGGAGTTGGATATCACATCTCATGCCATAGGAAGGGTCTCAGGTTTGGTATAAGCATTGAGATATCACATCTCTGCTATCGGAGGGGTCTCAGGATTGGATTGGGAAGGAGTTGGATATCCCTTCTCATGCTATAGGAAGGGTCTCAGGTTGGAATGGGAAGGAGTTGGATATCACATCTCATGCTAAAGGAAGGGTCTCAGGTTTGGTAGAAGCATTGAGATATCACATCTCATGCTATAGGAAGGGTCTCAGGATTGGAATGGGAAGGACTTAGATATCACATATCATGCTATAGGGAGGGTTTCAGTTTTGATATTAGAAGCATTGAGATATCACATCTCATGCTATCGGAAGTGTCTCAGGATTGGAATGGGAAGGAGCTGGATATTACATCTCATGCTAAAGGAAGGGTCTCAGGTTTGGAACGGGAAGGAGTTGGATATCCGATCTCATGTTGTAGGAAGGGTCTCAGGTTTGGTATAAGCATTGAGATATCACATCTCTGCTATCGGAAGTGTCTCAGGATTGGAATGGGAAGGAATTGGATATCCCATCTCATGTTATAGGACGGGTCTCAGGATTGTTATTAGAATCATTGAGATATCATATTGCATGCTGTAGGAAGGGTCTAAGGATTGGAATGGGAAAGACTTGGATATCACATCTCATGCTATAGGAAGGGTCTCAGGTTTGGTATAAGCATTGAGATATCAAATCTCATGCTATAGGAAGGGTCTCAGGATTGGAATGGAAGGAGTTGGATATCACATCTCATGTTATAGGAAGGATCTCAGGTTTGGTATTAGAAGCATTGAGACATCACATCTCATGCTATAGGAAGGGTCTCAGGATTGGAATGGGAAGGAGTTGGATATCACATCTCATGCTATAGGAAGGGTCTCAGGTTTGGTATAAGCATTGAGATATCACATCTCATGCTATAGGAAGGGTCTCAGGATTGGAATGGGAAGGAGTTGTATATGACATCTCATGCCGTAGGAAGGGTCTCAGGTTTGGTATAAGCATTGAGATATCACATCTCTGCTATCAGAAGAGTCTCAGGATTGGAATGGGAAGGAGTTGGATATCCCATCTCATGTTATAGGAAGAGTCTCAGGTTTGGTATTAGAAGCATTGAGATATCACATCTCATGCTATAGGAAGTGTCTCAGGATTGGAATGGGAAGGACTTGGATATCACATCTCATGCTATAGGGAGGGTCTCAAGTTTGATATTAGAAGCATTGAGATATCACATCTCATGCTATAGGAAGAGTCTCAGGTTTGGGAAGGGAAGGATTTGGATTTCACATCTCATGTTATAGGATGGTTCTCATGTTTGGTTTTTGAAGCATTGAGATATCACATCTCATGCTATCGGAAGGGTCTCAGGTTTGGTATTAGAAGCATTGAGATATCACATCTCATGCTATAGGATTGGTCTCTGGATTGGAATGTGAAGGATTTGGATATCACATCTCATGCTAAAGGAAGGGTCTCAGGTTTGGAATGGGAAGGAGTTGGATATGACATTTCTTGTTATAGGGAGGGTCTCAGGATTTGAATGGCAAGGAGTTGGATATCACATCTCATGCCATAGGAAGGGTCTCAGGTTTGGTATAAGCATTGAGATATCACATCTCTGCTATCGGAAGGGTCTCAGGATTGGATTGGGAAGGAGTTGGATATCACATCTCATGTTATAGGAAGGGTCTCCGGATTGGAATGTGAAGGATTTGGATATCACATCTCATGCTAAAGGAAGGGTCTCAGGTTTGGAATGGGAAGGAGTTGGATATGACCTCTCTTGTTATAGGGAGGGTCTCAGGATTTGAATGGCAAGGAGTTGGATATCACATCTCATGCCATAGGAAGGGTCTCAGGTTTGGTATAAGCATAGAGATATCACATCTCTGCTATCGGAAGGGTCTCAGGATTGGATTGGGAAGGAGTTGGATATCCCTTCTCATGCTATAGGAAGGGTCTCAGGTTGGAATGGGAAGGAGTTGGATATCACATCTCATGCTAAAGGAAGGGTCTCAGGTTTGGTAGAAGCATTGAGATATCACATCTCATGCTATAGGAAGGGTCTCAGGATTGGAATGGGAAGGACTTAGATATCACATATCATGCTATAGGGAGGGTTTCAGTTTTGATATTAGAAGCATTGAGATATCACATCTCATGCTATCGGAAGTGTCTCAGGATTGGAATGGGAAGGAGCTGGATATTACATCTCATGCTAAAGGAAGGGTCTCAGGTTTGGAACGGGAAGGAGTTGGATATCCGATCTCATGTTATAGGAAGGGTCTCAGGTTTGGTATAAGCATTGAGATATCACATCTCTGCTATCGGAAGTGTCTCAGGATTGGAATGGGAAGGAATTGGATATCCCATCTCATGTTATAGGACGGGTCTCAGGATTGTTATTAGAATCATTGAGATATCATATTGCATGCTGTAGGAAGGGTCTAAGGATTGGAATGGGAAAGACTTGGATATCACATCTCATGCTATAGGAAGGGTCTCAGGTTTGGTATAAGCATTGAGATATCAAATCTCATGCTATAGGAAGGGTCTCAGGATTGGAATGGAAGGAGTTGGATATCACATCTCATGTTATAGGAAGGATCTCAGGTTTGGTATTAGAAGCATTGATACATCGCATCTCATGCTATAGGAAGGGTCTCAGGATTGGAATGGGAAGGAGTTGGATATCACATCTCATGCTATAGGAAGGGTCTCAGGTTTGGTATAAGCATTGAGATATCACATCTCATGCTTTAGGAAGGGTCTCAGGATTGGAATGGGAAGGAGTTGTATATGACATCTCATGCCGTAGGAAGGGTCTCAGGTTTGGTATAAGCATTGAGATATAACATCTCTGCTATCAGAAGAGTCTCAGGATTGGAATGGGAAGGAGTTGGATATCCCATCTCATGTTATAGGAAGAGTCTCAGGTTTGGTATTAGAAGCATTGAGATATCACATCTCATGCTATAGGAAGTGTCTCAGGATTGGAACGGGAAGGACTTGGATATCACATCTCATGCTATAGGGAGGGTCTCAAGTTTGATATTAGAAGCATTGAGATATCACATCTCATGCTATAGGAAGAGTCTCAGGTTTGGGAAGGGAAGGATTTGGATTTCACATCTCATGTTATAGGATGGTTCTCATGTTTGATTTTTGAAGCATTGAGATATCACATCTCATGCTATCGGAAGGGTCTCAGGTTTGGTATTAGAAGCATTGAGATATCACATCTCATGCTATAGGATTGGTCTCCAGATTGGAATGTGAAGGTTTTGGATATCACATCTCATGCTAAAGGAAGGGTCTCAGGTTTGGAATGGGAAGGAGTTGGATATGACATCTCTTGTTATAGGGAGGGTCTCAGGATTTGAATGGCAAGGAGTTGGATATCACATCTCATGCCATAGGAAGGGTCTCAGGTTTGGTATAAGCATTGAGATATCACATCTCTGCTATCGGAAGGGTCTCAGGATTGGAATGGGAAGGACTTAGATATCACATCTCATGCTATAGGGAGGGTCTCAGTTTTGATATTAGAAGCATTGAGATATCACATCTCATGCTATCGGAAGGGTCTCAGGATTGGAATGGGAGGAGCTGGATATCACATCTCATGCTAAAGGAAGGGTCTCAGGTTTGGAAGGGGAAGGATTTGGATATCACATCTCATGTTATAGGATGGGTCTCAGGTTTGGTATTAGAAGCATTGTGATATCACATCTCATGCTATAGGAAGTGTCTCAGGATTGGAATGGGAAGGAGTTGGATATCACATCTCATGCTATAGGAAGGGTCTCAGGTTTGGTATAAGCATTGAGATATCAAATCTCATGCTATAGGAAGGGTCTCAGGATTGGAATGGAAGGAGTTGGATATCACATCTCATGTTATAGGAAGGATCTCAGGTTTGGTATTAGAAGCATTGAGACATCACATCTCATGCTATAGGAAGGGTCTCAGGATTGGAATGGGAAGGAGTTGGATATCACATCTCATGCTATAGGAAGGGTCTCAGGTTTGGTATAAGCATTGAGATATCACATCTCATGCTATAGGAAGGGTCTCAGGATTGGAATGGGAAGGAGTTGTATATGACATCTCATGCCGTAGGAAGGGTCTCAGGTTTGGTATAAGCATTGAGATATCACATCTCTGCTATCAGAAGAGTCTCAGGATTGGAATGGGAAGGAGTTGGATATCCCATCTCATGTTATAGGAAGAGTCTCAGGTTTGGTATTAGAAGCATTGAGATATCACATCTCATGCTATAGGAAGTGTCTCAGGATTGGAATGGGAAGGACTTGGATATCACATCTCATGCTATAGGGAGGGTCTCAAGTTTGATATTAGAAGCATTGAGATATCACATCTCATGCTATAGGAAGAGTCTCAGGTTTGGGAAGGGAAGGATTTGGATTTCACATCTCATGTTATAGGATGGTTCTCATGTTTGGTTTTTGAAGCATTGAGATATCACATCTCATGCTATCGGAAGGGTCTCAGGTTTGGTATTAGAAGCATTGAGATATCACATCTCATGCTATAGGATTGGTCTCTGGATTGGAATGTGAAGGATTTGGATATCACATCTCATGCTAAAGGAAGGGTCTCAGGTTTGGAATGGGAAGGAGTTGGATATGACATTTCTTGTTATAGGGAGGGTCTCAGGATTTGAATGGCAAGGAGTTGGATATCACATCTCATGCCATAGGAAGGGTCTCAGGTTTGGTATAAGCATTGAGATATCACATCTCTGCTATCGGAAGGGTCTCAGGATTGGATTGGGAAGGAGTTGGATATCACATCTCATGTTATAGGAAGGGTCTCCGGATTGGAATGTGAAGGATTTGGATATCACATCTCATGCTAAAGGAAGGGTCTCAGGTTTGGAATGGGAAGGAGTTGGATATGACCTCTCTTGTTATAGGGAGGGTCTCAGGATTTGAATGGCAAGGAGTTGGATATCACATCTCATGCCATAGGAAGGGTCTCAGGTTTGGTATAAGCATAGAGATATCACATCTCTGCTATCGGAAGGGTCTCAGGATTGGATTGGGAAGGAGTTGGATATCCCTTCTCATGCTATAGGAAGGGTCTCAGGTTGGAATGGGAAGGAGTTGGATATCACATCTCATGCTAAAGGAAGGGTCTCAGGTTTGGTAGAAGCATTGAGATATCACATCTCATGCTATAGGAAGGGTCTCAGGATTGGAATGGGAAGGACTTAGATATCACATATCATGCTATAGGGAGGGTTTCAGTTTTGATATTAGAAGCATTGAGATATCACATCTCATGCTATCGGAAGTGTCTCAGGATTGGAATGGGAAGGAGCTGGATATTACATCTCATGCTAAAGGAAGGGTCTCAGGTTTGGAACGGGAAGGAGTTGGATATCCGATCTCATGTTATAGGACGGGTCTCAGGATTGTTATTAGAATCATTGAGATATCATATTGCATGCTGTAGGAAGGGTCTAAGGATTGGAATGGGAAAGACTTGGATATCACATCTCATGCTAAAGGAAGGGTCTCAGGTTTGGAATGGGAAGGAGTTGGATATGACCTCTCTTGTTATAGGGAGGGTCTCAGGATTTGAATGGCAAGGAGTTGGATATCACATCTCATGCCATAGGAAGGGTCTCAGGTTTGGTATAAGCATTGAGATATCACATCTCTGCTATCGGAAGGGTCTCAGGATTGGATTGGGAAGGAGTTGGATATCCCTTCTCATGCTATAGGAAGGGTCTCAGGTTGGAATGGGAAGGAGTTGGATATCACATCTCATGCTAAAGGAAGGGTCTCAGGTTTGGTAGAAGCATTGAGATATCACATCTCATGCTATCGGAAGTGTCTCAGGATTGGAATGGGAAGCAGCTGGATATTACATCTCATGCTAAAGGAAGGGTCTCAGGTTTGGAACGGGAAGGAGTTGGATATCCGATCTCATGTTATAGGAAGGGTCTCAGGTTTGGTATAAGCATTGAGATATCACATCTCTGCTATCGGAAGTGTCTCAGGATTGGAATGGGAAGGAATTGGATATCCCATCTCATGTTATAGGACGGGTCTCAGGATTGTTATTAGAATCATTGAGATATCATATTGCATGCTGTAGGAAGGGTCTCAGGATTGGAATGGAAGGAGTTGGATATCACATCTCATGTTATAGGAAGGATCTCAGGTTTGGTATAAGCATTGAGATATCAAATCTCATGCTATAGGAAGGGTCTCAGGATTGGAATGGAAGGAGTTGGATATTACATCTCATGTTATAGGAAGGATCTCAGGTTTGGTATTAGAAGCATTGATACATCGCATCTCATGCTATAGGAAGGGTCTCAGGATTGGAATGGGAAGGAGTTGGATATCACATCTCATGCTATAGGAAGGGTCTCAGGTTTGGTATAAGCATTGAGATATCACATCTCATGCTATAGGAAGGGTCTCAGGATTGGAATGGGAAGGAGTTGTATATGACATCTCATGCCGTAGGAAGGGTCTCAGGTTTGGTATAAGCATTGAGATATCACATCTCTGCTATCAGAAGAGTCTCAGGATTGGAATGGGAAGGAGTTGGATATCCCATCTCATGTTATAGGAAGAGTCTCAGGTTTGGTATTAGAAGCATTGAGATATCACATCTCATGCTATAGGAAGTGTCTCAGGATTGGAATGGGAAGGACTTGGATATCACATCTCATGCTATAGGGAGGGTCTCAAGTTTGATATTAGAAGCATTGAGATATCACATCTCATGCTATAGGAAGAGTCTCAGGTTTGGGAAGGGAAGGATTTGGATTTCACATCTCATGTTATAGGATGGTTCTCATGTTTGGTTTTTGAAGCATTGAGATATCACATCTCATGCTATCGGAAGGGTCTCAGGTTTGGTATTAGAAGCATTGAGATATCACATCTCATGCTATAGGATTGGTCTCCGGATTGGAATGTGAAGGATTTGGATATCACATCTCATGCTAAAGGAAGGGTCTCAGGTTTGGAATGGGAAGGAGTTGGATATGACATCTCTTGTTATAGGGAGGGTCTCAGGATTTGAATGGCAAGGAGTTGGATATCACATCTCATGCCATAGGAAGGGTCTCAGGTTTGGTATAAGCATTGAGATATCACATCTCTGCTATCGGAAGGGTCTCAGGATTGGATTGGGAAGGAGTTGGATATCACATCTCATGTTATAGGAAGGGTCTCCGGATTGGAATGTGAAGGATTTGGATATCACATCTCATGCTAAAGGAAGGGTCTCAGGTTTGGAATGGGAAGGAGTTGGATATGACATCTCTTGTTATAGGGAGGGTCTCAGGATTTGAATGGCAAGGAGTTGGATATCACATCTCATGCCATAGGAAGGGTCTCAGGTTTGGTATAAGCATAGAGATATCACATCTCTGCTATCGGAAGGGTCTCAGGATTGGATTGGGAAGGAGTTGGATATCCCTTCTCATGCTATAGGAAGGGTCTCAGGTTGGAATGGGAAGGAGTTGGATATCACATCTCATGCTAAAGGAAGGGTCTCAGGTTTGGTAGAAGCATTGAGATATCACATCTCATGCTATAGGAAGGGTCTCAGGATTGGAATGGGAAGGACTTAGATATCACATATCATGCTATAGGGAGGGTTTCAGTTTTGATATTAGAAGCATTGAGATATCACATCTCATGCTATCGGAAGTGTCTCAGGATTGGAATGGGAAGGAGCTGGATATTACATCTCATGCTAAAGGAAGGGTCTCAGGTTTGGAACGGGAAGGAGTTGGATATCCGATCTCATGTTATAGGAAGGGTCTCAGGTTTGGTATAAGCATTGAGATATCACATCTCTGCTATCGGAAGTGTCTCAGGATTGGAATGGGAAGGAATTGGATATCCCATCTCATGTTATAGGACGGGTCTCAGGATTGTTATTAGAATCATTGAGATATCATATTGCATGCTGTAGGAAGGGTCTAAGGATTGGAATGGGAAAGACTTGGATATCACAACTCATGCTATAGGAAGGGTCTCAGGTTTGGTATAAGCATTGAGATATCAAATCTCATGCTATAGGAAGGGTCTCAGGATTGGAATGGAAGGAGTTGGATATCACATCTCATGTTATAGGAAGGATCTCAGGTTTGGTATTAGAAGCATTGAGACATCACATCTCATGCTATAGGAAGGGTCTCAGGATTGGAATGGGAAGGAGTTGGATATCACATCTCATGCTATAGGAAGGGTCTCATGTTTGGTATAAGCATTGAGATATCACATCTCATGCTATAGGAAGGGTCTCAGGATTGGAATGGGAAGGAGTTGTATATGACATCTCATGCCGTAGGAAGGGTCTCAGGTTTGGTATAAGCATTGAGATATCACATCTCTGCTATCAGAAGAGTCTCAGGATTGGAATGGGAAGGAGTTGGATATCCCATCTCATGTTATAGGAAGAGTCTCAGGTTTGGTATTAGAAGCATTGAGATATCACATCTCATGCTATAGGAAGTGTCTCAGGATTGGAATGGGAAGGACTTGGATATCACATCTCATGCTATAGGAAGGGTTTCAGGTTTGGTAGAAGCATTGAGATATCACATCTCATGCTATAGGAAGAGTCTCAGGTTTGGGAAGGGAAGGATTTGGATTTCACATCTCATGTTATAGGATGGTTCTCATGTTTGGTTTTTGAAGCATTGAGATATCACATCTCATGCTATCGGAAGGGTCTCAGGATTGGTATTAGAAGCATTGAGATATCACATCTCATGCTATAGGATTGGTCTCCGGATTGGAATGTGAAGGATTTGGATATCACATCTCATGCTAAAGGAAGGGTCTCAGGTTTGGAAGGGGAAGGATTTGGATATCACATCTCATGTTATAGGATGGGTCTCAGGTTTGGTATTAGAAGCATTGTGATATCACATCTCATGCTATAGGAAGTGTCTCAGGATTGGAATGGGAAGGAGTTGGATATCACATCTCATGCTATAGGAAGGGTTTCAGGTTTGGTAGAAGCATTGAGATATCACATCTCATGCTATAGGAAGAGTCTCAGGTTTGGGAAGGGAAGGATTTGGATTTCACATCTCATGTTATAGGATGGTTCTCATGTTTGGTTTTTGAAGCATTGAGATATCACATCTCATGCTATCGGAAGGGTCTCAGGATTGGTATTAGAAGCATTGAGATATCACATCTCATGCTATAGGATTGGTCTCGGATTGGAATGTGAAGGATTTGGATATCACATCTCATGCTAAAGGAAGGGTCTCAGGTTTGGAATGGGAAGGAGTTGGATATGACATCTCTTGTTATAGGGAGGGTCTCAGGATTTGAATGGCAAGGAGTTGGATATCACATCTCATGCCATAGGAAGGGTCTCAGGTTTGGTATAAGCATTGAGATATCACATCTCTGCTATCGGAAGGGTCTCAGGATTGGATTGGGAAGGAGTTGGATATCACATCTCATGTTATAGGAAGGGTCTCCGGATTGGAATGTGAAGGATTTGGATATCACATCTCATGCTAAAGGAAGGGTCTCAGGTTTGGAATGGGAAGGAGTTGGATATGACATCTCTTGTTATAGGGAGGGTCTCAGGATTTGAATGGCAAGGAGTTGGATATCACATCTCATGCCATAGGAAGGGTCTCAGGTTTGGTATAAGCATAGAGATATCACATCTCTGCTATCGGAAGGGTCTCAGGATTGGATTGGGAAGGAGTTGGATATCCCTTCTCATGCTATAGGAAGGGTCTCAGGTTGGAATGGGAAGGAGTTGGATATCACATCTCATGCTAAAGGAAGGGTCTCAGGTTTGGTAGAAGCATTGAGATATCACATCTCATGCTATAGGAAGGGTCTCAGGATTGGAATGGGAAGGACTTAGATATCACATATCATGCTATAGGGAGGGTTTCAGTTTTGATATTAGAAGCATTGAGATATCACATCTCATGCTATCGGAAGTGTCTCAGGATTGGAATGGGAAGGAGCTGGATATTACATCTCATGCTAAAGGAAGGGTCTCAGGTTTGGAACGGGAAGGAGTTGGATATCCGATCTCATGTTATAGGAAGGGTCTCAGGTTTGGTATAAGCATTGAGATATCACATCTCTGCTATCGGAAGTGTCTCAGGATTGGAATGGGAAGGAATTGGATATCCCATCTCATGTTATAGGACGGGTCTCAGGATTGTTATTAGAATCATTGAGATATCATATTGCATGCTGTAGGAAGGGTCTAAGGATTGGAATGGGAAAGACTTGGATATCACAACTCATGCTATAGGAAGGGTCTCAGGTTTGGTATAAGCATTGAGATATCAAATCTCATGCTATAGGAAGGGTCTCAGGATTGGAATGGAAGGAGTTGGATATCACATCTCATGTTATAGGAAGGATCTCAGGTTTGGTATTAGAAGCATTGAGACATCACATCTCATGCTATAGGAAGGGTCTCAGGATTGGAATGGGAAGGAGTTGGATATCACATCTCATGCTATAGGAAGGGTCTCATGTTTGGTATAAGCATTGAGATATCACATCTCATGCTATAGGAAGGGTCTCAGGATTGGAATGGGAAGGAGTTGTATATGACATCTCATGCCGTAGGAAGGGTCTCAGGTTTGGTATAAGCATTGAGATATCACATCTCTGCTATCAGAAGAGTCTCAGGATTGGAATGGGAAGGAGTTGGATATCCCATCTCATGTTATAGGAAGAGTCTCAGGTTTGGTATTAGAAGCATTGAGATATCACATCTCATGCTATAGGAAGTGTCTCAGGATTGGAATGGGAAGGACTTGGATATCACATCTCATGCTATAGGAAGGGTTTCAGGTTTGGTAGAAGCATTGAGATATCACATCTCATGCTATAGGAAGAGTCTCAGGTTTGGGAAGGGAAGGATTTGGATTTCACATCTCATGTTATAGGATGGTTCTCATGTTTGGTTTTTGAAGCATTGAGATATCACATCTCATGCTATCGGAAGGGTCTCAGGATTGGTATTAGAAGCATTGAGATATCACATCTCATGCTATAGGATTGGTCTCCGGATTGGAATGTGAAGGATTTGGATATCACATCTCATGCTAAAGGAAGGGTCTCAGGTTTGGAAGGGGAAGGATTTGGATATCACATCTCATGTTATAGGATGGGTCTCAGGTTTGGTATTAGAAGCATTGTGATATCACATCTCATGCTATAGGAAGTGTCTCAGGATTGGAATGGGAAGGAGTTGGATATCACATCTCATGCTATAGGAAGGGTTTCAGGTTTGGTAGAAGCATTGAGATATCACATCTCATGCTATAGGAAGAGTCTCAGGTTTGGGAAGGGAAGGATTTGGATTTCACATCTCATGTTATAGGATGGTTCTCATGTTTGGTTTTTGAAGCATTGAGATATCACATCTCATGCTATCGGAAGGGTCTCAGGATTGGTATTAGAAGCATTGAGATATCACATCTCATGCTATAGGATTGGTCTCGGATTGGAATGTGAAGGATTTGGATATCACATCTCATGCTAAAGGAAGGGTCTCAGGTTTGGAATGGGAAGGAGTTGGATATGACATCTCTTGTTATAGGGAGGGTCTCAGGATTTGAATGGCAAGGAGTTGGATATCACATCTCATGCCATAGGAAGGGTCTCAGGTTTGGTATAAGCATTGAGATATCACATCTCTGCTATCGGAAGGGTCTCAGGATTGGATTGGGAAGGAGTTGGATATCACATCTCATGTTATAGGAAGGGTCTCCGGATTGGAATGTGAAGGATTTGGATATCACATCTCATGCTAAAGGAAGGGTCTCAGGTTTGGAATGGGAAGGAGTTGGATATGACATCTCTTGTTATAGGGAGGGTCTCAGGATTTGAATGGCAAGGAGTTGGATATCACATCTCATGCCATAGGAAGGGTCTCAGGTTTGGTATAAGCATTGAGATATCACATCTCTGCTATCGGAGGGGTCTCAGGATTGGATTGGGAAGGAGTTGGATATCCCTTCTCATGCTATAGGAAGGGTCTCAGGTTGGAATGGGAAGGAGTTGGATATCACATCTCATGCTAAAGGAAGGGTCTCAGGTTTGGTAGAAGCATTGAGATATCACATCTCATGCTATAGGAAGGGTCTCAGGATTGGAATGGGAAGGACTTAGATATCACATATCATGCTATAGGGAGGGTTTCAGTTTTGATATTAGAAGCATTGAGATATCACATCTCATGCTATCGGAAGTGTCTCAGGATTGGAATGGGAAGGAGCTGGATATTACATCTCATGCTAAAGGAAGGGTCTCAGGTTTGGAACGGGAAGGAGTTGGATATCCGATCTCATGTTGTAGGAAGGGTCTCAGGTTTGGTATAAGCATTGAGATATCACATCTCTGCTATCGGAAGTGTCTCAGGATTGGAATGGGAAGGAATTGGAATAACCCATCTCATGTTATAGGACGGGTCTCAGGATTGTTATTAGAATCATTGAGATATCATATTGAATGCTGTAGGAAGGGTCTAAGGATTGGAATGGGAAAGACTTGGATATCACATCTCATGCTATAGGAAGGGTCTCAGGTTTGGTATAAGCATTGAGATATCAAATCTCATGCTATAGGAAGGGTCTCAGGATTGGAATGGAAGGAGTTGGATATCACATCTCATGTTATAGGAAGGATCTCAGGTTTGGTATTAGAAGCATTGAGACATCACATCTCATGCTATAGGAAGGGTCTCAGGATTGGAATGGGAAGGAGTTGGATATCACATCTCATGCTATAGGAAGGGTCTCAGGTTTGGTATAAGCATTGAGATATCACATCTCATGCTATAGGAAGGGTCTCAGGATTGGAATGGGAAGGAGTTGTATATGACATCTCATGCCGTATGAAGGGTCTCAGGTTTGGTATAAGCATTGAGATATCACATCTCTGCTATCAGAAGAGTCTCAGGATTGGAATGGGAAGGAGTTGGATATCCCATCTCATGTTATAGGAAGAGTCTCAGGTTTGGTATTAGAAGCATTGAGATATCACATCTCATGCTATAGGAAGTGTCTCAGGATTGGAATGGGAAGGACTTGGATATCACATCTCATGCTATAGGGAGGGTCTCAAGTTTGATATTAGAAGCATTGAGATATCACATCTCATGCTTTAGGAAGAGTCTCAGGTTTGGGAAGGGAAGGATTTGGATTTCACATCTCATGTTATAGGATGGTTCTCATGTTTGGTTTTTGAAGCATTGAGATATCACATCTCATGCTATCGGAAGGGTCTCAGGTTTGGTATTAGAAGCATTGAGATATCACATCTCATGCTATAGGATTGGTCTCCGGATTGGAATGTGAAGGATTTGGATATCACATCTCATGCTAAAGGAAGGGTCTCAGGTTTGGAATGGGAAGGAGTTGGATATGACATCTCTTGTTATAGGGAGGGTCTCAGGATTTGAATGGCAAGGAGTTGGATATCACATCTCGTGCCATAGGAAGGGTCTCAGGTTTGGTATAAGCATTGAGATATCACATCTCTGCTATCGGAAGGGTCTCAGGATTGGATTGGGAAGGAGTTGGATATCACATCTCATGTTATAGGAAGGGTCTCCGGATTGGAATGTGAAGGATTTGGATATCACATCTCATGCTAAAGGAAGGGTCTCAGGTTTGGAATGGGAAGGAGTTGGATATGACATCTCTTGTTATAGGGAGGGTCTCAGGATTTGAATGGCAAGGAGTTGGATATCACATCTCATGCCATAGGAAGGGTCTCAGGTTTGGTATAAGCATTGAGATATCACATCTCTGCTATCGGAGGGGTCTCAGGATTGGATTGGGAAGGAGTTGGATATCCCTTCTCATGCTATAGGAAGGGTCTCAGGTTGGAATGGGAAGGAGTTGGATATCACATCTCATGCTAAAGGAAGGGTCTCAGGTTTGGTAGAAGCATTGAGATATCACATCTCATGCTATAGGAAGGGTCTCAGGATTGGAATGGGAAGGACTTAGATATCACATATCATGCTATAGGGAGGGTTTCAGTTTTGATATTAGAAGCATTGAGATATCACATCTCATGCTATCGGAAGTGTCTCAGGATTGGAATGGGAAGGAGCTGGATATTACATCTCATGCTAAAGGAAGGGTCTCAGGTTTGGAACGGGAAGGAGTTGGATATCCGATCTCATGTTGTAGGAAGGGTCTCAGGTTTGGTATAAGCATTGAGATATCACATCTCTGCTATCGGAAGTGTCTCAGGATTGGAATGGGAAGGAATTGGATATCCCATCTCATGTTATAGGACGGGTCTCAGGATTGTTATTAGAATCATTGAGATATCATATTGCATGCTGTAGGAAGGGTCTAAGGATTGGAATGGGAAAGACTTGGATATCACATCTCATGCTATAGGAAGGGTCTCAGGTTTGGTATAAGCATTGAGATATCAAATCTCATGCTATAGGAAGGGTCTCAGGATTGGAATGGAAGGAGTTGGATATCACATCTCATGTTATAGGAAGGATCTCAGGTTTGGTATTAGAAGCATTGAGACATCACATCTCATGCTATAGGAAGGGTCTCAGGATTGGAATGGGAAGGAGTTGGATATCACATCTCATGCTATAGGAAGGGTCTCAGGTTTGGTATAAGCATTGAGATATCACATCTCATGCTATAGGAAGGGTCTCAGGATTGGAATGGGAAGGAGTTGTATATGACATCTCATGCCGTAGGAAGGGTCTCAGGTTTGGTATAAGCATTGAGATATCACATCTCTGCTATCAGAAGAGTCTCAGGATTGGAATGGGAAGGAGTTGGATATCCCATCTCATGTTATAGGAAGAGTCTCAGGTTTGGTATTAGAAGCATTGAGATATCACATCTCATGCTATAGGAAGTGTCTCAGGATTGGAATGGGAAGGACTTGGATATCACATCTCATGCTATAGGGAGGGTCTCAAGTTTGATATTAGAAGCATTGAGATATCACATCTCATGCTATAGGAAGAGTCTCAGGTTTGGGAAGGGAAGGATTTGGATTTCACATCTCATGTTATAGGATGGTTCTCATGTTTGGTTTTTGAAGCATTGAGATATCACATCTCATGCTATCGGAAGGGTCTCAGGTTTGGTATTAGAAGCATTGAGATATCACATCTCATGCTATAGGATTGGTCTCTGGATTGGAATGTGAAGGATTTGGATATCACATCTCATGCTAAAGGAAGGGTCTCAGGTTTGGAATGGGAAGGAGTTGGATATGACATTTCTTGTTATAGGGAGGGTCTCAGGATTTGAATGGCAAGGAGTTGGATATCACATCTCATGCCATAGGAAGGGTCTCAGGTTTGGTATAAGCATTGAGATATCACATCTCTGCTATCGGAAGGGTCTCAGGATTGGATTGGGAAGGAGTTGGATATCACATCTCATGTTATAGGAAGGGTCTCCGGATTGGAATGTGAAGGATTTGGATATCACATCTCATGCTAAAGGAAGGGTCTCAGGTTTGGAATGGGAAGGAGTTGGATATGACCTCTCTTGTTATAGGGAGGGTCTCAGGATTTGAATGGCAAGGAGTTGGATATCACATCTCATGCCATAGGAAGGGTCTCAGGTTTGGTATAAGCATAGAGATATCACATCTCTGCTATCGGAAGGGTCTCAGGATTGGATTGGGAAGGAGTTGGATATCCCTTCTCATGCTATAGGAAGGGTCTCAGGTTGGAATGGGAAGGAGTTGGATATCACATCTCATGCTAAAGGAAGGGTCTCAGGTTTGGTAGAAGCATTGAGATATCACATCTCATGCTATAGGAAGGGTCTCAGGATTGGAATGGGAAGGACTTAGATATCACATATCATGCTATAGGGAGGGTTTCAGTTTTGATATTAGAAGCATTGAGATATCACATCTCATGCTATCGGAAGTGTCTCAGGATTGGAATGGGAAGGAGCTGGATATTACATCTCATGCTAAAGGAAGGGTCTCAGGTTTGGAACGGGAAGGAGTTGGATATCCGATCTCATGTTATAGGAAGGGTCTCAGGTTTGGTATAAGCATTGAGATATCACATCTCTGCTATCGGAAGTGTCTCAGGATTGGAATGGGAAGGAATTGGATATCCCATCTCATGTTATAGGACGGGTCTCAGGATTGTTATTAGAATCATTGAGATATCATATTGCATGCTGTAGGAAGGGTCTAAGGATTGGAATGGGAAAGACTTGGATATCACATCTCATGCTATAGGAAGGGTCTCAGGTTTGGTATAAGCATTGAGATATCAAATCTCATGCTATAGGAAGGGTCTCAGGATTGGAATGGAAGGAGTTGGATATCACATCTCATGTTATAGGAAGGATCTCAGGTTTGGTATTAGAAGCATTGATACATCGCATCTCATGCTATAGGAAGGGTCTCAGGATTGGAATGGGAAGGAGTTGGATATCACATCTCATGCTATAGGAAGGGTCTCAGGTTTGGTATAAGCATTGAGATATCACATCTCATGCTTTAGGAAGGGTCTCAGGATTGGAATGGGAAGGAGTTGTATATGACATCTCATGCCGTAGGAAGGGTCTCAGGTTTGGTATAAGCATTGAGATATAACATCTCTGCTATCAGAAGAGTCTCAGGATTGGAATGGGAAGGAGTTGGATATCCCATCTCATGTTATAGGAAGAGTCTCAGGTTTGGTATTAGAAGCATTGAGATATCACATCTCATGCTATAGGAAGTGTCTCAGGATTGGAACGGGAAGGACTTGGATATCACATCTCATGCTATAGGGAGGGTCTCAAGTTTGATATTAGAAGCATTGAGATATCACATCTCATGCTATAGGAAGAGTCTCAGGTTTGGGAAGGGAAGGATTTGGATTTCACATCTCATGTTATAGGATGGTTCTCATGTTTGATTTTTGAAGCATTGAGATATCACATCTCATGCTATCGGAAGGGTCTCAGGTTTGGTATTAGAAGCATTGAGATATCACATCTCATGCTATAGGATTGGTCTCCAGATTGGAATGTGAAGGTTTTGGATATCACATCTCATGCTAAAGGAAGGGTCTCAGGTTTGGAATGGGAAGGAGTTGGATATGACATCTCTTGTTATAGGGAGGGTCTCAGGATTTGAATGGCAAGGAGTTGGATATCACATCTCATGCCATAGGAAGGGTCTCAGGTTTGGTATAAGCATTGAGATATCACATCTCTGCTATCGGAAGGGTCTCAGGATTGGAATGGGAAGGACTTAGATATCACATCTCATGCTATAGGGAGGGTCTCAGTTTTGATATTAGAAGCATTGAGATATCACATCTCATGCTATCGGAAGGGTCTCAGGATTGGAATGGGAGGAGCTGGATATCACATCTCATGCTAAAGGAAGGGTCTCAGGTTTGGAAGGGGAAGGATTTGGATATCACATCTCATGTTATAGGATGGGTCTCAGGTTTGGTATTAGAAGCATTGTGATATCACATCTCATGCTATAGGAAGTGTCTCAGGATTGGAATGGGAAGGAGTTGGATATCACATCTCATGCTATAGGAAGGGTTTCAGGTTTGGTAGAAGCATTGAGATATCACATCTCATGCTATAGGAAGAGTCTCAGGTTTGGGAAGGGAAGGATTTGGATTTCACATCTCATGTTATAGGATGGTTCTCATGTTTGGTTTTTGAAGCATTGAGATATCACATCTCATGCTATCGGAAGGGTCTCAGGTTTGGTATTAAAAGCATTGAGATATCACATCTCATGCTATAGGATTGGTCTCCGGATTGGAATGTGAAGGATTTGGATATCACATCTCATGCTAAAGGAAGGGTCTCAGGTTTGGAATGGGAAGGAGTTGGATATGACATCTCTTGTTATAGGGAGGGTCTCAGGATTTGAATGGCAAGGAGTTGGATATCACATCTCATGCCATAGGAAGGGTCTCAGGTTTGGTATAAGCATTGAGATATCACATCTCTGCTATCGGAAGGGTCTCAGGATTGGATTGGGAAGGAGTTGGATATCACATCTTATGTTATAGGAAGGGTCTCCGGATTGGAATGTGAAGGATTTGGATATCACATCTCATGCTAAAGGAAGGGTCTCAGGCTTGGAATGGGAAGGAGTTGGATATGACATCTCTTGTTATAGGGAGGGTCTCAGGATTTGAATGGCAAGGAGTTGGATATCACATCTCATGCCATAGGAAGGGTCTCAGGTTTGGTATAAGCATTGAGATATCACATCTCTGCTATCGGAAGGGTCTCAGGATTGGATTGGGAAGGAGTTGGATATCCCTTCTCATGCTATAGGAAGGGTCTCAGGTTGGAATGGGAAGGAGTTGGATATCACATCTCATGCTAAAGGAAGGGTCTCAGGTTTGGTAGAAGCATTGAGATATCACATCTCATGCTATAGGAAGGGTCTCAGGATTGGAATGGGAAGGACTTAGATATCACATATCATGCTATAGGGAGGGTTTCAGTTTTGATATTAGAAGCATTGAGATATCACATCTCATGCTATCGGAAGTGTCTCAGGATTGGAATGGGAAGGAGCTGGATATTCCATCTCATGCTAAAGGAAGGGTCTCAGGTTTGGAACGGGAAGGAGTTGGATATCCGATCTCATGTTATAGGAAGGGTCTCAGGTTTGGTATAAGCATTGAGATATCACATCTCTGCTATCGGAAGTGTCTCAGGATTGCAATGGGAAGGAATTGGATATCCCATCTCATGTTATAGGACGGGTCTCAGGATTGTTATTAGAATCATTGAGATATCATATTGCATGCTGTAGGAAGGGTTTAAGGATTGGAATGGGAAAGACTTGGATATCACATCTCATGCTATAGGAAGGGTCTCAGGTTTGATATAAGCATTGAGATATCAAATCTCATGCTATAGGAAGGGTCTCAGGATTGGAATGGAAGGAGTTGGATATCACATCTCATGTTATAGGAAGGATCTCAGGTTTGGTATTAGAAGCATTGAGACATCAAATCTCATGCTATAGGAAGGGTCTCATGATTGGAATGGGAAGGAGTTGGATATCACATCTCATGCTATAGGAAGGGTCTCAGGTTTGGTATAAGCATTGAGATATCACATCTCATGCTATAGGAAGGGTCTCAGGATTGGAATGGGAAGGAGTTGTATATGACATCTCATGCCGTAGGAAGGGTCTCAGGTTTGGTATAAGCATTGAGATATCACATCTCTGCTATCAGAAGAGTCTCAGGATTGGAATGGGAAGGAGTTGGATATCCCATCTCATGTTATAGGAAGAGTCTCAGGTTTGGTATTAGAAGCATTGAGATATCACATCTCATGCTATAGGAAGTGTCTCAGGATTGGAATGGGAAGGACTTGGATATCACATCTCATGCTATAGGGAGGGTCTCAAGTTTGATATTAGAAGCATTGAGATATCACATCTCATGCTATAGGAAGAGTCTCGGGTTTGGGAAGGGAAGGATTTGGATTTCACATCTCATGTTATAGGATGGTTCTCATGTTTGGTTTTTGAAGCATTGAGTTATCACATCTCATGCTATCGGAAGGGTCTCAGGTTTGGTATTAGAAGCATTGAGATATCACATCTCATGCTATAGGATTGGTCTCCGGATTGGAATGTGAAGGATTTGGATATCACATCTCATGCTAAAGGAAGGGTCTCAGGTTTGGAATGGGAAGGAGTTGGATATGACATCTCTTGTTATAGGGAGGGTCTCAGGATTTGAATGGCAAGGAGTTGGATATCACATCTCATGCCATAGGAAGGGTCTCAGGTTTGGTATAAGCATTGAGATATCACATCTCTGCTATCGGAAGGGTCTCAGGATTGGAATGGGAAGGACTTAGATATCACATCTCATGCTATAGGGAGGGTCTCAGTTTTGATATTAGAAGCATTGAGATATCACATCTCATGCTATCGGAAGGGTCTCAGGATTGGAATGGGAGGAGCTGGATATCACATCTCATGCTAAAGGAAGGGTCTCAGGTTTGGAAGGGGAAGGATTTGGATATCACATCTCATGTCATAGGATGGGTTTCAGGTTTGGTATTAGAAGCATTGTGATATCACATCTCATGCTATAGGAAGTGTCTCAGGATTGGAATGGGAAGGAGTTGGATATCACATCTCATGCTATAGGAAGGGTTTCAGGTTTGGTAGAAGCATTGAGATATCACATCTCATGCTATAGGAAGAGTCTCAGGTTTGGGAAGGGAAGGATTTGGATTTCACATCTCATGTTATAGGATGGTTCTCATGTTTGGTTTTTGAAGCATTGAGATATCACATCTCATGCTATCGGAAGGGTCTCAGGTTTGGTATTAGAAGCATTGAGATATCACATCTCATGCTATAGGATTGGTCTCTGGATTGGAATGTGAAGGATTTGGATATCACATCTCATGCTAAAGGAAGGGTCTCGAGTTTGGAATGGGAAGGAGTTGGATATGACATCTCTTGTTATAGGGAGGGTCTCAGGATTTGAATGGCAAGGAGTTGGATATCACATCTCATGCCATAGGAAGGGTATCAGGTTTGGTATAAGCATTGAGATATCACATCTCTGCTATCGGAAGGGTCTCAGGATTGGATTGGGAAGGAGTTGGATATCACATCTCATGTTATAGGAAGGGTCTCCGGATTGGAATGTGAAGGATTTGGATATCACATCTCATGCTAAAGGAAGGGTCTCAGGTTTGGAATGGGAAGGAGTTGGATATGACATCTCTTGTTATAGGGAGGGTCACAGGATTTGAATGGCAAGGAGTCGGATATCACATCTCATGCCATAGGAAGGGTCTCAGGTTTGGTATAAGCATTGAGATATCACATCTCTGCTATCGGAAGGGTCTCAGGATTGGATTGGGAAGGAGTTGGATATCCCTTCTCATGCTATAGGAAGGGTCTCAGGTTGGAATGGGAAGGAGTTGGATATCACATCTCATGCTAAAGGAAGGGTCTCAGGTT
This sequence comes from Ambystoma mexicanum, assembly GCF_040938575.1. Taxonomy (NCBI): domain Eukaryota; kingdom Metazoa; phylum Chordata; class Amphibia; order Caudata; family Ambystomatidae; genus Ambystoma; species Ambystoma mexicanum. The sequence goes on along the minus strand of NC_090932.1, from coordinate 571,019,081 downwards.
TGGTAGAAGCATTGAGATATCACATCTCATGCTATAGGAAGGGTCTCAGGATTGGAATGGGAAGGACTTAGATATCACATATCATGCTATAGGGAGGGTTTCAGTTTTGATATTAGAAGCATTGAGATATCACATCTCATGCTATCGGAAGTGTCTCAGGATTGGAATGGGAAGGAGCTGGATATTACATCTCATGCTAAAGGAAGGGTCTCAGGTTTGGAACGGGAAGGAGTTGGATATCCGATCTCATGTTATAGGAAGGGTCTCAGGTTTGGTATAAGCATTGAGATATCACATCTCTGCTATCGGAAGTGTCTCAGGATTGGAATGGGAAGGAATTGGATATCCCATCTCATGTTATAGGACGGGTCTCAGGATTGTTATTAGAATCATTGAGATATCATATTGCATGCTGTAGGAAGGGTCTAAGGATTGGAATGGGAAAGACTTGGATATCACATCTCATGCTATAGGAAGGGTCTCAGGTTTGGTATAAGCATTGAGATATCAAATCTCATGCTATAGGAAGGGTCTCAGGATTGGAATGGAAGGAGTTGGATATCACATCTCATGTTATAGGAAGGATCTCAGGTTTGGTATTAGAAGCATTGAGACATCACATCTCATGCTATAGGAAGGGTCTCAGGATTGGAATGGGAAGGAGTTGGATATCACATCTCATGCTATAGGAAGGGTCTCAGGTTTGGTATAAGCATTGAGATATCACATCTCATGCTATAGGAAGGGTCTCAGGATTGGAATGGGAAGGAGTTGTATATGACATCTCATGCCGTAGGAAGGGTCTCAGGTTTGGTATAAGCATTGAGATATCACATCTCTGCTATCAGAAGAGTCTCAGGATTGGAATGGGAAGGAGTTGGATATCCCATCTCATGTTATAGGAAGAGTCTCAGGTTTGGTATTAGAAGCATTGAGATATCACATCTCATGCTATAGGAAGTGTCTCAGGATTGGAATGGGAAGGACTTGGATATCACATCTCATGCTATAGGGAGGGTCTCAAGTTTGATATTAGAAGCATTGAGATATCACATCTCATGCTATAGGAAGAGTCTCAGGTTTGGGAAGGGAAGGATTTGGATTTCACATCTCATGTTATAGGATGGTTCTCATGTTTGGTTTTTGAAGCATTGAGATATTACATCTCATGCTATCGGAAGGGTCTCAGGTTTGGTATTAGAAGCATTGAGATATCCCATCTCATGCTATAGGATTGGTCTCCGGATTGGAATGTGAAGGATTTGGATATCACTTCTCATGCTAAAGGAAGGGTCTCAGGTTTGGAATGGGAAGGAGTTGGATATGACATCTCTTGTTATAGGGAGGGTCTCAGGATTTGAATGGCAAGGAGTTGGATATCACATCTCATGCCATAGGAAGGGTCTCAGGTTTGGTATAAGCATTGAGATATCACATCTCTGCTATCGGAAGGGTCTCAGGATTGGAATGGGAAGGACTTAGATATCACATCTCATGCTATAGGGAGGGTCTCAGTTTTGATATTAGAAGCATTGAGATATCACATCTCATGCTATCGGAAGGGTCTCAGGATTGGAATGGGAGGAGCTGGATATCACATCTCATGCTAAAGGAAGGGTCTCAGGTTTGGAAGGGGAAGGATTTGGATATCACATCTCATGTTATAGAATGGGTCTCAGGTTTGGTATTAGAAGCATTGTGATATCACATCTCATGCTATAGGAAGTGTCTCAGGATTGGAATGGGAAGGAGTTGTATATCACATCTCATGCTATAGGAAGGGTTTCAGGTTTGGTAGAAGCATTGAGATATCACATCTCATGCTATAGGAAGAGTCTCAGGTTTGGGAAGGGAAGGATTTGGATTTCACATCTCATGTTATAGGATGGTTCTCATGTTTGGTTTTTGAAGCATTGAGATATCACATCTCATGCTATCGGAAGGGTCTCAGGTTTGGTATTAGAAGCATTGAGATATCACATCTCATGCTATAGGATTGGTCTCTGGATTGGAATGTGAAGGATTTGGATATCACATCTCATGCTAAAGGAAGGGTCTCAGGTTTGGAATGGGAAGGAGTTGGATATGACATCTCTTGTTATAGGGAGGGTCTCAGGATTTGAATGGCAAGGAGTTGGATATCACATCTCATGCTATAGGAAGGGTCTCAGGTTTGGTATAAGCATTGAGATATCACATCTCTGCTATCGGAAGGGTCTCAGGATTGGATTGGGAAGGAGTTGGATATCACATCTCATGTTATAAGAAGGGTCTCCGGATTGGAATGTGAAGGATTTGGATATCACATCTCATGCTAGAGGAAGGGTCTCAGGTTTGGAATGGGAAGGAGTTGGATATGACATCTCTTGTTATAGGGAGGGTCTCAGGATTTGAATGGCAAGGAGTTGGATATCACATCTCATGCCATAGGAAGGGTCTCAGGTTTGGTATAAGCATAGAGATATCACATCTCTGCTATCGGAAGGGTCTCAGGATTGGATTGGGAAGGAGTTGGATATCCCTTCTCATGCTATAGGAAGGGTCTCAGGTTGGAATGGGAAGGAGTTGGATATCACATCTCATGCTAAAGGAAGGGTCTCAGGTTTGGTAGAAGCATTGAGATATCACATCTCATGCTATAGGAAGGGTCTCAGGATTGGAATGGGAAGGACTTAGATATCACATATCATGCTATAGGGAGGGTTTCAGTTTTGATATTAGAAGCATTGAGATATCACATCTCATGCTATCGGAAGTGTCTCAGGATTGGAATGGGAAGGAGCTGGATATTACATCTCATGCTAAAGGAAGGGTCTCAGGTTTGGAACGGGAAGGAGTTGGATATCCGATCTCATGTTATAGGAAGGGTCTCAGGTTTGGTATAAGCATTGAGATATCACATCTCTGCTATCGGAAGTGTCTCAGGATTGGAATGGGAAGGAATTGGATATCCCATCTCATGTTATAGGACGGGTCTCAGGATTGTTATTAGAATCATTGAGATATCATATTGCATGCTGTAGGAAGGGTCTCAGGATTGGAATGGAAGGAGTTGGATATCACATCTCATGTTATAGGAAGGATCTCAGGTTTGGTATAAGCATTGAGATATCAAATCTCATGCTATAGGAAGGGTCTCAGGATTGGAATGGAAGGAGTTGGATATAACATCTCATGTTATAGGAAGGATCTCAGGTTTGGTATTAGAAGCATTGATACATCGCATCTCATGCTATAGGAAGGGTCTCAGGATTGGAATGGGAAGGAGTTGGATATCACATCTCATGCTATAGGAAGGGTCTCAGGTTTGGTATAAGCATTGAGATATCACATCTCATGCTATAGGAAGGGTCTCAGGATTGGAATGGGAAGGAGTTGTATATGACATCTCATGCCGTAGGAAGGGTCTCAGGTTTGGTATAAGCATTGAGATATCACATCTCTGCTATCAGAAGAGTCTCAGGATTGGAATGGGAAGGAGTTGGATATCCCATCTCATGTTATAGGAAGAGTCTCAGGTTTGGTATTAGAAGCATTGAGATATCACATCTCATGCTATAGGAAGTGTCTCAGGATTGGAATGGGAAGGACTTGGATATCACATCTCATGCTATAGGGAGGGTCTCAAGTTTGATATTAGAAGCATTGAGATATCACATCTCATGCTATAGGAAGAGTCTCAGGTTTGGGAAGGGAAGGATTTGGATTTCACATCTCATGTTATAGGATGGTTCTCATGTTTGGTTTTTGAAGCATTGAGATATCACATCTCATGCTATCGGAAGGGTCTCAGGTTTGGTATTAGAAGCATTGAGATATCACATCTCATGCTATAGGATTGGTCTCCGGATTGGAATGTGAAGGATTTGGATATCACATCTCATGCTAAAGGAAGGGTCTCAGGTTTGGAATGGGAAGGAGTTGGATATGACATCTCTTGTTATAGGGAGGGTCTCAGGATTTGAATGGCAAGGAGTTGGATATCACATCTCATGCCATAAGAAGGGTCTCAGGTTTGGTATAAGCATTGAGATATCACATCTCTGCTATCGGAAGGGTCTCAGGATTGGATTGGGAAGGAGTTGGATATCACATCTCATGTTATAGGAAGGGTCTCCGGATTGGAATGTGAAGGATTTGGATATCACATCTCATGCTAAAGGAAGGGTCTCAGGTTTGGAATGGGAAGGAGTTGGATATGACATCTCTTGTTATAGGGAGGGTCTCAGGATTTGAATGGCAAGGAGTTGGATATCACATCTCATGCCATAGGAAGGGTCTCAGGTTTGGTATAAGCATTGAGATATCACATCTCTGCTATCGGAAGGGTCTCAGGATTGGATTGGGAAGGAGTTGGATATCCCTTCTCATGCTATAGGAAGGGTCTCAGGTTGGAATGGGAAGGAGTTGGATATCACATCTCATGCTAAAGGAAGGGTCTCAGGTTTGGTAGAAGCATTGAGATATCAAATCTCATGCTATAGGAAGGGTCTCAGGATTGGAATGGGAAGAACTTAGATATCACATATCATGCTATAGGGAGGGTTTCAGTTTTGATATTAGAAGCATTGAGATATCACATCTCATGCTATCGGAAGTGTCTCAGGATTGGAATGGGAAGGAGCTGGATATTACATCTCATGCTAAAGGAAGGGTCTCAGGTTTGGAACGGGAAGGAGTTGGATATCCGATCTCATGTTATAGGAAGGGTCTCAGGTTTGGTATAAGCATTGAGATATCACATCTCTGCTATCGGAAGTGTCTCAGGATTGGAATGGGAAGGAATTGGATATCCCATCTCATGTTATAGGACGGGTCTCAGGATTGTTATTAGAATCATTGAGATATCATATTGCATGCTGTAGGAAGGGTCTAAGGATTGGAATGGGAAAGACTTGGATATCACAACTCATGCTATAGGAAGGGTCTCAGGTTTGGTATAAGCATTGAGATATCAAATCTCATGCTATAGGAAGGGTCTCAGGATTGGAATGGAAGGAGTTGGATATCACATCTCATGTTATAGGAAGGATCTCAGGTTTGGTATTAGAAGCATTGAGACATCACATCTCATGCTATAGGAAGGGTCTCAGGATTGGAATGGGAAGGAGTTGGATATCACATCTCATGCTATAGGAAGGGTCTCATGTTTGGTATAAGCATTGAGATATCACATCTCATGCTATAGGAAGGGTCTCAGGATTGGAATGGGAAGGAGTTGTATATGACATCTCATGCCGTAGGAAGGGTCTCAGGTTTGGTATAAGCATTGAGATATCACATCTCTGCTATCAGAAGAGTCTCAGGATTGGAATGGGAAGGAGTTGGATATCCCATCTCATGTTATAGGAAGAGTCTCAGGTTTGGTATTAGAAGCATTGAGATATCACATCTCATGCTATAGGAAGTGTCTCAGGATTGGAATGGGAAGGACTTGGATATCACATCTCATGCTATAGGAAGGGTTTCAGGTTTGGTAGAAGCATTGAGATATCACATCTCATGCTATAGGAAGAGTCTCAGGTTTGGGAAGGGAAGGATTTGGATTTCACATCTCATGTTATAGGATGGTTCTCATGTTTGGTTTTTGAAGCATTGAGATATCACATCTCATGCTATCGGAAGGGTCTCAGGATTGGTATTAGAAGCATTGAGATATCACATCTCATGCTATAGGATTGGTCTCCGGATTGGAATGTGAAGGATTTGGATATCACATCTCATGCTAAAGGAAGGGTCTCAGGTTTGGAAGGGGAAGGATTTGGATATCACATCTCATGTTATAGGATGGGTCTCAGGTTTGGTATTAGAAGCATTGTGATATCACATCTCATGCTATAGGAAGTGTCTCAGGATTGGAATGGGAAGGAGTTGGATATCACATCTCATGCTATAGGAAGGGTTTCAGGTTTGGTAGAAGCATTGAGATATCACATCTCATGCTATAGGAAGAGTCCCAGGTTTGGGAAGGTAAGGATTTGGATTTCACATCTCATGTTATAGGATGGTTCTCATGTTTGGTTTTTGAAGCATTGAGATATCACATCTCATGCTATCGGAAGGGTCTCAGGATTGGTATTAGAAGCATTGAGATATCACATCTCATGCTATAGGATTGGTCTCCGGATTGGAATGTGAAGGATTTGGATATCACATCTCATGCTAAAGGAAGGGTCTCAGGTTTGGAATGGGAAGGAGTTGGATATGACATCTCTTGTTATAGGGAGGGTCTCAGGATTTGAATGGCAAGGAGTTGGATATCACATCTCATGCCATAGGAAGGGTCTCAGGTTTGGTATAAGCATTGAGATATCACATCTCTGCTATCGGAAGGGTCTCAGGATTGGATTGGGAAGGAGTTGGATATCACATCTCATGTTATAGGAAGGGTCTCCGGATTGGAATGTGAAGGATTTGGATATCACATCTCATGCTAAAGGAAGGGTCTCAGGTTTGGAATGGGAAGGAGTTGGATAAGACATCTCTTGTTATAGGGAGGGTCTCAGGATTTGAATGGCAAGGAGTTGGATATCACATCTCATGCCATAGGAAGGGTCTCAGGTTTGGTATAAGCATTGAGATATCACATCTCTGCTATCGGAGGGGTCTCAGGATTGGATTGGGAAGGAGTTGGATATCCCTTCTCATGCTATAGGAAGGGTCTCAGGTTGGAATGGGAAGGAGTTGGATATCACATCTCATGCTAAAGGAAGGGTCTCAGGTTTGGTAGAAGCATTGAGATATCACATCTCATGCTATAGGAAGGGTCTCAGGATTGGAATGGGAAGGACTTAGATATCACATATCATGCTATAGGGAGGGTTTCAGTTTTGATATTAGAAGCATTGAGATATCACATCTCATGCTATCGGAAGTGTCTCAGGATTGGAATGGGAAGGAGCTGGATATTACATCTCATGCTAAAGGAAGGGTCTCAGGTTTGGAACGGGAAGGAGTTGGATATCCGATCTCATGTTGTAGGAAGGGTCTCAGGTTTGGTATAAGCATTGAGATATCACATCTCTGCTATCGGAAGTGTCTCAGGATTGGAATGGGAAGGAATTGAATATCCCATCTCATGTTATAGGACGGGTCTCAGGATTGTTATTAGAATCATTGAGATATCATATTGAATGCTGTAGGAAGGGTCTAAGGATTGGAATGGGAAAGACTTGGATATCACATCTCATGCTATAGGAAGGGTCTCAGGTTTGGTATAAGCATTGAGATATCAAATCTCATGCTATAGGAAGGGTCTCAGGATTGGAATGGGAAAGACTTGGATATCACATCTCATGCTATAGGAAGGGTCTCAGGTTTGGTATAAGCATTGAGATATCACATCTCATGCTATAGGAAGTGTCTCAGGATTGGAATGGGAAGGACTTGGATATCACATCTCATGCTATAGGACGGGTTTCAGGTTTGGTAGAAGCATTGAGATATCACATCTCATGCTAAATGGAAGAGTCTCAGGTTTGGGAAGGGAAGGATTTGGATTTCACATCTCATGTTATAGGATGGTTCTCATGTTTGGTTTTTGAAGCATTGAGATATCACATCTCATGCTATCGGAAGGGTCTCAGGATTGGTATTAGAAGCATTGAGATATCACATCTCATGCTATAGGATTGGTCTCCGGATTGGAATGTGAAGGATTTGGATATCACATCTCATGCTAAAGGAAGGGTCTCAGGTTTGGAAGGGGAAGGATTTGGATATCACATCTCATGTTATAGGATGCGTCTCAGGTTTGGTATTAGAAGCATTGTGATATCACATCTCATGCTATAGGAAGTGTCTCAGGATTGGAATGGGAAGGAGTTGGATATCACATCTCATGCTATAGGAAGGGTTTCAGGTTTGGTAGAAGCATTGAGATATCACATCTCATGCTATAGGAAGAGTCTCAGGTTTGGGAAGGGAAGGATTTGGATTTCACATCTCATGTTATAGGATGGTTCTCATGTTTGGTTTTTGAAGCATTGAGATATCACATCTCATGCTATCGGAAGGGTCTCAGGATTGGTATTAGAAGCATTGAGATATCACATCTCATGCTATAGGATTGGTCTCCGGATTGGAATGTGAAGGATTTGGATATCACATCTCATGCTAAAGGAAGGGTCTCAGGTTTGGAATGGGAAGGAGTTGGATATGACATCTCTTGTTATAGGGAGGGTCTCAGGATTTGTATGGCAAGGAGTTGGATATCACATCTCATGCCATAGGAAGGGTCTCAGGTTTGGTATAAGCATTGAGATATCACATCTCTGCTATCGGAAGGGTCTCAGGATTGGATTGGGAAGGAGTTGGATATCACATCTCATGTTATAGGAAGGGTCTCCGGATTGGAATGTGAAGGATTTGGATATCACATCTCATGCTAAAGGAAGGGTCTCAGGTTTGGAATGGGAAAGAGTTGGATATGACATCTCTTGTTATAGGGAGGGTCTCAGGATTTGAATGGCAAGGAGTTGGATATCACATCTCATGCCATAGGAAGGGTCTCAGGTTTGGTATAAGCATTGAGATATCACATCTCTGCTATCGGAGGGGTCTCAGGATTGGATTGGGAAGGAGTTGGATATCCCTTCTCATGCTATAGGAAGGGTCTCAGGTTGGAATGGGAAGGAGTTGGATATCACATCTCATGCTAAAGGAAGGGTCTCAGGTTTGTTAGAAGCATTGAGATATCACATCTCATGCTATAGGAAGGGTCTCAGGATTGGAATGGGAAGGACTTAGATATCACATATCATGCTATAGGGAGGGTTTCAGTTTTGATATTAGAAGCATTGAGATATCACATCTCATGCTATCGGAAGTGTCTCAGGATTGGAATGGGAAGGAGCTGGATATTACATCTCATGCTAAAGGAAGGGTCTCAGGTTTGGAACGGGAAGGAGTTGGATATCCGATCTCATGTTGTAGGAAGGGTCTCAGGTTTGGTATAAGCATTGAGATATCACATCTCTGCTATCGGAAGTGTCTCAGGATTGGAATGGGAAGGAATTGGATATCCCATCTCATGTTATAGGACGGGTCTCAGGATTGTTATTAGAATCATTGAGATATCATATTGAATGCTGTAGGAAGGGTCTAAGGATTGGAATGGGAAAGACTTGGATATCACATCTCATGCTATAGGAAGGGTCTCAGGTTTGGTATAAGCATTGAGATATCAAATCTCATGCTATAGGAAGGGTCTCAGGATTGGAATGGAAGGAGTTGGATATCACATCTCATGTTATAGGAAGGATCTCAGGTTTGGTATTAGAAGCATTGAGACATCACATCTCATGCTATAGGAAGGGTCTCAGGATTGGAATGGGAAGGAGTTGGATATCACATCTCATGCTATAGGAAGGGTCTCAGGTTTGGTATAAGCATTGAGATATCACATCTCATGCTATAGGAAGGGTCTCAGGATTGGAATGGGAAGGAGTTGTATATGACATCTCATGCCGTAGGAAGGGTCTCAGGTTTGGTATAATCATTGCGATATCACATCTCTGCTATCAGAAGAGTCTCAGGATTGGAATGGGAAGGAGTTGGATATCCCATCTCATGTTATAGGAAGAGTCTCAGGTTTGGTATTAGAAGCATTGAGATATCACATCTCATGCTATAGGAAGTGTCTCAGGATTGGAATGGGAAGGACTTGGATATCACATCTCATGCTATAGGGAGGGTCTCAAGTTTGATATTAGAAGCATTGAGATATCACATCTCATGCTATAGGAAGAGTCTCAGGTTTGGGAAGGGAAGGATTTGGATTTCACATCTCATGTTATAGGATGGTTCTCATGTTTGGTTTTTGAAGCATTGAGATATCACATCTCATGCTATCGGAAGGGTCTCAGGTTTGGTATTAGAAGCATTGAGATATCACATCTCATGCTATAGGATTGGTCTCTGGATTGGAATGTGAAGGATTTGGATATCACATCTCATGCTAAAGGAAGGGTCTCAGGTTTGGAATGGGAAGGAGTTGGATATGACATCTCTTGTTATAGGGAGGGTCTCAGGATTTGAATGGCAAGGAGTTGGATATCACATCTCATGCCATAGGAAGGGTCTCAGGTTTGGTATAAGCATTGAGATATCACATCTCTGCTATCGGAAGGGTCTCAGGATTGGATTGGGAAGGAGTTGGATATCACATCTCATGTTATAGGAAGGGTCTCCGGATTGGAATGTGAAGGATTTGGATATCACATCTCATGCTAAAGGAAGGGTCTCAGGTTTGGAATGGGAAGGAGTTGGATATGACATCTCTTGTTATAGGGAGGGTCTCAGGATTTGAATGGCAAGGAGTTGGATATCACATCTCATGCCATAGGAAGGGTCTCAGGTTTGGTATAAGCATAGAGATATCACATCTCTGCTATCGGAAGGGTCTCAGGATTGGATTGGGAAGGAGTTGGATATCACATCTCATGCTAAAGGAAGGGTCTCAGGTTTGGTAGAAGCATTGAGATATCACATCTCATGCTATAGGAAGGGTCTCAGGATTGGAATGGGAAGGACTTAGATATCACATATCATGCTATAGGGAGGGTTTCAGTTTTGATATTAGAAGCATTGAGATATCACATCTCATGCTATCGGAAGTGTCTCAGGATTGGAATGGGAAGGAGCTGGATATTACATCTCATGCTAAAGGAAGGGTCTCAGGTTTGGAACGGGAAGGAGTTGGATATCCGATCTCATGTTATAGGAAGGGTCTCAGGTTTGGTATAAGCATTGAGATATCACATCTCTGCTATCGGAAGTGTCTCAGGATTGGAATGGGAAGGAATTGGATATCCCATCTCATGTTATAGGACGGGTCTCAGGATTGTTATTAGAATCATTGAGATATCATATTGCATGCTGTAGGAAGGGTCTAAGGATTGGAATGGGAAAGACTTGGATATCACATCTCATGCTATAGGAAGGGTCTCAGGTTTGGTATAAGCATTGAGATATCAAATCTCATGCTATAGGAAGGGTCTCAGGATTGGAATGGAAGGAGTTGGATATCACATCTCATGTTATAGGAAGGATCTCAGGTTTGGTATTAGAAGCATTGATACATCACATCTCATGCTATAGGAAGGGTCTCAGGATTGGAATGGGAAGGAGTTGGATATCACATCTCATGCTATAGGAAGGGTCTGAGGTTTGGTATAAGCATTGAGATATCACATCTCTGCTATCAGAAGAGTCTCAGGATTGGAATGGGAAGGAGTTGGATATCCCATCTCATGTTATAGGAAGAGTCTCAGGTTTGGTATTAGAAGCATTGAGATATCACATCTCATGCTATAGGAAGTGTCTCAGGATTGGAATGGGAAGGACTTGGATATCACATCTCATGCTATAGGGAGGGTCTCAAGTTTGATATTAGAAGCATTGAGATATCACATCTCATGCTATAGGAAGAGTCTCAGGTTTGGGAAGGGAAGGATTTGGATTTCACATGTCATGTTATAGGATGGTTCTCATGTTTGGTTTTTGAAGCATTGAGATATCACATCTCATGCTATCGGAAGGGTCTCAGGTTTGGTATTAGAAGCATTGAGATATCACATCTCATGCTATAGGATTGGTCTCCGGATTGGAATGTGAAGGATTTGGATATCACATCTCATGCTAAATGAAAGGTCTCAGGTTTGGAATGGGAAGGAGTTGGATATGACATCTCTTGTTATAGGGAGGGTCTCAGGATTTGAATGGCAAGGAGTTGGATATCACATCTCATGCCATAGGAAGGGTCTCAGGTTTGGTATAAGCATTGAGATATCACATCTCTGCTATCGGAAGGGTCTCAGGATTGGAATGGGAAGGACTTAGATATCACATCTCATGCTATAGGGAGGGTCTCAGTTTTGATATTAGAAGCATTGAGATACCACATCTCATGCTATCGGAAGGGTCTCAGGATTGGAATGGGAGGAGCTGGATATCACATCTCATGCTAAAGGAAGGGTCTCAGTTTTGGAAGGGGAAGGATTTGGATATCACATCTCATGTTATAGGATGGGTCTCAGGTTTGGTATTAGAAGCATTGTGATATCACATCTCATGCTATAGGAAGTGTCTCAGGATTGGAATGGGAAGGAGTTGGATATCACATCTCATGCTATAGGAAGGGTTTCAGGTTTGGTAGAAGCATTGAGATATCACATCTCATGCTATAGGAAGAGTCTCAGGTTTGGGAAGGGAAGGATTTGGATTTCACATCTCATGTTATAGGATGGTTCTCATGTTTGGTTTTTGAAGCATTGAGATATCACATCTCATGCTATCGGAAGGGTCTCAGGTTTGGTATTAGAAGCATTGAGATATCACATCTCATGCTATACGATTGGTCTCCGGATTGGAATGTGAAGGATTTGGATATCACATCTCATGCTAAAGGAAGGGTCTCAGGTTTGGAATGGGAAGGAGTTGGATATGACATCTCTTGTTATAGGGAGGGTCTCAGGATTTGAATGGCAAGGAGTTGGATATCACATCCCGTGCCATAGGAAGGGTCTCAGGTTTGGTATAAGCATTGAGATATCACATCTCTGCTATCGGAAGGGTCTCAGGATTGGATTGGGAAGGAGTTGGATATCACATCTCATGTTATAGGAAGGGTCTCCGGATTGGAATGTGAAGGATTTGGATATCACATCTCATGCTAAAGGAAGGGTCTCAGGTTTGGAATGGGAAGGAGTTGGATATGACATCTCTTGTTATAGGGAGGGTCTCAGGATTTGAATGGCAAGGAGTTGGATATCACATCTCATGCCATAGGAAGGGTCTCAGGTTTGGTATAAGCATTGAGATATCACATCTCTGCTATCGGAGGGGTCTCAGGATTGGATTGGGAAGGAGTTGGATATCCCTTCTCATGCTATAGGAAGGGTCTCAGGTTGGAATGGGAAGGAGTTGGATATCACATCTCATGCTAAAGGAAGGGTCTCAGGTTTGGTATAAGCATTGAGATATCAAATCTCATGCTATAGGAAGGGTCTCAGGATTGGAATGGAAGGAGTTGGATATCACATCTCATGTTATAGGAAGGATCTCAGGTTTGGTATTAGAAGCATTGAGACATCACATCTCATGCTATAGGAAGGGTCTCAGGATTGGAATGGGAAGGAGTTGGATATCACATCTCATGCTATAGGAAGGGTCTCATGTTTGGTATAAGCATTGAGATATCACATCTCATGCTATAGGAAGGGTCTCAGGATTGGAATGGGAAGGAGTTGTATATGACATCTCATGCCGTAGGAAGGGTCTCAGGTTTGGTATAAGCATTGAGATATCACATCTCTGCTATCAGAAGAGTCTCAGGATTGGAATGGGAAGGAGTTGGATATCCCATCTCATGTTATAGGAAGAGTCTCAGGTTTGGTATTAGAAGCATTGAGATATCACATCTCATGCTATAGGAAGTGTCTCAGGATTGGAATGGGAAGGACTTGGATATCACATCTCATGCTATAGGAAGGGTTTCAGGTTTGGTAGAAGCATTGAGATATCACATCTCATGCTATAGGAAGAGTCTCAGGTTTGGGAAGGGAAGGATTTGGATTTCACATCTCATGTTATAGGATGGTTCGCATGTTTGGTTTTTGAAGCATTGAGATATCACATCTCATGCTATCGGAAGGGTCTCAGGTTTGGTATTAGAAGCATTGAGATATCACATCTCATGCTATACGATTGGTCTCCGGATTGGAATGTGAAGGATTTGGATATCACATCTCATGCTAAAGGAAGGGTCTCAGGTTTGGAATGGGAAGGAGTTGGATATGACATCTCTTGTTATAGGGAGGGTCTCAGGATTTGAATGGCAAGGAGTTGGATATCACATCCCGTGCCATAGGAAGGGTCTCAGGTTTGGTATAAGCATTGAGATATCACATCTCTGCTATCGGAAGGGTCTCAGGATTGGATTGGGAAGGAGTTGGATATCACATCTCATGTTATAGGAAGGGTCTCCGGATTGGAATGTGAAGGATTTGGATATCACATCTCATGCTAAAGGAAGGGTCTCAGGTTTGGAATGGGAAGGAGTTGGATATGACATCTCTTGTTATAGGGAGGGTCTCAGGATTTGAATGGCAAGGAGTTGGATATCACATCTCATGCCATAGGAAGGGTCTCAGGTTTGGTATAAGCATTGAGATATCACATCTCTGCTATCGGAGGGGTCTCAGGATTGGATTGGGAAGGAGTTGGATATCCCTTCTCATGCTATAGGAAGGGTCTCAGGTTGGAATGGGAAGGAGTTGGATATCACATCTCATGCTAAAGGAAGGGTCTCAGGTTTGGTATAAGCATTGAGATATCAAATCTCATGCTATAGGAAGGGTCTCAGGATTGGAATGGAAGGAGTTGGATATCACATCTCATGTTATAGGAAGGATCTCAGGTTTGGTATTAGAAGCATTGAGACATCACATCTCATGCTATAGGAAGGGTCTCAGGATTGGAATGGGAAGGAGTTGGATATCACATCTCATGCTATAGGAAGGGTCTCATGTTTGGTATAAGCATTGAGATATCACATCTCATGCTATAGGAAGGGTCTCAGGATTGGAATGGGAAGGAGTTGTATATGACATCTCATGCCGTAGGAAGGGTCTCAGGTTTGGTATAAGCATTGAGATATCACATCTCTGCTATCAGAAGAGTCTCAGGATTGGAATGGGAAGGAGTTGGATATCCCATCTCATGTTATAGGAAGAGTCTCAGGTTTGGTATTAGAAGCATTGAGATATCACATCTCATGCTATAGGAAGTGTCTCAGGATTGGAATGGGAAGGACTTGGATATCACATCTCATGCTATAGGAAGGGTTTCAGGTTTGGTAGAAGCATTGAGATATCACATCTCATGCTATAGGAAGAGTCTCAGGTTTGGGAAGGGAAGGATTTGGATTTCACATCTCATGTTATAGGATGGTTCTCATGTTTGGTTTTTGAAGCATTGAGATATCACATCTCATGCTATCGGAAGGGTCTCAGGATTGGTATTAGAAGCATTGAGATATCACATCTCATGCTATAGGATTGGTCTCCGGATTGGAATGTGAAGGATTTGGATATCACATCTCATGCTAAAGGAAGGGTCTCAGGTTTGGAATGGGAAGGAGTTGGATATGACATCTCTTGTTATAGGGAGGGTCTCAGGATTTGAATGGCAAGGAGTTGGATATCACATCTCATGCCATAGGAAGGGTCTCAGGTTTGGTATAAGCACTGAGATATCACATCTCTGCTATCGGAAGGGTCTCAGGATTGGATTGGGAAGGAGTTGGATATCACATCTCATGTTATAGGAAGGGTCTCCGGATTGGAATGTGAAGGATTTGGATATCACATCTCATGCTAAAGGAAGGGTCTCAGGTTTGGAATGGGAAGGAGTTGGATATGACATCTCTTGTTAGAGGGAGGGTCTCAGGATTTGAATGGCAAGGAGTTGGATATCACATCTCATGCCATAGGAAGGGTCTCAGGTTTGGTATAAGCATTGAGATATCACATCTCTGCTATCGGAGGGGTCTCAGGATTGGATTGGGAAGGAGTTGGATATCCCTTCTCATGCTATAGGAAGGGTCTCAGGTTGGAATGGGAAGGAGTTGGATATCACATCTCATGCTAAAGGAAGGGTCTCAGGTTTGGTAGAAGCATTGAGATATCACATCTCATGCTATAGGAAGGGTCTCAGGATTGGAATGGGAAGGACTTAGATATCACATATCATGCTATAGGGAGGGTTTCAGTTTTGATATTAGAAGCATTGAGATATCACATCTCATGCTATCGGAAGTGTCTCAGGATTGGAATGGGAAGGAGCTGGATATTACATCTCATGCTAAAGGAAGGGTCTCAGGTTTGGAACGGGAAGGAGTTGGATATCCGATCTCATGTTGTAGGAAGGGTCTCAGGTTTGGTATAAGCATTGAGATATCACATCTTTGCTATCGGAAGTGTCTCAGGATTGGAATGGGAAGGAATTGGATATCCCATCTCATGTTATAGGACGGGTCTCAGGATTGTTATTAGAATCATTGAGATATCATATTGAATGCTGTAGGAAGGGTCTAAGGATTGGAATGGGAAAGACTTGGATATCACATCTCATGCTATAGGAAGGGTCTCAGGTTTGGTATAAGCATTGAGATATCAAATCTCATGCTATAGGAAGGGTCTCAGGATTGGAATGGAAGGAGTTGGATATCACATCTCATGTTATAGGAAGGATCTCAGGTTTGGTATTAGAAGCATTGAGACATCACATCTCATGCTATAGGAAGGGTCTCAGGATTGGAATGGGAAGGAGTTGGATATCACATCTCATGCTATAGGAAGGGTCTCAGGTTTGGTATAAGCATTGAGATATCACATCTCATGCTATAGGAAGGGTCTCAGGATTGGAATGGGAAGGAGTTGTATATGACATCTCATGCCGTAGGAAGGGTCTCAGGTTTGGTATAAGCATTGAGATATCACATCTCTGCTATCAGAAGAGTCTCAGGATTGGAATGGGAAGGAGTTGGATATCCCATCTCATGTTATAGGAAGAGTCTCAGGTTTGGTATTAGAAGCATTGAGATATCACATCTCATGCTATAGGAAGTGTCTCAGGATTGGAATGGGAAGGACTTGGATATCACATCTCATGCTATAGGGAGGGTCTCAAGTTTGATATTAGAAGCATTGAGATATCACATCTCATGCTATAGGAAGAGTCTCAGGTTTGGGAAGGGAAGGATTTGGATTTCACATCTCATGTTATAGGATGGTTCTCATGTTTGGTTTTTGAAGCATTGAGATATCACATCTCATGCTATCGGAAGGGTCTCAGGTTTGGTATTAGAAGCATTGAGATATCACATCTCATGCTATAGGATTGGTCTCTGGATTGGAATGTGAAGGATTTGGATATCACATCTCATGCTAAAGGAAGGGTCTCAGGTTTGGAATGGGAAGGAGTTGGATATGACATCTCTTGTTATAGGGAGGGTCTCAGGATTTGAATGGCAAGGAGTTGGATATCACATCTCATGCCATAGGAAGGGTCTCAGGTTTGGTATAAGCATTGAGATATCACATCTCTGCTATCGGAAGGGTCTCAGGATTGGATTGGGAAGGAGTTGGATATCACATCTCATGTTATAGGAAGGGTCTCCGGATTGGAATGTGAAGGATTTGGATATCACATCTCATGCTAAAGGAAGGGTCTCAGGTTTGGAATGGGAAGGAGTTGGATATGACATCTCTTGTTATAGGGAGGGTCTCAGGATTTGAATGGCAAGGAGTTGGATATCACATCTCATGCCATAGGAAGGGTCTCAGGTTTGGTATAAGCATAGAGATATCACATCTCTGCTATCGGAAGGGTCTCAGGATTGGATTGGGAAGGAGTTGGATATCACATCTCATGCTAAAGGAAGGGTCTCAGGTTTGGTAGAAGCATTGAGATATCACATCTCATGCTATAGGAAGGGTCTCAGGATTGGAATGGGAAGGACTTAGATATCACATATCATGCTATAGGGAGGGTTTCAGTTTTGATATTAGAAGCATTGAGATATCACATCTCATGCTATCGGAAGTGTCTCAGGATTGGAATGGGAAGGAGCTGGATATTACATCTCATGCTAAAGGAAGGGTCTCAGGTTTGGAACGGGAAGGAGTTGGATATCCGATCTCATGTTATAGGAAGGGTCTCAGGTTTGGTATAAGCATTGAGATATCACATCTCTGCTATCGGAAGTGTCTCAGGATTGGAATGGGAAGGAATTGGATATCCCATCTCATGTTATAGGATGGGTCTCAGGATTGTTATTAGAATCATTGAGATATCATATTGCATGCTGTAGGAAGGGTCTAAGGATTGGAATGGGAAAGACTTGGATATCACATCTCATGCTATAGGAAGGGTCTCAGGTTTGGTATAAGCATTGAGATATCAAATCTCATGCTATAGGAAGGGTCTCAGGATTGGAATGGAAGGAGTTGGATATCACATCTCATGTTATAGGAAGGATCTCAGGTTTGGTATTAGAAGCATTGATACATCGCATCTCATGCTATAGGAAGGGTCTCAGGATTGGAATGGGAAGGAGTTGGATATCACATCTCATGCTATAGGAAGGGTCTGAGGTTTGGTATAAGCATTGAGATATCACATCTCATGCTATAGGAAGGGTCTCAGGATTGGAATGGGAAGGAGTTGTATATGACATCTCATGCCGTAGGAAGGGTCTCAGGTTTGGTATAAGCATTGAGATATCACATCTCTGCTATCAGAAGAGTCTCAGGATTGGAATGGGAAGGAGTTGGATATCCCATCTCATGTTATAGGAAGAGTCTCAGGTTTGGTATTAGAAGCATTGAGATATCACATCTCATGCTATAGGAAGTGTCTCAGGATTGGAATGGGAAGGACTTGGATATCACATCTCATGCTATAGGGAGGGTCTCAAGTTTGATATTAGAAGCATTGAGATATCACATCTCATGCTATAGGAAGAGTCTCAGGTTTGGGAAGGGAAGGATTTGGATTTCACATCTCATGTTATAGGATGGTTCTCATGTTTGGTTTTTGAAGCATTGAGATATCACATCTCATGCTATCGGAAGGGTCTCAGGTTTGGTATTAGAAGCATTGAGATATCACATCTCATGCTATAGGATTGGTCTCCGGATTGGAATGTGAAGGATTTGGATATCACATCTCATGCTAAAGGAAAGGTCTCAGGTTTGGAATGGGAAGGAGTTGGATATGACATCTCTTGTTATAGGGAGGGTCTCAGGATTTGAATGGCAAGGAGTTGGATATCACATCTCATGCCATAGGAAGGGTCTCAGGTTTGGTATAAGCATTGAGATATCACATCTCTGCTATCGGAAGGGTCTCAGGATTGGAATGGGAAGGACTTAGATATCACATCTCATGCTATAGGGAGGGTCTCAGTTTTGATATTAGAAGCATTGAGATACCACATCTCATGCTATCGGAAGGGTCTCAGGATTGGAATGGGAGGAGCTGGATATCACATCTCATGCTAAAGGAAGGGTCTCAGGTTTGGAAGGGGAAGGATTTGGATATCACATCTCATGTTATAGGATGGGTCTCAGGTTTGGTATTAGAAGCATTGTGATATCACATCTCATGCTATAGGAAGTGTCTCAGGATTGGAATGGGAAGGAGTTGGATATCACATCTCATGCTATAGGAAGGGTTTCAGGTTTGGTAGAAGCATTGAGATATCACATCTCATGCTATAGGAAGAGTCTCAGGTTTGGGAAGGGAAGGATTTGGATTTCACATCTCATGTTATAGGATGGTTCTCATGTTTGGTTTTTGAAGCATTGAGATATCACATCTCATGCTATCGGAAGGGTCTCAGGTTTGGTATTAGAAGCATTGAGATATCACATCTCATGCTATAGGATTGGTCTCCGGATTGGAATGTGAAGGATTTGGATATCACATCTCATGCTAAAGGAAGGGTCTCAGGTTTGGAATGGGAAGGAGTTGGATATGACATCTCTTGTTATAGGGAGGGTCTCAGGATTTGAATGGCAAGGAGTTGGATATCACATCTCGTGCCATAGGAAGGGTCTCAGGTTTGGTATAAGCATTGAGATATCACATCTCTGCTATCGGAAGGGTCTCAGGATTGGATTGGGAAGGAGTTGGATATCACATCTCATGTTATAGGAAGGGTCTCCGGATTGGAATGTGAAGGATTTGGATATCACATCTCATGCTAAAGGAAGGGTCTCAGGTTTGGAATGGGAAGGAGTTGGACATGACATCTCTTGTTATAGGGAGGGTCTCAGGATTTGAATGGCAAGGAGTTGGATATCACATCTCATGCCATAGGAAGGGTCTCAGGTTTGGTATAAGCATTGAGATATCACATCTCTGCTATCGGAGGGGTCTCAGGATTGGATTGGGAAGGAGTTGGATATCCCTTCTCATGCTATAGGAAGGGTCTCAGGTTGGAATGGGAAGGAGTTGGATATCACATCTCATGCTAAAGGAAGGGTCTCAGGTTTGGTAGAAGCATTGAGATATCACATCTCATGCTATAGGAAGGGTCTCAGGATTGGAATGGGAAGGACTTAGATATCACATATCATGCTATAGGGAGGGTTTCAGTTTTGATATTAGAAGCATTGAGATATCACATCTCATGCTATCGGAAGTGTCTCAGGATTGGAATGGGAAGGAGCTGGATATTACATCTCATGCTAAAGGAAGGGTCTCAGGTTTGGAACGGGAAGGAGTTGGATATCCGATCTCATGTTGTAGGAAGGGTCTCAGGTTTGGTATAAGCATTGAGATATCACATCTCTGCTATCGGAAGTGTCTCAGGATTGGAATGGGAAGGAATTGGATATCCCATCTCATGTTATAGGACGGGTCTCAGGATTGTTATTAGAATCATTGAGATATCATATTGCATGCTGTAGGAAGGGTCTAAGGATTGGAATGGGAAAGACTTGGATATCACATCTCATGCTATAGGAAGGGTCTCAGGTTTGGTATAAGCATTGAGATATCAAATCTCATGCTATAGGAAGGGTCTCAGGATTGGAATGGAAGGAGTTGGATATCACATCTCATGTTATAGGAAGGATCTCAGGTTTGGTATTAGAAGCATTGAGACATCACATCTCATGCTATAGGAAGGGTCTCAGGATTGGAATGGGAAGGAGTTGGATATCACATCTCATGCTATAGGAAGGGTCTCAGGTTTGGTATAAGCATTGAGATATCACATCTCATGCTATAGGAAGGGTCTCAGGATTGGAATGGGAAGGAGTTGTATATGACATCTCATGCCGTAGGAAGGGTCTCAGGTTTGGTATAAGCATTGAGATATCACATCTCTGCTATCAGAAGAGTCTCAGGATTGGAATGGGAAGGAGTTGGATATCCCATCTCATGTTATAGGAAGAGTCTCAGGTTTGGTATTAGAAGCATTGAGATATCACATCTCATGCTATAGGAAGTGTCTCAGGATTGGAATGGGAAGGACTTGGATATCACATCTCATGCTATAGGGAGGGTCTCAAGTTTGATATTAGAAGCATTGAGATATCACATCTCATGCTATAGGAAGAGTCTCAGGTTTGGGAAGGGAAGGATTTGGATTTCACATCTCATGTTATAGGATGGTTCTCATGTTTGGTTTTTGAAGCATTGAGATATCACATCTCATGCTATCGGAAGGGTCTCAGGTTTGGTATTAGAAGCATTGAGATATCACATCTCATGCTATAGGATTGGTCTCTGGATTGGAATGTGAAGGATTTGGATATCACATCTCATGCTAAAGGAAGGGTCTCAGGTTTGGAATGGGAAGGAGTTGGATATGACATCTCTTGTTATAGGGAGGGTCTCAGGATTTGAATGGCAAGGAGTTGGATATTACATCTCATGCCATAGGAAGGGTCTCAGGTTTGGTTTAAGCATTGACATATCACATCTCTGCTATCGGAAGGGTCTCAGGATTGGATTGGGAAGGAGTTGGATATCACATCTCATGTTATAGGAAGGGTCTCCGGATTGGAATGTGAAGGATTTGGATATCACATCTCATGCTAAAGGAAGGGTCTCAGGTTTGGAATGGGAAGGAGTTGGATATGACCTCTCTTGTTATAGGGAGGGTCTCAGGATTTGAATGGCAAGGAGTTGGATATCACATCTCATGCCATAGGAAGGGTCTCAGGTTTGGTATAAGCATAGAGATATCACATCTCTGCTATCGGAAGGGTCTCAGGATTGGATTGGGAAGGAGTTGGATATCCCTTCTCATGCTATAGGATGGGTCTCAGGTTGGAATGGGAAGGAGTTGGATATCACATCTCATGCTAAAGGAAGGGTCTCAGGTTTGGTAGAAGCATTGAGATATCACATCTCATGCTATAGGAAGGGTCTCAGGATTGGAATGGGAAGGACTTAGATATCACATATCATGCTATAGGGAGGGTTTCAGTTTTGATATTAGAAGCATTAAGATATCACATCTCATGCTATCGGAAGTGTCTCAGGATTGGAATGGGAAGGAGCTGGATATTACATCTCATGCTAAAGGAAGGGTCTCAGGTTTGGAACGGGAAGGAGTTGGATATCCGATCTCATGTTATAGGAAGGGTCTCAGGTTTGGTATAAGCATTGAGATATCACATCTCTGCTATCGGAAGTGTCTCAGGATTGGAATGGGAAGGAATTGGATATCCCATCTCATGTTATAGGACGGGTCTCAGGATTGTTATTAGAATCATTGAGATATCATATTGCATGCTGTAGGAAGGGTCTAAGGATTGGAATGGGAAAGACTTGGATATCACATCTCATGCTATAGGAAGGGTCTCAGGTTTGGTATAAGCATTGAGATATCAAATCTCATGCTATAGGAAGGGTCTCAGGATTGGAATGGAAGGAGTTGGATATCACATCTCATGTTATAGGAAGGATCTCAGGTTTGGTATTAGAAGCATTGATACATCGCATCTCATGCTATAGGAAGGGTCTCAGGATTGGAATGGGAAGGAGTTGGATATCACATCTCATGCTATAGGAAGGGTCTCAGGTTTGGTATAAGCATTGAGATATCACATCTCATGCTATAGGAAGGGTCTCAGGATTGGAATGGGAAGGAGTTGTATATGACATCTCATGCCGTAGGAAGGGTCTCAGGTTTGGTATAAGCATTGAGATATCACATCTCTGCTATCAGAAGAGTCTCAGGATTGGAATGGGAAGGAGTTGGATATCCCATCTCATGTTATAGGAAGAGTCTCAGGTTTGGTATTAGAAGCATTGAGATATCACATCTCATGCTATAGGAAGTGTCTCTGGATTGGAATGGGAAGGACTTGGATATCACATCTCATGCTATAGGAAGAGTCTCAGGTTTGGGAAGGGAAGGATTTGGATTTCACATCTCATGTTATCGGATGGTTCTCATGTTTGGTTTCTGAAGCATTGAGATATCACATCTCATGCTATCGGAAGGGTCTCAGGTTTGGTATTAGAAGCATTGAGATATCACATCTCATGCTATAGGATTGGTCTCCGGATTGGAATGTGAAGGATTTGGATATCACATCTCATGCTAAAGGAAGGGTCTCAGGTTTGGAATGGGAAGGAGTTGGATATGACATCTCTTGTTATAGGGAGGGTCTCAGGATTTGAATGGCAAGGAGTTGGATATCACATCTCATGCCATAGGAAGGGTCTCAGGTTTGGTATAAGCATTGAGATATCACATCTCTGCTATCGGAAGGGTCTCAGGATTGGATTGGGAAGGAGTTGGATATCACATCTCATGTTATAGGAAGGGTCTCCGGATTGGAATGTGAAGGATTTGGATATCACATCTCATGCTAAAGGAAGGGTCTCAGGTTTGGAATGGGAAGGAGTTGGATATGACATCTCTTGTTATAGGGAGGGTCTCAGGATTTGAATGGCAAGGAGTTGGATATCACATCTCATGCCATAGGAAGGGTCTCAGGTTTGGTATAAGCATTGAGATATCACATCTCTGCTATCGGAAGGGTCTCAGGAATGGATTGGGAAGGAGTTGGATATCCCTTCTCATGCTATAGGAAGGGTCTCAGGTTGGAATGGGAAGGAGTTGGATATCACATCTCATGCTAAAGGAAGGGTCTCAGGTTTGGTAGAAGCATTGAGATATCACATCTCATGCTATAGGAAGGGTCTCAGGATTGGAATGGGAAGGACTTAGATATCACATATCATGCTATAGGGAGGGTTTCAGTTTTGATATTAGAAGCATTGAGATATCACATCTCATGCTATCGGAAGTGTCTCAGGATTGGAATGGGAAGGAGCTGGATATTACATCTCATGCTAAAGGAAGGGTCTCAGGTTTGGAACGGGAAGGAGTTGGATATCCGATCTCATGTTATAGGAAGGGTCTCAGGTTTGGTATAAGCATTGAGATATCACATCTCTGCTATCGGAAGTGTCTCAGGATTGGAATGGGAAAGAATTGGATATCCCATCTCATGTTAAAGGACGGGTCACAGGATTGTTATTAGAATCATTGAGATATCATATTGCATGCTGTAGGAAGGGTCTAAGGATTGGAATGGGAAAGACTTGGATATCACATCTCATGCTATAGGAAGGGTCTCAGGTTTGGTATAAGCATTGAGATATCAAATCTCATGCTATAGGAAGGGTCTCAGGATTGGAATGGAAGGAGTTGGATATCACATCTCATGTTATAGGAAGGATCTCAGGTTTGGTATTAGAAGCATTGAGACATCACATCTCATGTTATAGGAAGGGTCTCAGGATTGGAATGGGAAGGAGTTGGATATCACATCTCATGCTATAGGAAGGGTCTCATGTTTGGTATAAGCATTGAGATATCACATCTCATGCTATAGGAAGGGTCTCAGGATTGGAATGGGAAGGAGTTGTATATGACATCTCATGCCATAGGAAGGGTCTCAGGTTTGGTATAAGCATTGAGATATCACATCTCTGCTATCAGAAGAGTCTCAGGATTGGAATGGGAAGGAGTTGGATATCCCATCTCATGTTATAGGAAGAGTCTCAGGTTTGGTATTAGAAGCATTGAGATATCACATCTCATGCTATAGGAAGAGTCTCAGGTTTGGGAAGGGAAGGATTTGGATTTCACATCTCATGTTATAGGATGGTTCTCATGTTTGGTTTTTGAAGCATTGAGATATCACATCTCATGCTATCGGAAGGGTCTCAGGTTTGGTATTAGAAGCATTGAGATATCACATCTCATGCTATAGGATTGGTCTCCGGATTGGAATGTGAAGGATTTGGATATCACATCTCATGCTAAAGGAAGGGTCTCAGGTTTGGAATGGGAAGGAGTTGGATATGACATCTCTTGTTATAGGGAGGGTCTCAGGATTTGAATGGCAAGGAGTTGGATATCACATCTCATGCCATAGGAAGGGTCTCAGGTTTGGTATAAGCATTGAGATATCACATCTCTGCTATCGGAAGGGTCTCAGGATTGGAATGGGAAGGACTTAGAAATCACATCTCATGCTATAGGGAGGGTCTCAGTTTTGATATTAGAAGCATTGAGATACCACATCTCATGCTATCGGAAGGGTCTCAGGATTGGAATGGGAGGAGCTGGATATCACATCTCATGCTAAAGGAAGGGTCTCAGGTTTGGAAGGGGAAGGATTTGGATATCACATCCCATGTTATAGGATGGGTCTCAGGTTTGGTATTAGAAGCATTGTGATATCACATCTCATGCTATAGGAAGTGTCTCAGGATTGGAATGGGAAGGAGTTGGATATCACATCTCATGCTATAGGAAGGGTTTCAGGTTTGGTAGAAGCATTGAGATATCACATCTCATGCTATAGGAAGAGTCTCAGGTTTGGGAAGGGAAGGATTTGGATTTCACATCTCATGTTATAGGATGGTTCTCATGTTTGGTTTTTGAAGCATTGAGATATCACATCTCATGCTATCGGAAGGGTCTCAGGTTTGGTATTAGAAGCATTGAGATATCACATCTCATGCTATAGGATTGGTCTCCGGATTGGAATGTGAAGGATTTGGATATCACATCTCATGCTAAAGGAAGGGTCTCAGGTTTGGAATGGGAAGGAGTTGGATATGACATCTCTTGTTATAGGGAGGGTCTCAGGATTTGAATGGCAAGGAGTTGGATATCACATCTCATGCCAAAGGAAGGGTCTCAGGATTGGATTGGGAAGGAGTTGGATATCACATCTCATGTTATAGGAAGGGTCTCCGGATTGGAATGTGAAGGATTTGGATATCACATCTCATGCTAAAGGAAGGGTCTCAGGTTTGGAATGGGAAGGAGTTGGATATGACATCTCTTGTTATAGGGAGGGTCTCAGGATTTGAATGGCAAGGAGTTGGATATCACATCTCATGCCATAGGAAGGGTCTCAGGTTTGGTATAAGCATTGAGATATCACATCTCTGCTATCGGAGGGGTCTCAGGATTAGATTGGGAAGGAGTTGGATATCCCTTCTCATGCTATAGGAAGGGTCTCAGGTTGGAATGGGAAGGAGTTGGATATCACATCTCATGCCGTGGGAAGGGTCTCAGGTTTGGCAGAAGCATTGAGATATCACATCTCTGCTATCGGAAGAGTCTCAGGATTGGAATGGGAAGGAGTTGGATATCCCATCTCATGTTATAGGAAGAGTCTCAGGTTTGGTATTAGAAGCATTGAGATATCACATCTCATGCTATAGGAAGTGTCTCAGGATTGGAATGGGAAGGACTTGGATATCACATCTCATGCTATAGGGAGGGTCTCAAGTTTGATATTAGAAGCATTGAGATATCACATCTCATGCTATAGGAAGGGTCTCAGGATTGGAATGGGAAGGACTTAGATATCACATATCATTTTTGTTGGTCTCAGTTTTGATATTAGAAGCATTGAGATATCACATCTCATGCTATAGGATTGGTCTCCGGATTGGAATGTGTAGGATTTGGATATCACATCTCATGCTAAAGGAAGGGTCTCAGGTTTGGAATGGGAAGGAGTTGGATATGACATCTCTTGTTATAGGGAGGGTCTCAGGATTTGAATGGCAAGGAGTTGGATATCACATCTCATGCCATAGGAAGGGTCTCAGGTTTGGTATAAGCATTGAGATATCACATCTCTGCTATCGGAAGGGTCTCAGGATTGGAATGGGAAGGACTTAGATATCACATCTCATGCTATAGAGAGGGTCTCAGTTTTGATATTAGAAGCATTGAGATACCACATCTCATGCTATCGGAAGGGTCTCAGGATTGGAATGGGAGGAGCTGGATATCACATCTCATGCTAAAGGAAGGGTCTCAGGTTTGGAAGGGGAAGGATTTGGATATCACATCTCATGTTATAGGATGGGTCTCAGGTTTGGTATTAGAAGCATTGTGATATCACATCTCATGCTATAGGAAGTGTCTCAGGATTGGAATGGGAAGGAGTTGGATATCACATCTCATGCTATAGGAAGGGTTTCAGGTTTGGTAGAAGCATTGAGATATCACATCTCATGCTATAGGAAGAGTCTCAGGTTTGGGAAGGGAAGGATTTGGATTTCACATCTCATGTTATAGGATGGTTCTCATGTTTGGTTTTTGAAGCATTGAGATATCACATCTCATGCTATCGGAAGGGTCTCAGGTTTGGTATTAGAAGCAGTGAGATATCACATCTCATGCTATAGGATTGGTCTCCGGATTGGAATGTGATGGATTTGGATATCACATCTCATGCTAAAGGAAGGGTCTCAGGTTTGGAATGGGAAGGAGTTGGATATGACATCTCTTGTTATAGGGAGGGTCTCAGGATTTGAATGGCAAGGAGTTGGATATCACATCTCATGCCATAGGAAGGGTCTCAGGTTTGGTATAAGCATTGAGATATCACATCTCTGCTATCGGAAGGGTCTCAGGATTGGATTGGGAAGGAGTTGGATATCACATCTCATGTTATAGGAAGGGTCTCCGGATTGGAATGTGAAGGATTTGGATATCACATCTCATGCTAAAGGAAGGGTCTCAGGTTTGGAATGGGAAGGAGTTGGATATGACATCTCTTGTTATAGGGAGGGTCTCAGGATTTGAATGGCAAGGAGTTGGATATCACATCTCATGCCATAGGAATGGTCTCAGGTTTGGTATAAGCATTGAGATATCACATCTCTGCTATCGGAGGGGTCTCAGGATTGGATTGGGAAGGAGTTGGATATCCCTTCTCATGCTATAGGAAGGGTCGCAGGTTGGAATGGGAAGGAGTTGGATATCACATCTCATGCTAAAGGAAGGGTCTCAGGTTTGGTAGAAGCATTGAGATATCACATCTCATGCTATAGGAAGGGTCTCAGGATTGGAATGGGAAGGACTTAGATATCACATATCATGCTATAGGGAGGGTTTCAGTTTTGATATTAGAAGCATTGAGATATCACATCTCATGCTATCGGAAGTGTCTCAGGATTGGAATGGGAAGGAGCTGGATATTACATCTCATGCTAAAGAAAGGGTCTCAGGTTTGGAACGGGAAGGAGTTGGATATCCGATCTCATGTTGTAGGAAGGGTCTCAGGTTTGGTATAAGCATTGAGATATCACATCTCTGCTATCGGAAGTGTCTCAGGATTGGAATGGGAAGGAATTGGATATCCCATCTCATGTTATAGGACGGGTCTCAGGATTGTTATTAGAATCATTGAGATATCATATTGCATGCTGTAGGAAGGGTCTAAGGATTGGAATGGGAAAGACTTGGATATCACATCTCATGCTATAGGAAGGGTCTCAGGTTTGGTATAAGCATTGAGATATCAAATCTCATGCTATAGGAAGGGTCTCAGGATTGGAATGGAAGGAGTTGGATATCACATCTCATGTTATAGGAAGGATCTCAGGTTTGGTATTAGAAGCATTGAGACATCACATCTCATGCTATAGGAAGGGTCTCAGGATTGGAATGGGAAGGAGTTGGATATCACATCTCATGCTATAGGAAGGGTCTCAGGTTTGGTATAAGCATTGAGATATCACATCTCATGCTATAGGAAGGGTCTCAGGATTGGAATGGGAAGGAGTTGTATATGACATCTCATGCCGTAGGAAGGGTCTCAGGTTTGGTATAAGCATTGAGATATCACATCTCTGCTATCAGAAGAGTCTCCGGATTGGAATGGGAAGGAGTTGGATATCCCATCTCATGTTATAGGAAGAGTCTCAGGTTTGGTATTAGAAGCATTGAGATATCACATCTCATGCTATAGGAAGTGTCTCAGGATTGGAATGGGAAGGACTTGGATATCACATCTCATGCTATAGGGAGGGTCTCAAGTTTGATATTAGAAGCATTGAGATATCACATCTCATGCTATAGGAAGAGTCTCAGGTTTGGGAAGGGAAGGATTTGGATTTCACTTCTCATGTTATAGGATGGTTCTCATGTTTGGTTTTTGAAGCATAGAGATATCACATCTCATGCTATCGGAAGGGTCTCAGGTTTGGTATTAGAAGCATTGAGATATCACATCTCATGCTATAGGATTGGTCTCCGGATTGGAATGTGAAGGATTTGGATATGACATCTCATGCTAAAGGAAGGGTCTCAGGTTTGGAATGGGAAGGAGTTGGATATGACATCTCTTGTTATAGGGAGGGTCTCAGGATTTGAATGGCAAGGAGTTGGATATCACATCTCATGCCATAGGAAGGGTCTCAGGTTTGCTATAAGCATTGAGATATCACATCTATGCTATCGAAAGGGTCTCAGGATTGGATTGGGAAGGAGTTGGATATCCCTTCTCATGCTATAGGAAGGGTCTCAGGTTGGAATGGGAAGGAGTTGGATATCACATCTCATGCTAAAGGAAGGGTCTCAGGTTTGGTAGAAGCATTGAGATATCACATCTCATGCTATAGGAAGGGTCTCAGGATTGGAATGGGAAGGACTTTGATATCACATATCATGCTATAGGGAGGGTTTCAGTTTTGATATTAGAAGCATTGAGATATCACATCTCATGCTATCGGAAGTGTCTCAGGATTGGAATGGGAAGGAGCTGGATATTACATCTCATGCTAAAGGAAGGGTCTCAGGTTTGGAACGGGAAGGAGTTGGATATCCGATCTCATGTTATAGGAAGGGTCTCAGGTTTGGTATAAGCATTGAGATATCACATCTCTGCTATCGGAAGTGTCTCAGGATTGGAATGGGAAGGAATTGTATATCCCATCTCATGTTATAGGACGGGTCTCAGGATTGTTATTAGAATCATTGAGATATCATATTGCATGCTGTAGGAAGGGTCTAAGGATTGGAATGGGAAAGACTGGGATATCACATCTCATGCTATAGGAAGGGTCTCAGGTTTGGTATAAGCATTGAGATATCAAATCTCATGCTATAGGAAGGGTCTCAGGATTGGAATGGAAGGAGTTGGATATCACATCTCATGTTATAGGAAGGATCTCAGGTTTGGTATTAGAAGCATTGAGACATCACATCTCATGCTATAGGAAGGGTCTCATGATTGGAATGGGAAGGAGTTGGATATCACATCTCATGCTATAGGAAGGGTCTCAGGTTTGGTATAAGCATTGAGATATCACATCTCATGCTATAGGAAGGGTCTCAGGATTGGAATGGGAAGGAGTTGTATATGACATCTCATGCCGTAGGAAGGGTCTCAGGTTTGGTATAAGCATTGAGATATCACATCTCTGCTATCAGAAGAGTCTCAGGATTGGAATGGGAAGGAGTTGGATATCCCATCTCATGTTATAGGAAGAGTCTCAGGTTTGGTATTAGAAGCATTGAGATATCACATCTCATGCTATAGGAAGTGTCTCAGGATTGGAATGGGAAGGACTTGGATATCACATCTCATGCTATAGGGAGGGTCTCAAGTTTGATATTAGAAGCATTGAGATATCACATCTCATGCTATAGGAAGGGTCTCAGGATTTGAATGGGAAGGACTTAGATATCACATATCATTTTTGTTGGTCTCAGTTTTGATATTAGAAGCATTGAGATATCACATCTCATGCTATCGGAAGTGTCTCAGTATTGGAATGGGAAGGAGCTGGATATCACATCTCATGCTAAAGGAAGGGTCTCAGGTTTGGAACGGGAAGGAGTTGGATATCACATCTCATGTTATAGGAAGGGTCTCAAGTTTGGTATAAGCATTGAGATATCACATCTCTGCTATCGGAAGTGTCTCAGGATTGGAATGGGAAGGAGTTGGATATCCCATCTCATGTTATAGGACGGGTCTCAGGTTTGTTATTAGAATCATTGAGATATCATATTGCATGCTGTAGGAAGGGTCTAAGGATTGGAATGGGAAGGACTTGGATATCACATCTCATGCTATAGATAGGCTCTCAGGTTTGGAAAGGGAAGGAGTTGGATATCACATTTCATGTTAGAGGAAGGATCTCAGGTTTGGTATTAGAGGCATTGAGATATCACATCTCATGCTATAGGAAGGGTCTCAGGTTGGAATGGGAAGGAGTTGGATATCACATCTCATGTTATAGGAAGGCTCTCAGGTTTGGAAGGGGAAAGAGTTGGATATCACATTTCATGTTAGAGGTAGGATCTCAGGTTTGGTATTAGAGGCATTGAGATATCACATCTCATGATATCAGAAGGGTCTCAGGATTGGAATGGGAAGGAGTTGGATATCACATCTCATGCTAAAGGGAGGGTCTCAGGTTTGGAAGGGGAAGGATTTGGATATCACATCTCATGTTATAGGAAGGATCTCAGGTTTGGTATTAGAAGCATTGAGATATCACATCTCATGCTATCGGAAGGATCTCAGGTTTGGTATTAGAAACATTGAGATATCACATCTCATGCTATCAGAAGGGTCTCAGGATTGGAATGGGAAGGAGTTGGATATCACATCTCATGCTAAAGGGAGGGTCTCAGGTTTGGAAGGGGAAGGATTTGGATATCACATCTCATGCTAAAGGAAGGGTCTCAGGTTTGGTAGAAGCATTGAGATATCACATCTCATGCTATAGGAAGGGTCTTAGGATTGGAATGGGAAGTACTTAGATCTCACATATCATGCTATAGGGAGGGTTTCAGATTTGATATTAGAAGCATTGAGATATCACATCTCATGCTATCGGAAGTGTCTCAGGATTGGAATGGGAAGGAGCTGGATATCACATCTCATGCTAAAGGAAGGGTCTCAGGTTTGGAAGGGGAAGGAGTTGGATATCCGATCTCATGTTATAGGAAGGGTCTCAGGTTTGGTATAAGCATTGAGATATCACATCTCTGCTATCGGAAGTGTCTCAGGATTGGAATGGGAAGGAATTGGATATCCCATCTCACGTTATAGGACGGGTCTCAGGATTGTTATTAGAATCATTGAGATATCATATTGCATGATGTAGGAAGGGTCTAAGGATTGGAATGGGAAGGAGTTGGGTATCACATCTCATGCTATAGGAAGGGTCTCAGGTTTGGTATAAGCATTGAGATATCAAATCTCATGCTATAGGAAGGGTCTCAGGATTGGAATGGAAGGAGTTGGATATCACATCTCATGTTATAGGAAGGATCTCAGGTTTGGTATTAGAAGCATTGAGACATCACATCTCATGCTATA
This sequence comes from Ambystoma mexicanum, assembly GCF_040938575.1. Lineage (NCBI taxonomy): Eukaryota > Metazoa > Chordata > Amphibia > Caudata > Ambystomatidae > Ambystoma > Ambystoma mexicanum. The sequence goes on along the minus strand of NC_090932.1, from coordinate 570,986,886 downwards.
GGAAGGGTCTCAGGATTGGAATGGGAAGGAGTTGGATATCACATCTCATGCTATAGGAAGGGTCTCAGGTTTGGTATAAGCATTGAGATATCACATCTCATGCTATAGGAAGGGTCTCAGGATTGGAATGGGAAGGAGTTGTATATGACATCTCATGCCGTATGAAGGGTCTCAGGTTTGATATAAGCATTGAGATATCACATCTCTGCTATCGGAAGGGTCTCAGGATTGGAATGGGAAGGAGTTGGATATCCCATCTCATGTTATAGGAAGAGTCTCAGGTTTGGTATTAGAAGCATTGAGATATCACATCTCATGCTATAGGAAGTGTCTCAGGATTGGAATGGGAAGGACTTGGATATCACATCTCATGCTATAGGGAGGGTCTCAAGTTTGATATTAGAAGCATTGAGATATCACATCTCATGCTATAGGAAGGGTCTCAGGATTGGAATGGGAAGGAGTTGGATATCACATCTCATGCTATAGGAAGGGTCTCAGGTTTGGTATAAGCAGTGAGATATCACATCTCATGCTATAGGAAGGGTCTCAGGATTGGAATGGGAAGGAGTTGGATATCACATCTCATGCTATAGGAAGGGTCTCAGGTTTGGTATAAGCAGTGAGATATCACATCTCATGCTATAGGAAGGGTCTCAGGATTGGAATGGGAAGGATTGGATATCACATCTCATGTTATAGGAAGGATCTCAGGTTTGGTATAAGCATTGAGATATCACATCTCTGCTATCGGAAGGGTCTCAGGATTGGAATGGTAAGGAGTTGGATATTCCCATCTCATGTTATAGGAAGGGTCTCAGGTTTGGTATTAGAAGCATTGAGATATCACATCTCATGCTATAGGAAGGGTCTCAGGATTGGAATGGGAAGGACTTGGATATCACATCTCATGCTATTAGGGGGGTCTCAGGATTGGAATGGGAAGGACTTAGATATCACATATCATTTTTGTTGGTCTCAGTTTTGATATTAGAAGCATTGAGATATCACATCTCTGCTATCGGAAGGGTCTCAGGATTGGAATGGGAAGGACTTAGATATCACATCTCATGCTATAGGGAGGGTCTCAGTTTTGATATTAGAAGCATTGAGATATCACATCTCATGCTATCGGAAGTGTCTCAGTATTGGAATGGGAAGGAGCTGGATATCACATCTCATGCTAAAGGAAGGGTCTCAGGTTTGGAACGGGAAGGAGTTGGATATCACATCTCATGCTATAGGAAGGGCCTCAGGTTTGGTATAAGCATTGATATATCAAATCTCATGCTATAGGAAGGGTCTCAGGATTGGAATGGAAGGAGTTGGATATCACATCTCATGTTATAGGAAGGATCTCAGGTTTGGTATTAGAAGCATTGAGACATCACATCTCATGCTATAGGAAGGGTCTCAGGATTGGAATGGGAAGGAGTTGGATATCACATCTCATGCTATAGGAAGGGTCTCAGGTTTGGTATAAGCATTGAGATATCACATCTCATGCTGTAGGAAGGGTCTCAGGATTGGAATGGGAAGGAGTTGTATATGACATCTCATGCCGTGGGAAGGGTCTCAGGTTTGGTATAAGCATTGAGATATCACATCTCTGCTATCGGAAGAGTCTCAGGATTGGAATGGGAAGGAGTTGGATATCCCATCTCATGTTATAGGAAGAGTCTCAGGTTTGGTATTAGAAGCATTGAGATATCACATCTCATGCTATAGGAAGTGTCTCAGGATTGGAATGGGAAGGACTTGGATATCACATCTCATGCTATAGGGAGGGTCTCAAGTTTGATATTAGAAGCATTGAGATATCACATCTCATGCTATAGGAAGGGTCTCAGGATTGGAATGGGAAGGACTTAGATATCACATATCATTTTTGTTGGTCTCAGTTTTGATATTAGAAGCATTGAAATATCACATCTCATGCTATAGAATTGGTCTCCGGATTGGAATGTGAAGGATTTGGATATCACATCTCATGCTAAAGGAAGGGTCTCAGGTTTGGAATGGGAAGGAGTTGGATATGACATCTCTTGTTATAGGGAGGGTCTCAGGATTTGAATGGCAAGGAGTTGGATATCACATCTCATGCCATAGGAAGGCTCTCAGGTTTGGTATAAGCATTGAGATATCACATCTCTGCTATCGGAAGGGTCTCAGGATTGGAATGGGAAGGACTTAGATATCACATCTCATGCTATAGAGAGGGTCTCAGTTTTGATATTAGAAGCATTGAGATACCACATCTCATGCTATCGGAAAGGTCTCAGGATTGGAATGGGAGGAGCTGGATATCACATCTCATGCTAAAGGAAGGGTCTCAGGTTTGGAAGGGGAAGGATTTGGATATCACATCTCATGTTATAGGATGGGTCTCAGGTTTGGTATTAGAAGCATTGTGATATCACATCTCATGCTATAGGAAGTGTCTCAGGATTGGAATGGGAAGGAGTTGGATATCACATCTCATGCTATAGGAAGGGTTTCAGGTTTGGTAGAAGCATTGAGATATCACATCTCATGCTATAGGAAGAGTCTCAGGTTTGGGAAGGGAAGGATTTGGATTTCACATCTCATGTTATAGGATGGTTCTCATGTTTGGTTTTTGAAGCATTGAGATATCACATCTCATGCTATCGGAAGGGTCTCAGGTTTGGTATTAGAAGCAGTGAGATATCACATCTCATGCTATAGGATTGGTCTCCGGATTGGAATGTGATGGATTTGGATATCACATCTCATGCTAAAGGAAGGGTCTCAGGTTTGGAATGGGAAGGAGTTGGATATGACATCTCTTGTTATAGGGAGGGTCTCAGGATTTGAATGGCAAGGAGTTGGATATCACATCTCATGCCATAGGAAGGGTCTCAGGTTTGGTATAAGCATTGAGATATCACATCTCTGCTATCGGAAGGGTCTCAGGATTGGATTGGGAAGGAGTTGGATATCACATCTCATGTTATAGGAAGGGTCTCCGGATTGGAATGTGAAGGATTTGGATATCACATCTCATGCTAAAGGAAGGGTCTCAGGTTTGGAATGGGAAGGAGTTGGATATGACATCTCTTGTTATAGGGAGGGTCTCAGGATTTGAATGGCAAGGAGTTGGATATCACATCTCATGCCATAGGAATGGTCTCAGGTTTGGTATAAGCATTGAGATATCACATCTCTGCTATCGGAGGGGTCTCAGGATTGGATTGGGAAGGAGTTGGATATCCCTTCTCATGCTATAGGAAGGGTCTCAGGTTGGAATGGGAAGGAGTTGGATATCACATCTCATGCTAAAGGAAGGGTCTCAGGTTTGGTAGAAGCATTGAGATATCACATCTCATGCTATAGGAAGGGTCTCAGGATTGGAATGGGAAGGACTTAGATATCACATATCATGCTATAGGGAGGGTTTCAGTTTTGATATTAGAAGCATTGAGATATCACATCTCATGCTATCGGAAGTGTCTCAGGATTGGAATGGGAAGGAGCTGGATATTACATCTCATGCTAAAGAAAGGGTCTCAGGTTTGGAACGGGAAGGAGTTGGATATCCGATCTCATGTTGTAGGAAGGGTCTCAGGTTTGGTATAAGCATTGAGATATCACATCTCTGCTATCGGAAGTGTCTCAGGATTGGAATGGGAAGGAATTGGATATCCCATCTCATGTTATAGGACGGGTCTCAGGATTGTTATTAGAATCATTGAGATATCATATTGCATGCTGTAGGAAGGGTCTCAGGATTGGAATGGAAGGAGTTGGATATCACATCTCATGCTATAGGAAGGGTCTCAGGTTTGGTATTAGAAGCATTGAGACATCACATCTCATGCTATAGGAAGGGTCTCAGGATTGGAATGGGAAGGAGTTGGATATCACATCTCATGCTATAGGAAGGGTCTCAGGTTTGGTATAAGCATTGAGATATCACATCTCATGCTATAGGAAGGGTCTCAGGATTGGAATGGGAAGGAGTTGTATATGACATCTCATGCCGTAGGAAGGGTCTCAGGTTTGGTATAAGAATTGAGATATCACATCTCTGCTATCAGAAGAGTCTCAGGATTGGAATGGGAAGGAGTTGGATATCCCATCTCATGTTATAGGAAGAGTCTCAGGTTTGGTATTAGTAGCATTGAGATATCACATCTCATGCTATAGGAAGTGTCTCAGGATTGGAATGGGAAGGACTTGGATATCACATCTCATGCTATAGGGAGGGTCTCACGTTTGATATAAGAAGCATTGAGATATCACATCTCATGCTATAGGAAGAGTCTCAGGTTTGGGAAGGGAAGGATTTGGATTTCACATCTCATGTTATAGGATGGTTCTCATGTTTGGTTTTTGAAGCATTGAGATATTACATCTCATGCTATCGGAAGGGTCTCAGGTTTGGTATTAGAAGCATTGAGATATCACATCTCATGCTATAGGATTGGTCTAGGGGTTGGAATGTGAAGGACTTAGATATCACATATCATTTTTGTTGGTCTCAGTTTTGATATTAGAAGCATTGAGATATCACATCTCATGCTATCGGAAGTGTCTCAGTATTGGAATGGGAAGGAGCTGGATATCACATCTCATGCTAAAGGAAGGCTCTCAGCTTTGGAACGGGAAGGAGTTGGATATCACATCTCATGTTATAGGAAGGATCTTAGGTTTGGTATAAGCATTGAGATATCACATCTCTGCTATCGGAAGTGTCTCAGGATTGGAATGGGAAGGAGTTGGATATCCCATCTCATGTTATAGGACGGGTCTCAGGTTTGTTATTAGAATCATTGAGATATCATATTGCATGCTGTAGGAAGGGTCTAAGGATTGGAATGGGAAGGACTTGGATATCACATCTCATGCTATAGATAGGCTCTCAGGTTTGGAAAGGGAAGGAGTTGGATATCACATTTCATGTTACAGGAAGGATCTCAGGTTTGGTATTAGAGGCATTGAGATATCACATCTCATGCTATAGGAAGGGTCTCAGGTTTGGAAGGGGAAAGAGTTGGATATCACATTTCATGTTAGAGGTAGGATCTCAGGTTTGGTATTAGGGGCATTGAGATATCACATCTCATGCTATCAGAAGGGTCTCAGGATTGGAATGGGAAGGAGTTGGATATCACATCTCATGCTAAAGGGAGGGTCTCAGGTTTGGAAGGGGAAGGATTTGGATATCACATCTCATGTTATAGGAAGGATCTCAGGTTTGGTATTAGAAGCATTGAGATATCACATCTCATGCTATCGGAAGGATCTCAGGTTTGGTATTAGAAACATTGAGATATCACATCTCATGCTATCAGAAGGCTCTCAGGATTGGAATGGGAAGGAGTTGGATATCACATCTCATGCTAAAGGGAGGGTCTCAGGTTTGGAAGGGGAAGTATTTGGATATCACATCTCATGTTATCGGAAGGATCTCAGGTTTGGTATTAGAAGTATTGAGATATCACATCTCATGCTATAGGAAGGGTCTCAGGATTGGAATGGGAAGGAGTTGGATATCCCATCTCATGCTAAAGGAAGGGTCTCAGGTTTGGTAGAAGCATTGAGATATCACATCTCATGCTATAGGAAGGGTTTTAGGATTGGAATGGGAAGGACTTAGATATCACATATCATGCTATAGGGAGGGTTTCAGTTTTGATATTAGAAGCATTGAGATATCACATCTCATGCTATCGCAAGTGTCTCAGGATTGGAATGGGAAGGAGCTGGATATCACATCTCATGCTAAAGGAAGGGTCTCAGGTTTGGAACGGGAAGGAGTTGGATATCCGATCTCATGTTATAGGAAGGGTCTCAGGTTTGGTATAAGCATTGAGATATCACATCTCTGCTATCGGAAGTGTCTCAGGATTGGAATGGGAAGGAATTGGATATCCCATCTTACGTTATAGGACGGGTCTCAGGATTGTTATTAGAATCATTGAGATATCATATTGCATGCTTTAGGAAGGGTCTAAGGATTGGAATGGGAAGGACTTGGGTATCACATCTCATGCTATAGGAAGGGTCTCAGGTTTGGTATAAGCATTGAGATATCAAATCTCATGCTATAGGAAGGGTCTCAGGATTGGAATGGAAGGAGTTGGATATCACATCTCATGCTATAGGAAGGGTCTCAGGTTTGGTATAAGCATTGAGATATCACATCTCATGCTATAGGAAGGGTCTCAGGATTGGAATGGGAAGGAGTTGTATATGACATCTCATGCCGTAGGAAGGGTCTCAGGTTTGGTATAAGCATTGAGATATCACATCTCTGCTATCGGAAGAGTCTCAGGATTGGAATGGGAAGGAGTTGGATATCCCATCTCATGTTATAGGAAGAGTCTCAGGTTTGGTATTAGAAGCATTGAGATATCACATCTCATGCTATAGGAAGTGTCTCAGGATTGGAATGGGAAGGACTTGGATATCACATCTCATGCTATAGGGAGGGTCTCAAGTTTGATATTAGAAGCATTGAGATATCACATCTCATGCTATAGGAAGGGTCTCAGGATTGGAATGGGAAGGACTTAGATATCACATATCATTTTTGTTGGTCTCAGTTTTGATATTAGAAGCATTGAGATATCACATCTCATGCTATAGGATTGGTCTCCGGATTGGAATGTGAAGGATTTGGATATCACATCTCATGCTAAAGGAAGGGTCTCAGGTTTGGAATGGGAAGGAGTTGGATATGACATCTCTTGTTATAGGGAGGGTCTCAGGATTTGAATGGCAAGGAGTTGGATATCACATCTCATGCCATAGGAAGGGTCTCAGGTTTGGTATAAGCATTGAGATATCACATCTCTGCTATCGGAAGGGTCTCAGGATTGGAATGGGAAGGACTTAGATATCACATCTCATGCTATAGGGAGGGTCTCAGTTTTGATATTAGAAGCATTGAGATACCACATCTCATGCTATCGGAAGGGTCTCAGGATTGGAATGGGAGGAGCTGGATATCACATCTCATGCTAAAGGAAGGGTCTCAGGTTTGGAAGGGGAAGGATTTGGATATCACATCTCATGTTATAGGATGGGTCTCAGGTTTGGTATTAGAAGCATTGTGATATCACATCTCATGCTATAGGAAGTGTCTCAGGATTGGAATGGGAAGGAGTTGGATATCACATCTCATGCTATAGGAAGGGTTTCAGGTTTGGTAGAAGCATTGAGATATCACATCTCATGCTATAGGAAGAGTCTCAGGTTTGGGAAGGGAAGGATTTGGATTTCACATCTCATGTTATAGGAAGAGTCTCAGGTTTGGTATTAGAAGCATTGAGATATCACATCTCTGCTATCGGAAGGGTCTCAGGATTGGAATGGGAAGGAGTTGGATATCCCATCTCATGTTATAGGAAGAGTCTCAGGTTTGGTATTAGAAGCATTAAGATATCACATCTCATGCTATAGGAAGTGTCTCAGGATTGGAATGGGAAGAACTTGGATATCACATCTCATGCTATAGGGAGGGTCTCAAGTTTGATATTAGAAGCATTGAGATATCACATCTCATGCTATAGGAAGGGTCTCAGGATTGGAATGGGAAGGAGTTGGATATCACATCTCATGCTATAGGAAGGGTCTCAGGTTTGGTATAAGCAGTGAGATATCACATCTCATGCTATAGGAAGTGTCTCAGTATTGGAATGGGAAGGAGTTGGATATCACATCTCATGTTATAGGAAGGATCTCAGGTTTGGTATAAGCATTGAGATATCACATCTCTGCTATCGGAGGGGTCTCAGGATTGGAATGGTAAGGAGTTGGATATTCCCATCTCATGTTATAGGAAGGGTCTCAGGTTTGGTATTAGAAGCATTGAGATATCACATCTCATGCTATAGGAAGGGTCTCAGGATTGGAATGGGAAGGAGTTGGATATCACATCTCATGATAAAGGACGGGTCTAAGGTTTGGAAGGGGAAGGATTTGGATATCACATCTCATGTTATAGAACGGGTCTCAGGTTTGGTATTAGAAGCATTGAGATATCAAGTCTCATGGTATAGGAAGGGTCTCAAAATTGGAATGGGAAGGAGTTGGATATCACATCTCAAGCTATAGGAAGGGTCTCAGGATTGGAATGGGAAGGAGTTTGATATCACATCTCATGCCATAGTATGGGTCTCAGGTTTGGTAGAAGCATTGGGATATCACATCTCATGCTATCGGAAGGGTATCAGGATTGGATTTGGAAGGAGTTGGATATCCCATCTCATGCTATAGGAAGGGTCTCAGGTTGGAATGGGAAGGAGTTGGATATCACATCTCATGTTATAGGAAGGGTCTCAGGATTGGAATGGGAAGGACTTGGATATCACATCTCATGCTATAGGAAGGCTCTCAGGTTTGGAAGGGGAGAGAGTTGGATATCACATTTCATGTTAGAGGTAGGATCTCAGGTTTGGTATTAGAGGCATTGAGATATCACATCTCATGCTATCAGAAGGGTCTCAGGATTGGAATGGGAAGGAGTTGGATATCACATCTCATGCTAAAGGGAGTGTCTCAGGTTTGGAAGGGGAAGGATTTGGATATCACATCTCATGTTATAGGAAGGATCTCAGGTTTGGTATTAGAAGCATTGAGATATCACATCTCAAGCTATCGGAAGGATCTCAGGTTTGGTATCAGAAGCATTGAGATATCACATCTCATGCTATCAGAAGGGTCTCAGGATTGGAATGGGGAGGAGTTGGATATCACATCTCATGTTATAGGACGGGTCTCAGGTTTGTTATTAGAATCATTGAGATATCATATTGCATGCTGTAGGAAGGGTCTAAGGATTGGAATGGGAAGGACTTGGATATCACATCTCATGCTATAGATAGGCTCTCAGGTTTGGAAACGGAAGGAGTTGGATATCACATTTCATGTTAGAGGAAGGATCTGAGGTTTGGTATTAGAGGCATTGAGATATCACATCTCATGCTATAGGAAGGGTCTCAGGTTGGAATGGGAAGGAGTTGGATATCACATCTCATGTTATAGGAAGGCTCTCAGGTTTGGAAGGGGAAAGAGTTGGATATCACATTTCATGTTAGAGGTAGGATCTCAGGTTTGGTATTAGAGGCATTGAGATATCACATCTCATGCTATCAGAAGGGTCTCAGGATTGGAATGGGAAGGAGTTGGATATCACATCTCATGCTAAAGGGAGAGTCTCAGGTTTGGAAGGGGAAGGATTTGGATATCACATCTCATGTTATCGGAAGGATCTCAGGTTTGGTATTAGAAGTATTGAGATATCACATCTCATGCTATCAGAAGGGTCTCAGGATTGGAATGGGAAGGAGTTGGATAACACATCTCATGCTAAAGGGAGGGTCTCAGGTTTGGAAGGGGAAGGATTTGGATATCACATCTCATGTTATCGGAAGGATCTCAGGTTTGGTATTAGAAGTATTGAGATATCACATCTCATGCTATAGGAAGGGTCTCAGGATTGGAATGGGAAGGATTTGGATATCACATCTCATGCTATAGGAAGGGTCTCAGGTTTGGTATAAGCATGGAGATATCACTTCTCATGCTATAGGAAGTGTCTCAGGATTGGAACGGGAAGGAGTTGGATATCACATCTCATGTTATAGGAAGGATCTCAGGTTTGGTATTAGAAGCATTGAGACATCACATCTCATGCTATAGGAAGGGTCTCAGGATTGGAATGGGAAGGAGTTGGATATCACATCTCATGCTAAAGGGAGGGTCTCAGGTTTGGAAGGGGAAGGATTTGGATATTACATCTCGTGTTATAGGAATGATCTCAGGTTTGGTATTAGAAGCACTGAGATATCACATCTCATGCTATCGGAAGGATCTCAGGTTTGGTATTAGAAGCATTGAGATATCAAAACTCATGCTATAGGAAGGGTCTCAGGATTGGAATGGGAAGGAGTTCGATATCACATCTCATGCTATAGGAAGGGTCTCAGGATTGGAATGGGAAGGAGTTGTATATGACATCTCATGCCACAGGAAGGGTCTCAGGTTTGGTATAAGCATTGAGATATCACATCTCTGCTATCGGAAGGGTCTCAGGATTGGAATGGGAAGGAGTTGGATATCCCATCTTATGTTATAGGAAGGGTCTCAGGTTTGGTATTAGAAGCATTTAGTTATCACATCTCATGCTATAGGAAGGGTCTCAGGATTGGAATGGGAAGGACTTGGATATCACATCTCATGCTAAAGGGAGGGTCTCAGGAATGGAAGGGGAAGGATTTGGATATCACATCTCATGTTATAGGAAGGATCTCAGGTTTGGTATTAGAAGCATTGAGATATCACATCTCATGCTATCGGAAGGATCTCAGGTTTGGTATTAGAGGCATTGAGATATCACATCTCATGCTAAAGGGAGGGTCTCAGGTTTGGAAGGGGAAGGATTTTGATATCACATCTCTTGTTATAGGAAGGATCACAGGTTTGGTATTAGAAGCATTGAGATATCACATCTCATGCTATCGGAAGGGTCTCAGGTTTTGAACGGGAAGGAGTTGGATATCACATCTTATGTTATAGGAAGAGTCTCTTGTTTGGTATAAGCATTGAGATATCACATCTCTGCTATCAGAGGTGTCTCAGGATTGGGATGGGAAGGAATTGGATATCACATCACATGTTATCGGAAGGATCTCAGGTTTGGTATTAGAAGTATTGAGATATCACATCTCAGGCTATAGGAAGGGTCTCAGGATTGGAATGGGAAGGAGTTGGATATCACATCTCATGCTAAAGGAAGGGTCTCAGGTTTGGTAGAAGCATTGAGATATCACATCTCATGCTATAGGAAGGGTCTCAGGATTGGAATGGGAAGGACTTAGATATCACATATCATGCTATAGGGAGGGTCTCAGTTTTGATATTAGAAGCATTGAGATATCACATCTCATGCTATCGGAAGTGTCTCAGGATTGGAATGGGAAGGAGCTGGATATCACATCTCATGCTAAAGGAAGGGTCTCAGGTTTGGAACGGGAAGGAGTTGGATATCACATCTCATGCTATAGGAAGGGTCTCAGGTTTGGAACGGGAAGGAGTTGGATATCACATCTCATGTTATAGGAAGAGTCTCAGGATTGGTATAAGCATTGAGATATCACATCTCTGCTATCAGAGGTGTCTCAGGATTGGGATGGGAAGGAATTGGATATCACATCTCATGCTATAGGAAGGGTATCAGGTTTGGAACGGGAAGGAGTTGGATATCCCATCTCATGTTATAGGACGGGTCTCAGGTTTGATATTAGAAGCATTGAGATATCACATCGCATGCTGTAGGAAGGGTCTCAGGTTTGGTATTAGAAGCATTGAGATATCACATCTCATGCTATCAGAAGGGTCTCAGGATTGGAATGGGAAGGAGTTGGATATCACATCTCATGCTAAAGGGAGGGTCTCAGGTTTGGAAGGGGAAGGATTTGGATATCACATCTCATGTTATCGGAAGGATCTCAGGTTTGGTATTAGAAGTATTGAGATATCACATCTCATGCTATAGGAAGGTTCTCAGGATTGGAATGGGAAGGAGTTGGATATCACATCTCATGCTAAAGGAAGGGTCTCAGGTTTGGTAGAAGCATTGAGATATCACATCTCATGCTATAGGAAGGGTCACAGGATTGGAATGGGAAGGACTTAGATATCACATATCATACTATAGGGAGGGTCTCAGTTTTGATATTAGAAGCATTGAGATATCACATCTCATGCTAACGTGAGTGTCTCAGGATTGGAATGGGAAGGAGCTGGATATCACAACTCATGCTAAAGGAAGAGTCTCAGGTTTGGAACGGGAAGGAGTTGGATATCACATCTCATGTTATAGGAAGGGTCTGAGGTTTGGTATAAGCATTGAGATATCACATCTCTGCTATTGGAAGTGTCTCAGGATTGGAATGGGAAGGACTTGGATATCCCATCTCATGTTATAGGACGGGTCTCAGGTTTGTTATTAGAATCATTGAGATATCATATTGCATGCTGTAGGAAGGGTCTAAGGATTGGAATGGGAAGGACTTGGATATCACATCTCATGCTATAGATAGGATCTTAGGTTTGGAAAGGGAAGGAGTTGGATATCACATTTCATGTTAGAGGAAGGATCTCAGGTTTGGTATTAGAGGCATTGAGATATCACATCTCATGCTATAGGAAGGGTCTCAGGTTGGAATGGGAAGGAGTTGGATATCACATCTCATGTTATAGGAAGGCTCTCAGGTTTGGAAGGGGAAAGAGTTGGATATCACATTTCATGTTAGAGGTAGGATCTCAGGTTTGGTATTAGAGGCATTGAGATATCACATCTCATGCTATCAGAAGGGTCTCAGGATTGGAATGGGAAGGAGTTGGATATCACATCTCATGTTAAAGGGAGGGTCTCAGAATTGGAAGGGGAAGGATTTGGATATCACATCTCATGTTATAGGAAGGATCTCAGGTTTGGTATTAGAAGCATTGAGATATCACATCTCATGCTATCGGAAGGATCTCAGGTTTGGTATTAGAAGCATTGAGATATCACATCTCATGCTATCAGAAGGGTCTCAGGATTCGAATGGGAATGAGTTGGATATCACATCTCATGCTAAAGGGAGGGTCTCAGGTTTGGAAGGGGAAGGATTTGGATATCACATCTCATGTTATCGGAAGGTTCTCAGGTTTGGTATTAGAAGTATTGAGATATCACATCTCATGCTATAGGAAGGGTCTCAGGATTGGAATGGGAAGGAGTTGGATATCACATCTCATGCAAAAGGAAGGGGCTCATGTTTGGTAGAAGCATTGAGATATCACATCTCATGCTATAGGAAGGGTCTCAGGATTGGAATGGGAAGGACTTAGATATCACATATCATGCTATAGGGAGGGTTTCAGTTTTGATATTAGAAGCAATGAGATATCACATCTCATGCTATCGGAAGTGTCTCAGGATTGGAATGGGAAGGAGCTGGATATCACATCTCATGCTAAAGGAAGGGTCTCAGGTTTGGAACGGGAAGGAGTTGGATATCCGATCTCATGTTATAGGAAGGGTCTAAGGTCTGGTATAAGCATTGAGATATCACATCTCTGCTATCGGAAGTGTCTCAGGATTGGAATGGGAAGGAGTTGGATATCCCATCTCATGTTATAGGAAGGGTCTCAGGATTGGAATGGGAAGGAGTTGGATATCACATCTCATGCAAAAGGAAGATGCTCATGTTTGGTATAAGCATTGAGATATCACATCTCATGCTATAGGAAGGGTCTCAGGATTGGAATCGGAAGGAGTTGTATATGACATCTCATGCCGTAGGAAGGGTCTCAGGTTTGGTATAAGCATTGAGATATCACATCTCATGCTATAGGAAGGGTCTCAGGATTGGAATGGGAAGGAGTTGGATATCACATCTCATGCTATAGGAAGGGTCTCAGGTTTGGTATAAGCATTGAGATATCACATCTCATGCTATAGGAAGGGTCTCAGGATTGGAATGAGAAGGAGTTGTATATGACATCTCATGCCGTAGGAAGGGTCTCAGGTTTGGTATAAGCATTGAGATATCACATCTCTGCTATCGGAAGGGTCTCAGGATTGGAATGGGAAGGAGGTGAATATCCCATCTCATGTTATAGTAAGAGTCTCAGGTTTGGTATTAGAAACATTGAGATATCACATCTCATGCTTTAGGAAGTTTCTCAGGATTGGAATGGGAAGGACTTGGATATCACATCTCATGCTATAGGGAGGCTCTCAAGTTTGATATTAGAAGCATTGAGATATCACATCTCATGCTATAGGAAGGGTCTCAGGATTGGAATGGGAAGGAGTTGGATATCACATCTCATGCTATAGGAAGGGTCTCAGGTTTGGTATAAGCAGTGAGATATCACATCTCATGCTATAGGAAGTGTCTCAGGATTGGAATGGGAAGGAGTTGGATATCACATCTCATGTTATAGGAAGGATCTCAGGTTTGGTATAAGAATTGAGATATCACATCTCTGCTATCGGAAGGGTCTCAGGATTGGAATGGGAAGGAGTTGGATATTCCAATCTCATGTTATAGGAAGGGTCTCAGGTTTGGTATTAGAAGCATTGAGATATCGCATCTCATGCTATAGGAAGGGTCTCAGGATTGGAATGGGAAGGACTTGGATATCACATCTCATGCTAAAGGGAGGGTCTCAGGAATGGAAGGGGAAGGATTTGGATATCACATCTCATGTTATAGGAAGGATCTCAGGTTTGGTATTAGAAGCATTGAGATATCACATCTCATGCTATCGGAAGGATCTCAGGTTTGGTATTAGAGGCATTGAGATATCACATCTCATGCTAAAGGGAGGGTCTCAGGTTTGGAAGGGGAAGGATTTTGATATCACATCTCTTGTTATAGGAAGGATCAGAGGTTTGGTATTAGAAGCATTGAGATATCACATCTCATGCTATCGGAAGGGTCTCAGGTTTTGAACGGGAAGGAGTTGGATATCACATCTTATGTTATAGGAAGAGTCTCAGGTTTGGTATAAGCATTGAGATATCACATCTCTGCTATCGGAGGTGTCTCAGGATTGGGATGGGAAGGAATTGGATATCACATCTCATGTTATAGGACGGGTCTCAGGTTTGATATTAGAAGCATTGAGATATCAAATTGCATGCTGTAGGAAGGGTCTCAGGTTTGGTATTAGAAGCATTGAGATATCACATCTCATGCTATCAGAAGGGTCTCAGGATTGGAATGGGAAGGAGTTGGATATCACATCTCATGCTAAAGGGAGGGTCTCAGGTTTGGAAGCGGAAGGATTTGGATATCACATCTCATGTTATCGGAAGGATCTCAGGTTTGGTATTAGAAGTATTGAGATATCACATCTCAGGCTATAGGAAGGGTCTCAGGATTGGAATGGGAAGGAGTTGGATATCACATCTCATGCTAAAGGAAGGGTCTCAGGTTTGGTAGAAGCATTGAGATATCACATCTCATGCTATAGGAAGGGTCTCAGGATTGGAATGGGAAGGACTTAGATATCACATATCATGCTATAGGGAGGGTCTCAGTTTTGATATTAGAAGCATTGAGATATCACATCTCATGCTATCGGAAGTGTCTCAGGATTGGAATGGGAAGGAGCTGGATATCACATCTCATGCTAAAGGAAGGGTCTCAGGTTTGGAACGGGAAGGAGTTGGATATCACATCTCATGCTATAGGAAGGGTCTCAGGTTTGGAACGGGAAGGAGTTGGATATCACATCTCATGTTATAGGAAGAGTCTCAGGTTTGGTATAAGCATTGAGATATCACATCTGTGCTATCAGAGGTGTCTCAGGATTGGGATGGGAAGGAATTGGATATCACATCTCATGCTATAGGAAGGGTATCAGGTTTGGAACGGGAAGGAGTTGGATATCCCATCTCATGTTATAGGACGGGTCTCAGGTTTGATATTAGAAGCATTGAGCTATCACATCACATGCTGTAGGAAGGGTCTCAGGTTTGGTATTAGAAGTATTGAGATATCACATCTCATGCTAAAGGGAGGGTCTCAGGTTTGGAAGGGGAAGGATTTGGATATCACATCTCATGTTATCGGAAGGATCTCAGGTTTGGTATTAGAAGTATTGAGATATCACATCTCATGCTATAGGAAGGGTCTCAGGATTGGAATGGGAAGGAGTTGGATATCACATCTCATGCTAAAGGAAGGGTCTCAGGTTTGGTAGAAGCATTGAGATATCAAATCTCATGCTATAGGAAGGGTCTCAGGATTGGAATGGGAAGGACTTAGATATCACATATCATACTATAGGGAGGGTCTCAGTTTTGATATTAGAAGCATTGAGATATCACATCTCATGCTATCGTGAGTGTCTCAGGATTGGAATGGGAAGGAGCTGGATATCACATCTCATGCTAAAGGAAGAGTCTCAGGTTTGGAACGGGAAGGTGTTGGATATCACATCTCATGTTATAGGAAGGGTCTCAGGTTTGGTATAAGCATTGAGATATCACATCTCTGCTATCGGAAGTGTCTCAGGATTGGAATGGGAAGGACTTGGATATCCCATCTCATGTTATAGGACGGATCTCAGGTTTGTTATTAGAATTATTGAGATATCATATTGCATGCTGTAGGAAGGGTCTAAGGATTGGAATGGGAAGGACTTGGATATCACATCTCATGCTATAGATAGGCTCTCAGGTTTGGAAAGGGAAGGAGTTGGATATCACATTTCATGTTAGAGGAAGGATCTCAGGTTTGGAAGGGGAAAGAGTTGGATATCACATTTCATGTTAGAGGTAGGATCTCAGGTTTGGTATTAGAGGCATTGAGATATCACATCTCATGCTATCAGAAGGGTCTCAGGATTGGAATGGGAAGGAGTTGGATATCACATCTCATGTTAAAGGGAGGGTCTCAGAATTGGAAGGGGAAGGATTTGGATATCACATCTCATGTTATAGGAAGGATCTCAGGTTTAGTATTAGAAGCATTGAGATATCACATCTCATGCTATCGGAAGGATCTCAGGTTTGGTATTAGAAGCATTGAGATATCACATCTCATGCTATCAGAAGGGTCTCAGGATTGGAATGGGAAGGAGTTGGATATCACATCTCATGCTAAAGGGAGGGTCTCAGGTTTGGAAGGGGAAGGATTTGGATATCACATCTCATGTTATCGGAAGGATCTCAGGTTTGGTATTAGAAGTATTGAGATATCACATCTCATGCTATAGGAAGGGTCTCAGGATTGGAATGGGAAGGAGTTGGATATCACATCTCATGCTAAAGGAAGGGTCTCATGTTTGGTAGAAGCATTGAGATATCACATCTCATGCTATAGGAAGGGTCTCAGGATTGGAATGGGAAGGACTTAGATATCACATATCATGCTATAGGGAGGGTTTCAGTTTTGATATTAGAAGCATTGAGATATCACATCTCATGCTATCGGAAGTGTCTCAGGATTGGAATGGGAAGGAGCTGGATATCACATCTCATGCTAAAGGAAGGGTCTCAGGTTTGGAACGGGAAGGAGTTGGATATCCGATCCCATGTTATAGGAAGGGTCTTATGTCTGGTATAAGCATTGAGATATCACATCTCTGCTATCGGAAGTGTCTCAGGATTGGAATGGGAAGGAGTTGGATATCCCATCTCATGTTATAGGAAGGGTCTCAGGTTTGGTATAAGCATTGAGATATCACATCTCATGCTATAGGAAGGGTCTCATGATTGGAATGGGAAGGAGTTGGATATCACATCTCATGCTGTAGGAAGGGTCTCAGGTTTGGTATAAGCATTGAGATATCACATCTCATGCTATAGGAAGGGTCTCAGGATTGGAATGGGAAGGAGTTGTATATGACATCTCATGCCGTAGGAAGGGTCTCAGGTTTGGTATAAGCATTGAGATATCACATCTCATGCTATAGGAAGGGTCTCAGGATTGGAATGGGAAGGAGTTGGATATCACATCTCATGCTATAGGAAGGGTCTCAGGTTTGGTATAAGCATTGAGATATCACATCTCATGCTATAGGAAGGGTCTCAGGATTGGAATGGGAAGGAGTTGTATATGACATCTCATGCCGTAGGAAGGGTCTCAGGTTTGGTATAAGCATTGAGATATCACATCTCTGCTATCGGAAGGGTCTCAGGATTGGAATGGGAAGGAGGTGGATATCCCATCTCATGTTATAGGAAGAGTCTCAGGTTTGGTATTAGAAGCATTGAGATATCACATCTCATGTTATAGGAAGTTTCTCAGGATTGGAATGGGAAGGACTTGGATATCACATCTCATGCTATAGGGAGGTTCTCAAGTTTGATATTAGAAGCATTGAGATATCACATCTCATGCTATAGGAAGGGTCTCAGGATTGGAATGGGAAGGAGTTGGATATCACATCTCATGCTATAGGAAGGGTCTCAGGTTTGGTATAAGCAGTGAGATATCACATCTCATGCTAAAGGGAGGGTCTCAGGTTTGGAAGGGGAAGGATTTTGATATCACATCTCTTGTTATAGGAAGGATCACAGGTTTGGTATTAGAAGCATTGAGATATCACATCTCATGCTATCGGAAGGGTCTCAGGTTTTGAACGGGAAGGAGTTGGATATCACATCTTATGTTATAGGAAGAGTCTCAGGTTTGGTATAAGCATTGAGATATCACATCTCTGCTATCGGAGGTGTCTCAGGATTGGGGTGGGAAGGAATTGGATATCACATCTCATGCTATAGGAAGGGTATCAGGTTTGGAACGGGAAGGAGTTGGATATCCCATCTCATGTTATAGGACGGGTCTCAGGTTTGATATTAGAAGCATTGAGATATCACATTGCATGCTGTAGGAAGGGTCTCAGGTTTGGTATTAGAAGCATTGAGATATCACATCTCATGCTATCAGAAGGGTCTCAGGATTGGAATGGGAAGGAGTTGGATATCACATCTCATGCTAAAGGGAGGGTCTCAGGTTTGGAAGGGGAAGGATTTGGATATCACATCTCATGTTATCGGAAGGATCTCAGGTTTGGTATTAGAAGTATTGAGATATCACATCTCAGGCTATAGGAAGGGTCTCAGGATTGGAATGGGAAGGAGTTGGATATCACATCTCATGCTAAAGGAAGGGTCTCAGGTTTGGTAGAAGCATTGAGATATCACATCTCATGCTATAGGAAGGGTCTCAGGATTGGAATGGGAAGGACTTAGATATCACATATCATGCATAAAGGGAGGGTCTCAGTTTTGATATTAGAAGCATTGAGATATCACATCTCATGCTATCGGAAGTGTCTCAGGATTGGAATGGGAAGGAGCTGGATATAACATCTCATGCTAAAGGAAGGGTCTCAGGTTTGGAACGGGAAGGAGTTGGATATCACATCTCATGCTATAGGAAGGGTCTCAGGTTTGGAACGGGAAGGAGTTGGATATCACATCTCATGTTATAGGAAGAGTCTCAGGTTTGGTATAAGCATTGAGATATCACATCTGTGCTATCAGAGGTGTCTCAGGATTGGGATGGGAAGGAATTGGATATCACATCTCATGCTATAGGAAGGGTATCAGGTTTGGAACGGGAAGGAGTTGGATATCCCATCTCATGTTATAGGACGGGTCTCAGGTTTGATATTAGAAGCATTGAGATATCACATCGCATGCTGTAGGAAGGGTCTCAGGTTTGGTATTAGAAGTATTGAGATATCACATCTCATGCTATCAGAAGGGTCTCAGGATTGGAATGGGAAGGAGTTGGATATCACATCTCATGCTAAAGGGAGGGTCTCAGGTTTGGAAGGGGAAGGATTTGGATATCACATCTCATGTTATCGGAAGGATCTCAGGTTTGGTATTAGAAGTATTGAGATATCACATCTCATGCTATAGGAAGGGTCTCAGGATTGGAATGGGAAGGAGTTGGATATCACATCTCATGCTAAAGGAAGGGTCTCAGGTTTGGTAGAAGCATTGAGATATCACATCTCATGCTATAGGAAGGGTCTCAGGATTGGAATGGGAAGGACTTAGATATCACATATCATACTATAGGGAGGGTCTCAGTTTTGATATTAGAAGCATTGAGATATCACATCTCATGCTATCGTGAGTGTCTCAGGATTGGAATGGGAAGGAGCTGTATATCACATCTCATGCTAAAGGAAGAGTCTCAGGTTTGGAACGGGAAGGAGTTGGATATCACATCTCATGTTATAGGAAGGGTCTCAGGTTTGGTATAAGCATTGAGATATCACATCTCTGCTATCGGAAGTGTCTCAGGATTGGAATGGGAAGGACTTGGATATCCCATCTCATGTTATAGGACGGGTCTCAGGTTTGTTATTAGAATCATTGAGATATCATATTGCATGCTGTAGGAAGGGTCTAAGGATTGGAATGGGAAGGACTTGGATATCACATCTCATGCTATAGATAGGCTCTCAGGTTTGGAAAGGGAAGGAGTTGGATATCACATTTCATGTTAGAGGAAGGATCTCAGGTTTGGTATTAGAGGCATTGAGATATCACATCTCATGCTATAGGAAGGGTCTCAGGTTGGAATGGGAAGGAGTTGGATATCACATCTCATGTTATAGGAAGGCTCTCAGGTTTGGAAGGGGAAAGAGTTGGATATCACATTTCATGTTAGAGGTAGGATCTCAGGTTTGGTATTAGAGGCATTGAGATATCACATCTCATGCTATCAGAAGAGTCTCAGGATTGGAATGGGAAGGAGTTGGATATCACATCTCATGTTAAAGGGAGGGTCTCAGAATTGGAAGGGGAAGGATTTGGATATCACATCTCATGTTATAGGAAGGATCTCAGGTTTAGTATTAGAAGCATTGAGATATCACATCTCATGCTATCGGAAGGATCTCAGGTTTGGTATTAGAAGCATTGAGATATCACATCTCATGCTATCAGAAGGGTCTCAGGATTGGAATGGGAAGGAGTTGGATATCACATCTCATGCTAAAGGGAGGGTCTCAGGTTTGGAAGGGGAAGGATTTGGATATCACATCTCATGTTATCGGAAGGATCTCAGGTTTGGTATTAGAAGTATTGAGATATCACATCTCAGGCTATAGGAAGGGTCTCAGGATTGGAATGTGAAGGAGTTGGATATCACATCTCATGCTAAAGGAAGGGTCTCAGGTTTGGTAGAAGCATTGAGATATCACATCTCATGCTATAGGAAGGGTCTCAGGATTGGAATGGGAAGGACTTAGATATCACATATCATGCTATAGGGAGGGTCTCAGTTTTGATATTAGAAGCATTGAGATATCACATCTCATGCTATCGGAAGTGTCTCAGGATTGGAATGGGAAGGAGCTGGATATCACATCTCATGCTAAAGGAAGGGTCTCAGGTTTGGAACGGGAAGGAGTTGGATATCACATCTCATGCTATAGGAAGGGTCTCAGGTTTGGAACGGGAAGGAGTTGGATATCACATCTCATGCTAAAGGAAGGGTCTCAGGTTTGGAACGGGAAGGAGTTGGATATCCGATCTCATGTTATAGGAAGGGTCTAAGGTCTGGTATAAGCATTGAGATATCACATCTCTGCTATTGGAAGTGTCTCAGGATTGGAATGGGAAGGAGTTGGATATCCCATCTCATGTTATAGGAAGGGTCTCAGGTTTGGTATAAGCATTGAGATATCACATCTCATGCTATAGGAAGGGTCTCAGGATTGGAATGGGAAGGAGTTGGATATCACATCTCATGCTGTAGGAAGGGTCTCAGGTTTGGTATAAGCATTGAGATATCACATCTCATGCTATAGGAAGGGTCTCAGGATTGGAATGGGAAGGAGTTGTATATGACATCTCATGCCGTAGGAAGGGTCTCAGGTTTGGTATAAGCATTGAGATATCACATCTCATGCTATAGGAAGGGTCTCAGGATTGGAATAGGAAGGAGTTGGATATCACATCTCATGCTATAGGAAGGGTCTCAGGTTTGGTATAAGCATTGAGATATCACATCTCATGCTATAGGAAGGGTCTCAGGATTGGATTGGGAAGGAGTTGTATATGACATCTCATGCCGTAGGAAGGGTCTCAGGTTTAGTATAAGCATTGAGATATCACATCTCTGCTATCGGAAGGGTCTCAGGATTGGAATGGGAAGGAGGTGGATATCCCATCTCATGTTATAGGAAGAGTCTCAGGTTTGGTATTAGAAGCATTGAGATATCACATCTCATGCTATAGGAAGTTTCTCAGGATTGGAATGGGAAGGACTTGGATATCACATCTCATGCTATAGGGAGGCTCTCAAGTTTGATATTAGAAGCATTGAGATATCACATCTCATGCTATAGGAAGGGTCTCAGGATTGGAATGGGAAGGAGTTGGATATCACATCTCATGCTATAGGAAGGGTCTCAGGTTTGGTATAAGCAGTGAGATATCACATCTCATGCTATAGGAAGTGTCTCAGGATTGGAATGGGAATGAGTTGGATATCACATCTCATGTTATAGGAAGGATCTCAGGTTTGGTATAAGAATTGAGATATCACATTTCTGCTATCGGAAGGGTCTCAGGATTGGAATGGGAAGGAGTTGGATATTCCAATCTCATGTTATAGGAAGGGTCTCAGGTTTGGTATTAGAAGCATTGAGATATCACATCTCATGCTATAGGAAGGGTCTCAGGATTGGAATGGGAAGGACTTGGATATCACATCTCATGCTATAGGGAGGGTCTCAAGTTTGATATTAGAAGCATTGAGATATTACATCTCATGATATCGGAAGGGTCTCAGGATTTGAATGAGAAGGAGTTGGATATCACATCTCATGATAAAGGAAGGGTCTAAGGTTTGGAAGGGGAAGGATTTGGATATCACATCTCATGTTATAGGACGGGTCTCAGGTTTGGTATTAGAAGCATTGAGATATCAAGTCTCATGGTATAGGAAGGGGATCAGAATTGGAATGGGAAGGAGTTGGATGTCACATCTCATGATATCGGAAGGGTCTCAGGATTGGAATGGGAAGGAGTTGGATATCACATCTCATGATAAAGGAAGGGTCTAAGGTTTGGAAGGGGAAGGATTTGGATATCACATCTCATGTTATAGGACGGGTCTCAGGTTTGGTATTAGAAGCATTGAGATATCAAGTCTCATGGTATAGGAAGGGGCTCAGAATTGGAATGGGAAGGAGTTGGATATCAAGTCTCATGGTATAGGAAGGGGCTCAGAATTGGAATGGGAAGGAGTTGGATATCACATCTCATGCTAAAGGGAGGGTCTCAGGTTTGGAAATGGAAGGATTTGGATATCACATCTCATGTTATAGGAAGGATCTCAGGTTTGGTATTAGAAGCATTGAGATATCACATCTCATGCTATCGGAAGGATCTCAGGTTTGGTATTAGAAGCATTGAGATATCACATCTCATGCTATCCGAAGGGTCTCAGGTTTGGAAGGGGAAGGATTTGGATATCACATCTCATGTTATCGGAAGGATCTCAGGTTTGGTATTATAAGTATTGAGATATCACATCTCATGCTATAGGAAGGGTCTCAGGATTGGAATGGGAAGGAGTTGGATATCACATCTCATGCTAAAGGAAGGGTTTCAGGTTTGGTAGAAGCATTGAGATATCACATCTCATGCTATAGGAAGGGTCTCAGGATTGGAATGGGAAGGAGTTTGATATCACATCTCATGCTATAGGAAGGGTCTCAGGTTTGGTATAAGCATTGAGATATCACATCTCATGCTATAGGAAGGGTCTCAGGATTGGAATGGGAAGGAGTTGTATATGACATCTCATGCCGTAGGAAGGGTCTCAGGTTTGGTATAAGCATTGAGATATCACATCTCATGCTATAGGAAGGGTCTCAGGATTGGAATGGGAAGGAGTTGGATATCACATCTCATGCTATAGGAAGGGTCTCAGGTTTGGTATAAGCATTGAGATATCACATCTCTGCTATCGGAAGGGTCTCAGGATTGAAATGGGAAGGAGTTGGATATCCCATCTCATGTTATAGAAAGAGTCTCAGGTTTGGTATTAGAAGCATTGAGATATCACATCTCATGCTATAGGAAGTGTCTCAGGATTGGAATGGGAAGGACTTGGATATTACATCTCATGCTATAGGGAGGCTCTAAAGTTTGATATTAGAAGCATTGAGATATCACATCTCATGCTATAGGAAGGGTCTCAGGATTGGAATGGGAAGGAGTTGGATATCACATCTCATGCTATAGGAAGGGTCTCAGGTTTGGTATAAGCAGTGAGATATCACATCTCATGCTATAGGAAGTGTCTCAGGATTGGAATGGGAAGGAGTTGGATATCACATCTCATGTTATAGGAAGGATCTCAGGTTTGGTATTAGAAGCATTGAGATATCACATCTCATGCTATAGGAAGGGTCTAAGGTTTGGAAGGGGAAGGATTTGGGTATCACATCTCATGTTATAGGACCGGTCTCAGGTTTGGTATTAGAAGCATTGAGATATCAAGTCTCATGGTATAGGACGGGTCTCAGAATTGGAATGGGAAGGAGTTGGATATCACATCTCAAGCTATAGGAAGGGTCTCAGGATTGGAATGGGAAGGAGTTTGATATCACATCTCAAGCCATTGTATGGGACTCAGGTTTTGTAGAAGCATTGGGATATCACATCTCATGCTATCAGAAGGGTATCGGGATTGGATTTGGAAGGAGTTGGATATCCCATCTCATGCTATAGGAAGGGTGTAAGGTTGGAATGTGAAGGAGTTGGATATCACATCTCGTGTTATAGGAAGGGTCTCAGGATTGGAATGGGAAGGACTTGGATATCACATCTCATTCTATAGGAAGGCTCTCAGGGTTGGAAGGGGAAGGAGTTGGATATCACATTTCATGTAGAGGTAGGATCTCAGGTTTGGTATTAGAGGCATTGAGATATCACATCTCATGCTATCAGAAGGGTCTCAGGATTGGAATGGGAAGGAGTTGGATATCACATCTCATGCTAAAGGGAGGGTCTAAGGTTTGGAAGGGGAAGGATTTGGACATCACATCTCATGTTATAGGAAGGATCTCAGGTTTGGTATTAGAAGCATTGAGATATCACATCTCATGCTATCGGAAGGGTCTCAGGTTTGGTATAAGCATTGAGATATCACATCTCTGCTATCGGAAGGGTCTCAGGATTGGAATGGGAAGGACTTGGATATCACAATTCATGTTATAGGAAGGGTCTCAGGTTTGGTATTAGAAGCATTGAGATATCACATCTCATGCTATAGGAAGGGTCTCAGGATTGGAATGGGAAGGACTTGGATATCACATCTCATGTTATAGGAAGGGTCTCAGGTTTGGTATTAGAAGCATTGAGATATCACATCTCATGCTATAGGAAGGGTCTCAGGAATGGAATGGGAAGGACTTGGATATCACATCTCATGATAAAGGAAGGGTCTAAGGTTCGGAAGGGGAAGGATTTGGATATCACATCTCATGTTATTGGACCGGTCTCAGGTTTGGTATTAGAAGCATTGAGATATCAAGTCTCATGGTATAGGACGGGAGTTTGATATCACATCATGCCATGGTATGGGTCTCAGGTTTTGTAGAAGCATTGGGATATCACATCTCATGCTATCGGAAGGGTATCAGGATTGGATTTGGAAGGAGTTGGATATCCCATCTCATGCTATAGGAAGGGTCTCAGGTTGGAATGGGAAAGAGTTGAATATCACATCTCATGTTATAGGAAGGGTCTCAGGATTGGAATGGGAAGGACTTGGATATCACATCTCATGCTGTAGGAAGGCTCTCAGGTTTGGAAAGGTAAGGAGTTGGATATCACATTTCATGTTAGAGGTAGGATCTCAGGTTTGGTATTAGAGGCATTGAGATATCACATCTCATGCTATCAGAAGGGTCTCAGGATTGGAATGGGAAGGAGTTGGATATCACATATCATGCTATAGGGAGGGTTTCAGTTTTGATATTAGAAGCATTGAGATATCACATCTCATGCTATCGGAAGTGTCTCAGGATTGGAATGGGAAGGAGCTGGATATCACATCTCATGCTAAAGGAAGGGTCTCAGGTTTGGAACGGGAAGGAGTTGGATATCCGATCTCATGTTATAGGAAGGGTCTTATGTCTGGTATAAGCATTGAGATATCTCATCTCTGCTATCGGAAGTGTCTCAGGATTGGAATGGGAAGGAGTTGGATATCCCATCTCATGTTATAGGAAGGGTCTCAGGTTTGGTATAAGCATTGAGATATCACATCTCATGCTATAGGAAGGGTCTCATGATTGGAATGGGAAGGAGTTGGATATCACATCTCATGCTGTAGGAAGGGTCTCAGGTTTGGTATAAGCATTGAGATATCACATCTCATGCTATAGGAAGGGTCTCAGGATTGGAATGGGAAGGAGTTGTATATGACATCTCATGCCGTAGGAAGGGTCTCAGGTTTGGTATAAGCATTGAGATATCACATCTCATGCTATAGGAAGGGTCTCAGGATTGGAATGGGAAGGAGTTGGATATCACATCTCATGCTATAGGAAGGGTCTCAGGTTTGGTATAAGCATTGAGATATCACATCTCATGCTATAGGAAGGGTCTCAGGATTGGAATGGGAAGGAGTTGTATATGACATCTCATGCCGTAGGAAGGGTCTCAGGTTTGGTATAAGCATTGAGATATCACATCTCTGCTATCGGAAGGGTCTCAGGATTGGAATGGGAAGGAGGTGGATATCCCATCTCATGTTATAGGAAGAGTCTCAGGTTTGGTATTAGAAGCATTGAGATATCACATCTCATGTTATAGGAAGTTTCTCAGGATTGGAATGGGAAGGACTTGGATATCACATCTCATGCTATAGGGAGGCTCTCAAGTTTGATATTAGAAGCATTGAGATATCACATCTCATGCTATAGGAAGGGTCTCAGGATTGGAATGGGAAGGAGTTGGATATCACATCTCATGCTATAGGAAGGGTCTCAGGTTTGGTATAAGCAGTGAGATATCACATCTCATGCTAAAGGGAGGGTCTCAGGTTTGGAAGGGGAAGGATTTTGATATCACATCTCTTGTTATAGGAAGGATCACAGGTTTGGTATTAGAAGCATTGAGATATCACATCTCATGCTATCGGAAGGGTCTCAGGTTTTGAACGGGAAGGAGTTGGATATCACATCTTATGTTATAGGAAGAGTCTCAGGTTTGGTATAAGCATTGAGATATCACATCTCTGCTATCGGAGGTATCTCAGGATTGGGGTGGGAAGGAATTGGATATCACATCTCATGCTATAGGAAGGGTATCAGGTTTGGAACGGGAAGGAGTTGGATATCCCATCTCATGTTATAGGACGGGTCTCAGGTTTGATATTAGAAGCATTGAGATATCACATTGCATGCTGTAGGAAGGGTCTCAGGTTTGGTATTAGAAGCATTGAGATATCACATCTCATGCTATCAGAAGGGTCTCAGGATTGGAATGGGAAGGAGTTGGATATCACATCTCATGCTAAAGGGAGGGTCTCAGGTTTGGAAGGGGAAGGATTTGGATATCACATCTCATGTTATCGGAAGGATCTCAGGTTTGGTATTAGAAGTATTGAGATATCACATCTCAGGCTATAGGAAGGGTCTCAGGATTGGAATGGGAAGGAGTTGGATATCACATCTCATGCTAAAGGAAGGGTCTCAGGTTTGGTAGAAGCATTGAGATATCACATCTCATGCTATAGGAAGGGTCTCAGGATTGGAATGGGAAGGACTTAGATATCACATATCATGCATAAAGGGAGGGTCTCAGTTTTGATATTAGAAGCATTGAGATATCACATCTCATGCTATCGGAAGTGTCTCAGGATTGGAATGGGAAGGAGCTGGATATAACATCTCATGCTAAAGGAAGGGTCTCAGGTTTGGAACGGGAAGGAGTTGGATATCACATCTCATGCTATAGGAAGGGTCTCAGGTTTGGAACGGGAAGGAGTTGGATATCACATCTCATGTTATAGGAAGAGTCTCAGGTTTGGTATAAGCATTGAGATATCACATCTGTGCTATCAGAGG
The DNA here is from genome assembly GCF_040938575.1 of Ambystoma mexicanum. Classification (NCBI taxonomy): domain Eukaryota; kingdom Metazoa; phylum Chordata; class Amphibia; order Caudata; family Ambystomatidae; genus Ambystoma; species Ambystoma mexicanum. The sequence goes on along the minus strand of NC_090932.1, from coordinate 570,959,289 downwards.
TGTCTCAGGATTGGGATGGGAAGGAATTGGATATCACATCTCATGCTATAGGAAGGGTATCAGGTTTGGAACGGGAAGGAGTTGGATATCCCATCTCATGTTATAGGACGGGTCTCAGGTTTGATATTAGAAGCATTGAGATATCACATCGCATGCTGTAGGAAGGGTCTCAGGTTTGGTATTAGAAGTATTGAGATATCACATCTCATGCTATCAGAAGGGTCTCAGGATTGGAATGGGAAGGAGTTGGATATCACATCTCATGCTAAAGGGAGGGTCTCAGGTTTGGAAGGGGAAGGATTTGGATATCACATCTCATGTTATCGGAAGGATCTCAGGTTTGGTATTAGAAGTATTGAGATATCACATCTCATGCTATAGGAAGGGTCTCAGGATTGGAATGGGAAGGAGTTGGATATCACATCTCATGCTAAAGGAAGGGTCTCAGGTTTGGTAGAAGCATTGAGATATCACATCTCATGCTATAGGAAGGGTCTCAGGATTGGAATGGGAAGGACTTAGATATCACATATCATACTATAGGGAGGGTCTCAGTTTTGATATTAGAAGCATTGAGATATCACATCTCATGCTATCGTGAGTGTCTCAGGATTGGAATGGGAAGGAGCTGGATATCACATCTCATGCTAAAGGAAGAGTCTCAGGTTTGGAACGGGAAGGAGTTGGATATCACATCTCATGTTATAGGAAGGGTCTCAGGTTTGGTATAAGCATTGAGATATCACATCTCTGCTATCGGAAGTGTCTCAGGATTGGAATGGGAAGGACTTGGATATCCCATCTCATGTTATAGGACGGGTCTCAGGTTTGTTATTAGAATCATTGAGATATCATATTGCATGCTGTAGGAAGGGTCTAAGGATTGGAATGGGAAGGACTTGGATATCACATCTCATGCTATAGATAGGCTCTCAGGTTTGGAAAGGGAAGGAGTTGGATATCACATTTCATGTTAGAGGAAGGATCTCAGGTTTGGTATTAGAGGCATTGAGATATCACATCTCATGCTATAGGAAGGGTCTCAGGTTGGAATGGGAAGGAGTTGGATATCACATCTCATGTTATAGGAAGGCTCTCAGGTTTGGAAGGGGAAAGAGTTGGATATCACATTTCATGTTAGAGGTAGGATCTCAGGTTTGGTATTAGAGGCATTGAGATATCACATCTCATGCTATCAGAAGGGTCTCAGGATTGGAATGGGAAGGAGTTGGATATCACATCTCATGTTAAAGGGAGGATCTCAGAATTGGAAGGGGAAGGATTTGGATATCACATCTCATGTTATAGGAAGGATCTCAGGTTTAGTATTAGAAGCATTGAGATATCACATCTCATGCTATCGGAAGGATCTCAGGTTTGGTATTAGAAGCATTGAGATATCACATCTCATGCTATCAGAAGGGTCTCAGGATTGGAATGGGAAGGAGTTGGATATCACATCTCATGCTAAAGGGAGGGTCTCAGGTTTGGAAGGGGAAGGATTTGGATATCACATCTCATGTTATCGGAAGGATCTCAGGTTTGGTATTAGAAGTATTGAGATATCACATCTCAGGCTATAGGAAGGGTCTCAGGATTGGAATGTGAAGGAGTTGGATATCACATCTCATGCTAAAGGAAGGGTCTCAGGTTTGGTAGAAGCATTGAGATATCACATCTCATGCTATAGGAAGGGTCTCAGGATTGGAATGGGAAGGACTTAGATATCACATATCATGCTATAGGGAGGGTCTCAGTTTTGATATTAGAAGCATTGAGATATCACATCTCATGCTATCGGAAGTGTCTCAGGATTGGAATGGGAAGGAGCTGGATATCACATCTCATGCTAAAGGAAGGGTCTCAGGTTTGGAACGGGAAGGAGTTGGATATCACATCTCATGCTATAGGAAGGGTCTCAGGTTTGGAACGGGAAGGAGTTGGATATCACATCTCATGCTAAAGGAAGGGTCTCAGGTTTGGAACGGGAAGGAGTTGGATATCCGATCTCATGTTATAGGAAGGGTCTAAGGTCTGGTATAAGCATTGAGATATCACATCTCTGCTATTGGAAGTGTCTCAGGATTGGAATGGGAAGGAGTTGGATATCCCATCTCATGTTATAGGAAGGGTCTCAGGTTTGGTATAAGCATTGAGATATCACATCTCATGCTATAGGAAGGGTCTCAGGATTGGAATGGGAAGGAGTTGGATATCACATCTCATGCTGTAGGAAGGGTCTCAGGTTTGGTATAAGCATTGAGATATCACATCTCATGCTATAGGAAGGGTCTCAGGATTGGAATGGGAAGGAGTTGTATATGACATCTCATGCCGTAGGAAGGGTCTCAGGTTTGGTATAAGCATTGAGATATCACATCTCATGCTATAGGAAGGGTCTCAGGATTGGAATGGGAAGGAGTTGGATATCACATCTCATGCTATAGGAAGGGTCTCAGGTTTGGTATAAGCATTGAGATATCACATCTCATGCTATAGGAAGGGTCTCAGGATTGGATTGGGAAGGAGTTGTATATGACATCTCATGCCGTAGGAAGGGTCTCAGGTTTGGTATAAGCATTGAGATATCACATCTCTGCTATTGGAAGGGTCTCAGGATTGGAATGGGAAGGAGGTGGATATCCCATCTCATGTTATAGGAAGAGTCTCAGGTTTGGTATTAGAAGCATTGAGATATCACATCTCATGCTATAGGAAGTTTCTCAGGATTGGAAAGGGAAGGACTTGGATATCACATCTCATGCTATAGGGAGGCTCTCAAGTTTGATATTAGAAGCATTGAGATATCACATCTCATGCTATAGGAAGGGTCTCAGGATTGGAATGGGAAGGAGTTGGATATCACATCTCATGCTATAGGAAGGGTCTCAGGTTTGGTATAAGCAGTGAGATATCACATCTCATGCTATAGGAAGTGTCTCAGGATTGGAATGGGAATGAGTTGGATATCACATCTCATGTTATAGGAAGGATCTCAGGTTTGGTATAAGAATTGAGATATCACATTTCTGCTATCGGAAGGGTCTCAGGATTGGAATGGGAAGGAGTTGGATATTCCAATCTCATGTTATAGGAAGGGTCTCAGGTTTGGTATTAGAAGCATTGAGATATCACATCTCATGCTATAGGAAGGGTCTCAGGATTGGAATGGGAAGGACTTGGATATCACATCTCATGCTATAGGGAGGGTCTCAAGTTTGATATTAGAAGCATTGAGATATTACATCTCATGATATCGGAAGGGTCTCAGGATTTGAATGAGAAGGAGTTGGATATCACATCTCATGATAAAGGAAGGGTCTAAGGTTTGGAAGGGGAAGGATTTGGATATCACATCTCATGTTATAGGACGGGTCTCAGGTTTGGTATTAGAAGCATTGAGATATCAAGTCTCATGGTATAGGAAGGGGATCAGAATTGGAATGGGAAGGAGTTGGATGTCACATCTCAAGCTATAGGAAGGGTCTCAGGATTGGAATGGGAAGGACTTGGATATCACATCTCATGCTATAGGGAGGGTCTCAAGTTTGATATTAGAAGCTTTGAGATATCACATCTCATGATATCGGAAGGGTCTCAGGATTGGAATGGGAAGGAGTTGGATATCACATCTCATGATAAAGGAAGGGTCTAAGGTTTGGAAGGGGAAGGATTTGGATATCACATCTCATGTTATAGGACGGGTCTCAGGTTTGGTATTAGAAGCATTGAGATATCAAGTCTCATGGTATAGGAAGGGGCTCAGAATTGGAATGGGAAGGAGTTGGATATCAAGTCTCATGGTATAGGAAGGGGCTCAGAATTGGAATGGGAAGGAGTTGGATATCACATCTCATGCTAAAGGGAGGGTCTCAGGTTTGGAAATGGAAGGATTTGGATATCACATCTCATGTTATAGGAAGGATCTCAGGTTTGGTATTAGAAGCATTGAGATATCACATCTCATGCTATCGGAAGGATCTCAGGTTTGGTATTAGAAGCATTGAGATATCACATCTCATGCTATCCGAAGGGTCTCAGGTTTGGAAGGGGAAGGATTTGGATATCACATCTCATGTTATCGGAAGGATCTCAGGTTTGGTATTATAAGTATTGAGATATCACATCTCATGCTATAGGAAGGGTCTCAGGATTGGAATGGGAAGGAGTTGGATATCACATCTCATGCTAAAGGAAGGGTTTCAGGTTTGGTAGAAGCATTGAGATATCACATCTCATGCTATAGGAAGGGTCTCAGGATTGGAATGGGAAGGAGTTTGATATCACATCTCATGCTATAGGAAGGGTCTCAGGTTTGGTATAAGCATTGAGATATCACATCTCATGCTATAGGAAGGGTCTCAGGATTGGAATGGGAAGGAGTTGTATATGACATCTCATGCCGTAGGAAGGGTCTCAGGTTTGGTATAAGCATTGAGATATCACATCTCATTCTATAGGAAGGGTCTCAGGATTGGAATGGGAAGGAGTTGGATATCACATCTCATGCTATAGGAAGGGTCTCAGGTTTGGTATAAGCATTGAGATATCACATCTCTGCTATCGGAAGGGTCTCAGGATTGAAATGGGAAGGAGTTGGATATCCCATCTCATGTTATAGAAAGAGTCTCAGGTTTGGTATTAGAAGCATTGAGATATCACATCTCATGCTATAGGAAGTGTCTCAGGATTGGAATGGGAAGGACTTGGATATCACATCTCATGCTATAGGGAGGCTCTAAAGTTTGATATTAGAAGCATTGAGATATCACATCTCATGCTATAGGAAGGGTCTCAGGATTGGAATGGGAAGGAGTTGGATATCACATCTCATGCTATAGGAAGGGTCTCAGGTTTGGTATAAGCAGTGAGATATCACATATCATGCTATAGGAAGTGTCTCAGGATTGGAATGGGAAGGAGTTGGATATCACATCTCATGTTATAGGAAGGATCTCAGGTTTGGTATTAGAAGCATTGAGATATCACATCTCATGCTATAGGAAGGGTCTAAGGTTTGGAAGGGGAAGGATTTGGGTATCACATCTCATGTTATAGGACCGGTCTCAGGTTTGGTATTAGAAGCATTGAGATATCAAGTCTCATGGTATAGGACGGGTCTCAGAATTGGAATGGGAAGGAGTTGGATATCACATCTCAAGCTATAGGAAGGGTCTCAGGATTGGAATGGGAAGGAGTTTGATATCACATCTCATGCCATTGTATGGGACTCAGGTTTTGTAGAAGCATTGGGATATCACATCTCATGCTATCAGAAGGGTATCGGGATTGGATTTGGAAGGAGTTGGATATCCCATCTCATGCTATAGGAAGGGTCTAAGGTTGGAATGTGAAGGAGTTGGATATCACATCTCATGTTATAGGAAGGGTCTCAGGATTGGAATGGGAAGGACTTGGATATCACATCTCATTCTATAGGAAAGCTCTCAGGGTTGGAAGGGGAAGGAGTTGGATATCACATTTCATGTAGAGGTAGGATCTCAGGTTTGGTATTAGAGGCATTGAGATATCACATCTCATGCTATCAGAAGGGTCTCAGGATTGGAATGGGAAGGAGTTGGATATCACATCTCATGCTAAAGGGAGGGTCTAAGGTTTGGAAGGGGAAGGATTTGGACATCACATCTCATGTTATAGGAAGGATCTCAGGTTTGGTATTAGAAGCATTGAGATATCACATCTCATGCTATCGGAAGGGTCTCAGGTTTGGTATAAGCATTGAGATATCACATCTCTGCTATCGGAAGGGTCTCAGGATTGGAATGGGAAGGACTTGGATATCACAATTCATGTTATAGGAAGGGTCTCAGGTTTGGTATTAGAAGCATTGAGATATCACATCTCATGCTATAGGAAGGGTCTCAGGATTGGAATGGGAAGGACTTGGATATCACATCTCATGTTATAGGAAGGGTCTCAGGTTTGGTATTAGAAGCATTGAGATATCACATCTCATGCTATAGGAAGGGTCTCAGGAATGGAATGGGAAGGACTTGGATATCACATCTCATGATAAAGGAAGGGTCTAAGGTTCGGAAGGGGAAGGATTTGGATATCACATCTCATGTTATTGGACCGGTCTCAGGTTTGGTATTAGAAGCATTGAGATATCAAGTCTCATGGTATAGGACGGGAGTTTGATATCACATCATGCCATGGTATGGGTCTCAGGTTTTGTAGAAGCATTGGGATATCACATCTCATGCTATCGGAAGGGTATCAGGATTGGATTTGGAAGGAGTTGGATATCCCATCTCATGCTATAGGAAGGGTCTCAGGTTGGAATGGGAAAGAGTTGAATATCACATCTCATGTTATAGGAAGGGTCTCAGGATTGGAATGGGAAGGACTTGGATATCACATCTCATGCTGTAGGAAGGCTCTCAGGTTTGGAAAGGTAAGGAGTTGGATATCACAATTCATGTTAGAGGTAGGATCTCAGGTTTGGTATTAGAGGCATTGAGATATCACATCTCATGCTATCAGAAGGGTATCAGGATTGGAATGGGAAGGAGTTGGATATCACATCTCATGCTAAAGGGAGGGTCTCAGGTTTGGAAGGGAAAGGATTTGGATATCACATCTCATGTTATAGGAAGGATCTCAGGTTTGGTATTAGAAGCATTGAGATATCACATCTCATGCTATCGGAAGGATCTCAGGTTTGGTATTAGAAGCATTGAGATATCACATCTCATGCTATAGGAAGGGTCTCAGGATTGGAATGGGAAGGAGTTGGATATCACATCTCATGCTAAAGGAAGGGTCTCAGTTTTGGTAGAAGCATTGCGATATCACATCTCATGCTATAGGAAGGGTCTCAGGATTGGAATCGGAAGGAGTTGGATATCACATCTCATGCTATAGGAAGGGTCTCAGGTTTGGTGTAAGAATTGAAATATCACATCTCTGCTATCGGAAGGGTCTCAGGATTGGAATGGGAAGGACTTAGATATCACATCTCATGCTATAGGGAGGGTCTCAGTTTTGATATTAGAAGCATTGAGATATCACATCTCATGCTATCGGAAGTGTCTCAGGATTGGAATGGGAAGGAGTTGGATATCACATCTCATGCTATAGGAAGGGTTTCAGGTTTGGTAGAAGCATTGAGATATCACATCTCATGCTATAGGAAGAGTCTCAGGTTTGGGAAGGGAAGGATTTGGATTTCACATCTCATGTTATAGGATGGTTCTCATGTTTGGTTTTTGAAGCATTGAGATATCACATCTCATGCTATCTGAAGGGTCTCAGGTTTGGTATTAGAAGCATTGAGATATCACATCTCATGCTATAGGATTGGTCTCCGGATTGGAATGTGAAGGATTTGGATATCACATCTCATGCTAAAGGAAGGGTCTCAGGTTTGGAATGGGAAGGAGTTGGATATGACATCTCTTGTTATAGGGAGGGTCTCAGGATTGGATTGGGAAGGAATTGGATATCACATCTCATGTTATAGGAAGGGTCTCCGGATTGGAATGTGAAGGATTTGGATATCACATCTCATGCTAAAGGAAGGGTCACAGGTTTGGAATGGGATGGAGTTGGATATGACATCTCTTGTTATAGGGAGGGTCTCAGGATTTGAATGGCAAGGAGTTTTATATCACATCTCATGCCATAGGAAGGGTCTCAGGTTTGGTATAAGCATTGAGATATCACATCTCTGCTATCGGAAGGGTCTCAGGATTGGATTGGGAAGGAGTTGGATATCCCTTCTCATGCTATAGGAAGGGTCTCAGGTTGGAATGGGAAGGAGTTGGATATCACATCTCATGCTAAAGGAAGGGTCTCAGGTTTGATATAAGCATTGAGATATCACATCTCTGCTATCGGAAGGGTCTCAGGATTGGATTGGGAAGGAATTGGATATCACATCTCATGTTATAGGAAGGGTCTCCGGATTGGAATGTGAAGGATTTGGATATCACATCTCATGCTAAAGGAAGGGTCACAGGTTTGGAATGGGAAGGAGTTGGATATGACATCTCTTGTTATAGGGAGGGTCTCAGGATTTGAATGGCAAGGAGTTGGATATCACATCTCATGCCATAGGAAGGGTCTCAGGTTTGGTATAAGCATTGAGATATCACATCTCTGCTATCGGAAGGGTCTCAGGATTGGATTGGGAAGGAGTTGGATATCCCTTCTCATGCTATAGGAAGGGTCTCAGGTTGGAATGGGAAGGAGTTGGATATCACATCTCATGCTAAAGGAAGGGTCTCAGGTTTGGTAGAAGCATTGAGATATCACATCTCATGCTATAGGAAGGGTCTCAGGATTGGAATGGGAAGGACTTAGATATCACATATCATGCTATAGGGAGGGTTTCAGTTTTGATATTAGAAGCATTGAGATATCACATCTCATGCTATCGGAAGTGTCTCAGGATTGGAATGGGAAGGAGCTGGATATTACATCTCATGCTAAAGGAAGGGTCTCAGGTTTGGAACGGGAAGGAGTTGGATATCCGATCTCATGTTATAGGAAGGGTCTCAGGTTTGGTATAAGCATTGAGATATCACATCTCTGCTATCGGAAGTGTCTCAGGATTGGAATGGGAAGGAATTGGATATCCCATCTCATGTTATAGGACGGGTCTCAGGATTGTAATTAGAATCATTGAGATATCATATTGCATGCTGTAGGAAGGGTCTAAGGATTGGAATGGGAAAGACTTGGATATCACATCTCATGCTATAGGAAGGGTCTCAGGTTTGGTATAAGCATTGAGATATCAAATCTCATGCTATAGGAAGGGTCTCAGGATTGGAATGGAAGGAGTTGGATATCACATCTCATGTCATAGGAAGGATCTCAGGTTTGGTATTAGAAGCATTGAGACATCACATCTCATGCTATAGGAAGGGTCTCAGGATTGGAATGGGAAGGAGTTGGATATCACATCTCATGCTATAGGAAGGGTCTCAGGTTTGGTATAAGCATTGAGATATCACATCTCATGCTATAGGAAGGTCTCAGGATTGGAATGGGAAGGAGTTGTATATGACATCTCATGCCGTAGTAAGGGTCTCAGGTTTGGTATAAGCATTGAGATATCACATCTCTGCTATCAGAAGAGTCTCAGGATTGGAATGGGAAGGAGTTGGATATCCCATCTCATGTTATAGGAAGAGTCTCAGGTTTGGTATTAGAAGCATTGAGATATCACATCTCATGCTATAGGAAGTGTCTCAGGATTGGAATGGGAAGGACTTGGATATCACATCTCATGCTATAGGGAGGGTCTCAAGTTTGATATTAGAAGCATTGAGATGTCACATCTCATGCTATAGGAAGGGTCTCAGGATTGGAATGGGAAGGACTTAGATATCACATATCATTTTTGTTGGTCTCAGTTTTGATATTAGAAGCATTGAGATATCACATCTCATGCTATCGGAAGTGTCTCAGTATTGGAATGGGAAGGAGCTGGATATCACATCTCATGCTAAAGGAAGGGTCTCAGGTTTGGAACGGGAAGGAGTTGGATATCACATCTCATTTTATAGGAAGCGTCTCAGGTTTGGTATAAGCATTGAGATATCACATCTCTGCTATCGGAAGTGTCTCAGGATTGGAATGGGAAGGAGTTGGATATCCCATCTCATGTTATAGGACGGGTCTCAGGATTGTTATTAGAATCATTGAGATATCATATTGCATGCTGTAGGAAGGGTCTAAGGATTGGAATGGGAAGGACTTGGATATCACATCTCATGCTATAGATAGGCTCTCAGGTTTGGAAAGGGAAGGAGTTGGATATCACATTTCATGTTAGAGGAAGGATCTCAGGTTTGGTATTAGAGGCATTGAGATATCACATCTCATGCTATAGGAAGGGTCTCAGGTTGGAATGGGAAGGAGTTGGATATCACATCTCATGTTATAGGAAGGCTCTCAGGTTTGGAAGGGGAAAGAGTTGGATATCACATTTCATGTTAGAGGTAGGATCTCAGGTTTGGTATCAGAGGCATTGAGATATCACATCTCATGCTATCAGAAGGGTCTCAGGATTGGAATGGGAAGGAGTTGGATATCACATCTCATGCTAAAGGGAGGGTCTCAGGTTTGGAAGGGGAAGGATTTGGATATCACATCTCATGTTATAGGAAGGATCTCAGGTTTGGTATTAGAAGCATTGAGACATCACATCTCATGCTATCGGAAGGATCTCAGGTTTGGTATTAGAAACATTGAGATATCACATCTCATGCTATCAGAAGGGTCTCAGGATTGGAATGGGAAGGATTTGGATATAACATCTCGTGTTATCGGAAGGATCTCAGGTTTGGTATTAGAAGTATTGAGATATCACATCTCATGCTACAGGAAGGGTCTCAGGATTGGAATGGGAAGGAGTTGGATATCACATCTCATGCTAAAGGAAGGGTCTCAGGTTTGGTAGAAGCATTGAGATATCACATCTCATGCTATAGGAAGGGTCTTAGGATTGGAATGGGAAGGACTTAGATATCACATATCATGCTATAGGGAGGGTTTCAGTTTTGATATTAGAAGCATTGAGATATCACATCTCATGCTATCGGAAGTGTCTCAGGATTGGAATGGGAAGGAGCTGGATATCACATCTCATGCTAAAGGAAGGGTCTCAGGTTTGGAACGGGAAGGAGTTGGATATCCGATCTCATGTTATAGGAAGGGTCTCAGGTTTGGTATAAGCATTGAGATATCACATCTCTGCTATCGGAAGTGTCTCAGGATTGGAATGGGAAGGAATTGGATATCCCATCTCACGTTATAGGATGGGTCTCAGGATTGTTATTAGAATCATTGAGATATCATATTGCATGCTGTAGGAAGGGTCTAAGGAATGGAATGGGAAGGACTTGGGTATCACATCTCATGCTATAGGAAGGGTCTCAGGTTTGGTATAAGCATTGAGATATCAAATCTCATGCTATAGGAAGGGTCTCAGGATTGGAATGGAAGGAGTTGGATATCACATCTCATGTTATAGGAAGGATCTCAGGTTTGGTATTAGAAGCATTGAGACATCACATCTCATGCTATAGGAAGGGTCTCAGGATTGGAATGGGAAGGAGTTGGATATCACATCTCATGCTATAGGAAGGGTCTCAGGTTTGGTATAAGCATTGAGATATCACATCTCATGCTATAGGAAGGGTCTCAGGATTGGAATGGGAAGGAGTTGTATATGACATCTCATGCCGTAGGAAGGGTCTCAGGTTTGTTATAAGCATTGAGATATCACATCTCTGCTATCAGAAGTGTCTCAGGATTGGAATGGGAAGGAGTTGGATATCCCATCTCATGTTATAGGAAGAGTCTCAGGTTTGGTATTAGAAGCATTGACATATCACATCTCATGCTATAGGAAGTGTCTCAGGATTGGAATGGGAAGGACTTGGATATCACATCTCATGCTATAGGGAGGGTCTCAAGTTTGATATTAGAAGCATTGAGATATCACATCTCATGCTATAGGAAGGGTCTCAGGATTGGAATGGGAAGGAGTTGGATATCACATCTCATGCTATAGGAAGGGTCTCAGGTTTGGTATAAGCAGTGAGATATCACATCTCATGCTATAGGAAGTGTCTCAGTATTGGAATGGGAAGGAGTTGGATATCACATCTCATGTTATAGGAAGGATCTCAGGTTTGGTATAAGCATTGAGATATCACATCTCTGCTATCGGAAGGGTCTCAGGATTAGAATGGTAAGGAGTTGGATATTCCCATCTCATGTTATAGGAAGGGTCTCAGGTTTGGTATTAGAAGCATTGAGATATCACATCTCATGCTATAGGAAGGGTCTCAGGATTGGAATGGGAAGGACTTGGATATCACATCTCATGCTATAGGGAGGGTCTCAGGATTGGAATGGGAAGGACTTAGATATCACATATCATTTTTGTTGGTCTCAGTTTTGATATTAGAAGCATTGAGATATCACATCTCATGCTATCGGAAGTGTCTCAGTATTGGAATGGGAAGGAGCTGGATATCACATTTAATGCTAAAGGAAGGGTCTCAGGTTTGGAACGGGAAGGAGTTGGATATCACATCTCATGCTATAGGAAGGGTCTCAGGTTTGGTATAAGCATTGAGATATCAAATCTCATGCTATAGGAAGGGTCTCAGGATTGGAATGGAAGGAGTTGGATATCACATCTCATGTTATAGGAAGGATCTCAGGTTTGGTATTAGAAGCATTGAGACATCACATCTCATGCTATAAGAAGGGTCTCAGGATTGGAATGGGAAGGAGTTGGATATCACATCTCATGCTATAGGAAGGGTCTCAGGTTTGGTATAAGCATTGAGATATCACATCTCATGCTATAGGAAGGGTCTCAGGATTGGAATGGGAAGGAGTTGTATATGACATCTCATGCCGTAGGAAGGGTCTCAGGTTTGGTATAAGCATTGAGATATCACATCTCATGCTATAGGAAGTGTCTCAGGATTGGAATGGGAAGGACTTGGATATCACTTCTCATGCTATAGGGAGGGTCTCAAGTTTGATATTAGAAGCATTGAGATATCACATCTCATGCTATAGGAAGGGTCTCAGGATTGGAATGGGAAGGACTTAGATATCACATATCATTTTTGTTGGTCTCAGTTTTGATATTAGAAGCATTGAGATATCACATCTCATGCTATCGGAAGTGTCTCAGTATTGGAATGGGAAGGAGCTGGATATCACATCTCATGCTAAAGGAAGGGTCTCAGGTTTGGAACGGGAAGGAGTTGGATATCACATCTCATGTTATAGGAAGGGTCTCAGGTTTGGTATAAGCATTGAGATATCACATCTCTGCTATCGGAAGTGTCTCAGTATTGGAATGGGAAGGAGCTGGATATCACATCTCATGCTAAAGGAAGGGTCTCAGGTTTGGAACGGGAAGGAGTTGGATATCACATCTCATGTTATAGGAAGCGTCTCAGGTTTGGTATAAGCATTGAGATATCACATCTCTGCTATCGGAAGTGTCTCAGGATTGGAATGGGAAGGAGTTGGATATCCCATCTCATGTTATAGGACGGGTCTCAGGTTTGTTATTAGAATCATTGAGATATCATATTGCATGCTGTAGGAAGGGTCTAAGGATTGGAATGGGAAGGACTTGGATATCACATCTCATGCTATAGATAGGCTCTCAGGTTTGGAAAGGGAAGGAGTTGGATATCACATTTCATGTTAGAGGAAGGATCTCAGGTTTGGTATTAGAGGCATTGAGATATCACATCTCATGCTATAGGAAGGGTCTCAGGTTGGAATGGGAAGGAGTTGGATATCACATCTCATGTTATAGGAAGGCTCTCAGGTTTGGAAGGGGAAAGAGTTGGATATCACATTTCATGTTAGAGGTAGGATCTCAGGTTTGGTATCAGAGGCATTGAGATATCACATCTCATGCTATCAGAAGGGTCTCAGGATTGGAATGGGAAGGAGTTGGATATCACATCTCATGCTAAAGGGAGGGTCTCAGGTTTGGAAGGGGATGGATTTGGATATCACATCTCATGTTATAGGAAGGATCTCAGGTTTGGCATTAGAAGCATTGAGATATCACATCTCATGCTATCGGAAGGATCTCAGGTTTGGTATTAGAAACATTGAGATATCACATTTCATGCTATCAGAAGGGTCTCAGGATTGGAATGGGAAGGATTTGGATATCACATCTCATGTTATCGGAAGGATCTCAGGTTTGGTATTAAAAGTATTGAGATATCACATCTCATGCTATAGGAAGGGTCTCAGGATTGGAATGGGAAGGAGTTGGATATCACATCTCATGCTAAAGGAAGGGTCTCAGGTTTGGTAGAAGCATTGAGATATCACATCTCATGCTATAGGAAGGGTCTTAGGATTGGAATGGGAAGGACTTAGATATCACATATCATGCTATAGGGAGGGTTTCAGTTTTGATATTATAAGCATTGAGATATCACATCTCATGCTATCTGAAGTGTCTCAGGATTGGAATGGGAAGGAGCTGGATATCACATCTCATGCTAAAGGAAGGGTCTCAGGTTTGTGTTAAGACGGATTTCTGAACTCTGTCCTGGTGGCGCAGAAGTTCAGAAGGCCAACCTAATTACTTGGAACAGGGTAACCTCTGGACAAGCCAGACCAATCAAGGTAGCGATCGCGGCGGTCAAGACTAGGTCTCAAGAGGGGTGAGGGTGACTGAAAGCCCGCAATGAGCACACAAAGCAAGAGCGCTTACAAACTACTCCAAACAGGTGTTATATCAAAAATATAAACACATTTATTTTAAGGCCTTTAAAACAACGACCGCAGCGAGAAAATCACAATAACACAGTATTAAGCCAACACATACCAAATCAACACAATATATATACAAATACACAGTCGCAAGCGTTTAAAGCACGAAATATGTAGTCCACCTGAAAGGGAAGGAAAACAGGCAGTGCGATATTGCTTTAGACTTAGTTCGCCTTCATAGGCACCTAACTAGATGGAAGTCCGAGCCCTGCGAAGAGTGGAGCCTTGTGCTCAAAGTACCTGCACACGCTGGTGCCAACGGGCAAAAGGAGAAGCTCTTCGGAGGAAGTCAGGCAGTTCGGGTTAGTGCACAGCAGAAGAAGAACAGGGTCCGCAACTCAAGCGCAGCCTCCACAGCGGGCAGAAGCAGAGCGCGAGTACGGGCGAAAAGGGTGCTGTTTTACACAGCGGGGAAAAGCAATGGGTTACTGCAGGAGGGCGACCAGATCCTAGATATACTACTCACCGGTCCCCGAAGCAAGCAGTCCCAGGCTCCTCCACGTTTGTTTCAGCAGCTGGCAGGTTCAGAAGAGCAGGGAATGCTTTGTAGTCGTGTAGATCAAAAAGACGTCCCAATCGACGAAACCGGCACAGTTTGTTGCCGCAGCAGGACAACGGAGCGGCCGTGCGTATCTGAGTCAAAAGTACACTCCTCCCTTCAGACCTGGGAACGCCAAGGGCACGAAGCGTGGGAGAGTGACAAGGACTCGAGATACGGCACAACCTGGCGGCGGTTACAGAGCAAGACTCCCTTGTAAGCTGGTCAGTCAACTGGATGGCCCAGAGACGCTTCCGAAGGCTTACTTGGCAAGAGATGATGTAGATGCCGGGAATAGCTGTTCCTGCTATTCCAAAGGTCGAAGCACCAGTACAGGCCTTCTGGTTCGATCAAAGGAGGACAGTGGCTCTCAGGACGACAGCAGTGCAAAGGAGGATTCCTTCAGCGGGTCACCAGCGATTCCTCGGTCCAGCCTCTTGGTTGCAGGATACTTGGCTCCTGTATTCCTTCGTTCGTGAGAACTCAGGAGATCGACATGGTAGTGGTGTTTCCAGCCCCCTCTTATCCACGGTTCCCTTCGCGCCAAAATGGAGGGGAACCAATGGGAGATCCGCTCATCAAAACACATACCATACGTGGACCAATCACGGACCACGGTGGTCCCAGGCATTCACACCACCCTAGACTCTCTGGCACCCAGGATGTGTATTGGGACCAGACATCCCAGCCCACACCCTGGAGGCACACAAACGGCATGTAGAAGCCCGCGAAAGCAACCACGTTTCGCGGGAAAGTACATGCCCAAATAAGGAAGGCCCCGGGTCGCCTCGACCTGGGGAAGGTGAAGGGAGCAAGACGGTCAGTGGACAAGACAAAGGAGCCTCGTGGTCTGGCCATTTTGGGAGCCAGGCCACCATTTTGGGTTCAGTGCAAAAACGTGCTCAGAACGGCAAAAGGAGCTCAAAATATTCAATACGATCGCTGCCACCATTCCAGTCCCTGAATGACTTGCACCGATCAAATACCATCCTAAAAGAGTATCTAGGGCCTGTAGAAGGCTAGAGACCCAAGAGAGCTGTAACTTAGCTTACTGTGCCCTCTTGTGTCGTGTTGCACTAAAGCTGCGACACGATAGAAGAAACTACGGGAAACAACGTTCCCCGGTACTGACTGTCTTAAGGGCATGTCAGTTTCCCCGTAAGAAAGGAGCGAAAGCCCAGAGGAGTGCGGCAGAAGGCTGCACTTCTCTGGCAAAGTCAAGAACAAGGTTAAAAACAACAGCAAAAAGTTTAGGGGTTGCCACATGGAAGGAAAATTCCCTACAATTACGAAATCTTTCCTAACACTCGCCCCTCCCAGACTATGGACAGGGGTAACTAATCCACCCCTGGATGAGTCTCATGTTCAGGTCGGTTAAACATTCTGGACAACCCATCAGCATTGCTATGTTGGACACCTGGCCTATGCTCAATAGTGAAGTCGAAGCCTTGAAGACTTATGGACCACCTAAGCAACTTTGGATTCTCCCCCTTCATGTTCATTAGCCACTTTAACGGCTTATGGTCAGTCTGCACAGTGAAGTGGGTCCCATAGAGGTAGGGCCTCAGCTTCCTTAGGGCCCACACAACAGAGAAACATTCTTTCTCTACCGTGGACCATCTGAGCTCTCTGTCCTTAAGCTGGCGACTAATAAACCTGATAGGGTGTTCCTTACCCTTCTCATCTACTTGTGATAGTACAGCTCCTATCCCAGTGTCAGAGGCGTCCGTCTGCACGATAAAAGTTCTTTGATAATCCGGGGCCCTGAGGACAGGGGCCTGGCACAAGGAGTCTTTTAAGCCATTGAAGGCCTTCTCACACTCGTCGGTCCAAGTTACCTTCTTGGGTTTCTTCGGAGTTGTGAGAGCAGTCAGAGGAGCAGCTATGGTGCCATAGTCTGCCATAAAATTCCGATAATACCCCGTGAGTCCTAAGAAGGCTCTCACTTGGGTTTGCGTAGTGGGGGTAGGCCAGTCTTGTACTGCTTGTACTTTACTGGGTAGAGGCTGTATCCTCCCTCCACCTACTTCATGTCCAAGGTAAACCACTGAGCCTTGTCCAATCTGGCATTTACTAGCCTTTATGGTCAAGTGGGCTTTCTGAAGAGCCTGGAGCACAATCCCGAGGTGTTTCACATGGTCTTCCCAGGTGGCACTGAAAACTGCTATATCGTCCAGATATGCAAGACAGAATTCGTCCAACCCATTCAACACATGATTCACAAGCCTCTGGAAAGTGGCAGGTGCATTCTTCAACCCGAACGGCATTACCCGGAATTGGTAAAGGCCGTCTGGAGTAGAAAATGCTGTCTTCTCCTTAGCATGTTCTGCTAACGCTATTTGCCAATAGCCAGCAGTAAGGTCAAACGTGCTGAGGTATTTGGAGGCACCCAAAGTATCCACCAGCTCATCTGTTCGAGGCAAGGGGTGTGCATCTGTCTTGGTGACAGCATTCAGAGCCCTGTAATCCACGCAGAACCTCAATTCAGAAGTGCCTGCCTTTGGAACCAAAACCACAGGGCTGGACCAAGGACTACTAGAGGGTTCAATCACCCCAAGGTCTAACATTTTATTGACCTCGGTCTTAATATAAGACCGTACTTTGTCTGACATCCTGTATCCCCTACTTTTGGTAGGTACACTGTCTCCTGTGTCAATGTTATGTTTGCACCAAGGTGTCAAACCAGGGGACTGTGAAAACAGGGGGGAAAACTGCCGAAGCAAACTTTTCACCTCAGCCTGCTGATCAGAAGTCAGGTGAGGGGCCACTCGGACACCCTCAATGGAGCTATCTGAAGGACCGCCGTGGAACAGGTCGGGGAGAGGTTCTGACTCCTCTTCCTCAACGTCTGAAGCCAGTAGCAGTGCTGCGATTTCGACTCTTGGGACGAAAGCCTTCAGCCTATTCACGTGAAACACTTTTGGAGCCTGTCCAGGCCTTCCAAGGTCCACTAAATAGTTCACCTCACCCAGGGGCTCCACCACTGTGTAAGGGCCTGACCATTTGTCCTGTAAAGCGCGAGGCCTTATAGGATTCATGATCAGGACTTGCTGACCAGGTGTAAAGTTGATGAGGGAAGCTTTCTGGTCGTACCAATGTTTCACCAGCGCTTGCCCTGCCTTCAACTTATCACTAGCCAAGCCCATCAGAAGTACCATCCGTTCTCTGAGCCCTAGCACATAATCAACTACGTTGGTAGTAACAGGGGGAGTGGGCATCTCCCATCCCTCCTTGACGATGGCTAAGGGTCCCCGTACGGGACGACCGAACAGAAGTTCGAAGGGGCTGAAGCCAACACCCTCCTGTGGTACCTCTCGGTAGGCAAACAGCAAACATGGTAAAAGAAGATCCCATTTTCTTCTCTGGGGCTCCTCCAGAGCCCCAATCATGCTTTTTAACGTTCTGTTGAAGCGTTCCACCAGACCGTTGGTCTGGGGGTGGTATGCAGAAGAGAACTTGTAGGTTACCCCACATTCTTTCCACATAGCCTGCATATACTTCGACATAAAGTTGCTGCCACGATCTGACACAACTTCTTTAGGGAAGCCAACCCTAGTAAATATGCCGAGTAAAGCTTTTGCAACTGACTTGGCAGTTACAGTTTTTAATGGGATGGCCTCAGGATACCTGGTTGCATGGTCGACCAGCACCAGGATAAACCTATTGCCCGAGGATGTTTGCGGGTCAAGGGGACCAACGATGTCGATCCCTACCCTTTCAAATGGTACCCCCACAACTGGGAGCGGTACCAACGGAGCTTGGATTGTCGCGCCAACCTTACCAGACAACTGGCAGGAGGCACAACTCCTGCAGTGACTTTCTACTTGCACCCCCATCTTGGGCCAGTAGAAGTGCATGGATAACCTTTGCTTGGTCCTCTTCATACCAAGGTGACCAGCAAGGGGAACTTCATGCGCCAACTGCAGGAGGAAGGGCCTAACAGCAAGGGGAACCACCAACCTCCTATGGTCTCCTTCTGTAGACTCTGTGGGCTCACTATACAGGAGTCCACCTTCCCAATAAATCCTATGCGTCCCAGGAGGTTCACCCTCAAGCTGGGAGCAGGCCTGTCTCCTTAGGCCTTCCAGAGATGGGCACTCACGTTGGCCTTTACTGAATTCGTCCCTATCAGGACCTCCTTCAACTAACAAGTCTTTTAGTTCAGGATGATCGGTGGGGTCGAATACTTCAGGCATCGCCACTTCCTCGTCAGGCTCGGGCGATCGACCAACTTCCTCCACCGCAGTGGTAGGCGAGCTCGGGGGAATATTTTCTTTCCCTCGTCGTGACTTGTTGACTCCTTTCGCCTTGGGTTTCCCCTTCGGCTGGGGCGGAGTATTGGGCTTGGCCAATGCTGCCCGTGCTTGAGACCGTGTGTAGGGTCGTTCGGCAGTGTCTCCTACGAGCCCTAAAGCTCTGAGATCATTACCTAGTAAGACCTTTCCCGGGACGTTTCTCTGAATGCTCACTGGAATCCTAACTGCTGTACCATTTAAAGTAAGATTTACAGGGATCACGGGAAACATACGGAGGGGGCCGTCAGCCAACTTAGTGGGCATCAGAGTAGCTCTGGCAACTTCCTCTGAGTCTACCAAGGTAGAATCCACTACAGTGCGACTGCACCCACTATCCCTAAGAGCTGGAATATCTACTCCATTGATCAGCACACTGTCTTTAAAGTAGTGCTTGGTATTATCCGGAATCCTAGCATACGCCTCTGCGACTTTAGGCTCCCAGGAACCCAGGGACACTAAAACTACCTCAGCCTCTATTCCGCTGGGAAATGAGTCTGAGGAGAAGGATGCTCCTGTAATCTCTTCTTCCTCGTAGGAGGAGAAGGCCAGATTAGCGGAGTGGACCCCCAAAGGTCTAACCTTACAACGGGGATCCCCCTTCACATGGTCAGTTGCTCCACAAGCAAAACAAGATCCAATGGGTCTGTTTACATAGGGAGGCTTATTGTAACCAGAGTTCTGTTTCGGAGGCGGACCTCCACTACCCTGTGAGTTCTCTTGTGTCTTACCCTTGTTTTTCTTTTTGTGGCCCTTTTGGGAAGAAGATTTAGCAGATTCCCCACCATCCATATCTTTGGACTTTTTCCCTTCCTCCTGTTTACCAGGATGAGTTTTGTCCTTATGGGACACTCGATGTGACACCCATAAGTCCGCTGCCATGGCCAGCTTCTTAGGATCTATCTCCTTCGAATCGTCCAAGTGCTGCTTAAGCTCCGGGGAAGAAGAAGCAAAAATGTGTTCCAGCATGACAAGATTTATCATGCCGGCGAAGGTAGAAACCTTATAGCCTTCGACCCAGCCAGTTAAGTTTTTCAAAGATTCAGTGACATAAGATACCCAAGTACCACCTTCCTTTTTCTTATACTCTCGAAAACGCTTTAAATATTGGGCCGGAGTCTTCCCAAACTTTAAAATGAGAGTCTGCTTCAACATTGCGAAATCAGCTCGCTCAGCCTTCGACATCTCCATAATGGCACTACAGCCAGAATGGGGCAGTCTACTGAGCAACCACGCAATCTTGTCAGCATTGTCAACTTTCTGAACTTCGCATGCATACTCAAACGTATTCAGCCAGTCCATAATGTCATTCCGTTCCTCATACACACTGAGCAGATCTTTTGGAAACCGTGGATGAGAGGAGGCCCCAGACCCATGTCCAGGACCCGTGGACCCATTTGCAACCTGAAGCTTGGCCAGTTCCAACTGGTGATCCCTGTCTTTTTGTTTTTCTGCCTGTTCGATTTTCAGTTTGGCTATGCTGAATTCAAGCTCCTGCTGCCTAAACCGCAGATCTTGCTTCTTGAATTCAAGCATAGCCTCCCCATCAGCACTGGCAGAGGAAACATTAGACATCTCGTCCTCCCTGTCCTCGTGGTCGCGGTGGACCAGTGCGGCGGCAGAACCGTCGGTTCTGCCAGTGAGAGCAGCCCCACCACCTTCCGCACTGTCCTCAGAAGTAATAGCGTCAAGCTGCGCTTCTTGCCACGCCACGATTCTCTGGATCATTTCTAATTTCGTGCCTTGAGAGGAAACACCTCTCTCCGCACACATCTTTTTCAGCGTTTCTGATTTGGAAGCATTTAAAGTTAACAACGTACTTGTTTCCATACTGTGTGATAGGACTATGGCCTTTTTAAAGTTATACTATAACAATTCACTACGTGTACTGGTTGGAATAACCTGAAATGCCTTAGTTCGAGCGCAACACTGGATACCTTCAGTCGTATCCCACCGCTGTAAACCAATTTGTTAAGACGGATTTCTGAACTCTGTCCTGGTGGCGCAGAAGTTCAGAAGGCCAACCTAATTACTTGGAACAGGGTAACCTCTGGACAAGCCAGACCAATCAAGGTAGCGATCGCGGCGGTCAAGACTAGGTCTCAAGAGGGGTGAGGGTGACTGAAAGCCCGCAATGAGCACACAAAGCAAGAGCGCTTACAAACTACTCCAAACAGGTGTTATATCAAAAATATAAACACATTTATTTTAAGGCCTTTAATACAACGACCGCAGCGAGAAAATCACAATAACACAGTATTAAGCCAACACATACCAAATCAACACAATATATATACAAATACACAGTCGCAAGCGTTTAAAGCACGAAATATGTAGTCCACCTGAAAGGGAAGGAAAACAGGCAGTGCGATATTGCTTTAGACTTAGTTCGCCTTCATAGGCACCTAACTAGATGGAAGTCCGAGCCCTGCGAAGAGTGGAGCCTTGTGCTCAAAGTACCTGCACACGCTGGTGCCAACGGGCAAAAGGAGAAGCTCTTCGGAGGAAGTCAGGCAGTTCGGGTTAGTGCACAGCAGAAGAAGAACAGGGTCCGCAACTCAAGCGCAGCCTCCACAGCGGGCAGAAGCAGAGCGCGAGTACGGGCGAAAAGGGTGCTGTTTTACACAGCGGGGAAAAGCAATGGGTTACTGCAGGAGGGCGACCAGATCCTAGATATACTACTCACCGGTCCCCGAAGCAAGCAGTCCCAGGCTCCTCCACGTTTGTTTCAGCAGCTGGCAGGTTCAGAAGAGCAGGGAATGCTTTGTAGTCGTGTAGATCAAAAAGACGTCCCAATCGACGAAACCGGCACAGTTTGTTGCCGCAGCAGGACAACGGAGCGGCCGTGCGTATCTGAGTCAAAAGTACACTCCTCCCTTCAGACCTGGGAACGCCAAGGGCACGAAGCGTGGGAGAGTGACAAGGACTCGAGATACGGCACAACCTGGCGGCGGTTACAGAGCAAGACTCCCTTGTAAGCTGGTCAGTCAACTGGATGGCCCAGAGACGCTTCCGAAGGCTTACTTGGCAGGAGATGATGTAGATGCCGGGAATAGCTGTTCCTGCTATTCCAAAGGTCGAAGCACCAGTACAGGCCTTCTGGTTCGATCAAAGGAGGACAGTGGCTCTCAGGACGACAGCAGTGCAAAGGAGGATTCCTTCAGCGGGTCACCAGCGATTCCTCGGTCCAGCCTCTTGGTTGCAGGATACTTGGCTCCTGTATTCCTTCGTTCGTGAGAACTCAGGAGATCGACATGGTAGTGGTGTTTCTAGCCCCCTCTTATCCACGGTTCCCTTCGCGCCAAAACGGAGGGGAACCAATGGGAGATCCGCTCATCAAAACACATACCATACGTGGACCAATCACGGACCACGGAGGTCCCAGGCATTCACACCACCCTAGACTCTCTGGCACCCAGGATGTGTATTGGGACCAGACATCCCAGCCCACACCCTGGAGGCACACAAACGGCATGTAGAAGCCCGCGAAAGCAACCACGTTTCGCGGGAAAGTACATGCCCAAATAAGGAAGGCCCCGGGTCGCCTCGACCTGGGGAAGGTGAAGGGAGCAAGACGGTCAGTGGACAAGACAAAGGAGCCTCGTGGTCTGGCCATTTTGGGAGCCAGGCCACCATTTTGGGTTCAGTGCAAAAACGTGCTCAGAACGGCAAAAGGAGCTCAAATTATTCAATACGATCGCTGCCACCATTCCAGTCCCTGAATGACTTGCACCGATCAAATACCATCCTAAAAGAGTATCTAGGGCCTGTAGAAGGCTAGAGACCCAAGAGAGCTGTAACTTAGCTTACTGTGCCCTCTTGTGTCGTGTTGCACTAAAGCTGCGACACGATAGAAGAAACTACGGGAAACAACGTTCCCCGGTACTGACTGTCTTAAGGGCATGTCAGTTTCCCCGTAAGAAAGGAGCGAAAGCCCAGAGGAGTGCGGCAGAAGGCTGCACTTCTCTGGCAAAGTCAAGAACAAGGTTAAAAACAACAGCAAAAAGTTTAGGGGTTGCCACATGGAAGGAAAATTCCCTACAATTACGAAATCTTTCCTAACAGTTTGGAACGGGAAGGAGTTGGATATCCGATCTCATGTTATAGGAAGGGTCTCAGGTTTGGTATAAGCATTGAGATATCACATCTCTGCTATCGGAAGTGTCTCAGGATTGGAATGGGAAGGAATTGGATATCCCATCTCACGTTATAGGACGGGTCTCAGGATTGTTATTAGAATCATTGAGATATCATATTGCATGCTGTAGGAAGGGTCTAAGGATTGGAATGGGAAGGACTTGGGTATCACATCTCATGCTATAGGAAGGGTCTCAGGTTTGGTATAAGCATTGAGATATCAAATCTCATGCTATAGGAAGGGTCTCAGGATTGGAATGGAAGGAGTTGGATATCACATCTCATGTTATAGGAAGGATCTCAGGTTTGGTATTAGAAGCATTGAGACATCACATCTCATGCTATAGGAAGGGTCTCAGGATTGGAATGGGAAGGAGTTGGATATCACATCTCATGCTATAGGAAGGGTCTCAGGTTTGGTATAAGCATTGAGATATCACATCTCATGCTATAGGAAGGGTCTCAGGATTGGAATGGGAAGGAGTTGTATATGACATCTCATGCCGTAGGAAGGGTCTCAGGTTTGGTATAAGCATTGAGATATCACATCTCTGCTATCGGAAGGGTCTCAGGATTGGAATGGGAAGGAGTTGGATATCCCATCTCATGTTATAGGAAGAGTCTCAGGTTTGGTATTAGAAGCATTGAGATATCACATCTCATGCTATAGGAAGTTTCTCAGGATTGGAATGGGAAGGACTTGGATATCACATCTCATGCTATAGGGAGGGTCTCAAGTTTGATATTAGAAGCATTGAGATATCACATCTCATGCTATAGGAAGGGTCTCAGGATTGGAATGGGAAGGAGTTGGATATCACATCTCATGCTATAGGAAGGGTCTCAGGTTTGGTATAAGCAGTGAGATATCACATCTCATGCTATAGGAAGTGTCTCAGCATTGGAATGGGAAGGAGTTGGATATCACATCTCATGTTATAGGAAGGATCTCAGGTTTGGTATAAGCATTGAGATATCACATCTCTGCTATCGGAAGGGTCTCAGGATTAGAATGGTAAGGAGTTGGATATTCCCATCTCATGTTATAGGAAGGGTCTCAGGTTTGGTATTAGAAGCATTGAGATATCACATCTCATGCTATAGGAAGGGTCTCAGGATTGGAATGGGAAGGACTTGGATATCACATCTCATGCTATAGGGAGGGTCTCAGGATTGGAATGGGAAGGACTTAGATATCACATATCATTTTTGTTGGTCTCAGTTTTGATATTAGAAGCATTGAGATATCACATCTCATGCTATCGGAAGTGTCTCAGTATTGGAATGGGAAGGAGCTGGATATCACATCTCATGCTAAAGGAAGGGTCTCAGGTTTGGAACGGGAAGGAGTTGGATATCACATCTCATGCTATAGGAAGGGTCTCAGGTTTGGTATAAGCTTTGAGATATCAAATCTCATGCTATAGGAAGGGTCTCAGGATTGGAATGGAAGGAGTTGGATATCACATCTCATGTTATAGGAAGGATCTCAGGTTTGGTATTAGAAGCATTGAGACATCACATCTCATGCTATAGGAAGCGTCTCAGGATTGGAATGGGAAGGAGTTGGATATCACATCTCATGCTATAGGAAGGGTCTCAGGTTTGGTATAAGCATTGAGATATCACATCTCATGCTATAGGAAGGGTCTAAGGATTGGAATGGGAAGGAGTTGTATATGACATCTCATGCCGTAGGAAGGGTCTCAGGTTTGTTATAAGCATTGAGATATCACATCTCACGCTATAGGAAGTGTCTCAGGATTGGAATGGGAAGGACTTGGATATCACTTCTCATGCTATACGGAGGGTCTCAAGTTTGATATTAGAAGCATTGAGATATCACATCTCATGCTATAGGAAGGGTCTCAGGATTGGAATGGGAAGGACTTAGATATCACATATCATTTTTGTTGGTCTCAGTTTTGATATTAGAAGCATTGAGATATCACATCTCATGCTATCGGAAGTGTCTCAGTATTGGAATGGGAAGGAGCTGGATATCACATCTCATGCTAAAGGAAGGGTCTCAGGTTTGGAACAGGAAGGAGTTGGATATCACATCTCATGTTATAGGAAGGGTCTCAGGTTTGGTATAAGCATTGAGATATCACATCTCTACTATCGGAAGTTTCTCAGGATTGGAATGGGAAGGAGTTGGATATCCCATCTCATGTTATAGGACGGGTCTCAGGTTTGTTATTAGACTCATTGAGATATCATATTGCATGCTGTAGGAAGGGTCTAAGGATTGGAATGGGAAGGACTTGGATATCACATCTCATGCTATAGATAGGCTCTCAGGTTTGGAAAGGGAAGGAGTTGGATATCACATTTCATGTTACAGGAAGGATCTCAGGTTTGGTATTAGAGGCATTGAGATATCACATTTCATGCTATAGGAAGGGTCTCAGGTTGGAATGGGAAGGAGTTGGATATCACATCTCATGTTATAGGAAGGCTCTCAGGTTTGGAAGGGGAAAGAGTTGGATATCACATTTCATGTTAGAGGTAGGATCTCAGGTTTGGTATTAGAGGCATTGAGATATCACATCTCATGCTATCAGAAGGGTCTCAGGATTGGAATGGGAAGGAGTTGGATATCACATCTCATGCTAAAGGGAGGGTCTCAGGTTTGGAAGGGGAAGGATTTGGATATCACATCTCATGTTATAGGAAGGATCTCAGGTTTGGTATTAGAAGCATTGAGATATCACATCTCATGCTATCGGAAGGATCTCAGGTTTGGTATTAGAAACATTGAGATATCACATCTCATGCTATCAGAAGGGTCTCAGGATTGGAATGGGAAGGAGTTGGATATCACATCTCATGCTAAAGGGAGGGTCTCAGGTTCGGAAGGGGAAGGATTTGGATATCACATCTCATGTTATCGGAAGGATCTCAGGTTTGGTATTAGAAGTATTGAGATATCACATCTCATGCTATCGGTAGGGTCTCAGGATTGGAATGGGAAGGAGTTGGATATCACATCTCATGCTAAAGGAAGGGTCTCAGGTTTGGTAGAAGCATTGAGATATCACATCTCATGCTATAGGAAGGGTCTTAGGATTGGAATGGGAAGGACTTAGATATCACATATCATGCTATAGGGAGGGTTTCAGTTTTGATATTAGAAGCATTGAGATATCACATCTCATGCTATCGGAAGTGTCTCAGGATTGGAATGGGAAGGAGCTGGATATCACATCTCATGCTAAAGGAAGGGTCTCAGGTTTGGAACGGGAAGGAGTTGGATATCCGATCTCATGTTATAGGAAGAGTCTCAGGTTTGGTATAAGCATTGAGATATCACATCTCTGCTACCGGAAGTGTCTCAGGATTGGAATGGGAAGGAATTGGATATCCCATCTCACGTTATAGGACGGGTCTCAGGATTGTTATTAGAATCATTGAGATATCATATTGCATGCTGTATAAAGGGTCTAAGGATTGGAATGGGAAGGACTTGGGTATCACATCTCATGCTATAGGAAGGGTCTCAGGTTTGGCATAAGCATTGAGATATCAAATCTCATTCTATAGGAAGGGTCTCAGGATTGGAATGGAAGGAGTTGGATATCACATCTCATGTTATAGGAAGGATCTCAGGTTTGGTATTAGAAGCATTGAGACATCACATCTCATGCTATAGGAAGGGTCTCAGGATTGGAATGGGAAGGAGTTGGATATCACATCTCATGCTATAGGAAGGGTCTCAGGATTGGAATGGGAAGGAGTTGTATATGACATCTCATGCCGTAGGAAGGGTCTCAGGTTTGGTATAAGCATTGAGATATCACATCTCTGCTATCGGAAGGGTCTCAGGATTGGAATGGGAAGGAGTTGGATATCCCATCTCATGTTATAGGAAGAGTCTCAGGTTTGGTATTAGAAGCATTGAGATATCACATCTCATGCTATAGGAAGTGTCTCAGGATTGGAATGGGAAGGACTTGGATATCACATCTCATGCTATAGGGAGGGTCTCAAGTTTGATATAAGAAGCATTGAGATATCACATCTCATGCTATAGGAAGGGTCTCAGGATTGGAATGGGAAGGAGTTGGATATCACATCTCATGCTATAGGAAGGGTCTCAGGTTTGGTATAAGCAGTGAGATATCACATCTCATGCTATAGGAAGTGTCTCAGTATTGGAATGGGAAGGAGTTGGATATCACATCTCATGTTATAGGAAGGATCTCAGGTTTGGTATAAGCATTGAGATATCACATCTCTGCTATCGGAAGGGACTCAGGATTGGAATGGTAAGGAGTTGGATATTCCCATCTCATGTTATAGGAAGGGTCTCAGGTTTGGTATTAGAAGCATTGAGATATCACATCTCATGCTATAGGAAGGGTCTCAGGATTGGAATGGGAAGGACTTGGATATCACATCTCATGCTATAGGGAGGGTCTCAAGTTTGATATTAGAAGCATTGAGATATCACATCTCATGCTATAGGAAGGGTCTCAGGATTGGAATGGGAAGGAGTTGGATATCACATCTCATGCTATAGGAAGGGTCTCAGGTTTGGTATAAGCAGTGAGATATCACATCTCATGCTATAGGAAGTGTCTCAGCATTGGAATGGGAAGGAGTTGGATATCACATCTCATGTTATAGGAAGGATCTCAGGTTTGGTATAAGCATTGAGATATCACATCTCTGCTATCGGAAGGGTCTCAGGATTAGAATGGTAAGGAGTTGGATATTCCCATCTCATGTTATAGGAAGGGTCTCAGGTTTGGTATTAGAAGCATTGAGATATCACATCTCATGCTATAGGAAGGGTGTCAGGATTGGAATGGGAAGGACTTGGATATCACATCTCATGCTATAGGGAGGGTCTCAGGATTGGAATGGGAAGGACTTAGATATCACATATCATTTTTGTTGGTCTCAGTTTTGATATTAGAAGCATTGAGATATCACATCTCATGCTATCGGAAGTGTCTCAGTATTGGAATGGGAAGGAGCTGGATATCACATCTCATGCTAAAGGAAGGGTCTCAGGTTTGGAACGGGAAGGAGTTGGATATCACATCTCATGCTATAGGAAGGGTCTCAGGTTTGGTATAAGCATTGAGATATCAAATCTCATGCTATAGGAAGGGTCTCAGGATTGGAATGGAAGGAGTTGGATATCACATCTCATGTTATAGGAAGGATCTCAGGTTTGGTATTAGAAGCATTGAGACATCACATCTCATGCTATAGGAAGCGTCTCAGGATTGGAATGGGAAGGAGTTGGATATCACATCTCATGCTATAGGAAGGGTCTCAGGTTTGGTATAAGCATTGAGATATCACATCTCATGCTATAGGAAGGGTCTAAGGATTGGAATGGGAAGGAGTTGTATATGACATCTCATGCCGTAGGAAGGGTCTCAGGTTTGTTATAAGCATTGAGATATCACACCTCATGCTATAGGAAGTGTCTCAGGATTGGAATGGGAAGGACTTGGATATCACTTCTCATGCTATACGGAGGGTCTCAAGTTTGATATTAGAAGCATTGAGATATCACATCTCATGCTATAGGAAGGGTCTCAGGATTGGAATGGGAAGGACTTAGATATCACATATCATTTTTGTTGGTCTCAGTTTTGATATTAGAAGCATTGAGATATCACATCTCATGCTATCGGAAGTGTCTCAGTATTGGAATGGGAAGGAACTGGATATCACATCTCATGCTAAAGGAAGGGTCTCAGGTTTGGAACAGGAAGGAGTTGGATATCACATCTCATGTTATAGGAAGGGTCTCAGGTTTGGTATAAGCATTGAGATATCACATCTCTACTATCGGAAGTTTCTCAGGATTGGAATGGGAAGGAGTTGGATATCCCATCTCATGTTATAGGACGGGTCTCAGGTTTGTTATTAGACTCATTGAGATATCATATTGCATGCTGTAGGAAGGGTCTAAGGATTGGAATGGGAAGGACTTGGATATCACATCTCATGCTATAGATAGGCTCTCAGGTTTGGAAAGGGAAGGAGTTGGATATCACATTTCATGTTACAGGAAGGATCTCAGGTTTGGTATTAGAGGCATTGAGATATCACATTTCATGCTATAGGAAGGGTCTCAGGTTGGAATGGGAAGGAGTTGGATATCACATCTCATGTTATAGGAAGGCTCTCAGGTTTGGAAGGGGAAAGAGTTGGATATCACATTTCATGTTAGAGGTAGGATCTCAGGTTTGGTATTAGAGGCATTGAGATATCACATCTCATGCTATCAGAAGGGTCTCAGGATTGGAATGGGAAGGAGTTGGATATCACATCTCATGCTAAAGGGAGGGTCTCAGGTTTGGAAGGGGAAGGATTTGGATATCACATCTCATGTTATAGGAAGGATCTCAGGTTTGGTATTAGAAGCATTGAGATATCACATCTCATGCTATCGGAAGGATCTCAGGTTTGGTATTAGAAACATTGAGATATCACATCTCATGCTATCAGAAGGGTCTCAGGATTGGAATGGGAAGGAGTTGGATATCACATCTCATGCTAAAGGGAGGGTCTCAGGTTCGGAAGGGGAAGGATTTGGATATCACATCTCATGTTATCGGAAGGATCTCAGGTTTGGTATTAGAAGTATTGAGATATCACATCTCATGCTATCGGAAGGGTCTCAGGATTGGAATGGGAAGGAGTTGGATATCACATCTCATGCTAAAGGAAGGGTCTCAGGTTTGGTAGAAGCAGTGAGATATCACATCTCATGCTATAGGAAGGGTCTTAGGATTGGAATGGGAAGGACTTAGATATCACATATCATGCTATAGGGAGGGTTTCAGTTTTGATATTAGAAGCATTGAGATATCACATCTCATGCTATCGGAAGTGTCTCAGGATTGGAATGGGAAGGAGCTGGATATCACATCTCATGCTAAAGGAAGGGTCTCAGGTTTGGAACGGGAAGGAGTTGGATATCCGATCTCATGTTATAGGAAGGGTCTCAGGTTTGGTATAAGCATTGAGATATCACATCTCTGCTACCGGAAGTGTCTCAGGATTGGAATGGGAAGGAATTGGATATCCCATCTCACGTTATAGGACGGGTCTCAGGATTGTTATTAGAATCATTGAGATATCATATTGCATGCTGTAGGAAGGGTCTAAGGATTGGAATGGGAAGGACTTGGGTATCACATCTCATGCTATAGGAAGGGTCTCAGGTTTGGCATAAGCATTGAGATATCAAATCTCATTCTATAGGAAGGGTCTCAGGATTGGAATGGAAGGAGTTGGATATCACATCTCATGTTATAGGAAGGATCTCAGGTTTGGTATTAGAAGCATTGAGACATCACATCTCATGCTATAGGAAGGGTCTCAGGATTGGAATGGGAAGGAGTTGGATATCACATCTCATGCTATAGGAAGGGTCTCAGGATTGGAATGGGAAGGAGTTGTATATGACATCTCATGCCGTAGGTAGGGTCTCAGGTTTGGTATAAGCATTGAGATATCACATCTCTGCTATCGGAAGGGTCTCAGGATTGGAATGGGAAGGAGTTGGATATCCCATCTCATGTTATAGGAAGAGTCTCAGGTTTGGTATTAGAAGCATTGAGATATCACATCTCATGCTATAGGAAGTGTCTCAGGATTGGAATGGGAAGGACTTGGATATCACATCTCATGCTATAGGGAGGGTCTCAAGTTTGATATAAGAAGCATTGAGATATCACATCTCATGCTATAGGAAGGGTCTCAGGATTGGAATGGGAAGGAGTTGGATATCACATCTCATGCTATAGGAAGGGTCTCAGGTTTGGTATAAGCAGTGAGATATCACATCTCATGCTATAGGAAGTGTCTCAGTATTGGAATGGGAAGGAGTTGGATATCACATCTCATGTTATAGGAAGGATCTCAGGTTTGGTATAAGCATTGAGATATCACATCTCTGCTATCGGAAGGGACTCAGGATTGGAATGGTAAGGAGTTGGATATTCCCATCTCATGTTATAGGAAGGGTCTCAGGTTTGGTATTAGAAGCATTGAGATATCACATCTCATGCTATAGGAAGGGTCTCAGGATTGGAATGGGAAGGACTTGGATATCACATCTCATGCTATAGGGAGGGTCTCAAGTTTGATATTAGAAGCATTGAGATATCACATCTCATGATATCGGAAGGGTCTCAGGATTGGAATAGGAAGGAGTTGGATATCACATCTCATGATAAAGGAAGGGTCTAAGGTTTGGAAGGGGAAGGATTTGGATATCACATCTCATGTTATAGGACGGGTCTCAGGTTTGGTATTAGAAGCATTGAGATATCAAGTCTCATGGTATAGGAAGGGTCTCAGAATTGGAATGGGAAGGAGTTGGATATCACATCTCAAGCTATAGGAAGGGTCTCAGGATTGGAATGGGAAGGAGTTTGATATCACATCTCATGCCATAGTATGGGTCTCAGGTTTGGTAGAAACATTGGGATATCACATCTCATGCTATCGGAAGGGTATCAGGATTGGATT
Source organism: Ambystoma mexicanum (assembly GCF_040938575.1). Taxonomy (NCBI): domain Eukaryota; kingdom Metazoa; phylum Chordata; class Amphibia; order Caudata; family Ambystomatidae; genus Ambystoma; species Ambystoma mexicanum. Next base: position 570,927,501 of record NC_090932.1, on the reverse strand, counting down.
TGGAAGGAGTTGGATATCCCATCTCATGCTATAGGAAGGGTCTCAGGTTGGAATGGGAAGGAGTTGGATATCACATCTCATGTTATAGGAAGGGTCTCAGGATTGGAATGGGAAGGACTTGGATATCACATCTCATGCTATAGGAAGGCTCTCAGGTTTGGAAGGGGAGAGAGTTGGATATCACATTTCATGTTAGAGGTAGGATCTCAGGTTTGGTATTAGAGGCATTGAGATATCACATCTCATGCTATCAGAAGGGTCTCAGGATTGGAATGGGAAGGAGTTGGATATCACATCTCATGCTAAAGGGAGGGTCTCAGGTTTGGAAGGGGAGAGAGTTGGATATCACATCTCATGTTATAGGAAGGATCTCAGGTTTGGTATCAGAAGCATTGAGATATCACATCTCATGCTATCAGAAGGGTCTCAGGATTGGAATGGGAAGGATTTGGATATCACATCTTGTTAGGAAAGATTTCGTAATTGTAGGTAATTTTCCTTCCATGTGGCAACCCCTAAACTTTTTGCTGTTGTTTTTCACCTTGTTCTTGACTTTGCCAGAGAAGTGCAGCCTTCTGCCGCACTCCTCTGGGCTTTCGCTCCTTTCTTACGGGGAAACTGACATGCCCTTAAGACAGTCAGTACCGGGGAACGCTGTTTCCCGTAGTTTCTTTTATCATGTTGCGGCTTTAGTGCAACATGACACAAGAGGGCACTGTAAGCTAAGTTACAGCTCTCTTGGGTCTCTAGCCTTCTACAGGCCCTAGATACTCGTTTAGGATTGTATTTGATCGGTGCAAGTGATTCAGGGACGGGAATGGTGGCAGCGATCGTTTCTTTGTATTTTGAGCTCCTTTTGGCGTTCTAAGCGCGTTTTCTGCGCTTAACCCAAAATGGTGGCCTGGCTCCCAAAATGGCCAGACCACGAGGCTCCTTTGTCCTGTCCGCTGACCGTCTTGCTCCCTTCAACTTCCCCAGGTCGAGCCGACCCGGGGCCTTCCTTATTTGGGCATGTACTTTCCCGCGAAACACAGATGCTTTCGCGGGCTTCTACATGTCTTGTGTGTGCCTCCAGGGTGTGGGCTGGGATGTCTGGTCCCAATACACATCCTGGGTGCCAGAGAGTCTAGGGTAGTGTGAATGCCTGGGACCACCGTGGTCCGTGATTGGTCACGAATGGTGTGAGTGTTGATGAGCGGATCTCCCATTGGGTCCCCTCTGTTTTGGCGCGAAGGGAACCGTGGATAAGAGGGGGCTGGAAACACCACTACCATGTCGATCTCCTGAGTTCTCACGAACGAAGGAATACAGGAGCCAAGTATCCTGCAACCAAGAGGCTGGACCGAGGAATCGCTGGTGACCCGCTGAAGGACTCCTCCTCTGCACTGCTGTCGCCTTGTGAAACCCTTTTCACCTTTGATCGAACCAGAAGGCCTGTACTGGTACTTCGACCCTTGGAATAGCGGGAACAGCTATTCTCGGCATCTTCACCATCTCCTGCCAGTAAGCCTTCGGAAGCGTCTCTGGGCCATCCAGTTGACTGACCAGCTTACCCGGGAGCCTTGCTCTGTAACCGCCTCCAGGTTGTGTAGTATTTCGAGTCCTTGTCACTCTCACACGCTTCGTACACTTGGCGTTCCCAGGTCGGAAGTGAGTAGTGTACATTTGGCTCAGATACACACGGCCGCTCCGTTGCCCTGCTGTGGTGACAAAACTGTGCAGGTTTCTTTGATTGGGACGTCTTTTTACTCAACACGACGACGAGGCGTTCCCTGCTCTTCTGAACCTGCCAGCTGCTGAAACTGACGCGGAGAAGCCTGGGTCTGCTTGCATCGGGGACCGGTGAGTAGTATAGCTAGGATCTGGTCGCCCTCCTGCAGGAGCCCATTGCTTTTCCCCGCTGTGTAAAACAGCACCCGTTTGTCCGTACTCGCGCTCTGCTTCTGCCCACTGTGGAGGCTGCGCTTGAGTCGCGGAACTTGTTCTTCTTCTGTATGCACTAAACTGAACTGCCTGACTTCCTTCGAAGAGCTTCTCCTTTTGCCCGTTGGCACCAGCGCGTGCAGGTACTTTGAGCACAAGGCTCCACTCTTCGCAGGGCTCGGACTTCCATCTAGTTAGGTGTCTCTGAAGGCGAACTGAGTCTAAAGCATTGTATCGCACTGCCTGTTTTCCTTCCCTTTCAGGTGGACTACACATTTCGTGCATATAACGCTTGCGACTGTCGTATTTGTATATATATTGTGTTGATATGGTATGTGTTGGTTTAATATTGTGATATTGTGATTTTCTCGCTACGGTCATTGTTTTAAAGGCCTTAAAATAAACGTGTATATATTTTTTATATAACACCTGTTTGGAGTAGTTTGTAAGTGATCTTGTTTTGTGTGCTCATTGCGGGCTTTCAGTCACCCTCACCCCTCTTGAGACCTAGTCTTGACCGCCGCGATCGCTACCTTGATTGGTCTGGCTCGTCCAGAGGTTACCCTGTTCCAAGTAATTAGGTTGGCCTTCTGAACTTCTGCGCCACCAGGACAGAGTTCAGAAATCCGTCTTAACACATCTCATGTTATAGGACGGGTCTCAGGTTTGTTATTAGAATCATTGAGATATCATATTGCATGCTGTAGGAAGGGCCTAAGGATTGGAATGGGAAGGACTTGGATATCACATCTCATGCTATAGATAGGCTCTCAGGTTTGGAAAGGGAAGGAGTTGGATATCACATTTCATGTTAGAGGAAGGATCTCAGGTTTGGTATTAGAGGCATTGAGATATCACATCTCATGCTATAGGAAGGGTCTCAGGTTGGAATGGGAAGGAGTTGGATATCACATCTCATGTTATAGGAAGGCTCTCAGGTTTGGAAGGGGAAAGAGTTGGATATCACATTTCATGTTAGAGGTAGGATCTCAGGTTTGGTATTAGAGGCATTGAGATATCACATCTCATGCTATCAGAAGGGTCTCAGGATTGGAATGGGAAGGAGTTGGATATCACATCTCATGCTAAAGGGAGAGTCTCAGGTTTGGAAGGGGAAGGATTTGGATATCACATCTCATGTTATCGGAAGGATCTCAGGTTTGGTATTAGAAGTATTGAGATATCACATCTCATGCTATCAGAAGGGTCTCAGGATTGGAATGGGAAGGAGTTGGATATCACATCTCATGTTATAGGAAGGATCTCAGGTTTGGTATTAGAAGCATTGAGATATCACATCTCATGCTATCGGAAGGATCTCAGGTTTGGTATTAGAAACATTGAGATATCACATCTCATGCTATCAGAAGGGTCTCAGGATTGGAATGGGAAGGATTTGGATATCACATCTCATGTTATAGGAAGAGTCTCAGGTTTGGTATTAGAAGCATTGAGATATCACATCTCATGCTATAGGAAGTTTCTCAGGATTGGAATGGGAAGGACTTGGATATCACATCTCATGCTATAGGGAGGGTCTCAAGTTTGATATTAGAAGCATTGAGATATCACATCTCATGCTATAGGAAGGGTCTCAGGATTGGAATGGGAAGGAGTTGGATATCACATCTCATGCTATAGGAAGGGTCTCAGGTTTGGTATAAGCAGTGAGATATCACATCTCATGCTATAGGAAGTGTCTCAGCATTGGAATGGGAAGGAGTTGGATATCACATCTCATGTTATAGGAAGGATCTCAGGTTTGGTATAAGCATTGAGATATCACATCTCTGCTATCGGAAGGGTCTCAGGATTAGAATGGTAAGGAGTTGGATATTCCCATCTCATGTTATAGGAAGGGTCTCAGGTTTGGTATTAGAAGCATTGAGATATCACATCTCATGCTATAGGAAGGGTCTCAGGATTGGAATGGGAAGGACTTGGATATCACATCTCATGCTATAGGGAGGGTCTCAGGATTGGAATGGGAAGGACTTAGATATCACATATCATTTTTGTTGGTCTCAGTTTTGATATTAGAAGCATTGAGATATCACATCTCATGCTATCGGAAGTGTCTCAGTATTGGAATGGGAAGGAGCTGGATATCACATCTCATGCTAAAGGAAGGGTCTCAGGTTTGGAACGGGAAGGAGTTGGATATCACATCTCATGCTATAGGAAGGGTCTCAGGTTTGGTATAAGCATTGAGATATCAAATCTCATGCTATAGGAAGGGTCTCAGGATTGGAATGGAAGGAGTTGGATATCACATCTCATGTTATAGGAAGGATCTCAGGTTTGGTATTAGAAGCATTGAGACATCACATCTCATGCTATAGGAAGCGTCTCAGGATTGGAATGGGAAGTAGTTGGATATCACATCTCATGCTATAGGAAGGGTCTCAGGTTTGGTATAAGCATTGAGATATCACATCTCATGCTATAGGAAGGGTCTAAGGATTGGAATGGGAAGGTGTTGTATATGACATCTCATGCCGTAGGAAGGGTCTCAGGTTTGTTATAAGCATTGAGATATCACATCTCATGCTATAGGAAGTGTCTCAGGATTGGAATGGGAAGGACTTGGATATCACTTCTCATGCTATACGGAGGGTCTCAAGTTTGATATTAGAAGCATTGAGATATCACATCTCATGCTATAGGAAGGGTCTCTGGATTGGAATGGGAAGGACTTAGATATCACATATCATTTTTGTTGGTCTCAGTTTTGATATTAGAAGCATTGAGATATCACATCTCATGCTATCGGAAGTGTCTCAGTATTGGAATGGGAAGGAGCTGGATATCACATCTCATGCTAAAGGAAGGGTCTCAGGTTTGGAACAGGAAGGAGTTGGATATCACATCTCATGTTATAGGAAGGGTCTCAGGTTTGGTATAAGCATTGAGATATCACATCTCTACTATCGGAAGTTTCTCAGGATTGGAATGGGAAGGAGTTGGATATCCCATCTCATGTTATAGGACGGGTCTCAGGTTTGTTATTAGACTCATTGAGATATCATATTGCATGCTGTAGGAAGGGTCTAAGGATTGGAATGGGAAGGACTTGGATATCACATCTCATGCTATAGATAGGCTCTCAGGTTTGGAAAGGGAAGGAGTTGGATATCACATTTCATGTTACAGGAAGGATCTCAGGTTTGGTATTAGAGGCATTGAGATATCACATTTCATGCTATAGGAAGGGTCTCAGGTTGGAATGGGAAGGAGTTGGATATCACATCTCATGTTATAGGAAGGCTCTCAGGTTTGGAAGGGGAAAGAGTTGGATATCACATTTCATGTTAGAGGTAGGATCTCAGGTTTGGTATTAGAGGCATTGAGATATCACATCTCATGCTATCAGAAGGGTCTCAGGATTGGAATGGGAAGGAGTTGGATATCACATCTCATGCTAAAGGGAGGGTCTCAGGTTTGGAAGGGGAAGGATTTGGATATCACATCTCATGTTATAGGAAGGATCTCAGGTTTGGTATTAGAAGCATTGAGATATCACATCTCATGCTATCGGAAGGATCTCAGGTTTGGTATTAGAAACATTGAGATATCACATCTCATGCTATCAGAAGGGTCTCAGGATTGGAATGGGAAGGAGTTGGATATCACATCTCATGCTAAAGGGAGGGTCTCAGGTTCGGAAGGGGAAGGATTTGGATATCACATCTCATGTTATCGGAAGGATCTCAGGTTTGGTATTAGAAGTATTGAGATATCACATCTCATGCTATCGGAAGGGTCTCAGGATTGGAATGGGAAGGAGTTGGATATCACATCTCATGCTAAAGGAAGGGTCTCAGGTTTGGTAGAAGCATTGAGATATCACATCTCATGCTATAGGAAGGGTCTTAGGATTGGAATGGGAAGGACTTAGATATCACATATCATGCTATAGGGAGGGTTTCAGTTTTGATATTAGAAGCATTGAGATATCACATCTCATGCTATCGGAAGTGTCTCAGGATTGGAATGGGAAGGAGCTGGATATCACATCTCATGCTAAAGGAAGGGTCTCAGGTTTGGAACGGGAAGGAGTTGGATATCCGATCTCATGTTATAGGAAGGGTCTCAGGTTTGGTATAAGCATTGAGATATCACATCTCTGCTACCGGAAGTGTCTCAGGATTGGAATGGGAAGGAATTGGATATCCCATCTCACGTTATAGGACGGGTCTCAGGATTGTTATTAGAATCATTGAGATATCATATTGCATGCTGTAGGAAGGGTCTAAGGATTGGAATGGGAAGGACTTGGGTATCACATCTCATGCTATAGGAAGGGTCTCAGGTTTGGCATAAGCATTGAGATATCAAATCTCATTCTATAGGAAGGGTCTCAGGATTGGAATGGAAGGAGTTGGATATCACATCTCATGTTATAGGAAGGATCTCAGGTTTGGTATTAGAAGCATTGAGACATCACATCTCATGCTATAGGAAGGGTCTCAGGATTGGAATGGGAAGGAGTTGGATATCACATCTCATGCTATAGGAAGGGTCTCAGGATTGGAATGGGAAGGAGTTGTATATGACATCTCATGCCGTAGGAAGGGTCTCAGGTTTGGTATAAGCATTGAGATATCACATCTCTGCTATCGGAAGGGTCTCAGGATTGGAATGGGAAGGAGTTGGATATCCCATCTCATGTTATAGGAAGAGTCTCAGGTTTGGTATTAGAAGCATTGAGATATCACATCTCATGCTATAGGAAGTGTCTCAGGATTGGAATGGGAAGGACTTGGATATCACATCTCATGCTATAGGGAGGGTCTCAAGTTTGATATAAGAAGCATTGAGATATCACATCTCATGCTATAGGAAGGGTCTCAGGATTGGAATGGGAAGGAGTTGGATATCACATCTCATGCTATAGGAAGGGTCTCAGGTTTGGTATAAGCAGTGAGATATCACATATCATGCTATAGGAAGTGTCTCAGTATTGGAATGGGAAGGAGTTGGATATCACATCTCATGTTATAGGAAGGATCTCAGGTTTGGTATAAGCATTGAGATATCACATCTCTGCTATCGGAAGGGACTCAGGATTGGAATGGTAAGGAGTTGGATATTCCCATCTCATGTTATAGGAAGGGTCTCAGGTTTGGTATTAGAAGCATTGAGATATCACATCTCATGCTATAGGAAGGGTCTCAGGATTGGAATGGGAAGGACTTGGATATCACATCTCATGCTATAGGGAGGGTCTCAAGTTTGATATTAGAAGCATTGAGATATCACATCTCATGCTATAGGAAGGGTCTCAGGATTGGAATGGGAAGGAGTTGGATATCACATCTCATGCTATAGGAAGGGTCTCAGGTTTTTTATAAGCAGTGAGATATCACATCTCATGCTATAGGAAGTGTCTCAGCATTGGAATGGGAAGGAGTTGGATATCACATCTCATGTTATAGGAAGGATCTCAGGTTTGGTATAAGCATTGAGATATCACATCTCTGCTATCGGAAGGGTCTCAGGATTAGAATGGTAAGGAGTTGGATATTCCCATCTCATGTTATAGGAAGGGTCTCAGGTTTGGTATTAGAAGCATTGAGATATCACATCTCATGCTATAGGAAGGGTGTCAGGATTGGAATGGGAAGGACTTGGATATCACATCTCATGCTATAGGGAGGGTCTCAGGATTGGAATGGGAAGGACTTAGATATCACATATCATTTTTCTTGGTCTCAGTTTTGATATTAGAAGCATTGAGATATCACATCTCATGCTATCGGAAGTGTCTCAGTATTGGAATGGGAAGGAGCTGGATATCACATCTCATGCTAAAGGAAGGGTCTCAGGTTTGGAACGGGAAGGAGTTGGATATCACATCTCATGCTATAGGAAGGGTCTCAGGTTTGGTATAAGCATTGAGATATCAAATCTCATGCTATAGGAAGGGTCTCAGGATTGGAATGGAATGAGTTGGATATCACATCTCATGTTATAGGAAGGATCTCAGGTTTGGTATTAGAAGCATTGAGACATCACATCTCATGCTATAGGAAGCGTCTCAGGATTGGAATGGGAAGGAGTTGGATATCACATCTCATGCTATAGGAAGGGTCTCAGGTTTGGTATAAGCATTGAGATATCACATCTCATGCTATAGGAAGGGTCTAAGGATTGGAATGGGAAGGAGTTGTATATGACATCTCATGCCGTAGGAAGGGTCTCAGGTTTGTTATAAGCATTGAGATATCACACCTCATGCTATAGGAAGTGTCTCAGGATTGGAATGGGAAGGACTTGGATATCACTTCTCATGCTATACGGAGGGTCTCAAGTTTGATATTAGAAGCATTGAGATATCACATCTCATGCTATAGGAAGGGTCTCAGGATTGGAATGGGAAGGACTTAGATATCACATATCATTTTTGTTGGTCTCAGTTTTGATATTAGAAGCATTGAGATATCACATCTCATGCTATCGGAAGTGTCTCAGTATTGGAATGGGAAGGAGCTGGATATCACATCTCATGCTAAAGGAAGGGTCTCAGGTTTGGAACAGGAAGGAGTTGGATATCACATCTCATGTTATAGGAAGGGTCTCAGGTTTGGTATAAGCATTGAGATATCACATCTCTACTATCGGAAGTTTCTCAGGATTGGAATGGGAAGGAGTTGGATATCCCATCTCATGTTATAGGACGGGTCTCAGGTTTGTTATTAGACTCATTGAGATATCATATTGCATGCTGTAGGAAGGGTCTAAGGATTGGAATGGGAAGGACTTGGATATCACATCTCATGCTATAGATAGGCTCTCAGGTTTGGAAAGGGAAGGAGTTGGATATCACATTTCATGTTACAGGAAGGATCTCAGGTTTGGTATTAGAGGCATTGAGATATCACATTTCATGCTATAGGAAGGGTCTCAGGTTGGAATGGGAAGGAGTTGGATATCACATCTCATGTTATAGGAAGGCTCTCAGGTTTGGAAGGGGAAAGAGTTGGATATCACATTTCATGTTAGAGGTAGGATCTCAGGTTTGGTATTAGAGGCATTGAGATATCACATCTCATGCTATCAGAAGGGTCTCAGGATTGGAATGGGAAGGAGTTGGATATCACATCTCATGCTAAAGGGAGGGTCTCAGGTTTGGAAGGGGAAGGATTTGGATATCACATCTCATGTTATAGGAAGGATCTCAGGTTTGGTATTAGAAGCATTGAGATATCACATCTCATGCTATCGGAAGGATCTCAGGTTTGGTATTAGAAACATTGAGATATCACATCTCATGCTATCAGAAGGGTCTCAGGATTGGAATGGGAAGGAGTTGGATATCACATCTCATGCTAAAGGGAGGGTCTCAGGTTCGGAAGGGGAAGGATTTGGATATCACATCTCATGTTATCGGAAGGATCTCAGGTTTGGTATTAGAAGTATTGAGATATCACATCTCATGCTATCGGAAGGGTCTCAGGATTGGAATGGGAAGGAGTTGGATATCACATCTCATGCTAAAGGAAGGGTCTCAGGTTTGGTAGAAGCATTGAGATATCACATCTCATGCTATAGGAAGGGTCTTAGGATTGGAATGGGAAGGACTTAGATATCACATATCATGCTATAGGGAGGGTTTCAGTTTTGATATTAGAAGCATTGAGATATCACATCTCATGCTATCGGAAGTGTCTCAGGATTGGAATGGGAAGGAGCTGGATATCACATCTCATGCTAAAGGAAGGGTCTCAGGTTTGGAACGGGAAGGAGTTGGATATCCGATCTCATGTTATAGGAAGGGTCTCAGGTTTGGTATAAGCATTGAGATATCACATCTCTGCTACCGGAAGTGTCTCAGGATTGGAATGGGAAGGAATTGGATATCCCATCTCATGCTATAGGAAGGGTCTCAGGTTTGGCATAAGCATTGAGATATCAAATCTCATTCTATAGGAAGGGTCTCAGGATTGGAATGGAAGGAGTTGGATATCACATCTCATGTTATAGGAAGGATCTCAGGTTTGGTATTAGAAGCATTGAGACATCACATCTCATGCTATAGGAAGGGTCTCAGGATTGGAATGGGAAGGAGTTGGATATCACATCTCATGCTATAGGAAGGGTCTCAGGATTGGAATGGGAAGGAGTTGTATATGACATCTCATGCCGTAGGAAGGGTCTCAGGTTTGGTATAAGCATTGAGATATCACATCTCTGCTATCGGAAGGGTCTCAGGATTGGAATGGGAAGGAGTTGGATATCCCATCTCATGTTATAGGAAGAGTCTCAGGTTTGGTATTAGAAGCATTGAGATATCACATCTCATGCTATAGGAAGTGTCTCAGGATTGGAATGGGAAGGACTTGGATATCACATCTCATGCTATAGGGAGGGTCTCAAGTTTGATATAAGAAGCATTGAGATATCACATCTCATGCTATAGGAAGGGTCTCAGGATTGGAATGGGAAGGAGTTGGATATCACATCTCATGCTATAGGAAGGGTCTCAGGTTTGGTATAAGCAGTGAGATATCACATCTCATGCTATAGGAAGTGTCTCAGTATTGGAATGGGAAGGAGTTGGATATCACATCTCATGTTATAGGAAGGATCTCAGGTTTGGTATAAGCATTGAGATATCACATCTCTGCTATCGGAAGGGACTCAGGATTGGAATGGTAAGGAGTTGGATATTCCCATCTCATGTTATAGGAAGGGTCTCAGGTTTGGTATTAGAAGCATTGAGATATCACATCTCATGCTATAGGAAGGGTCTCAGGATTGGAATGGGAAGGACTTGGATATCACATCTCATGCTATAGGGAGGGTCTCAAGTTTGATATTAGAAGCATTGAGATATCACATCTCATGCTATAGGAAGGGTCTCAGGATTGGAATGGGAAGGAGTTGGATATCACATCTCATGCTATAGGAAGGGTCTCGGGTTTGGTATAAGCAGTGAGATATCACATCTCATGCTATAGGAAGTGTCTCAGCATTGGAATGGGAAGGAGTTGGATATCACATCTCATGTTATAGGAAGGATCTCAGGTTTGGTATAAGCATTGAGATATCACATCTCTGCTATCGGAAGGGTCTCAGGATTAGAATGGTAAGGAGTTGGATATTCCCATCTCATGTTATAGGAAGGGTCTCAGGTTTGGTATTAGAAGCATTGAGATATCACATCTCATGCTATAGGAAGGGTGTCAGGATTGGAATGGGAAGGACTTGGATATCACATCTCATGCTATAGGGAGGGTCTCAGGATTGGAATGGGAAGGACTTAGATATCACATATCATTTTTGTTGGTCTCAGTTTTGATATTAGAAGCATTGAGATATCACATCTCATGCTATCGGAAGTGTCTCAGTATTGGAATGGGAAGGAGCTGGATATCACATCTCATGCTAAAGGAAGGGTCTCAGGTTTGGAACGGGAAGGAGTTGGATATCACATCTCATGCTATAGGAAGGGTCTCAGGTTTGGTATAAGCATTGAGATATCAAATCTCATGCTATAGGAAGGGTCTCAGGATTGGAATGGAATGAGTTGGATATCACATCTCATGTTATAGGAAGGATCTCAGGTTTGGTATTAGAAGCATTGAGACATCACATCTCATGCTATAGGAAGCGTCTCAGGATTGGAATGGGAAGGAGTTGGATATCACATCTCATGCTATAGGAAGGGTCTCAGGTTTGGTATAAGCATTGAGATATCACATCTCATGCTATAGGAAGGGTCTAAGGATTGGAATGGGAAGGAGTTGTATATGACATCTCATGCCGTAGGAAGGGTCTCAGGTTTGTTATAAGCATTGAGATATCACACCTCATGCTATAGGAAGTGTCTCAGGATTGGAATGGGAAGGACTTGGATATCACTTCTCATGCTATACGGAGGGTCTCAAGTTTGATATTAGAAGCATTGAGATATCACATCTCATGCTATAGGAAGGGTCTCAGGATTGGAATGGGAAGGACTTAGATATCACATATCATTTTTGTTGGTCTCAGTTTTGATATTAGAAGCATTGAGATATCACATCTCATGCTATCGGAAGTGTCTCAGTATTGGAATGGGAAGGAGCTGGATATCACATCTCATGCTAAAGGAAGGGTCTCAGGTTTGGAACAGGAAGGAGTTGGATATCACATCTCATGTTATAGGAAGGGTCTCAGGTTTGGTATAAGCATTGAGATATCACATCTCTACTATCGGAAGTTTCTCAGGATTGGAATGGGAAGGAGTTGGATATCCCATCTCATGTTATAGGACGGGTCTCAGGTTTGTTATTAGACTCATTGAGATATCATATTGCATGCTGTAGGAAGGGTCTAAGGATTGGAATGGGAAGGACTTGGATATCACATCTCATGCTATAGATAGGCTCTCAGGTTTGGAAAGGGAAGGAGTTGGATATCACATTTCATGTTACAGGAAGGATCTCAGGTTTGGTATTAGAGGCATTGAGATATCACATTTCATGCTATAGGAAGGGTCTCAGGTTGGAATGGGAAGGAGTTGGATATCACATCTCATGTTATAGGAAGGCTCTCAGGTTTGGAAGGGGAAAGAGTTGGATATCACATTTCATGTTAGAGGTAGGATCTCAGGTTTGGTATTAGAGGCATTGAGATATCACATCTCATGCTATCAGAAGGGTCTCAGGATTGGAATGGGAAGGAGTTGGATATCACATCTCATGCTAAAGGGAGGGTCTCAGGTTTGGAAGGGGAAGGATTTGGATATCACATCTCATGTTATAGGAAGGATCTCAGGTTTGGTATTAGAAGCATTGAGATATCACATCTCATGCTATCGGAAGGATCTCAGGTTTGGTATTAGAAACATTGAGATATCACATCTCATGCTATCAGAAGGGTCTCAGGATTGGAATGGGAAGGAGTTGGATATCACATCTCATGCTAAAGGGAGGGTCTCAGGTTCGGAAGGGGAAGGATTTGGATATCACATCTCATGTTATCGGAAGGATCTCAGGTTTGGTATTAGAAGTATTGAGATATCACATCTCATGCTATCGGAAGGGTCTCAGGATTGGAATGGGAAGGAGTTGGATATCACATCTCATGCTAAAGGAAGGGTCTCAGGTTTGGTAGAAGCAGTGAGATATCACATCTCATGCTATAGGAAGGGTCTTAGGATTGGAATGGGAAGGACTTAGATATCACATATCATGCTATAGGGAGGGTTTCAGTTTTGATATTAGAAGCATTGAGATATCACATCTCATGCTATTGGAAGTGTCTCAGGATTGGAATGGGAAGGAGCTGGATATCACATCTCATGCTAAAGGAAGGGTCTCAGGTTTGGAACGGGAAGGAGTTGGATATCCGATCTCATGTTATAGGAAGGGTCTCAGGTTTGGTATAAGCATTGAGATATCACATCTCTGCTACCGGAAGTGTCTCAGGATTGGAATGGGAAGGAATTGGATATCCCATCTCACGTTATAGGACGGGTCTCAGGATTGTTATTAGAATCATTGAGATATCATATTGCATGCTGTAGGAAGGGTCTGAGGATTGGAATGGGAAGGACTTGGGTATCACATCTCATGCTATAGGAAGGGTCTCAGGTTTGGCATAAGCATTGAGATATCAAATCTCATTCTATAGGAAGGGTCTCAGGATTGGAATGGAAGGAGTTGGATATCACATCTCATGTTATAGGAAGGATCTCAGGTTTGGTATTAGAAGCATTGAGACATCACATCTCATGCTATAGGAAGGGTCTCAGGATTGGAATGGGAAGGAGTTGGATATCACATCTCATGCTATAGGAAGGGTCTCAGGATTGGAATGGGAAGGAGTTGTATATGACATCTCATGCCGTAGGCAGGGTCTCAGGTTTGGTATAAGCATTGAGATATCACATCTCTGCTATCGGAAGGGTCTCAGGATTGGAATGGGAAGGAGTTGGATATCCCATCTCATGTTATAGGAAGAGTCTCAGGTTTGGTATTAGAAGCATTGAGATATCACATCTCATGCTATAGGAAGTGTCTCAGGATTGGAATGGGAAGGACTTGGATATCACATCTCATGCTATAGGGAGGGTCTCAAGTTTGATATAAGAAGCATTGAGATATCACATCTCATGCTATAGGAAGGGTCTCAGGATTGGAATGGGAAGGAGTTGGATATCACATCTCATGCTATAGGAAGGGTCTCAGGTTTGGTATAAGCAGTGAGATATCACATCTCATGCTATAGGAAGTGTCTCAGTATTGGAATGGGAAGGAGTTGGATATCACATCTCATGTTATAGGAAGGATCTCAGGTTTGGTATAAGCATTGAGATATCACATCTCTGCTATCGGAAGGGACTCAGGATTGGAATGGTAAGGAGTTGGATATTCCCATCTCATGTTATAGGAAGGGTCTCAGGTTTGGTATTAGAAGCATTGAGATATCACATCTCATGCTATAGGAAGGGTCTCAGGATTGGAATGGGAAGGACTTGGATATCACATCTCATGCTATAGGGAGGGTCTCAAGTTTGATATTAGAAGCATTGAGATATCACATCTCATGATATCGGAAGGGTCTCAGGATTGGAATGGGAAGGAGTTGGATATCACATCTCATGATAAAGGAAGGGTCTAAGGTTTGGAAGGGGAAGGATTTGGATATCACATCTCATGTTATAGGACGGGTCTCAGGTTTGGTATTAGAAGCATTGAGATATCAAGTCTCATGGTATAGGAAGGGTCTCAGAATTGGAATGGGAAGGAGTTGGATATCACATCTCAAGCTATAGGAAGGGTCTCAGGATTGGAATGGGAAGGAGTTTGATATCACATCTCATGCCATAGTATGGGTCTCAGGTTTGGTAGAAGCATTGGGATATCACATCTCATGCTATCGGAAGGGTATCAGGATTGGATTTGGAAGGAGTTGGATATCCCATCTCATGCTATAGGAAGGGTCTCAGGTTGGAATGGGAAGGAGTTGGATATCACATCTCATGTTATAGGAAGGGTCTCAGGATTGGAATGGGAAGGACTTGGATATCACATCTCATGCTATAGGAAGGCTCTCAGGTTTGGAAGGGGAGAGAGTTGGATATCACATTTCATGTTAGAGGTAGGATCTCAGGTTTGGTATTAGAGGCATTGAGATATCACATCTCATGCTATCAGAAGGGTCTCAGGATTGGAATGGGAAGGAGTTGGATATCACATCTCATGCTAAAGGGAGGGTCTCAGGTTTGGAAGGGGAGAGAGTTGGATATCACATCTCATGTTATAGGAAGGATCTCAGGTTTGGTATCAGAAGCATTGAGATATCACATCTCATGCTATCAGAAGGGTCTCAGGATTGGAATGGGAAGGATTTGGATATCACATCTTGTTAGGAAAGATTTCGTAATTGTAGGTAATTTTCCTTCCATGTGGCAACCCCTAAACTTTTTGCTGTTGTTTTTCACCTTGTTCTTGACTTTGCCAGAGAAGTGCAGCCTTCTGCCGCACTCCTCTGGGCTTTCGCTCCTTTCTTACGGGGAAACTGACATGCCCTTAAGACAGTCAGTACCGGGGAACGCTGTTTCCCGTAGTTTCTTTTATCATGTTGCGGCTTTAGTGCAACATGACACAAGAGGGCACTGTAAGCTAAGTTACAGCTCTCTTGGGTCTCTAGCCTTCTACAGGCCCTAGATACTCGTTTAGGATTGTATTTGATCGGTGCAAGTGATTCAGGGACGGGAATGGTGGCAGCGATCGTTTCTTTGTATTTTGAGCTCCTTTTGGCGTTCTAAGCGCGTTTTCTGCGCTTAACCCAAAATGGTGGCCTGGCTCCCAAAATGGCCAGACCACGAGGCTCCTTTGTCCTGTCCGCTGACCGTCTTGCTCCCTTCAACTTCCCCAGGTCGAGCCGACCCGGGGCCTTCCTTATTTGGGCATGTACTTTCCCGCGAAACACAGATGCTTTCGCGGGCTTCTACATGTCTTGTGTGTGCCTCCAGGGTGTGGGCTGGGATGTCTGGTCCCAATACACATCCTGGGTGCCAGAGAGTCTAGGGTAGTGTGAATGCCTGGGACCACCGTGGTCCGTGATTGGTCCACGAATGGTGTGAGTGTTGATGAGCGGATCTCCCATTGGGTCCCCTCTGTTTTGGCGCGAAGGGAACCGTGGATAAGAGGGGGCTGGAAACACCACTACCATGTCGATCTCCTGAGTTCTCACGAACGAAGGAATACAGGAGCCAAGTATCCTGCAACCAAGAGGCTGGACCGAGGAATCGCTGGTGACCCGCTGAAGGACTCCTCCTCTGCACTGCTGTCGCCTTGTGAAACCCTTTTCACCTTTGATCGAACCAGAAGGCCTGTACTGGTACTTCGACCCTTGGAATAGCGGGAACAGCTATTCTCGGCATCTTCACCATCTCCTGCCAGTAAGCCTTCGGAAGCGTCTCTGGGCCATCCAGTTGACTGACCAGCTTACCCGGGAGCCTTGCTCTGTAACCGCCTCCAGGTTGTGTAGTATTTCGAGTCCTTGTCACTCTCACACGCTTCGTACACTTGGCGTTCCCAGGTCGGAAGTGAGTAGTGTACATTTGGCTCAGATACACACGGCCGCTCCGTTGCCCTGCTGTGGTGACAAAACTGTGCAGGTTTCTTCGATTGGGACGTCTTTTTACTCAACACGACGACGAGGCGTTCCCTGCTCTTCTGAACCTGCCAGCTGCTGAAACTGACGCGGAGAAGCCTGGGTCTGCTTGCATCGGGGACCGGTGAGTAGTATAGCTAGGATCTGGTCGCCCTCCTGCAGGAGCCCATTGCTTTTCCCCGCTGTGTAAAACAGCACCCGTTTGTCCGTACTCGCGCTCTGCTTCTGCCCACTGTGGAGGCTGCGCTTGAGTCGCGGAACTTGTTCTTCTTCTGTATGCACTAAACTGAACTGCCTGACTTCCTTCGAAGAGCTTCTCCTTTTGCCCGTTGGCACCAGCGCGTGCAGGTACTTTGAGCACAAGGCTCCACTCTTCGCAGGGCTCGGACTTCCATCTAGTTAGGTGTCTCTGAAGGCGAACTGAGTCTAAAGCATTGTATCGCACTGCCTGTTTTCCTTCCCTTTCAGGTGGACTACACATTTCGTGCATATAACGCTTGCGACTGTCGTATTTGTATATATATTGTGTTGATATGGTATGTGTTGGTTTAATATTGTGATATTGTGATTTTCTCGCTACGGTCATTGTTTTAAAGGCCTTAAAATAAACGTGTATATATTTTTTATATAACACCTGTTTGGAGTAGTTTGTAAGTGATCTTGTTTTGTGTGCTCATTGCGGGCTTTCAGTCACCCTCACCCCTCTTGAGACCTAGTCTTGACCGCCGCGATCGCTACCTTGATTGGTCTGGCTCGTCCAGAGGTTACCCTGTTCCAAGTAATTAGGTTGGCCTTCTGAACTTCTGCGCCACCAGGACAGAGTTCAGAAATCCGTCTTAACACATCTCATGTTATAGGACGGGTCTCAGGTTTGTTATTAGAATCATTGAGATATCATATTGCATGCTGTAGGAAGGGCCTAAGGATTGGAATGGGAAGGACTTGGATATCACATCTCATGCTATAGATAGGCTCTCAGGTTTGGAAAGGGAAGGAGTTGGATATCACATTTCATGTTAGAGGAAGGATCTCAGGTTTGGTATTAGAGGCATTGAGATATCACATCTCATGCTATAGGAAGGGTCTCAGGTTGGAATGGGAAGGAGTTGGATATCACATCTCATGTTATAGGAAGGCTCTCAGGTTTGGAAGGGGAAAGAGTTGGATATCACATTTCATGTTAGAGGTAGGATCTCAGGTTTGGTATTAGAGGCATTGAGATATCACATCTCATGCTATCAGAAGGGTCTCAGGATTGGAATGGGAAGGAGTTGGATATCACATCTCATGCTAAAGGGAGAGTCTCAGGTTTGGAAGGGGAAGGATTTGGATATCACATGTCATGTTATCGGAAGGATCTCAGGTTTGGTATTAGAAGTATTGAGATATCACATCTCATGCTATCAGAAGGGTCTCAGGATTGGAATGGGAAGGAGTTGGATATCACATCTCATGTTATAGGAAGGATCTCAGGTTTGGTATTAGAAGCATTGAGATATCACATCTCATGCTATCGGAAGGATCTCAGGTTTGGTATTAGAAACATTGAGATATCACATCTCATGCTATCAGAAGGGTCTCAGGATTGGAATGGGAAGGATTTGGATATCACATCTCATGTTATCGGAAGGATCTCAGGTTTGGTATTAGAAGTATTGAGATATCACATCTCATGCTATAGGAATGGTCTCAGGATTGGAATGGGAAGGAGTTGGATATCACATCTCATGCTAAAGGAAGGGTCTCAGGTTTGGTAGAAGCATTGAGATATCACATCTCATGCTATAGGAAGGGTCTTAGGATTAAAATGGGAAGGATTTAGATATCACATATCATGCTATAGGGAGGGTTTCAGTTTTGATATTAGAAGCATTGAGATATCACATCTCATGCTATCGGAAGTGTCTCAGGATTGGAATGGGAAGGAGCTGGATATCACATCTCATGCTAAAGGAAGGGTCTCAGGTTTGGAACGGGAAGGAGTTGGATATCCGATCTCATGTTATAGGAAGGGTCTCAGGTTAGGTATAAGCATTGAGATATCACATCTCTGCTATCGGAAGTGTCTCAGGATTGGAATGGGAAGGAATTGGATATCCCATCTCACGTTATAGGACGGGTCTCAGGATTGTTATTAGAATCATTGAGATATCATATTGCATGCTGTAGGAAGGGTCTAAGGATTGGAATGGGAAGGACTTGGGTATCACATCTCATGCTATAGGAAGGGTCTCAGGTTTGGCATAAGCATTGAGATATCAAATCTCATTCTATAGGAAGGGTCTCAGGATTGGAATGGAAGGAGTTGGATATCACATCTCATGTTATAGGAAGGATCTCAGGTTTGGTATTAGAAGCATTGAGACATCACATTTCATGCTATAGGAAGGGTCTCAGGATTGGAATGGGAAGGAGTTGGATATCACATCTCATGCTATAGGAAGGGTCTCAGGTTTGGTATAAGCATTGAGATATCACATCTCATGCTATAGGAAGGGTCTCAGGATTGGAATGGGAAGGAGTTGTATATGACATTTCATGCCGTAGGAAGGGTCTCAGGTTTGGTATAAGCATTGAGATATCACATCTCTGCTATCGGAAGGGTCTCAGGATTGGAATGAGAAGGAGTTGGATATCCCATCTCATGTTATAGGAAGAGTCTCAGGTTTGGTATTAGAAGCATTGAGATATCACATCTCATGCTATAGGAAGTGTCTCAGGATTGGAATGGGAAGGACTTGGATATCACATCTCATGCTATAGGGAGGGTCTCAAGTTTGATATAAGAAGCATTGAGATATCACATCTCATGCTATAGGAAGGGTCTCAGGATTGGAATGGGAAGGAGTTGGATATCACATCTCATGCTATAGGAAGGGTCTCAGGTTTGGTATAAGCAGTGAGATATCACATCTCATGCTATAGGAAGTGTCTCAGTATTGGAATGGGAAGGAGTTGGATATCACATCTCATGTTATAGGAAGGATCTCAGGTTTGGTATAAGCATTGAGATATCACATCTCTGCTATCGGAAGGGACTCAGGATTGGAATGGTAAGGAGTTGGATATTCCCATCTCATGTTATAGGAAGGGTCTCAGGTTTGATATTAGAAGCATTGAGATATCACATCTCATGCTATAGGAAGGGTCTCAGGATTGGAATGGGAAGGACTTGGATATCACATCTCATGCTATAGGGAGGGTCTCAAGTTTGATATTAGAAGCATTGAGATATCACATCTCATGATATCGGAAGGGTCTCAGGATTGGAATGGGAAGGAGTTGGATATCACATCTCATGATAAAGGAAGGGTCTAAGGTTTGGAAGGGGAAGGATTTGGATATCACATCTCATGTTATAGGACGGGTCTCAGGTTTGGTATTAGAAGCATTGAGATATCAAGTCTCATGGTATAGGAAGGGTCTCAGAATTGGAATGGGAAGGAGTTGGATATCACATCTCAAGCTATAGGAAGGGTCTCAGGATTGGAATGGGAAGGAGTTTGATATCACATCTCATGCCATAGTATGGGTCTCAGGTTTGGTAGAAGCATTGGGATATCACATCTCATGCTATCGGAAGGGTATCAGGATTGGATTTGGAAGGAGTTGGATATCCCATCTCATGCTATAGGAAGGGTCTCAGGTTGGAATGGGAAGGAGTTGGATATCACATCTCATGTTATAGGAAGGGTCTCAGGATTGGAATGGGAAGGACTTGGATATCACATCTCATGCTATAGGAAGGCTCTCAGGTTTGGAAGGGGAGAGAGTTGGATATCACATTTCATGTTAGAGGTAGGATCTCAGGTTTGGTATTAGAGGCATTGAGATATCACATCTCATGCTATCAGAAGGGTCTCAGGATTGGAATGGGAAGGAGTTGGATATCACATCTCATGCTAAAGGGAGGGTCTCAGGTTTGGAAGGGGAGAGAGTTGGATATCACATCTCATGTTATAGGAAGGATCTCAGGTTTGGTATCAGAAGCATTGAGATATCACATCTCATGCTATCAGAAGGGTCTCAGGATTGGAATGGGAAGGATTTGGATATCACATCTTGTTAGGAAAGATTTCGTAATTGTAGGTAATTTTCCTTCCATGTGGCAACCCCTAAACTTTTTGCTGTTGTTTTTCACCTTGTTCTTGACTTTGCCAGAGAAGTGCAGCCTTCTGCCGCACTCCTCTGGGCTTTCGCTCCTTTCTTACGGGGAAACTGACATGCCCTTAAGACAGTCAGTACCGGGGAACGCTGTTTCCCGTAGTTTCTTTTATCATGTTGCGGCTTTAGTGCAACATGACACAAGAGGGCACTGTAAGCTAAGTTACAGCTCTCTTGGGTCTCTAGCCTTCTACAGGCCCTAGATACTCGTTTAGGATTGTATTTGATCGGTGCAAGTGATTCAGGGACGGGAATGGTGGCAGCGATCGTTTCTTTGTATTTTGAGCTCCTTTTGGCGTTCTAAGCGCGTTTTCTGCGCTTAACCCAAAATGGTGGCCTGGCTCCCAAAATGGCCAGACCACGAGGCTCCTTTGTCCTGTCCGCTGACCGTCTTGCTCCCTTCAACTTCCCCAGGTCGAGCCGACCCGGGGCCTTCCTTATTTGGGCATGTACTTTCCCGCGAAACACAGATGCTTTCGCGGGCTTCTACATGTCTTGTGTGTGCCTCCAGGGTGTGGGCTGGGATGTCTGGTCCCAATACACATCCTGGGTGCCAGAGAGTCTAGGGTAGTGTGAATGCCTGGGACCACCGTGGTCCGTGATTGGTCCACGAATGGTGTGAGTGTTGATGAGCGGATCTCCCATTGGGTCCCCTCCGTTTTGGCGCGAAGGGAACCGTGGATAAGAGGGGGCTGGAAACACCCCTACCATGTCGATCTCCTGAGTTCTCACGAACGAAGGAATACAGGAGCCAAGTATCCTGCAACCAAGAGGCTGGACCGAGGAATCGCTGGTGACCCGCTGAAGGACTCCTCCTCTGCACTGCTGTCGCCTTGTGAAACCCTTTTCACCTTTGATCGAACCAGAAGGCCTGTACTGGTACTTCGACCGTTGGAATAGCGGGAACAGCTATTCTCGGCATCTTCACCATCTCCTGCCAGTAAGCCTTCGGAAGCGTCTCTGGGCCATCCAGTTGACTGACCAGCTTACCCGGGAGCCTTGCTCTGTAACCGCCGCCAGGTTGTGTAGTATTTCGAGTCCTTGTCACTCTCACACACTTCGTACACTTGGCGTTCCCAGGTCGGAAGTGAGTAGTGTACATTTGGCTCAGATACACACGGCCGCTCCGTTGCCCTGCTGTGGTGACAAAACTGTGCAGGTTTCTTCGATTGGGACGTCTTTTTACTCAACACGACGACGAGGCGTTCCCTGCTCTTCTGAACCTGCCAGCTGCTGAAACTGACGCGGAGAAGCCTGGGTCTGCTTGCATCGGGGACCGGTGAGTAGTATAGCTAGGATCTGGTCGCCCTCCTGCAGGAGCCCATTGCTTTTCCCCGCTGTGTAAAACAGCACCCGTTTGTCCGTACTCGCGCTCTGCTTCTGCCCACTGTGGAGGCTGCGCTTGAGTCGCGGAACTTGTTCTTCTTCTGTATGCACTAAACTGAACTGCCTGACTTCCTTCGAAGAGCTTCTCCTTTTGCCCGTTGGCACCAGCGCGTGCAGGTACTTTGAGCACAAGGCTCCACTCTTCGCAGGGCTCGGACTTCCATCTAGTTAGGTGTCTCTGAAGGCGAACTGAGTCTAAAGCATTGTATCGCACTGCCTGTTTTCCTTCCCTTTCAGGTGGACTACACATTTCGTGCATATAACGCTTGCGACTGTCGTATTTGTATATATATTGTGTTGATATGGTATGTGTTGGTTTAATATTGTGATATTGTGATTTTCTCGCTACGGTCATTGTTTTAAAGGCCTTAAAATAAACGTGTATATATTTTTTATATAACACCTGTTTGGAGTAGTTTGTAAGTGATCTTGTTTTGTGTGCTCATTGCGGGCTTTCAGTCACCCTCACCCCTCTTGAGACCTAGTCTTGACCGCCGCGATCGCTACCTTGATTGGTCTGGCTCGTCCAGAGGTTACCCTGTTCCAAGTAATTAGGTTGGCCTTCTGAACTTCTGCGCCACCAGGACAGAGTTCAGAAATCCGTCTTAACACATCTCATGTTATAGGACGGGTCTCAGGTTTGTTATTAGAATCATTGAGATATCATATTGCATGCTGTAGGAAGGGCCTAAGGATTGGAATGGGAAGGACTTGGATATCACATCTCATGCTATAGATAGGCTCTCAGGTTTGGAAAGGGAAGGAGTTGGATATCACATTTCATGTTAGAGGAAGGATCTCAGGTTTGGTATTAGAGGCATTGAGATATCACATCTCATGCTATAGGAAGGGTCTCAGGTTGGAATGGGAAGGAGTTGGATATCACATCTCATGTTATAGGAAGGCTCTCAGGTTTGGAAGGGGAAAGAGTTGGATATCACATTTCATGTTAGAGGTAGGATCTCAGGTTTGGTATTAGAGGCATTGAGATATCACATCTCATGCTATCAGAAGGGTCTCAGGATTGGAATGGGAAGGAGTTGGATATCACATCTCATGCTAAAGGGAGAGTCTCAGGTTTGGAAGGGGAAGGATTTGGATATCACATGTCATGTTATCGGAAGGATCTCAGGTTTGGTATTAGAAGTATTGAGATATCACATCTCATGCTATCAGAAGGGTCTCAGGATTGGAATGGGAAGGAGTTGGATATCACATCTCATGTTATAGGAAGGATCTCAGGTTTGGTATTAGAAGCATTGAGATATCACATCTCATGCTATCGGAAGGATCTCAGGTTTGGTATTAGAAACATTGAGATATCACATCTCATGCTATCAGAAGGGTCTCAGGATTGGAATGGGAAGGATTTGGATATCACATCTCATGTTATCGGAAGGATCTCAGGTTTGGTATTAGAAGTATTGAGATATCACATCTCATGCTATAGGAAGGGTCTCAGGATTGGAATGGGAAGGAGTTGAATATCACATCTCATGCTAAAGGAAGGGTCTCAGGTTTGGAACGGGAAGGAGTTGGATATCCGATCTCATGTTATAGGAAGGGTCTCAGGTTAGGTATAAGCATTGAGATATCACATCTCTGCTATCGGAAGTGTCTCAGGATTGGAATGGGAAGGAATTGGATATCCCATCTCACGTTATAGGACGGGTCTCAGGATTGTTATTAGAATCATTGAGATATCATATTGCATGCTGTAGGAAGGGTCTAAGGATTGGAATGGGAAGGACTTGGGTATCACATCTCATGCTATAGGAAGGGTCTCAGGTTTGGTATAAGCATTGAGATATCACATCTCATGCTATAGGAAGGGTCTCAGGATTGGAATGGAAGGAGTTGGATATCACATCTCATGTTATAGGAAGGATCTCAGGTTTGGTTTTAGAAGCATTGAGACATCACATCTCATGCTATAGGAAGGGTCTCAGGATTGGAATGGGAAGGAGTTGGATATCACATCTCATGCTATAGGAAGGGTCTCAGGTTTGGTATAAGCATTAAGATATCACATCTCATGCTATAGGAAGGGTCTCAGGATTGGAATGGGAAGTAGTTGTATATGACATCTCATGCCGTAGGAAGGGTCTCAGGTTTGGTATAAGCATTGAGATATCACATCTCTGCTATCGGAAGGGTCTCAGGATTGGAATGGGAAGGAGTTGGATATCCCATCTCATGTTATAGGAAGAGTCTCAGGTTTGGTATTAGAAGCATTGAGATATCACATCTCATGCTATAGGAAGTGTCTCAGGATTGGAATGGGAAGGACTTGGATATCACATCTCATGCTATAGGGAGGGTCTCAAGTTTGATATTAGAAGCATTGAGATATCACATCTCATGCTATAGGAAGGGTCTCAGGATTGGAATGGGAAGGAGTTGGATATCACATCTCATGCTATAGGAAGGGTCTCAGGTTTGGTATAAGCAGTGAGATATCACATCTCATGCTATAGGAAGTGTCTCAGTATTGGAATGGGAAGGAGTTGGATATCACATCTCATGTTATAGGAAGGATCTCAGGTTTGGTATAAGCATTGAGATATCACATCTCTGCTATCGGAAGGGTCTCAGGATTAGAATGGTAAGGAGTTGGATATTCCCATCTCATGTTATAGGAAGGGTCTCAGGTTTGGTATTAGAAGCATTGAGATATCACATCTCATGCTATAGGAAGGGTCTCAGGATTGGAATGGGAAGGACTTGGATATCCCATCTCATGCTATAGGGAGGGTCTCAGGATTGGAATGGGAAGGACTTAGATATCACATATCATTTTTGTTGGTCTCAGTTTTGATATTAGAAGCATTGAGATATCACATCTCATGCTATCGGAAGTGTCTCAGGATTAGAATGGTAAGGAGTTGGATATTCCCATCTCATGTTATAGGAAGGGTCTCAGGTTTGGTATTAGAAGCATTGAGATATCACATCTCATGCTATAGGAAGGGTCTTAGGATTGGAATGGGAAGGAGTTGTATATGACATCTCATGCCGTAGGAAGGGTCTCAGGTTTGGTATAAGCATTGAGATATCACATCTCATGCTATAGGAAGTGTCTCAGGATTGGAATGGGAAGGACTTGGATATCACTTCTCATGCTATAGGGAGGGTCTCAAGTTTGATATTAGAAGCAATGAGATATCACATCTCATGCTATAGGAAGGGTCTCAGGATTGGAATGGGAAGGACTTAGATATCACATATCATTTTTGTTGGTCTCAGTTTTGATATTAGAAGCATTGAGATATCACATCTCATGCTATCGGAAGTGTCTCAGTATTGGAATGGGAAGGAGCTGGATATCACATCTCATGCTAAAGGAAGGGTCTCAGGTTTGGAACGGGAAGGAGTTGGATATCACATCTCATGTTATAGGAAGGGTCTCAGGTTTGGTATAAGCATTGAGATATCACATCTCTGCTATCGGAAGTGTCTCAGGATTGGAATGGGAAGGAATTGGATATCCCATCTCACGTTATAGGACGGGTCTCAGGATTGTTATTAGAATCATTGAGATATCATATTGCATGCTGTAGGAAGGGTCTAAGGATTGGAATGGGAAGGACTTGGGTATCACATCTCATGCTATAGGAAGGGTCTCAGGTTTGGCATAAGCATTGAGATATCAAATCTCATTCTATAGGAAGGGTCTCAGGATTGGAATGGAAGGAGTTGGATATCACATCTCATGTTATAGGAAGGATCTCAGGTTTGGTATTAGAAGCATTGAGACATCACATTTCATGCTATAGGAAGGGTCTCAGGATTGGAATGGGAAGGAGTTGGATATCACATCTCATGCTATAGGAAGGGTCTCAGGTTTGGTATAAGCATTGAGATATCACATCTCATGCTATAGGAAGGGTCTCAGGATTGGAATGGGAAGGAGTTGTATATGACATCTCATGCCGTAGGAAGGGTCTCAGGTTTGGTATAAGCATTGAGATATCACATCTCTGCTATCGGAAGGGTCTCAGGATTGGAATGAGAAGGAGTTGGATATCCCATCTCATGTTATAGGAAGAGTCTCAGGTTTGGTATTAGAAGCATTGAGATATCACATCTCATGCTATAGGAAGTGTCTCAGGATTGGAATGGGAAGGACTTGGATATCACATCTCATGCTATAGGGAGGGTCTCAAGTTTGATATAAGAAGCATTGAGATATCACATCTCATGCTATAGGAAGGGTCTCAGGATTGGAATGGGAAGGAGTTGGATATCACATCTCATGCTATAGGAAGGGTCTCAGGTTTGGTATAAGCAGTGAGATATCACATCTCATGCTATAGGAAGTGTCTCAGTATTGGAATGGGAAGGAGTTGGATATCACATCTCATGTTATAGGAAGGATCTCAGGTTTGGTATAAGCATTGAGATATCACATCTCTGCTATCGGAAGGGACTCAGGATTGGAATGGTAAGGAGTTGGATATTCCCATCTCATGTTATAGGAAGGGTCTCAGGTTTGATATTAGAAGCATTGAGATATCACATCTCATGCTATAGGAAGGGTCTCAGGATTGGAATGGGAAGGACTTGGATATCACATCTCATGCTATAGGGAGGGTCTCAAGTTTGATATTAGAAGCATTGAGATATCACATCTCATGATATCGGAAGGGTCTCAGGATTGGAATGGGAAGGAGTTGGATATCACATCTCATGATAAAGGAAGGGTCTAAGGTTTGGAAGGGGAAGGATTTGGATATCACATCTCATGTTATAGGACGGGTCTCAGGTTTGGTATTAGAAGCATTGAGATATCAAGTCTCATGGTATAGGAAGGGTCTCAGAATTGGAATGGGAAGGAGTTGGATATCACATCTCAAGCTATAGGAAGGGTCTCAGGATTGGAATGGGAAGGAGTTTGATATCACATCTCATGCCATAGTATGGGTCTCAGGTTTGGTAGAAGCATTGGGATATCACATCTCATGCTATCGGAAGGGTATCAGGATTGGATTTGGAAGGAGTTGGATATCCCATCTCATGCTATAGGAAGGGTCTCAGGTTGGAATGGGAAGGAGTTGGATATCACATCTCATGTTATAGGAAGGGTCTCAGGATTGGAATGGGAAGGACTTGGATATCACATCTCATGCTATAGGAAGGCTCTCAGGTTTGGAAGGGGAGAGAGTTGGATATCACATTTCATGTTAGAGGTAGGATCTCAGGTTTGGTATTAGAGGCATTGAGATATCACATCTCATGCTATCAGAAGGGTCTCAGGATTGGAATGGGAAGGAGTTGGATATCACATCTCATGCTAAAGGGAGGGTCTCAGGTTTGGAAGGGGAGAGAGTTGGATATCACATCTCATGTTATAGGAAGGATCTCAGGTTTGGTATCAGAAGCATTGAGATATCACATCTCATGCTATCAGAAGGGTCTCAGGATTGGAATGGGAAGGATTTGGATATCACATCTTGTTAGGAAAGATTTCGTAATTGTAGGTAATTTTCCTTCCATGTGGCAACCCCTAAACTTTTTGCTGTTGTTTTTCACCTTGTTCTTGACTTTGCCAGAGAAGTGCAGCCTTCTGCCGCACTCCTCTGGGCTTTCGCTCCTTTCTTACGGGGAAACTGACATGCCCTTAAGACAGTCAGTACCGGGGAACGCTGTTTCCCGTAGTTTCTTTTATCATGTTGCGGCTTTAGTGCAACATGACACAAGAGGGCACTGTAAGCTAAGTTACAGCTCTCTTGGGTCTCTAGCCTTCTACAGGCCCTAGATACTCGTTTAGGATTGTATTTGATCGGTGCAAGTGATTCAGGGACGGGAATGGTGGCAGCGATCGTTTCTTTGTATTTTGAGCTCCTTTTGGCGTTCTAAGCGCGTTTTCTGCGCTTAACCCAAAATGGTGGCCTGGCTCCCAAAATGGCCAGACCACGAGGCTCCTTTGTCCTGTCCGCTGACCGTCTTGCTCCCTTCAACTTCCCCAGGTCGAGCCGACCCGGGGCCTTCCTTATTTGGGCATGTACTTTCCCGCGAAACACAGATGCTTTCGCGGGCTTCTACATGTCTTGTGTGTGCCTCCAGGGTGTGGGCTGGGATGTCTGGTCCCAATACACATCCTGGGTGCCAGAGAGTCTAGGGTAGTGTGAATGCCTGGGACCACCGTGGTCCGTGATTGGTCCACGAATGGTGTGAGAGTTGATGAGCGGATCTCCCATTGGGTCCCCTCCGTTTTGGCGCGAAGGGAACCGTGGATAAGAGGGGGCTGGAAACACCACTACCATGTCGATCTCCTGAGTTCTCACGAACGAAGGAATACAGGAGCCAAGTATCCTGCAACCAAGAGGCTGGACCGAGGAATCGCTGGTGACCCGCTGAAGGACTCCTCCTCTGCACTGCTGTCGCCTTGTGAAACCCTTTTCACCTTTGATCGAACCAGAAGGCCTGTACTGGTACTTCGACCGTTGGAATAGCGGGAACAGCTATTCTCGGCATCTTCACCATCTCCTGCCAGTAAGCCTTCGGAAGCGTCTCTGGGCCATCCAGTTGACTGACCAGCTTACCCGGGAGCCTTGCTCTGTAACCGCCGCCAGGTTGTGTAGTATTTCGAGTCCTTGTCACTCTCACACACTTCGTACACTTGGCGTTCCCAGGTCGGAAGTGAGTAGTGTACATTTGGCTCAGATACACACGGCCGCTCCGTTGCCCTGCTGTGGTGACAAAACTGTGCAGGTTTCTTCAATTGGGACGTCTTTTTACTCAACACGACGACGAGGCGTTCCCTGCTCTTCTGAACCTGCCAGCTGCTGAAACTGACGCGGAGAAGCCTGGGTCTGCTTGCATCGGGGACCGGTGAGTAGTATAGCTAGGATCTGGTCGCCCTCCTGCAGGAGCCCATTGCTTTTCCCCGCTGTGTAAAACAGCACCCGTTTGTCCGTACTCGCGCTCTGCTTCTGCCCACTGTGGAGGCTGCGCTTGAGTCGCGGAACTTGTTCTTCTTCTGTATGCACTAAACTGAACTGCCTGACTTCCTTCGAAGAGCTTTTCCTTTTGCCCGTTGGCACCAGCGCGTGCAGGTACTTTGAGCACAAGGCTCCACTCTTCGCAGGGCTCGGACTTCCATCTAGTTAGGTGTCTCTGAAGGCGAACTGAGTCTAAAGCATTGTATCGCACTGCCTGTTTTCCTTCCCTTTCAGGTGGACTACACATTTCGTGCATATAACGCTTGCGACTGTCGTATTTGTATATATATTGTGTTGATATGGTATGTGTTGGTTTAATATTGTGATATTGTGATTTTCTCGCTACGGTCATTGTTTTAAAGGCCTTAAAATAAACGTGTATATATTTTTTATATAACACCTGTTTGGAGTAGTTTGTAAGTGATCTTGTTTTGTGTGCTCATTGCGGGCTTTCAGTCACCCTCACCCCTCTTGAGACCTAGTCTTGACCGCCGCGATCGCTACCTTGATTGGTCTGGCTCGTCCAGAGGTTACCCTGTTCCAAGTAATTAGGTTGGCCTTCTGAACTTCTGCGCCACCAGGACAGAGTTCAGAAATCCGTCTTAACACATCTCATGTTATAGGACGGGTCTCAGGTTTGTTATTAGAATCATTGAGATATCATATTGCATGCTGTAGGAAGGGCCTAAGGATTGGAATGGGAAGGACTTGGATATCACATCTCATGCTATAGATAGGCTCTCAGGTTTGGAAAGGGAAGGAGTTGGATATCACATTTCATGTTAGAGGAAGGATCTCAGGTTTGGTATTAGAGGCATTGAGATATCACATCTCATGCTATAGGAAGGGTCTCAGGTTGGAATGGGAAGGAGTTGGATATCACATCTCATGTTATAGGAAGGCTCTCAGGTTTGGAAGGGGAAAGAGTTGGATATCACATTTCATGTTAGAGGTAGGATCTCAGGTTTGGTATTAGAGGCATTGAGATATCACATCTCATGCTATCAGAAGGGTCTCAGGATTGGAATGGGAAGGAGTTGGATATCACATCTCATGCTAAAGGGAGAGTCTCAGGTTTGGAAGGGGAAGGATTTGGATATCACATGTCATGTTATCGGAAGGATCTCAGGTTTGGTATTAGAAGTATTGAGATATCACATCTCATGCTATCAGAAGGGTCTCAGGATTGGAATGGGAAGGAGTTGGATATCACATCTCATGTTATAGGAAGGATCTCAGGTTTGGTATTAGAAGCATTGAGATATCACATCTCATGCTATCGGAAGGATCTCAGGTTTGGTATTAGAAACATTGAGATATCACATCTCATGCTATCAGAAGGGTCTCAGGATTGGAATGGGAAGGATTTGGATATCACATCTCATGTTATCGGAAGGATCTCAGGTTTGGTATTAGAAGTATTGAGATATCACATCTCATGCTATAGGAAGGGTCTCAGGATTGGAATGGGAAGGAGTTGGATATCACATCTCATGCTAAAGGAAGGGTCTCAGGTTTGGAACGGGAAGGAGTTGGATATCCGATCTCATGTTATAGGAAGGGTCTCAGGTTAGGTATAAGCATTGAGATATCACATCTCTGCTATCGGAAGTGTCTCAGGATTGGAATGGGAAGGAATTGGATATCCCATCTCACGTTATAGGACGGGTCTCAGGATTGTTATTAGAATCATTGAGATATCATATTGCATGCTGTAGGAAGGGTCTAAGGATTGGAATGGGAAGGACTTGGGTATCAAATCTCATGCTATAGGAAGGGTCTCAGGTTTGGTATAAGCATTGAGATATCACATCTCATGCTATAGGAAGGGTCTCAGGATTGGAATGGAAGGAGTTGGATATCACATCTCATGTTATAGGAAGGATCTCAGGTTTGGTATTAGAAGCATTGAGACATCACATCTCATGCTATAGGAAGGGTCTCAGGATTGGAATGGGAAGGAGTTGGATATCACATCTCATGCTATAGGAAGGGTCTCAGGTTTGGTATAAGCATTAAGATATCACATCTCATGCTATAGGAAGGGTCTCAGGATTGGAATGGGAAGTAGTTGTATATGACATCTCATGCCGTAGGAAGGGTCTCAGGTTTGGTATAAGCATTGAGATATCACATCTCTGCTATCGGAAGGGTCTCAGGATTGGAATGGGAAGGAGTTGGATATCCCATCTCATGTTATAGGAAGAGTCTCAGGTTTGGTATTAGAAGCATTGAGATATCACATCTCATGCTATAGGAAGTGTCTCAGGATTGGAATGGGAAGGACTTGGATATCACATCTCATGCTATAGGGAGGGTCTCAAGTTTGATATTAGAAGCATTGAGATATCACATCTCATGCTATAGGAAGGGTCTCAGGATTGGAATGGGAAGGAGTTGGATATCACATCTCATGCTATAGGAAGGGTCTCAGGTTTGGTATAAGCAGTGAGATATCACATCTCATGCTATAGGAAGTGTCTCAGTATTGGAATGGGAAGGAGTTGGATATCACATCTCATGTTATAGGAAGGATCTCAGGTTTGGTATAAGCATTGAGATATCACATCTCTGCTATCGGAAGGGTCTCAGGATTAGAATGGTAAGGAGTTGGATATTCCCATCTCATGTTATAGGAAGGGTCTCAGGTTTGGTATTAGAAGCATTGAGATATCACATCTCATGCTATAGGAAGGGTCTCAGGATTGGAATGGGAAGGACTTGGATATCCCATCTCATGCTATAGGGAGGGTCTCAGGATTGGAATGGGAAGGACTTAGATATCACATATCATTTTTGTTGGTCTCAGTTTTGATATTAGAAGCATTGAGATATCACATCTCATGCTATCGGAAGTGTCTCAGTATTGGAATGGGAAGGAGCTGGATATCACATCTAATGCTAAAGGAAGGGTCTCAGGTTTGGAACGGGAAGGAGTTGGATATCACATCTCATGCTATAGGAAGGGTCTCAGGTTTGGTATAAGCATTGATATATCAAATCTCATGCTATAGGAAGGGTCTCAGGATTGGAATGGAAGGAGTTGGATATCACATCTCATGTTATAGGAAGGATCTCAGGTTTGGTATTAGAAGCATTGAGACATCACATCTCATGCTATAGGAAGGGTCTCAGGATTGGAATGGGAAGGAGTTGGATATCACATCTCATGCTATAGGAAGGGTCTCAGGTTTGGTATAAGCATTGAGATATCACATCTCATGCTATAGGAAGGGTCTCAGGATTGGAATGGGAAGGAGTTGTATATGACATCTCATGCCGTAGGAAGGGTCTCAGGTTTGGTATAAGCATTGAGATATCACATCTCATGCTATAGGAAGTGTCTCAGGATTGGAATGGGAAGGACTTGGATATCACTTCTCATGCTATAGGGAGGGTCTCAAGTTTGATATTAGAAGCAATGAGATATCACATCTCATGCTATAGGAAGGGTCTCAGGATTGGAATGGGAAGGACTTAGATATCACATATCATTTTTGTTGGTCTCAGTTTTGATATTAGAAGCATTGAGATATCACATCTCATGCTATCGGAAGTGTCTCAGTATTGGAATGGGAAGGAGCTGGATATCACATCTCATGCTAAAGGAAGGGTCTCAGGTTTGGAACGGGAAGGAGTTGGATATCACATCTCATGTTATAGGAAGGGTCTCAGGTTTGGTATAAGCATTGAGATATCACATCTCTGCTATCGGAAGTGTCTCAGTATTGGAATGGGAAGGAGCTGGATATCACATCTCATGCTAAAGGAAGGGTCTCAGGTTTGGAACGGGAAGGAGTTGGATATCACATCTCATGTTATAGGAAGCGTCTCAGGTTTGGTATAAGCATTGAGATATCACATCTCTGCTATCGGAAGTGTCTCAGGATTGGAATGGGAAGGAGTTGGATATCCCATCTCATGTTATAGGACGGGTCTCAGGTTTGTTATTAGAATCATTGAGATATCATATTGCATGCTGTAGGAAGGGTCTAAGGATTGGAATGGGAAGGACTTGGATATCACATCTCATGCTATAGATAGGCTCTCAGGTTTGGAAAGGGAAGGAGTTGGATATCACATTTCATGTTAGAGGAAGGATCTCAGGTTTGGTATTAGAGGCATTGAGATATCACATCTCATGCTATAGGAAGGGTCTCAGGTTGGAATGGGAAGGAGTTGGATATCACATCTCATGTTATAGGAAGGCTCTCAGGTTTGAAAGGGGAAAGAGTTGGATATCACATTTCATGTTAGAGGTAGGATCTCAGGTTTGGTATCAGAGGCATTGAGATATCACATCTCATGCTATCAGAAGGGTCTCAGGATTGGAATGGGAAGGAGTTGGATATCACATCTCATGCTAAAGGGAGGGTCTCAGGTTTGGAAGGGGAAGGATTTGGATATCACATCTCATGTTATAGGAAGGATCTCAGGTTTGGCATTAGAAGCATTGAGATATCACATCTCATGCTATCGGAAGGATCTCAGGTTTGGTATTAGAAACATTGAGATATCACATCTCATGCTATCAGAAGGGTCTCAGGATTGGAATGGGAAGGATTTGGATATCACATCTCATGTTATCGGAAGGATCTCAGGTTTGGTATTAGAAGTATTGAGATATCACATCTCATGCTATAGGAATGGTCTCAGGATTGGAATGGGAAGGAGTTGGATATCACATCTCATGCTAAAGGAAGGGTCTCAGGTTTGGTAGAAGCATTGAGATATCACATCTCATGCTATAGGAAGGGTCTTAGGATTAAAATGGGAAGGATTTAGATATCACATATCATGCTATAGGGAGGGTTTCAGTTTTGATATTAGAAGCATTGAGATATCACATCTCATGCTATCGGAAGTGTCTCAGGATTGGAATGGGAAGGAGCTGGATATCACATCTCATGCTAAAGGAAGGGTCTCAGGTTTGGAACGGGAAGGAGTTGGATATCCGATCTCATGTTATAGGAAGGGTCTCAGGTTAGGTATAAGCATTGAGATATCACATCTCTGCTATCGGAAGTGTCTCAGGATTGGAATGGGAAGGAATTGGATATCCCATCTCACGTTATAGGACGGGTCTCAGGATTGTTATTAGAATCATTGAGATATCATATTGCATGCTGTAGGAAGGGTCTAAGGATTGGAATGGGAAGGACTTGGGTATCACATCTCATGCTATAGGAAGGGTCTCAGGTTTGGCATAAGCATTGAGATATCAAATCTCATTCTATAGGAAGGGTCTCAGGATTGGAATGGAAGGAGTTGGATATCACATCTCATGTTATAGGAAGGATCTCAGGTTTGGTATTAGAAGCATTGAGACATCACATTTCATGCTATAGGAAGGGTCTCAGGATTGGAATGGGAAGGAGTTGGATATCACATCTCATGCTATAGGAAGGGTCTCAGGTTTGGTATAAGCATTGAGATATCACATCTCATGCTATAGGAAGGGTCTCAGGATTGGAATGGGAAGGAGTTGTATATGACATTTCATGCCGTAGGAAGGGTCTCAGGTTTGGTATAAGCATTGAGATATCACATCTCTGCTATCGGAAGGGTCTCAGGATTGGAATGAGAAGGAGTTGGATATCCCATCTCATGTTATAGGAAGAGTCTCAGGTTTGGTATTAGAAGCATTGAGATATCACATCTCATGCTATAGGAAGTGTCTCAGGATTGGAATGGGAAGGACTTGGATATCACATCTCATGCTATAGGGAGGGTCTCAAGTTTGATATAAGAAGCATTGAGATATCACATCTCATGCTATAGGAAGGGTCTCAGGATTGGAATGGGAAGGAGTTGGATATCACATCTCATGCTATAGGAAGGGTCTCAGGTTTGGTATAAGCAGTGAGATATCACATCTCATGCTATAGGAAGTGTCTCAGTATTGGAATGGGAAGGAGTTGGATATCACATCTCATGTTATAGGAAGGATCTCAGGTTTGGTATAAGCATTGAGATATCACATCTCTGCTATCGGAAGGGACTCAGGATTGGAATGGTAAGGAGTTGGATATTCCCATCTCATGTTATAGGAAGGGTCTCAGGTTTGATATTAGAAGCATTGAGATATCACATCTCATGCTATAGGAAGGGTCTCAGGATTGGAATGGGAAGGACTTGGATATCACATCTCATGCTATAGGGAGGGTCTCAAGTTTGATATTAGAAGCATTGAGATATCACATCTCATGATATCGGAAGGGTCTCAGGATTGGAATGGGAAGGAGTTGGATATCACATCTCATGATAAAGGAAGGGTCTAAGGTTTGGAAGGGGAAGGATTTGGATATCACATCTCATGTTATAGGACGGGTCTCAGGTTTGGTATTAGAAGCATTGAGATATCAAGTCTCATGGTATAGGAAGGGTCTCAGAATTGGAATGGGAAGGAGTTGGATATCACATCTCAAGCTATAGGAAGGGTCTCAGGATTGGAATGGGAAGGAGTTTGATATCACATCTCATGCCATAGTATGGGTCTCAGGTTTGGTAGAAGCATTGGGATATCACATCTCATGCTATCGGAAGGGTATCAGGATTGGATTTGGAAGGAGTTGGATATCCCATCTCATGCTATAGGAAGGGTCTCAGGTTGGAATGGGAAGGAGTTGGATATCACATCTCATGTTATAGGAAGGGTCTCAGGATTGGAATGGGAAGGACTTGGATATCACATCTCATGCTATAGGAAGGCTCTCAGGTTTGGAAGGGGAGAGAGTTGGATATCACATTTCATGTTAGAGGTAGGATCTCAGGTTTGGTATTAGAGGCATTGAGATATCACATCTCATGCTATCAGAAGGGTCTCAGGATTGGAATGGGAAGGAGTTGGATATCACATCTCATGCTAAAGGGAGGGTCTCAGGTTTGGAAGGGGAGAGAGTTGGATATCACATCTCATGTTATAGGAAGGATCTCAGGTTTGGTATCAGAAGCATTGAGATATCACATCTCATGCTATCAGAAGGGTCTCAGGATTGGAATGGGAAGGATTTGGATATCACATCTTGTTAGGAAAGATTTCGTAATTGTAGGTAATTTTCCTTCCATGTGGCAACCCCTAAACTTTTTGCTGTTGTTTTTCACCTTGTTCTTGACTTTGCCAGAGAAGTGCAGCCTTCTGCCGCACTCCTCTGGGCTTTCGCTCCTTTCTTACGGGGAAACTGACATGCCCTTAAGACAGTCAGTACCGGGGAACGCTGTTTCCCGTAGTTTCTTTTATCATGTTGCGGCTTTAGTGCAACATGACACAAGAGGGCACTGTAAGCTAAGTTACAGCTCTCTTGGGTCTCTAGCCTTCTACAGGCCCTAGATACTCGTTTAGGATTGTATTTGATCGGTGCAAGTGATTCAGGGACGGGAATGGTGGCAGCGATCGTTTCTTTGTATTTTGAGCTCCTTTTGGCGTTCTAAGCGCGTTTTCTGCGCTTAACCCAAAATGGTGGCCTGGCTCCCAAAATGGCCAGACCACGAGGCTCCTTTGTCCTGTCCGCTGACCGTCTTGCTCCCTTCAACTTCCCCAGGTCGAGCCGACCCGGGGCCTTCCTTATTTGGGCATGTACTTTCCCGCGAAACACAGATGCTTTCGCGGGCTTCTACATGTCTTGTGTGTGCCTCCAGGGTGTGGGCTGGGATGTCTGGTCCCAATACACATCCTGGGTGCCAGAGAGTCTAGGGTAGTGTGAATGCCTGGGACCACCGTGGTCCGTGATTGGTCCACGAATGGTGTGAGTGTTGATGAGCGGATCTCCCATTGGGTCCCCTCCGTTTTGGCGCGAAGGGAACCGTGGATAAGAGGGGGCTGGAAACACCACTACCATGTCGATCTCCTGAGTTCTCACGAACGAAGGAATACAGGAGCCAAGTATCCTGCAACCAAGAGGCTGGACCGAGGAATCGCTGGTGACCCGCTGAAGGACTCCTCCTCTGCACTGCTGTCGCCTTGTGAAACCCTTTTCACCTTTGATCGAACCAGAAGGCCTGTACTGGTACTTCGACCGTTGGAATAGCGGGAACAGCTATTCTCGGCATCTTCACCATCTCCTGCCAGTAAGCCTTCGGAAGCGTCTCTGGGCCATCCAGTTGACTGACCAGCTTACCCGGGAGCCTTGCTCTGTAACCGCCGCCAGGTTGTGTAGTATTTCGAGTCCTTGTCACTCTCACACACTTCGTACACTTGGCGTTCCCAGGTCGGAAGTGAGTAGTGTACATTTGGCTCAGATACACACGGCCGCTCCGTTGCCCTGCTGTGGTGACAAAACTGTGCAGGTTTCTTCGATTGGGACGTCTTTTTACTCAACACGACGACGAGGCGTTCCCTGCTCTTCTGAACCTGCCAGCTGCTGAAACTGACGCGGAGAAGCCTGGGTCTGCTTGCATCGGGGACCGGTGAGTAGTATAGCTAGGATCTGGTCGCCCTCCTGCAGGAGCCCATTGCTTTTCCCCGCTGTGTAAAACAGCACCCGTTTGTCCGTACTCGCGCTCTGCTTCTGCCCACTGTGGAGGCTGCGCTTGAGTCGCGGAACTTGTTCTTCTTCTGTATGCACTAAACTGAACTGCCTGACTTCCTTCGAAGAGCTTCTCCTTTTGCCCGTTGGCACCAGCGCGTGCAGGTACTTTGAGCACAAGGCTCCACTCTTCGCAGGGCTCGGACTTCCATCTAGTTAGGTGTCTCTGAAGGCGAACTGAGTCTAAAGCATTGTATCGCACTGCCTGTTTTCCTTCCCTTTCAGGTGGACTACACATTTCGTGCATATAACGCTTGCGACTGTCGTATTTGTATATATATTGTGTTGATATGGTATGTGTTGGTTTAATATTGTGATATTGTGATTTTCTCGCTACGGTCATTGTTTTAAAGGCCTTAAAATAAACGTGTATATATTTTTTATATAACACCTGTTTGGAGTAGTTTGTAAGTGATCTTGTTTTGTGTGCTCATTGCGGGCTTTCAGTCACCCTCACCCCTCTTGAGACCTAGTCTTGACCGCCGCGATCGCTACCTTGATTGGTCTGGCTCGTCCAGAGGTTACCCTGTTCCAAGTAATTAGGTTGGCCTTCTGAACTTCTGCGCCACCAGGACAGAGTTCAGAAATCCGTCTTAACACATCTCATGTTATAGGACGGGTCTCAGGTTTGTTATTAGAATCATTGAGATATCATATTGCATGCTGTAGGAAGGGCCTAAGGATTGGAATGGGAAGGACTTGGATATCACATCTCATGCTATAGATAGGCTCTCAGGTTTGGAAAGGGAAGGAGTTGGATATCACATTTCATGTTAGAGGAAGGATCTCAGGTTTGGTATTAGAGGCATTGAGATATCACATCTCATGCTATAGGAAGGGTCTCAGGTTGGAATGGGAAGGAGTTGGATATCACATCTCATGTTATAGGAAGGCTCTCAGGTTTGGAAGGGGAAAGAGTTGGATATCACATTTCATGTTAGAGGTAGGATCTCAGGTTTGGTATTAGAGGCATTGAGATATCACATCTCATGCTATCAGAAGGGTCTCAGGATTGGAATGGGAAGGAGTTGGATATCACATCTCATGCTAAAGGGAGAGTCTCAGGTTTGGAAGGGGAAGGATTTGGATATCACATGTCATGTTATCGGAAGGATCTCAGGTTTGGTATTAGAAGTATTGAGATATCACATCTCATGCTATCAGAAGGGTCTCAGGATTGGAATGGGAAGGAGTTGGATATCACATCTCATGTTATAGGAAGGATCTCAGGTTTGGTATTAGAAGCATTGAGATATCACATCTCATGCTATCGGAAGGATCTCAGGTTTGGTATTAGAAACATTGAGATATCACATCTCATGCTATCAGAAGGGTCTCAGGATTGGAATGGGAAGGATTTGGATATCACATCTCATGTTATCGGAAGGATCTCAGGTTTGGTATTAGAAGTATTGAGATATCACATCTCATGCTATAGGAAGGGTCTCAGGATTGGAATGGGAAGGAGTTGGATATCACATCTCATGCTAAAGGAAGGGTCTCAGGTTTGGAACGGGAAGGAGTTGGATATCCGATCTCATGTTATAGGAAGGGTCTCAGGTTAGGTATAAGCATTGAGATATCACATCTCTGCTATCGGAAGTGTCTCAGGATTGGAATGGGAAGGAATTGGATATCCCATCTCACGTTATAGGACGGGTCTCAGGATTGTTATTAGAATCATTGAGATATCATATTGCATGCTGTAGGAAGGGTCTAAGGATTGGAATGGGAAGGACTTGGGTATCACATCTCATGCTATAGGAAGGGTCTCAGGTTTGGTATAAGCATTGAGATATCACATCTCATGCTATAGGAAGGGTCTCAGGATTGGAATGGAAGGAGTTGGATATCACATCTCATGTTATAGGAAGGATCTCAGGTTTGGTTTTAGAAGCATTGAGACATCACATCTCATGCTATAGGAAGGGTCTCAGGATTGGAATGGGAAGGAGTTGGATATCACATCTCATGCTATAGGAAGGGTCTCAGGTTTGGTATAAGCATTAAGATATCACATCTCATGCTATAGGAAGGGTCTCAGGATTGGAATGGGAAGTAGTTGTATATGACATCTCATGCCGTAGGAAGGGTCTCAGGTTTGGTATAAGCATTGAGATATCACATCTCTGCTATCGGAAGGGTCTCAGGATTGGAATGGGAAGGAGTTGGATATCCCATCTCATGTTATAGGAAGAGTCTCAGGTTTGGTATTAGAAGCATTGAGATATCACATCTCATGCTATAGGAAGTGTCTCAGGATTGGAATGGGAAGGACTTGGATATCACATCTCATGCTATAGGGAGGGTCTCAAGTTTGATATTAGAAGCATTGAGATATCACATCTCATGCTATAGGAAGGGTCTCAGGATTGGAATGGGAAGGAGTTGGATATCACATCTCATGCTATAGGAAGGGTCTCAGGTTTGGTATAAGCAGTGAGACATCACATCTCATGCTATAGGAAGTGTCTCAGTATTGGAATGGGAAGGAGTTGGATATCACATCTCATGTTATAGGAAGGATCTCAGGTTTGGTATAAGCATTGAGATATCACATCTCTGCTATCGGAAGGGTCTCAGGATTAGAATGGTAAGGAGTTGGATATTCCCATCTCATGTTATAGGAAGGGTCTCAGGTTTGGTATTAGAAGCATTGAGATATCACATCTCATGCTATAGGAAGGGTCTCAGGATTGGAATGGGAAGGACTTGGATATCCCATCTCATGCTATAGGGAGGGTCTCAGGATTGGAATGGGAAGGACTTAGATATCACATATCATTTTTGTTGGTCTCAGTTTTGATATTAGAAGCATTGAGATATCACATCTCATGCTATCGGAAGTGTCTCAGGATTAGAATGGTAAGGAGTTGGATATTCCCATCTCATGTTATAGGAAGGGTCTCAGGTTTGGTATTAGAAGCATTGAGATATCACATCTCATGCTATAGGAAGGGTCTCAGGATTGGAATGGGAAGGAGTTGTATATGACATCTCATGCCGTAGGAAGGGTCTCAGGTTTGGTATAAGCATTGAGATATCACATCTCATGCTATAGGAAGTGTCTCAGGATTGGAATGGGAAGGACTTGGATATCACTTCTCATGCTATAGGGAGGGTCTCAAGTTTGATATTAGAAGCAATGAGATATCACATCTCATGCTATAGGAAGGGTCTCAGGATTGGAATGGGAAGGACTTAGATATCACATATCATTTTTGTTGGTCTCAGTTTTGATATTAGAAGCATTGAGATATCACATCTCATGCTATCGGAAGTGTCTCAGTATTGGAATGGGAAGGAGCTGGATATCACATCTCATGCTAAAGGAAGGGTCTCAGGTTTGGAACGGGAAGGAGTTGGATATCACATCTCATGTTATAGGAAGGGTCTCAGGTTTGGTATAAGCATTGAGATATCACATCTCTGCTATCGGAAGTGTCTCAGGATTGGAATGGGAAGGAATTGGATATCCCATCTCACGTTATAGGACGGGTCTCAGGATTGTTATTAGAATCATTGAGATATCATATTGCATGCTGTAGGAAGGGTCTAAGGATTGGAATGGGAAGGACTTGGGTATCACATCTCATGCTATAGGAAGGGTCTCAGGTTTGGCATAAGCATTGAGATATCAAATCTCATTCTATAGGAAGGGTCTCAGGATTGGAATGGAAGGAGTTGGATATCACATCTCATGTTATAGGAAGGATCTCAGGTTTGGTATTAGAAGCATTGAGACATCACATTTCATGCTATAGGAAGGGTCTCAGGATTGGAATGGGAAGGAGTTGGATATCACATCTCATGCTATAGGAAGGGTCTCAGGTTTGGTATAAGCATTGAGATATCACATCTCATGCTATAGGAAGGGTCTCAGGATTGGAATGGGAAGGAGTTGTATATGACATCTCATGCCGTAGGAAGGGTCTCAGGTTTGGTATAAGCATTGAGATATCACATCTCTGCTATCGGAAGGGTCTCAGGATTGGAATGAGAAGGAGTTGGATATCCCATCTCATGTTATAGGAAGAGTCTCAGGTTTGGTATTAGAAGCATTGAGATATCACATCTCATGCTATAGGAAGTGTCTCAGGATTGGAATGGGAAGGACTTGGATATCACATCTCATGCTATAGGGAGGGTCTCAAGTTTGATATAAGAAGCATTGAGATATCACATCTCATGCTATAGGAAGGGTCTCAGGATTGGAATGGGAAGGAGTTGGATATCACATCTCATGCTATAGGAAGGGTCTCAGGTTTGGTATAAGCAGTGAGATATCACATCTCATGCTATAGGAAGTGTCTCAGTATTGGAATGGGAAGGAGTTGGATATCACATCTCATGTTATAGGAAGGATCTCAGGTTTGGTATAAGCATTGAGATATCACATCTCTGCTATCGGAAGGGACTCAGGATTGGAATGGTAAGGAGTTGGATATTCCCATCTCATGTTATAGGAAGGGTCTCAGGTTTGATATTAGAAGCATTGAGATATCACATCTCATGCTATAGGAAGGGTCTCAGGATTGGAATGGGAAGGACTTGGATATCACATCTCATGCTATAGGGAGGGTCTCAAGTTTGATATTAGAAGCATTGAGATATCACATCTCATGATATCGGAAGGGTCTCAGGATTGGAATGGGAAGGAGTTGGATATCACATCTCATGATAAAGGAAGGGTCTAAGGTTTGGAAGGGGAAGGATTTGGATATCACATCTCATGTTATAGGACGGGTCTCAGGTTTGGTATTAGAAGCATTGAGATATCAAGTCTCATGGTATAGGAAGGGTCTCAGAATTGGAATGGGAAGGAGTTGGATATCACATCTCAAGCTATAGGAAGGGTCTCAGGATTGGAATGGGAAGGAGTTTGATATCACATCTCATGCCATAGTATGGGTCTCAGGTTTGGTAGAA
This sequence comes from Ambystoma mexicanum, assembly GCF_040938575.1. Taxonomy (NCBI): domain Eukaryota; kingdom Metazoa; phylum Chordata; class Amphibia; order Caudata; family Ambystomatidae; genus Ambystoma; species Ambystoma mexicanum. The sequence continues at coordinate 570,885,017 of NC_090932.1, read as the reverse complement.
GCATTGGGATATCACATCTCATGCTATCGGAAGGGTATCAGGATTGGATTTGGAAGGAGTTGGATATCCCATCTCATGCTATAGGAAGGGTCTCAGGTTGGAATGGGAAGGAGTTGGATATCACATCTCATGTTATAGGAAGGGTCTCAGGATTGGAATGGGAAGGACTTGGATATCACATCTCATGCTATAGGAAGGCTCTCAGGTTTGGAAGGGGAGAGAGTTGGATATCACATTTCATGTTAGAGGTAGGATCTCAGGTTTGGTATTAGAGGCATTGAGATATCACATCTCATGCTATCAGAAGGGTCTCAGGATTGGAATGGGAAGGAGTTGGATATCACATCTCATGCTAAAGGGAGGGTCTCAGGTTTGGAAGGGGAGAGAGTTGGATATCACATCTCATGTTATAGGAAGGATCTCAGGTTTGGTATCAGAAGCATTGAGATATCACATCTCATGCTATCAGAAGGGTCTCAGGATTGGAATGGGAAGGATTTGGATATCACATCTTGTTAGGAAAGATTTCGTAATTGTAGGTAATTTTCCTTCCATGTGGCAACCCCTAAACTTTTTGCTGTTGTTTTTCACCTTGTTCTTGACTTTGCCAGAGAAGTGCAGCCTTCTGCCGCACTCCTCTGGGCTTTCGCTCCTTTCTTACGGGGAAACTGACATGCCCTTAAGACAGTCAGTACCGGGGAACGCTGTTTCCCGTAGTTTCTTTTATCATGTTGCGGCTTTAGTGCAACATGACACAAGAGGGCACTGTAAGCTAAGTTACAGCTCTCTTGGGTCTCTAGCCTTCTACAGGCCCTAGATACTCGTTTAGGATTGTATTTGATCGGTGCAAGTGATTCAGGGACGGGAATGGTGGCAGCGATCGTTTCTTTGTATTTTGAGCTCCTTTTGGCGTTCTAAGCGCGTTTTCTGCGCTTAACCCAAAATGGTGGCCTGGCTCCCAAAATGGCCAGACCACGAGGCTCCTTTGTCCTGTCCGCTGACCGTCTTGCTCCCTTCAACTTCCCCAGGTCGAGCCGACCCGGGGCCTTCCTTATTTGGGCATGTACTTTCCCGCGAAACACAGATGCTTTCGCGGGCTTCTACATGTCTTGTGTGTGCCTCCAGGGTGTGGGCTGGGATGTCTGGTCCCAATACACATCCTGGGTGCCAGAGAGTCTAGGGTAGTGTGAATGCCTGGGACCACCGTGGTCCGTGATTGGTCCACGAATGGTGTGAGAGTTGATGAGCGGATCTCCCATTGGGTCCCCTCCGTTTTGGCGCGAAGGGAACCGTGGATAAGAGGGGGCTGGAAACACCACTACCATGTCGATCTCCTGAGTTCTCACGAACGAAGGAATACAGGAGCCAAGTATCCTGCAACCAAGAGGCTGGACCGAGGAATCGCTGGTGACCCGCTGAAGGACTCCTCCTCTGCACTGCTGTCGCCTTGTGAAACCCTTTTCACCTTTGATCGAACCAGAAGGCCTGTACTGGTACTTCGACCGTTGGAATAGCGGGAACAGCTATTCTCGGCATCTTCACCATCTCCTGCCAGTAAGCCTTCGGAAGCGTCTCTGGGCCATCCAGTTGACTGACCAGCTTACCCGGGAGCCTTGCTCTGTAACCGCCGCCAGGTTGTGTAGTATTTCGAGTCCTTGTCACTCTCACACACTTCGTACACTTGGCGTTCCCAGGTCGGAAGTGAGTAGTGTACATTTGGCTCAGATACACACGGCCGCTCCGTTGCCCTGCTGTGGTGACAAAACTGTGCAGGTTTCTTCAATTGGGACGTCTTTTTACTCAACACGACGACGAGGCGTTCCCTGCTCTTCTGAACCTGCCAGCTGCTGAAACTGACGCGGAGAAGCCTGGGTCTGCTTGCATCGGGGACCGGTGAGTAGTATAGCTAGGATCTGGTCGCCCTCCTGCAGGAGCCCATTGCTTTTCCCCGCTGTGTAAAACAGCACCCGTTTGTCCGTACTCGCGCTCTGCTTCTGCCCACTGTGGAGGCTGCGCTTGAGTCGCGGAACTTGTTCTTCTTCTGTATGCACTAAACTGAACTGCCTGACTTCCTTCGAAGAGCTTTTCCTTTTGCCCGTTGGCACCAGCGCGTGCAGGTACTTTGAGCACAAGGCTCCACTCTTCGCAGGGCTCGGACTTCCATCTAGTTAGGTGTCTCTGAAGGCGAACTGAGTCTAAAGCATTGTATCGCACTGCCTGTTTTCCTTCCCTTTCAGGTGGACTACACATTTCGTGCATATAACGCTTGCGACTGTCGTATTTGTATATATATTGTGTTGATATGGTATGTGTTGGTTTAATATTGTGATATTGTGATTTTCTCGCTACGGTCATTGTTTTAAAGGCCTTAAAATAAACGTGTATATATTTTTTATATAACACCTGTTTGGAGTAGTTTGTAAGTGATCTTGTTTTGTGTGCTCATTGCGGGCTTTCAGTCACCCTCACCCCTCTTGAGACCTAGTCTTGACCGCCGCGATCGCTACCTTGATTGGTCTGGCTCGTCCAGAGGTTACCCTGTTCCAAGTAATTAGGTTGGCCTTCTGAACTTCTGCGCCACCAGGACAGAGTTCAGAAATCCGTCTTAACACATCTCATGTTATAGGACGGGTCTCAGGTTTGTTATTAGAATCATTGAGATATCATATTGCATGCTGTAGGAAGGGCCTAAGGATTGGAATGGGAAGGACTTGGATATCACATCTCATGCTATAGATAGGCTCTCAGGTTTGGAAAGGGAAGGAGTTGGATATCACATTTCATGTTAGAGGAAGGATCTCAGGTTTGGTATTAGAGGCATTGAGATATCACATCTCATGCTATAGGAAGGGTCTCAGGTTGGAATGGGAAGGAGTTGGATATCACATCTCATGTTATAGGAAGGCTCTCAGGTTTGGAAGGGGAAAGAGTTGGATATCACATTTCATGTTAGAGGTAGGATCTCAGGTTTGGTATTAGAGGCATTGAGATATCACATCTCATGCTATCAGAAGGGTCTCAGGATTGGAATGGGAAGGAGTTGGATATCACATCTCATGCTAAAGGGAGAGTCTCAGGTTTGGAAGGGGAAGGATTTGGATATCACATGTCATGTTATCGGAAGGATCTCAGGTTTGGTATTAGAAGTATTGAGATATCACATCTCATGCTATCAGAAGGGTCTCAGGATTGGAATGGGAAGGAGTTGGATATCACATCTCATGTTATAGGAAGGATCTCAGGTTTGGTATTAGAAGCATTGAGATATCACATCTCATGCTATCGGAAGGATCTCAGGTTTGGTATTAGAAACATTGAGATATCACATCTCATGCTATCAGAAGGGTCTCAGGATTGGAATGGGAAGGATTTGGATATCACATCTCATGTTATCGGAAGGATCTCAGGTTTGGTATTAGAAGTATTGAGATATCACATCTCATGCTATAGGAAGGGTCTCAGGATTGGAATGGGAAGGAGTTGGATATCACATCTCATGCTAAAGGAAGGGTCTCAGGTTTGGAACGGGAAGGAGTTGGATATCCGATCTCATGTTATAGGAAGGGTCTCAGGTTAGGTATAAGCATTGAGATATCACATCTCTGCTATCGGAAGTGTCTCAGGATTGGAATGGGAAGGAATTGGATATCCCATCTCACGTTATAGGACGGGTCTCAGGATTGTTATTAGAATCATTGAGATATCATATTGCATGCTGTAGGAAGGGTCTAAGGATTGGAATGGGAAGGACTTGGGTATCAAATCTCATGCTATAGGAAGGGTCTCAGGTTTGGTATAAGCATTGAGATATCACATCTCATGCTATAGGAAGGGTCTCAGGATTGGAATGGAAGGAGTTGGATATCACATCTCATGTTATAGGAAGGATCTCAGGTTTGGTATTAGAAGCATTGAGACATCACATCTCATGCTATAGGAAGGGTCTCAGGATTGGAATGGGAAGGAGTTGGATATCACATCTCATGCTATAGGAAGGGTCTCAGGTTTGGTATAAGCATTAAGATATCACATCTCATGCTATAGGAAGGGTCTCAGGATTGGAATGGGAAGTAGTTGTATATGACATCTCATGCCGTAGGAAGGGTCTCAGGTTTGGTATAAGCATTGAGATATCACATCTCTGCTATCGGAAGGGTCTCAGGATTGGAATGGGAAGGAGTTGGATATCCCATCTCATGTTATAGGAAGAGTCTCAGGTTTGGTATTAGAAGCATTGAGATATCACATCTCATGCTATAGGAAGTGTCTCAGGATTGGAATGGGAAGGACTTGGATATCACATCTCATGCTATAGGGAGGGTCTCAAGTTTGATATTAGAAGCATTGAGATATCACATCTCATGCTATAGGAAGGGTCTCAGGATTGGAATGGGAAGGAGTTGGATATCACATCTCATGCTATAGGAAGGGTCTCAGGTTTGGTATAAGCAGTGAGATATCACATCTCATGCTATAGGAAGTGTCTCAGTATTGGAATGGGAAGGAGTTGGATATCACATCTCATGTTATAGGAAGGATCTCAGGTTTGGTATAAGCATTGAGATATCACATCTCTGCTATCGGAAGGGTCTCAGGATTAGAATGGTAAGGAGTTGGATATTCCCATCTCATGTTATAGGAAGGGTCTCAGGTTTGGTATTAGAAGCATTGAGATATCACATCTCATGCTATAGGAAGGGTCTCAGGATTGGAATGGGAAGGACTTGGATATCCCATCTCATGCTATAGGGAGGGTCTCAGGATTGGAATGGGAAGGACTTAGATATCACATATCATTTTTGTTGGTCTCAGTTTTGATATTAGAAGCATTGAGATATCACATCTCATGCTATCGGAAGTGTCTCAGTATTGGAATGGGAAGGAGCTGGATATCACATCTAATGCTAAAGGAAGGGTCTCAGGTTTGGAACGGGAAGGAGTTGGATATCACATCTCATGCTATAGGAAGGGTCTCAGGTTTGGTATAAGCATTGATATATCAAATCTCATGCTATAGGAAGGGTCTCAGGATTGGAATGGAAGGAGTTGGATATCACATCTCATGTTATAGGAAGGATCTCAGGTTTGGTATTAGAAGCATTGAGACATCACATCTCATGCTATAGGAAGGGTCTCAGGATTGGAATGGGAAGGAGTTGGATATCACATCTCATGCTATAGGAAGGGTCTCAGTTTTGGTATAAGCATTGAGATATCACATCTCATGCTATAGGAAGGGTCTCAGGATTGGAATGGGAAGGAGTTGTATATGACATCTCATGCCGTAGGAAGGGTCTCAGGTTTGGTATAAGCATTGAGATATCACATCTCATGCTATAGGAAGTGTCTCAGGATTGGAATGGGAAGGACTTGGATATCACTTCTCATGCTATAGGGAGGGTCTCAAGTTTGATATTAGAAGCAATGAGATATCACATCTCATGCTATAGGAAGGGTCTCAGGATTGGAATGGGAAGGACTTAGATATCACATATCATTTTTGTTGGTCTCAGTTTTGATATTAGAAGCATTGAGATATCACATCTCATGCTATCGGAAGTGTCTCAGTATTGGAATGGGAAGGAGCTGGATATCACATCTCATGCTAAAGGAAGGGTCTCAGGTTTGGAACGGGAAGGAGTTGGATATCACATCTCATGTTATAGGAAGGGTCTCAGGTTTGGTATAAGCATTGAGATATCACATCTCTGCTATCGGAAGTGTCTCAGTATTGGAATGGGAAGGAGCTGGATATCACATCTCATGCTAAAGGAAGGGTCTCAGGTTTGGAACGGGAAGGAGTTGGATATCACATCTCATGTTATAGGAAGCGTCTCAGGTTTGGTATAAGCATTGAGATATCACATCTCTGCTATCGGAAGTGTCTCAGGATTGGAATGGGAAGGAGTTGGATATCCCATCTCATGTTATAGGACGGGTCTCAGGTTTGTTATTAGAATCATTGAGATATCATATTGCATGCTGTAGGAAGGGTCTAAGGATTGGAATGGGAAGGACTTGGATATCACATCTCATGCTATAGATAGGCTCTCAGGTTTGGAAAGGGAAGGAGTTGGATATCACATTTCATGTTAGAGGAAGGATCTCAGGTTTGGTATTAGAGGCATTGAGATATCACATCTCATGCTATAGGAAGGGTCTCAGGTTGGAATGGGAAGGAGTTGGATATCACATCTCATGTTATAGGAAGGCTCTCAGGTTTGAAAGGGGAAAGAGTTGGATATCACATTTCATGTTAGAGGTAGGATCTCAGGTTTGGTATCAGAGGCATTGAGATATCACATCTCATGCTATCAGAAGGGTCTCAGGATTGGAATGGGAAGGAGTTGGATATCACATCTCATGCTAAAGGGAGGGTCTCAGGTTTGGAAGGGGAAGGATTTGGATATCACATCTCATGTTATAGGAAGGATCTCAGGTTTGGCATTAGAAGCATTGAGATATCACATCTCATGCTATCGGAAGGATCTCAGGTTTGGTATTAGAAACATTGAGATATCACATTTCATGCTATCAGAAGGGTCTCAGGATTGGAATGGGAAGGATTTGGATATCACATCTCATGTTATCGGAAGGATCTCAGGTTTGGTATTAAAAGTATTGAGATATCACATCTCATGCTATAGGAAGGGTCTCAGGATTGGAATGGGAAGGAGTTGGATATCACATCTCATGCTAAAGGAAGGGTCTCAGGTTTGGTAGAAGCATTGAGATATCACATCTCATGCTATAGGAAGGGTCTTAGGATTGGAATGGGAAGGACTTAGATATCACATATCATGCTATAGGGAGGGTTTCAGTTTTGATATTAGAAGCATTGAGATATCACATCTCATGCTATCTGAAGTGTCTCAGGATTGGAATGGGAAGGAGCTGGATATCACATCTCATGCTAAAGGAAGGGTCTCAGGTTTGGAACGGGAAGGAGTTGGATATCCGATCTCATGTTATAGGAAGGGTCTCAGGTTTGGTATAAGCATTGAGATATCACATCTCTGCTATCGGAAGTGTCTCAGGATTGGAATGGGAAGGAATTGGATATCCCATCTCACGTTATAGGACGGGTCTCAGGATTGTTATTAGAATCATTGAGATATCATATTGCATGGTGTAGGAAGGGTCTAAGGATTGGAATGGGAAGGACTTGGGTATCACATCTCATGCTATAGGAAGGGTCTCAGGTTTGGTATAAGCATTGAGATATCAAATCTCATGCTATAGGAAGGGTCTCAGGATTGGAATGGAAGGAGTTGGATATCACATCTCATGTTATAGGAAGGATCTCAGGTTTGGTATTAGAAGCATTGAGACATCACATCTCATGCTATAGGAAGGGTCTCAGGATTGGAATGGGAAGGAGTTGGATATCACATCTCATGCTATAGGAAGGGTCTCAGGTTTGGTATAAGCATTGAGATATCACATCTCATGCTATAGGAAGGGTCTCAGGATTGGAATGGGAAGGAGTTGTATATGACATCTCATGCCGTAGGAAGGGTCTCAGGTTTGGTATAAGCATTGAGATATCACATCTCTGCTATCGGAAGGGTCTCAGGATTGGAATGGGAAGGAGTTGGATATCCCATCTCATGTTATAGGAAGAGTCTCAGGTTTGGTATTAGAAGCATTGAGATATCACATCTCATGCTATAGGAAGTGTCTCAGGATTGGAATGGGAAGGACTTGGATATCACATCTCATGCTATAGGGAGGGTCTCAAGTTTGATATTAGAAGCATTGAGATATCACATCTCATGCTATAGGAAGGGTCTCAGGATTGGAATGGGAAGGAGTTGGATATCACATCTCATGCTATAGGAAGGGTCTCAGGTTTGGTATAAGCAGTGAGATATCACATCTCATGCTATAGGAAGTGTCTCAGCATTGGAATGGGAAGGAGTTGGATATCACATCTCATGTTATAGGAAGGATCTCAGGTTTGGTATAAGCATTGAGATATCACATCTCTGCTATCGGAAGGGTCTCAGGATTAGAATGGTAAGGAGTTGGATATTCCCATCTCATGTTATAGGGAGGGTCTCAGGATTGGAATGGGAAGGACTTAGATATCACATCTCATGCTATAGGGAGGGTCTCAGGATTGGAATGGGAAGGACTTAGATATCACATATCATTTTTGTTGGTCTCAGTTTTGATATTAGAAGCATTGAGATATCACATCTCATGCTATCGGAAGTGTCTCCGTATTGGAATGGGAAGGAGCTGGATATCACATCTCATGCTAAAGGAAGGGTCTCAGGTTTGGAACGGGAAGGAGTTGGATATCACATCTCATGCTATAGGAAGGGTCTCAGGTTTGGTATAAGCATTGAGATATCAAATCTCATGCTATAGGAAGGGTCTCAGGATTGGAATGGAAGGAGTTGGATATCACATCTCATGTTATAGGAAGGATCTCAGGTTTGGTATTAGAAGCATTGAGACATCACATCTCATGCTATAGGAAGGGTCTCAGGATTGGAATGGGAAGGAGTTGGATATCACATCTCATGCTATAGGAAGGGTCTCAGGTTTGGTATAAGCATTGAGATATCACATCTCATGCTATAGGAAGGGTCTCAGGATTGGAATGGGAAGGAGTTGTATATGACATCTCATGCCGTAGGAAGGGTCTCAGGTTTGGTATAAGCATTGAGATATCACATCTCATGCTATAGGAAGTTTCTCAGGATTGGAATGGGAAGGACTTGGATATCACTTCTCATGCTATAGGGAGGGTCTCAGGTTTGGTATAAGCATTGAGATATCACATCTCATGCTATAGGAAGGGTCTCAGGATTGGAATGGGAAGGAGTTGTATATGACATCTCATGCCGTAGGAAGGGTCTCAGGTTTGGTATAAGCATTGAGATATCACATCTCTGCTATCGGAAGGGTCTCAGGATTGGAATGGGAAGGAGTTGGATATCCCATCTCATGTTATAGGAAGAGTCTCAGGTTTGGTATTAGAAGCATTGAGATATCACATCTCATGCTATAGGAAGTGTCTCAGGATTGGAATGGGAAGGACTTGGATATCACATCTCATGCTATAGGGAGGGTCTCAAGTTTGATATTAGAAGCATTGAGATATCACATCTCATGCTATAGGAAGGGTCTCAGGATTGGAATGGGAAGGAGTTGGATATCACATCTCATGCTATAGGAAGGGTCTCAGGTTTGGTATAAGCAGTGAGATATCACATCTCATGCTATAGGAAGTGTCTCAGTATTGGAATGGGAAGGAGTTGGATATCACATCTCATGTTATAGGAAGGATCTCAGGTTTGGTATAAGCATTGAGATATCACATCTCTGCTATCGGAAGGGTCTCAGGATTAGAATGGTAAGGAGTTGGATATTCCCATCTCATGTTATAGGAAGGGTCTCAGGTTTGGTATTAGAAGCATTGAGATATCACATCTCATGCTATAGGAAGGGTCTCAGGATTGGAATGGGAAGGACTTGGATATCCCATCTCATGCTATAGGGAGGGTCTCAGGATTGGAATGGGAAGGAGCTGGATATCACATCTAATGCTAAAGGAAGGGTCTCAGGTTTGGAACGGGAAGGAGTTGGATATCACATCTCATGCTATAGGAAGGGTCTCAGGTTTGGTATAAGCATTGAGATATCAAATCTCATGCTATAGGAAGGGTCTCAGGATTGGAATGGAAGGAGTTGGATATCACATCTCATGTTATAGGAAGGATCTCAGGTTTGGTATTAGAAGCATTGAGACATCACATCTCATGCTATAGGAAGGGTCTCAGGATTGGAATGGGAAGGAGTTGGATATCACATCTCATGCTATAGGAAGGGTCTCAGGTTTGGTATAAGCATTGAGATATCACATCTCATGCTATAGGAAGGGTCTCAGGATTGGAATGGGAAGGAGTTGTATATGACATCTCATGCCGTAGGAAGGGTCTCAGGTTTGGTATAAGCATTGAGATATCACATCTCATGCTATAGGAAGTGTCTCAGGATTGGAATGGGAAGGACTTGGATATCACTTCTCATGCTATAGGGAGGGTCTCAAGTTTGATATTAGAAGCAATGAGATATCACATCTCATGCTATAGGAAGGGTCTCAGGATTGGAATGGGAAGGACTTAGATATCACATATCATTTTTGTTGGTCTCAGTTTTGATATTAGAAGCATTGAGATATCACATCTCATGCTATCGGAAGTGTCTCAGTATTGGAATGGGAAGGAGCTGGATATCACATCTCATGCTAAAGGAAGGGTCTCAGGTTTGGAACGGGAAGGAGTTGGATATCACATCTCATGTTATAGGAAGGGTCTCAGGTTTGGTATAAGCATTGAGATATCACATCTCTGCTATCGGAAGTGTCTCAGTATTGGAATGGGAAGGAGCTGGATATCACATCTCATGCTAAAGGAAGGGTCTCAGGTTTGGAACGGGAAGGAGTTGGATATCACATCTCATGTTATAGGAAGCGTCTCAGGTTTGGTATAAGCATTGAGATATCACATCTCTGCTATCGGAAGTGTCTCAGGATTGGAATGGGAAGGAGTTGGATATCCCATCTCATGTTATAGGACGGGTCTCAGGTTTGTTATTAGAATCATTGAGATATCATATTGCATGCTGTAGGAAGGGTCTAAGGATTGGAATGGGAAGGACTTGGATATCACATCTCATGCTATAGATAGGCTCTCAGGTTTGGAAAGGGAAGGAGTTGGATATCACATTTCATGTTAGAGGAAGGATCTCAGGTTTGGTATTAGAGGCATTGAGATATCACATCTCATGCTATAGGAAGGGTCTCAGGTTGGAATGGGAAGGAGTTGGATATCACATCTCATGTTATAGGAAAGCTCTCAGGTTTGGAAGGGGAAAGAGTTGGATATCACATTTCATGTTAGAGGTAGGATCTCAGGTTTGGTATCAGAGGCATTGAGATATCACATCTCATGCTATCAGAAGGGTCTCAGGATTGGAATGGGAAGGAGTTGGATATCACATCTCATGCTAAAGGGAGGGTCTCAGGTTTGGAAGGGGAAGGATTTGGATATCACATCTCATGTTATAGGAAGGATCTCAGGTTTGGCATTAGAAGCATTGAGATATCACATCTCATGCTATCGGAAGGATCTCAGGTTTGGTATTAGAAACATTGAGATATCACATTTCATGCTATCAGAAGGGTCTCAGGATTGGAATGGGAAGGATTTGGATATCACATCTCATGTTATCGGAAGGATCTCAGGTTTGGTATTAAAAGTATTGAGATATCACATCTCATGCTATAGGAAGGGTCTCAGGATTGGAATGGGAAGGAGTTGGATATCACATCTCATGCTAAAGGAAGGGTCTCAGGTTTGGTAGAAGCATTGAGATATCACATCTCATGCTATAGGAAGGGTCTTAGGATTGGAATGGGAAGGACTTAGATATCACATATCATGCTATAGGGAGGGTTTCAGTTTTGATATTAGAAGCATTGAGATATCACATCTCATGCTATCTGAAGTGTCTCAGGATTGGAATGGGAAGGAGCTGGATATCACATCTCATGCTAAAGGAAGGGTCTCAGGTTTGGAACGGGAAGGAGTTGGATATCCGATCTCATGTTATAGGAAGGGTCTCAGGTTTGGTATAAGCATTGAGATATCACATCTCTGCTATCGGAAGTGTCTCAGGATTGGAATGGGAAGGAATTGGATATCCCATCTCACGTTATAGGACGGGTCTCAGGATTGTTATTAGAATCATTGAGATATCATATTGCATGCTGTAGGAAGGGTCTAAGGATTGGAATGGGAAGGACTTGGGTATCACATCTCATGCTATAGGAAGGGTCTCAGGTTTGGTATAAGCATTGAGATATCAAATCTCATGCTATAGGAAGGGTCTCAGGATTGGAATGGAAGGAGTTGGATATCACATCTCATGTTATAGGAAGGATCTCAGGTTTGGTATTAGAAGCATTGAGACATCACATCTCATGCTATAGGAAGGGTCTCAGGATTGGAATGGGAAGGAGTTGGATATCACATCTCATGCTATAGGAAGGGTCTCAGGTTTGGTATAAGCATTGAGATATCACATCTCATGCTATAGGAAGGGTCTCAGGATTGGAATGGGAAGGAGTTGTATATGACATCTCATGCCGTAGGAAGGGTCTCAGGTTTGGTATAAGCATTGAGATATCACATCTCTGCTATCGGAAGGGTTTCAGGATTGGAATGGGAAGGAGTTGGATATCCCATCTCATGTTATAGGAAGAGTCTCAGGTTTGGTATTAGAAGCATTGAGATATCACATCTCATGCTATAGGAAGTGTCTCAGGATTGGAATGGGAAGGACTTGGATATCACATCTCATGCTATAGGGAGGGTCTCAAGTTTGATATTAGAAGCATTGAGATATCACATCTCATGCTATAGGAAGGGTCTCAGGATTGGAATGGGAAGATGTTGGATATCACATCTCATGCTATAGGAAGGGTCTCAGGTTTGGTATAAGCAGTGAGATATCACATCTCATGCTATAGGAAGTGTCTCAGCATTGGAATGGGAAGGAGTTGGATATCACATCTCATGTTATAGGAAGGATCTCAGGTTTGGTATAAGCATTGAGATATCACATCTCTGCTATCGGAAGGGTCTCAGGATTAGAATGGTAAGGAGTTGGATATTCCCATCTCATGTTATAGGGAGGGTCTCAGGATTGGAATGGGAAGGACTTAGATATCACATCTCATGCTATAGGGAGGGTCTCAGGATTGGAATGGGAAGGACTTAGATATCACATATCATTTTTGTTGGTCTCAGTTTTGATATTAGAAGCATTGAGATATCACATCTCATGCTATCGGAAGTGTCTCAGTATTGGAATGGGAAGGAGCTGGATATCACATCTCATGCTAAAGGAAGGGTCTCAGGTTTGGAACGGGACGGAGTTGGATATCACATCTCATGCTATAGGAAGGGTCTCAGGTTTGGTATAAGCATTGAGATATCAAATCTCATGCTATAGGAAGGGTCTCAGGATTGGAATGGAAGGAGTTGGATATCACATCTCATGTTATAGGAAGGATCTCAGGTTTGGTATTAGAAGCATTGAGACATCACATCTCATGCTATAGGAAGGGTCTCAGGATTGGAATGGGAAGGAGTTGGATATCACATCTCATGCTATAGGAAGGGTCTCAGGTTTGGTATAAGCATTGAGATATCACATCTCATGCTATAGGAAGGGTCTCAGGATTGGAATGGGAAGGAGTTGTATATGACATCTCATGTCGTAGGAAGGGTCTCAGGTTTGGTATAAGCATTGAGATATCACATCTCATGCTATAGGAAGTGTCTCAGGATTGGAATGGGAAGGACTTGGATATCACTTCTCATGCTATAGGGAGGGTCTCAAGTTTGATATTAGAAGCATTGAGATATCACATCTCATGCTATAGGAAGGGTCTCAGGATTGGAATGGGAAGGACTTAGATATCACATATCATTTTTGTTGGTCTCAGTTTTGATATTAGAAGCATTGAGATATCACATCTCATGCTATCGGAAGTGTCTCAGTATTGGAATGGGAAGGAGCTGGATATCACATCTCATGCTAAAGGAAGGGTCTCAGGTTTGGAACGGGAAGGAGTTGGATATCACATCTCATGTTATAGGAAGGGTCTCAGGTTTGGTATAAGCATTGAGATATCACATCTCTGCTATCGGAAGTGTCTCAGGATTGGAATGGGGAGGAGTTGGATATCCCATCTCATGTTATAGGACGGGTCTCAGGTTTGTTATTAGAATCATTGAGATATCATATTGCATGCTGTAGGAAGGGTCTAAGGATTGGAATGGGAAGGACTTGGATATCACATCTCATGCTATAGATAGGCTCTCAGGTTTGGAAAGGGAAGGAGTTGGATATCACATTTCATGTTACAGGAAGGATCTCAGGTTTGGAATTAGAGGCATTGAGATATCACATCTCATGCTATAGGAAGGGTCTCAGGTTGGAATGGGAAGGAGTTGGATATCACATCTCATGTTATAGGAAGGTTCTCAGGTTTGGAAGGGGAAAGAGTTGGATATCACATTTCATGTTAGAGGTAGGATCTCAGGTTTGGTATTAGAGGCATTGAGATATCACATCTCATGCTATCAGAAGGGTCTCAGGATTGGAATGGGAAGGAGTTGGATATCACATCTCATGCTAAAGGGAGGGTCTCAGGTTTGGAAGGGGAAGGATTTGGATATCACATCTCATGTTATCGGAAGGATCTCAGGTTTGGTATTAGAAGTATTGAGATATCACATCTCATGCTATCGGAAGGGTCTCAGGATTGGAATGGGAAGGAGTTGGATATCACATCTCATGCTAAAGGAAGGGTCTCAGGTTTGGTAGAAGCATTGAGATATCACATCTCATGCTATAGGAAGGGTCTTAGGATTGGAATGGGAAGGACTTAGATATCACATATCATGCTATAGGGAGGGTTTCAGTTTTGATATTAGAAGCATTGAGATATCACATCTCATGCTATCGGAAGTGTCTCAGGATTGGAATGGGAAGGAGCTGGATATCACATCTCATGCTAAAGGAAGGGTCTCAGGTTTGGAACGGGAAGGAGTAGGATATCCGATCTCATGTTATAGGAAGGGTCTCAGGTTTGGTATAAGCATTGAGATATCACATCTCTGCTATCAGAAGTGTCTCAGGATTGGAATGGGAAGGAATTGGATATCCCATCTCACGTTATAGGACGGGTCTCAGGATTGTTATTAGAATCATTGAGATATCATATTGCATGCTGTAGGAAGGGTCTAAGGATTGGAATGGGAAGGACTTGGGTATCACATCTCATGCTATAGGAAGGGTCTCAGGTTTGGCATAAGCATTGAGATATCAAATCTCATTCTATAGGAAGGGTCTCAGGATTGGAATGGAAGGAGTTGGATATCACATCTCATGTTATAGGAAGGATCTCAGGTTTGGTATTAGAAGCATTGAGACATCACATCTCATGCTATAGGAAGGGTCTCAGGATTGGAATGGGAAGGAGTTGGATATCACATCTCATGCTATAGGAAGGGTCTCAGGTTTGGTATAAGCATTGAGATATCACATCTCATGCTATAGGAAGGGTCTCAGGATTGGAATGGGAAGGAGTTGTATATGACATCTCATGCCGTAGGTTGGGTCTCAGGTTTGGTATAAGCATTGAGAAATCACATCTCTGCTATCGGAAGGGTCTCAGGATTTGAATGGGAAGGAGTTGGATATCCCATCTCATGTTATAGGAAGAGTCTCAGGTTTGGTATTAGAAGCATTGAGATATCACATCTCATGCTATAGGAAGTGTCTCAGGATTGGAATGGGAAGGACTTGGATATCACATCTCATGCTATAGGGAGGGTCTCAAGTTTGATATAAGAAGCATTGAGATATCACATCTCATGCTATAGGAAGGGTCTCAGGATTGGAATGGGAAGGAGTTGGATATCACATCTCATGCTATAGGAAGGGTCTCAGGTTTGGTATAAGCAGTGAGATATCACATCTCATGCTATAGGAAGTGTCTCAGTATTGGAATGGGAAGGAGTTGGATATCACATCTCATGTTATAGGAAGGATCTCAGGTTTGGTTTAAGCATTGAGATATCACATCTCTGCTATCAGAAGGGTCTCAGGATTGGAATGGTAAGGAGTTGGATAGTCCCATCTCATGTTATAGGAAGGGTCTCAGGTTTGGTATTAGAAGCATTGAGATATAACATCTCATGCTATAGGAAGGGTCTCAGGATTGGAATGGGAAGGACTTGGATATCACATCTCATGCTATAGGGAGGGTCTCAAGTTTGATATTAGAAGCATTGAGATATCACATCTCATGATATCGGAAGGGTCTCAGGATTGGAATGGGAAGGAGTTGGATATCACATCTCAAGCTATAGGAAGGGTCTCAGGATTGGAATGGGAAGGAGTTTGATATCACATCTCATGCCATAGTATGTTCTCAGGTTTGGTAGAAGCATTGTGATATCACATCTCATGCTATCGGAAGGGTATCAGGATTGGATTTGGAAGGAGTTGGATATCCCATCTCATGCTATAGGAAGGGTCTCAGGTTGGAATGGGAAGGAGTTGGATATCACATCTCATGTTATAGGAAGGGTCTCAGGATTGGAATGGGAAGGACTTGGATATCACATCTCATGCTATAGGAAGGCTCTCAGGTTTGGAAGGGGAGAGAGTTGGATATCACATTTCATGTTAGAGGTAGGATCTCAGGTTTGGTATTAGAGGCATTGAGATATCACATCTCATGCTATCAGAAGGGTCTCAGGATTGGAATGGGAAAGATTTGGATATCACATCTTGTTAGGAAAGATTTCGTAATTGTAGGTAATTTTCCTTCCATGTGGCAACCCCTAAACTTTTTTGCTGTTGTTTTTCACCTTGTTCTTGACTTTGCCAGAGAAGTGCAGCCTTCTGCCGCACTCCTCTGGGCTTTCGCTCCTTTCTTACGGGGAAACTGACATGCCCTTAAGACAGTCAGTACCGGGGAACGCTGTTTCCCGTAGTTTCTTTTATCATGTTGCGGCTTTAGTGCAACATGACACAAGAGGGCACTGTAAGCTAAGTTACAGCTCTCTTGGGTCTCTAGCCTTCTACAGGCCCTAGATACTCGTTTAGGATTGTATTTGATCGGTGCAAGTGATTCAGGGACGGGAATGGTGGCAGCGATCGTTTCTTTGTATTTTGAGCTCCTTTTGGCGTTCTAAGCGCGTTTTCTGCGCTTACCCCAAAATGGTGGCCTGGCTCCCAAAATGGCCAGACCACGAGGCTCCTTTGTCCTGTCCGCTGACCGTCTTGCTCCCTTCAACTTCCCCAGGTCGAGCCGACCCGGGGCCTTCCTTATTTGGGCATGTACTTTCCCGCGAAACACAGATGCTTTCGCGGGCTTCTACATGTCTTGTGTGTGCCTCCAGGGTGTGGGCTGGGATGTCTGGTCCCAATACACATCCTGGGTGCCAGAGAGTCTAGGGTAGTGTGAATGCCTGGGACCACCGTGGTCCGTGATTGGTCCACGAATGGTGTGAGTGTTGATGAGCGGATCTCCCATTGGGTCCCCTCCGTTTTGGCGCGAAGGGAACCGTGGATAAGAGGGGGCTGGAAACACCACTACCATGTCGATCTCCTGAGTTCTCACGAACGAAGGGATACAGGAGCCAAGTATCCTGCAACCAAGAGGCTGGACCGAGGAATCGCTGGTGACCCGCTGAAGGACTCCTCCTCTGCACTGCTGTCGCCTTGTGAAACCCTTTTCACCTTTGATCGAACCAGAAGGCCTGTACTGGTACTTCGACCCTTGGAATAGCGGGAACAGCTATTCTCGGCATCTTCACCATCTCCTGCCAGTAAGCCTTCGGAAGCGTCTCTGGGCCATCCAGTTGACTGACCAGCTTACCCGGGAGCCTTGCTCTGTAACCGCCGCCAGGTTGTGTAGTATTTCGAGTCCTTGTCACTCTCACACGCTTCGTACACTTGGCGTTCCCAGGTCGGAAGTGAGTAGTGTACATTTGGCTCAGATACACACGGCCGCTCCGTTGCCCTGCTGTGGTGACAAAACTGTGCAGGTTTCTTCGATTGGGACGTCTTTTTACTCAACACGACGACGAGGCGTTCCCTGCTCTTCTGAACCTGCCAGCTGCTGAAACTGACGCGGAGAAGCCTGGGTCGGCTTGCATCGGGGACCGGTGAGTAGTATAGCTAGGATCTGGTCGCCCTCCTGCAGGAGCCCATTGCTTTTCCCCGCTGTGTAAAACAGCACCCGTTTGTCCGTACTCGCGCTCTGCTTCTGCCCACTGTGGAGGCTGCGCTTGAGTCGCGGAACTTGTTCTTCTTCTGTATGCACTAAACTGAACTGCCTGACTTCCTTCGAAGAGCTTCTCCTTTTGCCCGTTGGCACGAGCGCGTGCAGGTACTTTGAGCACAAGGCTCCACTCTTCGCAGGGCTCGGACTTCAAACTAGTTAGGTGTCTCTGAAGGCGAACTGAGTCTAAAGCATTGTATCGCACTGCCTGTTTTCCTTCCCTTTCAGGTGGACTACACATTTCGTGCATATAACGCTTGCGACTGTCGTATTTGTATATATATTGTGTTGATATGGTATGTGTGGTTACCAGTCAATTGGTCGAAAACATTTGGTCGACAGGACAATTGGTCGACACCATTTGGTCGAATGCCAAATGGTCGAATTTTTTTTTTTTTTTTTTACCCGTTTTTTGGTTTTTTTTGGGGGGGTCCCCCACCCAAACCCCTTTTTTTTCTTTTTTTTTTCTTTCCCCACACGAAAACCCACAAAAAAAATATATAAATAAAAAAAAAAAAATTCGACCATTTGGCATTCGACCAAATGGTGCCGACCAAATTGCAGTCGACCAAATTGCAGTCGACCAATTGACAGGACACCGGTATGTGTTGGTTTAATATTGTGATATTGTGATTTTCTCGCTACGGTCATTGTTTTAAAGGCCTTAAAATAAACGTGTATATATTTTTTATATAACACCTGTTTGGAGTAGTTTGTAAGTGATCTTGTTTTGTGTGCTCATTGCGGGCTTTCAGTCACCCTCACCGCTCTTGAGACCTAGTCTTGACCGCCGCGATCGCTACCTTGATTGGTCTGGCTCGTCCAGAGGTTACCCTGTTCCAAGTAATTAGGTTGGCCTTCTGAACTTCTGCGCCACCAGGACAGAGTTCAGAAATCCGTCTTAACACATCTCATGTTATAGGACGGGTCTCAGGTTTGTTATTAGAATCATTGAGATATCATATTGCATGCTGTAGGAAGGGCCTAAGGATTGGAATGGGAAGGACTTGGATATCACATCTCATGCTATAGATAGGCTCTCATGTTTGGAAAGGGAAGGAGTTGGATATCACATTTCATGTTAGAGGAAGGATCTCAGGTTTGGTATTAGAGGCATTGAGATATCACATCTCATGCTATAGGAAGGGTCTCAGGTTGGAATGGGAAGGAGTTGGATATCACATCTCATGTTATAGGAAGGCTCTCAGGTTTGGAAGGGGAAAGAGTTGGATATCACATTTCATGTTAGAGGTAGGATCTCAGGTTTGGTATTAGAGGCATTGAGATATCACATCTCATGCTATCAGAAGGGTCTCAGGATTGGAATGGGAAGGAGTTGGATATCACATCTCATGCTAAAGGGAGAGTCTCAGGTTTGGAAGGGGAAGGATTTGGATATCACATCTCATGTTATCGGAAGGATCTCAGGTTTGGTATTAGAAGTATTGAGATATCACATCTCATGCTATCAGAAGGGTCTCAGGATTGGAATGGGAAGGAGTTGGATAACACATTTCATGCTAAAGGGAGGGTCTCAGGTTTGGAAGGGGCAGGATTTGGATATCACATCTCATGTTATCGGAAGGATCTCAGGTTTGGTATTAGAGGTATTGAGATATCACATCTCATGATATAGGAAGGGTCTCAGGATTGGAATGGGAAGGATTTGGATATCACATCTCATGCTATAGGAAGGGTCTCAGGTTTGGTATAAGCATGGAGATATCACTTCTCATGCTATAGGAAGTGTCTCAGGATTGGAATGGGAAGGAGTTGGATATCACATCTCATGTTATAGGAAGGATCTCAGGTTTGGTATTAGAAGCATTGAGACATCACATCTCATGCTATAGGAAGGGTCTCAGGATTGGAATGGGAAGGAGTTGGATATCACATCTCATGCTAAAGGGAGGGTCTCAGGTTTGGAAGGGGAAGGATTTGGATATTACATCTCGTGTTATAGGAATGATCTCAGGTTTGGTATTAGAAGCATTGAGATATCACATCTCATGCTATCGGAAGGATCTCAGGTTTGGTATTAGAAGCATTGAGATATCAAAACTCATGCTATAGGAAGGGTCTCAGGATTGGAATGGGAAGGAGTTCGATATCACATCTCATGCTATAGGAAGGGTCTCAGGATTGGAATGGGAAGGAGTTGTATATGACATCTCATGCCACAGGAAGGGTCTCAGGTTTGGTATAAGCATTGAGATATCACATCTCTGCTATCGGAAGGGTCTCAGGATTGGAATGGGAAGGAGTTGGATATCACATCTCATGCTAAAGGGAGAGTCTCAGGTTTGGAAGGGGAAGGATTTGGATAACACATCTCATGTTATCGGAAGGATCTCAGGTTTGGTATTAGAAGTATTGAGATATCACATCTCATGCTATCAGAAGGGTCTCAGGATTGGAATGGGAAGGAGTTGGATAACACATTTCATGCTAAAGGGAGGGTCTCATGTTTGGAAAGGGAAGGAGTTGGATATCACATTTCATGTTAGAGGAAGGATCTCAGGTTTGGTATTAGAGGCATTGAGATATCACATCTCATGCTATAGGAAGGGTCTCAGGTTGGAATGGGAAGGAGTTGGATATCACATCTCATGTTATAGGAAGGCTCTCAGGTTTGGAAGGGGAAAGAGTTGGATATCACATTTCATGTTAGAGGTAGGATCTCAGGTTTGGTATTAGAGGCATTGAGATATCACATCTCATGCTATCAGAAGGGTCTCAGGATTGGAATGGGAAGGAGTTGGATATCACATCTCATGCTAAAGGGAGAGTCTCAGGTTTGGAAGGGGAAGGATTTGGATATCACATCTCATGTTATCGGAAGGATCTCAGGTTTGGTATTAGAAGTATTGAGATATCACATCTCATGCTATCAGAAGGGTCTCAGGATTGGAATGGGAAGGAGTTGGATAACACATTTCATGCTAAAGGGAGGGTCTCAGGTTTGGAAGGGGAAGGATTTGGATATCACATCTCATGTTATCGGAAGGATCTCAGGTTTGGTATTAGAAGTATTGAGATATCACATCTCATGATATAGGAAGGGTCTCAGGATTGGAATGGGAAGGATTTGGATATCACATCTCATGCTATAGGAAGGGTCTCAGGTTTGGTATAAGCATGGAGATATCACTTCTCATGCTATAGGAAGTGTCTCAGGATTGGAATGGGAAGGAGTTGGATATCACATCTCATGTTATAGGAAGGATCTCAGGTTTGGTATTAGAAGCATTGAGACATCACATCTCATGCTATAGGAAGGGTCTCAGGATTGGAATGGGAAGGAGTTGGATATCACATCTCATGCTAAAGGGAGGGTCTCAGGTTTGGAAGGGGAAGGATTTGGATATTACATCTCGTGTTATAGGAATGATCTCAGGTTTGGTATTAGAAGCATTGAGATATCACATCTCATGCTATCGGAAGGATCTCAGGTTTGGTATTAGAAGCATTGAGATATCAAAACTCATGCTATAGGAAGGGTCTCAGGATTGGAATGGGAAGGAGTTCGATATCACATCTCATGCTATAGGAAGGGTCTCAGGATTGGAATGGGAAGGAGTTGTATATGACATCTCATGCCACAGGAAGGGTCTCAGGTTTGGTATAAGCATTGAGATATCACATCTCTGCTATCGGAAGGGTCTCAGGATTGGAATGGGAAGGAGTTGGATATCACATCTCATGCTAAAGGGAGAGTCTCAGGTTTGGAAGGGGAAGGATTTGGATAACACATCTCATGTTATCGGAAGGATCTCAGGTTTGGTATTAGAAGTATTGAGATATCACATCTCATGCTATCAGAAGGGTCTCAGGATTGGAATGGGAAGGAGTTGGATAACACATTTCATGCTAAAGGGAGGGTCTCAGGTTTGGAAGGGGAAGGATTTGGATATCACATCTCATGTTATCGGAAGGATCTCATGTTTGGTATTAGAAGTATTGAGATATC
Source organism: Ambystoma mexicanum (assembly GCF_040938575.1). Taxonomy (NCBI): domain Eukaryota; kingdom Metazoa; phylum Chordata; class Amphibia; order Caudata; family Ambystomatidae; genus Ambystoma; species Ambystoma mexicanum. The sequence goes on along the minus strand of NC_090932.1, from coordinate 570,863,163 downwards.
ACATCTCATGCTATAGGAAGGGTCTCAGGATTGGAATGGGAAGGATTTGGATATCACATCTCATGCTAAAGGGAGGGTCTCAGGTTTGGAAGGGGAAGGATTTGGATATCACATCTCATGTTATCGGAAGGATCTCAGGTTTGGTATTAGAAGTATTGAGATATCACATCTCATGCTATAGGAAGGGTCTCAGGATTGGAATGGGAAGGAGTTGGATATCACATCTCATGCTAAAGGAAGGGTCTCATGTTTGGTAGAAGCATTGAGATATCACATCTCATGCTATAGGAAGGGTCTCAGGATTGGAATGGGAAGGACTTAGATATCACATATCATGCTATAGGGAGGGTTTCAGTTTTGATATTAGAAGCATTGAGATATCACATCTCATGCTATCGGAAGTGTCTCAGGATTGGAATGGGAAGGAGCTGGATATCACATCTCATGCTAAAGGAAGGGTCTCAGGTTTGGAACGGGAAGGAGTTGGACATCCGATCTCATGTTATAGGAAGGGTCTAAGGTCTGGTATAAGCATTGAGATATCACATCTCTGCTATCGGAAGTGTCTCAGGATTGGAATGGGAAGGAGTTGGATATCCCATCTCATGTTATAGGAAGGGTCTCAGGTTTGGTATTAGAAGCATTGAGATATCACATCTCATGCTATCGGAAGGGTCTCAGGTTTTGAACGGGAAGGAGTTGGATATCACATCTTATGTTATAGGAAGAGTCTCAGGTTTGGTATAAGCATTGAGATATCACATCTCTGCTATCGGAGGTGTCTCAGGATTGGGATGGGAAGGAATTGGATATCACATCTCATGCTATAGGAAGGGTATCAGGTTTGGAACGGGAAGGAGTTGGATATCCCATCTCATGTTATAGGACGGGTCTCAGGTTTGATATTAGAAGCATTGAGATATCACATTGCATGCTGTAGGAAGGGTCTCAGGTTTGGTATTAGAAGCATTGAGATATCACATCTCATGCTATCAGAACGGTCTCAGGATTGGAATGGGAAGGAGTTGGATATCACATCTCATGCTAAAGGGAGGGTCTCAGGTTTGGAAGGGGAAGGATTTGGATATCACATCTCATGTTATCGGAAGGATCTCAGGTTTGGTATTAGAAGTATTGAGATATCACATCTCATGTTATAGGAAGGGTCTCGATTGGAATGGGAAGGAGTTGGATATCACATCTCATGCTATAGGGAGGGTCTCAGTTTTGATATTAAAAGCATTGAGATATCACATATGCTATTGGAAGGGTCTCAGTATTGGAATTGGAAGGAGTTGGATAGCACATCTCGTGCTATAGGGAGGTTCTCAGGTTTGATATTAGAAGCATTGAGATATCACATCTCATGCTATCGGAAGGGTCTCAGGATTGGAATGGGAAGTAGTTGGATATCACATATGCTAAAGGAAAGGTCTCAGGTTTGGAAGGGGAAGGATTTGGATCTCACATCTCATGTTTTAGGACGGGTCTCAGGTTTGGTATTAGAAGCCTTGAGATATCACATCTCATGGTATAATAAGGGTCTCAGGATTGGAATGGGAAGGAGTTGGATATCACATCTCAAGCTATTTCAGGATTGGAATGGGAAGGAGTTTGATATCACATCTCAAGCTATAGGAAGGGTCTCAGGTTTGGGAAGGGAAGGATTGGGATTTCACATCTCATGTTATAGGATGGTTCTCATGTTTGGTTTTAGAAGCATTGAGATATCACATCTCATGCTATCGGAAGGGTCTCAGGTTTGGAATGGGAAGGAGTTGGATATCACATCTCATGTTATAGGAAGCATCTCAGGTTTGGTATTAGAAGCATTGAGATATCACATCTCATGCTATAGGAAGGGTCTCAGGATTGGAATGTGAAGGATTTGGATATCACATCTCATGCTAAAGGAAGGGTCTCAGGTTTGGTACAAGCATTGAGATATCACATCTCTGCTATCGGAAGGGTCTCAGGATTGGATTGGGAAGGAGTTGGATATCCCTTCTCATGCTATAGGAAGGGTCTCATGTTGGAATGGGAAGGAGTTGGATATCGCATCTCATGTCATAGGAAGGGTCTCAAGATTGAAATGGGAAGGATTTGGATATCACATCTCTTGCTATAGGAAGGGTCTCAGGTTTTTTATTAGAAACATTGAGATATCACATCTCATGCTATAGGAAGGGTTTCAGGATTGGAATGGGAAGGATTTAGATATCACATCTCATGCTAAAGGAAGGCTCTCAGGTTTGGAAGGGGAAGGATTTGGATATCATATCTCATGTTATAGGACGGGTCCCAGGTTTGGTATTAGAAGCATTGAGATATCACATCTTATGTTATAGGAAGGGTCTCAGGATTGGAATGGGAAGGAGTTGGATATCACATCTCATCCAATAGGAAGGGTCTCAGGTTTGGAATGGGAAGGAATTGGATATCACATCTCATGTTATAGGAAGGATCTCAGGATTGGAATGGGAAGGATTTGGATATCACATCTCTTGCTATAGGAAGGGTCTCAGGTTTTTTATTAGAAGCATTGAGATATCACATCTCATGGTATAGGAAGGGTCTCAGGATTGGAATGGGAAGGAGTTGGATATCCCTTCTCATGCTATAGGAAGGGTCTCAGGTTGGAATGGGAAGGATTTGGATATCAAACCTCTTGCTATAGGAAGGGTCTCAGGTTTTTTATTAGAAACATTGAGATATCACATCTCATGCTATAGGAAGGGTTTAAGGATTGGAATGGGAAGGATTTGGATATCACATCTCATGCTAAAGGAAGGGTCTCAGGTTTGGAAGGGGAAGGATTTGGATATCACCTGGTGATATTAGAAGCATTGAGATATCAAGTCTCATAGTATAGGACGGGAGTTTGATATCACATCATGCCATGGTATGGGTCTCAGGTTTTGTAGAAGCATTGGGATATCACATCTCATGCTATCGGAAGGGTATCAGGATTGTATTTGGAAGGAGTTGGATATCCCATCTCATGCTATAGGAAGGGTCTCAAGTTGGAATGGGAAAGAGTTGGATGTCACATCTCATGTTATAGGAAGGGTCTCAGGATTGGAATGGGAAGGACTTGGATATCACATCTCATGCTGTAGGAAGGCTCTCAGGTTTGGAAAGGGAAGGAGTTGGATATCACTTTTCATGTTAGAGGTAGGATCTCAGGTTTGGTATTAGAGGCATTGAGATATCACATCTCATGCTATCAGAAGGGTATCAGGATTGTAATGGGAAGGAGTTGGATATCACATCTCATGCTAAAGGGAGGGTCTCAGGTTTGGAAGGGGAAGGATTTGGATATCACATCTCATGTTATAGGAAGGATCTCAGGTTTGGTATTAGAAGCATTGAGATATCACATCTCATGCTATCGGAAGGATCTCAGGTTTGGTATTAGAAGCATTGAGATATCACATCTCATGCTATAGGAAAGGTCTCAGGATTGGAATGGGAAGGAGTTGGATATCACATCTCATGCTAAAGGAAGGGTCTCAGTTTTGGTAGAAGCATTGCGATATCACATCTCATGCTATAGGAAGGGTCTCAGGATTGGAATCGGAAGGAGTTGGATATCACATCTCATGCTATAGGAAGGGTCTCAGGTTTGGTATAAGCATTGAAATATCACATCTCTGCTATCGGAAGGGTCTCAGGATTGGAATGGGAAGGATTTAGATATCACATCTCATGCTACAGGGAGGGGCTCAGTTTTGATATAAGAAGCATTGAGATATCACATCTCATGGTATAGGAAGGGTCTCAGGATTGGAATGGAAAGGAGTTGGCTGTCACATCTCAAGCTATCTCAGGACTGGAATGGGAAAGATTTTGATATCACTTCTCAAGCTATAGGAAGGGTCTCAGGTTTGGAAAGGGAAGGATTTGGATTTCACATCTCATGTTATAGGATGGTTCTCAGGTTTGGTTTTAGAAGCATTAAGATATAACATCTCAAGCTATAGGAACGGTCTCAGGTTTGGAATGGGAAGGAGTTAGATATCACATCTCATGCTAAAGGAAAGGTCTCAGGTTTGGAAGGGGAAGGATTTGGATCTCACATCTCATGTTTTAGGACGGGTCTCAGGTTTGGTATTAGAAGCATTGAAATATCACATCTCATGGTATAGGAAGGGTCTCAGGATTGGAATGGGAATGAATTGGATATCACATTGAATGGGAAGGAGTTTGATATCACATCTCAAGCTATAGGAAGGGTCTCAGGTTTGGAAAGGGAATGATTTGGATTTCACATCTCATGTTATAGGATGGTTCTCATGTTTAGTTTTAGAAGCATTTAGATATCACATCTCATGCTATAGGAAGGGTCTCAGGATTGGAATGGGAAGGAGTTGGATATCACATCTCATGCTATAGGAAGGGTCTCAGGTTTGGTATAAGCATTGAGATATCCCATCTCATGCTATAGGAAGGGTCTCAGGATTGGAATCAGAAGGAGTTGTATATGACATCTCATGCCATAGGAAGGGTCTCAGGTTTGGTATAAGCATTGAGATATCACATCTCTGCTATCGGAAGGGTCTCAGAATTGGAATGGGAAGGAGTTGGATATCCCATCTCGTTATAGGAATTGTCTCAGGTTTGGTATTAGAAGCATTGAGATATCACATCTCATGCTATAGGAAGGGTCTAAGGTTTGGAAGGGGAAGGATTTGGGTATCACATCTCATGTTATAGGACCGGTCTCAGGTTTGGTATTAGAAGCATTGAGATATCAAGTCTCATGGTATAGGACGGGTCTCAGAATTGGAATGGGAAGGAGTTGGATATCACATCTCAAGCTATAGGAAGGGTCTCAGGATTGGAATGGGAAGGAGTTTGATATCACATCTCATGCCATGGTATGGGTTTCAGGTTTTGTAGAAGCATTGGGATATCACATCTCATGCTATCAGAAGGGTATCGGGATTGGATTTGGAAGGAGTTGGATATCCCATCTCATGCTATAGGAAGGGTCTAAGGTTGGAATGTGAAGGAGTTGGATATCACATCTCATGTTATAGGAAGGGTCTCAGGATTGGAATGGGAAGGACTTGGATATCACATCTCATTCTATAGGAAGGCTCTCAGGGTTGGAAGGGGAAGGAGTTGGATATCACATTTCATGTAGAGGTAGGATCTCAGTTTTGGTATTAGAGGCATTGAGATATCACATCTCATGCTATCAGAAGGGTCTCAGGATTGGAATGGGAAGGAGTTGGATATCACATCTCATGCCATAGGAAGGGTCTCAGGTTTGGTATAAGCATTGAGATATCACATCTCATGCTATAGGAAGGGTCTCATGATTGGAATGGGAAGGACTTGGATATCACATCTCATGTTATAGGAAGGGTCTCAGGTTTGGTATTAGAAGCATTGAGATATCACATCTCATGCTATAGGAAGGGTCTCAGGAATGGAATGGGAAGGACTTGGATATCGCATCTCATGATAAAGGAAGGTCTAAGGTTTGGAAGGGGAAGGATTTGGATATCACATCTCATGTTATTGGACCGGTCTCAGGTTTGGTATTAGAAGCATTGAGATATCAAGTCTCATGGTATAGGACGGGAGTTTGATATCACATCATGCCATGGTATGGGTCTCAGGTTTTGTAGAAGCATTGGGATATCACATCTCATGCTATCGGAAGGGTATCAGGATTGGATTTGGAAGGAGTTGGATATCCCATCTCATGCTATAGGAAGGGTCTCAGGTTGGAATGGGAAAGAGTTGGATATCACATCTCATGTTATAGGAAGGGTCTCAGGATTGGAATGGGAAGGACTTGGATATCACATCTCATGCTGTAGGAATGCTCTCAGGTTTGGAAAGGGAAGGAGTTGGATATCACATTTCATGTTAGAGGTAGGATCTCAGGTTTGGTATTAGAGGCATTGAGATATCACATCTCATGCTATCAGAAGGGTATCAGGATTGGAATGGGAAGGAGTTGGATATCACATCTCATGCTAAAGGGAGGGTCTCAGGTTTGGAAGGGAAAGGATTTGGATATCACATCTCATGTTATAGGAATGATCTCAGGTTTGGTATTAGAAGCATTGAGATATCACATCTCATGCTATCGGAAGGATCTCAGGTTTGGTATTAGAAGCATTGAGATATCACATCTCATGCTATAGGACGGGTCTCAGGATTGGAATGGGAAGGAGTTGGATATCATATCTTATGCTAAAGGAAGGGTCTCAGTTTTGGTAGAAGCATTGCGATATCACATCTCATGCTATAGGAAGGGTCTGAGGATTGGAATGGGAAGGACTTAGATATCACATCTCATGCTATAGGGAGGGTCTCAGTTTTGATATTAGAAGCATTGAGATATCACATCTCATGCTATCGGAAGGGTCTCAGGGTTGGAATGGGAGGAGCTGGATATCACATCTCATGCTAAAGGAAGGGTCTCAGGTTTGGAAGGGGAAGGATTTGGATATCACATCTCATGCTATAGGAAGGGTTTCAGTTTTGGTAGAAGCATTGCGATATCACATCTCATGCTATAGGAAGGGTCTCAGGATTGGAATCGGAAGGAGTTGGATATCACATCTCATGCTATAGGAAGGGTCTCGGGTTTGGTATAAGCATTGAAATATCACATCTCTGCTATCGGAAGGGTCTCAGGATTGGAATGGGAAGGATTTAGATATCACATCTCATGCTACAGGGAGGGGCTCAGTTTTGATATAAGAAGCATTGAGATATCACATCTCATGGTATAGGAAGGGTCTCAGGATTGGAATGGAAAGGAGTTGGCTGTCACATCTCAAGCTATCTCAGGACTGGAATGGGAAAGATTTTGATATCACTTCTCAAGCTATAGGAAGGGTCTCAGGTTTGGAAAGGGAAGGATTTGGATTTCACATCTCATGTTATAGGATGGTTCTCAGGTTTGGTTTTAGAAGCATTAAGATATAACATCTCAAGCTATAGGAACGGTCTCAGGTTTGGAATGGGAAGGAGTTAGATATCACATCTCATGCTAAAGGAAAGGTCTCAGGTTTGGAAGGGGAAGGATTTGGATCTCACATCTCATGTTTTAGGACGGGTCTCAGGTTTGGTATTAGAAGCATTGAAATATCACATCTCATGGTATAGGAAGGGTCTCAGGATTGGAATGGGAATGAATTGGATATCACATTGAATGGGAAGGAGTTTGATATCACATCTCAAGCTATAGGAAGGGTCTCAGGTTTGGAAAGGGAATGATTTGGATTTCACATCTCATGTTATAGGATGGTTCTCATGTTTAGTTTTAGAAGCATTTAGATATCACATCTCATGCTATAGGAAGGGTCTCAGGATTGGAATGGGAAGGAGTTGGATATCACATCTCATGCTATAGGAAGGGTCTCAGGTTTGGTATAAGCATTGAGATATCCCATCTCATGCTATAGGAAGGGTCTCAGGATTGGAATCAGAAGGAGTTGTATATGACATCTCATGCCATAGGAAGGGTCTCAGGTTTGGTATAAGCATTGAGATATCACATCTCTGCTATCGGAAGGGTCTCAGAATTGGAATGGGAAGGAGTTGGATATCCCATCTCGTTATAGGAATTGTCTCAGGTTTGGTATTAGAAGCATTGAGATATCACATCTCATGCTATAGGAAGGGTCTAAGGTTTGGAAGGGGAAGGATTTGGGTATCACATCTCATGTTATAGGACCGGTCTCAGGTTTGGTATTAGAAGCATTGAGATATCAAGTCTCATGGTATAGGACGGGTCTCAGAATTGGAATGGGAAGGAGTTGGATATCACATCTCAAGCTATAGGAAGGGTCTCAGGATTGGAATGGGAAGGAGTTTGATATCACATCTCATGCCATGGTATGGGTTTCAGGTTTTGTAGAAGCATTGGGATATCACATCTCATGCTATCAGAAGGGTATCGGGATTGGATTTGGAAGGAGTTGGATATCCCATCTCATGCTATAGGAAGGGTCTAAGGTTGGAATGTGAAGGAGTTGGATATCACATCTCATGTTATAGGAAGGGTCTCAGGATTGGAATGGGAAGGACTTGGATATCACATCTCATTCTATAGGAAGGCTCTCAGGGTTGGAAGGGGAAGGAGTTGGATATCACATTTCATGTAGAGGTAGGATCTCAGTTTTGGTATTAGAGGCATTGAGATATCACATCTCATGCTATCAGAAGGGTCTCAGGATTGGAATGGGAAGGAGTTGGATATCACATCTCATGCCATAGGAAGGGTCTCAGGTTTGGTATAAGCATTGAGATATCACATCTCATGCTATAGGAAGGGTCTCATGATTGGAATGGGAAGGACTTGGATATCACATCTCATGTTATAGGAAGGGTCTCAGGTTTGGTATTAGAAGCATTGAGATATCACATCTCATGCTATAGGAAGGGTCTCAGGAATGGAATGGGAAGGACTTGGATATCGCATCTCATGATAAAGGAAGGTCTAAGGTTTGGAAGGGGAAGGATTTGGATATCACATCTCATGTTATTGGACCGGTCTCAGGTTTGGTATTAGAAGCATTGAGATATCAAGTCTCATGGTATAGGACGGGAGTTTGATATCACATCATGCCATGGTATGGGTCTCAGGTTTTGTAGAAGCATTGGGATATCACATCTCATGCTATCGGAAGGGTATCAGGATTGGATTTGGAAGGAGTTGGATATCCCATCTCATGCTATAGGAAGGGTCTCAGGTTGGAATGGGAAAGAGTTGGATATCACATCTCATGTTATAGGAAGGGTCTCAGGATTGGAATGGGAAGGACTTGGATATCACATCTCATGCTGTAGGAATGCTCTCAGGTTTGGAAAGGGAAGGAGTTGGATATCACATTTCATGTTAGAGGTAGGATCTCAGGTTTGGTATTAGAGGCATTGAGATATCACATCTCATGCTATCAGAAGGGTATCAGGATTGGAATGGGAAGGAGTTGGATATCACATCTCATGCTAAAGGGAGGGTCTCAGGTTTGGAAGGGAAAGGATTTGGATATCACATCTCATGTTATAGGAATGATCTCAGGTTTGGTATTAGAAGCATTGAGATATCACATCTCATGCTATCGGAAGGATCTCAGGTTTGGTATTAGAAGCATTGAGATATCACATCTCATGCTATAGGAAGGGTCTCAGGATTGGAATGGGAAGGAGTTGGATATCACATCTTATGCTAAAGGAAGGGTCTCAGTTTTGGTAGAAGCATTGCGATATCACATCTCATGCTATAGGAAGGGTCTGAGGATTGGAATGGGAAGGACTTAGATATCACATCTCATGCTATAGGGAGGGTCTCAGTTTTGATATTAGAAGCATTGAGATATCACATCTCATGCTATCGGAAGGGTCTCAGGGTTGGAATGGGAGGAGCTGGATATCACATCTCATGCTAAAGGAAGGGTCTCAGGTTTGGAAGGGGAAGGATTTGGATATCACATCTCATGCTATAGGAAGGGTTTCAGGTTTGGTAGAAGCATTGAGATATCACATCTCATGCTATAGGAAGAGTCTCAGGTTTGGGAAGGGAAGGATTTGGATTTCACATCTCATGTTATAGGATGGTTCTCATGTTTGGTTTTTGAAGCATTGAGATATCACATCTCATGCTATCGGTAGGGTCTCAGATTTGGTATTAGAAGCATTGAGATATCACATCTCATGCTATAGGATTGGGCTCCAGATTGGAATGTGAAGGATTTGGAAATCACATCTCATGCTAAAGGAAGGGTCTCAGGTTTGGAATGGGAAGGAGTTGGATATGACATCTCTTGTTATAGGGAGGGTCTCAGGATTTGAATTGCAAGGGGTTGGATAACACATCTCATGCCGTAGGAAGGGTCTCAGGTTTGGTATAAGCATTGAGATATCACATCTCTGCTATCGGAAGGGTCTCAGGATTGGATTGGGAAGGAGTTGGATATCACATCTCATGTTATAGGAAGGGTCTCCGGATTGGAATGTGAAGGATTTGGATATCACATCTCATGCTAAAGGAAGGGTCTCAGGTTTGGAATGGGAAGGAGTTGGATATGACATCTCTTGTTATAGGGAGGGTCTCAGGATTTGAATGGCAAGGAGTTGGATATCACATCTCATGCCATAGGAAGGGTCTCAGGTTTGGTATAAGCATTGAGATATCACATCTCTGCTATCGGAAGGGTCTCAGGATTGTATTGGGAAGGAGTTGGATATCACATCTCATGCCATAGGAAGGGTCTCAGGTTTGGTAGAAGCATTGAGATATCACATCTCATGCTATAGGAAGGGTCTCAGGATTGGAATGGGAAGGACTTAGATATCACATATCATGCTATAGGGAGGGTTTCAGTTTTGATATTAGAAGCATTGAGATATCACATCTCATGCTATCGGAAGTGTCTCAGGATTGGAATGCGAAGGAGCTGGATATCACATCTCATGCTAAAGGAAGGGTCTCAGGTTTGGTATAAGCATTGAGATATCACATCTCTGCTATCGGAAGGGTCTCAGGATTGGATTGGGAAGGAGTTGGATATCCCTTCTCATGCTATAGAAAGGGTCTCATGTTGGAATGGGAAGGAGTTGGATATCACATCTCATGTCATAGGAAGGGTCTCAAGATTGAAATGGGAAGGATTTGGATATCACATCTCTTGCTATAGGAAGGGTCTCAGGTTTTTTATTAGAAACATTGAGATATCACATCTCATGCTATAGGAAGGGTTTCAGGATTGGAATGGGAAGGATTTAGATATCACATCTCATGCTAAAGGAAGGCTCTCAGGTTTGGAAGGGGAAGGATTTGGATATCATATCTCATGTTATAGGACGGGTCCCAGGTTTGGTATTAGAAGCATTGAGATATCACATCTTATGTTATAGGAAGGGTCTCAGGATTGGAATGGGAAGGAGTTGGATATCACATCTCATCCAATAGGAAGGGTCTCAGGTTTGGAAAGGGAAGGAATTGGATATCACATCTCATGTTATAGGACGGATCTCAGGATTGGAATGGGAAGGATTTGGATATCACATCTCTTGCTATAGGAAGGGTCTCAGGTTTTTTATTAGAAGCATTGAGATATCACATCTCATGGTATAGGAAGGGTCTCAGGATTGGAATGGGAAGGAGTTGGATATCCCTTCTCATGCTATAGGAAGGGTCTCAGGTTGGAATGGGAAGGATTTGGATATCAAACCTCTTGCTATAGGAAGGGTCTCAGGTTTTTTATTAGAAACATTGAGATATCACATCTCATGCTATAGGAAGGGTTTAAGGATTGGAATGGGAAGGATTTGGATATCACATCTCATGCTAAAGGAAGGGTCTCAGGTTTGGAAGGGGAAGGATTTGGATATCACATCTCATGTTATTGGACCGGTCTCAGGTTTGGTATTAGAAGCATTGAGATATCAAGTCTCATGGTATAGGACGGGAGTTTGATATCACATCATGCCATGGTATGGGTCTCAGGTTTTGTAGAAGCATTGGGATATCACATCTCATGCTATCGGAAGGGTATCAGGATTGGATTTGGAAGGAGTTGGATATCCCATCTCATGCTATAGGAAGGGTCTCAAGTTGGAATGGGAAAGAGTTGGATGTCACATCTCATGTTATAGGAAGGGTCTCAGGATTGGAATGGGAAGGACTTGGATATCACATCTCATGCTGTAGGAAGGCTCTCAGGTTTGGAAAGGGAAGGAGTTGGATATCACTTTTCATGTTAGAGGTAGGATCTCAGGTTTGGTATTAGAGGCATTGAGATATCACATCTCATGCTATCAGAAGGGTATCAGGATTGTAATGGGAAGGAGTTGGATATCACATCTCATGCTAAAGGGAGGGTCTCAGGTTTGGAAGGGGAAGGATTTGGATATCACATCTCATGTTATAGGAAGGATCTCAGGTTTGGTATTAGAAGCATTGAGATATCACATCTCATGCTATCGGAAGGACCTCAGGTTTGGTATTAGAAGCATTGAGATATCACATCTCATGCTATAGGAAAGGTCTCAGGATTGGAATGGGAAGGAGTTGGATATCACATCTCATGCTAAAGGAAGGGTCTCAGTTTTGGTAGAAGCATTGCGATATCACATCTCATGCTATAGGAAGGGTCTCAGGATTGGAATCGGAAGGAGTTGGATATCACATCTCATGCTATAGGAAGGGTCTCAGGTTTGGTATAAGCATTGAAATATCACATCTCTGCTATCGGAAGGGTCTCAGGATTGGAATGGGAAGGATTTAGATATCACATCTCATGCTACAGGGAGGGGCTCAGTTTTGATATTAGAAGCATTGAGATATCACATCTCATGGTATAGGAAGGGTCTCAGGATTGGAATGGGAAGGAGTTGGCTGTCACATCTTAAGCTATCTCAGGACTGGAATGGGAAAGATTTTGATATCACATCTCAAGCTATAGGAAGGGTCTCAGGTTTGGAAAGGGAAGGATTTGGATTTCACATCTCATGTTATAGGATGGTTCTCAGGTTTGGTTTTAGAAGCATTAAGATATAACATCTCAAGCTATAGGAACGGTCTCAGGTTTGGAATGGGAAGGAGTTAGATATCACATCTCATGCTAAAGGAAAGGTCTCAGGTTTGGAAGGGGAAGGATTTGGATCTCACATCTCATGTTTTAGGACGGGTCTCAGGTTTGGTATTAGAAGCATTGAAATATCACATCTCATGGTATAGGAAGGGTCTCAGGATTGGAATGGGAAGGAATTGGATATCACATTGAATGGGAAGGAGTTTGATATCACATCTCAAGCTATAGGAAGGGTCTCAGGTTTGGAAAGGGAATGATTTGGATTTCACATCTCATGTTATAGGATGGTTCTCATGTTTGGTTTTAGAAGCATTTAGATATCACATCTCATGCTATAGGAAGGGTCTCAGGATTGGAATGGGAAGGAGTTGGATATCACATCTCATGCTATAGGAAGGGTCTCAGGTTTGGTATAAGCATTGAGATATCCCATCTCATGCTATAGGAAGGGTCTCAGGATTGGAATCGGAAGGAGTTGTATATGACATCTCATGCCATAGGAAGGGTCTCAGGTTTGGTATAAGCATTGAGATATCACATCTCTGCTATCGGAAGGGTCTCAGGATTGGAATGGGAAGGAGTTGGATATCCCATCTCGTTATAGGAAGGGTCTCAGGTTTGGTATTAGAAGCATTGAGATATCACATCTCATGCTATAGGAAGGGTCTAAGGTTTGGAAGGGGAAGGATTTGGGTATCACATCTCATGTTATAGGACCGGTCTCAGGTTTGGTATTAGAAGCATTGAGATATCAAGTCTCATGGTATAGGACGGGTCTCAGAATTGGAATGGGAAGGAGTTGGATATCACATCTCAAGCTATAGGAAGGGTCTCAGGATTGGAATGGGAAGGAGTTTGATATCACATCTCATGCCATGGTATGGGTTTCAGGTTTTGTAGAAGCATTGGGACATCACATCTCATGCTATCAGAAGGGTATCGGGATTGGATTTGGAAGGAGTTGGATATCCCATCTCATGCTATAGGAAGGGTCTAAGGTTGGAATGTGAAGGAGTTGGATATCACATCTCATGTTATAGGAAGGGTCTCAGGATTGGAATGGGAAGGACTTGGATATCACATCTCATTCTATAGGAAGGCTCTCAGGGTTGGAAGGGGAAGGAGTTGGATATCACATTTCATGTAGAGGTAGGATCTCAGTTTTGGTATTAGAGGCATTGAGATATCACATCTCATGCTATCAGAAGGGTCTCAGGATTGGAATGGGAAGGAGTTGGATATCACATCTCATGCCATAGGAAGGGTCTCAGGTTTGGGATAAGCATTGAGATATCACATCTCATGCTATAGGAAGGGTCTCAGGATTGGAATGGGAAGGACTTGGATATCACATCTCATGTTATAGGAAGGGTCTCAGGTTTGGTATTAGAAGCATTGAGATATCACATCTCATGCTATAGGAAGGGTCTCAGGAATGGAATGGGAAGGACTTGGATATCGCATCTCATGATAAAGGAAGGTCTAAGGTTTGGAAGGGGAAGGATTTGGATATCACATCTCATGTTATTGGACCGGTCTCAGGTTTGGTATTAGAAGCATTGAGATATCAAGTCTCATGGTATAGGACGGGAGTTTGATATCACATCATGCCATGGTATGGGTCTCAGGTTTTGTAGAAGCATTGGGATATCACATCTCATGCTATCGGAAGGGTATCAGGATTGGATTTGGAAGGAGTTGGATATCCCATCTCATGCTATAGGAAGGGTCTCAGGTTGGAATGGGAAAGAGTTGGATATCACATCTCATGTTATAGGAAGGGTCTCAGGATTGGAATGGGAAGGACTTGGATATCACATCTCATGCTGTAGGAATGCTCTCAGGTTTGGAAAGGGAAGGAGTTGGATATCACATTTCATGTTAGAGGTAGGATCTCAGGTTTGGTATTAGAGGCATTGAGATATCACATCTCATGCTATCAGAAGGGTATCAGGATTGGAATGGGAAGGAGTTGGATATCACATCTCATGCTAAAGGGAGGGTCTCAGGTTTGGAAGGGAAAGGATTTGGATATCACATCTCATGTTATAGGAAGGATCTCAGGTTTGGTATTAGAAGCATTGAGATATCACATCTCATGCTATCGGAAGGATCTCAGGTTTGGTATTAGAAGCATTGAGATATCACATCTCATGCTATAGGACGGGTCTCAGGATTGGAATGGGAAGGAGTTGGATATCACATCTCATGCTAAAGGAAGGGTCTCAGTTTTGGTAGAAGCATTGCGATATCACATCTCATGCTATAGGAAGGGTCTGAGGATTGGAATGGGAAGGACTTAGATATCACATCTCATGCTATAGGGAGGGTCTCAGTTTTGATATTAGAAGCATTGAGATATCACATCTCATGCTATCGGAAGGGTCTCAGGGTTGGAATGGGAGGAGCTGGATATCACATCTCATGCTAAAGGAAGGGTCTCAGGTTTGGAAGGGGAAGGATTTGGATATCACATCTCATGCTATAGGAAGGGTTTCAGGTTTGGTAGAAGCATTGAGATATCACATCTCATGCTATAGGAAGAGTCTCAGGTTTGGGAAGGGAAGGATTTGGATTTCACATCTCATGTTATAGGATGGTTCTCATGTTTGGTTTTTGAAGCATTGAGATATCACATCTCATGCTATCGGTAGGGTCTCATATTTGGTATTAGAAGCATTGAGATATCACATCTCATGCTATAGGATTGTGCTCCAGATTGGAATGTGAAGGATTTGGAAATCACATCTCATGCTAAAGGAAGGGTCTCAGGTTTGGAATGGGAAGGAGTTGGATATGACATCTCTTGTTATAGGGAGGGTCTCAGGATTTGAATTGCAAGGGGTTGGATATCACATCTCATGCCGTAGGAAGGGTCTCAGGTTTGGTATAAGCATTGAGATATCACATCTCTGCTATCGGAAGGGTCTCAGGATTGGATTGGGAAGGAGTTGGATATCACATCTCATGTTATAGGAAGGGTCTCCGGATTGGAATGTGAAGGATTTGGATATCACATCTCATGCTAAAGGAAGGGTCTCAGGTTTGGAATGGGAAGGAGTTGGATATGACATCTCTTGTTATAGGGAGGGTCTCAGGATTTGAATGGCAAGGAGTTGGATATCACATCTCATGCCATAGGTAGGGTCTCAGGTTTGGTATAAGCATTGAGATATCACATCTCTGCTATCGGAAGGGTCTCAGGATTGTATTGGGAAGGAGTTGGATATCACATCTCATGCCATAGGAAGGGTCTCAGGTTTGGTAGAAGCATTGAGATATCACATCTCATGCTATAGGAAGGGTCTCAGGATTGGAATGGGAAGGACTTAGATATCACATATCATGCTATAGGGAGGGTTTCAGTTTTGATATTAGAAGCATTGAGATATCACATCTCATGCTATCGGAAGTGTCTCAGGATTGGAATGCGAAGGAGCTGGATATCACATCTCATGCTAAAGGAAGGGTCTCAGGTTTGGAACGAAAAGGAGTTGGATATCCGATCTCATGTTATAGGAAGGGTCTCAGGTTTGGTATAAGCATTGAGATATCACATCTCTGCTATCGGAAGTGTCTCAGGATTGGAATGGGAAGGAATTGGATATCCCATCTCATGTTATAGGACGGGTCTCAGGATTGTTATTAGAATCATTGAGATATCATATTGCATGCTGTAGGAAGGGTCTAAGGATTGGAATGGGAAGGACTTGGATATCACATCTCATGCTATAGGAAGGGTCTCAGGTTTGGTATAAGCATTGAGATATCAAATCTCATGCTATAGGAAGGGTCTCAGGATTGGAATGGAAGGAGTTGGATATCACATCTCATGTTATAGGAAGGATCTCAGGTTTGGTATTAGAAGCATTGAGACATCACATCTCATGCTATAGGAAGGGTCTCAGGATTGGAATGGGAAGGAGTTGGATATCACATCTCATACTATAGGAAGGGTCTCAGGTTTGGTATAAGCATTGAGATATCACATCTCATGCTATAGGAAGGGTCTCAGGATTGGAATGGGAAGGAGTTGTATATGACATCTCATGCCGTAGGAAGGGTCTCAGGTTTGGTATAAGCATTGAGATATCACATCTCTGCTATCAGAAGGGTCTCAGGATTGGAATGGGAAGGAGTTGGATATCCCATCTCATGTTATAGGAAGAGTCTCAGGTTTGGTATTAGAAGCATTGAGATATCACATCTCATGCTATAGGAAGTGTCTCAGGATTGGAATAGGAAGGACTTGGATATCACATCTCATGCTATAGGGAGGGTCTCAAGTTTGATATTAGAAGCATTGAGATATCACATCTCATGCTATAGGAAGGGTCTCAGGATTGGAATGGGAAGGAGTTGTATATGACATCTCATGCCGTAGGAAGGGTCTCAGGTTTGGTATAAGCATTGAGATATCACATCTCTGCTATCGGAAGGGTGTCAGGATTGGAATGGGAAGGAGTTGGATATCCCATCTCATGTTATAGGAAGAGTCTCAGGTTTGGTATTAGAGGCATTGAGATATCACATCTCATGCTGTAGGAAGTGTCTCAGGATTGGAATGGGAAGGACTTGGATATCACATCTCATGCTATAGGGAGGCTCTCAAGTTTGATATTAGAAGCATTGAGATATCACATCTCATGCTATAGGAAGGGTCTCAGGATTGGAATGGGAAGGAGTTGGATATCACATCTCATGCTATAGGAAGGGTCTCAGGTTTGGTATAAGCAGTGAGATATCACATCTCATGCTATAGGCAGTGTCTCAGTATTGGAATGGGAAGGAGTTGGATATCACATCTCATGTTATAGGAAGGATCTCAGGTTTGGTATAAACATTGAGATATCACATCTCTGCTATCGGAAGGGTCTCAGGATTGGAATGTAAGGAGTTGGATATTCCCATCTCATGTTATAGGAAGGGTCTCAGGTTTGGTATTAGAAGCATTGAGATATCACATCTCATGCTATAGGAAGGGTCTCAGGATTGGAATGGGAAGGACTTGGCTATCACATCTCATGCTATAGGGAGGGTCTCAAGTTTGATATTAGAAGCATTGAGATATCACATCTCATGATATCGGAAGGGTCTCAGGATTGGAATGGGAAGGAGTTGGATATCACATCTCATGATAAAGGAAGGGTCTAAGGTTTGGAAGGGGAAGGATTTGGATATCACATCTCATGTTATAGGACGGGTCTCAGGTTTGGTATTAGAAGCATTGAGATAGCAAGTCTCATGGTATAGGAAGGGTCTCAGAATTGGAATGGGAAGGAGTTTGATATCACATCTCATGCCATAGTATGGGTCTCAGGTTTGGTAGAAGCATTGGGATATCACATCTCATGCTATCGGAATGGTATCAGGATTGGATTTGGAAGGAGTTGGATATCCCATCTCATGCTATAGGAAGGGTCTCAGGTTGGAATGGGAAGGAGTTGGATATCCCATCTCATGTTATAGGAAGGGTCTCAGGATTGGAATGGGAAGGACTTGGATATCACATCTCATGCTATAGGAAGGCTCTCAGGTTTGGAAGGGGAGAGAGTTGGATATCACATTTCATGTTAGAGGTAGGATCTCAGGTTTGGTATTAGAGGCATTGAGATATCACATCTCATGCTATCAGAAGGGTCTCAGGATTGGAATGGGAAGGACTTAGATATCACATATCATGCTATAGGGAGGGTCTCAGTTTTGATATTAGAAGCATTGAGATATCACATCTCATGCTATCGGAAGTGTCTCAGGATTGGAATGGGAAGGAGCTGGATATCACATCTCATGCTAAAGGAAAAGTCTCAGGTTTGGAACGGGAAGGAGTTGGATATCACATCTCATGTTATAGGAAGGGTCTCAGGTTTGGTATAAGCATTGAGATATCACATCTCTGCTATCGGAAGTGTCTCATAATTGGAATGGGAAGGAGTTGGATATCCCATCTCATGTTATAGGACGGGTCTCAGGTTTGTTATTAGAATCATTGAGATATCATATTGCATGCTGTAGGAAGGGTCTAAGGATTGGAATGGGAAGGACTTGGATATCACATCTCATGCTATAGATAGGCTCTCAGGTTTGGAAAGGGAAGGAGTTGGATATCACATTTCATGTTAGAGGAAGGATCTCAGGTTTGGTATTAGAGGCATTGAGATATCACATCTCATGCTATAGGAAGGGTCTCGGGTTGGAATGGGAAGGAGTTGGATATCACATCTCATGTTAAAGGGAGGGTCTCAGAATTGGAAGGGGAAGGATTTGGATATCACATCTCATGTTATAGGAAGGATCTCAGGTTTGGTATTAGAAGCATTGAGATATCACATCTCATGCTATCGGAAGGATCTCAGGTTTGGTATTAGAAGCATTGAGATATCACATCTCATGCTATCAGAAGGGTCTCAGGATTGGAATGGGAAGGAGTTGGATATCACATCTCATGCTATAATGGAGGGTCTCAGGTTTGGAAGGGGAAGGATTTGGATATCACATCTCATGTTATCGGAAGGATCTCAGGTTTGGTATTAGAAGTATTGAGATATCACATCTCATGCTATAGGAAGGGTCTCAGGATTAGAATGGGAAGGAGTTGGATATCACATCTCATGCTAAAGGAAGGGTCTCAGGTTTGGTAGAAGCATTGAGATATCACATCTCATGCTATAGGAAGGGTCTCAGGATTGGAATGGGAAGGACTTAGATATCACATATCATGCTATATGGAGGGTTTCCGTTTTGATATTAGAAGCATTGAGATATCACATCTCATGCTATCGGAAGTGTCTCAGGATTGGAATGGGAAGGAGCTGGATATCACATCTCATGCTAAAGGAAGGGTCTCAGGTTTGGAACGGGAAGGAGTTGGATATCCGATCTCATGTTATAGGAAGGGTCTCAGGTTTGGTATAAGCATTGAGATATCACATCTCATGCTATAGGAAGGGTCTCAGGATTGGAATGGGAAGTAGTTGGATATCACATCTCATGCTATAGGAAGGGTCTCAGGTTTGGTATAAGCATTGAGATATCACATCTCATGCTATAGGAAGGGTCTCAGGATTGGAATGGGAAGGAGTTGTATATGACATCTCATGCCGTAGGAAGGGTCTCAGGTTTGGTATAAGCATTGAGATATCACATCTCATGCTATAGGAAGGGTCTCAGGATTGGAATGGGAAGGAGTTGGATATCACATCTCATGCTATAGGAAGGGTCTCAGGTTTGGTATAAGCATTGAGATATCACATCTCATGCTATAGGAAGGGTCTCAGGATTGGAAAGGGAAGGAGTTGTATATGACATCTCATGCCGTAGGAAGGGTCTCAGGTTTGGTATAAGCATTGAGATATCACATCTCTGCTATCGCAAGGGTCTCTGGATTTGAATGGGAAGGAGTTGGATATCCCATCTCATGTTATAGGAAGAGTCTCAGGTTTGGTATTAGAAGCATTGAGATATCACATCTCATGCTATAGGAAGTGTCTCAGGATTGGAATGGGAAGGACTTGGATATCACATCTCATGCTATAGGGAGGCTCTCAAGTTTGATATTAGAAGCATTGAGATATCACATCTCATGCTATAGGAAGGGTCTCAGGATTGGAATGGGAAGGAGTTGGATATCACATCTCATGCTATAGGAAGGGTCTCAGGTTTGGTATAAGCAGTGAGATATCACATCGCATGCTGTAGGAAGGGTCTCAGGTTTGGTATTAGAAGCATTGAGATATCACATCTCATGCTATAGGAAGGATCTCAGGTTTGGTATTAGAAGTATTGAGATATCACATCTCATGCTATAGGAAGGGTCTCAGGATTGGAATGGGAAGGAGTTGGATATCACATATCATGCTAAAGGAAGGGTCTCAGGTTTGGTAGAAGCATTGAGATATCACATCTCATGCTATAGGAAGGGTCTCAGGATTGGAATGGGAAGGACTTAGATATCACATATCATGCTATAGGGAGGGTCTCAGTTTTGATATTAGAAGCATTGAGATATCACATCTCATGCTATCGGAAGTGTCTCAGGATTGGAATGGGAAGGAGCTGGATATCACATCTCATGCTAAAGGAAGAGTCTCAGGTTTGGAACGGGAAGGAGTTGGATATCACATCTTATGTTATAGGAAGGGTCTCAGGTTTGGTATAAGCATTGAGATATCACATCTCTGCTATCGGAAGTGTCTCAGGATTGGAAATGGAAGGAGTTGGATATCCCATCTCATGTTATAGGACGGGTCTCCGGTTTGTTATTAGAATCATTGAGATATCATATTGCATGCTGTAGGAAGGGTCTAAGGATTGGAATGGGAAGGACTTGGATATCACATCTCATGCTATAGATAGGCTCTCAGGTTTGGAAAGGGAAGGAGTTGGATATCACATTTCATGTTAGAGGAAGGATCTCAGGTTTGGTATTAGAGGCATTGAGATATCACATCTCATGCTATAGGAAGGGTCTCAGGTTGGAATGGGAAGGAGTTGGATATCACATCTCATGTTAAAGGGAGGGTCTCAGAATTGGAAGGGGAAGGATTTGGATATCACATCTCATGTTATAGGAAGGATCTCAGGTTTGGTATTAGAAGCATTGAGATATCACATCTCATGCTATCGGAAGGATCTCAGGTTTGGTATTAGAAGCATTGAGATATCACATCTCATGCTATCAGAAGGGTCTCAGGATTGGAATGGGAAGGAGATGGATATCACATCTCATGCTAAAGGGAGGGTCTCAGGTTTGGAAGGGGAAGGATTTGGATATCACATCTCATGTTATCGGAAGGATCTCAGGTTTGGTATTAGAAGTATTGAGATATCACATCTCATGCTATAGGAAGGGTCTCAGGATTGGAATGGGAAGGAGTTGGATATCACATCTCATGCTAAAGGAAGGGTCTCAGGTTTGGTAGAAGCATTGAGATATCACATCTCATGCTATAGGAAGTGTCTCAGGATTGGAATGGGAAGGAGCTGGATATCACATCTCATGCTAAAGGAAGGGTCTCAGGTTTGGAACGGGAAGGAGTTGGATATCCGATCTCATGTTATAGGAAGGGTCTAAGGTCTGGTATAAGCATTGAGATATCACATCTCTGCTATCGGAAGTGTCTCAGGATTGGAATGGGAAGGAGTTGGATATCCGATCTCATGCTATCGGAAGGATCTCAGGTTTGGTATTAGAAGCATTGAGATATCACATCTCATGCTATAGGAAGGGTCTCAGGATTGGAATGGGAAGGACTTAGATATCACATATCATGCTATAGGGAGGGTTTCCGTTTTGATATTAGAAGCATTGAGATATCACATCTCATGCTATCGGAAGTGTCTCAGGATTGGAATGGGAAGGAGCTGGATATCACATCTCATGCTAAAGGAAGGGTCTCAGGTTTGGAACGGGAAGGAGTTGGATATCCGATCTCATGTTATAGGAAGGGTCTAAGGTCTGGTATAAGCATTGAGATATCACATCTCTGCTATGGGAAGTGTCTCAGGATTGGAATGGGAAGGAGTTGGATATCCCATCTCATATTATAGGAAGGGTCTCAGGTTTGGTATAAGCATTGAGATATCACATCTCATGCTATAGGAAGGGTCTCAGGTTGGAATGGGAAGGAGTTGGATATCACATCTCATGTTAAAGGGAGGGTCTCAGAATTGGAAGGGGAAGGATTTGGATATCACATCTCATGTTATAGGAAGGATCTCAGGTTTGGTATTAGAAGCATTGAGATATCACATCTCATGCTATCGGAAGGATCTCAGGTTTGGTATTAGAAGCATTGAGATATCACATCTCATGCTATCAGAAGGGTCTCAGGATTGGAATGGGAAGGAGTTGGATATCACATCTCATGCTAAAGGGAGGGTCTCAGGTTTGGAAGGGGAAGGATTTGGATATCACATCTCATGTTATCGGAAGGATTTCAGGTTTGGTATTAGAAGTATTGAGATATCACATCTCATGCTATAGGAAGGGTCTCAGGATTGGAATGGGAAGGAGTTGGATATCACATCTCATGCTAAAGGAAGGGTCTCAGGTTTGGTAGAAGCATTGAGATATCACATCTCATGCTATAGGAAGGGTCTCAGGATTGGAATGGGAAGGACTTAGATATCACATATCATGCTATATGGAGGGTTTCTGTTTTGATATTAGAAGCATTGAGATATCACATCTCATGCTAAAGGGAGGGTCTCAGGATTGGAATGGGAAGGAGCTGGATATCACATCTCATGCTAAAGGAAGGGTCTCAGGTTTGGAACGGGAAGGAGTTGGATATCCGATCTCATGTTATAGGAAGGGTCTAAGGTCTGGTATAAGCATTGAGATATCACATCTCTGCTATCGGAAGTGTCTCAGGATTGGAATGGGAAGGAGTTGGATATCCCATCTCATGTTATAGGAAGGGTCTCAGGTTTGGTATAAGCATTGAGATATCACATCTCATGCTATAGGAAGGGTCTCAGGATTGGAATGGGAAGGAGTTGGATATCACATCTCATGCTATAGGAAGGGTCTCAGGTTTGGTATAAGCATTGAGATATCACATCTCATGCTATAGGAAGGGTCTCAGGATTGGAATGGGAAGGAGTTGTATATGACATCTCATGCCGTAGGAAGGGTCTCAGGTTTGGTATAAGCATTGAGATATCACATCTCTGCTATCAGAAGGGTCTCAGGATTGGAATGGGAAGGAGTTGGATATCCCATCTCATGATATAGGAAGAGTCTCAGGTTTGGTATTAGAAGCATTGAGATATCACATCTCATGCTATAGGAAGTGTCTCAGGATTGGAATGGGAAGGACTTGGATATCACATCTCATGCTATAGGGAGGCTCTCAAGTTTGATATTAGAAGCATTGAGATATCACATCTCATGCTATAGGAAGGGTCTCAGGATTGGAATGGGAAGGAGTTGGATATCACATCTCATGCTATAGGAAGGGTCTCAGGTTTGGTATAAGCAGTGAGATATCACATCGCATGCTGTAGGAAGGGTCTCAGGTTTGGTATTAGAAGCATTGAGATATCACATCTCATGCTATAGGAAGGATCTCAGGTTTGGTATTAGAAGTATTGAGATATCACATCTCATGCTATAGGAAGGGTCTCAGGATTGGAATGGGAAGGAGTTGGATATCACATCTCATGCTAAAGGAAGGGTCTCAGGTTTGGTAGAAGCATTGAGATATCACATCTCATGCTATAGGAAGGGTCTCAGGATTGGAATGGGAAGGACTTAGATATCACATATCATGCTATAGGGAGGGTCTCAGTTTTGATATTAGAAGCATTGAGATATCACATCTCATGCTATCTTAAGTGTCTCACGATTGGAATGGGAAGGAGCTGGATATCACATCTCATGCTAAAGGAAGAGTCTCAGGATTGGAACGGGAAGGAGTTGGATATCACATCTCATGTTATAGGAAGGGTCTCAGGTTTGGTATAAGCATTGAGATATCACATCTCTGCTATCGGAAGTGTCTCAGGATTGGAAATGGAAGGAGTTGGATATCCCATCTCATGTTATAGGACGGGTCTCAGGTTTGTTATTAGAATCATTGAGATATCATATTGCATGCTGTAGGAAGGGTCTAAGGATTGGAATGGGAAGGACTTGGATATCACATCTCATGCTATAGATAGGCTCTCAGGTTTGGAAAGGGAAGGAGTTGGATATCACATTTCATGTTAGAGGAAGGATCTCAGGTTTGGTATTAGAGGCATTGAGATATCATATTGCATGCTGTAGGAAGGGTCTAAGGATTGGAATGGGAAGGACTTGGATATCACATCTCATGCTATAGGAAGGGTCTCAGGTTGGAATGGGAAGGAGTTGGATATCACATCTCATGTTAAAGGGAGGGTCTCAGAATTGGAAGGGGAAGGATTTGGATATCACATCTCATGTTATAGGAAGGATCTCAGGTTTGGTATTAGAAGCATTGAGATATCACATCTCATGCTATCGGAAGGATCTCAGGTTTGGTATTAGAAGCATTGAGATATCACATCTCATGCTATCAGAAGGGTCTCAGGATTGGAATGGGAAGGAGATGGATATCACATCTCATGCTAAAGGGAGGGTCTCAGGTTTGGAAGGGGAAGGATTTGGATATCACATCTCATGTTATCGGAAGGATCTCAGGTTTGGTATTAGAAGTATTGAGATATCACATCTCATGCTATAGGAAGGGTCTCAGGATTGGAATGGGAAGGAGTTGGATATCACATCTCATGCTAAAGGAAGGGTCTCAGGTTTGGTAGAAGCATTGAGATATCACATCTCATGCTATAGGAAGTGTCTCAGGATTGGAATGGGAAGGAGCTGGATATCACATCTCATGCTAAAGGAAGGGTCTCAGGTTTGGAACGGGAAGGAGTTGGATATCCGATCTCATGTTATAGGAAGGGTCTAAGGTCTGGTATAAGCATTGAGATATCACATCTCTGCTATCGGAAGTGTCTCAGGATTGGAATGGGAAGGAGTTGGATATCCGATCTCATGCTATCGGAAGGATCTCAGGTTTGGTAATAGAAGCATTGAGATATCACATCTCATGCTATAAGAAGGGTCTCAGGATTGGAATGGGAAGGACTTAGATATCACATATCATGCTATAGGGAGGGTTTCCGTTTTGATATTAGAAGCATTGAGATATCACATCTCATGCTATCGGAAGTGTCTCAGGATTGGAATGGGAAGGAGCTGGATATCACATCTCATGCTAAAGGAAGGGTCTCAGGTTTGGAACGGGAAGGAGTTGGATATCCGATCTCATGTTATAGGAAGGGTCTAAGGTCTGGTATAAGCATTGAGATATCACATCTCTGCTACGGGAAGTGTCTCAGGATTGGAATGGGAAGGAGTTGGATATCCCATCTCATGTTATAGGAAGGGTCTCAGGTTTGGTATAAGCATTGAGATATAACATCTCATGCTATAGGAAGGGTCTCAGGTTGGAATGGGAAGGAGTTGGATATCACATCTCATGTTAAAGGGAGGGTCTCAGAATTGGAAGGGGAAGGATTTGGATATCACATCTCATGTTATAGGAAGGATCTCAGGTTTGGTATTAGAAGCATTGAGATATCACATCTCATGCTATCGGAAGGATCTCAGGTTTGGTATTAGAAGCATTGAGATATCACATCTCATGCTATCAGAAGGGTCTCAGGATTGGAATGGGAAGGAGTTGGATATCACATCTCATGCTAAAGGGAGGGTCTCAGGTTTGGAAGGGGAAGGATTTGGATATCACATCTCATGTTATCGGAAGGATTTCAGGTTTGGTATTAGAAGTATTGAGATATCACATCTCATGCTATAGGAAGGGTCTCAGGATTGGAATGGGAAGGAGTTGGATATCACATCTCATGCTAAAGGAAGGGTCTCAGGTTTGGTAGAAGCATTGAGATATCACATCTCATGCTATAGGAAGGGTCTCAGGATTGGAATGGGAAGGACTTAGATATCACATATCATGCTATAGGGAGGGTTTCTGTTTTGATATTAGAAGCATTGAGATATCACATCTCATGCTAAAGGGAGGGTCTCAGGATTGGAATGGGAAGGAGCTGGATATCACATCTCATGCTAAAGGAAGGGTCTCAGGTTTGGAACGGGAAGGAGTTGGATATCCGATCTCATGTTATAGGAAGGTTCTAAGGTCTGGTATAAGCATTGAGATATCACATCTCTGCTATCGGAAGTGTCTCAGGATTGGAATGGGAAGGAGTTGGATATCCCATCTCATGTTATAGGAAGGGTCTCAGGTTTGGTATAAGCATTGAGATATCACATCTCATGCTATACGAAGGGTCTCAGGATTGGAATGGGAAGGAGTTGGATATCACATCTCATGCTATAGGAAGGGTCTCAGGTTTAGTATAAGCATTGAGATATCACATCTCATGCTATAGGAAGGGTCTCAGGATTGGAATGGGAAGGAGTTGTATATGACATCTCATGCCGTA
Organism: Ambystoma mexicanum; assembly: GCF_040938575.1. Taxonomy (NCBI): domain Eukaryota; kingdom Metazoa; phylum Chordata; class Amphibia; order Caudata; family Ambystomatidae; genus Ambystoma; species Ambystoma mexicanum. The sequence goes on along the minus strand of NC_090932.1, from coordinate 570,836,599 downwards.
GGAAGGGTCTCAGGTTTGGTATAAGCATTGAGATATCACATCTCTGCTATCGGAAGGGTCTCAGGATTGGAATGGGAAGGAGTTGGATATCCCATCTCATGTTATAGGAAGAGTCTCAGGTTTGGTATTAGAAGCATTGAGATATCACATCTCATGCTATAGGAAGTGTCTCAGGATTGGAATGGGAAGGACTTGGATATCACATCTCATGCTATAGGGAGGCTCTCAAGTTTGATATTAGAAGCATTGAGATATCAAATCTCATGCTATAGGAAGGGTCTCAGGATTGGAATGGGAAGGAGTTGGATATCACATCTCATGCTATAGGAAGGGTCTCAGGTTTGGTATAAGCAGTGAGATATCACATCGCATGCTGTAGGAAGGGTCTCAGGATTGGAATGGGAAGGAGTTGGATATCACATCTCATGCTAAACGAAGGGTCTCAGGTTTGGTAGAAGCATTGAGATATCACATCTCATGCTATAGGAAGGGTCTCAGGATTGGAATGGGAAGGACTTAGATATCACATATCATGCTATAGGGAGGGTCTCAGTTTTGATATTAGAAGCATTGAGATATCACATCTCATGCTATCGGAAGTGTCTCACGATTGGAATGGGAAGGAGCTGGATATCACATCTCATGCTAAAGGAAGAGTCTCAGGATTGGAACGGGAAGGAGTTGATTATCACATCTCATGTTATAGGAAGGGTCTCAGGTTTGGTATAAGCATTGAGATATCACATCTCTGCTATCGGAAGTGTCTCAGGATTGGAAATGGAAGGAGTTGGATATCCCATCTCATGCCGTAGGAAGGGTCTCAGGTTTGGTATAAGCATTGAGATATCACATCTCATGCTATAGGAAGGGTCTCAGGATTGGAATGGGAAGGACTTAGATATCACATATCATGCTATAGGGAGGGTTTCTGTTTTGATATTAGAAGCATTGAGATATCACATCTCATGCTAAAGGGAGGGTCTCAGGATTGGAATGGGAAGGAGCTGGATATCACATCTCATGCTAAAGGAAGGGTCTCAGGTTTGGAACGGGAAGGAGTTGGATATCCGATCTCATGTTATAGGAAGGGTCTAAGGTCTGGTATAAGCATTGAGATATCACATCTCTGCTATCGGAAGTGTCTCAGGATTGGAATGGGAAGGAGTTGGATATCCCATCTCATGTTATAGGAAGGGTCTCAGGTTTGGTATAAGCATTGAGATATCACATCTCATGCTATAGGAAGGGTCTCAGGATTGGAATGGGAAGGAGTTGGATATCACATCTCATGCTATAGGAAGGGTCTCAGGTTTGGTATAAGCATTGAGATATCACATCTCATGCTATAGGAAGGGTCTCAGGATTGGAATGGGAAGGAGTTGTATATGACATCTCATGCCGTAGGAAGGGTCTCAGGTTTGGTATAAGCATTGAGATATCACATCTCTGCTATCGGAAGGGTCTCAGGATTGGAATGGGAAGGAGTTGGATATCCCATCTCATGTTATAGGAAGAGTCTCAGGTTTGGTATTAGAAGCATTGAGATATCACATCTCATGCTATAGGAAGTGTCTCAGGATTGGAATGGGAAGGACTTGGATATCACATCTCATGCTATAGGGAGGCTCTCAAGTTTGATATTAGAAGCATTGAGATATCAAATCTCATGCTATAGGAAGGGTCTCAGGATTGGAATGGGAAGGAGTTGGATATCACATCTCATGCTATAGGAAGGGTCTCAGGTTTGGTATAAGCAGTGAGATATCACATCGCATGCTGTAGGAAGGGTCTCAGGTTTGGTATTAGAAGCATTGAGATATCACATCTCATGCTATAGGAAGGATCTCAGGTTTGGTATTAGAAGTATTGAGATATCACATCTCATGCTATTGGAAGGGTCTCAGGATTGGAATGGGAAGGAGTTGGATATCACATCTCATGCTAAACGAAGGGTCTCAGGTTTGGTAGAAGCATTGAGATATCACATCTCATGCTATAGGAAGGGTCTCAGGATTGGAATGGGAAGGACTTAGATATCACATATCATGCTATAGGGAGGGTCTCAGTTTTGATATTAGAAGCATTGAGATATCACATCTCATGCTATCGGAAGTGTCTCACGATTGGAATGGGAAGGAGCTGGATATCACATCTCATGCTAAAGGAAGAGTCTCAGGATTGGAACGGGAAGGAGTTGATTATCACATCTCATGTTATAGGAAGGGTCTCAGGTTTGGTATAAGCATTGAGATATCACATCTCTGCTATCGGAAGTGTCTCAGGATTGGAAATGGAAGGAGTTGGATATCCCATCTCATGCCGTAGGAAGGGTCTCAGGTTTGGTATAAGCATTGAGATATCACATCTCATGCTATAGGAAGGGTCTCAGGATTGGAATGGGAAGGATTTAGATATCACATCTCATGCTATAGGAAGGGTCTCAGGTTTGGTATAAGCATTGAGATATCACATCTCATGCTATAGGAAGGGTCTCAGGATTGGAATGGGAAGGAGTTGTATATGACATCTCATGCCGTAGGAAGGGTCTCAGGTTTGGTATAAGCATTGAGATATCACATCTCTGCTATCGGAAGGGTCTCAGGATTGGAATGGGAAGGAGTTGGATATCCCATCTCATGTTATAGGAAGAGTCTCAGGTTTGGTATTAGAAGCATTGATATATCACATCTCATGCTATAGGAAGTGTCTCAGGATTGGAATGGGAAGGACTTGGATATCACATCTCATGCTATAGGGAGGCTCTCAAGTTTGATATTAGAAGCATTGAGATATCACATCTCATGCTATAGGAAGGGTCTCAGGATTGGAATGGGAAGGAGTTGGATATCACATCTCATGCTATAGGAAGGGTCTCAGGTTTGGTATAAGCAGTGAGATATCACATTGCATGCTGTAGGAAGGGTCTCAGGTTTGGTATTAGAAGCATTGAGATATCACATCTCATGCTATAGGAAGGATCTCAGGTTTGGTATTAGAAGTATTGAGATATCACATCTCATGCTATAGGAAGGGTCTCAGGATTGGAATGGGAAGGAGTTGGATATCACATCTCATGCTAAAGGAAGGGTCTCAGGTTTGGTAGAAGCATTGAGATATCACATCTCATGCTATAGGAAGGGTCTCAGGATTGGAATGGGAAGGACTTAGATATCACATATCATGCTATAGGGAGGGTCTCAGTTTTGATATTAGAAGCATTGAGATATCACATCTCATGCTATCGGAAGTGTCTAACGATTGGAATGGGAAGGAGCTGGATATCACATCTCATGCTAAAGGAAGAGTATCAGGATTGGAACGGGAAGGAGTTGATTATCACATCTCATGTTATAGGAAGGGTCTCAGGTTTGGTATAAGCATTGAGATATCACATCTCTGCTATCGGAAGTGTCTCAGGATTGGAAATGGAAGGAGTTGGATATCCCATCTCATGTTATAGGACGGGTCTCAGGTTTGTTATTAGAATCATTGAGATATTATATTGCATGCTGTAGGAAGGGTCTAAGGATTGGAATGGAAAGGACTTGGATATCACATCTCATGCTATAGATAGGCTCTCAGGTTTGGAAAGGGAAGGAGTTGGATATCACATTTCATGTTAGAGGAAGGATCTCAGGTTTGGTATTAGAGGCATTGAGATATCATATTGCATGCTGTAGGAAGGGTCTAAGGATTGGAATGGGAAGGACTTGGATATCACATCTCATGCTATAGGAAGGGTCTCAGGTTGGAATGGGAAGGAGTTGGATATCACATCTCATGTTAAAGGGAGGGTCTCAGAATTGGAAGGGGAAGGATTTGGATATCACATCTCATGTTATAGGAAGGATCTCAGGTTTGGTATTAGAAGCATTGAGATATCACATCTCATGCTATCGGAAGGATCTCAGGTTTGGTATTAGAAGCATTGAGATATCACATCTCATGCTATCAGAAGGTCTCAGGATTGGAATGGGAAGGAGATGGATATCACATATGCTAAAGGGAGGGTCTCAGGTTTGGAAGGGGAAGGATTTGGATATCACATCTCATGTTATCGGAAAGGATCTCAGGTTTGGTATTAGAAGTATTGAGATATCACATCTCATGCTATAGGAAGGGTCTCAGGATTGGAATGGGAAGGAGTTGGATATCACATCTCATGCTAAAGGAAGGGTCTCAGGTTTGGTAGAAGCATTGAGATATCACATCTCATGCTATAGGAAGTGTCTCAGGATTGGAATGGGAAGGAGCTGGATATCACATCTCATGCTAAAGGAAGGGTCTCAGGTTTGGAACGGGAAGGAGTTGGATATCCGATCTCATGTTATAGGAAGGGTCTAAGGTCTGGTATAAGCATTGAGATATCACATCTCTGCTATCGGAAGTGTCTCAGGATTGGAATGGGAAGGAGTTGGATATCCGATCTCATGCTATCGGAAGGATCTCAGGTTTGGTATTAGAAGCATTGAGATATCACATCTCATGCTATAGGAAGGGTCTCAGGATTGGAATGGGAAGGACTTAGATATCACATATCATGCGATAGGGAGGGTTTCCGTTTTGATATTAGAAGCATTGAGATATCACATCTCATGCTATCGGAAGTGTCTCAGGATTGGAATGGGAAGGAGCTGGATATCACATCTCATGCTAAAGGAAGGGTCTCAGGTTTGGAACGGGAAGGAGTTGGATATCCGATCTCATGTTATAGGAAGGGTCTAAGGTCTGGTATAAGCATTGAGATATCACATCTCTGCTATCGGAAGTGTCTCAGGATTGGAATGGGAAGGAGTTGGATATCCCATCTCATGTTATAGGAAGGGTCTCAGGTTTGGTATAAGCATTGAGATATCACATCTCATGCTATAGGAAGGGTCTCAGGATTGGAATGGGAAGGAGTTGGATATCACATCTCATGCTATAGGAAGGGTCTCAGGTTTGGTATAAGCATTGAGATATCACATCTCATGCTATAGGAAGGGTCTCAGGATTGGAATGGGAAGGAGTTGTATATGACATCTCATGCCGTAGGAAGGGTCTCAGGTTTGGTATAAGCATTGAGATATCACATCTCATGCTATACTAAGGGTCTCAGGATTGGAATGGGAAGGAGTTGGATATCACATCTCATGCTATAGGAAGGGTCTCAGGTTTGGTATAAGCATTGAGATATCACATCTCATGCTATAGGAAGGGTCTCAGGATTGGAATGGGAAGGAGTTGTATATGACATCTCATGCCGTAGGAAGGGTCTCAGGTTTGGTATAAGCATTGAGATATCACATCTCTGCTATCGGAAGGGTCTCAGGATTGGAATGGGAAGGAGTTGGATATCCCATCTCATGTTATAGGAAGAGTCTCAGGTTTGGTATTAGAAGCATTGAGATATCACATCTCATGCTATAGGAAGTGTCTCAGGATTGGAATGGGAAGGACTTGGATATCACATCTCATGCTATGGGGAGGCTCTCAAGTTTGATATTAGAAGCATTGAGATATCACATCTCATGCTATAGGAAGGGTCTCAGGATTGGAATGGGAAGGAGTTAGATATCACATCTCATGCTATAGGAAGGGTCTCAGGTTTGGTATAAGCAGTGAGATATCACATCTCATGCTATAGGAAGTGTCTCAGGATTGGAATGGGAAGGAGTTGGATATCACATCTCATGTTATAGGAAGGATCTCAGGTTTGGTATAAGAATTGAGATATCACATCTCTGCTATCGGAAGGTGTTAGGAAAGATTTCGTTATTGTAGGGAAATTTCCTTCCATGTGGCAACCCCTAAACTTTTTGCTATTGTTTTTAACCTTGTTCTTGACTTTGCCAGGGAAGTACAGCCTTCTGCCGCACTTCCCTGGGCTTTCACTCCTTTCTTACGGGGAAACTGACATGCCCTTATGACAGTCAGTACCGGGGAACGTTGTTTCCCGTAGTTTCTTTTATCGTGTCGCCGCTTTAGTGCAACACGACACAAGAGAGCACTGTAAGCTAAGTTACAGCTCTCTTGGGTCTCTAGCCTTCTACAGGCCCTAGATACTCTTTTAGGATGGTATTTGATCGGTGCAAGTCATTCAGGGACTGGAATGGTGGCAGCGATCGTTTTGTATATTTTGAGCTCCTTTTGCCGTTCTGAGCACGTTTTTGCACTGAACCCAAAATGGTGGCCTGGCTCCCCAAAATGGCCAGACCACGAGGCTCCTTTGTCCTGTCCACTGTCCGTCTTGCTCCCTTCACCTTCCCCAGGTCCAGCGACCCGGGGCCTTCCTTATTTGGGCATGTACTTTCCCGCGAAACGTGGTTGCTTTCGCGGGCTTCTACATGCCGTTTGTGTGCCTCCAGGGTGTGGGCTGGGATGTCTGGTCCCAATACACATCCTGGGTGCCAGAGAGTCTAGGGTGGTGTGAATGCCTGGGACCACCGTGGTCCGTGATTGGTCCACGTATGGTATGTGTTTTGATGAGCGGATCTCCCATTGGTTCCCCTCCGTTTTGGCGCGAAGGGAACCGTGGATAAGAGGGGGCTGGAAACACCACTACCATGTCGATCTCCTGAGTTCTCACGAACGAAGGAATACAGGAGCCAAGTATCCTGCAACCAAGAGGCTGGACCGAGGAATCGCTGGTGACCCGCTGAAGGAATCCTCCTTTGCACTGCTGTCGTCCTGAGAGCCCCCGTCCTCCTTTGATCGAACCAGAAGGCCTGTATTGGTGCTTCGACCTATTGGAATAGCAGGAACAGCTATTCCCGGCATCTTCATCAACTCCTCGCAGTAAGCCTTCGGAAGCGTCTCTGGGCCATCCAGTTGACTGACCAGCTTACAAGGGAGTCCTGCTCTGTAACCGCCGCCAGGTTGTGCCGTATCTCGAGTCCTTGTCACTCTCCCACGCTTCGTACACTTGGCGTTCCCAAGTCTGAAGGGAGGAGTGTACTTTTGACTCCGATACGCACGGCCGCTCCGTTGTCCTGCTGCGGCAACAAAACTGTGCTGGTTTCGTCGATTGGGACGTCTTTTTGATCTACACGACTGGAAAGCGTTCCCTGCTCTTCAGAACCTGCCAGCTGCTGAAACTAACGTGGAGAAGCCTGGGTCTGCTTGCTTCGGGGACCGGTGAGTAGTTTAGCTAGGATCTGGTCGCCCTCCTGCAGTAACCCATTGCTTTTCCCCGCTGTGTAAAACAGCACCCTTTTCGTCCGTACTCGCGCTCTGCTTCTGCTCGCTGTGGAGGCTGCGCTTGAGTTGCGGAACCTGTTCTTCTTCTGCTGTGCACTAACACGAACTGCCTGACCTCCTCCGAAGAGCTTCTCCTTTTGCCCGTTGGCACCAGCACTTGCAGGTACTTTGAGCACAAGGCTCCACTCTTCTCAGGGCTCGGACTTCCATCTAGTTAGGTGCCTCTGAAGGCGAACTGAGTCTAAAGCATTATCGCACTGCCTGTTTTCCTTCCCTTTCAGGTGGACTACATATTTCGTGCTTTAAACGCTTGCGACTGTGTATTTGTATATATATTGTGTTGATTTGGTATGTGTTGGTTTAATATTGTTATAGAGTGATTTTCTTGCCACGGTCATTGTTTTAAAGGCCTTAAAATAAATGTGTTTATATTTTTGATATAACACCTGTTTGGAGTAGTTTGTAAGCGCTCTTGCTTTGTGTGCTCATTGCGGGCTTTCAGTCACCCTCACCCCTCTTGAGACCTAGTCTTGACCGCCGCGATCGCTACCTTGATTGGTCTGGCTCGTCCAGAGGTTACCCTGTTCCAAGTAATTAGGTTGGCCTTCTGAACTTCTGGCCACCAGGACAGAGTTCAGAAATCCGTCTTAACAGAAGGGTCTCAGGATTGGAATGTGAAGGAGTTGGATATTCCAATCTCATGTTATAGGAAGGGTCTCAGGTTTGGTATTAGAAGCATTGAGATATCACATCTCATGCTATCGGAAGGATCTCAGGTTTGGTATTAGAAGCATTGAGATATCACATCTCATGCTATCAGAAGGGTCTCAGGATTGGAATGGGAAGGAGATGGATATCACATCTCATGCTAAAGGGAGGGTCTCAGGTTTGGAAGGGGAAGGATTTGGATATCACATCTCATGTTTTCGGAAGGATCTCAGGTTTGGTATTAGAAGTATTGAGATATCACATCTCATGCTATAGGAAGGGTCTCAGGATTGGAATGGGAAGGAGTTGGATATCACATCTCATGCTAAAGGAAGGGTCTCAGGTTTGGTAGAATCATTGAGATATCACATCTCATGCTATAGGAAGGGTCTCAGGATTGGAATGGGAAGGACTTAGATATCACATATCATGCTATAGGGAGGGTTTCTGTTTTGATATTAGAAGCATTGAGATATCACATCTCATGCTATCGGAAGTGTCTCAGGATTGGAATGGGAAGGAGCTGGATATCACATCTCATGCTAAAGGAAGGGTCTCAGGTTTGGAACTGGAAGGAGTTGGATATCCGATCTCATGTTATAGGAAGGGTCTAAGGTCTGGTATAAGCATTGAGATATCACATCTCTGCTATCGGAAGTGTCTCAGGATTGGAATGGGAAGGAGTTGGATATCCCATCTCATGTTATAGGAAGGGTCTCAGGTTTGGTATAAGCATTGAGATATCACATCTCATGCTATAGGAAGGGTCTCAGGATTGGAATGGGAAGGAGTTGGATATCACATCTCATGCTATAGGAAGGGTCTCAGGTTTGGTATAAGCATTGAGATATCACATCTCATGCTATAGGAAGGGTCTCAGGATTGGAATGGGAAGGAGTTGTATATGACATCTCATGCCGTAGGAAGGGTCTCAGGTTTGGTATAAGCATTGAGATATCACATCTCATGCTATAGGAAGGGTCTCAGGATTGGAATGGGAAGGAGTTGGATATCACATCTCATGCTATAGGAAGGGTCTCAGGTTTGGTATAAGCATTGAGATATCACATCTCATGCTATAGGAAGGGTCTCAGGATTGGAATGGGAAGGAGTTGTATATGACATCTCATGCCGTAGGAAGGGTCTCAGGTTTGGTATAAGCATTGAGATATCACATCTCTGCTATCGGAAGGGTCTCAGGATTGGAATGGGAAGGAGTTGGATATCCCATCTCATGTTATAGGAAGAGTCTCAGGTTTGGTATTAGAAGCATTGAGATATCACATCTCATGCTATAGGAAGGGTCTCAGGATTGGAATGGGAAGGAGTTAGATATCACATCTCATGCTATAGGAAGGGTCTCAGGTTTGGTATAAGCAGTGAGATATCACATCTCATGCTATAGGAAGTGTCTCAGGATTGGAATGGGAAGGAGTTGGATATCACATCTCATGTTATAGGAAGGATCTCAGGTTTGGTATAAGAATTGAGATATCACATCTCTGCTATCGGAAGGGTCTCAGGATTGGAATGGGAAGGAGTTGGATATTCCAATCTCATGTTATAGGAAGGGTCTCAGGTTTGGTATTAGAAGCATTGAGATATCACATCTCATGCTATCGGAAGGATCTCAGGTTTGGTATTAGAAGCATTGAGATATCACATCTCATGCTATCAGAAGGGTCTCAGGATTGGAATGGGAAGGAGATGGATATCACATCTCATGCTAAAGGGAGGGTCTCAGGTTTGGAAGGGGAAGGATTTGGATATCACATCTCATGTTATCGGAAGGATCTCAGGTTTGGTATTAGAAGTATTGAGATATCACATCTCATGCTATAGGAAGGGTCTCAGGATTGGAATGGGAAGGAGTTGGATATCACATCTCATGCTAAAGGAAGGGTCTCAGGTTTGGTAGAAGCATTGAGATATCACATCTCATGCTATAGGAAGGGTCTCAGGATTGGAATGGGAAGGACTTAGATATCACATATCATGCTATAGGGAGGGTTTCCGTTTTGATATTAGAAGCATTGAGATATCACATCTCATGCTATCGGAAGTGTCTCAGGATTGGAATGGGAAGGAGCTGGATATCACATCTCATGCTAAAGGAAGGGTCTCAGGTTTGGAACGGGAAGGAGTTGGATATCCGATCTCATGTTATAGGAAGGGTCTAAGGTCTGGTATAAGCATTGAGATATCACATCTCTGCTATCGGAAGTGTCTCAGGATTGGAATGGGAAGGAGTTGGATATCCCATCTCATGTTATAGGAAGGGTCTCAGGTTTGGTATAAGCATTGAGATATCACATCTCATGCTATAGGAAGGGTCTCAGGATTGGAATGGGAAGGAGTTGGATATCACATCTCATGCTATAGGAAGGGTCTCAGGTTTGGTATAAGCATTGAGATATCACATCTCATGCTATAGGAAGGGTCTCAGGATTGGAATGGGAAGGAGTTGTATATGACATCTCATGCCGTAGGAAGGGTCTCAGGTTTGGTATAAGCATTGAGATATCACATCTCATGCTATAGGAAGGGTCTCAGGATTGGAATGGGAAGGAGTTGGATATCACATCTCATGCTATAGGAAGGGTCTCAGGTTTGGTATAAGCATTGAGATATCACATCTCATGCTATAGGAAGGGTCTCAGGATTGGAATGGGAAGGAGTTGTATATGACATCTCATGCCGTAGGAAGGGTCTCAGGTTTGGTATAAGCATTGAGATATCACATCTCTGCTATCGGAAGGGTCTCAGGATTGGAATGGGAAGGAGTTGGATATCCCATCTCATGTTATAGGAAGAGTCTCAGGTTTGGTATTAGAAGCATTGAGATATCACATCTCATGCTATCGGAAGGATCTCAGGTTTGGTATTAGAAGCATTGAGATATCACATCTCATGCTATCAGAAGGGTCTCAGGATTGGAATGGGAAGGAGATGGATATCACATCTCATGCTAAAGGGAGGGTCTCAGGTTTGGAAGGGGAAGGATTTGGATATCACATCTCATGTTATCGGAAGGATCTCAGGTTTGGTATTAGAAGTATTGAGATATCACATCTCATGCTATAGGAAGGGTCTCAGGATTGGAATGGGAAGGAGTTGGATATCACATCTCATGCTAAAGGAAGGGTCTCAGGTTTGGTAGAAGCATTGAGATATCACATCTCATGCTATAGGAAGGGTCTCAGGATTGGAATGGGAAGGACTTAGATATCACATATTATGCTATAGGGAGGGTTTCCGTTTTGATATTAGAAGCATTGAGATATCACATCTCATGCTATCGGAAGTGTCTCAGGATTGGAATGGGAAGGAGCTGGATATCACATCTCATGCTAAAGGAAGGGTCTCAGGTTTGGAACGGGAAGGAGTTGGATATCCGATCTCATGTTATAGGAAGGGTCTAAGGTCTGGTATAAGCATTGAGATATCACATCTCTGCTATCGGAAGTGTCTCAGGATTGGAATGGGAAGGAGTTGGATATCCCATCTCATGTTATAGGAAGGGTCTCAGGTTTGGTATAAGCATTGAGATATCACATCTCATGCTATAGGAAGGGTCTCAGGATTGGAATGGGAAGGAGTTGGATATCACATCTCATGCTATAGGAAGGGTCTCAGGTTTGGTATAAGCATTGAGTTGAGATATCACATCTCATGCTATAGGAAGGGTCTCAGGATTGGAATGGGAAGGAGTTGTATATGACATCTCATGCCGTAGGAAGGGTCTCAGGTTTGGTATAAGCATTGAGATATCACATCTCATGCTATAGGAAGGGTCTCAGGATTGGAATGGGAAGGAGTTGGATATCACATCTCATGCTATAGGAAGGGTCTCAGGTTTGGTATAAGCATTGAGATATCACATCTCATGCTATAGGAAGGGTCTCAGGATTGGAATGGGAAGGAGTTGTATATGACATCTCATGCCGTAGGAAGGGTCTCAGGTTTGGTATAAGCATTGAGATATCACATCTCTGCTATCGGAAGGGTCTCAGGATTGGAATGGGAAGGAGTTGGATATCCCATCTCATGTTATAGGAAGAGTCTCAGGTTTGGTATTAGAAGCATTGAGATATCACATCTCATGCTATAGGAAGTGTCTCAGGATTGGAATGGGAAGGACTTGGATATCACATCTCATGCTATAGGGAGGCTCTCAAGTTTGATATTAGAAGCATTGAGATATCACATCTCATGCTATAGGAAGGGTCTCAGGATTGGAATGGGAAGGAGTTGGATATCACATCTCATGCTATTGGAAGGGTCTCAGGTTTGGTATAAACAGTGAGATATCACATCTCATGCTATAGGAAGTGTCTCAGGATTGGAATGGGAAGGAGTTGGATATCACATCTCATGTTATAGGAAGGATCTCAGGTTTGGTATAAGAATTGAGATATCACATCTCTGCTATCGGAAGGGTCTCAGGATTGGAATGGGAAGGAGTTGGATATTCCAATCTCATGTTATAGGAAGGGTCTCAGGTTTGGTATTAGAAGCATTGAGATATCACATCTCATGCTATAGGAAGGGTCTCAGGATTGGAATGGGAAGGACTTGGATATCACATCTCATGCTATAGGGAGGGTCTCAAGTTTGATATTAGAAGCATTGAGATATTACATCTCATGATATCTGAAGGGTCTCAGGATTGGAATGGGAAGGAGTTGGATATCACATCTCATGATAAAGGAAGGGTCTAAGGTTTGGAAGGGGAAGGATTTGGATATCACATCCCATGTTATAGGACGGGTCTCAGGTTTGGTATTAGAAGCATTGAGATATCAAGTCTCATGGTATAGAAAGGGGATCAGAATTGGAATGGGAAGGAGTTGGATGTCACAACTCAAGCTATAGGAAGGGTCTCAGGATTGGAATGGGAAGGACTTGGATATCACATCTCATGCTATAGGGAGGGTCTCAAGTTTGATATTAGAAGCATTGAGATATCACATCTCATGATATCGGAAGGGTCTCAGGATTGGAATGGGAAGGAGTTGGATATCACATCTCATGATAAAGGAAGGGTCTAAGGTTTGGAAGGGGAAGGATTTGGATATCACATCTCATGTTATAGGACGGGTCTCAGGTTTGGTATTAGAAGCATTGAGATATCAAGTCTCATGGTATAGGAAGGGGCTCAGAATTGGAATGGGAAGGAGTTGGATATCAAGTCTCATGGTATAGGAAGGGGCTCAGAATTGGAATGGGAAGGAGTTGGATATCACATCTCATGCTAAAGGGAGGGTCTCAGGTTTGGAAGGGGAAGGATTTGGATATCACATCTCATGTTATAGGAAGGATCTCAGGTTTGGTATTAGAGGCATTGAGATATCACATCTCATGCTAAAGGGAGGGTCTCAGGTTTGGAAGGGGAAGGATTTGGATATCACATCTCTTGTTATAGGAAGGATCACAGGTTTGGTATTAGAAGCATTGAGATATCACATCTCATGCTATCGGAAGGGTCTCAGGATTGGAATGGGAAGGAGTTGGATAACACATCTCATGCTAAAGGGAGGGTCTCAGGTTTGGAAGGGGAAGGATTTGGATATCACATCTCATGTTACAGGAAGGATCTCAGGTTTGGTATTAGAAGCATTGAGATATCACATCTCATGCTATCGGAAGTATCTCAGGTTTGGTATTAGAGGCATTGAGATATCACATCTCATGCTATCTATCATAAGGGTCTCAGGATTGGAATGGGAAGGAGTTGGATATCACATCTCATGCTAAAGGGAGGGTCTCAGGTTTGGAAGGGGAAGGATTTGGATATCACATCACATGTTATAAGAAGGATCTCAGGTTTGGTATTAGAAGCATTGGGATATCACATCTCATGCTATCGGAAGGGTCTCAGGATTGGAATGGGAAGGAGTCGGATATCACATCTCATGCTATAGGAAGGCTCTCAGGTTTGGAAGGGGAAAGAGTTGGATATCACATTTCATGTTAGAGGTAGGATCTCAGGTTTGGTATTAGAGGCATTGAGATATCACATCTCATGCTATCAGAAGGGTCTCAGGATTAGAATGGGAAGGAGTTGGATATCACATCTCATGCTAAAGGGAGGGTCTCAGGTTTGGAAGGGGGAGGATTTGGATATCACGTCTCATGTTATAGGAAGGATCTCAGGTTTGGTATTAGAAGCATTGAGATATCACATCTCATGCAATCGGAAGGATCTCAGGTTTGGTATTAGAGGCATTGAGATATCACATCTCATGCTAAAGGGAGGGTCTCAGGTTTGTAAGGGGAAGGATTTGGATATCACATCTCTTGTTATAGGAAGGATCACAGGTTTGGTATTAGAAGCATTGAGATATCACATCTCATGCTATCGGAAGGGTCTCAGGATTGGAATGCGAAGGAGCTGGATATCACATCTCATGCTAAAGGAAGGGTCTCAGGTTTGGAACGAAAAGGAGTTGGATATCCGATCTCATGTTATAGGAAGGGTCTCAGGTTTGGTATAAGCATTGAGATATCACATCTCTGCTATCGGAAGTGTCTCAGGATTGGAATGGGAAGGAATTGGATATCCCATCTCATGTTATAGGACGGGTCTCAGGATTGTTATTAGAATCATTGAGATATCATATTGCATGCTGTAGGAAGGGTCTAAGGATTGGAATGGGAAGGACTTGGATATCACATCTCATGCTATAGGAAGGGTCTCAGGTTTGGTATAAGCATTGAGATATCAAATCTCATGCTATAGGAAGGGTCTCAGGATTGGAATGGAAGGAGTTGGATATCACATCTCATGTTATAGGAAGGATCTCAGGTTTGGTATTAGAAGCATTGAGACATCACATCTCATGCTATAAGAGGGGTCTCAGGATTGGAATGGGAAGGAGTTGGATATCACATCTCATACTATAGGAAGGGTCTCAGGTTTGGTATAAGCATTGAGATATCACATCTCATGCTATAGGAAGGGTCTCAGGATTGGAATGGGAAGGAGTTGTATATGACATCTCATGCCGTAGGAAGGGTCTCAGGTTTGGTATAAGCATTGAGATATCACATCTCTGCTATCGGAAGGGTCTCAGGATTCGAATGCGAAGGAGTTGGATATCCCATCTCATGTTATAGGAAGAGTCTCAGGTTTGGTATTAGAAGCATTGAGATATCACATCTCATGCTATAGGAAGTGTCTCAGGATTGGAATGGGAAGGACTTGGATATCACATCTCATGCTATAGGGAGGGTCTCAAGTTTGATATTAGAAGCATTGAGATATCACATCTCATGCTATAGGAAGGGTCTCAGGATTGGAATGGGAAGGAGTTGTATATGACATCTCATGCCGTAGGAAGGGTCTCAGGTTTGGTATAAGCATTGAGATATCACATCTCTGCTATCGGAAGGGTCTCAGGATTGGAATGGGAAGGAGTTGGATATCCCATCTCATGTTATAGGAAGAGTCTCAGGTTTGGTATTAGAGGCATTGAGATATCACATCTCATGCTGTAGGAAGTGTCTCAGGATTGGAATGGGAAGGACTTGGATATCACATCTCATGCTATAGGGAGGCTCTCAAGTTTGATATTAGAAGCATTGAGATATCACATCTCATGCTATAGGAAGGGTCTCAGGATTGGAATGGGAAGGAGTTGGATATCACATCTCATGCTATAGGAAGGGTCTCGGGTTTGGTATAAGCAGTGAGATATCACATCTCATGCTATAGGCAGTGTCTCAGTATTGGAATGGGAAGGAGTTGGATATCACATCTCATGTTATAGGAAGGATCTCAGGTTTGGTATAAACATTGAGATATCACATCTCTGCTATCGGAAGGGTCTCAGGATTGGAATGTAAGGAGTTGGATATTCCCATCTCATGTTATAGGAAGGGTCTCAGGTTTGGTATTAGAAGCATTGAGATATCACATCTCATGCTATAGGAAGGGTCTCAGGATTGGAATCGGAAGGACTTGGATATCACATCTCATGCTATAGGGAGGGTCTCAAGTTTGATATTAGAAGCATTGAGATATCACATCTCATGATATCGGAAGGGTCTCAGGATTGGAATGGGAAGGAGTTGGATATCACATCTCATGATAAAGGAAGGGTCTAAGGTTTGGAAGGGGAAGGATTTGGATATCACATCTCATGTTATAGGACGGGTCTCAGGTTTGGTATTAGAAGCATTGAGATAGCAAGTCTCATGGTATAGGAAGGGTCTCAGAATTGGAATGGGAAGGAGTTTGATATCACATCTCATGCCATAGTATGGGTCTCAGGTTTGGTAGAAGCATTGGGATATCACATCTCATGCTATCGGAATGGTATCAGGATTGGATTTGGAAGGAGTTGGATATCCCATCTCATGCTATAGGAAGGGTCTCAGGTTGGAATGGGAAGGAGTTGGATATCACATCTCATGTTATACGAAGGGTCTCAGGATTGGAATGGGAAGGACTTGGATATCACATCTCATGCTATAGGAAGGCTCTCAGGAATGGAAGGGGAGAGAGTTGGATATCACATTTCATGTTAGAGGTAGGATCTCAGGTTTGGTATTAGAGGCATTGAGATATCACATCTCATGCTATCAGAAGGGTCTCAGGATTGGAATGGGAAGGACTTAGATGTCACATATCATGCTATAGGGAGGGTCGCAGTTTTGATATTAGAAGCATTGAGATATCACATCTCATGCTATCGGAAGTGTCTCAGGATTGGAATGGGAAGGAGCTGGATATCAGATCTCATGCTAAAGGAAGAGTCTCAGGTTTGGAACGGGAAGGAGTTGGATATCACATCTCATGTTATAGGAAGGGTCTCAGGTTTGGTATAAGCATTGAGATATCACATCTCTGCTATCGGAAGTGTCTCAGGATTGGAATGGGAAGGAGTTGGATATCCCATCTCATGTTATAGGACAGGTCTCAGGTTTGTTATTAGAATCATTGAGATATCATATTGCATGCTGTAGGAAGGGTCTAAGGATTGGAATGGGAAGGACTTGGATATCACATCTCATGCTATAGATAGGCTCTCAGGTTTGGAATGGGAAGGAGTTGGATATCACATTTCATGTTAGAGGAAGGATCTCAGGTTTGGTATTAGTGGCATTGAGATATCACATCTCATGCTATAGGAAGGGTCTCAGGTTGGAATGGGAAGGAGTTGGATATCACATCTCATGTTAAAGGGAGGGTCTCAGAATTGGAAGGGGAAGGATTTGGATATCACATCTCATGTTATAGGAAGGATCTCAGGTTTGGTATTAGAAGCATTGAGATATCACATCTCATGCTATCGGAAGGATCTCAGGTTTGGTATTAGAAGCATTGAGATATCACATCTCATGCTATCAGAAGGGTCTCAGGATTGGAATGGGAAGGAGTTGGATATCACATCTCATGCTAAAATGGAGGGTCTCAGGTTTGGAAGGGGAAGGATTTGGATATCACATCTCATGTTATCGGAAGGATCTCAGGTTTGGTATTAGAAGTATTGAGATATCACATCTCATGCTATAGGAAGGGTCTCAGGATTAGAATGGGAAGGAGTTGGATATCACATCTCATGCTAAAGGAAGGGTCTCAGGTTTGGTAGAAGCATTGAGATATCACATCTCATGCTATAGGAAGGGTCTCAGGATTGGAATGGGAAGGACTTAGATATCACATATCATGCTATAGGGAGGGTTTCCGTTTTGATATTAGAAGCATTGAGATATCACATCTCATGCTATCGGAAGTGTCTCAGGATTGGAATGGGAAGGAGCTGGATATCACATCTCATGCTAAAGGAAGGGTCTCAGGTTTGGAACGGGAAGGAGTTGGATATCCGATCTCATGTTATAGGAAGGGTCTAAGGTCTGGTATAAGCATTGAGATATCACATCTCTGCTATCGGAAGTGTCTCAGGATTGGAATGGGAAGGAGTTGGATATCCCATCTCATGTTATAGGAAGGGTCTCAGGTTTGGTATAAGCATTGAGATATCACATCTCATGCTATAGGAAGGGTCTCAGGATTGGAATGGGAAGTAGTTGGATATCACATCTCATGCTATAGGAAGGGTCTCAGGTTTGGTATAAGCATTGAGATATCACATCTCATGCTATAGGAAGGGTCTCAGGATTGGAATGGGAAGGAGTTGTATATGACATCTCATGCCGTAGGAAGGGTCTCAGGTTTGGTATAAGCATTGAGATATCACATCTCATGCTATAGGAAGGGTCTCAGGATTGGAATGGGAAGGAGTTGGATATCACATCTCATGCTATAGGAAGGGTCTCAGGTTTGGTATAAGCATTGAGATATCACATCTCATGGTATAGGAAGGGTCTCAGGATTGGAATGGGAAGGAGTTGTATATGACATCTCATGCCGTAGGAAGGGTCTCAGGTTTGGTATAAGCATTGAGATATCACATCTCTGCTATCGCAAGGGTCTCTGGATTTGAATGGGAAGGAGTTGGATATCCCATCTCATGTTGTAGGAAGAGTCTCAGGTTTGGTATTAGAAGCATTGAGATATCACATCTCATGCTATAGGAAGTGTCTCAGGATTGGAATGGGAAGGACTTGGATATCACATCTCATGCTATAGGGAGGCTCTCAAGTTTGATATTAGAAGCATTGAGATATCACATCTCATGCTATAGGAAGGGTCTCAGGATTGGAATGGGAAGGAGTTGGATATCACATCTCATGCTATAGGAAGGGTCTCAGGTTTGGTATAAGCAGTGAGATATCACATCGCATGCTGTAGGAAGGGTCTCAGGTTTGGTATTAGAAGCATTGAGATATCACATCTCATGCTATAGGAAGGATCTCAGGTTTGGTATTAGAAGTATTGAGATATCACATCTCATGCTATAGGAAGGGTCTCAGGATTGGAATGGGAAGGAGTTGGATATCACATATCATGCTAAAGGAAGGGTCTCAGGTTTGGTAGAAGCATTGAGATATCAAATCTCATGCTATAGGAAGGGTCTCAGGATTGGAATGGAAGGAGTTGGATATCACATCTCATGTTATAGGAAGGATCTCAGGTTTGGTATTAGAAGCATTGAGACATCACATCTCATGCTATAGGAGGGGTCTCAGGATTGGAATGGGAAGGAGTTGGATATCACATCTCATACTATAGGAAGGGTCTCAGGTTTGGTATAAGCATTGAGATATCACATCTCATGCTATAGGAAGGGTCTCAGGATTGGAATGGGAAGGAGTTGTATATGACATCTCATGCCGTAGGAAGGGTCTCAGGTTTGGTATAAGCATTGAGATATCACATCTCTGCTATCGGAAGGGTCTCAGGATTGGAATGGGAAGGAGTTGGATATCCCATCTCATGTTATAGGAAGAGTCTCAGGTTTGGTATTAGAGGCATTGAGATATCACATCTCATGCTGTAGGAAGTGTCTCAGGATTGGAATGGGAAGGACTTGGATATCACATCTCATGCTATAGGGAGGCTCTCAAGTTTGATATTAGAAGCATTGAGATATCACATCTCATGCTATAGGAAGGGTCTCAGGATTGGAATGGGAAGGAGTTGGATATCACATCTCATGCTATAGGAAGGGTCTCAGGTTTGGTATAAGCAGTGAGATATCACATCTCATGCTATAGGCAGTGTCTCAGTATTGGAATGGGAAGGAGTTGGATATCACATCTCATGTTATAGGAAGGATCTCAGGTTTGGTATAAACATTGAGATATCACATCTCTGCTATCGGAAGGGTCTCAGGATTGGAATGTAAGGAGTTGGATATTCCCATCTCATGTTATAGGAAGGGTCTCAGGTTTGGTATTAGAAGCATTGAGATATCACATCTCATGCTATAGGAAGGGTCTCAGGATTGGAATGGGAAGGACTTGGATATCACATCTCATGCTATAGGGAGGGTCTCAAGTTTGATATTAGAAGCATTGAGATATCACATCTCATGATATCGGAAGGGTCTCAGGATTGGAATGGGAAGGAGTTGGATATCACATCTCATGATAAAGGAAGGGTCTAAGGTTTGGAAGGGGAAGGATTTGGATATCACATCTCATGTTATAGGACGGGTCTCAGGTTTGGTATTAGAAGCATTGAGATAGCAAGTCTCATGGTATAGGAAGGGTCTCAGAATTGGAATGGGTAGGAGTTTGATATCACATCTCATGCCATAGTATGGGTCTCAGGTTTGGTAGAAGCATTGGGATATCACATCTCATGCTATTGGAATGGTATCAGGATTGGATTTGGAAGGAGTTGGATATCCCATCTCATGCTATAGGAAGGGTCTCAGGTTGGAATGGGAAGGAGTTGGATATCACATCTCATGTTATAGGAAGGGTCTCAGGATTGGAATGGGAAGGACTTGGATATCACATCTCATGCTATAGGAAGGCTCTCAGGTTTGGAAGGGGAGAGAGTTGGATATCACATTTCATGTTAGAGGTAGGATCTCAGGTTTGATATTAGAGGCATTGAGATATCACATCTCATGCTATCAGAAGGGTCTCAGTATTGGAATGGGAAGGACTTAGATATCACATATCATGCTATAGGGAGGGTCTCAGTTTTGATATTAGAAGCATTGAGATATCACATCTCATGCTATCGGAAGTGTCTCAGGATTGGAATGGGAAGGAGCTGGATATCACATCTCATGCTAAAGGAAGAGTCTCAGGTTTGGAACGGGAAGGAGTTGGATATCACATCTCATGTTATAGGAAGGGTCTCAGGTTTGGTATAAGCATTGAGATATCACATCTCTGCTATCGGAAGTGTCTCAGGATTGGAATGGGAAGGAGTTGGATATCCCATCTCATGTTATAGGACGGGTCTCAGGTTTGTTATTAGAATCATTGAGATATCATATTGCATGCTGTAGGAAGGGTCTAAGGATTGGAATGGGAAGGACTTGGATATCACATCTCATGCTATAGATAGGCTCTCAGGTTTGGAATGGGAAGGAGTTGGATATCACATTTCATGTTAGAGGAAGGATCTCAGGTTTGGTATTAGAGGCATTGAGATATCACATCTCATGCTATAGGAAGGGTCTCAGGTTGGAATGGGAAGGAGTTGGATATCACATCTCATGTTAAAGGGAGGGTCTCAGAATTGG
The DNA here is from genome assembly GCF_040938575.1 of Ambystoma mexicanum. NCBI lineage: Eukaryota > Metazoa > Chordata > Amphibia > Caudata > Ambystomatidae > Ambystoma > Ambystoma mexicanum. The sequence goes on along the minus strand of NC_090932.1, from coordinate 570,815,597 downwards.
AAGGGGAAGGATTTGGATATCACATCTCATGTTATAGGAAGGATCTCAGGTTTGGTATTAGAAGCATTGAGATATCACATCTCATGCTATCGGAAGGATCTCAGGTTTGGTATTAGAAGCATTGAGATATCACATCTCATGCTATCAGAAGGGTCTCAGGATTGGAATGGGAAGGAGTTGGATATCACATCTCATGCTAAAATGGAGGGTCTCAGGTTTGGAAGGGGAAGGATTTGGATATCACATCTCATGTTATCGGAAGGATCTCAGGTTTGGTATTAGAAGTATTGAGATATCACATCTCATGCTATAGGAAGGGTCTCAGGATTAGAATGGGAAGGAGTTGGATATCCCATCTCATGCTAAAGGAAGGGTCTCAGGTTTGGTAGAAGCATTGAGATATCACATCTCATGCTATAGGAAGGGTCTCAGGATTGGAATGGGAAGGACTTAGATATCACATATCATGCTATAGGGAGGGTTTCCGTTTTGATATTAGAAGCATTGAGATATCACATCTCATGCTATCGGAAGTGTCTCAGGATTGGAATGGGAAGGAGCTGGATATCACATCTCATGCTAAAGGAAGGGTCTCAGGTTTGGAACGGGAAGGAGTTGGATATCCGATCTCATGTTATAGGAAGGGTCTAAGGTCTGGTATAAGCATTGAGATATCACATCTCTGCTATCGGAAGTGTCTCAGGATTGGAATGGGAAGGAGTTGGATATCCCATCTCATGTTATAGGAAGGGTCTCAGGTTTGGTATAAGCATTGAGATATCACATCTCATGCTATAGGAAGGGTCTCAGGATTGGAATGGGAAGTAGTTGGATTTCACATCTCATGCTATAGGAAGGGTCTCAGGTTTGGTATAAGCATTGAGATATCACATCTCATGCTATAGGAAGGGTCTCAGGATTGGAATGGGAAGGAGTTGTATATGACATCTCATGCCGTAGGAAGGGTCTCAGGTTTGGTATAAGCATTGAGATTTCACATCTCATGCTATAGGAAGGGTCTCAGGATTGGAATGGGAAGGAGTTGGATATCACATCTCATGCTATAGGAAGGGTCTCAGGTTTGGTATAAGCATTGAGATATCACATCTCATGCTATAGGAAGGGTCTCAGGATTGGAATGGGAAGGAGTTGTATATGACATCTCATGCCCTAGGAAGGGTCTCAGGTTTGGTATAAGCATTGAGATATCACATCTCTGCTATCGCAAGGGTCTCTGGATTTGAATGGGAAGGAGTTGGATATCCCATCTCATGTTATAGGAAGAGTCTCAGGTTTGGTATTAGAAGCATTGAGATATCACATCTCATGCTATAGGAAGTGTCTCAGGATTGGAATGGGAAGGACTTGGATATCACATCTCATGCTATAGGGAGGCTCTCAAGTTTGATATTAGAAGCATTGAGATATCACATCTCATGCTATAGGAAGGGTCTCAGGATTGGAATGGGAAGGAGTTGGATATCACATCTCATGCTATAGGAAGGGTCTCAGGTTTGGTATAAGCAGTGAGATATCACATCGCATGCTGTAGGAAGGGTCTCAGGTTTGGTATTAGAAGCATTGAGATATCACATCTCATGCTATAGGAAGGATCTCAGGTTTGGTATTAGAAGTATTGAGATATCACATCTCATGCTATAGGAAGGGTCTCAGGATTGGAATGGGAAGGAGTTGGATATCACATATCATGCTAAAGGAAGGGTCTCAGGTTTGGTAGAAGCATTGAGATATCACATCTCATGCTATAGGAAGGGTCTCAGGATTGGAATGGGAAGGACTTAGATATCACATATCATGCTATAGGGAGGGTCTCAGTTTTGATATTAGAAGCATTGAGATATCACATCTCATGCTATCGGAAGTGTCTCAGGATTGGAATGGGAAGGAGCTGGATATCACATCTCATGCTAAAGGAAGAGTCTCAGGTTTGGAACGGGAAGGAGTTGGATATCACATCTTATGTTATAGGAAGGGTCTCAGGTTTGGTATAAGCATTGAGATATCACATCTCTGCTATCGGAAGTGTCTCAGGATTGGAAATGGAAGGAGTTGGATATCCCATCTCATGTTATAGGACGGGTCTCAGGTTTGTTATTAGAATCATTGAGATATCATATTGCATGCTGTAGGAAGGGTCTAAGGATTGGAATGGGAAGGACTTGGATATCACATCTCATGCTATAGATAGGCTCTCAGGTTTGGAAAGGGAAGGAGTTGGATATCACATTTCATGTTAGAGGAAGGATCTCAGGTTTGGTATTAGAGGCATTGAGATATCAAATCTCATGCTATAGGAAGGGTCTCAGGTTGGAAAGGGAAGGAGTTGGATATCACATCTCATGTTAAAGGGAGGGTCTCAGAATTGGAAGGGGAAGGATTTGGATATCACATCTCATGTTATAGGAAGGATCTCAGGTTTGGTATTTGAAGCATTGAGATATCACATCTCATGCTATCGGAAGGATCTCAGGTTTGGTATTAGAAGCATTGAGATATCACATCTCATGCTATCAGAAGGGTCTCAGGATTGGAATGGGAAGGAGATGGATATCACATCTCATGCTAAAGGGAGGGTCTCAGGTTTGGAAGGGGAAGGATTTGGATATCACATCTCATGTTATCGGAAGGATCTCAGGTTTGGTATTAGAAGTATTGAGATATCACATCTCATGCTATAGGAAGGGTCTCAGGATTGGAATGGGAAGGAGTTGGATATCACATCTCATGCTAAAGGAAGGGTCTCAGGTTTGGTAGAAGCATTGAGATATCACATCTCATGCTATAGGAAGTGTCTCAGGATTGGAATGGGAAGGAGCTGGATATCACATCTCATGCTAAAGGAAGGGTCTCAGGTTTGGAACGGGAAGGAGTTGGATATCCGATCTCATGTTATAGGAAGGGTCTAAGGTCTGGTATAAGCATTGAGATATCACATCTCTGCTATCGGAAGTGTCTCAGGATTGGAATGGGAAGGAGTTGGATATCCGATCTCATGCTATCGGAAGGATCTCAGGTTTGGTATTAGAAGCATTGAGATATCACATCTCATGCTATAGGAAGGGTCTCAGGATTGGAATGGGAAGGACTTAGATATCACATATCATGCTATAGGGAGGGTTTCCGTTTTGATATTAGAAGCATTGAGATATCACATCTCATGCTATCGGAAGTGTCTCAGGATTGGAATGGGAAGGAGCTGGATATCACATCTCATCCTAAAGGAAGGGTCTCAGGTTTGGAACGGGAAGGAGTTGGATATCCGATCTCATGTTATAGGAAGGGTCTAAGGTCTAGTATAAGCATTGAGATATCACATCTCTGCTATGGGAAGTGTCTCAGGATTGGAATGGGAAGGAGTTGGATATCCCATCTCATGTTATAGGAAGGGTCTCAGGTTTGGTATAAGCATTGAGATATCACATCTCATGCTATAGGAAGGGTCTCAGGTTGGAATGAGAAGGAGTTGGATATCACATCTCATGTTAAAGGGAGGGTCTCAGAATTGGAAGGGGAAGGATTTGGATATCACATCTCATGTTATAGGAAGGATCTCAGGTTTGGTATTAGAAGCATTGAGATATCACATCTCATGCTATCGGAAGGATCTCAGGTTTGGTATTAGAAGCATTGAGATATCACATCTCATGCTATCAGAAGGGTCTCAGGATTGGAATGGGAAGGAGTTGGATATCACATCTCATGCTAAAGGGAGGGTCTCAGGTTTGGAAGGGGAAGGATTTGGATATCACATCTCATGTTATCGGAAGGATTTCAGGTTTGGTATTAGAAGTATTGAGATATCACATCTCATGCTATAGGAAGGGTCTCAGGATTGGAATGGGAAGGAGTTGGATATCACATCTCATGCTAAAGGAAGGGTCTCAGGTTTGGTAGAAGCATTGAGATATCACATCTCATGCTATAGGAAGGGTCTCAGGATTGGAATGGGAAGGACTTAGATATCACATATCATGCTATAGTGAGGGTTTCTGTTTTGATATTAGAAGCATTGAGATATCACATCTCATGCTAAAGGGAGGGTCTCAGGATTGGAATGGGAAGGAGCTGGATATCACATCTCATGCTAAAGGAAGGGTCTCAGGTTTGGAACGGGAAGGAGTTGGATATCCGATCTCATGTTATAGGAAGGGTCTAAGGTCTGGTATAAGCATTGAGATATCACATCTCTGCTATCGGAAGTGTCTCAGGATTGGAATGGGAAGGAGTTGGATATCCCATCTCATGTTATAGGAAGGGTCTCAGGTTTGGTATAAGCATTGAGATATCACATCTCATGCTATAGGAAGGGTCTCAGGATTGGAATGGGAAGGAGTTGGATATCACATCTCATGCTATAGGAAGGGTCTCAGGTTTGGTATAAGCATTGAGATATCACATCTCATGCTATAGGAAGGGTCTCAGGATTGGAATGGGAAGGAGTTTTATATGACATCTCATGCAGTAGGAAGGGTCTCAGGTTTGGTATAAGCATTGAGATATCACATCTCATGCTATAGGAAGGGTCTCAGGATTGGAATGGGAAGGAGTTGGATATCACATCTCATGCTATAGGAAGGGTCTCAGGTTTGGTATAAGCATTGAGATATCACATCTCATGCTATAGGAAGGGTCTCAGGATTGGAATGGGAAGGAGTTGTATATGACATCTCATGCCGTAGGAAGGGTCTCAGGTTTGGTATAAGCATTGAGATATCACATCTCTGCTATCGGAAGGGTCTCAGGATTGGAATGGGAAGGAGTTGGATATCCCATCTCATGTTATAGGAAGAGTCTCAGGTTTGGTATTAGAAGCATTGAGATATCACATCTCATGCTATAGGAAGTGTCTCAGGATTGGAATGGGAAGGACTTGGATATCACATCTCATGCTATAGGGAGGCTCTCAAGTTTGATATTAGAAGCATTGAGATATCACATCTCATGCTATAGGAAGGGTCTCAGGATTGGAATGGGAAGGAGTTGGATATCACATCTCATGCTATAGGAAGGGTCTCAGGTTTGGTATAAGCAGTGAGATATCACATCGCATGCTGTAGGAAGGGTCTCAGGTTTGGTATTAGAAGCATTGAGATATCACATCTCATGCTATAGGAAGGATCTCAGGTTTGGTATTAGAAGTATTGAGATATCACATCTCATGCTATAGGAAGGGTCTCAGGATTGGAATGGGAAGGAGTTGGATATCACATCTCATGCTAAAGGAAGGGTCTCAGGTTTGGTAGAAGCATTGAGATATCACATCTCATGCTATAGGAAGGGTCTCAGGATTGGAATGGGAAGGACTTAGATATCACATATCATGCTATAGGGAGGGTCTCAGTTTTGATATTAGAAGCATTGAGATATCACATCTCATGCTATCGGAAGTGTCTCACGATTGGAATGGGAAGGAGCTGGATATCACATCTCATGCTAAAGGAAGAGTCTCAGGTTTGGTATAAGCATTGAGATATCACATCTCTGCTATCGGAAGTGTCTCAGGATTGGAAATGGAAGGAGTTGGATATCCCATCTCATGTTATAGGACGGGTCTCAGGTTTGTTATTAGAATCATTGAGATATCATATTGCATGCTGTAGGAAGGGTCTGAGGATTGGAATGGAAAGGACTTGGATATCACATCTCATGCTATAGATAGGCTCTCAGGTTTGGAAAGGGAAGGAGTTGGATATCACATTTCATGTTAGAGGAAGGATCTCAGGTTTGGTATTAGAGGCATTGAGATATCATATTGCATGCTGTAGGAAGGGTCTAAGGATTGGAATGGGAAGGACTTGGATATCACATCTCATGCTATAGGAAGGGTCTCAGGTTGGAATGGGAAGGAGTTGGATATCACATCTCATGTTAAAGGGAGGGTCTCAGAATTGGAAGGGGAAGGATTTGGATATCACATCTCATGTTATAGGAAGGATCTCAGGTTTGGTATTAGAAGCATTGAGATATCACATCTCATGCTATCGGAAGGATCTCAGGTTTGGTATTAGAAGCATTGAGATATCACATCTCATGCTATCAGAAGGGTCTCAGGATTGGAATGGGAAGGAGATGGATATCACATCTCATGCTAAAGGGAGGGTCTCAGGTTTGGAAGGGGAAGGATTTGGATATCACATCTCATGTTATCGGAAGGATCTCAGGTTTGGTATTAGAAGTATTGAGATATCACATCTCATGCTATAGGAAGGGTCTCAGGATTGGAATGGGAAGGAGTTGGATATCACATCTCATGCTAAAGGAAGGGTCTCAGGTTTGGTAGAAGCATTGAGATATCACATCTCATGCTATAGGAAGTGTCTCAGGATTGGAATGGGAAGGAGCTGGATATCACATCTCATGCTAAAGGAAGGGTCTCAGGTTTGGAACGGGAAGGAGTTGGATATCCGATCTCATGTTATAGGAAGGGTCTAAGGTCTGGTATAAGCATTGAGATATCACATCTCTGCTATCGGAAGTGTCTCAGGATTGGAATGGGAAGGAGTTGGATATCCGATCTCATGCTATCGGAAGGATCTCAGGTTTGGTATTAGAAGCATTGAGATATCACATCTCATGCTATAGGAAGGGTCTCAGGATTGGAATGGGAAGGACTTAGATATCACATATCATGCTATAGGGAGGGTTTCCGTTTTGATATTAGAAGCATTGAGATATCACATCTCATGCTATCGGAAGTGTCTCAGGATTGGAATCGGAAGGAGCTGGATATCACATCTCATGCTAAAGGAAGGGTCTCAGGTTTGGAACGGGAAGGAGTTGGATATCCGATCTCATGTTATAGGAAGGGTCTAAGGTCTGGTATAAGCATTGAGATATCACATCTCTGCTATGGGAAGTGTCTCAGGATTGGAATGGGAAGGAGTTGGATATCACATCTCATGTTAAAGGGAGGGTCTCAGAATTGGAAGGGGAAGGATTTGGATATCACATCTCATGTTATAGGAAGGATCTCAGGTTTGGTATTAGAAGCATTGAGATATCACATCTCATCCTATCGGAAGGATCTCAGGTTTGGTATTAGAAGCATTGAGATATCACATCTCATGCTATCAGAAGGGTCTCAGGATTGGAATGGGAAGGAGTTGGATATCACATCTCATGCTAAAGGGAGGGTCTCAGGTTTGGAAGGGGAAGGATTTGGATATCACATCTCATGTTATCGGAAGGATTTCAGGTTTGGTATTAGAAGTATTGAGATATCACATCTCATGCTATAGGAAGGGTCTCAGGATTGGAATGGGAAGGAGTTGGATATCACATCTCATGCTAAAGGAAGGGTCTCAGGTTTGGTAGAAGCATTGAGATATCACATCTCATGCTATAGGAAGGGTCTCAGGATTGGAATGGGAAGGACTTAGATATCACATATCATGCTATAGGAAGGGTTTCTGTTTTGATATTAGAAGCATTGAGATATCACATCTCATGCTAAAGGGAGGGTCTCAGGATTGGAATGGGAAGGAGCTGGATATCACATCTCATGCTAAAGGAAGGGTCTCAGGTTTGGAACGGGAAGGAGTTGGATATCCGATCTCATGTTATAGGAAGGGTCTAAGGTCTGGTATAAGCATTGAAATATCACATCTCTGCTATCGGAAGTGTCTCAGGATTGGAATGGGAAGGAGTTGGATATCACATCTCATGCTAAAGGGAGGGTCTCAGGTTTGGAAGGGGAAGGATTTGGATATCACATCTCATGTTATCGGAAGGATTTCAGGTTTGGTATTAGAAGTATTGAGATATCACATCTCATGCTATAGGAAGGGTCTCAGGATTGGAATGGGAAGGAGTTGGATATCACATCTCATGCTAAAGGAAGGGTCTCAGGTTTGGTAGAAGCATTGAGATATCACATCTCATGCTATAGGAAGGGTCTCAGGATTGGAATGGGAAGGACTTAGATATCACATCTCATGCTATAGGAAGGGTCTCAGGTTTGGTATAAGCATTGAGATATCACATCTCATACTATAGGAAGGGTCTCAGGATTGGAATGGGAAGGAGTTGTATATGACATCTCATGCCGTAGGAAGGGTCTCAGGTTTGGTATAAGCATTGAGATATCACATCTCATGCTATAGGAAGGGTCTCAGGATTGGAATGGGAAGGAGTTGGATATCACATCTCATGCTATAGGAAGGGTCTCAGGTTTGGTATAAGCATTGAGATATCACATCTCATGCTATAGGAAGGGTCTCAGGATTGGAATGGGAAGGAGTTTTATATGACATCTCATGCAGTAGGAAGGGTCTCAGGTTTGGTATAAGCATTGAGATATCACATCTCATGCTATAGGAAGGGTCTCAGGATTGGAATGGGAAGGAGTTGGATATCACATCTCATGCTATAGGAAGGGTCTCAGGTTTGGTATAAGCATTGAGATATCACATCTCATGCTATAGGAAGGGTCTCAGGATTGGAATGGGAAGGAGTTGTATATGACATCTCATGCCGTAGGAAGGGTCTCAGGTTTGGTATAAGCATTGAGATATCACATCTCTGCTATCGGAAGGGTCTCAGGATTGGAATGGGAAGGAGTTGGATATCCCATCTCATGTTATAGGAAGAGTCTCAGGTTTGGTATTAGAAGCATTGAGATATCACATCTCATGCTATAGGAAGTGTCTCAGGATTGGAATGGGAAGGACTTGGATATCACATCTCATGCTATAGGGAGGCTCTCAAGTTTGATATTAGAAGCATTGAGATATCACATCTCATGCTATAGGAAGGGTCTCAGGATTGGAATGGGAAGGAGTTGGATATCACATCTCATGCTATAGGAAGGGTCTCAGGTTTGGTATAAGCAGTGAGATATCACATCGCATGCTGTAGGAAGGGTCTCAGGTTTGGTATTAGAAGCATTGAGATATCACATCTCATGCTATAGGAAGGATCTCAGGTTTGGTATTAGAAGTATTGAGATATCACATCTCATGCTATAGGAAGGGTCTCAGGATTGGAATGGGAAGGAGTTGGATATCACATCTCATGCTAAAGGAAGGGTCTCAGGTTTGGTAGAAGCATTGAGATATCACATCTCATGCTATAGGAAGGGTCTCAGGATTGGAATGGGAAGGACTTAGATATCACATATCATGCTATAGGGAGGGTCTCAGTTTTGATATTAGAAGCATTGAGATATCACATCTCATGCTATCGGAAGTGTCTCACGATTGGAATGGGAAGGAGCTGGATATCACATCTCATGCTAAAGGAAGAGTCTCAGGTTTGGTATAAGCATTGAGATATCACATCTCTGCTATCGGAAGTGTCTCAGGATTGGAAATGGAAGGAGTTGGATATCCCATCTCATGTTATAGGACGGGTCTCAGGTTTGTTATTAGAATCATTGAGACATCATATTGCATGCTGTAGGAAGGGTCTGAGGATTGGAATGGAAAGGACTTGGATATCACATCTCATGCTATAGATAGGCTCTCAGGTTTGGAAAGGGAAGGAGTTGGATATCACATTTCATGTTAGAGGAAGGATCTCAGGTTTGGTATTAGAGGCATTGAGATATCATATTGCATGCTGTAGGAAGGGTCTAAGGATTGGAATGGGAAGGACTTGGATATCACATCTCATGCTATAGGAAGGGTCTCAGGTTGGAATGGGAAGGAGTTGGATATCACATCTCATGTTAAAGGGAGGGTCTCAGAATTGGAAGGGGAAGGATTTGGATATCACATCTCATGTTATAGGAAGGATCTCAGGTTTGGTATTAGAAGCATTGAGATATCACATCTCATGCTATCGGAAGGATCTCAGGTTTGGTATTAGAAGCATTGAGATATCACATCTCATGCTATCAGAAGGGTCTCAGGATTGGAATGGGAAGGAGATGGATATCACATCTCATGCTAAAGGGAGGGTCTCAGGTTTGGAAGGGGAAGGATTTGGATATCACATCTCATGTTATCGGAAGGATCTCAGGTTTGGTATTAGAAGTATTGAGATATCACATCTCATGCTATAGGAAGGGTCTCAGGATTGGAATGGGAAGGAGTTGGATATCACATCTCATGCTAAAGGAAGGGTCTCAGGTTTGGTAGAAGCATTGAGATATCACATCTCATGCTATAGGAAGTGTCTCAGGATTGGAATGGGAAGGAGCTGGATATCACATCTCATGCTAAAGGAAGGGTCTCAGGTTTGGAACGGGAAGGAGTTGGATATCCGATCTCATGTTATAGGAAGGGTCTAAGGTCTGGTATAAGCATTGAGATATCACATCTCTGCTATCGGAAGTGTCTCAGGATTGGAATGGGAAGGAGTTGGATATCCGATCTCATGCTATCGGAAGGATCTCAGGTTTGGTATTAGAAGCATTGAGATATCACATCTCATGCTATAGGAAGGGTCTCAGGATTGGAATGGGAAGGACTTAGATATCACATATCATGCTATAGGGAGGGTTTCCGTTTTGATATTAGAAGCATTGAGATATCACATCTCATGCTATCGGAAGTGTCTCAGGATTGGAATCGGAAGGAGCTGGATATCACATCTCATGCTAAAGGAAGGGTCTCAGGTTTGGAACGGGAAGGAGTTGGATATCCGATCTCATGTTATAGGAAGGGTCTAAGGTCTGGTATAAGCATTGAGATATCACATCTCTGCTATGGGAAGTGTCTCAGGATTGGAATGGGAAGGAGTTGGATATCACATCTCATGTTAAAGGGAGGGTCTCAGAATTGGAAGGGGAAGGATTTGGATATCACATCTCATGTTATAGGAAGGATCTCAGGTTTGGTATTAGAAGCATTGAGATATCACATCTCATCCTATCGGAAGGATCTCAGGTTTGGTATTAGAAGCATTGAGATATCACATCTCATGCTATCAGAAGGGTCTCAGGATTGGAATGGGAAGGAGTTGGATATCACATCTCATGCTAAAGGGAGGGTCTCAGGTTTGGAAGGGGAAGGATTTGGATATCACATCTCATGTTATCGGAAGGATTTCAGGTTTGGTATTAGAAGTATTGAGATATCACATCTCATGCTATAGGAAGGGTCTCAGGATTGGAATGGGAAGGAGTTGGATATCACATCTCATGCTAAAGGAAGGGTCTCAGGTTTGGTAGAAGCATTGAGATATCACATCTCATGCTATAGGAAGGGTCTCAGGATTGGAATGGGAAGGACTTAGATATCACATATCATGCTATAGGAAGGGTTTCTGTTTTGATATTAGAAGCATTGAGATATCACATCTCATGCTAAAGGGAGGGTCTCAGGATTGGAATGGGAAGGAGCTGGATATCACATCTCATGCTAAAGGAAGGGTCTCAGGTTTGGAACGGGAAGGAGTTGGATATCCGATCTCATGTTATAGGAAGGGTCTAAGGTCTGGTATAAGCATTGAAATATCACATCTCTGCTATCGGAAGTGTCTCAGGATTGGAATGGGAAGGAGTTGGATATCACATCTCATGCTAAAGGGAGGGTCTCAGGTTTGGAAGGGGAAGGATTTGGATATCACATCTCATGTTATCGGAAGGATTTCAGGTTTGGTATTAGAAGTATTGAGATATCACATCTCATGCTATAGGAAGGGTCTCAGGATTGGAATGGGAAGGAGTTGGATATCACATCTCATGCTAAAGGAAGGGTCTCAGGTTTGGTAGAAGCATTGAGATATCACATCTCATGCTATAGGAAGGGTCTCAGGATTGGAATGGGAAGGACTTAGATATCACATCTCATGCTATAGGAAGGGTCTCAGGTTTGGTATAAGCATTGAGATATCACATCTCATACTATAGGAAGGGTCTCAGGATTGGAATGGGAAGGAGTTGTATATGACATCTCATGCCGTAGGAAGGGTCTCAGGTTTGGTATAAGCATTGAGATATCACATCTCATGCTATAGGAAGGGTCTCAGGATTGGAATGGGAAGGAGTTGGATATCACATCTCATGCTATAGGAAGGGTCTCAGGTTTGGTATAAGCATTGAGATATCACATCTCATGCTATAGGAAGGGTCTCAGGATTGGAATGGGAAGGAGTTGTATATGACATCTCATGCCGTAGGAAGGGTCTCAGGTTTGGTATAAGCATTGAGATATCACATCTCTGCTATCGGAAGGGTCTCAGGATTGGAATGGGAAGGAGTTGGATATCCCATCTCATGTTATAGGAAGAGTCTCAGGTTTGGTATTAGAAGCATTGAGATATCACATCTCATGCTATAGGAAGTGTCTCAGGATTGGAATGGGAAGGACTTGGATATCACATCTCATGCTATAGGGAGGCTCTCAAGTTTGATATTAGAAGCATTGAGATATCACATCTCATGCTATAGGAAGGGTCTCAGGATTGGAATGGGAAGGAGTTGGATATCACATCTCATGCTATAGGAAGGGTCTCAGGTTTGGTATAAGCAGTGAGATATCACATCGCATGCTGTAGGAAGGGTCTCAGGTTTGGTATTAGAAGCATTGAGATATCACATCTCATGCTATAGGAAGGATCTCAGGTTTGGTATTAGAAGTATTGAGATATCACATCTCATGCTATAGGAAGGGTCTCAGGATTGGAATGGGAAGGAGTTGGATATCACATCTCATGCTAAAGGAAGGGTCTCAGGTTTGGTAGAAGCATTGAGATATCACATCTCATGCTATAGGAAGGGTCTCAGGATTGGAATGGGAAGGACTTAGATATCACATATCATGCTATAGGGAGGGTCTCAGTTTTGATATTAGAAGCATTGAGATATCACATCTCATGCTATCGGAAGTGTCTCACGATTGGAATGGGAAGGAGCTGGATATCACATCTCATGCTAAAGGAAGAGTCTCAGGATTGGAACGGGAAGGAGTTGGATATCACATCTCATGTTATAGGAAGGGTCTCAGGTTTGGTATAAGCATTGAGATATCACATCTCTGCTATCGGAAGTGTCTCAGGATTGGAAATGGAAGGAGTTGGATATCCCATCTCATGTTATAGGACGGGTCTCAGGTTTGTTATTAGAATCATTGAGATATCATATTGCATGCTGTAGGAAGGGTCTAAGGATTGGAATGGAAAGGACTTGGATATCACATCTCATGCTATAGATAGGCTCTCAGGTTTGGAAAGGGAAGGAGTTGGATATCACATTTCATGTTAGAGGAAGGATCTCAGGTTTGGTATTAGAGGCATTGAGATATCATATTGCATGCTGTAGGAAGGGTCTAAGGATTGGAATGGGAAGGACTTGGATATCACATCTCATGCTATAGGAAGGGTCTCAGGTTGGAATGGGAAGGAGTTGGATATCACATCTCATGTTAAAGGGAGGGTCTCAGAATTGGAAGGGGAAGGATTTGGATATCACATCTCATGTTATAGGAAGGATCTCAGGTTTGGTATTAGAAGCATTGAGATATCACATCTCATGTTATCGGAAAGGATCTCAGGTTTGGTATTAGAAGTATTGAGATATCACATCTCATGCTATAGGAAGGGTCTCAGGATTGGAATGGGAAGGAGTTGGATATCACATCTCATGCTAAAGGAAGGGTCTCAGGTTTGGTAGAAGCATTGAGATATCACATCTCATGCTATAGGAAGTGTCTCAGGATTGGAATGGGAAGGAGCTGGATATCACATCTCATGCTAAAGTAAGGGTCTCAGGTTTGGAACGGGAAGGAGTTGGATATCCGATCTCATGTTATAGGAAGGGTCTAAGGTCTGGTATAAGCATTGAGATATCACATCTCTGCTATCGGAAGTGTCTCAGGATTGGAATGGGAAGGAGTTGGATATCCGATCTCATGCTATCGGAAGGATCTCAGGTTTGGTATTAGAAGCATTGAGATATCACATCTCATGCTATAGGAAGGGTCTCAGGATTGGAATGGGAAGGACTTAGATATCACATATCATGCGATAGGGAGGGTTTCCGTTTTGATATTAGAAGCATTGAGATATCACATCTCATGCTATCAGAAGGGTCTCAGGATTGGAATGGGAAGGAGATGGATATCACATCTCATGCTAAAGGGAGGGTCTCAGGTTTGGAAGGGGAAGGATTTGGATATCACATCTCATGTTATCGGAAGGATCTCAGGTTTGGTATTAGAAGTATTGAGATATCACATCTCATGCTATAGGAAGGGTCTCAGGATTGGAATGGGAAGGAGTTGGATATCACATCTCATGCTAAAGGAAGGGTCTCAGGTTTGGTAGAAGCATTGAGATATCACATCTCATGCTATAGGAAGTGTCTCAGGATTGGAATGGGAAGGAGCTGGATATCACATCTCATGCTAAAGGAAGGGTCTCAGGTTTGGAACGGGAAGGAGTTGGATATCCGATCTCATGTTATAGGAAGGGTCTAAGGTCTGGTATAAGCATTGAGATATCACATCTCTGCTATCGGAAGTGTCTCAGGATTGGAATGGGAAGGAGTTGGATATCCGATCTCATGCTATCGGAAGGATCTCAGGTTTGGTATTAGAAGCATTGAGATATCACATCTCATGCTATAGGAAGGGTCTCAGGATTGGAATGGGAAGGACTTAGATATCACATATCATGCTATAGGGAGGGTTTCCGTTTTGATATTAGAAGCATTGAGATATCACATCTCATGCTATCGGAAGTGTCTCAGGATTGGAATGGGAAGGAGCTGGATATCACATCTCATGCTAAAGGAAGGGTCTCAGGTTTGGAACGGGAAGGAGTTGGATATCCGATTTCATGTTATAGGAAGGGTCTAAGGTCTGGTATAAGCATTGAGATATCACATCTCTGCTATGGGAAGTGTCTCAGGATTGGAATGGGAAGGAGTTGGATATCCCATCTCATGTTATAGGAAGGGTCTCAGGTTTGATATAAGCATTGAGATATCACATCTCATGCTATAGGAAGGGTCTCAGGTTGGAATGGGAAGGAGTTGGATATCACATCTCATGTTAAAGGGAGGGTCTCAGAATTGGAAGGGAAAGGATTTGGATATCACATCTCATGTTATAGGAAGGATCTCAGGTTTGGTATTAGAAGCATTGAGATATCACATCTCATGCTATCGGAAGGATCTCAGGTTTGGTATTAGAAGCATTGAGATATCACATCTCATGCTATCAGAAGGGTCTCAGGATTGGAATGGGAAGGAGTTGGATATCACATCTCATGCTAAAGGGAGGGTCTCAGGTTTGGAAGGGGAAGGATTTGGATATCACATCTCATGTTATCGGAAGGATTTCAGGTTTGGTATTAGAAGTATTGAGATATCACATCTCATGCTATAGGAAGGGTCTCAGGATTGGAATGGGAAGGAGTTGGATATCACATCTCATGCTAAAGGAAGGGTCTCAGGTTTGGTAGAAGCATTGAGATATCACATCTCATGCTATAGGAAGGGTCTCAGGATTGGAATGGGAAGGACTTAGATATCACATATCATGCTATAGGGAGGGTTTCTGTTTTGATATTAGAAGCATTGAGATATCACATCTCATGCTAAAGGGAGGGTCTCAGGATTGGAATGGGAAGGAGCTGGATATCACATCTCATGCTAAAGGAAGGGTCTCAGGTTTGGAACGGGAAGGAGTTGGATATCCGATCTCATGTTATAGGAAGGGTCTAAGGTCTGGTATAAGCATTGAGATATCACATCTCTGCTATCGGAAGTGTCTCAGGATTGGAATGGGAAGGAGTTGGATATCCCATCTCATGTTATAGGAAGGGTCTCAGGTTTGGTATAAGCATTGAGATATCACATCTCATGCTATAGGAAGGGTCTCAGGATTGGAATGGGAAGGAGTTGGATATCACATCTCATGCTATAGGAAGGGTCTCAGGTTTGGTATAAGCATTGAGATATCACATCTCATGCTATAGGAAGGGTCTCAGGATTGGAATGGGAAGGAGTTGTATATGACATCTCATGCCGTAGGAAGGGTCTCAGGTTTGGTATAAGCATTGAGATATCACATCTCATGCTATAGGAAGGGTCTCAGGATTGGAATGGGAAGGAGTTGGATATCACATCTCATGCTATAGGAAGGGTCTCAGGTTTGGTATAAGCATTGAGATATCACATCTCATGCTATAGGAAGGGTCTCAGGATTGGAATGGGAAGGAGTTGTATATGACATCTCATGCCGTAGGAAGGGTCTCAGGTTTGGTATAAGCATTGAGATATCACATCTCTGCTATCGGAAGGGTCTCAGGATTGGAATGGGAAGGAGTTGGATATCCCATCTCATGTTATAGGAAGAGTCTCAGGTTTGGTATTAGAAGCATTGAGATATCATCTCATGCTATAGGAAGTGTCTCAGGATTGGAATGGGAAGGACTTGGATATCACATCTCATGCTATAGGGAGGCTCTCAAGTTTGATATTAGAAGCATTGAGATATCACATCTCATGCTATAGGAAGGGTCTCAGGATTGGAATGGGAAGGAGTTGGATATCACATCTCATGTTAAAGGGAGGGTCTCAGAATTGGAAGGGGAAGGATTTGGATATCACATCTCATGTTATAGGAAGGATCTCAGGTTTGGTATTAGAAGCATTGAGATATCACATCTCATGCTATCGGAAGGATCTCAGGTTTGGTATTAGAAGCATTGAGATATCACATCTCATGCTATCAGAAGGGTCTCAGGATTGGAATGGGAAGGAGTTGGATATCACATCTCATGCTAAAGGGAGGGTCTCAGGTTTGGAAGGGGAAGGATTTGGATATCACATCTCATGTTATCGGAAGGATTTCAGGTTTGGTATTAGAAGTATTGAGATATCACATCTCATGCTATAGGAAGGGTCTCAGGATTGGAATGGGAAGGAGTTGGATATCACATCTCATGCTAAAGGAAGGGTCTCAGGTTTGGTAGAAGCATTGAGATATCACATCTCATGCTATAGGAAGGGTCTCAGGATTGGAATGGGAAGGACTTAGATATCACATATCATGCTATAGGGAGGGTTTCTGTTTTGATATTAGAAGCATTGAGATATCACATCTCATGCTAAAGGGAGGGTCTCAGGATTGGAATGGGAAGGAGCTGGATATCACATCTCATGCTAAAGGAAGGGTCTCAGGTTTGGAACGGGAAGGAGTTGGATATCCGATCTCATGTTATAGGAAGGGTCTAAGGTCTGGTATAAGCATTGAGATATCACATCTCTGCTATCGGAAGTGTCTCAGGATTGGAATGGGAAGGAGTTGGATATCCCATCTCATGTTATAGGAAGGGTCTCAGGTTTGGTATAAGCATTGAGATATCACATCTCATGCTATAGGAAGGGTCTCAGGATTGGAATGGGAAGGAGTTGGATATCACATCTCATGCTATAGGAAGGGTCTCAGGTTTGGTATAAGCATTGAGATATCACATCTCATGCTATAGGAAGGGTCTCAGGATTGGAATGGGAAGGAGTTGTATATGACATCTCATGCCGTAGGAAGGGTCTCAGGTTTGGTATAAGCATTGAGATATCACATCTCATGCTATAGGAAGGGTCTCAGGATTGGAATGGGAAGGAGTTGGATATCACATCTCATGCTATAGGAAGGGTCTCAGGTTTGGTATAAGCATTGAGATATCACATCTCATGCTATAGGAAGGGTCTCAGGATTGGAATGGGAAGGAGTTGTATATGACATCTCATGCCGTAGGAAGGGTCTCAGGTTTGTTATAAGCATTGAGATATCACATCTCTGCTATCGGAAGGGTCTCAGGATTGGAATGGGAAGGAGTTGGATATCCCATCTCATGTTATAGGAAGAGTCTCAGGTTTGGTATTAGAAGCATTGAGATATCACATCTCATGCTATAGGAAGTGTCTCAGGATTGGAATGGGAAGGACTTGGATATCACATCTCATGCTATAGGGAGGCTCTCAAGTTTGATATTAGAAGCATTGAGATATCACATCTCATGCTATAGGAAAAGTCTCAGGATTGGAATGGGAAGGAGTTGGATATCACATCTCATGCTATAGGAAGGGTCTCAGGTTTGGTATAAGCAGTGAGATATCACATCGCATGCTGTAGGAAGGGTCTCAGGTTTGGTATTAGAAGCATTGAGATATCACATCTCATGCTATAGGAAGGATCTCAGGTTTGGTATTAGAAGTATTGAGATATCACATCTCATGCTATAGGAACGGTCTCAGGATTGGAATGGGAAGGAGTTGGATATCACATCTCATGCTAAAGGAAGGGTCTCAGGTTTGGTAGAAGCATTGAGATATCACATCTCATGCTATAGGAAGGGTCTCAGGATTGGAATGGGAAGGACTTAGATATCACATATCATGCTATAGGGAGGGTCTCAGTTTTGATATTAGAAGCATTGAGATATCACATCTCATGCTATCGGAAGTGTCTCACGATTGGAATGGGAAGTAGCTGGATATCACATCTCATGCTAAAGGAAGAGTCTCAGGATTGGAACGGGAAGGAGTTGGATATCACATCTCATGTTATAGGAAGGGTCTCAGGTTTGGTATAAGCATTGAGATATCACATCTCTGCTATCGGAAGTGTCTCAGGATTGGAAATGGAAGGAGTTGGATATCCCATCTCATGTTATAGGACGGGTCTCAGGTTTGTTATTAGAATCATTGAGATATCATATTGCATGCTGTAGGAAGGGTCTAAGGATTGGAATGGAAAGGACTTGGATATCACATCTCATGCTATAGATAGGCTCTCAGGTTTGGAAAGGGAAGGAGTTGGATATCACATTTCATGTTAGAGGAAGGATCTCAGGTTTGGTATTAGAGGCATTGAGATATCATATTGCATGCTGTAGGAAGGGTCTAAGGATTGGAATGGGAAGGACTTGGATATCACATCTCATGCTATAGGAAGGGTCTCAGGTTGGAATGGGAAGGAGTTGGATATCACATCTCATGTTAAAGGGAGGGTCTCAGAATTGGAAGGGGAAGGATTTGGATATCACATCTCATGTTATAGGAAGGATCTCAGGTTTGGTATTAGAAGCATTGAGATATCACATCTCATGCTATCGGAAGGATCTCAGGTTTGGTATTAGAAGCATTGAGATATCACATCTCATGCTATCAGAAGGGTCTCAGGATTGGAATGGGAAGGAGATGGATATCACATATGCTAAAGGGAGGGTCTCAGGTTTGGAAGGGGAAGGATTTGGATATCACATCTCATGTTATCGGAAAGGATCTCAGGTTTGGTATTAGAAGTATTGAGATATCACATCTCATGCTATAGGAAGGGTCTCAGGATTGGAATGGGAAGGAGTTGGATATCACATCTCATGCTAAAGGAAGGGTCTCAGGTTTGGTAGAAGCATTGAGATATCACATCTCATGCTATAGGAAGTGTCTCAGGATTGGAATGGGAAGGAGCTGGATATCACATCTCATGCTAAAGGAAGGGTCTCAGGTTTGGAACGGGAAGGAGTTGGATATCCGATCTCATGTTATAGGAAGGGTCTAAGGTCTGGTATAAGCATTGAGATATCACATCTCTGCTATCGGAAGTGTCTCAGGATTGGAATGGGAAGGAGTTGGATATCCGATCTCATGCTATCGGAAGGATCTCAGGTTTGGTATTAGAAGCATTGAGATATCACATCTCATGCTATAGGAAGGGTCTCAGGATTGGAATGGGAAGGACTTAGATATCACATATCATGCGATAGGGAGGGTTTCCGTTTTGATATTAGAAGCATTGAGATATCACATCTCATGCTATCGGAAGTGTCTCAGGATTGGAATGGGAAGGAGCTGGATATCACATCTCATGCTAAAGGAAGGGTCTCAGGTTTGGAACGGGAAGGAGTTGGATATCCAATCTCATGTTATAGGAAGGGTCTAAGGTCTGGTATAAGCATTGAGATATCACATCTCTGCTATCGGAAGTGTCTCAGGATTGGAATGGGAAGGAGTTGGATATCCCATCTCATGTTATAGGAAGGGTCTCAGGTTTGGTATAAGCATTGAGATATCACATCTCATGCTATAGGAAGGGTCTCAGGATTGGAATGGGAAGGAGTTGGATATCACATCTCATGCTATAGGAAGGGTCTCAGGTTTGGTATAAGCATTGAGATATCACATCTCATGCTATAGGAAGGGTCTCAGGATTGGAATGGGAAGGAGTCGTATATGACATCTCATGCCGTAGGAAGGGTCTCAGGTTTGGTATAAGCATTGAGATATCACATCTCATGCTATACTAAGGGTCTCAGGATTGGAATGGGAAGGAGTTGGATATCACATCTCATGCTATAGGAAGGGTCTCAGGTTTGGTATAAGCATTGAGATATCACATCTCATGCTATAGGAAGGGTCTCAGGATTGGAATGGGAAGGAGTTGTATATGACATCTCATGCCGTAGGAAGGGTCTCAGGTTTGGTATAAGCATTGAGATATCACATCTCTGCTAACGGAAGGGTCTCAGGATTGGAATGGGAAGGAGTTGGATATCCCATCTCATGTTATAGGAAGAGTCTCAGGTTTGGTATTAGAAGCATTGAGATATCACATCTCATGCTATAGGAAGTGTCTCAGGATTGGAATGGGAAGGACTTGGATATCTCATCTCATGCTATAGGGAGGCTCTCAAGTTTGATATTAGAAGCATTGAGATATCACATCTCATGCTATAGGAAGGGTCTCAGGATTGGAATGGGAAGGAGTTAGATATCACATCTCATGCTATAGGAAGGGTCTCAGGTTTGGTATAAGCAGTGAGATATCACATCTCATGCTATAGGAAGTGTCTCAGGATTGGAATGGGAAGGAGTTGGATATCACATCTCATGTTATAGGAAGGATCTCAGGTTTGGTATAAGAATTGAGATATCACATCTCTGCTATCGGAAGGGTCTCAGGATTGGAATGGGAAGGAGTTGGATATTCCAATCTCATGTTATAGGAAGGGTCTCAGGTTTGGTATTAGAAGCATTGAGATATCACATCTCATGCTATCGGAAGGATCTCAGGTTTGGTATTAGAAGCATTGAGATATCACATCTCATGCTATCAGAAGGGTCTCAGGATTGGAATGGGAAGGAGATGGATATCACATCTCATGCTAAAGGGAGGGTATCAGGTTTGGAAGGGGAAGTATTGAGATATCACATCTCATGCTATAGGAAGGGTCTCAGGATTGGAATGGGAAGGAGTTGGATATCACATCTCATGCTAAAGGAAGGGTCTCAGGTTTGGTAGAAGCATTGAGATATCACATCTCATGCTATAGGAAGGGTCTCAGGATTGGAATGGGAAGGACTTAGATATCACATATCATGCTATAGGGAGGGTTTCCGTTTTGATATTAGAAGCATTGAGATATCACATCTCATGCTATCGGAAGTGTCTCAGGATTGGAATGGGAAGGAGCTGGATATCACATCTCATGCTAAAGGAAGGGTCTCAGGTTTGGAACTGGAAGGAGTTGGATATCCGATCTCATGTTATAGGAAGGGTCTAAGGTCTGGTATAAGCATTGAGATATCACATCTCTGCTATCGGAAGTGTCTCAGGATTGGAATGGGAAGGAGTTGGATATCCCATCTCATGTTATAGGAAGGGTCTCAGGTTTGGTATAAGCATTGAGATATCACATCTCATGCTATAGGAAGGGTCTCAGGATTGGAATGGGAAGGAGTTGGATATCACATCTCATGCTATAGGAAGGGTCTCAGGTTTGGTATAAGCATTGAGATATCACATCTCATGCTATAGGAAGGGTCTCAGGATTGGAATGGGAAGGAGTTGTATATGACATCTCATGCCGTAGGAAGGGTCTCAGGTTTGGTATAAGCATTGAGATATCACATCTCATGCTATAGGAAGGGTCTCAGGATTGGAATGGGAAGGAGTTGGATATCACATCTCATGCTATAGGAAGGGTCTCAGGTTTGGTATAAGCATTGAGATATCACATCTCATGCTATAGGAAGGGTCTCAGGATTGGAATGGGAAGGAGTTGTATATGACATCTCATGCCGTAGGAAGGGTCTCAGGTTTGGTATAAGCATTGAGATATCACATCTCTGCTATCGGAAGGGTCTCAGGATTGGAATGGGAAGGAGTTGGATATCCCATCTCATGTTATAGGAAGAGTCTCAGGTTTGGTATTAGAAGCATTGAGATATCACATCTCATGCTATAGGAAGGGTCTCAGGATTGGAATGGGAAGGAGTTAGATATCACATCTCATGCTATAGGAAGGGTCTCAGGTTTGGTATAAGCAGTGAGATATCACATCTCATGCTATAGGAAGTGTCTCAGGATTGGAATGGGAAGGAGTTGGATATCACATCTCATGTTATAGGAAGGATCTCAGGTTTGGTATAAGAATTGAGATATCACATCTCTGCTATCGGAAGGGTCTCAGGATTGGAATGGGAAGGAGTTGGATATTCCAATCTCATGTTATAGGAAGGGTCTCAGGTTTGGTATTAGAAGCATTGAGATATCACATCTCATGCTATCGGAAGGATCTCAGGTTTGGTATTAGAAGCATTGAGATATCACATCTCATGCTATCAGAAGGGTCTCAGGATTGGAATGGGAAGGAGATGGATATCACATCTCATGCTAAAGGGAGGGTCTCAGGTTTGGAAGGGGAAGGATTTGGATATCACATCTCATGTTATCGGAAGGATCTCAGGTTTGGTATTAGAAGTATTGAGATATCACATCTCATGCGATAGGAAGGGTCTCAGGATTGGAATGGGAAGGAGTTGGATATCACATCTCATGCTAAAGGAAGGGTCTCAGGTTTGGTAGAAGCATTGAGATATCACATCTCATGCTATAGGAAGGGTCTCAGGATTGGAATGGGAAGGACTTAGATATCACATATCATGCTATAGGGAGGGTTTCCGTTTTGATATTAGAAGCATTGAGATATCACATCTCATGCTATCGGAAGTGTCTCAGGATTGGAATGGGAAGGAGCTGGATATCACATCTCATGCTAAAGGAAGGGTCTCAGGTTTGGAACGGGAAGGAGTTGGATATCCGATCTCATGTTATAGGAAGGGTCTAAGGTCTGGTATAAGCATTGAGATATCACATCTCTGCTATCGGAAGTGTCTCAGGATTGGAATGGGAAGGAGTTGGATATCCCATCTCATGTTATAGGAAGGGTCTCAGGTTTGGTATAAGCATTGAGATATCACATCTCATGCTATAGGAAGGGTCTCAGGATTGGAATGGGAAGGAGTTGGATATCACATCTCATGCTATAGGAAGGGTCTCAGGTTTGGTATAAGCATTGAGATATCACATCTCATGCTATAGGAAGGGTCTCAGGATTGGAATGGGAAGGAGTTGTATATGACATCTCATGCCGTAGGAAGGGTCTCAGGTTTGGTATAAGCATTGAGATATCACATCTCATGCTATAGGAAGGGTCTCAGGATTGGAATGGGAAGGAGTTGGATATCACATCTCATGCTATAGGAAGGGTCTCAGGTTTGGTATAAGCATTGAGATATCACATCTCATGCTATAGGAAGGGTCTCAGGATTGGAATGGGAAGGAGTTGTATATGACATCTCATGCCGTAGGAAGGGTCTCAGGTTTGGTATAAGCATTGAGATATCACATCTCTGCTATCGGAAGGGTCTCAGGATTGGAATGGGAAGGAGTTGGATATCCCATCTCATGTTATAGGAAGAGTCTCAGGTTTGGTATTAGAAGCATTGAGATATCACATCTCATGCTATAGGAAGTGTCTCAGGATTGGAATGGGAAGGACTTGGATATCACATCTCATGCTATAGGGAGGCTCTCAAGTTTGATATTAGAAGCATTGAGATATCACATCTCATGCTATAGGAAGGGTCTCAGGATTGGAATGGGAAGGAGTTGGATATCACATCTCATGCTATTGGAAGGGTCTCAGGTTTGGTATAAGCAGTGAGATATCACATCTCATGCTATAGGAAGTGTCTCAGGATTGGAATGGGAAGGAGTTGGATATCACATCTCATGTTATAGGAAGGATCTCAGGTTTGGTATAAGAATTGAGATATCACATCTCTGCTATCGGAAGGGTCTCAGGATTGGAATGGGAAGGAGTTGGATATTCCAATCTCATGTTATAGGAAGGGTCTCAGGTTTGGTATTAGAAGCATTGAGATATCACATCTCATGCTATAGGAAGGGTCTCAGGATTGGAATGAGAAGGACTTGGATATCACATCTCATGCTATAGGGAGGGTCTCAAGTTTGATATTAGAAGCATTGAGATATTACATCTCATGAGATTGGAAGGGTCTCAGGATTCGAATGGGAAGGAGTTGGATATCACATCTCATGATAAAGGAAGGGTCTAAGGTTTGGAAGGGGAAGGATTTGGATATCACATCTCATGTTATAGGACGGGTCTCAGGTTTGGTATTAGAAGCATTGAGATATCAAGTCTCATGGTATAGAAAGGGGATCAGAATTGGAATGGGAAGGAGTTGGATGTCACAACTCAAGCTATAGGAAGGTTCTCAGGATTGGAATGGGAAGGACTTGGATATCACATCTCATGCTATAGGGAGGGTCTCAAGTTTGATATTAGAAGCATTGAGATATCACATCTCATGATATCGGAAGGGTCTCAGGATTGGAATGGGAAGGAGTTGGATATCACATCTCATGATAAAGGAAGGGTCTAAGGTTTGGAAGGGGAAGGATTTGGATATCACATCTCATGTTATAGGACGGGTCTCAGGTTTGGTATTAGAAGCATTGAGATATCAAGTCTCATGGTATAGGAAGGGGCTCAGAATTGGAATGGGAAGGAGTTGGATATCAAGTCTCATGGTATAGGAAGGGGCTCAGAATTGGAATGGGAAGGAGTTGGATATCACATCTCATGCTATAGGAAGGATCTCAGGTTTGGTATTAGAAGCATTGAGATATCACATCTCATGCTATCGGAAGTATCTCAGGTTTGGTATTAGAGTCATTGAGATATCACATCTCATGCTATCTATCATAAGGGTCTCAGGATTGGAATGGGAAGGAGTTGGATATCACATCTCATGCTAAAGGGAGGGTCTCAGGTTTGGAAGGGGAAGGATTTGGATATCACATCACATGTTATAAGAAGGATCTCAGGTTTGGTATTAGAAGCATTGAGATATCACATCTCATGCTATCGGAAGGGTCTCAGGATTGGAATGGGAAGGAGTCGGATATCACATCTCATGCTATAGGAAGGCCCTCAGGTTTGGAAGGGGAACGAGTTGGATATCACATTTCATGTTAGAGGTAGGATCTCAGGTTTGGTATTAGAGGCATTGAGATATCACATCTCATGCTATCAGAAGGGTCTCAGGATTGGAATGCGAAGGAGTTGGATATCACATCTCACGCTAAAGGGAGGGTCTCAGGTTTGGAAGGGGAAGGATTTGGATATCACGTCTCATGTTATAGGAAGGATCTCAGGTTTGGTATTAGAAGCATTGAGATATCACATCTCATGCTATCGGAAGGATCTCAGGTTTGGTATTAGAGGCATTGAGATATCACATCTCATGCTAAAGGGAGGGTCTCAGGTTTGGAAGGGGAAGGATTTGGATATCACATCTCTTGTTATAGGAAGGAACACAGGTTTGGTATTAGAAGCATTGAGATATCACATCTCATGCTATCGGAAGGGTCTCAGGATTGGAATGGGAAGGAGTTGGATGACACATCTCATGCTAAAGGGAGGGTCTCAGGTTTGGAAGAGGAAGGATTTGGATATCACATCTCATGTTACAGGAAGGATCTCAGGTTTGGTATTAGAAGCATTGAGATATCACATCTCATGCTATCGGAAGTATCTCAGGTTTGGTATTAGAGGCATTGAGATGTCACATCTCTTGCTATCTATCATAAGGGTCTCAGGATTGGAATGGGAAGGAGTTGGATATCACATCTCATGCTAAAGGGAGGGTCTCAGGTTTGGAAGGGGAAGGATTTGGATATCACATCACATGTTATAAGAAGGATCTCAGGTTTGGTATTAGAAGCATTGGGATATCACATCTCATGCTATCGGAAGGGTCTCAGGATTGGAATGGGAAGGAGTCGGATATCACATCTCATGCTATAGGAAGGCTCTCAGGTTTGGAAGGGGAAAGAGTTGGATATCACATTTCATGTTAGAGGTAGGATCTCAGGTTTGGTATTAGAGGCATTGAGATATCACATCTCATGCTATCAGAAGGGTCTCAGGATTAGAATGGGAAGGAGTTGGATATCACATCTCATGCTAAAGGGAGGGTCTCAGGTTTGGAAGGGGAAGGATTTGGATATCACGTCTCATGTTATAGGAAGGATCTCAGGTTTGGTATTAGAAGCATTGAGATATCACATCTCATGCTATCGGAAGGATCTCAGGTTTGGTATTAGAGGCATTGAGATATCACATCTCATGCTAAAGGGAGGGTCTCAGGTTTGTAAGGGGAAGGATTTGGATATCACATCTCTTGTTATAGGAAGGATCACAGGTTTGGTATTAGAAGCATTGAGATATCACATCTCATGCTATCGGAAGGGTCTCAGGATTGGAATGGGACGGAGTTGGATATCACATCTCATGCTAAAGGGAGGGTCTCAGGTTTGGAAGGGGAAGGATGTGGATATCACATTTCATGTTAGAGGTAGGATCTCAGGTTTGGTATTGGAGGCATTGAGATATCACATCTCATGCTATCAGAAGGGTCTCAGGATGGGAATGGGAAGGAGTTGGATATCACATCTCATGCTAAAGGGAGGGTCTCAGGTTTGGAAGGGGTAGGATTTGGATATCACATCTCATGTTATCGGAAGGATTTCAGGTTTGGTATTAGAAGCATTGAGATATCACATCTCATGCTATAGGAAGCGTCTCAGGTTTGGTATTAGAAGCATTGAGATATCAAGTCTCATGGTATAGGAAGGGTCTCAGAATTGGAATGGGAAGGAGTTGGATATCTCATGTTATAGGAAGGATCTCAGGTTTGGTATAAGAATTGAGATATCACATCTCTGCTATCGGAAGGGTCTCAGGATTGGAATGGGAAGGAGTTGGATATTCCAATCTCATGTTATAGGAAGGGTCTCAGGTTTGGTATTAGAAGCATTGAGATATCACATCTCATGCTATAGGAAGGGTCTCAGGATTGGAATGGGAAGGACTTGGATATCACATCTCATGCTATAGGGAGGGTCTCAAGTTTGATATTAGAAGCATTGAGATATTACATCTCATGATATCGGAAGGGTCTCAGGATTGGAATGGGAAGGAGTTGGATATCACATCTCATGATAAAGGAAGGGTCTAAGGTTTGGAAGGGGAAGGATTTGGATATCACATCTCATGTTATAGGACGGGTCTCAGGTTTGGTATTAGAAGCATTGAGATATCAAGTCTCATGGTATAGAAAGGGGATCAGAATTGGAATGGGAAGGAGTTGGATGTCACAACTCAAGCTATAGGAAGGTTCTCAGGATTGGAATGGGAAGGACTTGGATATCACATCTCATGCTATAGGGAGGCTCTCAAGTTTGATATTAGAAGCATTGAGATATCACATCTCATGCTATAGGAAGGGTCTCAGGATTGGAATGGGAAGGAGTTGGATATCACATCTCATGTTATAGGAAGGATCTCAGGTTTGGTATAAGAATTGAGATATCACATCTCTGCTATCGGAAGGGTCTCAGGATTGGAATGGGAAGGAGTTGGATATTCCAATCTCATGTTATAGGAAGGGTCTCAGGTTTGGTATTAGAAGCATTGAGATATCACATCTCATGCTATAGGAAGGGTCTCAGGATTGGAATGGGAAGGACTTGGATATCACATCTCATGCTATAGGGAGGGTCTCAAGTTTGATATTAGAAGCATTGAGATATTACATCTCATGAGATTGGAAGGGTCTCAGGATTCGAGTGGGAAGGAGTTGGATATCACATCTCATGATAAAGGAAGGGTCTAAGGTTTGGAAGGGGAAGGATTTGGATATCACATCTCATGTTATAGGACGGGTCTCAGGTTTGGTATTAGAAGCATTGAGATATCAAGTCTCATGGTATAGAAAGGGGATCAGAATTGGAATGGGAAGGAGTTGGATGTCACAACTCAAGCTATAGGAAGGTTCTCAGGATTGGAATGGGAAGGACTTGGATATCACATCTCATGCTATAGGGAGGGTCTCAAGTTTGATATTAGAAGCATTGAGATATCACATCTCATGATATCGGAAGGGTCTCAGGATTGGAATGGGAAGGAGTTGGATATCACATCTCATGATAAAGGAAGGGTCTAAGGTTTGGAAGGGGAAGGATTTGGATATCACATCTCATGTTATAGGACGGGTCTCAGGTTTGGTATTAGAAGCATTGAGATATCAAGTCTCATGGTATAGGAAGGGGCTCAGAATTGGAATGGGAAGGAGTTGGATATCAAGTCTCATGGTATAGGAATGGGCTCAGAATTGGAATGGGAAGGAGTTGGATATCACATCTCATGCTAAAGGGAGGGTCTCAGGTTTGGAAGGGGAAGGATTTGGATATCACATCTCATGTTATAGGAAGGATCTCAGGTTTGGTATTAGAAGCATTGAGATATCACATCTCATGCTATCGGAAGTATCTCAGGTTTGGTATTAGAGGCATTGAGATATCACATCTCATGCTATCTATCATAAGGGTCTCAGGATTGGAATGGGAAGGAGTTGGATATCACATCTCATGCTAAAGGGAGGGTCTCAGGTTTGGAAGGGGAAGGATTTGGATATCACATCACATGTTATAAGAAGGATCTCAGGTTTGGTATTAGAAGCATTGAGATATCACATCTCATGCTATCGGAAGGGTCTCAGGATTGGAATGGGAAGGAGTCGGATATCACATCTCATGCTATAGGAAGGCTCTCAGGTTTGGAAGGGGAAAGAGTTGGATATCACATTTCATGTTAGAGGTAGGATCTCAGGTTTGGTATTAGAGGCATTGAGATATCACATCTCATGCTATCAGAAGGGTCTCAGGATTAGAATGGGAAGGAGTTGGATATCACATCTCATGCTAAAGGGAGGGTCTCAGGTTTGGAAGGGGAAGGATTTGGATATCACGTCTCATGTTATAGGAAGGATCTCAGGTTTGGTATTAGAAGCATTGAGATATCACATCTCATGCTATCGGAAGGATCTCAGGTTTGGTATTAGAGGCATTGAGATATCACATCTCATGCTAAAGGGAGGGTCTCAGGTTTGTAAGGGGAAGGATTTGGATATCACATCTCTTGTTATAGGAAGGATCACAGGTTTGGTATTAGAAGCATTGAGATATCACATCTCATGCTATCGGAAGGGTCTCAGGATTGGAATGGGACGGAGTTGGATATCACATCTCATGCTAAAGGGAGGGTCTCAGGTTTGGAAGGGGAAGGATGTGGATATCACATTTCATGTTAGAAGTAGGATCTCAGGTTTGGTATTGGAGGCATTGAGATATCACATCTCATGCTATCAGAAGGGTCTCAGGATGGGAATGGGAAGGAGTTGGATATCACATCTCATGCTAAAGGGAGGGTCTCAGGTTTGGAAGGGGTAGGATTTGGATATCACATCTCATGTTATCGGAAGGATTTCAGGTTTGGTATTAGAAGCATTGAGATATCACATCTCATGCTATAGGAAGGGTCTCAGGTTTGGTATTAGAAGCATTGAGATATCAAGTCTCATGGTATAGGAAGGGTCTCAGAATTGGAATGGGAAGGAGTTGGATATCTCATGTTATAGGAAGGATCTCAGGTTTGGTATAAGAATTGAGATATCACATCTCTGCTATCGGAAGGGTCTCAGGATTGGAATGGGAAGGAGTTGGATATTCCAATCTCATGTTATAGGAAGGGTCTCAGGTTTGGTATTAGAAGCATTGAGATATCACATCTCATGCTATAGGAAGGGTCTCAGGATTGGAATGGGAAGGACTTGGATATCACATCTCATGCTATAGGGAGGGTCTCAAGTTTGATATTAGAAGCATTGAGATATTACATCTCATGATATCGGAAGGGTCTCAGGATTGGAATGGGAAGGAGTTGGATAT
The DNA here is from genome assembly GCF_040938575.1 of Ambystoma mexicanum. Taxonomy (NCBI): domain Eukaryota; kingdom Metazoa; phylum Chordata; class Amphibia; order Caudata; family Ambystomatidae; genus Ambystoma; species Ambystoma mexicanum. Next base: position 570,785,520 of record NC_090932.1, on the reverse strand, counting down.
CACATCTCATGATAAAGGAAGGGTCTAAGGTTTGGAAGGGGAAGGATTTGGATATAACATCTCGTGTTATAGGACGGGTCTCAGGTTTGGTATTAGAAGCATTGAGATATCAAGTCTCATGGTATAGGAAGGGGCTCAGAATTGGAATGGGAAGGAGTTGGATATCAAGTCTCATGGTATAGGAAGGGGCTCAGAATTGGAATGGGAAGGAGTTGGATATCACATCTCATGCTAAAGGGAGGGTCTCAGGTTTGGAAGGGGAAGGATTTGGATATCACATCTCATGTTATAGGAAGGATCTCAGGTTTGGTATTAGAAGCATTGAGATATCACATCTCATGCTATCGGAAGTATCTCAGGTTTGGTATTAGAGGCATTGAGATGTCACATCTCATGCTATCTATCATAAGGGTCTCAGGATTGGAATGGGAAGGAGTTGGATATCACATCTCATGCTAAAGGGAGGGTCTCAGGTTTGGAAGGGGAAGGATTTGGATATCACATCACATGTTATAAGAAGGATCTCAGGTTTGGTATTAGAAGCATTGAGATATCACATCTCATGCTATCGGAAGGGTCTCAGGATTGGAATGGGAAGGAGTCGGATATCACATCTCATGCTATAGGAAGGCCCTCAGGTTTGGAAGGGGAAAGAGTTGGATATCACATTTCATGTTAGAGGTAGGATCTCAGGTTTGGTATTAGAGGCATTGAGATATCACATCTCATGCTATCAGAAGGGTCTCAGGATTGGAATGGGAAGGAGTTGGATATCACATCTCATGCTAAAGGGAGGGTCTCAGGTTTGGAAGGGGAAGGATTTGGATATCACGTCTCATGTTATAGGAAGGATCTCAGGTTTGGTATTAGAAGCATTGAGATATCACATCTCATGCTATCGGAAGGATCTCAGGTTTGGTATTAGAGGCATTGAGATATCACATCTCATGCTAAAGGGAGGGTCTCAGGTTTGGAAGGGGAAGGATTTGGATATCACATCTCTTGTTATAGGAAGGATCACAGGTTTGGTATTAGAAGCATTGAGATATCACATCTCATGCTATCGGAAGGGTCTCAGGATTGGAATGGGAAGGAGTTGGATAACACATCTCATGCTAAAGGGAGGGTCTCAGGTTTGGAAGGGGAAGGATTTGGATATCACATCTCATGTTACAGGAAGGATCTCAGGTTTGGTATTAGAAGCATTGAGATATCACATCTCATGCTATCGGAAGTATCTCAGGTTTGGTATTAGAGGCATTGAGATATCACATCTCTTGCTATCTATCATAAGGGTCTCAGGATTGGAATGGGAAGGAGTTGGATATCACATCTCATGCTAAAGGGAGGGTCTCAGGTTTGGAAGGGGAAGGATTTGGATATCACATCACATGTTATAAGAAGGATCTCAGGTTTGGTATTAGAAGCATTGGGATATCACATCTCATGCTATCGGAAGGGTCTCAGGATTGGAATGGGAAGGAGTCGGATATCACATCTCATGCTATAGGAAGGCTCTCAGGTTTGGAAGGGGAAAGAGTTGGATATCACATTTCATGTTAGAGGTAGGATCTCAGGTTTGGTATTAGAGGCATTGAGATATCACATCTCATGCTATCAGAAGGGTCTCAGGATTAGAATGGGAATGGGAAGGAGTTGGATATCACATCTCATGCTAAAGGGAGGGTCTCAGGTTTGGAAGGGGAAGGATTTGGATATCACGTCTCATGTTATAGGAAGGATCTCAGGTTTGGTATTAGAAGCATTGAGATATCACATCTCATGCTATCGGAAGGATCTCAGGTTTGGTATTAGAGGCATTGAGATATCACATCTCATGCTAAAGGGAGGGTCTCAGGTTTGTAAGGGGAAGGATTTGGATATCACATCTCTTGTTATAGGAAGGATCACAGGTTTGGTATTAGAAGCATTGAGATATCACATCTCATGCTATCGGAAGGGTCTCAGGATTGGAATGGGACGGAGTTGGATATCACATCTCATGCTAAAGGGAGGGTCTCAGGTTTGGAAGGGGAAGGATGTGGATATCACATTTCATGTTAGAGGTAGGATCTCAGGTTTGGTATTGGAGGCATTGAGATATCACATCTCATGCTATCAGAAGGGTCTCAGGATGGGAATGGGAAGGAGTTGGATATCACATCTCATGCTAAAGGGAGGGTCTCAGGTTTGGAAGGGGTAGGATTTGGATATCACATCTCATGTTATCGGAAGGATTTCAGGTTTGGTATTAGAAGCATTGAGATATCACATCTCATGCTATAGGAAGGGTCTCAGGTTTGGTATTAGAAGCATTGAGATATCAAGTCTCATGGTATAGGAAGGGTCTCAGAATTGGAATGGGAAGGAGTTGGATATCTCATGTTATAGGAAGGATCTCAGGTTTGGTATAAGAATTGAGATATCACATCTCTGCTATCGGAAGGGTCTCAGGATTGGAATGGGAAGGAGTTGGATATTCCAATCTCATGTTATAGGAAGGGTCTCAGGTTTGGTATTAGAAGCATTGAGATATCACATCTCATGCTATAGGAAGGGTCTCAGGATTGGAATGGGAAGGACTTGGATATCACATCTCATGCTATAGGGAGGGTCTCAAGTTTGATATTAGAAGCATTGAGATATTACATCTCATGATATCGGAAGGGTCTCAGGATTGGAATGGGAAGGAGTTGGATATCACATCTCATGATAAAGGAAGGGTCTAAGGTTTGGAAGGGGAAGGATTTGGATATCACATCTCATGTTATAGGACGGGTCTCAGGTTTGGTATTAGAAGCATTGAGATATCAAGTCTCATGGTATAGAAAGGGGATCAGAATTGGAATGGGAAGGAGTTGGATGTCACAACTCAAGCTATAGGAAGGGTCTCAGGATTGGAATGGGAAGGACTTGGATATCACATCTCATGCTATAGGGAGGGTCTCAAGTTTGATATTAGAAGCATTGAGATATCACATCTCATGATATCGGAAGGGTCTCAGAATTGGAATGGGAAGGAGTTGGATATCACATCTCATGATAAAGGAAGGGTCTAAGGTTTGGAAGGGGAAGGATTTGGATATCACATCTCATGTTATAGGACGGGTCTCAGGTTTGGTATTAGAAGCATTGAGATATCAAGTCTCATGGTATAGGAAGGGGCTCATAATTGGAATGGGAAGGAGTTGGATATCAAGTCTCATGGTATAGGAAGGGGCTCAGAATTGGAATGGGAAGGAGTTGGATATCACATCTCATGCTAAAGGGAGGGTCTCAGGTTTGGAAGGGGAAGGATTTGGATATCACATCTCATGTTATAGGAAGGATCTCAGGTTTGGTATTAGAAGCATTGAGATATCACATCTCATGCTATCGGAAGTATCTCAGGTTTGGTATTAGAGGCATTGAGATATCACATCTCATGCTATCTATCATAAGGGTCTCAGGATTGGAATGGGAAGGAGTTGGATATCACATCGCATGCTAAAGGGAGGGTCTCAGGTTTGGAAGGGGAAGGATTTGGATATCACATCACATGTTATAAGAAGGATCTCAGGTTTGGTATTAGAAGCATTGAGATATCACATCTCATGCTATCGGAAGGGTCTCAGGATTGGAATGGGAAGGAGTCGGATATCACATCTCATGCTATAGGAAGGCCCTCAGGTTTGGAAGGGGAAAGAGTTGGATATCACATTTCATGTTAGAGGTAGGATCTCAGGTTTGGTATTAGAGGCATTGAGATATCACATCTCATGCTATCAGAAGGGTCTCAGGATTGGAATGGGAAGGAGTTGGATATCACATCTCATGCTAAAGGGAGGGTCTCAGGTTTGGAAGGGGAAGGATTTGGATATCACGTCTCATGTTATAGGAAGGATCTCAGGTTTGGTATTAGAAGCATTGAGATATCACATCTCATGCTATCGGAAGGATCTCAGGTTTGGTATTAGAGGCATTGAGATATCACATCTCATGCTAAAGGAAGGGTCTCAGGTTTGGAAGGGGAAGGATTTGGATATCACATCTCTTGTTATAGGAAGGATCACAGGTTTGGTATTAGAAGCATTGAGATATCACATCTCATGCTATCGGAAGGGTCTCAGGATTGGAATGGGAAGGAGTTGGATAACACATCTCATGCTAAAGGGAGGGTCTCAGGTTTGGAAGGGGAAGGATTTGGATATCACATCTCATGTTACAGGAAGGATCTCAGCTTTGGTATTAGAAGCATTGAGATATCACATCTCATGCTATCGGAAGTATCTCAGGTTTGGTATTAGAGGCATTGAGATATCACATCTCATGCTATCTATCATAAGGGTCTCAGGATTGGAATGGGAAGGAGTTGGATATCACATCTCATGCTAAAGGGAGGGTCTCAGGTTTGGAAGGGGAAGGATTTGGATATCACATCACATGTTATAAGAAGGATCTCAGGTTTGGTATTAGAAGCATTGGGATATCACATCTCATGCTATCGGAAGGGTCTCAGGATTGGAATGGGAAGGAGTCGGATATCACATCTCATGCTATAGGAAGGCTCTCAGGTTTGGAAGGGGAAAGAGTTGGATAGCACATTTCATGTTAGAGGTAGGATCTCAGGTTTGGTATTAGAGGCATTGAGATATCACATCTCATGCTATCAGAAGGGTCTCAGGATTAGAATGGGAAGGAGTTGGATATCACATCTCATGCTAAAGGGAGGGTCTCAGGTTTGGAAGGGGAAGGATTTGGATATCACGTCTCATGTTATAGGAAGGATCTCAGGTTTGGTATTAGAAGCATTGAGATATCACATCTCATGCTATCGGACGGATCTCAGGTTTGGTATTAGAGGCATTGAGATATCACGTCTCATGCTAAAGGGAGGGTCTCAGGTTTGTAAGGGGAAGGATTTGGATATCACATCTCTTGTTATAGGAAGGATCACAGGTTTGGTATTAGAAGCATTGAGATATCACATCTCATGCTATCGGAAGGGTCTCAGGATTGGAATGGGACGGAGTTGGATATCACATCTCATGCTAAAGGGAGGGTCTCAGGTTTGGAAGGGGAAGGATGTGGATATCACATTTCATGTTAGAGGTAGGATCTCAGGTTTGGTATTGGAGGCATTGAGATATCACATCTCATGCTATCAGAAGGGTCTCAGGATGGGAATGGGAAGGAGTTGGATATCACATCTCATGCTAAAGGGAGGGTCTCAGGTTTGGAAGGGGTAGGATTTGGATATCACATCTCATGTTATCGGAAGGATTTCAGGTTTGGTATTAGAAGCATTGAGATATCACATCTCATGCTATAGGAAGGGTCTCAGGTTTGGTATTAGAAGCATTGAGATATCAAGTCTCATGGTATAGGAAGGGTCTCAGAATTGGAATGGGAAGGAGTTGGATATCTCAAGCTATAGGAAGGGTCTCAGGTTTGGAATGGGAAGGGGTTTGATATCACAACTCATGCCATAGTATGGGTCTCAGGTTTGGTAGAAACATTGGGATATCACATCTCATGCTATCGGAAGGGTATCAGGATTTGATTTGGAAGGAGTTGGATATCCCATCTCATGCTATAGGAAGGGTCTCAGGTTGGAATGGGAAGGAGTTGGATATCACATCTCATGTTATAGGAAGGGTCCCAGGATTGGAATGGGAAGGACTTGGATATCATATCTCATGCTATAGGAAGGCTCTCAGGTTTGGAAGGGGAAGGAGTTGGATATCACATTTCATGTTAGAGGAAGGATCTCAGGTTTGGTATTAGAGGCATTGAGATATCACCTCTTGTTATAGGAAGGGTCTCACGTTTGGTACAAGCATTGAGATATCACATCTCATGCTATAGGAAGGGTCTCAGGATTGGAATGGGAAGGAGTTGTATATCACATCTCAAGCTATAGGAAGGGTCTCACGTTTGGTATAAGCATTGAGATATCACATCTCATGCTATAGGAAGGGTCTCAGGATTGGAATGGGAAGGTGTTGGATATCACATCTCATGTTATAGGAAAGATCTCAGGTTTGGTATTAGAAGCATTGCGACATCACATCTCATGTTATAGGAAGGGTCTCAGGATTGGAATGGGAAGAAGTTGGCTATCACATCTCATGCTATAGGAAGGGTCTCAGGTTTGGTATAAGCATTAAGATATCACATCTCATGCTATAGGAAGGGTCTCAGGATTGGAATGGGAAGGAGTTGTATATGACATCTCATGCCATAGGAAGGGTCTCAGGTTTGGAATAAGCATTGAGATATCACATCTCATGCTATAGGAAGGGTCTCAGGATTGGAATGGGACGGACTTGGATATCACATCTCATGCTATAGGGAGGGTCTCAGGTTTGGAAGGGGAAGGATTTGGATATCACATCGCATGTTATAGGAAGGATCTCAGGTTTGGTAAGGGAAGGAGTTGGATATCACATTTCATGTTAGAGGTAGGATCTCAGGTTTGGTATTAGAGGCATTGAGGTATCACATCTCATGCTATCAGAAGGGTCTCAGGATTGGAATGGGAAGGAGTTGGATATCACATCTCATGCTAAAGGGAGGGTCTCAGGTTTGGAAGGGGAAGGATTTGGATATCACATCGCGTGTTATAGGAAGGATCTCAGGTTTGGTATTAGAATCATTGAGATATCACATCTCATGCTATCGGAAGTATCTCAGGTTTGGTATTAGAGGCATTGAGATATCACATCTCATGCTATCATAAGGGTCTCAGGATTGGAATGGGAAGGAGTTGGATATCACTTCTCATGCTAAAGGGAGGGTCTCAGGTTTGGAAGGGGAAGGATTTGGATATCACATCACATGTTATAAGAAGGATCTCAGGTTTGGTATTAGAAACATTGAGCTATCACATCTCATGCTATCGGAAGGGTCTCAGGATTGGAATGGGAAGGAGTTGGATATCACATCTCATGCTATAGGAAGGGTCTCAGGTTTGGAACGGGAAGGAGTTGGATATCACATCTCATGTTATAGGAAGAGTCTCAGGTTTGGTATAAGCATTGAGATATCACATCTCTGCAATCGGAAGTGTCTCAGGATTGGGATGGGAAGGAGTTGGATATCACATCTCATGCTATAGGAAGGGTCTCAGGTTTGGAACGGGAAGGAGTTGGATATCCCATCTCATGCTATAGGAAGGTTCTCAGGTTTGGTATAAGCATTGAGGTATCACATCTCTGCTATCGAAAGTGTCTCAGGATTGGAATGGGAAGGAGTTGGATACCCATCTCATTTTATAGGACGGGTCTCAGGTTTGTTATTAGAATCATTGAGATATCATATTGCATGCTGTAGGAAGGGTCTAAGGATTGGAATGGGAAGGACTTGAATATCACATCTCATGCTATAGGTAGGCTCTCAGGTTTGGAAAGGGAAGGAGTTGGATATCACATTTCATGTTAGAGGAAGGATCTCAGGTTTGGTATTAGAGGCATTGAGATATCACATCTCATGCTATAGGAAGGGTCTCAGGATTGGAATGGGAAGGAGTTGGATATCACATCTCATGCTATAGGAAGGATCTCAGGTTTGGTATTAGAAGCATTGAGATATCACATCTCATGCTATAGGAAGGGTCTCAGGATTGGAATGGGAAGGAGTTGTATATGACATCTCATGCCATAGGAAGGGTCTCAGGTTTGGTATAAGCATTGAGATATCACATCTCTGCTATCGGAAGGGTCTCAGGATTGGAATGGGAAGGAGTTGGATATCCCATCTCATGTTATAGGAAGAGTCTCAGGTTTGGTATTAGAAGCATTGAGATATCACATCTGATGCTATAGGAAGTGTCTCAGGATTGGAATGGGAAGGAGTTTGATATCACATCTCATGCCATGTATGGGTCTCAGGTTTTGTAGAAGCATTGTGATATCACATCTCATGCTATCGGAAGGGTATCAGGATTGGATTTGGAAGGAGTTGGAGATCCCATGTCATGCTATAGGAAGGGTCTCAGGTTGGAATGGGAAGGAGTTGGATATCACATCTCATGTTATAGGAAGGGTCTCAGGATTGGAATGGGAAGGACTTGGATATCACATTTCATGCTATAGGAAGGCTCTCAGGTTTGGAAGGGGAAGGAGTTGGATATCACATTTCATGTTAGAGGTAGGATCTCAGGTTTGGTATTAGAGGCATTGAGATATCACATCTCATGCTATCAGAAGGGTCTCAGGATTGGAATGTGTTAGGAAAGATTTCGTAATTGTAGGTAATTTTCCTTCCATGTGGCAACCCCTAAACTTTTTGCTGTTGTTTTTCACCTTGTTCTTGACTTTGCCAGAGAAGTGCAGCCTTCTGCCGCACTCCTCTTTGCTTTCGCTCCTTTCTTACGGGGAAACTGACATGCCCTTAAGACAGTCAGTACCGGGGAACGCTGTTTCCCGTAGTTTCTTTTACCATGTTGCGGCTTTAGTGCAACATGACACAAGAGGGCACTGTAAGCTAAGTTACAGCTCTCTTGGGTATCTAGCCTTCTACAGGCCCTAGATACTCATTTAGGATGGTATTTGATCGGTGCAAGTCATTCAGGGACTGGAATGGTGGCAGCGATCGTTTTGTGTATTTTGAGCTCCTTTTGGCGTTCTAAGTGCGTCTTTCGCGCTGAACCCAAAATGGTGGCCTGGCTCCCAAAATGGCCAGACCACGAGGCTCCTTTGTCTTGTCCACTGACCGTCTTGCTCCCTTCACCTTCCCCAGGTCGAGCCGACCCGGGGCCTTCCTTATTTGGGCATGTACTTTCCCGCGAAACATGGATGCTTTCGCGGGCTTCTACATGTCGTTTGTGTGCCTCCAGGGTGTGGGCTGGGATGTCTGGTCCCAATACACATCCTGGGTGCCAGAGAGTCTAGGGTGGTGTGAATGCCTGGGACCACCGTGGTCCGTGATTGGTCCACGAATGGTGTGCGTGTTTGATGTGCGGATCTCCCATTGGGTCCCCTCCGTTTTGGCGCGAAGGGAACCGTGGATAAGAGGGGGCTGGAAACACCACTACCATGTCGATCTCCTGAGTTCTCACGAACGAAGGAATACAGGAGCCAAGTATCCTGCAACCAAGAGGCTGGACCGAGGAATCGCTGGTGACCCGCTGAAGGACTCCTACTTTGCACTGCTGTCGTCCTGTGAAACCCTTTCCTCCTTTGATCGAACCAGAAGGCCTGTACTGGTGCTTCAACCTTTGAAATAGCAGGAACAGCTATTCTCGGCAACTTCATCATCTCCTGCCAGTAAGCCTTCGGAAGCGTCTCTGGGCCATCCAGTTGACTGACCAGCTTACACAGGAGTCCTGCTCTGTAACCGCCGCCATGTTGTGTAGTATCTCGAGTCCTTGTCACTCTCCCACGCTTCGTACACTTGGCGTTCCCAGGTCGGAAGGGAGGAGTGTACATTTGGCTCAGATACACACGGCCGCTCCGTTGTCCTGCTGCGGCAACAAACTGTGCAGGTTTCTTCGATTGGGACGTCTTTTTGCTCTACACGACGACGAGGCATTCCCGGCTCTTCTGAACCTGCCAGCTGCTGAAACTGACGTGGAGAAGCCTGGGTCTGCTTGCATCGGGGACCGGTGAGTAGCATAGCTAGGATCTGGTCGCCCTCCTGCAGTAGCCCATTGCTTTTCCCCGCTGTGTAAAACAGCACCCTTTTGTCCGTACTCGCGCTCTGCTTCTGCCCACTGTGGAGGCTGCGCTTGAGTCGCGGAACCTGTTCTTCTTCTTTAGTGCACTAATCTGAACTGCCTGACTTCCTTCGAAGAGCTTCCCCTTTTGCCCGTTGGCACCAGCGCGTGCAGGTACTTTGAGCACAAGGCTCCACTCTTCGCAGGGCTCGGACTTCCATCTAGTTAGGTGCCGCTGAAGGCGAACTGAGTCTAAAGCATTATCGCACTGCCAGTTTTCCTTCCCTTTCAGGTGGACTACACATTTCGTGCATATAACGCTTGCGACTGTCGTATTTGTATATATATTGTCTTGATATGGTATGTGTTGGTTTAATATTGTGATATTGTGATTTTCTCGCTACGGTCATTGTTTTAAAGGCCTTAAAATAAACATGTATATATTTTTATATAACACCTGTTTGGAGTAGTTTGTAAGTGTTCTGGTTTTGTGTGCTCATTGCGGGCTTTCAGTCACCCTCACCCCTCTTGAGACCTAGTCTTGACCGCCGCAATCGCTACCTTGATTGGTCTGGCTCGTCCAGAGGTTACCCTGTTCCAAGTAATTAGGTTGGCCTTCTGAACTTCTGCGCCACCAGGACAGAGTTCAGAAATCCGTCTTAACAAATTGGTGTACAGCGGTGGGATACGACTGAAGGTATCCAGTGTTGCGCACGAACTAAGGCATTTCAGGTTATTCCAACCAGGACACGTAGTGAATTGTTGTAGTATAACTTTAAAAAAGCCATAGTCCTATCTAACAGTATGGAAACAAATACCTTGTTAACTTTAAATGCTTCCAAATCAGAAACATTGAAGAAGATGTGTGCGGAGAGAGGTGTTTCCTCTCAAGGCACGAAATTGGAAATGATCCAAAGAATCGTGGCGTGGCAGGAAGCGCAGCTTGACGCTATAACTTCTGAGGACAGTGCGGAAGGTGATGGGGTTCCTCCACCGCAGTGGTAGGCGAGCTCGGGGGAATATTCTCTTTCCCCCGTCGTGACTTGTTGACTCCTTTCGCCTTGGGTTTCCCCTTCGGCTGGGGCGGCGTATTGGACTTGGCCAATGCTGCCCGTGCTTGAGACCGTGTGTAGGGTCTTTCGGCAGTGTCTCCTACGAGCCCTAAAGCTCTGAGATCATTACCTAACAAGACCTTTCCCGGGACGTTTCTCTGAATGCTCACTGGAATCCTGACTGCTGTACCATTTAAAGTAAGATTTACAGGTATTACTGGAAACATACGGAGGGGGCCGTCAGCCAACTTAGTGGGCATCAGAGTAGCTCTGGCAACTTCCTCTGAGTCTACCAAGGTAGAATCCACTACAGTGCGACTGCACCCACTATCCCTAAGAGCTGGAGTATCTACTCCATTGATCAGCACACTGTCTTTAAAGTAGTGCTTGGTATTATCCGGAATCCTAGCATAAGCCTCTGCGACTTTAGGCTCCCAGGAACCCAGGGATATCCAACTCCTTCCCAATCCAATCCTGAGACCCTTCCGATAGCAGAGATGTGATATCTCAATGCTTATACCAAACCTGAGACCCTTCCTATGGCATGAGATGTGATATCCAACACCTTGCCATTCAAATCCTGAGACCCTCCCTATAACAAGAGATGTCATATCCAACTCCTTCCCATTCCAAACCTGAGACCCTTCCTTTAGCATGAGATGTGATATCCAAATCCTTCACATTCCAATCCGGAGACCCTTCCTATAACATGAGATGTGATATCCAACTCCTTCCCAATCCAATCCTGAGACCCTTCCGATAGCAGAGATGTGATATCTCAATGCTTATACCAAACCTGAGACCCTTCCTATAGCATGAGATGTGATATCCAACTCCTTCCGATTCCAATCCTGAGACCCTTCCTATAGCATGAGATGTGATATCGCAATGCTTCTACCAAAACTGAGACCCTTCCTTTAGCATGAGATGTGATATCCAAGTCCTTCCCATTCCAATCCTGAGACCCTTCCTATAGCATGAGATGTGATATCTCAATGCTTCTAATACCAAACCTGAGATCCTTCCGATAGCATGAGATGTGATATCTCAATGCTTCTAATACCAAACCTGAGATCCTTCCTATAACATGAGATGTGATATCCAAATCCTTCCCCATCCAAACCTGAGACCCTCCCTTTAGCATGAGATGTGATATCCAACTCCTTCCCATTCCAATCCTGATACCCTTCTGATAGCATGAGATGTGATATCTCAATGCCTCTAATACCAAACCTGAGATCCTAACTCTATCATGAAATGTGATATCCAACTCCTTCCCTTTCCAAACCTGAGAGCCTTCCTACAGCATGAGATGTGATATCCAAGTCCTTCCCATTCCAATCTTGAGACCCTTCCTATAACATGAGATGTGATATCCAACTCTTTCCCATTCCAACCTGAGACCTTTCCTATAGCATGAGATGGGATATCCAACAACTCCTTCCAAATCCAATCCTGATACCCTTCCGATAGCATGAGATGTGATATCCCAATGCTTCTACAAAACCTGAGACCCATACCATGGCATGATGTGATATCAAACTCCCGTCCTATACCATGAGACTTGATATCTCAATGCTTCTAATACCAAACCTGAGACCGGTCAAATAACATGAGATGTGATATCCAAATCCTTCCCCTTCCAAACCTGAGACCCTTCCTTTAGCATGAGATGTGATATCCAAATCCTTCCCATTCCAATCCTTAAACCCTTCCTATAGCATGAGATGTGATATCTCAATGTTTCTAATAAAAAACCTGAGACCCTTCCTATAGCAAGAGATGTGATATCCAAATCCTTCCCATTCCAACCTGAGACCCTTCCTATAGCATGAGAAGGGATATCCAACTCCTTCCCATTCCAATCCTTAAACCCTTCCTATAGCATGAGATGTGATATCTCAATGTTTCTAATAAAAAACCTGAGACCCTTCCTATAGCAAGAGATGTGATATCCAAATCCTTCCCATTCCAACCTGAGACCCTTCCTATAGCATGAGAAGGGATATTCAACTCCTTCCCATTCCAATCCTGAGATCCTTCCTATAACATGAGATGTGATATCCAATTCCTTCCCATTCCAAACCTGAGACCCTTCCTATTGGATGAGATGTGATATCCAACTCCTTCCCATTGCAAACCTGAGACCCTTCCTATACCATAAGATGTGATATCTCAATGCTTCTAATACCAAACCTGGGACCCGTCCTATAACATGAGATATGATATCCAAATCCTTCCCATTCCAATCCTGAAACCCTTCCGATAGCATGAGATGTGATATCTCAATGTTTCTAATAAAAAACCTGAGACCCTTCATATAGCAAGAGATGTGATATCCAAATCCTTCCCATTTCAATCTTGAGACCCTTCCTATAACATGAGATATGATATCCAACTCCTTCCCATTCCAACATGAGACCCTTCCTATAGCATGAGAAGGGATGTCCAACTCCTTCCCAATCCAATCCTGAGACCCTTCCGATAGCAGAGATGTGATATCTCAATGCTTATACCAAACCTGAGACCCTTCCTTTAGCATGAGATTTGATATCCAAATCCTTCACATTCCAATCCTGAGACCCTTCCTATAGCATGAGATGTGATATCTCAATGCTTCTAATACCAAACCTGAGATGCTTCCTATAACATGAGATGTGATATCCAACTCCTTCCCATTCCAAACCTGAGACCCTTCCGATAGCATGAGATGTGATATCTCAATGCTTCTAAAACCAAACATGAGAACCATCCTATAACATGAGATGTGAAATCCCAATCCTTCCCTTCCCAAACCTGAGACCCTTCCTATAGCTTGAGATGTGATATCAAACTCCTTCCCATTCCAACCCTGAAATAGCTTGAGATGTGATATCCAACTCCTTCCCATTCCAATCCTGAAACCCTTATTATACCATGAGATGTGATATCTCAAGGCTTCTAATACCAAACCTGAGACCCTTCCTATGGCATGAGATGTGATATCCAACTCCTTGCCATTCAAATCCTGAGACCCTCCCTATAACAAGAGATGTCATATCCAACTCCTTCCCATTCCAAACCTGAGACGCTTCCTTTAGCATGAGATGTGATATCCAAATCCTTCACATTCCAATCCAGAGACCAATCCTATAGCATGAGATGTGATATCTCAATGCTTCTAATACCAAACCTGAGACCCTTCCGATAGCATGAGATGTGATATCTCAATGCTTCAAAAACCAAACATGAGAACCATCCTATAACATGAGATGTAAAATCCAAATCCTTCCCTTCCCAAACCTGAGACTCTTCCTATAGCATGAGATGTGATATCTCAATGCTTCTACCAAACCTGAAACCCTTCCTTTAGCATGAGATGTGATATCCAGCTCCTCCCATTCCAATCCTGAGACCCTTCCGATAGCATGAGATGTGATATCTCAATGCTTCTAATATCAAAACTGAGACCCTCCCTATAGCATGAGATGTGATATTTAAGTCCTTCCCATTCCAATCCTGAGACCCTTCCGATAGCAGAGATGTGATATCTCAATGCTTATACCAAACCTGAGACCCTTCCTATGGCATGAGATGTGATATCCAACTCCTTGCCATTCAAATCCTGAGACCCTCCCTATAACAAGAGATGTCATATCCAACTTCTTCCCATTCCAAACCTGAGACCATTCCTTTAGCATGAGATGTGATATCCAAATCCTTCACATTCCAATCCAGAGACCAATCCTATAGCATGAGATGTGATATCTCAATGCTTCTAATACCAAACCTGAGACCCTTCCGATAGCATGAGATGTAATATCTCAATGCTTCAAAAACCAAACATGAGAACCATCCTATAACATGAGATGTGAAATCCAAATCCTTCACTTCCCAAACCTGAGACTCTTCCTATAGCATGAGATGTGATATCTCAATGCTTCTAATATCAAACTTGAGACCCTCCCTATAGCATGAGATGTGATATCCAAGTCCTTCCCATTCCAATCCTGAGACACTTCCTATAGCATGAGATGTGATATCTCAATGCTTCTAATACCAAACCTGAGACTCTTCCTATAACATGAGATGGGATATCCAACTCCTTCCCATTCCAATCCTGAGACCCTTCCTATAGCATGAGATGTGATATCTCAATGCTTATCCCAAACCTGAGACCCTTCCTATAGCTTGAGATGTGATATCAAACTCCTTCCCATTCCAATCCTGAAATAGCTTGAGATGTGATATCCAACTCCTTCCCATTCCAATCCTGAGACCCTTATTATACCATGAGATGTGATATCTCAAGGCTTCTAATACCAAACCTGAGACCCTTCCTATGGCATGAGATGTGATATCCAACTCCTTGCCATTCAAATCCTGAGACCCTCCCTATAACAAGAGATGTCATATCCAACTCCTTCCCATTCCAAACCTGAGACCCTTCCTTTAGCATGAGATGTGATATCCAAATCCTTCACATTCCAATCCGGAGACCCTTCCTATAACATGAGATGTGATATCCAACTCCTTCCCAATCCAATCCTGAGACCCTTCCGATAGCAGAGATGTGATATCTCAATGCTTATACCAAACCTGAGACCCTTCCTATGGCATGAGATGTGATATCCAACTCCTTGCCATTCAAATCCTGAGACCCTCCCTATAACAAGAGATGTCATATCCAACTCCTTCCCATTCCAAACCTGAGACCCTTCCTTTAGCATGAGATGTGATATCCAAATCCTTCACATTCCAATCCGGAGACCAATCCTATAGCATGAGATGTGATATCTCAATGCTTCTAATACCAAACCTGAGACCCTTCCGATAGCATGAGATGTGATATCTCAATGCTTCAAAAACCAAACATGAGAACCATCCTATAACATGAGATGTGAAATCCAAATCCTTCCCTTCCCAAACCTGAGACTCTTCCTATAGCATGAGATGTGATATCTCAATGCTTCTAATATCAAACTTGAGACCCTCCCTATAGCATGAGATGTGATATCCAAGTCCTTCCCATTCCAATCCTGAGACACTTCCTATAGCATGAGATGTGATATCTCAATGCTTCTAATACCAAACCTGAGACTCTTCCTATAACATGAGATGGGATATCCAACTCCTTCCCATTCCAATCCTGAGACTCTTCTGATAGCAGAGATGTGATATCTCAATGCTTATACCAAACCTGAGACCCTTCCTACGGCATGAGATGTCATATACAACTCCTTCCCATTCCAATCCTGAGACCCTTCCTATAGCATGAGATGTGATATCTCAATGCTTATACCAAACCTGAGACCCTTCCTATAGCATGAGATGTGATATCCAACTCCTTCCCATTCCAATCCTGAGACCCTTCATATAGCATGAGATTTGATGTCTCAATGCTTCTAATACCAAACCTGAGATCCTTCCTATAACATGAGATGTGATATCCAACTCCTTCCATTCCAATCCTGAGACCCTTCCTATAGCATGAGATTTGATATCTCAATGCTTATACCAAACCTGAGACCCTTCCTATAGCATGAGATGTGATATCCAAGTCTTTCCCATTCCAATCCTTAGACCCTTCCTACAGCATGCAATATGATATCTCAATGATTCTAATAACAATCCTGAGACCCGTCCTATAACATGAGATGGGATATCCAATTCCTTCCCATTCCAATCCTGAGACACTTCCGATAGCAGAGATGTGATATCTCAATGCTTATACCAAACCTGAGACCCTTCCTATAACATGAGATCGGATATCCAACTCCTTCCCGTTCCAAACCTGAGACCCTTCCTTTAGCATGAGATGTAATATCCAGCTCCTTCCCATTCCAATCCTGAGACACTTCCGATAGCATGAGATGTGATATCTCAATGCTTCTAATATCAAAACTGAAACCCTCCCTATAGCATGATATGTGATATCTAAGTCCTTCCCATTCCAATCCTGAGACCCTTCCTATAGCATGAGATGTGATATCTCAATGCTTCTACCAAACCTGAGACCCTTCCTTTAGCATGAGATGTGATATCCAACTCCTTCCCATTCCAACCTGAGACCCTTCCTATAGCATGAGAAGGGATATCCAACTCCTTCCCAATCCAATCCTGAGACCCTTCCGATAGCAGAGATGTGATATCTCAATGCTTATACCAAACCTGAGACCCTTCCTATGGCATGAGATGTGATATCCAACTCCTTGCCATTCAAATCCTGAGACCCTCCCTATAACAAGAGATGTCATATCCAACTCCTTCCCATTCCAAACCTGAGACCCTTCCTTTAGCATGAGATGTGATATCCAAATCCTTCACATTCCAATCCGGAGACCCTTCCTATAACATGAGATGTGATATCCAACTCCTTCCCATTCCAAACCTGAGACCCTTCCTTTAGCATGAGATGTGATATCCAAATCCTTCACATTCCAATCCGGAGACCCTTCCTATAACATGAGATGTGATATCCAACTCCTTCCCAATCCAATCCTGAGACCCTTCCGATAGCAGAGATGTGATATCTCAATGCTTATACCAAACCTGAGACCCTTCCGATAGCAGAGATGTGATATCTCAATGCTTATACCAAACCTGAGACCCTTCCTATGGCATGAGATGTGATATCCAACACCTTGCCATTCAAATCCTGAGACCCTTCCTATAACAAGAGATGTCATATCCAACTCCTTCCCATTCCAAACCTGAGACCCTTCCTTTAGCATGAGATGTGATATCCAAATCCTTCACATTCCAATCCGGAGACCCTTCCTATAACATGAGATGTGATATCCAACTCCTTCCCAATCCAATCCTGAGACCCTTCCGATAGGAGAGATGTGATATCTCAATGCTTATACCAAACCTGAGACCCTTCCTATAGCATGAGATTTGATATCCAACTCCTTTCGATTCCAATCCTGAGACCCTTCCTATAGCATGAGATGTGATATCGCAATGCTTCTACTAAAACTGAGACCCTTCCTTTAGCATGAGATGTGATATCCAAGTCCTTCCCATTCCAATCCTGAGACCCTTCCTATAGCATGAGATGTGATATCTCAATGCTTCTAATACCAAACCTGAGATCCTTCCGATAGCATGAGATGTGATATCTCAATGCTTCTAATACCAAACCTGAGATCCTTCCTATAACATGCGATGTGATATCCAAATCCTTCCCCATCCAAACCTGAGACCCTCCCTTTAGCATGAGATGTGATATCCAACTCCTTCCCATTCCAATCCTGATACCCTTCTGATAGCATGAGATGTGATATCTCAATGCCTCTAATACCAAACCTGAGATCCTAACTCTAACATGAAATGTGATATCCAACTCCTTCCCTTTCCAAACCTGAGAGCCTTCCTACAGCATGAGATGTGATATCCAAGTCCTTCCCATTCCAATCTTGAGACCCTTCCTATAACATGAGATGTGATATCCAACTCTTTCCCATTCCAACCTGAGACCTTTCCTATAGCATGAGATGGGATATCCAACAACTCCTTCCAAATCCAATCCTGATACCCTTCCGATAGCATGAGATGTGATATCCCAATGCTTCTACAAAACCTGAGACCCATGCCATGGCATGATGTGATATCAAACTTGCGTCCTATACCATGAGACTTGATATCTCAATGCTTCTAATACCAAACCTGAGACCGGTCCAATAACATGAGATGTGATATACAAATCCTTCCCCTTCCAAACCTGAGACCCTTCCTTTAGCATGAGATGTGATATCCAAATCCTTCCCATTCCAATCCTTAAACCCTTCCTATAGCATGAGATGTGATATCTCAATGTTTCTAATAAAAAACCTGAGACCCTTCCTATAGCAAGAGATGTGATATCCAAATCCTTCCCATTCCAACCTGAGACCCTTCCTATAGCATGAGAAGGGATATCCAACTCCTTCCCATTCCAATCCTTAAACCCTTCCTATAGCATGAGATGTGATATCTCAATGTTTCTAATAAAAAACCTGAGACCCTTCCTATAGCAAGAGATGTGATATCCAAATCCTTCCCATTCTAACCTGAGACCCTTCCTATAGCATGAGAAGGGATATCCAACTCCTTCCCATTCCATTCCTGAGATCCTTCCTATAACATGAGATGTGATATCCAATTCCTTCCCATTCCAAACCTGAGACCCTTCCTATTGGATGAGATGTGATATCCAACTCCTTCCCATTCCAAACCTGAGACCCTTCCTATACCATAAAATGTGATATCTCAATGCTTCTAATACCAAACCTGGGACCCGTCCTATAACATGAGATATGATATCCAAATCCTTCCCATTCCAATCCTGAAACCCTTCCGATAGCATGAGATGTGATATCTCAATGTTTCTAATAAAAAACCTGAGACCCTTCCTATGGCATGAGATGTGATATCCAAATCCTTCCCATTTCAATCTTGAGACCCTTCCTATAACATGAGATATGATATCCAACTCCTTCCCATTCCAACATGAGACCCTTCCTATAGCATGAAAAGGGATGTCCAACTCCTTCCCAATCCAATCCTGAGACCCTTCCGATAGCAGAGATGTGATATCTCAATGCTTATACCAAACCTGAGACCCTTCCTTTAGCATGAGATTTGATATCCAAATCCTTCACATTCCAATCCTGAGACCCTTCCTATAGCATGAGATGTGATATCTCAATGCTTCTAATACCAAACCTGAGATCCTTCCTATAACATGAGATGTGATATCCAACTCCTTCCCATTCCAAACCTGAGACCCTTCCGATAGCATGAGATGTGATATCTCAATGCTTCTAAAACCAAACATGAGACCCATACTATAACATGAGATGTGAAATCCCAATCCTTCCCTTCCCAAACCTGAGACCCTTCCTATAGCTTGAGATGTGATATCAAACTCCTTCCCATTCCAATCCTGAAATAGCTTGAGATGTGATATCCAACTCCTTCCCATTCCAATCCTGAGACCCTTATTATACCATGAGATGTGATATCTCAAGGCTTCTAATACCAAACCTGAGACCCTTCCTATGGCATGAGATGTGATATCCAACTCCTTGCCATTCAAATCCTGAGACCCTCCCTATAACAAGAGATGTCATATCCAACTCCTTCCCATTCCAAACCTGAGACGCTTCCTTTAGCATGAGATGTGATATCCAAATCCTTCACATTCCAATCCAGAGACCAATCCTATAGCATGAGATGTGATATCTCAATGCTTCAAAAACCAAACATGAGAACCATCCTATAACATGAGATGTGAAATCCAAATCCTTCCCTTCCCAAACCTGAGACTCTTCCTATAGCATGAGATGTGATATCTCAATGCTTCTACCAAACCTGAAACCCTTCCTTTAGCATGAGATGTGATATCCAGCTCCTCCCATTCCAATCCTGAGACCCTTCCGATAGCATGAGATGTGATATCTCAATGCTTCTAATATCAAAACTGAGACCCTCCCTATAGCATGAGATGTGATATTTAAGTCCTTCCCATTCCAATCCTGAGACCCTTCCGATAGCAGAGATGTGATATCTCAATGCTTATACCAAACCTGAGACCCTTCCTATGGCATGAGATGTCATATACAACTCCTTCCCGTTCCAATCCTGAGACCCTTCCTATAGCATGAGATGTGATATCTCAATGCTTATACCAAACCTGAGACCCTTCCTATAGCATGAGATGTGATATCCAACTCCTTCCCATTCCAATCCTGAGACCCTTCCTATAGCATGAGATGTGATGTCTCAATGCTTCTAATACCAAACCTGAGATCCTTCCTATAACATGAGATGTGATATCCAACTCCTTCCATTCCAATCCTGAGACCCTTCCTATAGCATGAGATTTGATATCTCAATGCTTATACCAAACCTGAGACCCTTCCTATAGCATGAGATGTGATATCCAAGTATTTCCCATTCCAATCCTTAGACCCTTCATACAGCATGCAATATGATATCTCAATGATTCTAATAACAATCCTGAGACCCGTCCTATAACATGAGATGGGATATCCAATTCCTTCCCATTCCAATCCTGAGACACTTCCGATAGCAGAGATGTGATATCTCAATGCTTATACCAAACCTGAGACCCTTCCTATAACATGAGATTGGATATCCAACTCCTTCCCGTTCCAAACCTGAGACCCTTCCTTTAGCATGAGATGTAATATCCAGCTCCTTCCCATTCCAATCCTGAGACACTTCCGATAGCATGAGATGTGATATCTCAATGCTTCTACCAAACCTGAGACCCTTCCCTTAGCATGAGATGTGATATCCAACTCCTTCCCATTCCAACCTGAGACCCTTCCTATAGCATGAGAAGGGATATCCAACTCCTTCCCAATCCAATCCTGAGACCCTTCCGATAGCAGAGATGTGATATCTCAATGTTTATACCAAACCTGAGACCCTTCCTATGGCATGAGATGTGATATCCAACTCCTTGCCATTCAAATCCTGAGACCCTCCCTATAACAAGAGATGTCATATCCAACTCCTTCCCATTCCAAACCTGAGACCCTTCCTTTAGCATGAGATGTGATATCCAAATCCTTCACATTCCAATCCGGAGACCCTTCCTATAACATGAGATGTGATATCCAACTCCTTCCCAATCCAATCCTGAGACCCTTGCAGAGATGTGATATCTCAATGCTTATACCAAACCTGAGACCCTTCCTATGGCATGAGATGTGATATCCAAATCCTTCACATTCCAAACCTGAGACCCTTCCTTTAGCATGAGATGTGATATCCAAATCCTTCACATTCCAATCCAGAGACCAATCCTATAGCATGAGATGTGATATCTCAATGCTTCTAATACCAAACCTGAGACCCTTCCGATAGCATGAGATGTGATATCTCAATGCTTCAAAAACCAAACATGAGAACCGTCCTATAACATGAGATGTGAAATCCAAATCCTTCCCTTCCCAAACCTGAGACTCTTCCTATAGCATGAGATGTGATATCTCAATGCTTCTAATATCAAACTTGAGACCCTCCCTATAGCATGAGATGTGATATCCAAGTCCTTCCCATTCCAATCCTGAGACACTTCCTATAGCATGAGATGTGATATCTCAATGCTTCTAATACCAAACCTGAGACTCTTCCTATAACATGAGATGGGATATCCAACTCCTTCCCATTCCAACCCTGAGACTCTTCTGATAGCAGAGATGTGATATCTCAATGCTTATACCAAACCTGAGAGCCTTCCTACGGCATGAGATGTCATATACAACTCCTTCCCATTCCAATCCTGAAACCCTTCCTATAGCATGAGATGTGATATCTCAATGCTTATACCAAACCTGAGACCCTTCCTATAGCATGAGATGTGATATCCAACTCCTTCCCATTCCAATCCTGAGACCCTTCCTATAGCATGAGATGTGATGTCTCAATGCTTCTAATACCAAACCTGAGATCCTTCCTATAACATGAGATGTGATATCCAACTCCTTCCATTCCAATCCTGAGACCCTTCCTATAGCATGAGATTTGATATCTCAATGCTTATACCAAACCTGAGACCCTTCCTATAACATGAGATCGGATATCCAACTCCTTCCCGTTCCAAACCTGAGACCCTTCCTTTAGCATGAGATGTAATATCCAGCTCCTTCCCATTCCAATCCTGAGACACTTCCGATTGCATGAGATGTGATATCTCAATGCTTCTAATATCAAAACTGAAACCCTCCCTATAGCATGAGATGTGATATCCAACTCCTTCCCTTTCCAACCTGAGACCCTTCCTATAGCATGAGAAGGGATATCCAACTCCTTCCCAATCCAATCCTGAGACCCTTCCGATAGCAGAGATGTGATATCTCAATGCTTATACCAAACCTGAGACCCTTCCTATGGCATGAGATGTGATATCCAACTCCTTGCCATTCAAATCCTGAGACCCTTCCTATAGCATGAGAAGGGATATCCAACTCCTTCCCAATCCAATCCTGAGACCCTTCCTATAGCAGAGATGTGATATATCAATGCTTATACCAATCCTGAGACCCTTCCTATAGCATGAGATGTGATGTCTCAATGCTTCTAATACCAAACCTGAGATCCTTCCTATAACATGAGATGTGATATCCAACTCCTTCCATTCCAATCCTGAGACCCTTCCTATAGCATGAGATTTGATATCTCAATGCTTATACCAAACCTGAGACCCTTCCTATAGCATGAGATGTGATATCCAAGTCTTTCCCATTCCAATCTTTAGACCCTTCATACAGCATGCAATATGATATCTCAATGATTCTAATAACAATCCTGAGACCCGTCCTATAACATGAGATGGGATATCCAATTCCTTCCCATTCCAATCCTGAGACACTTCCTATAGCAGAGATGTGATATCTCAATGCTTATACCAAACCTGAGACCCTTCCTATAACATGAGATCGGATATCCAACTCCTTCCCGTTCCAAACCTGAGACCCTTCCTTTAGCATGAGATGTAATATCCAGCTCCTTCCCATTCCAATCCTGAGACACTTCCGATAGCATGAGATGTGATATCTCAATGCTTCTACCAAACCTGAGACCCTTCCTTTAGCATGAGATGTGATATCCAACTCATTCCCATTCCAACCTGAGACCCTTCCTATAGCATGAGAAGGGATATCCAACTCCTTCCCAATCCAATCCTGAGACCCTTCCGATAGCAGAGATGTGATATCTCAATGCTTATACCAATCCGGAGACCCTTCCTATGGCATGAGATGTGATATCCAACTCCTTGCCATTCAAATCCTGAGACCCTCCCTATAACAAGAGATGTCATATCCAACTCCTTCCCATTCCAAACCTGAGACCCTTCCTTTAGCATGAGATGTGATATCCAAATCCTTCACATTCCAATCCGGAGACCCTTCCTATAACATGAGATGTGATATCCAACTCCTTCCCAATCCAATCCTGAGACACTTCCGATAGCAGAGATGTGATATCTCAATGCTTATACCAAACCTGAGACCCTTCCTATGGCATGAGATGTGATATCCAACTCCTTGCCATTCAAATCCTGAGACCCTCCCTATAACAAGAGATGTCATATCCAACTCCTTCCCATTCCAAACCTGAGACCCTTCCTTTAGCATGAGATGTGATATCCAAATCCTTCACATTCCAATCCAGAGACCAATCTATAGCATGAGATGTGATATCTCAATGCTTCTAATACCAAACCTGAGACCC
This sequence comes from Ambystoma mexicanum, assembly GCF_040938575.1. Lineage (NCBI taxonomy): Eukaryota > Metazoa > Chordata > Amphibia > Caudata > Ambystomatidae > Ambystoma > Ambystoma mexicanum. Next base: position 570,761,601 of record NC_090932.1, on the reverse strand, counting down.
TTCCGATAGCATGAGATGTGATATCTCAATGCTTCAAAAACCAAACATGAGAACCGTCCTATAACATGAGATGTGAAATCCAAATCCTTCCCTTCCCAAACCTGAGACTCTTCCTATAGCATGAGATGTGATATCTCAATGCTTCTAATATCAAACTTGAGACCCTCCCTATAGCATGAGATGTGATATCCAAGTCCTTCCCATTCCAATCCTGAGACACTTCCTATAGCATGAGATGTGATATCTCAATGCTTCTAATACCAAACCTGAGACTCTTCCTATAACATGAGATGGGATATCCAACTCCTTCCCATTCCAATCCTGAGACTCTTCTGATAGCAGAGATGTGATATCTCAATGCTTATACCAAACCTGAGACCCTTCCTACGGCATGAGATGTCATATACAACTCCTTCCCATTCCAATCCTGAGACCCTTCCTATAGCATGAGATGTGATATCTCAATGCTTATACCAAACCTGAGACCCTTCCTATAGCATGAGATGTGATATCAACTCCTTCCCATTCCAATCCTGAGACCCTTCCTATAGCATGAGATGTGATGTCTCAATGCTTCTAATACCAAACCTGAGATCCTTCCTATAACATGAGATGTGATTTCCAACTCCTTCCATTCCAATCCTGAGACCCTTCCTATAGCATGAGATTTGATATCTCAATGCTTATACCAAACCTGAGACCCTTCCTATAGCATGAGATGTGATATCCAAGTCTTTCCCATTCCAATCCTTAGACCCTTCCTACAGCATGCAATATGATATCTCAATGATTCTAATAACAATCCTGAGACCCGTCCTATAACATGAGATGGGATATCCAACTCCTTCCCATTCCAATCCTGAGACACTTCCGATAGCAGAGATGTGATATCTCAATGCTTATACCAAACCTGAGACCCTTCCTATAACATGAGATCGGATATCCAACTCCTTCCAGTTCCAAACCTGAGACCCTTCCTTTAGCATGAGATGTAATATCCAGCTCCTTCCCATTCCAATCCTGAGACACTTCCGATAGCATGAGATGTGATATCTCAATGCTTCTAATATCAAAACTGAGACCCTTCCTATAGCATGAGAAGGGATATCCAACTCCTTCCCAATCCAATCCTGAGACCCTTCCGATAGCAGAGATGTGATATCTCAATGCTTATACCAAATCTGAGACCCTTCCTATGGCATGAGATGTCATATCCAACTCCTTCCCATTCCAAACCTGAGACCCTTCCTTTAGCATGAGATGTGATATCCAAATCCTTCACATTCCAATCCGGAGACCCTTCCTATAACATGAGATGTGATATCCAACTCCTTCCCAATCCAATCCTGAGACCCTTCCGATAGCAGAGATGTGATATCTCAATGCTTATACCAAACCTGAGACCCTTCCTCTAGCATGAGATGTGATATCCAACTCCTTCCGATTCCAATCCTGAGACCCTTCCTATAGCATGAGATGTGATATCGCAATGCTTCTACCAAAACTGAGACCCTTCCTTTAGCATGAGATGTGATATCCAAGTCCTTCCCATTCCAATCCTGAGACCCTTCCTATAGCATGAGATGTGATATCTCAATGCTTCTAATACCAAACCTGAGATCCTTCCGATAGCATGAGATGTGATATCTCAATGCTTCTAATACCAAACCTGAGATCCTTCCTATAACATGAGATGTGATATCCAAATCCTTCCCCATCCAAACCTGAGACCCTCCCTTTAGCATGAGATGTGATATCCAACTCCTTCCCATTCCAATCCTGATACCCTTCTGATAGCATGAGATGTGATATCTCAATGCCTCTAATACCAAACCTGAGATCCTACCTCTAACATGAAATGTGATATCCAACTCCTTCCCTTTCCAAACCTGAGAGCCTTCCTACTGCATGAGATGTGATATCCAAGTCCTTCCCATTCCAATCTTGAGACCCTTCCTATAACATGAGATGTGATATCCAACTCTTTCCCATTCCAACCTGAGACCTTTCCTATAGCATGAGATGGGATATCCAACAACTCCTTCCAAATCCAATCCTGATACCCTTCCGATAGCATGAGATGTGATATCCCAATGCTTCTACAAAACCTGAGACCCATACCATGGCATGATGTGATATCAAACTCCCGTCCTATACCATGAGACTTGATATCTCAATGCTTCTAATACCAAACCTGAGACCGGTCAAATAACATGAGATGTGATATCCAAATCCTTCCCCTTCCAAACCTGAGACCCTTCCTTTAGCATGAGATGTGATATCCAAATCCTTCCCATTCCAATCCTTAAACCCTTCCTATAGCATGAGATGTGATATCTCAATGTTTCTAATAAAAAACCTGAGACCCTTCCTATAGCAAGAGATGTGATATCCAAATCCTTCCCATTCCAACCTGAGACCCTTCCTATAGCATGAGAAGGGATATCCAACTCCTTCCCATTCCAATCCTTAAACCCTTCCTATAGCATGAGATGTGATATCTCAATGTTTCTAATAAAAAACCTGAGACCCTTCCTATAGCAAGAGATGTGATATCCAAATCCTTTCCATTCCAAACCTGAGACCCTTCCTATTGGATGAGATGTGATATCCAACTACTTCCCATTCCAAACCTGAGACCCTTCCTATACCATAAGATGTGATATCTCAATGCTTCTAATACCAAACCTGGGACCCGTCCTATAACATGAGATATGATATCCAAATCCTTCCCATTCCAATCCTGAAACCCTTCCGATAGCATGAGATGTGATATCTCAATGTTTCTAATAAAAAACCTGAGACCCTTCATATAGCAAGAGATGTGATATCCAAATACTTCCCATTTCAATCTTGAGACCCTTCCTATAACATGAGATATGATATCCAACTCCTTCCCATTCCAACATGAGACCCTTCCTATAGCATGAGAAGGGATGTCCAACTCCTTCCCAATCCAATCCTGAGACCCTTCCGATAGCAGAGATGTGATATCTCAATGCTTATACCAAACCTGAGACCCTTCCTTTAGCATGAGATTTGATATCCAAATCCTTCACATTCCAATCCTGAGACCCTTCCTATAGCATGAGATGTGATATCTCAATGCTTCTAATACCAAACCTGAGATGCTTCCTATAACATAAGATGTGATATCCAACTCCTTCCCATTCCAAACCTGAGACCCTTCCGATAGCATGAGATGTGATATCTCAATGCTTCTAATACCAAACCTGAGATGCTTCCTATAACATGAGATTTGATATCCAAATCCTTCACATTCCAATCCTGAGACCCTTCCTATAGCATGAGATGTGATATCTCAATGCTTCTAATACCAAACCTGAGATGCTTCCTTTAGCATGAGATTTGATATCCAACTCCTTCCCATTCCAAACCTGAGACCCTTCCGATAGCATGAGATGTGAAATCCCAATCCTTCCCTTCCCAAACCTGAGACACTTCCTATAGCTTGAGATGTGATATCAAACTCCTTCCCATTCCAATCCTGAAATAGCTTGAGATGTGATATCCAACTCCTTCCCATTCCAATCCTGAGACCCTTATTATACCATGAGATGTGATATCTCAAGGCTTCTAATACCAAACCTGAGACCCTTCCTATGGCATGAGATGTGATATCCAACTCCTTGCCATTCAAATCCTGAGACCCTCCCTATAACAAGAGATGTCATATCCAACTCCTTCCCATTCCAAACCTGAGACCCTTCCTTTAGCATGAGATGTGATATCCAAATCCTTCACATTCCAATCCAGAGACCAATCCTATAGCATGAGATGTGATATCTCAATGCTTCTAATACCAAACCTGAGACCCTTCCGATAGCATGAGATGTGATATCTCAATGCTTCAAAAACCAAACATGAGAACCATCCTATAACATGAGATGTGAAATCCAAATCCTTCCCTTCCCAAACCTGAGACTCTTCCTATAGCATGAGATGTGATATCTCAATGCTTCTACCAAACCTGAAACCCTTCCTATAGCATAAGATGTGATATACAACTCCTTCCCATTCCAATCCTGAGACACTTCCTATAGCATGAGATGTGATATCACAATGCTTCTAATACCAAACCTGAGACCCATTCTATAACATGAGATGTGATATCCAAATCCTTCCCCTTCCAAACCTGAGACCCTTCCTTTAGCATGAGATGTGATATCCAGCTCCTCCAATTCCAATCCTGAGACCCTTCCGATAGCATGAGATGTGATATCTCAATGCTTCTAATATCAAAACTGAGACCCTCCCTATAGCATGAGATGTGATATCTAAGTCCTTCCCATTCCAATCCTGAGACCCTTCCGATAGCAGAGATGTGATATCTCAATGCTTATACCAAACCTGAGACCCTTCCTATGGCATGAGATGTGATATCCAACTCCTTGCCATTCAAATCCTGAGACCCTCCCTATAACAAGAGATGTCATATCCAACTCCTTCCCATTCCAAACCTGAGACCCTTCCTTTAGTATGAGATGTGATATCCAAATCCTTCACATTCCAACCCCTAGACCAATCCTATAGCATGAGATGTGATATCTCAATGCTTCTAATACCAAACCTGAGACCCTTCCGATAGCATGAGATGTAATATCTCAATGCTTCAAAAACCAAACATGAGAACCATCCTATAACATGAGATGTGAAATCCAAATCCTTCCCTTCCCAAACCTGAGACTCTTCCTATAGCATGAGATGTGATATCTCAATGCTTCTAATATCAAACTTGAGACCCTCCCTATAGCATGAGATGTGATATCCAAGTCCTTCCCATTCCAATCCTGAGACACTTCCTATAGCATGAGATGTGATATCTCAATGCTTCTAATACCAAACCTGAGACTCTTCCTATAACATGAGATGGGATATCCAACTCCTTCCCATTCCAATCCTGAGACTCTTCTGATAGCAGAGATGTGATATCTCAATGCTTATACCAAACCTGAGACCCTTCCTACGGCATGAGATGTCATATAAAACTCCTTCCCATTCCAATCCTGAGACCCTTCCTATAGCATGAGATGTGATATCTCAATGCTTATACCAAACCTGAGACCCTTCCTATAGCATGAGATGTGATATCCAACTCCTTCCCATTCCAATCCTGAGACCCTTCCTATAGCATGAGATGTGATGTCTCAATGCTTCTAATACCAAACCTGAGATCCTTCCTATAACATGAGATGTGATATCCAACTCCTTCCATTCCAATCCTGAGACCCTTCCTATAGCATGAGATTTGATATCTCAATGCTTATACCAAACCTGAGACTCTTCCTATAGCATGAGATGTGATATCCAAGTCTTTCCCATTCCAATCCTTAGACCCTTCCTACAGCATGCAATATGATATCTCAATGATTCTAATAACAATCCTGAGACCCGTCCTATAACATGAGATGGGATATCCAATTCCTTCCCATTCCAATCCTGAAACACTTCCGATAGCAGAGATGTGATATCTCAATGCTTATACCAAACCTGAGACCCTTCCTATAACATGAGATCGGATATCCAACTCCTTCCCGTTCCAAACCTGAGACCCTTCCTTTAGCATGAGATGTAATATCCAGCTCCTTCCCATTCCAATCCTGAGACACTTCCGATAGCATGAGATGTGATATCTCAATGCTTCTAATATCAAAACTGAAACCCTCCCTATAGCATGATATGTGATATCTAAGTCCTTCCCATTCCAATCCTGAGACCCTTCCTATAGCATGAGATGTGTTATCTCAATGCTTCTACCAAACCTGAGACCCTTCCTTTAGCATGAGATGTGATATCCAACTCCTTCCCATTCCAACCTGAGACCCTTCCTATAGCATGAGAAGGGATATCCAACTCCTTCCCAATCCAATCCTGAGACCCTTCCGATAGCAGAGATGTGATATCTCAATGCTTATACCAAACCTGAGACCCTTCCTATGGCATGAGATGTGATATCCAACTCCTTGCCATTCAAATCCTGAGACCCTCCCTATAACAAGAGATGTCATATCCAACTCCTTCCCATTCCAAACCTGAGACCCTTCCTTTAGCATGAGATGTGATATCCAAATCCTTCACATTCCAATCCGGAGACCCTTCCTATAACATGAGATGTGATATCCAACTCCTTCCCAATCCAATCCTGAGACCCTTCCGATAGCAGAGATGTGATATCTCAATGCTTATACCAAACCTGAGACCCTTCCTATGGCATGAGATGTGATATCCAACTCCTTGCCATTCAAATCCTGAGACCCTCCCTATAACAAGAGATGTCATATCCAACTCCTTCCCATTCCAAACCTGAGACCCTTCCTTTAGCATGAGATGTGATATCCAAATCCTTCACATTCCAATCCAGAGACCAATCCTATAGCATGAGATGTGATATCTCAATGCTTCTAATACCAAACCTGAGACCCTTCCGATAGCATGAGATGTGATATCTCAATGCTTCAAAAACCAAACATGAGAACCATCCTATAACATGAGATGTGAAATCCAAATCCTTCCCTTCCCAAACCTGAGACTCTTCCTATAGCATGAGATGTGATATCTCAATGCTTCTACCAAACCTGAAACCCTTCCTACAGCATGAGATGTGATATCCAACTCCTTCCCATTCCAATCCTGAGACACTTCCTATAGCATGAGATGTGATATCACAATGCTTCTAATACCAAACCTGAAACCCATCCTATAACATGAGATGTGATATCCAAATCCTTCCCCTTCCAAACCTGAGACCCTTCCTTTAGCATGAGATGTGATATCCAGCTCCTCCCATTCCAATCCTGAGACCCTTGCGATAGCATGAGATGTGATATCTCAATGCTTCTAATATCAAAACTGAGACCCTCCCTATAGCATGAGATGTGATATCTAAGTCCTTCCCATTCCAATCCTGAGACCCTTCCGATAGCAGAGATGTGATATCTCAATGCTTATACCAAACCTGAGACCCTTCCTATGGCATGAGATGTGATATCCAACTCCTTGCCATTCAAATCCTGAGACCATCCCTATAACAAGAGATGTCATATCCAACTCCTTCCCATTCCAAACCTGAGACCCTTCCTTTAGCATGAGATGTGATATCCAAATCCTTCACATTCCAATCCGGAGACCAATCCTATAGCATGAGATGTGATATCTCAATGCTTCTAATACCAAACCTGAGACCCTTCCGATAGCATGAGATGTGATATCTTAATGCTTCAAAAACCAAACATGAGAACCATCCTATAACATGAGATGTGAAATCCAAATCCTTCCCTTCCCAAACCTGAGACTCTTCCTATAGCATGAGATGTGATATCTCAATGCTTCTAATATCAAACTTGAGACCCTCCCTATAGCATGAGATGTGATATCCAAGTCCTTCCCATTCCAATCCTGAGACACTTCCTATAGCATGAGATGTGATATCTCAATGCTTCTAATACCAAACCTGAGACTCTTCCTATAACATGAGATGGGATATCCAACTCCTTCCCATTCCAATCCTGAGACTCTTCTGATAGCAGAGATGTGATATCTCAATGCTTATACCAAACCTGAGACCCTTCCTACGGCATGAGATGTCATATACAACTCCTTCCCATTCCAATCCTGAGACCCTTCCTATAGCATGAGATGTGATATCTCAATGCTTATACCAAACCTGAGACCCTTCCTATAGCATGAGATGTGATATCCAACTCCTTCCCATTCCAATCCTGAGACCCTTCCTATAGCATGAGATTTGATGTCTCAATGCTTCTAATACCAAACCTGAGATCCTTCCTATAACATGAGATGTGATATCCAACTCCTTCCATTCCAATCCTGAGACCCTTCCTATAGCATGAGATTTGATATCTCAATGCTTAAACCAAACCTGAGACCCTTCCTATAGCATGAGATGTGATATCCAAGTCTTTCCCATTCCAATCCTTAGACCCTTCCTACAGCATGCAAAATGATATCTCAATGATTCTAATAACAATCCTGAGACCCGTCCTATAACATGAGATGGGATATCCAATTCCTTCCCATTCCAATCCTGAGACACTTCCGATAGCAGAGATGTGATATCTCAATGCTTATACCAAACCTGAGACCCTTCCTATAACATGAGATCGGATATCCAACTCCTTCCCGTTCCAAACCTGAGACCCTTCCTTTAGCATGAGATGTAATATCCAGCTCCTTCCCATTCCAATCCTGAGACACTTCCGATAGCATGAGATGTGATATCTCAATGCTTCTAATATCAAAACTGAAACCCTCCCTACAGCATGATATGTGATATCTAAGTCCTTCCCATTCCAATCCTGAGACCCTTCCTATAGCATGAGATGTGATATCTCAATGCTTCTACCAAACCTGAGACCCTTCCTTTAGCATGAGATGTGATATCCAACTCCTTCCCATTCCAACCTGAGACCCTTCCTATAGCATGAGAAGGGATATCCAACTCCTTCCCAATCCAATCCTGAGACCCTTCCGATAGCAGAGATGTGATATCTCAATGCTTATACCAGACCTGAGACCCTTCCTATGGCATGAGATGTGATATCCAACTCCTTGCCATTCAAATCCTGAGACCCTCCCTATAACAAGAGATGTCATATCCAACTCCTTCCCATTCCAAACCTGAGACCCTTCCTTTAGCATGAGATGTGATATCCAAATCCTTCACATTCCAATCCGGAGACCCTTCCTATAACATGAGATGTGATATCCAACTCCTTCCCAATCCAATCCTGAGACCCTTGCAGAGATGTGATATCTCAATGCTTATACCAAACCTGAGACCCTTCCTATGGCATAAGATGTGATATCCAACTCCTTGCCATTCAAATCCTGAGACCCTCCCTATAACAAGAGATGTCATATCCAACTCCTTCCCCTTCCAAACCTGAGACCCTTCCTTTAGCATGAGATGTGATATCCAGCTCCTCCCATTCCAATCCTGAGACCCTTCCGATAGCATGAGATGTGATATCTCAATGCTTCTAATATCAAAACTGAGACCCTCCCTATAGCATGAGATGTGATATCTAAGTCCTTCCCATTCCAATCCTGAGACCCTTCCGATAGCAGAGATGTGATATCTCAATGCTTATACCAAACCTGAGACCCTTCCTATGGCATGAGATGTGATATCCAACTCCTTGCCATTCAAATCCTGAGACCCTCCCTATAACAAGAGATGTCATATCCAACTCCTTCCCATTCCAAACCTGAGACCCTTCCTTTAGCATGAGATGTGATATCCAAATCCTTCACATTCCAATCCGGAGACCAATCCTATAGCATGAGATGTGATATCTCAATGGTTCTAATACCAAACCTGAGACCCTTCCGATAGCATGAGATGTGATATCTCAATGCTTCAAAAACCAAACATGAGAACCATCCTATAACATGAGATGTGAAATCCAAATCCTTCCCTTCCCAAACCTGAGACTCTTCCTATAGCATGAGATGTGATATCTCAATGCTTCTAATATCAAACTTGAGACCCTCCCTATAGCATGAGATGTGATATCCAAGTCCTTCCCATTCCAATCCTGAGACACTTCCTATAGCATGAGATGTGATATCTCAATGCTTCTAATACCAAACCTGAGACTCTTCCTATAACATGAGATGGGATATCCAACTCCTTCCCATTCCAATCCTGAGACTCTTCTGATAGCAGAGATGTGATATCTCAATGCTTATACCAAACCTGAGACCCTTCCTACGGCATGAGATGTCATATACAACTCCTTCCCATTCCAATCCTGAGACCCTTCCTATAGCATGAGATGTGATGTCTCAATGCTTCTAATACCAAACCTGAGATCCTTCCTATAACATGAGATGTGATATCCAACTCCTTCCATTCCAATCCTGAGACCCTTCCTATAGCATGAGATGTGATATCTCAATGCTTATACCAAACCTGAGACCCTTCCTATAGCATGAGATGTGATATCCAACTCCTTCCCATTCCAATCCTGAGACCCTTCCTATAGCATGAGATGTGATGTCTCAATGCTTCTAATACCAAACCTGAGATCCTTCCTATAACATGAGATGTGATATCCAACTCCTTCCATTCCAATCCTGAGACCCTTCCTATAGCATGAGATTTGATATCTCAATGCTTATACCAAACCTGAGACCCTTCCTATAGCATGAGATGTGATATCCAAGTCTTTCCCATTCCAATCCTTAGACCCTTCATACAGCATGCAATATGATATCTCAATGATTCTAATAACAATCCTGAGACCCGTCCTATAACATGAGATGGGATATCCAATTCCTTCCCATTCCAATCCTGAGACACTTCCGATAGCAGAGATGTGATATCTCAATGCTTATACCAAACCTGAGACCCTTCCTATAACATGAGATCGGATATCCAACTCCTTCCCGTTCCAAACCTGAGACCCTTCCTTTAGCATGAGATGTAATATCCAGCTCCTTCCCATTCCAATCCTGAGACACTTCCGATAGCATGAGATGTGATATCTCAATGCTTCTACCAAACCTGAGACCCTTCCTTTAGCATGAGATGTGATATCCAACTCATTCCCATTCCAACCTGAGACCCTTCCTATAGCATGAGAAGGGATATCCAACTCCTTCCCAATCCAATCCTGAGACCCTTCCGATAGCAGAGATGTGATATCTCAATGCTTATACCAAACCGGAGACCCTTCCTATGGCATGAGATGTGATATCCAACTCCTTGCCATTCAAATCCTGAGACCCTCCCTATAACAAGAGATGTCATATCCAACTCCTTCCCATTCCAAACCTGAGACCCTTCCTTTAGCATGAGATGTGATATCCAAATCCTTCACATTCCAATCCGGAGACCCTTCCTATAACATGAGATGTGATATCCAACTCCTTCCCAATCCAATCCTGAGACACTTCCGATAGCAGAGATGTGATATCTCAATGCTTATACCAAACCTGAGACCCTTCCTATGGCATGAGATGTGATATCCAACTCCTTGCCATTCAAATCCTGAGACCCTCCCTATAACAAGAGATGTCATATCCAACTCCTTCCCATTCCAAACCTGAGACCCTTCCTTTAGCATGAGATGTGATATCCAAATCCTTCACATTCCAATCCAGAGACCAATCTATAGCAAGAGATGTGATATCTCAATGCTTCTAATACCAAACCTGAGACCCTTCCGATAGCATGAGATGTGATATCTCAATGCTTCAAAAACCAAACATGAGAACCGTCCTATAACATGAGATGTGAAATCCAAATCCTTCCCTTCCCAAACCTGAGACTCTTCCTATAGCATGAGATGTGATATCTCAATGCTTCTAATATCAAACTTGAGACCCTCCCTATAGCATGAGATGTGATATCCAAGTCCTTCCCATTCCAATCCTGAGACACTTCCTATAGCATGAGATGTGATATCTCAATGCTTCTAATACCAAACCTGAGACTCTTCCTATAACATGAGATGGGATATCCAACTCCTTCCCATTCCAATCCTGAGACTCTTCTGATAGCAGAGATGTGATATCTCAATGCTTATACGAAACCTGAGACCCTTCCTACGGCATGAGATGTCATATACAACTCCTTCCCATTCCAATCCTGAGACCCTTCCTATAGCATGAGATGTGATATCTCAATGCTTATACCAAACCTGAGACCATTCCTATAGCATGAGATGTGATATCAACTCCTTCCCATTCCAATCCTGAGACCCTTCCTATAGCATGAGATGTGATATCCAACTCCTTCCATTCCAATCCTGAGACCCTTCCTATAGCATGAGATTTGATATCTCAATGCTTATACCAAACCTGAGACCCTTCCTATAGCATGAGATGTGATATCCAAGTCTTTCCCATTCCAATCCTTAGACCCTTCCTACAGCATGCAATATGATATCTCAATGATTCTAATAACAATCCTGAGACCCGTCCTATAACATGAGATGGGATATCCAACTCCTTCCCATTCCAATCCTGAGACACTTCCGATAGCAGAGATGTGATATCTCAATGCTTATACCAAACCTGAGACCCTTCCTATAACATGAGATCGGATATCCAACTCCTTCCAGTTCCAAACCTGAGACCCTTCCTTTAGCATGAGATGTAATATCCAGCTCCTTCCCATTCCAATCCTGAGACACTTCCGATAGCATGAGATGTGATATCTCAATGCTTCTAATATCAAAACTGAAACCCTCCCTATAGCATGAGATGTGATATCCAACTCCTTCCCATTCCAACCTGAGACCCTTCCTATAGCATGAGAAGGGATATCCAACTCCTTCCCAATCCAATCCTGAGACCCTTCCGATAGCAGAGATGTGATATCTCAATGCTTATACCAAATCTGAGACCCTTCCTATGGCATGAGATGTCATATCCAACTCCTTCCCATTCCAAACCTGAGACCCTTCCTTTAGCATGAGATGTGATATCCAAATCCTTCACATTCCAATCCGGAGACCCTTCCTATAACATGAGATGTGATATCCAACTCCTTCCCAATCCAATCCTGAGACCCTTCCGATAGCAGAGATGTGATATCTCAATGCTTATACCAAACCTGAGACCCTTCCTCTAGCATGAGATGTGATATCCAACTCCTTCCGATTCCAATCCTGAGACCCTTCCTATAGCATGAGATGTGATATCGCAATGCTTCTACCAAAACTGAGACCCTTCCTTTAGCATGAGATGTGATATCCAAGTCCTTCCCATTCCAATCCTGAGACCCTTCCTATAGCATGAGATGTGATATCTCAATGCTTCTAATACCAAACCTGAGATCCTTCCGATAGCATGAGATGTGATATCTCAATGCTTCTCATACCAAACCTGAGATCCTTCCTATAACATGAGATGTGATATCCAAATCCTTCCCCATCCAAACCTGAGACCCTCCCTTTAGCATGAGATGTGATATCCAACTCCTTCCCATTCCAATCCTGATACCCTTCTGATAGCATGAGATGTGATATCTCAATGCCTCTAATACCAAACCTGAGATCCTACCTCTAACATGAAATGTGATATCCAACTCCTTCCCTTTCCAAACCTGAGAGCCTTCCTACTGCATGAGATGTGATATCCAAGTCCTTCCCATTCCAATCTTGAGACCCTTCCTATAACATGAGATGTGATATCCAACTCTTTCCCATTCCAACCTGAGACCTTTCCTATACCATGAGATGGGATATCCAACAACTCCTTCCAAATCCAATCCTGATACCCTTCCGATAGCATGAGATGTGATATCCCAATGCTTCTACAAAACCTGAGACCCATACCATGGCATGATGTGATATCAAACTCCCGTCCTATACCATGAGACTTGATATCTCAATGCTTCTAATACCAAACCTGAGACCGGTCAAATAACATGAGATGTGATATCCAAATCCTTCCCCTTCCAAACCTGAGACCCTTCCTTTAGCATGAGATGTGATATCCAAATCCTTCCCATTCCAATCCTTAAACCCTTCCTATAGCATGAGATGTGATATCTCAATGTTTCTAATAAAAAACCTGAGACCCTTCCTATAGCAAGAGATGTGATATCCAAATCCTTCCCATTCCAACCTGAGACCCTTCCTATAGCATGAGAAGGGATATCCAACTCCTTCCCATTCCAATCCTTAAACCCTTCCTATAGCATGAGATGTGATATCTCAATGTTTCTAATAAAAAACCTGAGACCCTTCCTATAGCAAGAGATGTGATATCCAAATCCTTCCCATTCCAAACCTGAGACCCTTCCTATTGGATGAGATGTGATATCCAACTACTTCCCATTCCAAACCTGAGACCCTTCCTATACCATAAGATGTGATATCTCAATGCTTCTAATACCAAACCTGGGACCCGTCCTATAACATGAGATATGATATCCAAATCCTTCCCATTCCAATCCTGAAACCCTTCCGATAGCATGAGATGTGATATCTCAATGTTTCTAATAAAAAACCTGAGACCCTTCATATAGCAAGAGATGTGATATCCAAATACTTCCCATTTCAATCTTGAGACCCTTCCTATAACATGAGATATGATATCCAACTCCTTCCCATTCCAACATGAGACCCTTCCTATAGCATGAGAAGGGATGTCCAACTCCTTCCCAATCCAATCCTGAGACCCTTCCGATAGCAGAGATGTGATATCTCAATGCTTATACCAAACCTGAGACCCTTCCTTTAGCATGAGATTTGATATCCAAATCCTTCACATTCCAATCCTGAGACCCTTCCTATAGCATGAGATGTGATATCTCAATGCTTCTAATACAAACCTGAGATGCTTCCTATAACATAAGATGTGATATCCAACTCCTTCCCATTCCAAACCTGAGACCCTTCCGATAGCATGAGATGTGATATCTCAATGCTTCTAATACCAAACCTGAGATGCTTCCTATAACATGAGATTTGATATCCAAATCCTTCACATTCCAATCCTGAGACCCTTCCTATAGCATGAGATGTGATATCTCAATGCTTCTAATACCAAACCTGAGATGCTTCCTTTAGCATGAGATTTGATATCCAACTCCTTCCCATTCCAAACCTGAGACCCTTCCGATAGCATGAGATGTGAAATCCCAATCCTTCCCTTCCCAAACCTGAGACACTTCCTATAGCTTGAGATGTGATATCAAACTCCTTCCCATTCCAATCCTGAAATAGCTTGAGATGTGATATCCAACTCCTTCCCATTCCAATCCTGAGACCCTTATTATACCATGAGATGTGATATCTCAAGGCTTCTAATACCAAACCTGAGACCCTTCCTATGGCATGAGATGTGATATCCAACTCCTTGCCATTCAAATCCTGAGACCCTCCCTATAACAAGAGATGTCATATCCAACTCCTTCCCATTCCAAACCTGAGACCCTTCCTTTAGCATGAGATGTGATATCCAAATCCTTCACATTCCAATCCAGAGACCAATCCTATAGCATGAGATGTGATATCTCAATGCTTCTAATACCAAACCTGAGACCCTTCCGATAGCATGAGATGTGATATCTCAATGCTTCAAAAACCAAACATGAGAACCATCCTATAACATGAGATGTGAAATCCAAATCCTTCCCTTCCCAAACCTGAGACTCTTCCTATAGCATGAGATGTGATATCTCAATGCTTCTACCAAACCTGAAACCCTTCCTATAGCATAAGATGTGATATACAACTCCTTCCCATTCCAATCCTGAGACACTTCCTATAGCATGAGATGTGATATCACAATGCTTCTAATACCAAACCTGAGACCCATTCTATAACATGAGATGTGATATCCAAATCCTTCCCCTTCCAAACCTGAGACCCTTCCTTTAGCATGAGATGTGATATCCAGCTCCTCCCATTCCAATCCTGAGACCCTTCCGATAGCATGAGATGTGATATCTCAATGCTTCTAATATCAAAACTGAGACCCTCCCTATAGCATGAGATGTGATATCTAAGTCCTTCCCATTCCAATCCTGAGACCCTTCCGATAGCAGAGATGTGATATCTCAATGCTTATACCAAACCTGAGACCCTTCCTATGGCATGAGATGTGATATCCAACTCCTTGCCATTCAAATCCTGAGACCCTCCCTATAACAAGAGATGTCATATCCAACTCCTTCCCATTCCAAACCTGAGACCCTTCCTTTAGCATGAGATGTGATATCCAAATCCTTCACATTCCAACCCCTAGACCAATCCTATAGCATGAGATGTGATATCTCAATGCTTCTAATACCAAACCTGAGACCCTTCCGATAGCATGAGATGTAATATCTCAATGCTTCAAAAACCAAACATGAGAACCATCCTATAACATGAGATGTGAAATCCAAATCCTTCCCTTCCCAAACCTGAGACTCTTCCTATAGCATGAGATGTGATATCTCAATGCTTCTAATATCAAACTTGAGACCCTCCCTATAGCATGAGATGTGATATCCAAGTCCTTCCCATTCCAATCCTGAGACACTTCCTATAGCATGAGATGTGATATCTCAATGCTTCTAATACCAAACCTGAGACTCTTCCTATAACATGAGATGGGATATCCAACTCCTTCCCATTCCAATCCTGAGACTCTTCTGATAGCAGAGATCTGATATCTCAATGCTTATACCAAACCTGAGACCCTTCCTACGGCATGAGATGTCATATACAACTCCTTCCCATTCCAATCCTGAGACCCTTCCTATATCATGAGATGTGATATCTCAATGCTTATACCAAACCTGAGACCCTTCCTATAGCATGAGATGTGATATCCAACTCCTTCCCATTCCAATCCTGAGACCCTTCCTATAGCATGAGATGTGATGTCTCAATGCTTCTAATACCAAACCTGAGATCCTTCCTATAACATGAGATGTGATATCCAACTCCTTCCATTCCAATCCTGAGACCCTTCCTATAGCATGAGATTTGATATCTCAATGCTTATACCAAACCTGAGACTCTTCCTATAGCATGAGATGTGATATCCAAGTCTTTCCCATTCCAATCCTTAGACCCTTCCTACAGCATGCAATATGATATCTCAATGATTCTAATAACAATCCTGAGACCCGTCCTATAACATGAGATGGGATATCCAATTCCTTCCCATTCCAATCCTGAAACACTTCCGATAGCAGAGATGTGATATCTCAATGCTTATACCAAACCTGAGACCCTTCCTATAACATGAGATCGGATATCTAACTCCTTCCCGTTCCAAACCTGAGACCCTTCCTTTAGCATGAGATGTAATATCCAGCTCCTTCCCATTCCAATCCTGAGACACTTCCGATAGCATGAGATGTGATATCTCAATGCTTCTAATATCAAAACTGAAACCCTCCCTATAGCATGATATGTGATATCTAAGTCCTTCCCATTCCAATCCTGAGACCCTTCCTATAGCATGAGATGTGATATCTCAATGCTTCTACCAAACCTGAGACCCTTTCTTTAGCATGAGATGTGATATCCAACTCCTTCCCATTCCAACCTGAGAACCTTCCTATAGCATGAGAAGGGATATCCAACTCCTTCCCAATCCAATCCTGAGACCCTTCCGATAGCAGAGATGTGATATCTCAATGCTTATACCAAACCTGAGACCCTTCCTATGGCATGAGATGTGATATCCAACTCCTTGCCATTCAAATCCTGAGACCCTCCCTATAACAAGAGATGTCATATCCAACTCCTTCCCATTCCAAACCTGAGACCCTTCCTTTAGCATGAGATGTGATATCCAAATCCTTCACATTCCAATCCGGAGACCCTTCCTATAACATGAGATGTGATATCCAACTCCTTCCCAATCCAATCCTGAGACCCTTCCGATAGCAGAGATGTGATATCTCAATGCTTATACCAAACCTGAGACCCTTCCTATGGCATGAGATGTGATATCCAACTCCTTGCCATTCAAATCCTGAGACCCTCCCTATAACAAGAGATGTCATATCCAACTCCTTCCCATTCCAAACCTGAGACCCTTCCTTTAGCATGAGATGTGATATCCAAATCCTTCACATTCCAATCCAGAGACCAATCCTATAGCATGAGATGTGATATCTCAATGCTTCTAATACCAAACCTGAGACCCTTCCGATAGCATGAGATGTGATATCTCAATGCTTCAAAAACCAAACATGAGAACCATCCTATAACATGAGATGTGAAATCCAAATCCTTCCCTTCCCAAACCTGAGACTCTTCCTATAGCATGAGATGTGATATCTCAATGCTTCTACCAAACCTGAAACCCTTCCTACAGCATGAGATGTGATATCCAACTCCTTCCCATTCCAATCCTGAGACACTTCCTATAGCATGAGATGTGATATCACAATGCTTCTAATACCAAACCTGAAACCCATCCTATAACATGAGATGTGATATCCAAATCCTTCCCCTTCCAAACCTGAGACCCTTCCTTTAGCATGAGATGTGATATCCAGCTCCTCCCATTCCAATCCTGAGACCCTTCCGATAGCATGAGATGTGATATCTCAATGCTTCTAATATCAAAACTGAGACCCTCCCTATAGCATGAGATGTGATATCTAAGTCCTTCCCATTCCAATCCTGAGACCCTTCCGATAGCAGAGATGTGATATCTCAATGCTTATACCAAACCTGAGACCCTTCCTATGGCATGAGATGTGATATCCAACTCCTTGCCATTCAAATCCTGAGACCATCCCTATAACAAGAGATGTCATATCCAACTCCTTCCCATTCCAAACCTGAGACCCTTCCTTTAGCATGAGATGTGATATCCAAATCCTTCACATTCCAATCCGGAGACCAATCCTATAGCATGAGATGTGATATCTCAATGCTTCTAATACCAAACCTGAGACCCTTCCGATAGCATGAGATGTGATATCTTAATGCTTCAAAAACCAAACATGAGAACCATCCTATAACATGAGATGTGAAATCCAAATCCTTCCCTTCCCAAACCTGAGACTCTTCCTATAGCATGATATGTGATATCTCAATGCTTCTAATATCAAACTTGAGACCCTCCCTATAGCATGAGATGTGATATCCAAGTCCTTCCCATTCCAATCCTGAGACACTTCCTATAGCATGAGATGTGATATCTCAATGCTTCTAATACCAAACCTGAGACTCTTCCTATAACATGAGATGGGATATCCAACTCCTTCCCATTCCAATCCTGAGACTCTTCTGATAGCAGAGATGTGATATCTCAATGCTTATACCAAACCTGAGACCCTTCCTACGGCATGAGATGTCATATACAACTCCTTCCCATTCCAATCCTGAGACCCTTCCTATAGCATGAGATGTGATATCTCAATGCTTATACCAAACCTGAGACCCTTCCTATAGCATGAGATGTGATATCCAACTCCTTCCCATTCCAATCCTGAGACCCTTCCTATAGCATGAGATTTGATGTCTCAATGCTTCTAATACCAAACCTGAGATCCTTCCTATAACATGAGATGTGATATCCAACTCCTTCCATTCCAATCCTGAGACCCTTCCTATAGCATGAGATTTGATATCTCAATGCTTATACCAAACCTGAGACCCTTCCTATAGCATGAGATGTGATATCCAAGTCTTTCCCATTCCAATCCTTAGACCCTTCCTACAGCATGCAAAATGATATCTCAATGATTCTAATAACAATCCTGAGACCCGTCCTATAACATGAGATGGGATATCCAATTCCTTCCCATTCCAATCCTGAGACACTTCCGATAGCAGAGATGTGATATCTCAATGCTTATACCAAACCTGAGACCCTTCCTATAACATGAGATCGGATATCCAACTCCTTCCCGTTCCAAACCTGAGACCCTTCCTTTAGCATGAGATGTAATATCCAGCTCCTTCCCATTCCAATCCTGAGACACTTCCGATAGCATGAGATGTGATATCTCAATGCTTCTAATATCAAAACTGAAACCCTCCCTATAGCATGATATGTGATATCTAAGTCCTTCCCATTCCAATCCTGAGACCCTTCCTATAGCATGAGATGTGATATCTCAATGCTTCTACCAAACCTGAGACCCTTCCTTTAGCATGAGATGTGATATCCAACTCCTTCCCATTCCAACCTGAGACCCTTCCTATAGCATGAGAAGGGATATCCAACTCCTTCCCAATCCAATCCTGAGACCCTTCCGATAGCAGAGATGTGATATCTCAATGCTTATACCAAACCTGAGACCCTTCCTATGGCATGAGATGTGATATCCAACTCCTTGCCATTCAAATCCTGAGAACCTCCCTATAACAAGAGATGTCATATCCAACTCCTTCCCATTCCAAACCTGAGACCCTTCCTTTAGCATGAGATGTGATATCCAAATCCTTCACATTCCAATCCGGAGACCCTTCCTATAACATGAGATGTGATATCCAACTCCTTCCCAATCCAATCCTGAGACCCTTGCAGAGATGTGATATCTCAATGCTTATACCAAACCTGAGACCCTTCCTATGGCATAAGATGTGATATCCAACTCTTTGCCATTCAAATCCTGAGACCCTCCCTATAACAAGAGATGTCATATCCAACTCCTTCCCATTCCAAACTTGAGACCCTTCCTTTAGCATGAGATGTGATATCCAAATCCTTCACATTCCAATCCGGAGACCAATCCTATAGCATGAGATGTGATATCTCAATGCTTCTAATACCAAACCTGAGACCCTTCCGATAGCATGAGATGTGATATCTCAATGCTTCAAAAACCAAACATGAGAACCATCCTATAACATGAGATGTGAAATCCAAATCCTTCCCTTCCCAAACCTGAGACTCTTCCTATAGCATGAGATGTGATATCTCAATGCTTCTACCAAACCTGAAACCCTTCCTATAGCATGAGATGTGATATCCAACTCCTTCCCATTCCAATCCTGAGACACTTCCTATAGCATGAGATGTGATATCACAATGCTTCTAATACCAAACCTGAGACCCATCCTATAACATGAGATGTGATATCCAAATCCTTCCCCTTCCAAACCTGAGACCCTTCCTTTAGCATGAGATGTGATATCCAGCTCCTCCCATTCCAATCCTGAGACCCTTCCGATAGCATGAGATGTGATATCTCAATGCTTCTAATATCAAAACTGAGACCCTCCCTATAGCATGAGATGTGATATCTAAGTCCTTCCCATTCCAATCCTGAGACCCTTCCGATAGCAGAGATGTGATATATCAATGCTTATACCAAACCTGAGACCCTTCCTATGGCATGAGATGTGATATCCAACTCCTTGCCATTCAAATCCTGAGACCCTCCCTATAACAAGAGATGTCATATCCAACTCCTTCCCATTCCAAACCTGAGACCCTTCCTTTAGCATGAGATGTGATATCCAAATCCTTCACATTCCAATCCGGAGACCAATCCTATAGCATGAGATGTGATATCTCAATGGTTCTAATACCAAACCTGAGACCCTTCCGATAGCATGAGATGTGATATCTCAATGCTTCAAAAACCAAACATGAGAACCATCCTATAACATGAGATGTGAAATCCAAATCCTTCCCTTCCCAAACCTGAGACTCTTCCTATAGCATGAGATGTGATATCTCAATGCTTCTAATATCAAACTTGAGACCCTCCCTATAGCATGAGATGTGATATCCAAGTCCTTCCCATTCCAATCCTGAGACACTTCCTATAGCATGAGATGTGATATCTCAATGCTTCTAATACCAAACCTGAGACTCTTCCTATAACATGAGATGGGATATCCAACTCCTTCCCATTCCAATCCTGAGACTCTTCTGATAGCAGAGATGTGATATCTCAATGCTTATACCAAACCTGAGACCCTTCCTACGGCATGAGATGTCATATACAACTCCTTCCCATTCCAATCCTGAGACCCTTCCTATAGCATGAGATGTGATATCTCAATGCTTATACCAAACCTGAGACCCTTCCTATAGCATGAGATGTGATATCCAACTCCTTCCCATTCCAATCCTGAGACCCTTCCTATAGCATGAGATGTGATGTCTCAATGCTTCTAATACCAAACCTGAGATCCTTCCTATAACATGAGATGTGATATCCAACTCCTTCCATTCCAATCCTGAGACCCTTCCTATAGCATGAGATTTGATATCTCAATGCTTATACCAAACCTGAGACCCTTCCTATAGCATGAGATGTGATATCCAAGTCTTTCCCATTCCAATCCTTAGACCCTTCATACAGCATGCAATATGATATCTCAATGATTCTAATAACAATCCTGAGACCCGTCCTATAACATGAGATGGGATATCCAATTCCTTCGCATTCCAATCCTGAGACA
Source organism: Ambystoma mexicanum (assembly GCF_040938575.1). Classification (NCBI taxonomy): domain Eukaryota; kingdom Metazoa; phylum Chordata; class Amphibia; order Caudata; family Ambystomatidae; genus Ambystoma; species Ambystoma mexicanum. The sequence goes on along the minus strand of NC_090932.1, from coordinate 570,739,723 downwards.
CTTCCGATAGCAGAGATGTGATATCTCAATGCTTATACCAAACCTGAGACCCTTCCTATAACATGAGATCGGATATCCAACTCCTTCCCGTTCCAAACCTGAGACCCTTCCTTTAGCATGAGATGTAATATCCAGCTCCTTCCCATTCCAATCCTGAGACACTTCCGATAGCATGAGATGTGATATCTCAATGCTTCTACCAAACCTGAGACCCTTCCTTTAGCATGAGATGTGATATCCAACTCCTTCCCATTCCAACCTGAGACCCTTCCTATAGCATGAGAAGGGATATCCAACTCCTTCCCAATCCAATCCTGAGACCCTTCCGATAGCAGAGATGTGATATCTCAATGCTTATACCAAACCTGAGACCCTTCCTATGGCATGAGATGTGATATCCAACTCCTTGCCATTCAAATCCTGAGAACCTCCCTATAACAAGAGATGTCATATCCAACTCCTTCCCATTCCAAACCTGAGACCCTTCCTTTAGCATGAGATGTGATATCCAAATCCTTCACATTCCAATCCGGAGACCCTTCCTATAACATGAGATGTGATATCCAACTCCTTCCCAATCCAATCCTGAGACCCTTGCAGAGATGTGATATCTCAATGCTTATACCAAACCTGAGACCCTTCCTATGGCATAAGATGTGATATCCAACTCTTTGCCATTCAAATCCTGAGACCCTCCCTATAACAAGAGATGTCATATCCAACTCCTTCCCATTCCAAACTTGAGACCCTTCCTTTAGCATGAGATGTGATATCCAAATCCTTCACATTCCAATCCGGAGACCAATCCTATAGCATGAGATGTGATATCTCAATGCTTCTAATACCAAACCTGAGACCCTTCCGATAGCATGAGATGTGATATCTCAATGCTTCAAAAACCAAACATGAGAACCATCCTATAACATGAGATGTGAAATCCAAATCCTTCCCTTCCCAAACCTGAGACTCTTCCTATAGCATGAGATGTGATATCTCAATGCTTCTACCAAACCTGAAACCCTTCCTATAGCATGAGATGTGATATCCAACTCCTTCCCATTCCAATCCTGAGACACTTCCTATAGCATGAGATGTGATATCACAATGCTTCTAATACCAAACCTGAGACCCATCCTATAACATGAGATGTGATATCCAAATCCTTCCCCTTCCAAACCTGAGACCCTTCCTTTAGCATGAGATGTGATATCCAGCTCCTCCCATTCCAATCCTGAGACCCTTCCGATAGCATGAGATGTGATATCTCAATGCTTCTAATATCAAAACTGAGACCCTCCCTATAGCATGAGATGTGATATCTAAGTCCTTCCCATTCCAATCCTGAGACCCTTCCGATAGCAGAGATGTGATATATCAATGCTTATACCAAACCTGAGACCCTTCCTATGGCATGAGATGTGATATCCAACTCCTTGCCATTCAAATCCTGAGACCCTCCCTATAACAAGAGATGTCATATCCAACTCCTTCCCATTCCAAACCTGAGACCCTTCCTTTAGCATGAGATGTGATATCCAAATCCTTCACATTCCAATCCGGAGACCAATCCTATAGCATGAGATGTGATATCTCAATGGTTCTAATACCAAACCTGAGACCCTTCCGATAGCATGAGATGTGATATCTCAATGCTTCAAAAACCAAACATGAGAACCATCCTATAACATGAGATGTGAAATCCAAATCCTTCCCTTCCCAAACCTGAGACTCTTCCTATAGCATGAGATGTGATATCTCAATGCTTCTAATATCAAACTTGAGACCCTCCCTATAGCATGAGATGTGATATCCAAGTCCTTCCCATTCCAATCCTGAGACACTTCCTATAGCATGAGATGTGATATCTCAATGCTTCTAATACCAAACCTGAGACTCTTCCTATAACATGAGATGGGATATCCAACTCCTTCCCATTCCAATCCTGAGACTCTTCTGATAGCAGAGATGTGATATCTCAATGCTTATACCAAACCTGAGACCCTTCCTACGGCATGAGATGTCATATACAACTCCTTCCCATTCCAATCCTGAGACCCTTCCTATAGCATGAGATGTGATATCTCAATGCTTATACCAAACCTGAGACCCTTCCTATAGCATGAGATGTGATATCCAACTCCTTCCCATTCCAATCCTGAGACCCTTCCTATAGCATGAGATGTGATGTCTCAATGCTTCTAATACCAAACCTGAGATCCTTCCTATAACATGAGATGTGATATCCAACTCCTTCCATTCCAATCCTGAGACCCTTCCTATAGCATGAGATTTGATATCTCAATGCTTATACCAAACCTGAGACCCTTCCTATAGCATGAGATGTGATATCCAAGTCTTTCCCATTCCAATCCTTAGACCCTTCATACAGCATGCAATATGATATCTCAATGATTCTAATAACAATCCTGAGACCCGTCCTATAACATGAGATGGGATATCCAATTCCTTCGCATTCCAATCCTGAGACACTTCCGATAGCAGAGATGTGATATCTCAATGCTTATACCAAACCTGAGACCCTTCCTATAACATGAGATCGGATATCCAACTCCTTCCCGTTCCAAACCTGAGACCCTTCCTTTAGCATGAGATGTAATATCCAGCTCCTTCCCATTCCAATCCTGAGACACTTCCGATAGCATGAGATGTGATATCTCAATGCTTCTACCAAACCTGAGACCCTTCCTTTAGCATGAGATGTGATATCCAACTCCTTCCCATTCCAACCTGAGACCCTTCCTATAGCATGAGAAGGGATATCCAACTCCTTCCCAATCCAATCCTGAGACCCTTCCGATAGCAGAGATGTGATATCCCAATGCTTCTACAAAACCTGAGACCCATACCATGGCATGATGTGATATCAAACTCCCGTCCTATACCATGAGACTTGATATCTCAATGCTTCTAATACCAAACCTGAGACCGGTCAAATAACATGAGATGTGATATCCAAATCCTTCCCCTTCCAAACCTGAGACCCTTCCTTTAGCATGAGATGTGATATCCAAATCCTTCCCATTCCAATCCTTAAACCCTTCCTATAGCATGAGATGTGATATCTCAATGCTTCTAATAAAAAACCTGAGACCCTTCCTATAGCAAGAGATGTGATATCCAAATCCTTCCCATTCCAACCTGAGACCCTTCCTATAGCATGAGAAGGGATATCCAACTCCTTCCCATTCCAATCCTTAAACCCTTCCTATAGCATGAGATGTGATATCTCAATGTTTCTAATAAAAAACCTGAGACCCTTCCTATAGCAAGAGATGTGATATCCAAATCCTTCCCATTCCAACCTGAGACCCTTCCTATAGCATGAGAAGGGATATTCAACTCCTTCCCATTCCAATCCTGAGATCCTTCCTATAACATGAGATGTGATATCCAATTCCTTCCCATTCCAAACCTGAGACCCTTCCTATTGGATGAGATGTGATATCCAACTCCTTCCCATTCCAATCCTGAAACCCTTCCGATAGCATGAGATGTGATATCTCAATGTTTCTAATAAAAAACCTGAGACCCTTCATATAGCAAGAGATGTGATATCCAAATCCTTCCCATTTCAATCTTGAGACCCTTCCTATAACATGAGATATGATATCCAACTCCTTCCCATTCCAACATGAGACCCTTCCTATAGCATGAGAAGGGATGTCCAACTCCTTCCCAATCCAATCCTGAGACCCTTCCGATAGCAGAGATGTGATATCTCAATGCTTATACCAAACCTGAGACCCTTCCTTTAGCATGAGATTTGATATCCAAATCCTTCACATTCCAAACCTGAGACCCTTCCGATAGCATGAGATGTGATATCTCAATGCTTCTAAAACCAAACATGAGAACCATCCTATAACATGAGATGTGAAATCCCAATCCTTCCCTTCCCAAACCTGAGACCCTTCCTATAGCTTGAGATGTGATATCAAACTCCTTCCCATTCCAATCCTGAAATAGCTTGAGATGTGATATCCAACTCCTTCCCATTCCAATCCTGAGACCCTTATTATACCATGAGATGTGATATCTCAAGGCTTCTAATACCAAACCTGAGACCCTTCCTATGGCATGAGATGTGATATCCAACTCCTTGCCATTCAAATCCTGAGACCCTCCCTATAACAAGAGATGTCATATCCAACTCCTTCCCATTCCAAACCTGAGACGCTTCCTTTAGCATGAGATGTGATATCCAAATCCTTCACATTCCAATCCAGAGACCAATCCTATAGCATGAGATGTGATATCTCAATGCTTCTAATACCAAACCTGAGACCCTTCCGATAGCATGAGATGTGATATCTCAATGCTTCAAAAACCAAACATGAGAACCATCCTATAACATGAGATGTAAAATCCAAATCCTTCCCTTCCCAAACCTGAGACTCTTCCTATAGCATGAGATGTGATATCTCAATGCTTCTACCAAACCTGAAACCCTTCCTTTAGCATGAGATGTGATATCCAGCTCCTCCCATTCCAATCCTGAGACCCTTCCGATAGCATGAGATGTGATATCTCAATGCTTCTAATATCAAAACTGAGACCCTCCCTATAGCATGAGATGTGATATTTAAGTCCTTCCCATTCCAATCCTGAGACCCTTCCGATAGCAGAGATGTGATATCTCAATGCTTATACCAAACCTGAGACCCTTCCTATGGCATGAGATGTGATATCCAACTCCTTGCCATTCAAATCCTGAGACCCTCCCTATAACAAGAGATGTCATATCCAACTTCTTCCCATTCCAAACCTGAGACCATTCCTTTAGCATGAGATGTGATATCCAAATCCTTCACATTCCAATCCGGAGACCAATCCTATAGCATGAGATGTGATATCTCAATGCTTCTAATACCAAACCTGAGACCCTTCCGATAGCATGAGATGTAATATCTCAATGCTTCAAAAACCAAACATGAGAACCATCCTATAACATGAGATGTGAAATCCAAATCCTTCACTTCCCAAACCTGAGACTCTTCCTATAGCATGAGATGTGATATCTCAATGCTTCTAATATCAAACTTGAGACCCTCCCTATAGCATGAGATGTGATATCCAAGTCCTTCCCATTCCAATCCTGAGACACTTCCTATAGCATGAGATGTGATATCTCAATGCTTCTAATACCAAACCTGAGACTCTTCCTATAACATGAGATGGGATATCCAACTCCTTCCCATTCCAATCCTGAGACCCTTCCTATAGCATGAGATGTGATATCTCAATGCTTATCCCAAACCTGAGACCCTTCCTATAGCTTGAGATGTGATATCAAACTCCTTCCCATTCCAATCCTGAAATAGCTTGAGATGTGATATCCAACTCCTTCCCATTCCAATCCTGAGACCCTTATTATACCATGAGATGTGATATCTCAAGGCTTCTAATACCAAACCTGAGACCCTTCCTATGGCATGAGATGTGATATCCAACTCCTTGCCATTCAAATCCTGAGACCCTCCCTATAACAAGAGATGTCATATCCAACTCCTTCCCATTCCAAACCTGAGACCCTTCCTTTAGCATGAGATGTGATATCCAAATCCTTCACATTCCAATCCGGAGACCCTTCCTATAACATGAGATGTGATATCCAACTCCTTCCCAATCCAATCCTGAGACCCTTCCGATAGCAGAGATGTGATATCTCAATGCTTATACCAAACCTGAGACCCTTCCTATGGCATGAGATGTGATATCCAACTCCTTGCCATTCAAATCCTGAGACCCTCCCTATAACAAGAGATGTCATATCCAACTCCTTCCCATTCCAAACCTGAGACCCTTCCTTTAGCATGAGATGTGATATCCAAATCCTTCACATTCCAATCCAGAGACCAATCCTATAGCATGAGATGTGATATCTCAATGCTTCTAATACCAAACCTGAGACCCTTCCGATAGCATGAGATGTGATATCCAACTCCTTCCCATTCCAATCCTGAGACACTTCCTATAGCATGAGATGTGATATCACAATGCTTCTAATACCAAACCTGAAACCCATCCTATAACATGAGATGTGATATCCAAATCCTTCCCCTTCCAAACCTGAGACCCTTCCTTTAGCATGAGATGTGATATCCAGCTCCTCCCATTCCAATCCTGAGACCCTTCCGATAGCATGAGATGTGATATCTCAATTCTTCTAATATCAAAACTGAGACCCTCCCTATAGCATGAGATGTGATATCTAACTCCTTCCCATTCCAATCCTGAGACCCTTCCGATAGCAGAGATGTGATATCTCAATGCTTATACCAAACCTGAGACCCTTCCTATGGCATGAGATGTGATATCCAACTCCTTGCCATTCAAATCCTGAGACCCTCCCTATAACAAGAGATGTCATATCCAACTCCTTCCCATTCCAAACCTGAGACCCTTCCTTTAGCATGAGATGTGATATCCAAATCCTTCACATTCCAATCCGGAGACCAATCCTATAGCATGAGATGTGATATCTCAATGCTTCTAATACCAAACCTGAGACCCTTCCGATAGCATGAGATGTGATATCCCAATGCTTCAAAAACCAAACATGAGAACCATCCTATAACATGAGATGTGAAATCCAAATCCTTCCCTTCCCAAACCTGAGACTCTTCCTATAGCATGAGATGTGATATCTCAATGCTTCTAATATCAAACTTGAGACCCTCCCTATAGCATGAGATGTGATATCCAAGTCCTTCCCATTCCAATCCTGAGACACTTCCTATAGCATGAGATGTGATATCTCAATGCTTCTAATACCAAACCTGAGACTCTTCCTATAACATGAGATGGGATATCCAACTCCTTCCCATTCCAATCCTGAGACTCTTCTGATAGCAGAGATGTGATATCTCAATGCTTATACCAAACCTGAGACCCTTCCTACGGCATGAGATGTCATATACAACTCCTTCCCATTCCAATCCTGAGACCCTTCCTATAGCATGAGATGTGATATCTCAATGCTTATACCAAACCTGAGACCCTTCCTATAGCATGAGATGTGATATCCAACTCCTTCCCATTCCAATCCTGAGACCCTTCCTATAGCATGAGATTTGATGTCTCAATGCTTCTAATACCAAACCTGAGATCCTTCCTATAACATGAGATGTGATATCCAACTCCTTTCGATTCCAATCCTGAGACCCTTCCTATAGCATGAGATGTGATATCGCAATGCTTCTACTAAAACTGAGACCCTTCCTTTAGCATGAGATGTGATATCCAAGTCCTTCCCATTCCAATCCTGAGACCCTTCCTATAGCATGAGATGTGATATCTCAATGCTTCTAATACCAAACCTGAGATCCTTCCGATAGCATGAGATGTGATATCTCAATGCTTCTAATACCAAACCTGAGATCCTTCCTATAACATGCAATGTGATATCCAAATCCTTCCCCATCCAAACCTGAGACCCTCCCTTTAGCATGAGATGTGATATCCAACTCCTTCCCATTCCAATCCTGAGACCCTTCCTATAGCATGAGATTTGATGTCTCAATGCTTCTAATACCAAACCTGAGATCCTTCCTATAACATGAGATGTGATATCCAACTCCTTCCATTCCAATCCTGAGACCCTTCCTATAGCATGAGATTTGATATCTCAATGCTTATACCAAACCTGAGACCCTTCCTATAGCATGAGATGTGATATCCAAGTCTTTCCCATTCCAATCCTTAGACCCTTCCTACAGCATGCAATATGATATCTCAATGATTCTAATAACAATCCTGAGACCCGTCCTATAACATGAGATGGGATATCCAATTCCTTCCCATTCCAATCCTGAGACACTTCCGATAGCAGAGATGTGATATCTCAATGCTTATACCAAACCTGAGACCCTTCCTATAACATGAGATCGGATATCCAACTCCTTCCCGTTCCAAACCTGAGACCCTTCCTTTAGCATGAGATGTAATATCCAGCTCCTTCCCATTCCATTCCTGAGACACTTCCGATAGCATGAGATGTGATATCTCAATGCTTCTAATATCAAAACTGAAACCCTCCCTATAGCATGATATGTGATATCTAAGTCCTTCCCATTCCAATCCTGAGACCCTTCCTATAGCATGAGATGTGATATCTCAATGCTTCTACCAAACCTGAGACCCTTCCTTTAGCATGAGATGTGATATCCAACTCCTTCCCAATCCAATCCTGAGACCCTTCCGATAGCAGAGATGTGATATCTCAATGCTTATACCAAACCTGAGACCCTTCCTATGGAATGAGATGTGATATCCAACTCCTTGCCATTCAAATCCTGAGACCCTCCCTATAACAAGAGATGTCATATCCAACTCCTTCCCATTCCAAACCTGAGACCCTTCCTTTAGCATGAGATGTGATATCCAAATCCTTCACATTCCAATCCGGAGACCGTTCCTATAACATGAGATGTGATATCCAACTCCTTCCCAATCCAATCCTGAGACCCTTCCGATAGCAGAGATGTGATATCTCAATGCTTATACCAAACCTGAGACCCTTCCTATAGCATGAGATGTGATATCCAACTCCTTTCGATTCCAATCCTGAGACCCTTCCTATAGCATGAGATGTGATATCGCAATGCTTCTACTAAAACTGAGACCCTTCCTTTAGCATGAGATGTGATATCCAAGTCCTTCCCATTCCAATCCTGAGACCCTTCCTATAGCATGAGATGTGATATCTCAATGCTTCTAATACCAAACCTGAGATCCTTCCGATAGCATGAGATGTGATATCTCAATGCTTCTAATACCAAACCTGAGATCCTTCCTATAACATGCAATGTGATATCCAAATCCTTCCCCATCCAAACCTGAGACCCTCCCTTTAGCATGAGATGTGATATCCAACTCCTTCCCATTCCAATCCTGATACCCTTCTGATAGCATGAGATGTGATATCTCAATGCCTCTAATACCAAACCTGAGATCCTAACTCTAACATGAAATGTGATATCCAACTCCTTCCCTTTCCAAACCTGAGAGCCTTCCTACAGCATGAGATGTGATATCCAAGTCCTTCCCATTCCAATCTTGAGACCCTTCCTATAACATGAGATGTGATATCCAACTCTTTCCCATTCCAACCTGAGACCTTTCCTATAGCATGAGATGGGATATCCAACAACTCCTTCCAAATCCAATCCTGATACCCTTCCGATAGCATGAGATGTGATATCCCAATGCTTCTACAAAACCTGAGACCCATACCATGGCATGATGTGATATCAAACTCCCGTCCTATACCATGAGACTTGATATCTCAATGCTTCTAAAACCAAACCTGAGACCGGTCCAATAACATGAGATGTGATATCCAAATCCTTCCCCTTCCAAACCTGAGACCCTTCCTTTAGCATGAGATGTGATATCCAAATCCTTCCCATTCCAATCCTTAAACCCTTCCTATAGCATGAGATGTGATATCTCAATGTTTCTAATAAAAAACCTGAGACCCTTCCTATAGCAAGAGATGTGATATCCAAATCCTTCCCATTCCAACCTGAGACCCTTCCTATAGCATGAGAAGGGATATCCAACTCCTTCCCATTCCAATCCTTAAACCCTTCCTATAGCATGAGATGTGATATCTCAATGTTTCTAATAAAAAACCTGAGACCCTTCCTATAGCAAGAGATGTGATATCCAAATCCTTCCCATTCTAACCTGAGACCCTTCCTATAGCATGAGAAGGGATATCCAACTCCTTCCCATTCCAATCCTGAGATCCTTCCTATAACATGAGATGTGATATCCAATTCCTTCCCATTCCAAACCTGAGACCCTTCCTATTGGATGAGATGTGATATCCAACTCCTTCCCATTCCAAACCTGAGACCCTTCCTATACCATAAAATGTGATATCTCAATGCTTCTAATACCAAACCTGGGACCCGTCCTATAACATGAGATATGATATCCAAATCCTTCCCATTCCAATCCTGAAACCCTTCCGATAGCATGAGATGTGATATCTCAATGTTTCTAATAAAAAACCTGAGACCCTTCCTATGGCATGAGATGTGATATCCAAATCCTTCCCATTTCAATCTTGAGACCCTTCCTATAACATGAGATATGATATCCAACTCCTTCCCATTTCAACATGAGACCCTTCCTATAGCATGAAAAGGGATGTCCAACTCCTTCCCAATCCAATCCTGAGACCCTTCCGATAGCAGAGATGTGATATCTCAATGCTTATACCAAACCTGAGACCCTTCCTTTAGCATGAGATTTGATATCCAAATCCTTCACATTCCAATCCTGAGACCCTTCCTATAGCATGAGATGTGATATCTCAATGCTTCTAATACCAAACCTGAGATGCTTCCTATAACATGAGATGTGATATCCAACTCCTTCCCATTCCAAACCTGAGACCCTTCCGATAGCATGAGATGTGATATCTCAATGCTTCTAAAACCAAACATGAGACCCATACTATAACATGAGATGTGAAATCCCAATCCTTCCCTTCCCAAACCTGAGACCCTTCCTATAGCTTGAGATGTGATATCAAACTCCTTCCCATTACAATCCTGAAATAGCTTGAGATGTGATATCCAACTCCTTCCCATTCCAATCCTGAGACCCTTATTATACCATGAGATGTGATATCTCAAGGCTTCTAATACCAAACCTGAGACCCTTCCTATGGCATGAGATGTGATATCCAACTCCTTGCCATTCAAATCCTGAGACCCTCCCTATAACAAGAGATGTCATATCCAACTCCTTCCCATTCCAAACCTGAGACGCTTCCTTTAGCATGAGATGTGATATCCAAATCCTTCACATTCCAATCCAGAGACCAATCCTATAGCATGAGATGTGATATCTCAATGCTTCTAATACCAAACCTGAGACCCTTCCGATAGCATGAGATGTGATATCTCAATGCTTCAAAAACCAAACATGAGAACCATCCTATAACATGAGATGTGAAATCCAAATCCTTCCCTTCCCAAACCTGAGACTCTTCCTATAGCATGAGATATGATATCTCAATGCTTCTACCAAACCTGAAACCCTTCCTTTAGCATGAGATGTGGTATCCAGCTCCTCCTATTCCAATCCTGAGACCCTTCCGATAGCATGAGATGTGATATCTCAATGCTTCTAATATCAAAACTGAGACCCTCCCTATAGCATGAGATGTGATATTTAAGTCCTTCCCATTCCAATCCTGAGACCCTTCCGATAGCAGAGATGTGATATCTCAATGCTTATACCAAACCTGAGACCCTTCCTATGGCATGAGATGTCATATACAACTCCTTCCCATTCCAATCCTGAGACCCTTCCTATAGCATGAGATGTGATATCTCAATGCTTATACCAAACCTGAGACCCTTCCTATAGCATGAGATGTGATATCCAACTCCTTCCCATTCCAATCCTGAGACCCTTCCTATAGCATGAGATGTGATGTCTCAATGCTTCTAATACCAAACCTGAGATCCTTCCTATAACATGAGATGTGATATCCAACTCCTTCCATTCCAATCCTGAGACCCTTCCTATAGCATGAGATTTGATATCTCAATGCTTATACCAAACCTGAGACCCTTCCTATAGCATGAGATGTGATATCCAAGTCTTTCCCATTCCAATCCTTAGACCCTTCATACAGCATGCAATATGATATCTCAATGATTCTAATAACAATCCTGAGACCCGTCCTATAACATGAGATGGGATATCCAATTCCTTCCCATTCCAATCCTGAGACACTTCCGATAGCAGAGATGTGATATCTCAATGCTTATACCAAACCTGAGACCCTTCCTATAACATGAGATCGGATATCCAACTCCTTCCCGTTCCAAACCTGAGACCCTTCCTTTAGCATGAGATGTAATATCCAGCTCCTTCCCATTCCAATCCTGAGACACTTCCGATAGCATGAGATGTGATATCTCAATGCTTCTACCAAACCTGAGACCCTTCCTTTAGCATGAGATGTGATATCCAACTCCTTCCCATTCCAACCTGAGACCCTTCCTATAGCATGAGAAGGGATATCCAACTCCTTCCCAATCCAATCCTGAGACCCTTCCGATAGCAGAGATGTGATATCCCAATGCTTCTACAAAACCTGAGACCCATACCATGGCATGATGTGATATCAAACTCCCGTCCTATACCATGAGACTTGACATCTCAATGCTTCTAATACCAAACCTGAGACCGGTCAAATAACATGAGATGTGATATCCAAATCCTTCCCCTTCCAAACCTGAGACCCTTCCTTTAGCATGAGATGTGATATCCAAATCCTTCCCATTCCAATCCTTAAACCCTTCCTATAGCATGAGATGTGATATCTCAATGTTTCTAATAAAAAACCTGAGACCCTTCCTATAGCAAGAGATGTGATATCCAAATCCTTCCCATTCCAACCTGAGACCCTTCCTATAGCATGAGAAGGGATATCCAACTCCTTCCCATTCCAATCCTTAAACCCTTCCTATAGCATGAGATGTGATATCTCAATGTTTCTAATAAAAAACCTGAGACCCTTCCTATAGCAAGAGATGTGATATCCAAATCCTTCCCATTCCAACCTGAGACCCTTCCTATAGCATGAGAAGGGATATTCAACTCCTTCCCATTCCAATCCTGAGATCCTTCCTATAACATGAGATGTGATATCCAATTCCTTCCCATTCCAAACCTGAGACCCTTCCTATTGGATGAGATGTGATATCCAACTCCTTCCCATTGCAAACCTGAGACCCTTCCTATACCATAAGATGTGATATCTCAATGCTTCTAATACCAAACCTGGGACCCGTCCTATAACATGAGATATGATATCCAAATCCTTCCCATTCCAATCCTGAAACCCTTCCGATAGCATGAGATGTGATATCTCAATGTTTCTAATAAAAAACCTGAGACCCTTCATATAGCAAGAGATGTGATATCCAAATCCTTCCCATTCCAACATGAGACCCTTCCTATAGCATGAGAAGGGATGTCCAACTCCTTCCCAATCCAATCCTGAGACCCTTCCGAGAGCAGAGATGTGATATCTCAATGCTTATACCAAACCTGAGACCCTTCCTTTAGCATGAGATTTGATATCCAACTCCTTCCCATTCCAAACCTGAGACCCTTCCGATAGCATGAGATGTGATATCTCAATGCTTCTAAAACCAAACATGAGAACCATCCTATAACATGAGATGTGAAATCCCAATCCTTCCCTTCCCAAACCTGAGACCCTTCCTATAGCTTGAGATGTGATATCAAACTCCTTCCCATTCCAATCCTGAAATAGCTTGAGATGTGATATCCAACTCCTTCCCATTCCAATCCTGAGACCCTTATTATACCATGAGATGTGATATCTCAAGGCTTCTAATACCAAACCTGAGACCCTTCCTATGGCATGAGATGTGATATCCAACTCCTTGCCATTCAAATCCTGAGACCCTCCCTATAACAAGAGATGTCATATCCAACTCCTTCCCATTCCAAACCTGAGACGCTTCCTTTAGCATGAGATGTGATATCCAAATCCTTCACATTCCAATCCAGAGACCAATCCTATAGCATGAGATGTGATATCTCAATGCTTCTAATACCAAACCTGAGACCCTTCCGATAGCATGAGATGTGATATCTCAATGCTTCAAAAACCAAACATGAGAACCATCCTATAACATGAGATGTAAAATCCAAATCCTTCCCTTCCCAAACCTGAGACTCTTCCTATAGCATGAGATGTGATATCTCAATGCTTCTACCAAACCTGAAACCCTTCCTTTAGCATGAGATGTGATATCCAGCTCCTCCCATTCCAATCCTGAGACCCTTCCGATAGCATGAGATGTGATATCTCAATGCTTCTAATATCAAAACTGAGACCCTCCCTATAGCATGAGATGTGATATTTAAGTCCTTCCCATTCCAATCCTGAGACCCTTCCGATAGCAGAGATGTGATATCTCAATGCTTATACCAAACCTGAGAACCTTCCTATGGCATGAGATGTGATATCCAACTCCTTGCCATTCAAATCCTGAGACCCTCCCTATAACAAGAGATGTCATATCCAACTTCTTCCCATTCCAAACCTGAGACCATTCCTTTAGCATGAGATGTGATATCCAAATCCTTCACATTCCAATCCGGAGACCAATCCTATAGCATGAGATGTGATATCTCAATGCTTCTAATACCAAACCTGAGACCCTTCCGATAGCATGAGATGTAATATCTCAATGCTTCAAAAACCAAACATGAGAACCATCCTATAACATGAGATGTGAAATCCAAATCCTTCACTTCCCAAACCTGAGACTCTTCCTATAGCATGAGATGTGATATCTCAATGCTTCTAATATCAAACTTGAGACCCTCCCTATAGCATGAGATGTGATATCCAAGTCCTTCCCATTCCAATCCTGAGACACTTCCTATAGCATGAGATGTGATATCTCAATGCTTCTAATACCAAACCTGAGACTCTTCCTATAACATGAGATGGGATATCCAACTCCTTCCCATTCCAATCCTGAGACCCTTCCTATAGCATGAGATGTGATATCTCAATGCTTATCCCAAACCTGAGACCCTTCCTATAGCTTGAGATGTGATATCAAACTCCTTCCCATTCCAATCCTGAAATAGCTTGAGATGTGATATCCAACTCCTTCCCATTCCAATCCTGAGACCCTTATTATACCATGAGATGTGATATCTCAAGGCTTCTAATACCAAACCTGAGACCCTTCCTATGGCATGAGATGTGATATCCAACTCCTTGCCATTCAAATCCTGAGACCCTCCCTATAACAAGAGATGTCATATCCAACTCCTTCCCATTCCAAACCTGAGACCCTTCCTTTAGCATGAGATGTGATATCCAAATCCTTCACATTCCAATCCGGAGACCCTTCCTATAACATGAGATGTGATATCCAACTCCTTCCCAATCCAATCCTGAGACCCTTCCGATAGCAGAGATGTGATATCTCAATGCTTATACCAAACCTGAGACCCTTCCTATGGCATGAGATGTGATATCCAACTCCTTGCCATTCAAATCCTGAGACCCTCCCTATAACAAGAGATGTCATATCCAACTCCTTCCCATTCCAAACCTGAGACCCTTCCTTTAGCATGAGATGTGATATCCAAATCCTTCACATTCCAATCCAGAGACCAATCCTATAGCATGAGATGTGATATCTCAATGCTTCTAATACCAAACCTGAGACCCTTCCGATAGCATGAGATGTGATATCCAACTCCTTCCCATTCCAATCCTGAGACACTTCCTATAGCATGAGATGTGATATCACAATGCTTCTAATACCAAACCTGAAACCCATCCTATAACATGAGATGTGATATCCAAATCCTTCCCCTTCCAAACCTGAGACCCTTCCTTTAGCATGAGATGTGATATCCAGCTCCTCCCATTCCAATCCTGAGACCCTTCCGATAGCATGAGATGTGATATCTCAATTCTTCTAATATCAAAACTGAGACCCTCCCTATAGCATGAGATGTGATATCTAACTCCTTTCCATTCCAATCCTGAGACCCTTCCGATAGCAGAGATGTGATATCTCAATGCTTATACCAAACCTGAGACCCTTCCTATGGCATGAGATGTGATATCCAACTCCTTGCCATTCAAATCCTGAGACCCTCCCTATAACAAGAGATGTCATATCCAACTCCTTCCCATTCCAAACCTGAGACCCTTCCTTTAGCATGAGATGTGATATCCAAATCCTTCACATTCCAATCCGGAGACCAATCCTATAGCATGAGATGTGATATCTCAATGCTTCTAATACCAAACCTGAGACCCTTCCGATAGCATGAGATGTGATATCCCAATGCTTCAAAAACCAAACATGAGAACCATCCTATAACATGAGATGTGAAATCCAAATCCTTCCCTTCCCAAACCTGAGACTCTTCCTATAGCATGAGATGTGATATCTCAATGCTTCTAATATCAAACTTGAGACCCTCCCTATAGCATGAGATGTGATATCCAAGTCCTTCCCATTCCAATCCTGAGACACTTCCTATAGCATGAGATGTGATATCTCAATGCTTCTAATACCAAACCTGAGACTCTTCCTATAACATGAGATGGGATATCCAACTCCTTCCCATTCCAATCCTGAGACTCTTCTGATAGCAGAGATGTGATATCTCAATGCTTATACCAAACCTGAGACCCTTCCTACGGCATGAGATGTCATATACAACTCCTTCCCATTCCAA
This sequence comes from Ambystoma mexicanum, assembly GCF_040938575.1. Lineage (NCBI taxonomy): Eukaryota > Metazoa > Chordata > Amphibia > Caudata > Ambystomatidae > Ambystoma > Ambystoma mexicanum. The sequence continues at coordinate 570,723,418 of NC_090932.1, read as the reverse complement.
TCCTGAGACCCTTCCTATAGCATGAGATGTGATATCTCAATGCTTATACCAAACCTGAGACCCTTCCTATAGCATGAGATGTGATATCCAACTCCTTCCCATTCCAATCCTGAGACCCTTCCTATAGCATGAGATTTGATGTCTCAATGCTTCTAATACCAAACCTGAGATCCTTCCTATAACATGAGATGTGATATCCAACTCCTTCCATTCCAATCCTGAGACCCTTCCTATAGCATGAGATTTGATATCTCAATGCTTATACCAAACCTGAGACCCTTCCTATAGCATGAGATGTGATATCCAAGTCTTTCCCATTCCAATCCTTAGACCCTTCCTACAGCATGCAATATGATATCTCAATGATTCTAATAACAATCCTGAGACCCGTCCTATAACATGAGATGGGATATCCAATTCCTTCCCATTCCAATCCTGAGACACTTCCGATAGCAGAGATGTGATATCTCAATGCTTATACCAAACCTGAGACCCTTCCTATAACATGTGATCGGATATCCAACTCCTTCCCGTTCCAAACCTGAGACCCTTCCTTTAGCATGAGATGTAATATCCAGCTCCTTCCCATTCCAATCCTGAGACACTTCCGATAGCATGAGATGTGATATCTCAATGCTTCTAATATCAAAACTGAAACCCTCCCTATAGCATGATATGTGATATCTAAGTCCTTCCCATTCCAATCCTGAGACCCTTCCTATAGCATGAGATGTGATATCTCAATGCTTCTACCAAACCTGAGACCCTTCCTTTAGCATGAGATGTGATATCCAACTCCTTCCCATTCCAACCTGAGACCCTTCCTATAGCATGAGAAGGGATATCCAACTCCTTCCCAATCCAATCCTGAGACCCTTCCGATAGCAGAGATGTGATATCTCAATGCTTATACCAAACCTGAGACCCTTCCTATGGCATGAGATGTGATATCCAACTCCTTGCCATTCAAATCCTGAGACCCTCCCTATAACAAGAGATGTCATATCCAACTCCTTCCCATTCCAAACCTGAGACCCTTCCTTTAGCATGAGATGTGATATCCAAATCCTTCACATTCCAATCCGGAGACCCTTCCTATAACATGAGATGTGATATCCAACTCCTTCCCATTCCAAACCTGAGACCCTTCCTTTAGCATGAGATATGATATCCAAATCCTTCACATTCCAATCCAGAGACCCTTCCTATAACATGAGATGTGATATCCAACTCCTTCCCAATCAAATCCTGAGACCCTTCCGATAGCAGAGATGTGATATCTCAATGCTTATACCAAACCTGAGACCCTTCCGATAGCAGAGATGTGATATCTCAATGCTTATACCAAACCTGAGACCCTTCCTATGGCATGAGATGTGATATCCAACACCTTGCCATTCAAATCCTGAAACCCTCCCTATAACAAGAGATGTCATATCCAACTCCTTCCCATTCCAAACCTGAGACCCTTCCTTTAGCATGAGATGTGATATCCAAATCCTTCACATTCCAATCCGGAGACCCTTCCTATAACATGAGATGTGATATCCAACTCCTTCCCAATCCAATCCTGAGACCCTTCCGATAGCAGAGATGTGATATCTCACTGCTTATACCAAACCTGAGACCCTTCCTATAGCATGAGATGTGATATCCAACTCCTTTCGATTCCAATCCTGAGACCCTTCCTATAGCATGAGATGTGATATCACAATGCTTCTACTAAAACTGAGACCCTTCCTTTAGCATGAGATGTGATATCCAAGTCCTTCCCATTCCAATCCTGAGACCCTTCCTATAGCATGAGATGTGATATCTCAATGCTTCTAATACCAAACCTGAGATCCTTCCGATAGCATGAGATGTGATATCTCAATGCTTCTAATACCAAACCTGAGATCCTTCCTATAACATGCGATGTGATATCCAAATCCTTCCCCATCCAAACCTGAGACCCTCCCTTTAGCATGAGATGTGATATCCAACTCCTTCCCATTCCAATCCTGATACCCTTCTGATAGCATGAGATGTGATATCTCAATGCCTCTAATACCAAACCTGAGATCCTAACTCTAACATGAAATGTGATATCCAACTCCTTCCCTTTCCAAACCTGAGAGCCTTCCTACAGCATGAGATGTGATATCCAAGTCCTTCCCATTCCAATCTTGAGACCCTTCCTATAACATGAGATGTGATATCCAACTCTTTCCCATTCCAACCTGAGACCTTTCCTATAGCATGAGATGGGATATCCAACAACTCCTTCCAAATTCAATCCTGATACCCTTCCGATAGCATGAGATGTGATATCCCAATGCTTCTACAAAACCTGAGACCCATACCATGGCATGATGTGATATCAAACTCCCGTCCTATACCATGAGACTTGATATCTCAATGCTTCTAATACCAAACCTGAGACCGGTCAAATAACATGAGATGTGATATCCAAATCCTTCCCCTTCCAAACCTGAGACCCTTCCTTTAGCATGAGATGTGATATCCAAATCCTTCCCATTCCAATCCTTAAACCCTTCCTATAGCATGAGATGTGATATCTCAATGTTTCTAATAAAAAACCTGAGACCCTTCCTATAGCAAGAGATGTGATATCCAAATCCTTCCCATTCCAACCTGAGACCCTTCCTATAGCATGAGAAGGGATATCCAACTCCTTCCCATTCCAATCCTTAAACCCTTCCTATAGCATGAGATGTGATATCTCAATGTTTCTAATAAAAAACCTGAGACCCTTCCTATAGCAAGAGATGTGATATCCAAATCCTTCCCATTCTAACCTGAGACCCTTCCTATAGCATGAGAAGGGATATCCAACTCCTTCCCATTCCAATCCTGAGATCCTTCCTATAACATGAGATGTGATATCCAATTCCTTCCCATTCCAAACCTGAGACCCTTCCTATTGGATGAGATGTGATATCCAAATCCTTCCCATTCCAAACCTGAGACCCTTCCTATACCATAAGATGTGATATCTCAATGCTTCTAATACCAAACCTGGGACCCGTCCTATAACATGAGATATGATATCCAAATCCTTCCCATTCCAATCCTGAAACCCTTCCGATAGCATGAGATGTGATATCTCAATGTTTCTAATAAAAAACCTGAGACCCTTCATATAGCAAGAGATGTGATATCCAAATCCTTCCCATTTCAATCTTGAGACCCTTCCTATAACATGAGATATGATATCCAACTCCTTCCCATTCCAACATGAGACCCTTCCTATAGCATGAAAAGGGATGTCCAACTCCTTCCCAATCCAATCCTGAGACCCTTCCGATAGCAGAGATGTGATATCTCAATGCTTATACCAAACCTGAGACCCTTCCTTTAGCATGAGATTTGATATCCAAATCCTTCACATTCCAATCCTGAGACCCTTCCTATAGCATGAGATGTGATATCTCAATGCTTCTAATACCAAACCTGAGATGCTTCCTATAACATGAGATGTGATATCCAACTCCTTCCCATTCCAAAACTGAGACCCTTCCGATAGCATGAGATGTGATATCTCAATGCTTCTAAAACCAAACATGAGAACCATACTATAACATGAGATGTGAAATCCCAATCCTTCCCTTCCCAAACCTGAGACCCTTCCTATAGCTTGAGATGTGATATCAAACTCCTTCCCATTCCAATCCTGAAATAGCTTGAGATGTGATATCCAACTCCTTCCCATTCCAATCCTGAGACCCTTATTATACCATGAGATGTGATATCTCAAGGCTTCTAATACCAAACCTGAGACCCTTCCTATGGCATGAGATGTGATATCCAACTCCTTGCCATTCAAATCCTGAGACCCTCCCTATAACAAGAGATGTCATATCCAACTCCTTCCCATTCCAAACCTGAGACGCTTCCTTTAGCATGAGATGTGATATCCAAATCCTTCACATTCCAATCCAGAGACCAATCCTATAGCATGAGATGTGATATCTCAATGCTTCTAATACCAAACCTGAGACCCTTCCGATAGCATGAGATGTGATATCTCAATGCTTCAAAAACCAAACATGAGAACCATCCTATAACATGAGATGTGAAATCCAAATCCTTCCCTTCCCAAACCTTAGACTCTTCCTATAGCATGAGATGTGATATCTCAATGCTTCTACCAAACCTGAAACCCTTCCTTTAGCATGAGATGTGATATCCAGCTCCTCCCATTCCAATCCTGAGACCCTTCCGATAGCATGAGATGTGATATCTCAATGCTTCTAATATCAAAACTGAGACCCTCCCTATAGCATGAGATGTGATATTTAAGTCCTTCCCATTCCAATCCTGAGACCCTTCCGATAGCAGAGATGTGATATCTCAATGCTTATACCAAACCTGAGACCCTTCCTATGGCATGAGATGTCATATACAACTCCTTCCCATTCCAATCCTGAGACCCTTCCTATAGCATGAGATGTGATATCTCAATGCTTATACCAAACCTGAGACCCTTCCTATAGCATGAGATGTGATATCCAACTCCTTCCCATTCCAATCCTGAGACCCTTCCTATAGCATGAGATGTGATGTCTCAATGCTTCTAATACCAAACCTGAGATCCTTCCTATAACATGAGATGTGATATCCAACTCCTTCCATTCCAATCCTGAGACCCTTCCTATAGCATGAGATTTGATATCTCAATGCTTATACCAAACCTGAGACCCTTCCTATAGCATGAGATGTGATATCCAAGTCTTACCCATTCCAATCCTTAGACCCTTCATACAGCATGCAATATGATATCTCAATGATTCTAATAACAATCCTGAGACCCGTCCTATAACATGAGATGGGATATCCAATTCCTTCCCATTCCAATCCTGAGACACTTCCGATAGCAGAGATGTGATATCTCAATGCTTATACCAAACCTGAGACCCTTCCTATAACATGAGATCGGATATCCAACTCCTTCCCGTTCCAAACCTGAGACCCTTCCTTTAGCATGAGATGTAATATCCAGCTCCTTCCCATTCCAATCCTGAGACACTTCCGATAGCATGAGATGTGATATCTCAATGCTTCTACCAAACCTGAGACCCTTCCTTTAGCATGAGATGTGATATCCAACTCCTTCCCATTCCAACCTGAGACCCTTCCTATAGCATGAGAAGGGATATCCAACTCCTTCCCAATCCAATCCTGAGACCCTTCCGATAGCAGAGATGTGATATCTCAATGCTTATACCAAACCTGAGACCCTTCCTATGGCATGAGATGTGATATCCAACTCCTTGCCATTCAAATCCTGAGACCCTCCCTATAACAAGAGATGTCATATCCAACTCCTTCCCATTCCAAACCTGAGACCCTTCCTTTAGCATGAGATGTGATATCCAAATCCTTCACATTCCAATCCGGAGACCCTTCCTATAACATGAGATGTGATATCCAACTCCTTCCCAATCCAATCCTGAGACCCTTCCGATAGCAGAGATGTGATATCTCAATGCTTATACCAAACCTGAGACCCTTCCTATGGCATGAGATGTGATATCCAACTCCTTGCCATTCAAATCCTGAGACCCTCCCTATAACAAGAGATGTCATATCCAACTCCTTCCCATTCCAAACCTGAGACCCTTCCTTTAGCATGAGATGTGATATCCAAATCCTTCACATTCCAATCCAGAGACCAATCCTATAGCATGAGATGTGATATCTCAATGCTTCTAATACCAAACCTGAGACCCTTCCGATAGCATGAGATGTGATATCTCACTGCTTCAAAAACCAAACATGAGAACCGTCCTATAACATGAGATGTGAAATCCAAATCCTTCCCTTCCCAAACCTGAGACTCTTCCTATAGCATGAGATGTGATATCTCAATGCTTCTAATATCAAACTTGAGACCCTCCCTATAGCATGAGATGTGATACCCAAGTCCTTCCCATTCCAATCCTGAGACAGTTCCTATAGCATGAGATGTGATATCTCAATGCTTCTAATACCAAACCTGAGACTCTTCCTATAACATGAGATGGGATATCCAACTCCTTCCCATTCCAATCCTGAGACTCTTCTGATAGCAGAGATGTGATATCTCAATGCTTATACCAAACCTGAGACCCTTCCTACGGCATGAGATGTCATATACAACTCCTTCCCATTCCAATCCTGAAACCCTTCCTATAGCATGAGATGTGATATCTCAATGCTTATACCAAACCTGAGACCCTTCCTATAGCATGAGATGTGATATCCAACTCCTTCCCATTCCAATCCTGAGACCCTTCCTATAGCATGAGATGTGATGTCTCAATGCTTCTAATACCAAACCTGAGATCCTTCCTATAACATGAGATGTGATATCCAACTCCTTCCATTCCAATCCTGAGACCCTTCCTATAGCATGAGATTTGATATCTCAATGCTTATACCAAACCTGAGACCCTTCCTATAGCATGAGATGTGATATCCAAGTCTTTCCCATTCTAATCCTTAGACCCTTCCTACAGCATGCAATATGATATCTCAATGATTCTAATAACAATCCTGAGACCCGTCCTATAACATGAGATGGGATATCCAACTCCTTCCCATTCCAATCCTGAGACACTTCCGATAGCAGAGATGTGATATCTCAATGCTTATACCAAACCTGAGACCCTTCCTATAACATGAGATCGGATATCCAACTCCTTCCCGTTCCAAACCTGAGACCCTTCCTTTAGCATGAGATGTAATATCCAGCTCCTTCCCATTCCAATCCTGAGACACTTCCCATTGCATGAGATGTGATATCTCAATGCTTCTAATATCAAAACTGAAACCCTCCCTATAGCATGAGATGTGATATCCAACTCCTTCCCTTTCCAACCTGAGACCCTTCCTATAGCATGAGAAGGGATATCCAACTCCTTCCCAATCCAATCCTGAGACCCTTCCGATAGCAGAGATGTGATATCTCAATGCTTATACCAAACCTGAGACCCTTCCTATGGCATGAGATGTGATATCCAACTCCTTGTCATTCAAATCCTGAGACCCTTCCTATAGCATGAGAAGGGATATCCAACTCCTTCCCAATCCAATCCTGAGACCCTTCCGATAGCAGAGATGTGATATCTCAATGCTTATACCAATCCTGAGACCCTTCCTATAGCATGAGATGTGATGTCTCAATGCTTCTAATACCAAACCTGAGATCCTTCCTATAACATGAGATGTGATATCCAACTCCTTCCATTCCAATCCTGAGACCCTTCCTATAGCATGAGATTTGATATCTCAATGCTTATACCAAACCTGAGACCCTTCCTATAGCATGAGATGTGATATCCAAGTCTTTCCCATTCCAATCTTTAGACCCTTCATACAGCATGCAATATGATATCTCAATGATTCTAATAACAATCCTGAGACCCGTCCTATAACATGAGATGGGATATCCAATTCCTTCCCATTCCAATCCTGAGACACTTCCTATAGCAGAGATGTGATAGCTCAATGCTTATACCAAACCTGAGACCCTTCCTATAACATGAGATCGGATATCCAACTCCTTCCCGTTCCAAACCTGAGACCCTTCCTTTAGCATGAGATGTAATATCCAGCTCCTTCCCATTCCAATCCTGAGACACTTCCGATAGCATGAGATGTGATATCTCAATGCTTCTACCAAACCTGAGACCCTTCCTTTAGCATGAGATGTGATATCCAACTCATTCCCATTCCAACCTGAGACCCTTCCTATAGCATGAGAAGGGATATCGAACTCCTTCCCAATCCAATCCTGAGACCCTTCCGATAGCAGAGATGTGATATCTCAATGCTTATACCAAACCTGAGACCCTTCCTATGGCATGAGATGTGATATCCAACTCCTTGCCATTCAAATCCTGAGACCCTCCCTATAACAAGAGATGTCATATCCAACTCCTTCCCATTCCAAACCTGAGACCCTTCCTTTAGCATGAGATGTGATATCCAAATCCTTCACATTCCAATCCGGAGACCCTTCCTATAACATGAGATGTGATATCCAACTCCTTCCCAATCCAATCCTGAGACACTTCCGATAGCAGAGATGTGATATCTCAATGCTTATACCAAACCTGAGACCCTTCCTATGGCATGAGATGTGATATCCAACTCCTTGCCATTCAAATCCTGAGACCCTCCCTATAACAAGAGATGTCATATCCAACTCCTTCCCATTCCAAACCTGAGACCCTTCCTTTAGCATGAGATGTGATATCCAAATCCTTCACATTCCAATCCAGAGACCAATCTATAGCATGAGATGTGATATCTCAATGCTTCTAATACCAAACCTGAGACCCTTCCGATAGCATGAGATGTGATATCTCAATGCTTCAAAAACCAAACATGAGAACCGTCCTATAACATGAGATGTGAAATCCAAATCCTTCCCTTCCCAAACCTGAGACTCTTCCTATAGCATGAGATGTGATATCTCAATGCTTCTAATATCAAACTTGAGACCCTCCCTATAGCATGAGATGTGATATCCAAGTCCTTCCCATTCCAATCCTGAGACACTTCCTATAGCATGAGATGTGATATCTCAATGCTTCTAATACCAAACCTGAGACTCTTCCTATAACATGAGATGGGATATCCAACTCCTTCCCATTCCAATCCTGAGACTCTTCTGATAGCAGAGATGTGATATCTCAATGCTTATACCAAACCTGAGACCCTTCCTACGGCATGAGATGTCATATACAACTCCTTCCCATTCCAATCCTGAGACCCTTCCTATAGCATGAGATGTGATATCTCAATGCTTATACCAAACCTGAGACCCTTCCTATAGCATGAGATGTGATATCCAACTCCTTCCCATTCCAATCCTGAGACCCTTCCTATAGCATGAGATGTGATGTCTCAATGCTTCTAATACCAAACCTGAGATCCTTCCTATAACATGAGATGTGATATCCAACTCCTTCCATTCCAATCCTGAGACCCTTCCTATAGCATGAGATTTGATATCTCAATGCTTATACCAAACCTGAGACCCTTCCTATAGCATGAGATGTGATATCCAAGTCTTTCCCATTCCAATCCTTAGACCCTTCCTACAGCATGCAATATGATATCTCAATGATTCTAATAACAATCCTGAGACCCGTCCTATAACATGAGATGGGATATCCAACTCCTTCCCATTCCAATCCTGAGACACTTCCGATAGCAGAGATGTGATATCTCAATGCTTATACCAAACCTGAGACCCTTCCTATAACATGAGATCGGATATCCAACTCCTTCCAGTTCCAAACCTGAGACCCTTCCTTTAGCATGAGATGTAATATCCAGCTCCTTCCCATTCCAATCGTGAGACACTTCCGATAGCATGAGATGTGATATCTCAATGCTTCTAATATCAAAACTGAAACCCTCCCTATAGCATGAGATGTGATATCCAACTCCTTCCCATTCCAACCTGAGACCCTTCCTATAGCATGAGAAGGGATATCCAACTCCTTCCCAATCCAATCCTGAGACCCTTCCGATAGCAGAGATGTGATATCTCAATGCTTATACCAAATCTGAGACCCTTCCTATGGCATGAGATGTCATATCCAACTCCTTCCCATTCCAAACCTGAGACCCTTCCTTTAGCATGAGATGTGATATCCAAATCCTTCACATTCCAATCCGGAGACCCTTCCTATAACATGAGATGTGATATCCAACTCCTTCCCAATCCAATCCTGAGACCCTTCCGATAGCAGAGATGTGATATCTCAATGCTTATACCAAACCTGAGACCCTTCCTATAGCATGAGATGTGATATCCAACTCCTTCCGATTCCAATCCTGAGACCCTTCCTATAGCATGAGATGTGATATCGCAATGCTTCTACCAAAACTGAGACCCTTCCTTTAGCATGAGATGTGATATCCAAGTCCTTCCCATTTCAATCCTGAGACCCTTCCTATAGCATGAGATGTGATATCTCAATGCTTCTAATACCAAACCTGAGATCCTTCCGATAGCATGAGATGTGATATCTCAATGCTTCTAATACCAAACCTGAGATCCTTCCTATAACATGAGATGTGATATCCAAATCCTTCCCCATCCAAACCTGAGACCCTCCCTTTAGCATGAGATGTGATATCCAACTCCTTCCCATTCCAATCCTGATACCCTTCTGATAGCATGAGATGTGATATCTCAATGCCTCTAATACCAAACCTGAGATCCTACCTCTAACATGAAATGTGATATCCAACTCCTTCCCTTTCCAAACCTGAGAGCCTTCCTACAGCATGAGATGTGATATCCAAGTCCTTCCAATTCCAATCTTGAGACCCTTCCTATAACATGAGATGTGATATCCAACTCTTTCCCATTCCAACCTGAGACCTTTCCTATAGCATGAGATGGGATATCCAACAACTCCTTCCAAATCCAATCCTGATACCCTTCCGATAGCATGAGATGTGATATCCCAATGCTTCTACAAAACCTGAGACCCATACCATGGCATGATGTGATATCAAACTCCCGTCCTATACCATGAGACTTGATATCTCAATGCTTCTAATACCAAACCTGAGACCGGTCAAATAACATGAGATGTGATATCCAAATCCTTCCCCTTCCAAACCTGAGACCCTTCCTTTAGCATGAGATGTGATATCCAAATCCTTCCCATTCCAATCCTTAAACCCTTCCTATAGCATGAGATGTGATATCTCAATGTTTCTAATAAAAAACCTGAGACCCTTCCTATAGCAAGAGATGTGATATCCAAATCCTTCCCATTCCAACCTGAGACCCTTCCTATAGCATGAGAAGGGATATCCAACTCCTTCCCATTCCAATCCTTAAACCCTTCCTATAGCATGAGATGTGATATCTCAATGTTTCTAATAAAAAACCTGAGACCCTTCCTATAGCAAGAGATGTGATATCCAAATCCTTCCCATTCCAAACCTGAGACCCTTCCTATTGGATGAGATGTGATATCCAACTACTTCCCATTCCAAACCTGAGACCCTTCCTATACCATAAGATGTGATATCTCAATGCTTCTAATACCAAACCTGGGACCCGTCCTATAACATGAGATATGATATCCAAATCCTTCCCATTCCAATCCTGAAACCCTTCCGATAGCATGAGATGTGATATCTCAATGTTTCTAATAAAAAACCTGAGACCCTTCATATAGCAAGAGATGTGATATCCAAATACTTCCCATTTCAATCTTGAGACCCTTCCTATAACATGAGATATGATATCCAACTCCTTCCCATTCCAACATGAGACCCTTCCTATAGCATGAGAAGGGATGTCCAACTCCTTCCCAATCCAATCCTGAGACCCTTCCGATAGCAGAGATGTGATATCTCAATGCTTATACCAAACCTGAGACCCTTCCTTTAGCATGAGATTTGATATCCAAATCCTTCACATTCCAATCCTGAGACCCTTCCTATAGCATGAGATGTGATATCTCAATGCTTCTAATACCAAACCTGAGATGCTTCCTATAACATGAGATGTGATATCCAACTCCTTCCCATTCCAAACCTGAGACCCTTCCGATAGCATGAGATGTGATATCTCAATGCTTCTAAAACCAAACATGAGAACCATCCTATAACATGAGATGTGAAATCCCAATCCTTCCCTTCCCAAACCTGAGACACTTCCTATAGCTTGAGATGTGATATCAAACTCCTTCCCATTCCAATCCTGAAATAGCTTGAGATGTGATATCCAACTCCTTCCCATTCCAATCCTGAGACCCTTATTATACCATGAGATGTGATATCTCAAGGCTTCTAATACCAAACCTGAGACCCTTCCTATGGCATGAGATGTGATATACAACTCCTTCCCATTCCAATCCTGAGACCCTTCCTATAGCATGGGATGTGATATCTCAATGCTTATACCAAACCTGAGACCCTTCCTATAGCATGAGATGTGATATCCAACTCCTTCCCATTCCAATCCTGAGACCCTTCCTATAGCATGAGATTTGATGTCTCAATGCTTCTAATACCAAACCTGAGATCCTTCCTATAACATGAGATGTGATATCCAACTCCTTCCATTCCAATCCTGAGACCCTTCCTATAGCATGAGATTTGATATCTCAATGCTTATACCAAACCTGAGACCCTTCCTATAGCATGAGATGTGATATCCAAGTCTTTCCCATTCCAATCCTTAGACCCTTCCTACAGCATGCAATATGATATCTCAATGATTCTAATAACAATCCTGAGACCCGTCCTATAACATGAGATGGGATATCCAATTCCTTCCCATTCCAATCCTGAGACACTTCCGATAGCAGAGATGTGATATCTCAATGCTTATACCAAACCTGAGACCCTTCCTATAACATGTGATCGGATATCCAACTCCTTCCCGTTCCAAACCTGAGACCCTTCCTTTAGCATGAGATGTAATATCCAGCTCCTTCCCATTCCAATCCTGAGACACTTCCGATAGCATGAGATGTGATATCTCAATGCTTCTAATATCAAAACTGAAACCCTCCCTATAGCATGATATGCGATATCTAAGTCCTTCCCATTCCAATCCTGAGACCCTTCCTATAGCATGAGATGTGATATCTCAATGCTTCTACCAAACCTGAGACCCTTCCTTTAGCATGAGATGTGATATCCAACTCCTTCCCATTCCAACCTGAGACCCTTCCTATAGCATGAGAAGGGATATCCAACTCCTTCCCAATCCAATCCTGAGACCCTTCCGATAGCAGAGATGTGATATCTCAATGCTTATACCAAACCTGAGACCCTTCCTATGGCATGAGATGTGATATCCAACTCCTTGCCATTCAAATCCTGAGACCCTCCCTATAACAAGAGATGTCATATCCAACTCCTTCCCATTCCAAACCTGAGACCCTTCCTTTAGCATGAGATGTGATATCCAAATCCTTCACATTCCAATCCGGAGACCCTTCCTATAACATGAGATGTGATATCCAACTCCTTCCCATTCCAAACCTGAGACCCTTCCTTTAGCATGAGATATGATATCCAAATCCTTCACATTCCAATCCAGAGACCCTTCCTATAACATGAGATGTGATATCCAACTCCTTCCCAATCCAATCCTGAGACCCTTCCGATAGCAGAGATGTGATATCTCAATGCTTATACCAAACCTGAGACCCTTCCGATAGCAGAGATGTGATATCTCAATGCTTATACCAAACCTGAGACCCTTCCTATGGCATGAGATGTGATATCCAACACCTTGCCATTCAAATCCTGAAACCCTCCCTATAACAAGAGATGTCATATCCAACTCCTTCCCATTCCAAACCTGAGACCCTTCCTTTAGCATGAGATGTGATATCCAAATCCTTCACATTCCAATCCGGAGACCCTTCCTATAACATGAGATGTGATATCCAACTCCTTCCCAATCCAATCCTGAGACCCTTCCGATAGCAGAGATGTGATATCTCACTGCTTATACCAAACCTGAGACCCTTCCTATAGCATGAGATGTGATATCCAACTCCTTTCGATTCCAATCCTGAGACCCTTCCTATAGCATGAGATGTGATATCACAATGCTTCTACTAAAACTGAGACCCTTCCTTTAGCATGAGATGTGATATCCAAGTCCTTCCCATTCCAATCCTGAGACCCTTCCTATAGCATGAGATGTGATATCTCAATGCTTCTAATACCAAACCTGAGATCCTTCCGATAGCATGAGATGTGATATCTCAATGCTTCTAATACCAAACCTGAGATCCTTCCTATAACATGCGATGTGATATCCAAATCCTTCCCCATCCAAACCTGAGACCCTCCCTTTAGCATGAGATGTGATATCCAACTCCTTCCCATTCCAATCCTGATACCCTTCTGATAGCATGAGATGTGATATCTCAATGCCTCTAATACCAAACCTGAGATCCTAACTCTAACATGAAATGTGATATCCAACTCCTTCCCTTTCCAAACCTGAGAGCCTTCCTACAGCATGAGATGTGATATCCAAGTCCTTCCCATTCCAATCTTGAGACCCTTCCTATAACATGAGATGTGATATCCAACTCTTTCCCATTCCAACCTGAGACCTTTCCTATAGCATGAGATGGGATATCCAACAACTCCTTCCAAATCCAATCCTGATACCCTTCCGATAGCATGAGATGTGATATCCCAATGCTTCTACAAAACCTGAGACCCATACCATGGCATGATGTGATATCAAACTCCCGTCCTATACCATGAGACTTGATATCTCAATGCTTCTAATACCAAACCTGAGACCGGTCAAATAACATGAGATGTGATATCCAAATCCTTCCCCTTCCAAACCTGAGACCCTTCCTTTAGCATGAGATGTGATATCCAAATCCTTCCCATTCCAATCCTTAAACCCTTCCTATAGCATGAGATGTGATATCTCAATGTTTCTAATAAAAAACCTGAGACCCTTCCTATAGCAAGAGATGTGATATCCAAATCCTTCCCATTCCAACCTGAGACCCTTCCTATAGCATGAGAAGGGATATCCAACTCCTTCCCATTCCAATCCTTAAACCCTTCCTATAGCATGAGATGTGATATCTCAATGTTTCTAATAAAAAACCTGAGACCCTTCCTATAGCAAGAGATGTGATATCCAAATCCTTCCCATTCTAACCTGAGACCCTTCCTATAGCATGAGAAGGGATATCCAACTCCTTCCCATTCCAATCCTGAGATCCTTCCTATAACATGAGATGTGATATCCAATTCCTTCCCATTCCAAACCTGAGACCCTTCCTATTGGATGAGATGTGATATCCAAATCCTTCCCATTCCAAACCTGAGACCCTTCCTATACCATAAGATGTGATATCTCAATGCTTCTAATACCAAACCTGGGACCCGTCCTATAACATGAGATATGATATCCAAATCCTTCCCATTCCAATCCTGAAACCCTTCCGATAGCATGAGATGTGATATCTCAATGTTTCTAATAAAAAACCTGAGACCCTTCATATAGCAAGAGATGTGATATCCAAATCCTTCCCATTTCAATCTTGAGACCCTTCCTATAACATGAGATATGATATCCAACTCCTTCCCATTCCAACATGAGACCCTTCCTATAGCATGAAAAGGGATGTCCAACTCCTTCCCAATCCAATCCTGAGACCCTTCCGATAGCAGAGATGTGATATCTCAATGCTTATACCAAACCTGAGACCCTTCCTTTAGCATGAGATTTGATATCCAAATCCTTCACATTCCAATCCTGAGACCCTTCCTATAGCATGAGATGTGATATCTCAATGCTTCTAATACCAAACCTGAGATGCTTCCTATAACATGAGATGTGATATCCAACTCCTTCCCATTCCAAACCTGAGACCCTTCCGATAGCATGAGATGTGATATCTCAATGCTTCTAAAACCAAACATGAGAACCATACTATAACATGAGATGTGAAATCCCAATCCTTCCCTTCCCAAACCTGAGACCCTTCCTATAGCTTGAGATGTGATATCAAACTCCTTCCCATTCCAATCCTGAAATAGCTTGAGATGTGATATCCAACTCCTTCCCATTCCAATCCTGAGACCCTTATTATACCATGAGATGTGATATCTCAAGGCTTCTAATACCAAACCTGAGACCCTTCCTATGGCATGAGATGTGATATCCAACTCCTTGCCATTCAAATCCTGAGACCCTCCCTATAACAAGAGATGTCATATCCAACTCCTTCCCATTCCAAACCTGAGACGCTTCCTTTAGCATGAGATGTGATATCCAAATCCTTCACATTCCAATCCAGAGACCAATCCTATAGCATGAGATGTGATATCTCAATGCTTCTAATACCAAACCTGAGACCCTTCCGATAGCATGAGATGTGATATCTCAATGCTTCAAAAACCAAACATGAGAACCATCCTATAACATGAGATGTGAAATCCAAATCCTTCCCTTCCCAAACCTTAGACTCTTCCTATAGCATGAGATGTGATATCTCAATGCTTCTACCAAACCTGAAACCCTTCCTTTAGCATGAGATGTGATATCCAGCTCCTCCCATTCCAATCCTGAGACCCTTCCGATAGCATGAGATGTGATATCTCAATGCTTCTAATATCAAAACTGAGACCCTCCCTATAGCATGAGATGTGATATTTAAGTCCTTCCCATTCCAATCCTGAGACCCTTCCGATAGCAGAGATGTGATATCTCAATGCTTATACAAAACCTGAGACCCTTCCTATGGCATGAGATGTCATATACAACTCCTTCCCATTCCAATCCTGAGACCCTTCCTATAGCATGAGATGTGATATCTCAATGCTTATACCAAACCTGAGACCCTTCCTATAGCATGAGATGTGATATCCAACTCCTTCCCATTCCAATCCTGAGACCCTTCCTATAGCATGAGATGTGATGTCTCAATGCTTCTAATACCAAACCTGAGATCCTTCCTATAACATGAGATGTGATATCCAACTCCTTCCATTCCAATCCTGAGACCCTTCCTATAGCATGAGATTTGATATCTCAATGCTTATACCAAACCTGAGACCCTTCCTATAGCATGAGATGTGATATCCAAGTCTTACCCATTCCAATCCTTAGACCCTTCATACAGCATGCAATATGATATCTCAATGATTCTAATAACAATCCTGAGACCCGTCCTATAACATGAGATGGGATATCCAATTCCTTCCCATTCCAATCCTGAGACACTTCCGATAGCAGAGATGTGATATCTCAATGCTTATACCAAACCTGAGACCCTTCCTATAACATGAGATCGGATATCCAACTCCTTCCCGTTCCAAACCTGAGACCCTTCCTTTAGCATGAGATGTAATATCCAGCTCCTTCCCATTCCAATCCTGAGACACTTCCGATAGCATGAGATGTGATATCTCAATGCTTCTACCAAACCTGAGACCCTTCCTTTAGCATGAGATGTGATATCCAACTCCTTCCCATTCCAACCTGAGACCCTTCCTATAGCATGAGAAGGGATATCCAACTCCTTCCCAATCCAATCCTGAGACCCTTCCGATAGCAGAGATGTGATATCTCAATGCTTATACCAAACCTGAGACCCTTCCTATGGCATGAGATGTGATATCCAACTCCTTGCCATTCAAATCCTGAGACCCTCCCTATAACAAGAGATGTCATATCCAACTCCTTCCCATTCCAAACCTGAGACCCTTCCTTTAGCATGAGATGTGATATCCAAATCCTTCACATTCCAATCCGGAGACCCTTCCTATAACATGAGATGTGATATCCAACTCCTTCCCAATCCAATCCTGAGACCCTTCCGATAGCAGAGATGTGATATCTCAATGCTTATACCAAACCTGAGACCCTTCCTATGGCATGAGATGTGATATCCAACTCCTTGCCATTCAAATCCTGAGACCCTCCCTATAACAAGAGATGTCATATCCAACTCCTTCCCATTCCAAACCTGAGACCCTTCCTTTAGCATGAGATGTGATATCCAAATCCTTCACATTCCAATCCAGAGACCAATCCTATAGCATGAGATGTGATATCTCAATGCTTCTAATACCAAACCTGAGACCCTTCCGATAGCATGAGATGTGATATCTCACTGCTTCAAAAACCAAACATGAGAACCGTCCTATAACATGAGATGTGAAATCCAAATCCTTCCCTTCCCAAACCTGAGACTCTTCCTATAGCATGAGATGTGATATCTCAATGCTTCTAATATCAAACTTGAGACCCTCCCTATAGCATGAGATGTGATACCCAAGTCCTTCCCATTCCAATCCTGAGACAGTTCCTATAGCATGAGATGTGATATCTCAATGCTTCTAATACCAAACCTGAGACTCTTCCTATAACATGAGATGGGATATCCAACTCCTTCCCATTCCAATCCTGAGACTCTTCTGATAGCAGAGATGTGATATCTCAATGCTTATACCAAACCTGAGACCCTTCCTACGGCATGAGATGTCATATACAACTCCTTTCCATTCCAATCCTGAAATAGCTTGAGATGTGATATCCAACTCCTTCCCATTCCAATCCTGAGACCCTTATTATACCATGAGATGTGATATCTCAAGGCTTCTAATACCAAACCTGAGACTCTTCCTATAGCATGAGATGTGATATCTCAATGCTTCTACCAAACCTGAAACCCTTCCTATAGCATAAGATGTGATATACAACTCCTTCCCATTCCAATCCTGAGACACTTCCTATAGCATGAGATGTGATATCACAATGCTTCTAATACCAAACCTGAGACCCATTCTATAACATGAGATGTGATATCCAAATCCTTCCCCTTCCAAACCTGAGACCCTTCCTTTAGCATGAGATGTGATATCCAGCTCCTCCCATTCCAATCCTGAGACCCTTCCGAGAGCATGAGATGTGATATCTCAATGCTTCTAATATCAAAACTGAGACCCTCCCTATAGCATGAGATGTGATATCTAAGTCCTTCCCATTCCAATCCTGAGACCCTTCCGATAGCAGAGATGTGATATCTCAATGCTTATACCAAACCTGAGACCCTTCCTATGGCATGAGATGTGATATCCAACTCCTTGCCATTCAAATCCTGAGACCCTCCCTATAACAAGAGATGTCATATCCAACTCCTTCCCATTCCAAACCTGAGACCCTTCCTTTAGCATGAGATGTGATATCCAAATCCTTCACATTCCAACCCCTAGACCAATCCTATAGCATGTGATGTGATATCTCAATGCTTCTAATACCAAACCTGAGACCCTTCCGATAGCATGAGATGTAATATCTCAATGCTTCAAAAACCAAACATGAGAACCATCCTATAACATGAGATGTGAAATCCAAATCCTTCCCTTCCCAAACCTGAGACTCTTCCTATATCAAACTTGAGACCCTCCCTATAGCATGAGATGTGATATCCAAGTCCTTCCCATTCCAATCCTGAGACACTTCCTATAGCATGAGATGTGATATCTCAATGCTTCTAATACCAAACCTGAGACTCTTCCTATAACATGAGATGGGATATCCAACTCCTGCCCATTCCAATCCTGAGACTCTTCTGATAGCAGAGATGTGATATCTCAATGCTTATACCAAACCTGAGACCCTTCCTACGGCATGAGATGTCATATACAACTCCTTCCCATTCCAATCCTGAGACCCTTCCTATAGCATGAGATGTGATATCTCAATGCTTATACCAAACCTGAGACCCTTCCTATAGCATGAGATGTGATATCCAACTCCTTCCCATTCCAATCCTGAGACCCTTCCTATAGCATGAGATGTGATGTCTCAATGCTTCTAATACCAAACCTGAGATCCTTCCTATAACATGAGATGTGATATCCAACTCCTTCCATTCCAATCCTGAGACCCTTCCTATAGCATGAGATTTGATATCTCAATGCTTATACCAAACCTGAGACTCTTCCTATAGCATGAGATGTGATATCCAAGTCTTTCCCATTCCAATCCTTAGACCCTTCCTACAGCATGCAATATGATATCTCAATGATTCTAATAACAATCCTGAGACCCGTCCTATAACATGAGATGGGATATCCAATTCCTTCCCATTCCAATCCTGAGACACTTCCGATAGCAGAGATGTGATATCGCAATGCTTATACCAAACCTGAGACCCTTCCTATAACATGAGATCGGATATCCAACTCCTTCCCGTTCCAAACCTGAGACCCTTCCTTTAGCATGAGATGTAATATCCAGCTCCTTCCCATTCCAATCCTGAGACACTTCCGATAGCATGAGATGTGATATCTCAATGCTTCTAATATCAAAACTGAAACCCTCCCTATAGCATGATATGTGATATCTAAGTCCTTCCCATTCCAATCCTGAGACCCTTCCTATAGCATGAGATGTGATATCTCAATGCTTCTACCAAACCTGAGACCCTTCCTTTAGCATGAGATGTGATATCCAACTCCTTCCCATTCCAACCTGAGACCCTTCCTATAGCATGAGAAGGGATATCCAACTCCTTCCCAATCCAATCCTGAGACCCTTCCGATAGCAGAGATGTGATATCTCAATGCTTATACCAAACCTGAGACCCTTCCTATGGCATGAGATGTGATATCCAACTCCTTGCCATTCAAATCCTGAGACCCTCCCTATAACAAGAGATGTCATATCCAACTCCTTCCCATTCCAAACCTGAGACCCTTCCTTTAGCATGAGATGTGATATCCAAATCCTTCACATTCCAATCCGGAGACCCTTCCTATAACATGAGATGTGATATCCAACTCCTTCCCAATCCAATCCTGAGACCCTTCCGATAGCAGAGATGTGATATCTCAATGCTTATACCAAACCTGAGACCCTTCCTATGGCATGAGATGTGATATCCAACTCCTTGCCATTCAAATCCTGAGACCCTCCCTATAACAAGAGATGTCATGTCCAACTCCTTCCCATTCCAAACCTGAGACCCTTCCTTTAGCATGAGATGTGATATCCAAATCCTTCACATTCCAATCCAGAGACCAATCCTATAGCATGAGATGTGATATCTCAATGCTTCTAATACCAAACCTGAGACCCTTCCGATAGCATGAGATGTGATATCTCAATGCTTCAAAAACCAAACATGAGAACCATCCTATAACATGAGATGTGAAATCCAAATCCTTCCCTTCCCAAACCTGAGACTCTTCCTATAGCATGAGATGTGATATCTCAATGCTTCTACCAAACCTGAAACCCTTCCTATAGCATGAGATGTGATATCCAACTCCTTCCCATTCCAATCCTGAGACACTTCCTATAGCATGAGATGTGATATCACAATGCTTCTAATACCAAACCTGAAACCCATCCTATAACATGAGATGTGATATCCAAATCCTTCCCCTTCCAAACCTGAGACCCTTCCTTTAGCATGAGATGTGATATCCAGCTCCTCCCATTCCAATCCTGAGACCCTTCCGATAGCATGAGATGTGATATCTCAATGCTTCTAATATCAAAACTGAGACCCTCCCTATAGCATGAGATGTGATATCTAAGTCCTTCCCATTCCAATCCTGAGACCCTTCCGATAGCAGAGATGTGATATCTCAATGCTTATACCAAACCTGAGACCCTTCCTATGGCGTGAGATGTGATATCCAACTCCTTGCCATTCAAATCCTGAGACCATCCCTATAACAAGAGATGTCATATCCAACTCCTTCCCATTCCAAACCTGAGACCCTTCCTTTAGCATGAAATGTGATATCCAAATCCTTCACATTCCAATCCGGAGACCAATCCTATAGCATGAGATGTGATATCTCAATGCTTCTAATACCAAACCTGAGACCCTTCCGATAGCATGAGATGTGATATCTCAATGCTTCAAAAACCAAACATGAGAACCATCCTATAACATGAGATGTGAAATCCAAATCCTTCCCTTCCCAAACCTGAGACTCTTCCTATAGCATGAGATGTGATATCTCAATGCTTCTAATATCAAACTTGAGACCCTCCCTATAGCATGAGATGTGATATCCAAGTCCTTCCCATTCCAATCCTGAGACACTTCCTATAGCATGAGATGTGATATCTCAATGCTTCTAATACCAAACCTGAGACTCTTCCTATAACATGAGATGGGATATCCAACTCCTTCCCATTCCAATCCTGAGACTCTTCTGATAGCAGAGATGTGATATCTCAATGCTTATACCAAACCTGAGACCCTTCCTACGGCATGAGATGTCATATACAACTCCTTCCCATTCCAATCCTGAGACCCTTCCTATAGCATGAGATGTGATATCTCAATGCTTATACCAAACCTGAGACCCTTCCTATAGCATGAGATGTGATATCCAACTCCTTCCCATTCCAATCCTGAGACCCTTCCTATAGCATGAGATTTGATGTCTCAATGCTTCTAATACCAAACCTGAGATCCTTCCTATAACATGAGATGTGATATCCAACTCCTTCCATTCCAATCCTGAGACCCTTCCTATAGCATGAGATTTGATATCTCAATGCTTATACCAAACCTGAGACCCTTCCTATAGCATGAGATGTGATATCCAAGTCTTTCCCATTCCAATCCTTAGACCCTTCCTACAGCATGCAAAATGATATCTCAATGATTCTAATAACAATCCTGAGACCCGTCCTATAACATGAGATGGGATATCCAATTCCTTCCCATTCCAATCCTGAGACACTTCCGATAGCAGAGATGTGATATCTCAATGCTTATACCAAACCTGAGACCCTTCCTATAACATGAGATCGGATATCCAACTCCTTCCCGTTCCAAACCTGAGACCCTTCCTTTAGCATGAGATGTAATATCCAGCTCCTTCCCATTCCAATCCTGAGACACTTCCGATAGCATGAGATGTGATATCTCAATGCTTCTAATATCAAAACTGAAACCCTCCCTATAGCATGATATGTGATATCTAAGTCCTTCCCATTCCAATCCTGAGACCCTTCCTATAGCATGAGATGTGATATCTCAATGCTTCTACCAAACCTGAGACCCTTCCTTTAGCATGAGATGTGATATCCAACTCCTTCCCATTCCAACCTGAGACCCTTCCTATAGCATGAGAAGGGATATCCAACTCCTTCCCAATCCAATCCTGAGACCCTTCCGATAGCAGAGATGTGATATCTCAATGCTTATACCAAACCTGAGACCCTTCCTATGGCATGAGATGTGATATCCAACTCCTTGCCATTCAAATCCTGAGACCCTCCCTATAACAAGAGATGTCATATCCAACTCCTTCCCATTCCAAACCTGAGACCCTTCCTTTAGCATGAGATGTGATATCCAAATCCTTCACATTCCAATCCGGAGACCCTTCCTATAACATGAGATGTGATATCCAACTCCTTCCCAATCCAATCCTGAGACCCTTCCGATAGCAGAGATGTGATATCTCAATGCTTATACCAAACCTGAGACCCTTCCTATGGCATGAGATGTGATATCCAACTCCTTGCCATTCAAATCCTGAGACCCTCCCTATAACAAGAGATGTCATGTCCAACTCCTTCCCATTCCAAACCTGAGACCCTTCCTTTAGCATGAGATGTGATATCCAAATCCTTCACATTCCAATCCAGAGACCAATCCTATAGCATGAGATGTGATATCTCAATGCTTCTAATACCAAACCTGAGACCCTTCCGATAGCATGAGATGTGATATCTCAATGCTTCAAAAACCAAACATGAGAACCATCCTATAACATGAGATGTGAAATCCAAATCCTTCCCTTCCCAAACCTGAGACTCTTCCTATAGCATGAGATGTGATATCTCAATGCTTCTACCAAACCTGAAACCCTTCCTATAGCATGAGATGTGATATCCAACTCCTTCCCATTCCAATCCTGAGACACTTCCTATAGCATGAGATGTGATATCACAATGCTTCTAATACCAAACCTGAAACCCATCCTATAACATGAGATGTGATATCCAAATCCTTCCCCTTCCAAACCTGAGACCCTTCCTTTAGCATGAGATGTGATATCCAGCTCCTCCCATTCCAATCCTGAGACCCTTCCGATAGCATGAGATGTGATATCTCAATGCTTCTAATATCAAAACTGAGACCCTCCCTATAGCATGAGATGTGATATCTAAGTCCTTCCCATTCCAATCCTGAGACCCTTCCGATAGCAGAGATGTGATATCTCAATGCTTATACCAAACCTGAGACCCTTCCTATGGCGTGAGATGTGATATCCAACTCCTTGCCATTCAAATCCTGAGACCATCCCTATAACAAGAGATGTCATATCCAACTCCTTCCCATTCCAAACCTGAGACCCTTCCTTTAGCATGAAATGTGATATCCAAATCCTTCACATTCCAATCCGGAGACCCTTCCTATAGCATGAGATGTGATATCTCAATGCTTCTACCAAACCTGAGACCCTTCCTTTAGCATGAGATGTGATATCCAACTCCTTCCCATTCCAACCTGAGACCCTTCCTATAGCATGAGAAGGGATATCCAACTCCTTCCCAATCCAATCCTGAGACCCTTCCGATAGCAGAGATGTGATATCTCAATGCTTATACCAAACCTGAGACCCTTCCTATGGCATGAGATGTGATATCCAACTCCTTGCCATTCAAATCCTGAGACCCTCCCTATAACAAGAGATGTCATATCCAACTCCTTCCCATTCCAAACCTGAGACCCTTCCTTTAGCATGAGATGTGATATCCAAATCCTTCACATTCCAATCCAGAGACCCTTCCTATAACATGAGATGTGATATCCAACTCCTTCCCAATCCAATCCTGAGACCCTTCCGATAGCAGAGATGTGATATCTCAATGCTTATACCAAACCTGAGACCCTTCCGATAGCAGAGATGTGATATCTCAATGCTTATACCAAACCTGAGACCCTTCCTATGGCATGAGATGTGATATCCAACACCTTGCCATTCAAATCCTGAAACCCTCCCTATAACAAGAGATGTCATATCCAACTCCTTCCCATTCCAAACCTGAGACCCTTCCTTTAGCATGAGATGTGATATCCAAATCCTTCACATTCCAATCCGGAGACCCTTCCTATAACATGAGATGTGATATCCAACTCCTTCCCAATCCAATCCTGAGACCCTTCCGATAGCAGAGATGTGATATCTCACTGCTTATACCAAACCTGAGACCCTTCCTATAGCATGAGATGTGATATCCAACTCCTTTCGATTCCAATCCTGAGACCCTTCCTATAGCATGAGATGTGATATCACAATGCTTCTACTAAAACTGAGACCCTTCCTTTAGCATGAGATGTGATATCCAAGTCCTTCCCATTCCAATCCTGAGACCCTTCCTATAGCATGAGATGTGATATCTCAATGCTTCTAATACCAAACCTGAGATCCTTCCGATAGCATGAGATGTGATATCTCAATGCTTCTAATACCAAACCTGAGATCCTTCCTATAACATGCGATGTGATATCCAAATCCTTCCCCATCCAAACCTGAGACCCTCCCTTTAGCATGAGATGTGATATCCAACTCCTTCCCATTCCAATCCTGATACCCTTCTGATAGCATGAGATGTGATATCTCAATGCCTCTAATACCAAACCTGAGATCCTAACTCTAACATGAAATGTGATATCCAACTCCTTCCCTTTCCAAACCTGAGAGCCTTCCTACAGCATGAGATGTGATATCCAAGTCCTTCCCATTCCAATCTTGAGACCCTTCCTATAACATGAGATGTGATATCCAACTCTTTCCCATTCCAACCTGAGACCTTTCCTATAGCATGAGATGGGATATCCAACAACTCCTTCCAAATCCAATCCTGATACCCTTCCGATAGCATGAGATGTGATATCCCAATGCTTCTACAAAACCTGAGACCCATACCATGGCATGATGTGATATCAAACTCCCGTCCTATACCATGAGACTTGATATCTCAATGCTTCTAATACCAAACCTGAGACCGGTCAAATAACATGAGATGTGATATCCAAATCCTTCCCCTTCCAAACCTGAGACCCTTCCTTTAGCATGAGATGTGATATCCAAATCCTTCCCATTCCAATCCTTAAACCCTTCCTATAGCATGAGATGTGATATCTCAATGTTTCTAATAAAAAACCTGAGACCCTTCCTATAGCAAGAGATGTGATATCCAAATCCTTCCCATTCCAACCTGAGACCCTTCCTATAGCATGAGAAGGGATATCCAACTCCTTCCCATTCCAATCCTTAAACCCTTCCTATAGCATGAGATGTGATATCTCAATGTTTCTAATAAAAAACCTGAGACCCTTCCTATAGCAAGAGATGTGATATCCAAATCCTTCCCATTCTAACCTGAGACCCTTCCTATAGCATGAGAAGGGATATCCAACTCCTTCCCATTCCAATCCTGAGATCCTTCCTATAACATGAGATGTGATATCCAATTCCTTCCCATTCCAAACCTGAGACCCTTCCTATTGGATGAGATGTGATATCCAAATCCTTCCCATTCCAAACCTGAGACCCTTCCTATACCATAAGATGTGATATCTCAATGCTTCTAATACCAAACCTGGGACCCGTCCTATAACATGAGATATGATATCCAAATCCTTCCCATTCCAATCCTGAAACCCTTCCGATAGCATGAGATGTGATATCTCAATGTTTCTAATAAAAAACCTGAGACCCTTCATATAGCAAGAGATGTGATATCCAAATCCTTCCCATTTCAATCTTGAGACCCTTCCTATAACATGAGATATGATATCCAACTCCTTCCCATTCCAACATGAGACCCTTCCTATAGCATGAAAAGGGATGTCCAACTCCTTCCCAATCCAATCCTGAGACCCTTCCGATAGCAGAGATGTGATATCTCAATGCTTATACCAAACCTGAGACCCTTCCTTTAGCATGAGATTTGATATCCAAATCCTTCACATTCCAATCCTGAGACCCTTCCTATAGCATGAGATGTGATATCTCAATGCTTCTAATACCAAACCTGAGATGCTTCCTATAACATGAGATGTGATATCCAACTCCTTCCCATTCCAAACCTGAGACCCTTCCGATAGCATGAGATGTGATATCTCAATGCTTCTAAAACCAAACATGAGAACCATACTATAACATGAGATGTGAAATCCCAATCCTTCCCTTCCCAAACCTGAGACCCTTCCTATAGCTTGAGATGTGATATCAAACTCCTTCCCATTCCAATCCTGAAATAGCTTGAGATGTGATATCCAACTCCTTCCCATTCCAATCCTGAGACCCTTATTATACCATGAGATGTGATATCTCAAGGCTTCTAATACCAAACCTGAGACCCTTCCTATGGCATGAGATGTGATATCCAACTCCTTGCCATTCAAATCCTGAGACCCTCCCTATAACAAGAGATGTCATATCCAACTCCTTCCCATTCCAAACCTGAGACGCTTCCTTTAGCATGAGATGTGATATCCAAATCCTTCACATTCCAATCCAGAGACCAATCCTATAGCATGAGATGTGATATCTCAATGCTTCTAATACCAAACCTGAGACCCTTCCGATAGCATGAGATGTGATATCTCAATGCTTCAAAAACCAAACATGAGAACCATCCTATAACATGAGATGTGAAATCCAAATCCTTCCCTTCCCAAACCTTAGACTCTTCCTATAGCATGAGATGTGATATCTCAATGCTTCTACCAAACCTGAAACCCTTCCTTTAGCATGAGATGTGATATCCAGCTCCTCCCATTCCAATCCTGAGACCCTTCCGATAGCATGAGATGTGATATCTCAATGCTTCTAATATCAAAACTGAGACCCTCCCTATAGCATGAGATGTGATATTTAAGTCCTTCCCATTCCAATCCTGAGACCCTTCCGATAGCAGAGATGTGATATCTCAATGCTTATACCAAACCTGAGACCCTTCCTATGGCATGAGATGTCATATACAACTCCTTCCCATTCCAATCCTGAGACCCTTCCTATAGCATGAGATGTGATATCTCAATGCTTATACCAAACCTGAGACCCTTCCTATAGCATGAGATGTGATATCCAACTCCTTCCCATTCCAATCCTGAGACCCTTCCTATAGCATGAGATGTGATGTCTCAATGCTTCTAATACCAAACCTGAGATCCTTCCTATAACATGAGATGTGATATCCAACTCCTTCCATTCCAATCCTGAGACCCTTCCTATAGCATGAGATTTGATATCTCAATGCTTATACCAAACCTGAGACCCTTCCTATAGCATGAGATGTGATATCCAAGTCTTACCCATTCCAATCCTTAGACCCTTCATACAGCATGCAATATGATATCTCAATGATTCTAATAACAATCCTGAGACCCGTCCTATAACATAAGATGGGATATCCAATTCCTTCCCATTCCAATCCTGAGACACTTCCGATAGCAGAGATGTGATATCTCAATGCTTATACCAAACCTGAGACCCTTCCTATAACATGAGATCGGATATCCAACTCCTTCCCGTTCCAAACCTGAGACCCTTCCTTTAGCATGAGATGTAATATCCAGCTCCTTCCCATTCCAATCCTGAGACACTTCCGATAGCATGAGATGTGATATCTCAATGCTTCTACCAAACCTGAGACCCTTCCTTTAGCATGAGATGTGATATCCAACTCCTTCCCATTCCAACCTGAGACCCTTCCTATAGCATGAGAAGGGATATCCAACTCCTTCCCAATCCAATCCTGAGACCCTTCCGATAGCAGAGATGTGATATCTCAATGCTTATACCAAACCTGAGACCCTTCCTATGGCATGAGATGTGATATCCAACTCCTTGCCATTCAAATCCTGAGACCCTCCCTATAACAAGAGATGTCATATCCAACTCCTTCCCATTCCAAACCTGAGACCCTTCCTTTAGCATGAGATGTGATATCCAAATCCTTCACATTCCAATCCGGAGACCCTTCCTATAACATGAGATGTGATATCCAACTCCTTCCCAATCCAATCCTGAGACCCTTCCGATAGCAGAGATGTGATATCTCAATGCTTATACCAAACCTGAGACCCTTCCTATGGCATGAGATGTGATATCCAACTCCTTGCCATTCAAATCCTGAGACCCTCCCTATAACAAGAGATGTCATATCCAACTCCTTCCCATTCCAAACCTGAGACCCTTCCTTTAGCATGAGATGTGATATCCAAATCCTTCACATTCCAATCCAGAGACCAATCCTATAGCATGAGATGTGATATCTCAATGCTTCCAATACCAAACCTGAGACCCTTCCGATAGCATGAGATGTGATATCTCACTGCTTCAAAAACCAAACATGAGAACCGTCCTATAACATGAGATGTGAAATCCAAATCCTTCCCTTCCCAAACCTGAGACTCTTCCTATAGCATGAGATGTGATATCTCAATGCTTCTAATATCAAACTTGAGACCCTCCCTATAGCATGAGATGTGATACCCAAGTCCTTCCCATTCCAATCCTGAGACAGTTCCTATAGCATGAGATGTGATATCTCAATGCTTCTAATACCAAACCTGAGACTCTTCCTATAACATGAGATGGGATATCCAACTCCTTCCCATTCCAATCCTGAGACTCTTCTGATAGCAGAGATGTGATATCTCAATGCTTATACCAAACCTGAGACCCTTCCTACGGCATGAGATGTCATATACAACTCCTTCCCATTCCAATCCTGAAACCCTTCCTATAGCATGAGATGTGATATCTCAATGCTTATACCAAACCTGAGACCCTTCCTATAGCATGAGATGTGATATCCAACTCCTTCCCATTCCAATCCTGAGACCCTTCCTATAGCATGAGATGTGATGTCTCAATGCTTCTAATACCAAACCTGAGATCCTTCCTATAACATGAGATGTGATATCCAACTCCTTCCATTCCAATCCTGAGACCCTTCCTATAGCATGAGATTTGATATCTCAATGCTTATACCAAACCTGAGACCCTTCCTATAGCATGAGATGTGATATCCAAGTCTTTCCCATTCTAATCCTTAGACCCTTCCTACAGCATGCAATATGATATCTCAATGATTCTAATAACAATCCTGAGACCCGTCCTATAACATGAGATGGGATATCCAACTCCTTCCCATTCCAATCCTGAGACACTTCCGATAGCAGAGATGTGATATCTCAATGCTTATACCAAACCTGAGACCCTTCCTATAACATGAGATTGGATATCCAACTCCTTCCCGTTCCAAACCTGAGACCCTTCCTTTAGCATGAGATGTAATATCCAGCTCCTTCCCATTCCAATCCTGAGACACTTCCGATTGCATGAGATGTGATATCTCAATGCTTCTAATATCAAAACTGAAACCCTCCCTATAGCATGAGATGTGATATCCAACTCCTTCCCTTTCCAACCTGAGACCCTTCCTATAGCATGAGAAGGGATATCCAACTCCTTCCCAATCCAATCCTGAGACCCTTCCGATAGCAGAGATGTGATATCTCAATGCTTATACCAAACCTGAGACCCTTCCTATGGCATGAGATGTGATATCCAACTCCTTGTCATTCAAATCCTGAGACCCTTCCTATAGCATGAGAAGGGATATCCAACTCCTTCCCAATCCAATCCTGAGACCCTTCCGATAGCAGAGATGTGATATCTCAATGCTTATACCAATCCTGAGACCCTTCCTATAGCATGAGATGTGATGTCTCAATGCTTCTAATACCAAACCTGAGATCCTTCCTATAACATGAGATGTGATATCCAACTCCTTCCATTCCAATCCTGAGACCCTTCCTATAGCATGAGATTTGATATCTCAATGCTTATACCAAACCTGAGACCCTTCCTATAGCATGAGATGTGATATCCAAGTCTTTCCCATTCCAATCTTTAGACCCTTCATACAGCATGCAATATGATATCTCAATGATTCTAATAACAATCCTGAGACCCGTCCTATAACATGAGATGGGATATCCAATTCCTTCCCATTCCAATCCTGAGACACTTCCTATAGCAGAGATGTGATAGCTCAATGCTCATACCAAACCTGAGACCCTTCCTATAACATGAGATCGGATATCCAACTCCTTCCCGTTCCAAACCTGAGACCCTTCCTTTAGCATGAGATGTAATATCCAGCTCCTTCCCATTCCAATCCTGAGACACTTCCGATAGCATGAGATGTGATATCTCAATGCTTCTACCAAACCTGAGACCCTTCCTTTAGCATGAGATGTGATATCCAACTCATTCCCATTCCAACCTGAGACCCTTCCTATAGCATGAGAAGGGATATCGAACTCCTTCCCAATCCAATCCTGAGACCCTTCCGATAGCAGAGATGTGATATCTCAATGCTTATACCAAACCTGAGACCCTTCCTATGGCATGAGATGTGATATCCAACTCCTTGCCATTCAAATCCTGAGACCCTCCCTATAACAAGAGATGTCATATCCAACTCCTTCCCATTCCAAACCTGAGACCCTTCCTTTAGCATGAGATGTGATATCCAAATCCTTCACATTCCAATCCGGAGACCCTTCCTATAACATGAGATGTGATATCCAACTCCTTCCCAATCCAATCCTGAGACACTTCCGATAGCAGAGATGTGATATCTCAATGCTTATACCAAACCTGAGACCCTTCCTATGGCATGAGATGTGATATCCAACTCCTTGCCATTCAAATCCTGAGACCCTCCCTATAACAAGAGATGTCATATCCAACTCCTTCCCATTCCAAACCTGAGACCCTTCCTTTAGCATGAGATGTGATATCCAAATCCTTCACATTCCAATCCAGAGACCAATCTATAGCATGAGATGTGATATCTCAATGCTTCTAATACCAAACCTGAGACCCTTCCGATAGCATGAGATGTGATATCTCAATGCTTCAAAAACCAAACATGAGAACCGTCCTATAACATGAGATGTGAAATCCAAATCCTTCCCTTCCCAAACCTGAGACTCTTCCTATAGCATGAGATGTGATATCTCAATGCTTCTAATATCAAACTTGAGACCCTCCCTATAGCATGAGATGTGATATCCAAGTCCTTCCCATTCCAATCCTGAGACACTTCCTATAGCATGAGATGTGATATCTCAATGCTTCTAATACCAAACCTGAGACTCTTCCTATAACATGAGATGGGATATCCAACTCCTTCCCATTCCAATCCTGAGACTCTTCTGATAGCAGAGATGTGATATCTCAATGCTTATACCAAACCTGAGACCCTTCCTACGGCATGAGATGTCATATACAACTCCTTCCCATTCCAATCCTGAGACCCTTCCTATAGCATGAGATGTGATATCTCAATGCTTATACCAAACCTGAGACCCTTCCTATAGCATGAGATGTGATATCCAACTCCTTCCCATTCCAATCCTGAGACCCTTCCTATAGCATGAGATGTGATGTCTCAATGCTTCTAATACCAAACCTGAGATCCTTCCTATAACATGAGATGTGATATCCAACTCCTTCCATTCCAATCCTGAGACCCTTCCTATAGCATGAGATTTGATATCTCAATGCTTATACCAAACCTGAGACCCTTCCTATAGCATGAGATGTGATATCCAAGTCTTTCCCATTCCAATCCTTAGACCCTTCCTACAGCATGCAATATGATATCTCAATGATTCTAATAACAATCCTGAGACCGGTCCTATAACATGAGATGGGATATCCAACTCCTTCCCATTCCAATCCTGAGACACTTCCGATAGCAGAGATGTGATATCTCAATGCTTATACCAAACCTGAGACCCTTCCTATAACATGAGATCGGATATCCAACTCCTTCCAGTTCCAAACCTGAGACCCTTCCTTTAGCATGAGATGTAATATCCAGCTCCTTCCCATTCCAATCGTGAGACACTTCCGATAGCATGAGATGTGATATCCAACTCCTTCCCATTCCAACCTGAGACCCTTCCTATAGCATGAGAAGGGATATCCAACTCCTTCCCAATCCAATCCTGAGACCCTTCCGATAGCAGAGATGTGATATCTCAATGCATATACCAAATCTGAGACCCTTCCTATGGCATGAGATGTCATATCCAACTCCTTCCCATTCCAAACCTGAGACCCTTCCTTTAGCATGAGATGTGATATCCAAATCCTTCACATTCCAATCCGGAGACCCTTCCTATAACATGAGATGTGATATCCAACTCCTTCCCAATCCAATCCTGAGACCCTTCCGATAGCAGAGATGTGATATCTCAATGCTTATACCAAACCTGAGACCCTTCCTATAGCATGAGATGTGATATCCAACTCCTTCCGATTCCAATCCTGAGACCCTTCCTATAGCATGAGATGTGATATCGCAATGCTTCTACCAAAACTGAGACCCTTCCTTTAGCATGAGATGTGATATCCAAGTCCTTCCCATTTCAATCCTGAGACCCTTCCTATAGCATGAGATGTGATATCTCAATGCTTCTAATACCAAACCTGAGATCCTTCCGATAGCATGAGATGTGATATCTCAATGCTTCTAATACCAAACCTGAGATCCTTCCTATAACATGAGATGTGATATCCAAATCCTTCCCCATCCAAACCTGAGACCCTCCCTTTAGCATGAGATGTGATATCCAACTCCTTCCCATTCCAATCCTGATACCCTTCTGATAGCATGAGATGTGATATCTCAATGCATCTAATACCAAACCTGAGATCCTACCTCTAACATGAAATGTGATATCCAACTCCTTCCCTTTCCAAACCTGAGAGCCTTCCTACAGCATGAGATGTGATATCCAAGTCCTTCCAATTCCAATCTTGAGACCCTTCCTATAACATGAGATGTGATATCCAACTCTTTCCCATTCCAACCTGAGACCTTTCCTATAGCATGAGATGGGATATCCAACAACTCCTTCCAAATCCAATCCTGATACCCTTCCGATAGCATGAGATGTGATATCCCAATGCTTCTACAAAACCTGAGACCCATACCATGGCATGATGTGATATCAAACTCCCGTCCTATACCATGAGACTTGATATCTCAATGCTTCTAATACCAAACCTGAGACCGGTCAAATAACATGAGATGTGATATCCAAATCCTTCCCCTTCCAAACCTGAGACCCTTCCTTTAGCATGAGATGTGATATCCAAATCCTTCCCATTCCAATCCTTAAACCCTTCCTATAGCATGAGATGTGATATCTCAATGTTTCTAATAAAAAACCTGAGACCCTTCCTATAGCAAGAGATGTGATATCCAAATCCTTCCCATTCCAACCTGAGACCCTTCCTATAGCATGAGAAGGGATATCCAACTCCTTCCCATTCCAATCCTTAAACCCTTCCTATAGCATGAGATGTGATATCTCAATGTTTCTAATAATAAACCTGAGACCCTTCCTATAGCAAGAGATGTGATATCCAAATCCTTCCCATTCCAAACCTGAGACCCTTCCTATTGGATGAGATGTGATATCCAACTACTTCCCATTCCAAACCTGAGACCCTTCCTATACCATAAGATGTGATATCTCAATGCTTCTAATACCAAACCTGGGACCCGTCCTATAACATGAGATATGATATCCAAATCCTTCCCATTCCAATCCTGAAACCCTTCCGATAGCATGAGATGTGATATCTCAATGTTTCTAATAAAAAACCTGAGACCCTTCATATAGCAAGAGATGTGATATCCAAATACTTCCCATTTCAATCTTGAGACCCTTCCTATAACATGAGATATGATATCCAACTCCTTCCCATTCCAACATGAGACCCTTCCTATAGCATGAGAAGGGATGTCCAACTCCTTCCCAATCCAATCCTGAGACCCTTCCGATAGCAGAGATGTGATATCTCAATGCTTATACCAAACCTGAGACCCTTCCTTTAGCATGAGATTTGATATCCAAATCCTTCACATTCCAATCCTGAGACCCTTCCTATAGCATGAGATGTGATATCTCAATGCTTCTAATACCAAACCTGAGATGCTTCCTATAACATGAGATGTGATATCCAACTCCTTCCCATTCCAAACCTGAGACCCTTCCGATAGCATGAGATGTGATATCTCAATGCTTCTAAAACCAAACATGAGAACCATCCTATAACATGAGATGTGAAATCCCAATCCTTCCCTTCCCAAACCTGAGACACTTCCTATAGCTTGAGATGTGATATCAAACTCCTTCCCATTCCAATCCTGAAATAGCTTGAGATGTGATATCCAACTCCTTCCCATTCCAATCCTGAGACCCTTATTATACCATGAGATGTGATATCTCAAGGCTTCTAATACCAAACCTGAGACCCTTCCTATGGCATGAGATGTGATATACAACTCCTTGCCATTCAAATCCTGAGACCCTCCCTATAACAAGAGATGTCATATCCAACTCCTTCCCATTCCAAACCTGAGACCCTTCCTTTAGCATGAGATGTGATATCCAAATCCTTCACATTCCAATCCAGAGACCAATCCTATAGCATGAGATGTGATATCTCAATGCTTCTAATACCAAACCTGAGACCCTTCCGATAGCATGAGATGTGATATCTCAATGCTTCAAAAACCAAACATGAGAACCATCCTATAACATGAGATGTGAAATCCAAATCCTTCCCTTCCCAAACCTGAGACTCTTCCTATAGCATGAGATGTGATATCTCAATGCTTCTACCAAACCTGAAACCCTTCCTATAGCATAAGATGTGATATACAACTCCTTCCCATTCCAATCCTGAGACACTTCCTATAGCATGAGATGTGATATCACAATGCTTCTAATACCAAACCTGAGACCCATTCTATAACATGAGATGTGATATCCAAATCCTTCCCCTTCCAAACCTGAGACCCTTCCTTTAGCATGAGATGTGATATCCAGCTCCTCCCATTCCAATCCTGAGACCCTTCCGATAGCATGAGATGTGATATCTCAATGCTTCTAATATCAAAACTGAGACCCTCCCTATAGCATGAGATGTGATATCTAAGTCCTTCCCATTCCAATCCTGAGACCCTTCCGATAGCAGAGATGTGATATCTCAATGCTTATACCAAACCTGAGACCCTTCCTATGGCTTGAGATGTGATATCCAACTCCTTGCCATTCAAATCCTGAGACCCTCCCTATAACAAGAGATGTCATATCCAACTCCTTCCCATTCCAAACCTGAGACCCTTCCTTTAGCATGAGATGTGATATCCAAATCCTTCACATTCCAACCCCTAGACCAATCCTATAGCATGTGATGTGATATCTCAATGCTTCTAATACCAAACCTGAGACCCTTCCGATAGCATGAGATGTAATATCTCAATGCTTCAAAAACCAAACATGAGAACCATCCTATAACATGAGATGTGAAATCCAAATCCTTCCCTTCCCAAACCTGAGACTCTTCCTATATCAAACTTGAGACCCTCCCTATAGCATGAGATGTGATATCCAAGTCCTTCCCATTCCAATCCTGAGACACTTCCTATAGCATGAGATGTGATATCTCAATGCTTCTAATACCAAACCTGAGACTCTTCCTATAACATGAGATGGGATATCCAACTCCTTCCCATTCCAATCCTGAGACTCTTCTGATAGCAGAGATGTGATATCTCAATGCTTATACCAAACCTGAGACCCTTCCTACGGCATGAGATTTCATATACAACTCCTTCCCATTCCAATCCTGAGACCCTTCCTATAGCATGAGATGTGATATCTCAATGCTTATACCAAACCTGAGACCCTTCCTATAGCATGAGATGTGATATCCAACTCCTTCCCATTCCAATCCTGAGACCCTTCCTATAGCATGAGATGTGATGTCTCAATGCTTCTAATACCAAACCTGAGATCCTTCCTATAACATGAGATGTGATATCCAACTCCTTCCATTCCAATCCTGAGACCCTTCCTATAGCATGAGATTTGATATCTCAATGCTTATACCAAACCTGAGACTCTTCCTATAGCATGAGATGTGATATCCAAGTCTTTCCCATTCCAATCCTTAGACCCTTCCTACAGCATGCAATATGATATCTCAATGATTCTAATAACAATCCTGAGACCCGTCCTATAACATGAGATGGGATATCCAATTCCTTCCCATTCCAATCCTGAGACACTTCCGATAGCAGAGATGTGATATCTCAATGCTTATACCAAACCTGAGACCCTTCCTATAACATGAGATCGGATATCCAACTCCTTCCCGTTCCAAACCTGAGACCCTTCCTTTAGCATGAGATGTAATATCCAGCTCCTTCCCATTCCAATCCTGAGACACTTCCGATAGCATGAGATGTGATATCTCAATGCTTCTAATATCAAAACTGAAACCCTCCCTATAGCATGATATGTGATATCTAAGTCCTTCCCATTCCAATCCTGAGACCCTTCCTATAGCATGAGATGTGATATCTCAATGCTTCTACCAAACCTGAGACCCTTCCTTTAGCATGAGATGTGATATCCAACTCCTTCCCATTCCAACCTGAGACCCTTCCTATAGCATGAGAAGGGATATCCAACTCCTTCCCAATCCAATCCTGAGACCCTTCCGATAGCAGAGATGTGATATCTCAATGCTTATACCAAACCTGAGACCCTTCCTATGGCATGAGATGTGATATCCAACTCCTTGCCATTCAAATCCTGAGACCCTCCCTATAACAAGAGATGTCATATCCAACTCCTTCCCATTCCAAACCTGAGACCCTTCCTTTAGCATGAGATGTGATATCCAAATCCTTCACATTCCAATCCGGAGACCCTTCCTATAACATGAGATGTGATATCCAACTCCTTCCCAATCCAATCCTGAGACCCTTCCGATAGCAGAGATGTGATATCTCAATGCTTATACCAAACCTGAGACCCTTCCTATGGCATGAGATGTGATATCCAACTCCTTGCCATTCAAATCCTGAGACCCTCCCTATAACAAGAGATGTCATATCCAACTCCTTCCCATTCCAAACCTGAGACCCTTCCTTTAGCATGAGATGTGATATCCAAATCCTTCACATTCCAATCCAGAGACCAATCCTATAGCATGAGATGTGATATCTCAATGCTTCTAATACCAAACCTGAGACCCTTCCGATAGCATGAGATGTGATATCTCAATGCTTCAAAAACCAAACATGAGAACCATCCTATAATATGAGATGTGAAATCCAAATCCTTCCCTTCCCAAACCTGAGACTCTTCCTATAGCATGAGATGTGATATCTCAATGCTTCTACCAAACCTGAAACCCTTCCTATAGCATGAGATGTGATATCCAACTCCTTCCCATTCCAATCCTGAGACACTTCCTATAGCATGAGATGTGATATCACAATGCTTCTAATACCAAACCTGAAACCCATCCTATAACATGAGATGTGATATCCAAATCCTTCCCCTTCCAAACCTGAGACCCTTCCTTTAGCATGAGATGTGATATCCAGCTCCTCCCATTCCAATCCTGAGACCCTTCCGATAGCATGAGATGTGATATCTCAATGCTTCTAATATCAAAACTGAGACCCTCCCTATAGCATGAGATGTGATATCTAAGTCCTTCCCATTCCAATCCTGAGACCCTTCCGATAGCAGAGATGTGATATCTCAATGCTTATACCAAACCTGAGACCCTTCCTATGGCGTGAGATGTGATATCCAACTCCTTGCCATTCAAATCCTGAGACCATCCCTATAACAAGAGATGTCATATCCAACTCCTTCCCATTCCAAACCTGAGACCCTTCCTTTAGCATGAGATGTGATATCCAAATCCTTCACATTCCAATCCGGAGACCAATCCTATAGCATGAGATGTGATATCTCAATGCTTCTAATACCAAACCTGAGACCCTTCCGATAGCATGAGATGTGATATCTCAATGCTTCAAAAACCAA
The DNA here is from genome assembly GCF_040938575.1 of Ambystoma mexicanum. Classification (NCBI taxonomy): domain Eukaryota; kingdom Metazoa; phylum Chordata; class Amphibia; order Caudata; family Ambystomatidae; genus Ambystoma; species Ambystoma mexicanum. The sequence continues at coordinate 570,684,932 of NC_090932.1, read as the reverse complement.
ACATGAGAACCATCCTATAACATGAGATGTGAAATCCAAATCCTTCCCTTCCCAAACCTGAGACTCTTCCTATAGCATGAGATGTGATATCTCAATGCTTCTAATATCAAACTTGAGACCCTCCCTATAGCATGAGATGTGATATCCAAGTCCTTCCCATTCCAATCCTGAGACACTTCCTATAGCATGAGATGTGATATCTCAATGCTTCTAATACCAAACCTGAGACTCTTCCTATAACATGAGATGGGATATCCAACTCCTTCCCATTCCAATCCTGAGACTCTTCTGATAGCAGAGATGTGATATCTCAATGCTTATACCAAACCTGAGACCCTTCCTACGGCATGAGATGTCATATACAACTCCTTCCCATTCCAATCCTGAGACCCTTCCTATAGCATGAGATGTGATATCTCAATGCTTATACCAAACCTGAGACCCTTCCTATAGCATGAGATGTGATATCCAACTCCTTCCCATTCCAATCCTGAGACCCTTCCTATAGCATGAGATTTGATGTCTCAATGCTTCTAATACCAAACCTGAGATCCTTCCTATAACATGAGATGTGATATCCAACTCCTTCCATTCCAATCCTGAGACCCTTCCTATAGCATGTGATTTGATATCTCAATGCTTATACCAAACCTGAGACCCTTCCTATAGCATGAGATGTGATATCCAAGTCTTTCCCATTCCAATCCTTAGACCCTTCCTACAGCATGCAAAATGATATCTCAATGATTCTAATAACAATCCTGAGACCCGTCCTATAACATGAGATGGGATATCCAATTCCTTCCCATTCCAATCCTGAGACACTTCCGATAGCAGAGATGTGATATCTCAATGCTTATACCAAACCTGAGACCCTTCCTATAACATGAGATCGGATATCCAACTCCTTCCCGTTCCAAACCTGAGACCCTTCCTTTAGCATGAGATGTAATATCCAGCTCCTTCCCATTCCAATCCTGAGACACTTCCAATAGCATGAGATGTGATATCTCAATGCTTCTAATATCAAAACTGAAACCCTCCCTATAGCATGATATGTGATATCTAAGTCCTTCCCATTCCAATCCTGAGACCCTTCCTATAGCATGAGATGTGATATCTCAATGCTTCTACCAAACCTGAGACCCTTCCTTTAGCATGAGATGTGATATCCAACTCCTTCCCATTCCAACCTGAGACCCTTCCTATAGCATGAGAAGGGATATCCAACTCCTTCCCAATCCAATCCTGAGACCCTTCCGATAGCAGAGATGTGATATCTCAATGCTTATACCAAACCTGAGACCCTTCCTATGGCATGAGATGTGATATCCAACTCCTTGCCATTCAAATCCTGAGACCCTCCCTATAACAAGAGATGTCATATCCAACTCCTTCCCATTCCAAACCTGAGACCCTTCCTTTAGCATGAGATGTGATATCCAAATCCTTCACATTCCAATCCGGAGACCCTTCCTATAACATGAGATGTGATATCCAACTCCTTCCCAATCCAATCCTGAGACCCTTGCAGAGATGTGATATCTCAATGCTTATACCAAACCTGAGACCCTTCCTATGGCATGAGATGTGATATCCAACTCCTTGCCATTCAAATCCTGAGACCCTCCCTATAACAAGAGATGTCATATCCAACTCCTTCCCATTCCAAACCTGAGACCCTTCCTTTAGCATGAGATGTGATATCCAAATCCTTCACATTCCAATCCGGAGACCAATCCTATAGCATGAGATGTGATATCTCAATGCTTCTAATACCAAACCTGAGACCCTTCCGATAGCATGAGATGTGATATCTCAATGCTTCAAAAACCAAACATGAGAACCATCCTATAACATGAGATGTGAAATCCAAATCCTTCCCTTCCCAAACCTGAGACTCTTCCTATAGCATGAGATGTGATATCTCAATGCTTCTACCAAACCTGAAACCCTTCCTTATAGCATGAGATGTGATATCCAACTCCTTCCCATTCCAATCCTGAGACACTTCCTATAGCATGAGATGTGATATCACAATGCTTCTAATACCAAACCTGAGACCCATCCTATAACATGAGATGTGATATCCAAATCCTTCCCCTTCCAAACCTGAGACCCTTCCTTTAGCATGAGATGTGATATCCAGCTCCTCCCATTCCAATCCTGAGACCCTTCCGATAGCATGAGATGTGATATCTCAATGCTTCTAATATCAAAACTGAGACCCTCCCTATAGCATGAGATGTGATATCTAAGTCCTTCCCATTCCAATCCTGAGACCCTTCCGATAGCAGAGATGTGATATCTCAATGCTTATACCAAACCTGAGACCCTTCCTATGGCATGAGATGTGATATCCAACTCCTTGCCATTCAAATCCTGAGACCCTCCCTATAACAAGAGATGTCATATCCAACTCCTTCCCATTCCAAACCTGAGACCCTTCCTTTAGCATGAGATGTGATATCCAAATCCTTCACATTCCAATCCGGAGACCAATCCTATAGCATGAGATGTGATATCTCAATGCTTCTAATACCAAACCTGAGACCCTTCCGATAGCATGAGATGTGATATCTCAATGCTTCAAAAACCAAACATGAGAACCATCCTATAACATGAGATGTGAAATCCAAATCCTTCCCTTCCCAAACCTGAGACTCTTCCTATAGCATGAGATGTGATATCTCAATGCTTCTAATATCAAACTTGAGACCCTCCCTATAGCATGAGATGTGATATCCAAGTCCTTCCCATTCCAATCCTGAGACACTTCCTATAGCATGAGATGTGATATCTCAATGCTTCTAATACCAAACCTGAGACTCTTCCTATAACATGAGATGGGATATCCAACTCCTTCCCATTCCAATCCTGAGACTCTTCTGATAGCAGAGATGTGATATCTCAATGCTTATACCAAACCTGAGACCCTTCCTACGGCATGAGATGTCATATACAACTCCTTCCCATTCCAATCCTGAGACCCTTCCTATAGCATGAGATGTGATATCTCAATGCTTATACCAAACCTGAGACCCTTCCTATAGCATGAGATGTGATATCCAACTCCTTCCCATTCCAATCCTGAGACCCTTCCTATAGCATGAGATGTGATGTCTCAATGCTTCTAATACTAAACCTGAGATCCTTCCTATAACATGAGATGTGATATCCAACTCCTTCCATTCCAATCCTGAGACCCTTCCTATAGCATGAGATTTGATATCTCAATGCTTATACCAAACCTGAGACCCTTCCTATAGCATGAGATGTGATATCCAAGTCTTTCCCATTCCAATCCTTAGACCCTTCATACAGCATGCAATATGATATCTCAATGATTCTAATAACAATCCTGAGACCCGTCCTATAACATGAGATGGGATATCCAATTCCTTCCCATTCCAATCCTGAGACACTTCCGATAGCAGAGATGTGATATCTCAATGCTTATACCAAACCTGAGACCCTTCCTATAACATGAAATCGGATATCCAACTCCTTCCCGTTCCAAACCTGAGACCCTTCCTTTAGCATGAGATGTAATATCCAGCTCCTTCCCATTCCAATCCTGAGACACTTCCGATAGCATGAGATGTGATATCTCAATGCTTCTACCAAACCTGAGACCCTTCCTTTAGCATGAGATGTGATATCCAACTCCTTCCCATTCCAACCTGAGACCCTTCCTATAGCATGAGAAGGGATATCCAACTCCTTCCCAATCCAATCCTGAGACCCTTCCGATAGCAGAGATGTGATATCTCAATGCTTATACCAAACCTGAGACCCTTCCTATGGCATGAGATGTGATATCCAACTCCTTGCCATTCAAATCCTGAGACCCTCCCTATAACAAGAGATGTCATATCCAACTCCTTCCCATTCCAAACCTGAGACCCTTCCTTTAGCATGAGATGTGATATCCAAATCCTTCACATTCCAATCCGGAGACCCTTCCTATAACATGAGACGTGATATCCAACTCCTTCCCAATCCAATCCTGAGACCCTTGCAGAGATGTGATATCTCAATGCTTATACCAAACCTGAGACCCTTCCTATGGCATGAGATGTGATATCCAACTCCTTGCCATTCAAATCCTGAGACCCTCCCTATAACAAGAGATGTCATATCCAACTCCTTCCCATTCCAAACCTGAGACCCTTCCTTTAGCATGAGATGTGATATCCAAATCCTTCACATTCCAATCCGGAGACCAATCCTATAGCATGAGATGTGATATCTCAATGCTTCTAATACCAAACCTGAGACCCTTCCGATAGCATGAGATGTGATATCTCAATGCTTCAAAAACCAAACATGAGAACCATCCTATAACATGAGATGTGAAATCCAAATCCTTCCCTTCCCAAACCTGAGACTCTTCCTATAGCATGAGATGTGATATCTCAATGCTTCTACCAAACCTGAAACCCTTCCTATAGCATGAGATGTGATATCCAACTCCTTCCCATTCCAATCCTGAGACACTTCCTATAACATGAGATGTGATATCACAATGCTTCTAATACCAAACCTGAGACCCATCCTATAACATGAGATGTGATATCCAAATCCTTCCCCTTCCAAACCTGAGACCCTTCCTTTAGCATGAGATGTGATATCCAGCTCCTCCCATTCCAATCCTGAGACCCTTCCGATATCATGAGATGTGATATCTCAATGCTTCTAATATCAAAACTGAGACCCTCCCTATAGCATGAGATGTGATATCTAAGTCCTTCCCATTCCAATCCTGAGACCCTTCCGATAGCAGAGATGTGATATCTCAATGCTTATACCAAACCTGAGACCCTTCCTATGGCATGAGATGTGATATCCAACTCCTTGCCATTCAAATCCTGAGACCCTCCCTATAACAAGAGATGTCATATCCAACTCCTTCCCATTCCAAACCTGAGACCCTTCCTTTAGCATGAGATGTGATATCCAAATCCTTCACATTCCAATCCGGAGACCAATCCTATAGCATGAGATGTGATATCTCAATGCTTCTAATACCAAACCTGAGACCCTTCCGATAGCATGAGATGTGATATCTCAATGCTTCAAAAACCAAACATGAGAACCATCCTATAACATGAGATGTGAAATCCAAATCCTTCCCTTCCCAAACCTGAGACTCTTCCTATAGCATGAGATGTGATATCTCAATGCTTCTAATATCAAACTTGAGACCCTCCCTATAGCATGAGATGTGATATCCAAGTCCTTCCCATTCCAATCCTGAGACACTTCCTATAGCATGAGATGTGATATCTCAATGCTTCTAATACCAAACCTGAGACTCTTCCTATAACATGAGATGGGATATCCAACTCCTTCCCATTCCAATCCTGAGACTCTTCTGATAGCAGAGATGTGATATCTCAATGCTTATACCAAACCTGAGACCCTTCCTACGGCATGAGATGTCATATACAACTCCTTCCCATTCCAATCCTGAGACCCTTCCTATAGCATGAGATGTGATATCTCAATGCTTATACCAAACCTGAGACCCTTCCTATAGCATGAGATGTGATATCCAACTCCTTCCCATTCCAATCCTGAGACCCTTCCTATAGCATGAGATGTGATGTCTCAATGCTTCTAATACCAAACCTGAGATCCTTCCTATAACATGAGATGTGATATCCAACTCCTTCCATTCCAATCCTGAGACCCTTCCTATAGCATGAGATTTGATATCTCAATGCTTATACCAAACCTGAGACCCTTCCTATAGCATGAGATGTGATATCCAAGTCTTTCCCATTCCAATCCTTAGACCCTTCATACAGCATGCAATATGATATCTCAATGATTCTAATAACAATCCTGAGACCCGTCCTATAACATGAGATGGGATATCCAATTCCTTCCCATTCCAATCCTGAGACACTTCCGATAGCAGAGATGTGATATCTCAATGCTTATACCAAACCTGAGACCCTTCCTATAACATGAGATCGGATATCCAACTCCTTCCCGTTCCAAACCTGAGACCCTTCCTTTAGCATGAGATGTAATATCCAGCTCCTTCCCATTCCAATCCTGAGACACTTCCGATAGCATGAGATGTGATATCTCAATGCTTCTACCAAACCTGAGACCCTTCCTTTAGCATGAGATGTGATATCCAACTCCTTCCCATTCCAACCTGAGACCCTTCCTATAGCATGAGAAGGGATATCCAACTCCTTCCCAATCCAATCCTGAGACCCTTCCGATAGCAGAGATGTGATATCTCAATGCTTATACCAAACCTGAGACCCTTCCTATGGCATGAGATGTGATATCCAACTCCTTGCCATTCAAATCCTGAGACCCTCCCTATAACAAGAGATGTCATATCCAACTCCTTCCCATTCCAAACCTGAGACCCTTCCTTTAGCATGAGATGTGATATCCAAATCCTTCACATTCCAATCCGGAGACCCTTCCTATAACATGAGATGTGATATCCAACTCCTTCCCAATCCAATCCTGAGACCCTTCCGATAGCAGAGATGTGATATCTCAATGCTTATACCAAACCTGAGACCCTTCCTATGGCATGAGATGTGATATCCAACTCCTTGCCATTCAAATCCTGAGACCCTCCCTATAACAAGAGATGTCATATCCAACTCCTTCCCATTCCAAACCTGAGACCCTTCCTTTAGCATGAGATGTGATATCCAAATCCTTCACATTCCAATCCAGAGACCAATCCTATAGCATGAGATGTGATATCTCAATGCTTCTAATACCAAACCTGAGACCCTTCCGATAGCATGAGATGTGATATCTCAATGCTTCAAAAACCAAACATGAGAACCGTCCTATAACATGAGATGTGAAATCCAAATCCTTCCCTTCCCAAACCTGAGACTCTTCCTATAGCATGAGATGTGATATCTCAATGCTTCTAATATCAAACTTGAGAACCTCCCTATAGCATGAGATGTGATATCCAAGTCCTTCCCATTCCAATCCTGAGACACTTCCTATAGCATGAGATGTGATATCTCAATGCTTCTAATACCAAACCTGAGACTCTTCCTATAACATGAGATGGGATATCCAACTCCTTCCCATTCCAATCCTGAGACTCTTCTGATAGCAGAGATGTGATATCTCAATGCTTATACCAAACCTGAGACCCTTCCTACGGCATGAGATGTCATATACAACTCCTTCCCATTCCAATCCTGAGACCCTTCCTATAGCATGAGATGTGATATCTCAATGCTTATACCAAACCTGAGACCCTTCCTATAGCATGAGATGTGATATCCAACTCCTTCCCATTCCAATCCTGAGACCCTTCCTATAGCATGAGATGTGATGTCTCAATGCTTCTAATACCAAACCTGAGATCCTTCCTATAACATGAGATGTGATATCCAACTCCTTCCATTCCAATCCTGAGACCCTTCCTATAGCATGAGATGTGATATCTCAATGCTTATACCAAACCTGAGACCCTTCCTATAACATGAGATCGGATATCCAACTCCTTCCCGTTCCAAACCTGAGACCCTTCCTTTAGCATGAGATGTAATATCCAGCTCCTTCCCATTCCAATCCGGAGACCAATCCTATAGCATGAGATGTGATATCTCAATGCTTCTAATACCAAACCTGAGACCCTTCCGATAGCATGAGATGTGATATCTCAATGCTTCAAAAACCAAACATGAGAACCATCCTATAACATGAGATGTGAAATCCAAATCCTTCCCTTCCCAAACCTGAGACTCTTCCTATAGCATGAGATGTGATATCTCAATGCTTCTAATATCAAACTTGAGACCCTCCCTATAGCATGAGATGTGATATCCAAGTCCTTCCCATTCCAATCCTGAGACACTTCCTATAGCATGAGATGTGATATCTCAATGCTTCTAATACCAAACCTGAGACTCTTCCTATAACATGAGATGGGATATCCAACTCCTTCCCATTCCAATCCTGAGACTCTTCTGATAGCAGAGATGTGATATCTCAATGCTTATACCAAACCTGAGACCCTTCCTACGGCATGAGATGTCATATACAACTCCTTCCCATTCCAATCCTGAGACACTTCCTATAGCATGAAATGTGATATCTCAATGCTTATACCAAACCTGAGACCCTTCCTATAGCATGAGATGTGATATCCAACTCCTTCCCATTCCAATCCTGAGACCCTTCCTATAGCATGAGATGTGATGTCTCAATGCTTCTAATACCAAACCTGAGATCCTTCCTATAACATGAGATGTGATATCCAACTCCTTCCATTCCAATCCTGAGACCCTTCCTATAGCATGAGATTTGATATCTCAATGCTTATACCAAACCTGAGACCCTTCCTATAGCATGAGATGTGATATCCAAGTCTTTCCCATTCCAATCCTTAGACCCTTCATACAGCATGCAATATGATATCTCAATGATTCTAATAACAATCCTGAGACCCGTCCTATAACATGAGATGGGATATCCAATTCCTTCCCATTCCAATCCTGAGACACTTCCGATAGCAGAGATGTGATATCTCAATGCTTATACCAAACCTGAGACCCTTCCTATAACATGAGATCGGATATCCAACTCCTTCCCGTTCCAAACCTGAGACCCTTCCTTTAGCATGAGATGTAATATCCAGCTCCTTCCCATTCCAATCCTGAGACACTTCCGATAGCATGAGATGTGATATCTCAATGCTTCTACCAAACCTGAGACCCTTCCTTTAGCATGAGATGTGATATCCAACTCCTTCCCATTCCAACCTGAGACCCTTCCTATAGCATGAGAAGGGATATCCAACTCCTTCCCAATCCAATCCTGAGACCCTTCCTATAACATGAGATGTGATATCCAACTCCTTCCCAATCCAATCCTGAGACCCTTGCAGAGATGTGATATCTCAATGCTTATACCAAACCTGAGACCCTTCCTATGGCATGAGATGTGATATCCAACTCCTTGCCATTCAAATCCTGAGACCCTCCCTATAACAAGAGATGTCATATCCAACTCCTTCCCATTCCAAACCTGAGACCCTTCCTTTAGCATGAGATGTGATATCCAAATCCTTCACATTCCAATCCGGAGACCAATCCTATAGCATGAGATGTGATATCTCAATGCTTCTAATACCAAACCTGAGACCCTTCCGATAGCATGAGATGTGATATCTCAATGCTTCAAAAACCAAACATGAGAACCATCCTATAACATGAGATGTGAAATCCAAATCCTTCCCTTCCCAAACCTGAGACTCTTCCTATAGCATGAGATGTGATATCCAAATCCTTCACATTCCAATCCGGAGACCCTTCCTATAACATGAGATGTGATATCCAACTCCTTCCCAATCCAATCCTGAGACCCTTCCGATAGCAGAGATGTGATATCTCAATGCTTATACCAAACCTGAGACCCTTCCTATGGCATGAGATGTGATATCCAACTCCTTGCCATTCAAATCCTGAGACCCTCCCTATAACAAGAGATGTCATATCCAACTCCTTCCCATTCCAAACCTGAGACCCTTCCTTTAGCATGAGATGTGATATCCAAATCCTTCACATTCCAATCCAGAGACCAATCCTATAGCATGAGATGTGATATCTCAATGCTTCTAATACCAAACCTGAGACCCTTCCGATAGCATGAGATGTGATATCTCAATGCTTCAAAAACCAAACATGAGAACCGTCCTATAACATGAGATGTGAAATCCAAATCCTTCCCTTCCCAAACCTGAGACTCTTCCTATAGCATGAGATGTGATATCTCAATGCTTCTAATATCAAACTTGAGAACCTCCCTATAGCATGAGATGTGATATCCAAGTCCTTCCCATTCCAATCCTGAGACACTTCCTATAGCATGAGATGTGATATCTCAATGCTTCTAATACCAAACCTGAGACTCTTCCTATAACATGAGATGGGATATCCAACTCCTTCCCATTCCAATCCTGAGACTCTTCTGATAGCAGAGATGTGATATCTCAATGCTTATACCAAACCTGAGACCCTTCCTACGGCATGAGATGTCATATACAACTCCTTCCCATTCCAATCCTGAGACCCTTCCTATAGCATGAGATGTGATATCTCAATGCTTATACCAAACCTGAGACCCTTCCTATAGCATGAGATGTGATATCCAACTCCTTCCCATTCCAATCCTGAGACCCTTCCTATAGCATGAGATGTGATGTCTCAATGCTTCTAATACCAAACCTGAGATCCTTCCTATAACATGAGATGTGATATCCAACTCCTTCCATTCCAATCCTGAGACCCTTCCTATAGCATGAGATGTGATATCTCAATGCTTATACCAAACCTGAGACCCTTCCTATAACATGAGATCGGATATCCAACTCCTTCCCGTTCCAAACCTGAGACCCTTCCTTTAGCATGAGATGTAATATCCAGCTCCTTCCCATTCCAATCCGGAGACCAATCCTATAGCATGAGATGTGATATCTCAATGCTTCTAATACCAAACCTGAGACCCTTCCGATAGCATGAGATGTGATATCTCAATGCTTCAAAAACCAAACATGAGAACCATCCTATAACATGAGATGTGAAATCCAAATCCTTCCCTTCCCAAACCTGAGACTCTTCCTATAGCATGAGATGTGATATCTCAATGCTTCTAATATCAAACTTGAGACCCTCCCTATAGCATGAGATGTGATATCCAAGTCCTTCCCATTCCAATCCTGAGACACTTCCTATAGCATGAGATGTGATATCTCAATGCTTCTAATACCAAACCTGAGACTCTTCCTATAACATGAGATGGGATATCCAACTCCTTCCCATTCCAATCCTGAGACTCTTCTGATAGCAGAGATGTGATATCTCAATGCTTATACCAAACCTGAGACCCTTCCTACGGCATGAGATGTCATATACAACTCCTTCCCATTCCAATCCTGAGACACTTCCTATAGCATGAAATGTGATATCTCAATGCTTATACCAAACCTGAGACCCTTCCTATAGCATGAGATGTGATATCCAACTCCTTCCCATTCCAATCCTGAGACCCTTCCTATAGCATGAGATGTGATGTCTCAATGCTTCTAATACCAAACCTGAGATCCTTCCTATAACATGAGATGTGATATCCAACTCCTTCCATTCCAATCCTGAGACCCTTCCTATAGCATGAGATTTGATATCTCAATGCTTATACCAAACCTGAGACCCTTCCTATAGCATGAGATGTGATATCCAAGTCTTTCCCATTCCAATCCTTAGACCCTTCATACAGCATGCAATATGATATCTCAATGATTCTAATAACAATCCTGAGACCCGTCCTATAACATGAGATGGGATATCCAATTCCTTCCCATTCCAATCCTGAGACACTTCCGATAGCAGAGATGTGATATCTCAATGCTTATACCAAACCTGAGACCCTTCCTATAACATGAGATCGGATATCCAACTCCTTCCCGTTCCAAACCTGAGACCCTTCCTTTAGCATGAGATGTAATATCCAGCTCCTTCCCATTCCAATCCTGAGACACTTCCGATAGCATGAGATGTGATATCTCAATGCTTCTACCAAACCTGAGACCCTTCCTTTAGCATGAGATGTGATATCCAACTCCTTCCCATTCCAACCTGAGACCCTTCCTATAGCATGAGAAGGGATATCCAACTCCTTCCCAATCCAATCCTGAGACCCTTCCTATAACATGAGATGTGATATCCAACTCCTTCCCAATCCAATCCTGAGACCCTTGCAGAGATGTGATATCTCAATGCTTATACCAAACCTGAGACCCTTCCTATGGCATGAGATGTGATATCCAACTCCTTGCCATTCAAATCCTGAGACCCTCCCTATAACAAGAGATGTCATATCCAACTCCTTCCCATTCCAAACCTGAGACCCTTCCTTTAGCATGAGATGTGATATCCAAATCCTTCACATTCCAATCCGGAGACCAATCCTATAGCATGAGATGTGATATCTCAATGCTTCTAATACCAAACCTGAGACCCTTCCGATAGCATGAGATGTGATATCTCAATGCTTCAAAAACCAAACATGAGAACCATCCTATAACATGAGATGTGAAATCCAAATCCTTCCCTTCCCAAACCTGAGACTCTTCCTATAGCATGAGATGTGATATCTCAATGCTTCTACCAAACCTGAAACCCTTCCTATAGCATGAGATGTGATATCCAACTCCTTCCCATTCCAATCCTGAGACACTTCCTATAGCATGAGATGTGATATCACAATGCTTCTAATACCAAACCTGAGACCCATCCTATAACATGAGATGTGATATCCAAATCCTTCCCCTTCCAAACCTGAGACCCTTCCTTTAGCATGAGATGTGATATCCAGCTCCTCCCATTCCAATCCTGAGACCCTTCCGATATCATGAGATGTGATATCTCAATGCTTCTAATATCAAAACTGAGACCCTCCCTATAGCATGAGATGTGATATCTAAGTCCTTCCCATTCCAATCCTGAGACCCTTCCGATAGCAGAGATGTGATATCTCAATGCTTATACCAAACCTGAGACCCTTCCTATGGCATGAGATGTGTGTTAGGAAAGATTTCGTTATTGTAGGGAACTTTCCTTCCATGTGGCAACCCCTAAACTTTTTGCTATTGTTTTCAACCTGTTCCTTGACTTTGCCAGAGAAGTGCAGCCTTCTGCTGTACTCCTCTGGGCTTTCGCTCCTTTCTTACGGGGAAACTGACATGCCCTTAAGACAGTCAGTACCGGGGAACGCTGTTTCCCGTAGTTTCTTTTATCGTGTCGCCATTTTAGTGCAACACGACACAAGAGGGCACTGTAAGCTAAGTTACAGCTCTCTTGGGTCTCTAGCCTTCTACAGACCCTAGACACTCTTATAGGATGGTTTTTGGATCGGTGCAGGTCATTCAGGGACTGGGCTGGTGGCAGCGATCATTTGGTTTATTTTGAGCTCCTTTTGCCGTTCTGAGCACCTTTTTGCCGCGAACACAAAAGGGTGGCCCGGCTACCCAAAATGGCCGGACCACGAGGCTCCTTTGTCTCGTCCACTGTCCGTCTTGCTCCCTTTACCTTCCCCCGGGTCAGGCGACCCGGGGCCTTCCTTATTTGGGCATGTAGTTTCCCGCGAAACACGGTTGCTTTCGCGGGCTTCTACATGTCGTTTGAGTGCCCCCAGGATGTGGGCTGGGCTGTCTGGTCCCAATACACATCCTGGGTGCCAGAGAGTCTAGGGTGGTGTGAATGCCTGGGACCACTGTGGTCCGTGATTGGTCCACGTATGGTATGTGTGTTGATGAGCGGATCTCCCATTGGCTCCCCTCCGTTTTGGCGCGAAGGGAACCGTGGATAAGAGGGAGCTGGAAACACCACTACCATGTCGATCTCCTGAGTTCTTGCGAACCCAGGGATACAGGAGCCAAGTATCCTGCGAACACGAGGCTGGACCGAGGAATCGCTGGTGACCCCCTGAAGAACTTCTGCTCCTCATTGCTGTCGTCCGGTGAAGCCCTTTCCACCTAAGATCGAACAAGAAGGCCTGTACTGGCGCTTCGACCTATTGGAATAGCAGGACCAGCTATTCCCGGCACCTTCATCAACTCCTGCTGTAAGCCTTCGGAAGTGTCTCTGGGCCATCCAGTTGACTGACCAGCTTACTAAGGAGGCCTGCTCTGTAATCGCCGACAGGTTGGGTGGTATTCTGAGTCCGGGGCATGCTCACACGCTTCGTTTGCTTAGCAGTCCTAAGCTAGAGGTGAGCAGTGCTCGTTTGGCTTGAATACACCCGGCCGTTCCGTTGCCCTGCTGTGGCGACAAAACTGTGCTTGTTTCTTCGATCGGGACGTCTTTTTACTCTGCACGACGACGAGACGTTCCCTGCTCTTCAGAACCTGCCAGAAGCTGCATCTATCGAGGAGAAGCTCGGGCCTGCTTGCTTCGGGGACCGGTGAGTAGATTAGCTAGGATCTGGTCGCCCTCCTGCAGTGCCCCTTGCTTTTCCCCGCTGTGAATACAGCACCCCTTGTCCGTACTCGCGCCCTGCTTCTGCCTCACAGTGGAGCCTGCGCTAGAGTCGCGGACCGTGTTCTCCTTCATTAGAGCTCCCTACAGAGCTGTTCAACGTCCTCCGAAGAGCTTCACCTTCTGCCCATTGGCACCGGCGTGTGCAGGTACTTTTGAGCGCTAGGCTCCACTCTTCGTAGGGATTGGACTACCATCTAGTTAGGGGCCTCAGAAGGCGGACATATCACACGCATTGGTTCGCACTGCCTGTTTTCCTTCCCCTGCAGGTGGATAACATATTTCGTGCTGCTAATGCTGTGAAACTGTGTATTCTGTATATATATTGGGTGGATAGTGTATGTGTTGGTTTAATATCGTTGTATATTGCTGCTTTTACTGTGGTTATTAGTTTCAAGGCCTTATAATAAATGTGTATCTATTTTTGATATAAACAACTGTTTGGAGTAGTTTGTAAGCGCTCTTGCTTTGTGTGCTCACTGCGGGCTTTCAGTCACCCTCACCCCTCTTGAGACCTAGTCTTGACCGCCGCGATCGCTACCTTGATTGGTCTGGCTTGTCCAGAGGTTACCCTGTTCCAAGTAATTAGGTTGGCCTTCTGAACTTCTGCGCCACCAGGACAGAGTTCAGAAATCCGTCTTAACAAATTGGTGGCAGCGGTGGGATACGACTGAAGGTATCCAGTGTTGCGCACGAGCTAAGGCGTTTTCAGGTTATTCCAACCAGGACACGCAGTAAAGTATTGAATATAACGTTAAAAAGGCCATAGTCCTATCGACAGTATGGAAACGAATACTTTATTAACCTTAAATGCTTCGAAATCTGAAACATTGAAGAAGATGTGTGCGGAGAGAGGGGTTTCCTCTCAAGGCACTAAATTGGAAATGATCCAGAGAATCGTGGCGTGGCAAGAAGCGCAGCTTGACGCTATAACTTCCGAGGACAGTGCAGAAGGTGGTGGGGCTGCTCTCACTGGCAGAACCGACGGTTCTGCCGCTGCACTGATCCATCACGACCACGAGGACAGGGAGGATGTAATGTCTAACGTTTCCTCTGCCAGTGTTGATGGGGAGGCTATGCTTGAATTCAAGAAGCAAGAGCTGCGGTTTAGGCAGCAGGAGCTTGAATTCAGCATAGCCAAACTGAAAATCGACCAGGCAGAAAAACAAAAAGACAGGGATCACCAGTTGGAACTGGCCAAGCTTCAGTTCGCAAATGGGTCCAAGGGTCCTGGACATGGTTCTGGGGCTTCCTCTCATCCACGGTTTCCAAAAGATCTGCTCAGTGTGTATGAGGAACGAAATGACATTATGGACTGGTTAAATGCGTTTGAGTATGCATGCGAGGTTCAAGAGGTTGATAATGCGGATAAGATTGCATGGTTACTCAGCAGACTGCCCCATTCTGGTTGCAGTGCCATTATGGAAATGTCGAAGGCTGAGCGCGCTGATTTTGCAATGTTGAAGCAGACTCTCATTTTAAAGTTTGGGAAGACTCCGACCCAATATTTGAAAAGGTTTAGAGAGTATAAGAAAAAGGAAGGTGGTACTTGGGTGTCGTATGTAGCTGAGTCCCTGAAAAACTTGACTGGCTGGGTTGAAGGTTATAAGGTTTCTACCTTCGAAGGCATGATCAATCTGGTCATGCTGGAACACATTTTTGCTTCTTCTTCCCCGGAGCTTAAGCAGCATTTGGCCGATTCGAAGGAGATAGATCCTAAGAAGCTGGCCATTGCAGCAGATTTATGGGTGTCACATCGAGTGTCCCATAAGGACAAAACTCATCCTGGTAAGCAGGAGGAAGGGAAAAAGTCCAAAGATGTGGAGGGTGGGGAATCTGCTAAATCTTCTTCCCATAAGGGCCACAAAAAGAAAAATAAGGGTAAGCCATCCGAGAACTCACAGGGTAGTGGAGGTTCGCCTCCGAAACAGAACTCTGGTTATAATAAGCCTCCCTACGTAAACAGACCCAATGGGGCTTGTTTTTCTTGTGGAGCAACTGACCATGTGAAGGGGGATCCCCGTTGTAAGGTTAGACCTTTGGGGGTCCACTCCGCTAATCTGGCCTTCTCCTCCTACGAGGAAGAAGAGATTACAGGAGCATCCTTCTCCTCAGACTCATTTCCCAGCGGAATAGAGGCTGAGGTAGTTTTAGTGTCCCTGGGTTCCTGGGAGCCTAAAGTCGCAGAGGCGTATGCTAGGATTCCGGATAATACCAAGCACTACTTTAAAGACAGTGTGCTGATCAATGGAGTGGATACTCCAGCTCTTAGGGATAGTGGGTGCAGTCGAACTGTAGTGGATTCTACCTTGGTAGACTCAGAGGAAGTTGCCAGAGCTACTCTGATGCCCACTAAGTTGGCTGACGGCCCCCTCCGTATGTTTCCCGTGATCCCTGTTAATCTAACTTTAAATGGTACAGCAGTTAGGATTCCAGTGAGCATTCAGAGAAACGTCCCGGGAAAGGTCTTGTTGGGCAATGATCTCAGAGCTCTAGGGCTCGTAGGAGACACTGCCGAAAGACCCTACACACGGTCTCAAGCACGGGCAGCATTGGCCAAGTCCAATACGCCGCCCCAGCCGAAGGGGAAACCCAAGGCGAAAGGAGTCAACAAGTCCCGACGGGGGAAAGAGAATATTCCCCCGAACTCGCCTACCACTGCGGTGGAGGGAGTTGGTCAATCGCCCGAGCCTGACGAGGAGGTGGCGATGCCTGAAGTGTTCGACCCCAACGACCATCCTGAACTAAAAGACTTGTTAGTTGAAGGAGGTCCTGATAGGGACGACTTCAGTAAGGGCCAACGTGAGTGCCCATCTCTGGAAGGCCTAAGGAGACAGGCCTGCTCCCAGCTTGAGGGTGAACCTCCTGGGTTGCAAAGGATTTACCAGGAAGGTGGACTCCTTTATAGTGAGCCCACAGAGTCTACAGAAGGAGACCATAGGAGGTTGGTGGTTTCCCTTGCTGTTAGGCCCTTCCTCCTGCAGTTGGCGCATGTCGTTCACCTTGCTGGTCACCTTGGTATGAGGAGGACCAAGCAAAGGTTATCCATGCACTTCTACTGGCCCAAGATGGGGGTGCAAGTAGAAAGTCACTGCAGGAGTTGTGCCTCCTGCCAGTTGTCTGGTAAGGTTGGCGCGACAATCCAAGCTCCGTTGGTACCGCTCCCAGTTGTGGGGGTACCATTAGAAAGGGTAGGGATCGACATGGTTGGTCCCCTTGACCCGCAAACATCCTCAGGCAATAGGTTTATCCTGGTGCTGGTCGACCATGCAACCCGGTATCCTGAGGCCGTCCCATTTACAACTGTAACTGCCAAGCCAGTTGCAGAAGCTTTACTCGGCATGTTCACTAGGGTTGGCTTCCCTAAAGAAGTTGTGTCGGATCATGGCAGCAACTTTATGTCGGAGTATAGGCAGGCTATGTGGAAAGAATGTGGGGTCACCTACAGGTTCTCTTCTGCATACCGCCCCCAGACGCGTTTCAACAGGACGTTAACGAGCATGATTGGGGCTCTGGAGGAGCCTCAGAGAAGAGAATGGGATCTTCTTGTTTCATGCTTACTGTTTGCCTACCGAGAGGTACCACAGGAGGGTGTTGGCTTCAGCCCCTTCGAACTTCTGTTCGGTCATCCCGTACGGGGACCCTTAGCCATTGTCAAGGAGGGATGGGAGATGCCCACTCCCCCTGTTACTACCAATGTAGTTGATTATGCGCTAGGGCTCAGAAAACGGATGGTACTTCTGATGGGCTTGGCTAGTGCTAAATTGAAGGCAGGGCAAGCGCTGGTGAAACATTGGTACGACCAGAAAGCTTCCCTCATCAACTTTACACATGGCCAGCAAGTCCTGATCGTGAATCCCATAAGGCCTCGAGCTTTACAGGACAAATGGTCAGGCCCTTACCCAGTGGTGGAGCCCCTGGGTGAGGTTAGCTATTCAGTGGACCTTGGAAGGCCTGGACAGGCTCTAAAAGTGTTTCACGTGAATAGGCTGAAGGCTTTCGTCCCAAGCGGCGAAATCGCAGCACTGCTATTGGCTTCAGACGTTGAGGAAGAGGAGTCTGAACCTCTCCCTGACCTGTTCCAAAGCAGTCCTTCAGAAAGCTCTTTTGAGGGTGTCCGAGTGGCCCCTCACCAAAATGGACAAGGCTCAGTGGTTTGCCTTGGACATGAAGTAGGTGGAGGGAGGAGACAGCCTCTATCCAGTAAGGTACCAGCGGTACAAGACTGGCCTACCCCCACTACGCAAACCCAAGTGAGAGCCTTCTTAGGACTCACGGGTTATTACCGCAATTTTGTGGCAGACTATGGCACCATAGCTGCTCCTCTGACTGCCCTCACAACTCCGAAGAAACCCAAGAAGGTAACTTGGACTGACGAGTGTGAGAAGGCCTTCCATGGCTTGAAAGACTCCTTGTGCCAGGCCCCTGTGCTCAGGGCCCCTGATTATCAAAGACCTTTTATCGTGCAGACGGATGCCTCTGACACTGGGATAGGAGCTGTACTATCACAAGTAGATGAGAAGGGTAAGGAACACCCTATCGGTTTTATTAGTCGCCAGCTTAAGGACAGAGAGCTCAGATGGTCCACGGTAGAGAAAGAATGTTTCTCTGTTGTGTGGGCCCTAAGGAAGCTGCGGCCCTACCTCTATGGGACCCACTTCACTGTGCAGACTGACCATAAGCCGTTAAAGTGGCTAATGAACATGAAGGGGGAGAATCCAAAGTTGCTTAGGTGGTCCATAAGTCTACAAGGCTTCGACTTCACTATTGAGCATAGGCCAGGTGTCCAACATAGCAATGCTGATGGGTTGTCCAGAATGTTTTACCGACCTGAACAAGAGACTCATCCAGGGGTGGATTAGTTCCCCCTGTCCATAGTCTGGGAGGGGCGAGTGTTAGGAAAGATTTCGTTATTGTAGGGAACTTTCCTTCCATGTGGCAACCCCTAAACTTTTTGCTATTGTTTTCAACCTGTTCCTTGACTTTGCCAGAGAAGTGCAGCCTTCTGCTGTACTCCTCTGGGCTTTCGCTCCTTTCTTACGGGGAAACTGACATGCCCTTAAGACAGTCAGTACCGGGGAACGCTGTTTCCCGTAGTTTCTTTTATCGTGTCGCCATTTTAGTGCAACACGACACAAGAGGGCACTGTAAGCTAAGTTACAGCTCTCTTGGGTCTCTAGCCTTCTACAGACCCTAGACACTCTTATAGGATGGTTTTTGGATCGGTGCAGGTCATTCAGGGACTGGGCTGGTGGCAGCGATCATTTGGTTTATTTTGAGCTCCTTTTGCCGTTCTGAGCACCTTTTTGCCGCGAACACAAAAGGGTGGCCCGGCTACCCAAAATGGCCGGACCACGAGGCTCCTTTGTCTCGTCCACTGTCCGTCTTGCTCCCTTTACCTTCCCCCGGGTCAGGCGACCCGGGGCCTTCCTTATTTGGGCATGTAGTTTCCCGCGAAACACGGTTGCTTTCGCGGGCTTCTACATGTCGTTTGAGTGCCCCCAGGATGTGGGCTGGGCTGTCTGGTCCCAATACACATCCTGGGTGCCAGAGAGTCTAGGGTGGTGTGAATGCCTGGGACCACTGTGGTCCGTGATTGGTCCACGTATGGTATGTGTGTTGATGAGCGGATCTCCCATTGGCTCCCCTCCGTTTTGGCGCGAAGGGAACCGTGGATAAGAGGGAGCTGGAAACACCACTACCATGTCGATCTCCTGAGTTCTTGCGAACCCAGGGATACAGGAGCCAAGTATCCTGCGAACACGAGGCTGGACCGAGGAATCGCTGGTGACCCCCTGAAGAACTTCTGCTCCTCATTGCTGTCGTCCGGTGAAGCCCTTTCCACCTAAGATCGAACAAGAAGGCCTGTACTGGCGCTTCGACCTATTGGAATAGCAGGACCAGCTATTCCCGGCACCTTCATCAACTCCTGCTGTAAGCCTTCGGAAGTGTCTCTGGGCCATCCAGTTGACTGACCAGCTTACTAAGGAGGCCTGCTCTGTAATCGCCGACAGGTTGGGTGGTATTCTGAGTCCGGGGCATGCTCACACGCTTCGTTTGCTTAGCAGTCCTAAGCTAGAGGTGAGCAGTGCTCGTTTGGCTTGAATACACCCGGCCGTTCCGTTGCCCTGCTGTGGCGACAAAACTGTGCTTGTTTCTTCGATCGGGACGTCTTTTTACTCTGCACGACGACGAGACGTTCCCTGCTCTTCAGAACCTGCCAGAAGCTGCATCTATCGAGGAGAAGCTCGGGCCTGCTTGCTTCGGGGACCGGTGAGTAGATTAGCTAGGATCTGGTCGCCCTCCTGCAGTGCCCCTTGCTTTTCCCCGCTGTGAATACAGCACCCCTTGTCCGTACTCGCGCCCTGCTTCTGCCTCACAGTGGAGCCTGCGCTAGAGTCGCGGACCGTGTTCTCCTTCATTAGAGCTCCCTACAGAGCTGTTCAACGTCCTCCGAAGAGCTTCACCTTCTGCCCATTGGCACCGGCGTGTGCAGGTACTTTTGAGCGCTAGGCTCCACTCTTCGTAGGGATTGGACTACCATCTAGTTAGGGGCCTCAGAAGGCGGACATATCACACGCATTGGTTCGCACTGCCTGTTTTCCTTCCCCTGCAGGTGGATAACATATTTCGTGCTGCTAATGCTGTGAAACTGTGTATTCTGTATATATATTGGGTGGATAGTGTATGTGTTGGTTTAATATCGTTGTATATTGCTGCTTTTACTGTGGTTATTAGTTTCAAGGCCTTATAATAAATGTGTATCTATTTTTGATATAAACAACTGTTTGGAGTAGTTTGTAAGCGCTCTTGCTTTGTGTGCTCACTGCGGGCTTTCAGTCACCCTCACCCCTCTTGAGACCTAGTCTTGACCGCCGCGATCGCTACCTTGATTGGTCTGGCTTGTCCAGAGGTTACCCTGTTCCAAGTAATTAGGTTGGCCTTCTGAACTTCTGCGCCACCAGGACAGAGTTCAGAAATCCGTCTTAACAAATTGGTGGCAGCGGTGGGATACGACTGAAGGTATCCAGTGTTGCGCACGAGCTAAGGCGTTTTCAGGTTATTCCAACCAGGACACGCAGTAAAGTATTGAATATAACGTTAAAAAGGCCATAGTCCTATCGACAGTATGGAAACGAATACTTTATTAACCTTAAATGCTTCGAAATCTGAAACATTGAAGAAGATGTGTGCGGAGAGAGGGGTTTCCTCTCAAGGCACTAAATTGGAAATGATCCAGAGAATCGTGGCGTGGCAAGAAGCGCAGCTTGACGCTATAACTTCCGAGGACAGTGCAGAAGGTGGTGGGGCTGCTCTCACTGGCAGAACCGACGGTTCTGCCGCTGCACTGATCCATCACGACCACGAGGACAGGGAGGATGTAATGTCTAACGTTTCCTCTGCCAGTGTTGATGGGGAGGCTATGCTTGAATTCAAGAAGCAAGAGCTGCGGTTTAGGCAGCAGGAGCTTGAATTCAGCATAGCCAAACTGAAAATCGACCAGGCAGAAAAACAAAAAGACAGGGATCACCAGTTGGAACTGGCCAAGCTTCAGTTCGCAAATGGGTCCAAGGGTCCTGGACATGGTTCTGGGGCTTCCTCTCATCCACGGTTTCCAAAAGATCTGCTCAGTGTGTATGAGGAACGAAATGACATTATGGACTGGTTAAATGCGTTTGAGTATGCATGCGAGGTTCAAGAGGTTGATAATGCGGATAAGATTGCATGGTTACTCAGCAGACTGCCCCATTCTGGTTGCAGTGCCATTATGGAAATGTCGAAGGCTGAGCGCGCTGATTTTGCAATGTTGAAGCAGACTCTCATTTTAAAGTTTGGGAAGACTCCGACCCAATATTTGAAAAGGTTTAGAGAGTATAAGAAAAAGGAAGGTGGTACTTGGGTGTCGTATGTAGCTGAGTCCCTGAAAAACTTGACTGGCTGGGTTGAAGGTTATAAGGTTTCTACCTTCGAAGGCATGATCAATCTGGTCATGCTGGAACACATTTTTGCTTCTTCTTCCCCGGAGCTTAAGCAGCATTTGGCCGATTCGAAGGAGATAGATCCTAAGAAGCTGGCCATTGCAGCAGATTTATGGGTGTCACATCGAGTGTCCCATAAGGACAAAACTCATCCTGGTAAGCAGGAGGAAGGGAAAAAGTCCAAAGATGTGGAGGGTGGGGAATCTGCTAAATCTTCTTCCCATAAGGGCCACAAAAAGAAAAATAAGGGTAAGCCATCCGAGAACTCACAGGGTAGTGGAGGTTCGCCTCCGAAACAGAACTCTGGTTATAATAAGCCTCCCTACGTAAACAGACCCAATGGGGCTTGTTTTTCTTGTGGAGCAACTGACCATGTGAAGGGGGATCCCCGTTGTAAGGTTAGACCTTTGGGGGTCCACTCCGCTAATCTGGCCTTCTCCTCCTACGAGGAAGAAGAGATTACAGGAGCATCCTTCTCCTCAGACTCATTTCCCAGCGGAATAGAGGCTGAGGTAGTTTTAGTGTCCCTGGGTTCCTGGGAGCCTAAAGTCGCAGAGGCGTATGCTAGGATTCCGGATAATACCAAGCACTACTTTAAAGACAGTGTGCTGATCAATGGAGTGGATACTCCAGCTCTTAGGGATAGTGGGTGCAGTCGAACTGTAGTGGATTCTACCTTGGTAGACTCAGAGGAAGTTGCCAGAGCTACTCTGATGCCCACTAAGTTGGCTGACGGCCCCCTCCGTATGTTTCCCGTGATCCCTGTTAATCTAACTTTAAATGGTACAGCAGTTAGGATTCCAGTGAGCATTCAGAGAAACGTCCCGGGAAAGGTCTTGTTGGGCAATGATCTCAGAGCTCTAGGGCTCGTAGGAGACACTGCCGAAAGACCCTACACACGGTCTCAAGCACGGGCAGCATTGGCCAAGTCCAATACGCCGCCCCAGCCGAAGGGGAAACCCAAGGCGAAAGGAGTCAACAAGTCCCGACGGGGGAAAGAGAATATTCCCCCGAACTCGCCTACCACTGCGGTGGAGGGAGTTGGTCAATCGCCCGAGCCTGACGAGGAGGTGGCGATGCCTGAAGTGTTCGACCCCAACGACCATCCTGAACTAAAAGACTTGTTAGTTGAAGGAGGTCCTGATAGGGACGACTTCAGTAAGGGCCAACGTGAGTGCCCATCTCTGGAAGGCCTAAGGAGACAGGCCTGCTCCCAGCTTGAGGGTGAACCTCCTGGGTTGCAAAGGATTTACCAGGAAGGTGGACTCCTTTATAGTGAGCCCACAGAGTCTACAGAAGGAGACCATAGGAGGTTGGTGGTTTCCCTTGCTGTTAGGCCCTTCCTCCTGCAGTTGGCGCATGTCGTTCACCTTGCTGGTCACCTTGGTATGAGGAGGACCAAGCAAAGGTTATCCATGCACTTCTACTGGCCCAAGATGGGGGTGCAAGTAGAAAGTCACTGCAGGAGTTGTGCCTCCTGCCAGTTGTCTGGTAAGGTTGGCGCGACAATCCAAGCTCCGTTGGTACCGCTCCCAGTTGTGGGGGTACCATTAGAAAGGGTAGGGATCGACATGGTTGGTCCCCTTGACCCGCAAACATCCTCAGGCAATAGGTTTATCCTGGTGCTGGTCGACCATGCAACCCGGTATCCTGAGGCCGTCCCATTTACAACTGTAACTGCCAAGCCAGTTGCAGAAGCTTTACTCGGCATGTTCACTAGGGTTGGCTTCCCTAAAGAAGTTGTGTCGGATCATGGCAGCAACTTTATGTCGGAGTATAGGCAGGCTATGTGGAAAGAATGTGGGGTCACCTACAGGTTCTCTTCTGCATACCGCCCCCAGACGCGTTTCAACAGGACGTTAACGAGCATGATTGGGGCTCTGGAGGAGCCTCAGAGAAGAGAATGGGATCTTCTTGTTTCATGCTTACTGTTTGCCTACCGAGAGGTACCACAGGAGGGTGTTGGCTTCAGCCCCTTCGAACTTCTGTTCGGTCATCCCGTACGGGGACCCTTAGCCATTGTCAAGGAGGGATGGGAGATGCCCACTCCCCCTGTTACTACCAATGTAGTTGATTATGCGCTAGGGCTCAGAAAACGGATGGTACTTCTGATGGGCTTGGCTAGTGCTAAATTGAAGGCAGGGCAAGCGCTGGTGAAACATTGGTACGACCAGAAAGCTTCCCTCATCAACTTTACACATGGCCAGCAAGTCCTGATCGTGAATCCCATAAGGCCTCGAGCTTTACAGGACAAATGGTCAGGCCCTTACCCAGTGGTGGAGCCCCTGGGTGAGGTTAGCTATTCAGTGGACCTTGGAAGGCCTGGACAGGCTCTAAAAGTGTTTCACGTGAATAGGCTGAAGGCTTTCGTCCCAAGCGGCGAAATCGCAGCACTGCTATTGGCTTCAGACGTTGAGGAAGAGGAGTCTGAACCTCTCCCTGACCTGTTCCAAAGCAGTCCTTCAGAAAGCTCTTTTGAGGGTGTCCGAGTGGCCCCTCACCAAAATGGACAAGGCTCAGTGGTTTGCCTTGGACATGAAGTAGGTGGAGGGAGGAGACAGCCTCTATCCAGTAAGGTACCAGCGGTACAAGACTGGCCTACCCCCACTACGCAAACCCAAGTGAGAGCCTTCTTAGGACTCACGGGTTATTACCGCAATTTTGTGGCAGACTATGGCACCATAGCTGCTCCTCTGACTGCCCTCACAACTCCGAAGAAACCCAAGAAGGTAACTTGGACTGACGAGTGTGAGAAGGCCTTCCATGGCTTGAAAGACTCCTTGTGCCAGGCCCCTGTGCTCAGGGCCCCTGATTATCAAAGACCTTTTATCGTGCAGACGGATGCCTCTGACACTGGGATAGGAGCTGTACTATCACAAGTAGATGAGAAGGGTAAGGAACACCCTATCGGTTTTATTAGTCGCCAGCTTAAGGACAGAGAGCTCAGATGGTCCACGGTAGAGAAAGAATGTTTCTCTGTTGTGTGGGCCCTAAGGAAGCTGCGGCCCTACCTCTATGGGACCCACTTCACTGTGCAGACTGACCATAAGCCGTTAAAGTGGCTAATGAACATGAAGGGGGAGAATCCAAAGTTGCTTAGGTGGTCCATAAGTCTACAAGGCTTCGACTTCACTATTGAGCATAGGCCAGGTGTCCAACATAGCAATGCTGATGGGTTGTCCAGAATGTTTTACCGACCTGAACAAGAGACTCATCCAGGGGTGGATTAGTTCCCCCTGTCCATAGTCTGGGAGGGGCGAGTGTTAGGAAAGATTTCGTTATTGTAGGGAACTTTCCTTCCATGTGGCAACCCCTAAACTTTTTGCTATTGTTTTCAACCTGTTCCTTGACTTTGCCAGAGAAGTGCAGCCTTCTGCTGTACTCCTCTGGGCTTTCGCTCCTTTCTTACGGGGAAACTGACATGCCCTTAAGACAGTCAGTACCGGGGAACGCTGTTTCCCGTAGTTTCTTTTATCGTGTCGCCATTTTAGTGCAACACGACACAAGAGGGCACTGTAAGCTAAGTTACAGCTCTCTTGGGTCTCTAGCCTTCTACAGACCCTAGACACTCTTATAGGATGGTTTTTGGATCGGTGCAGGTCATTCAGGGACTGGGCTGGTGGCAGCGATCATTTGGTTTATTTTGAGCTCCTTTTGCCGTTCTGAGCACCTTTTTGCCGCGAACACAAAAGGGTGGCCCGGCTACCCAAAATGGCCGGACCACGAGGCTCCTTTGTCTCGTCCACTGTCCGTCTTGCTCCCTTTACCTTCCCCCGGGTCAGGCGACCCGGGGCCTTCCTTATTTGGGCATGTAGTTTCCCGCGAAACACGGTTGCTTTCGCGGGCTTCTACATGTCGTTTGAGTGCCCCCAGGATGTGGGCTGGGCTGTCTGGTCCCAATACACATCCTGGGTGCCAGAGAGTCTAGGGTGGTGTGAATGCCTGGGACCACTGTGGTCCGTGATTGGTCCACGTATGGTATGTGTGTTGATGAGCGGATCTCCCATTGGCTCCCCTCCGTTTTGGCGCGAAGGGAACCGTGGATAAGAGGGAGCTGGAAACACCACTACCATGTCGATCTCCTGAGTTCTTGCGAACCCAGGGATACAGGAGCCAAGTATCCTGCGAACACGAGGCTGGACCGAGGAATCGCTGGTGACCCCCTGAAGAACTTCTGCTCCTCATTGCTGTCGTCCGGTGAAGCCCTTTCCACCTAAGATCGAACAAGAAGGCCTGTACTGGCGCTTCGACCTATTGGAATAGCAGGACCAGCTATTCCCGGCACCTTCATCAACTCCTGCTGTAAGCCTTCGGAAGTGTCTCTGGGCCATCCAGTTGACTGACCAGCTTACTAAGGAGGCCTGCTCTGTAATCGCCGACAGGTTGGGTGGTATTCTGAGTCCGGGGCATGCTCACACGCTTCGTTTGCTTAGCAGTCCTAAGCTAGAGGTGAGCAGTGCTCGTTTGGCTTGAATACACCCGGCCGTTCCGTTGCCCTGCTGTGGCGACAAAACTGTGCTTGTTTCTTCGATCGGGACGTCTTTTTACTCTGCACGACGACGAGACGTTCCCTGCTCTTCAGAACCTGCCAGAAGCTGCATCTATCGAGGAGAAGCTCGGGCCTGCTTGCTTCGGGGACCGGTTAGTAGATTAGCTAGGATCTGGTCGCCCTCCTGCAGTGCCCCTTGCTTTTCCCCGCTGTGAATACAGCACCCCTTGTCCGTACTCGCGCCCTGCTTCTGCCTCACAGTGGAGCCTGCGCTAGAGTCGCGGACCGTGTTCTCCTTCATTAGAGCTCCCTACAGAGCTGTTCAACGTCCTCCGAAGAGCTTCACCTTCTGCCCATTGGCACCGGCGTGTGCAGGTACTTTTGAGCGCTAGGCTCCACTCTTCGTAGGGATTGGACTACCATCTAGTTAGGGGCCTCAGAAGGCGGACATATCACACGCATTGGTTCGCACTGCCTGTTTTCCTTCCCCTGCAGGTGGATAACATATTTCGTGCTGCTAATGCTGTGAAACTGTGTATTCTGTATATATATTGGGTGGATAGTGTATGTGTTGGTTTAATATCGTTGTATATTGCTGCTTTTACTGTGGTTATTAGTTTCAAGGCCTTATAATAAATGTGTATCTATTTTTGATATAAACAACTGTTTGGAGTAGTTTGTAAGCGCTCTTGCTTTGTGTGCTCACTGCGGGCTTTCAGTCACCCTCACCCCTCTTGAGACCTAGTCTTGACCGCCGCGATCGCTACCTTGATTGGTCTGGCTTGTCCAGAGGTTACCCTGTTCCAAGTAATTAGGTTGGCCTTCTGAACTTCTGCGCCACCAGGACAGAGTTCAGAAATCCTTCTTAACAATGTGATATCCAACTCCTTGCCATTCAAATCCTGAGACCCTCCCTATAACAAGAGATGTCATATCCAACTCCTTCCCATTCCAAACCTGAGACCCTTCCTTTAGCATGAGATGTGATATCCAAATCCTTCACATTCCAATCCGGAGACCAATCCTATAGCATGAGATGTGATATCTCAATGCTTCTAATACCAAACCTGAGACCCTTCCGATAGCATGAGATGTGATATCTCAATGCTTCAAAAACCAAACATGAGAACCATCCTATAACATGAGATGTGAAATCCAAATCCTTCCCATTCCAATCCTGAGACACTTCCTATAGCATGAGATGTGATATCTCAATGCTTCTAATACCAAACCTGAGACTCTTCCTATAACATGAGATGGGATATCCAACTCCTTCCCATTCCAATCCTGAGACTCTTCTGATAGCAGAGATGTGATATCTCAATGCTTATACCAAACCTGAGACCCTTCCTACGGCATGAGATGTCATATACAACTCCTTCCCATTCCAATCCTGAGACCCTTCCTATAGCATGAGATGTGATATCTCAATGCTTATACCAAACCTGAGACCTGTAAGGATATTTGGCGTGTTACAGTACACAGTACAGCAATACTGCACAAGTAGCACAATTTTTTTTTTTTTTTTTTTTTTTTTTTTTTTTCTGTTTTCAAATATTTTTCTGTATTATAAAAGTTGTATTTAACACGATCTCATTCTTTACAGCAATAAAATGGCACAATCAAAGCATTTTCTATGACACACTGCAAATAGAGTGGCGGAGAACAGAACTCAAATTGCAACATTAGCACTTGATTAAGACACGCACGGGACTTTCATTTTTTCTACACTGACTGCATATTTTCGTGCACACACACAGCTCCCCCAGTTAGGTAATTACCTTATCTGTTCAGAGGCTTCTCTCTGTGAATGTGGCTCTCTTGGGAAAGGTTTTTCTTTCAGCTCTCCCCAATGTCGACTGCAGCAGGACACAGGAATCTGCATTCAGTCAGGACCCCACAGCCAGGTCTTCTCCCCAGTAGTGCAGAAAGATGTCTGCCTGTCTTTTTCCCTGATACTGCCCACTAAAACTTTCCTCTCAGCCCTCTTTATGACGTGTCCCAATGAAATCCATCATCTCTCATCCTCCTACTCTTCAACAATAGCTTCGCTTATACATTTGCAATTGTTGCAAATCTGACTTCCTCCTTCCTGCAGTTACTGTGCACAACAACACGGAGAATCAGGCAGAGAAGAGAAAAAATCTGCACACTCATTTAAATGGTTTTCAGAGTATGCCTAATTCTGCAGTAGAGAACACATTTTATTAGTGGGTTATATTAAAATAAGGTTTTATTAGTCAGGTTAATGGTTAATAGGTTAGCTGTTAATTTTCAAATGTGTCTCTAGCAATATAGGCATTTCAGGTGAAAAATAGTGTGCATTTTTAAATGAACACGTGTGCTTTTAACTGTAAAAATAGATTTGCATCTTATATGTTAAAATCGTTTTTTACTGAATAGTCTGTCTTTCCTTGTTAATCTGCTAACCCATATAGCAATGCACCGCACCCTTGTGGTGGTGGTGCTGCAAAAAAAATTGTGCTACTTGTGCAGTATTGCTGTACTGTGTACTGTAACACGCCAAATATCCTTACATATACCTTCCTATAGCATGAGATGTGATATCCAACTCCTTCCCATTCCAATCCTGAGACCCTTCCTATAGCATGAGATGTGATGTCTCAATGCTTCTAATACCAAACCTGAGATCCTTCCTATAACATGAGATGTGATATCCAACTCCTTCCATTCCAATCCTGAGACCCTTCCTATAGCATGAGATTTGATATCTCAATGCTTATACCAAACCTGAGACCCTTCCTATAGCATGAGATGTGATATCCAAGTCTTTCCCATTCCAATCCTTAGACCCTTCATACAGCATGCAATATGATATCTCAATGATTCTAATAACAATCCTGAGACCCGTCCTATAACATGAGATGGGATATCCAATTCCTTCCCATTCCAATCCTGAGACACTTCCGATAGCAGAGATGTGATATCTCAATGCTTATACCAAACCTGAGACCCTTCCTATAACATGAGATCGGATATCCAACTCCTTCCCGTTCCAAACCTGAGACCCTTCCTTTAGCATGAGATGTAATATCCAGCTCCTTCCCATTCCAATCCTGAGACACTTCCGATAGCATGAGATGTGATATCTCAATGCTTCTACCAAACCTGAGACCCTTCCTTTAGCATGAGATGTGATATCCAACTCCTTCCCATTCCAACCTGAGACCCTTCCTATAGCATGAGAAGGGATATCCAACTCCTTCCCAATCCAATCCTGAGACCCTTCCGATAGCAGAGATGTGATATCTCAATGCTTATACCAAACCTGAGACCCTTCCTATGGCATGAGATGTGATATCCAACTCCTTGCCATTCAAATCCTGAGACCCTCCCTATAACAAGAGATGTCATATCCAACTCCTTCCCATTCCAAACCTGAGACCCTTCCTTTAGCATGAGATGTGATATCCAAATCCTTCACATTCCAATCCGGAGACCCTTCCTATAACATGAGATGTGATATCCAACTCCTTCCCAATCCAATCCTGAGACCCTTCCGATAGCAGAGATGTGATATCTCAATGCTTATACCAAACCTGAGACCCTTCCTTTAGCATGAGATGTGATATCCAAATCCTTCACATTCCAATCCGGAGACCCTTCCTATAACAAGAGATGTCATATCCAACTCCTTCCCATTCCAAACCTGAGACCCTTCCTTTAGCATGAGATGTGATATCCAAATCCTTCACATTCCAATCCAGAGACCAGTCCTATAGCATGAGATGTGATATCTCAATGCTTCTAATACCAAACCTGAGACCCTTCCGATAGCATGAGATGTGATATCTCAATGCTTCAAAAACCAAACATGAGAACCGTCCTATAACATGAGATGTGAAATCCAAATCCTTCCCTTCCCAAACCTGAGACTCTTCCTATAGCATGAGATGTGATATCTCAATGCTTCTAATATCAAACTTGAGAACCTCCCTATAGCATGAGATGTGATATCCAACTCCTTCCCATTCCAATCCTGAGACCCTTCCTATAGCATGAGATGTGATGTCTCAATGCTTCTAATACCAAACCTGAGATCCTTCCTATAACATGAGAAGTGATATCCAACTCCTTCCATTCCAATCCTGAGACCCTTCCTATAGCATGAGATGTGATATCTCAATGCTTATACCAAACCTGAGACCCTTCCTATAACATGAGATCGGATATCCAACTCCTTCCCGTTCCAAACCTGAGACCCTTCCTTTAGCATGAGATGTAATATCCAGCTCCTTCCCATTCCAATCCTGAGACACTTCCGATAGCATGAGATGTGATATCTCAATGCTTCTAATATCAAAACTGAAACCCTCCCTATAGCATGAGATGTGATATCCAACTCCTTCCCTTTCCAACCTGAGACCCTTCCTATAGCATGAGAAGGGATATCCAACTCCTTCCCAATCCAATCCTGAGACCCTTCCGATAGCAGAGATGTGATATCTCAATGCTTATACCAAACCTGAGACCCTTCCTATGGCATGAGATGTGATATCCAACACCTTGCCATTCAAATCCTGAGACCCTCCCTATAACAAGAGATGTCATATCCAACTCCTTCCCATTCCAAACCTGAGACCCTTCCTTTAGCATGAGATGTGATATCCAAATCCTTCACATTCCAATCCGGAGACCCTTCCTATAACATGAGATGTGATATCCAACTCCTTCCCAATCCAATCCTGAGACCCTTCCGATAGCAGAGATGTGATATCTCAATGCTTATACCAAACCTGAGACCCTTCCTATAGCATGAGATGTGATATCCAACTCCTTCTGATTCCAATCCTGAGACCCTTCCTATAGCATGAGATGTGATATCGCAATGCTTCTACCAAAACTGAGACCCTTCCTTTAGCATGAGATGTGATATCCAAGTCCTTCCCATTCCAATCCTGAGACCCTTCCTATAGCATGAGATGTGATATCTCAATGCTTCTAATACCAAACCTGAGATCCTTCCGATAGCATGAGATGTGATATCTCAATGCTTCTAATACCAAACCTGAGATCCTTCCTATAACATGAGATGTAATATCCAAATCCTTCCCCATCCAAACCTGAGACCCTCCCTTTAGCATGAGATGTGATATCCAACTCCTTCCCATTCCAATCCTGATACCCTTCTGATAGCATGAGATGTGATATCTCAATGCCTCTAATACCAAACCTGAGATCCTACCTCTAACATGAAATGTGATATCCAACTCCTTCCCTTTCCAAACCTGAGAGCCTTCCTACAGCATGAGATGTGATATCCAAGTCCTTCCCATTCCAATCTTGAGACCCTTCCTATAACATGAGATGTGATATCCAACTCTTTCCCATTCCAACCTGAGACCTTTCCTATAGCATGAGATGGGATATCCAACAACTCCTTCCAAATCCAATCCTGATACCCTTCCGATAGCATGAGATGTGATATCCCAATGCTTCTACAAAACCTGAGACCCATACCATGGCATGATGTGATATCAAACTCCCGTCCTATACCATGAGACTTGATATCTCAATGCTTCTAATACCAAACCTGAGACCGGTCAAATAACATGAGATGTGATATCCAAATCCTTCCCCTTCCAAACCTGAGACCCTTCCTTTAGCATGAGATGTGATATCCAAATCCTTCCCATTCCAATCCTTAAACCCTTCCTATAGCATGAGATGTGATATCTCAATGTTTCTAATAAAAAACCTGAGACCCTTCCTATAGCAAGAGATGTGATATCCAAATCCTTCCCATTCCAACCTGAGACCCTTCCTATAGCATGAGAAGGGATATCCAACTCCTTCCCATTCCAATCCTTAAACCCTTCCTATAGCATGAGATGTGATATCTCAATGTTTCTAATAAAAAACCTGAGACCCTTCCTATAGCAAGAGATGTGATATCCAAATCCTTCCCATTCCAACCTGAGACCCTTCCTATAGCATGAGAAGGGATATCCAACTCCTTCCAATTCAAATACTGCGACCCTTCCAATAGCATATGTGATATCTCAATGCTTCTAATATCAAAACTGAGACCCTCCCTATAGCATGAGATGTGATATCTAACTCCTTCCCATTCCAATCGAGACCCTTCCTATAACATGAGATGTGATATCTCTATGCTTCTAATACCAAACCTGAGCCCCTTCTCGTAGTATATGTGATATCCAACTCCTTCCCATTCCAAACTTGTGACCCTTCCTGTAGCATGAAATGTGATTTCTCACCCCTTCCAATGCCAAACCCGAGACCATTCCCACAGCCTGAGATTTGAAATCTCATTTCTTCCAATACCAAACCCGAGACCCTTCCGATAGGATGAGATTTACTATCTCACTCCTTAAAATACCAAACTCGAGTCCCTTCCTAAAGGATGCGATTCTAATACCAAACCTGAGACCCTCCCTATAACAAGAGATGTCATATCCAACTCCTTCCCATTCCAATCATGAGACTCTTCCTATAGCATGACATGTGATATCGAACTTCCCATTCCAATCCTGAGACTCAGACCTCCCCGTCTAACCTTCTCACCACTCCTAGCTCCCGGATGGATCATGCACTCCTGCTGTCTCCTCTCTCCCTTCTTCTGCTTCCTTTCCTCTCTCCTTCCTCATCTGCCCTAGGTCAGGCTCCTTCTACACCTCCGCAGGGATTACTGATTTGTACCCCTCCCCACTCTCAACTCTCACTCAGTTTCAAAAACTCATCTGACATCTGCCATTTCCTGGAAGAACCCGACCTTGATGTTCTTGGTCTAACCGAGACATGGTTGACGGCCAGCGCTGTCTCGAGCTTTGACACTTTCCTCCCTGATGACAAGTTCCTCTCCATGCCCAGATCCAACCGTTCTTGAGGGGGGAGCATCCTTGATTCCTGTAGTAAATTGCTTTCCTTTGCAGGCCGACTTCTCTCACGAATGCCTTGTCTGCATGCATTCTCTCTTTCCTGGCCATTCTCTCACCGTGGCTATTTGCCTACCCCCTTCCTCTCTCAGTGGATGGACTTCTCCATCCTAGCCTCCTACCACTCAACTCCGCCTACTTGGAGAATTCAACATGAACCTGTATGCTTCCTGACCTGGACTTTTACGAGATCTGCAACTGTACATGTCACTGGCCCTACACACTGCAGGGAATACTCAGGATTTTCTGATCTCAGACCTCCCCCTCTGTTACCCTCTCAACAATCCTCTCCCGTGGTGATCAAGTTCTCATCTCCAAAGAAGGCTACCTACCAGCTGTTCCTCCTCAGTGGAGTTCTCCCTTTCTGTCCCTGCTCCCTGCACCGTTTCGCGTTGCAAACACTCGCTTCCCAGCTCTCTGGTTTAGACGCGTGTTCCCTGCCTTCTCTCCTCTTCCCGCTGCCTTCAAATCAACAAATGAGCTTCAAAAGATACACGGTGCTCAGAATGCTTTATAACACCCATTATTCATCATATAGCCGTAACCCGCTAGACGTATTGAAATGTGCTGTAAACTAGCAAAACCAGCTAGAAAATGTACTTTCCTCGCGTTTTTGTAAATGCGAATTCTGATGGGTTCCCATGTATGTACTGTGTCCGTGCGTTTGTTGTCGAATCCTGAAGTTTTTAACCACTGTTCTCCCATACAAGGGGGGTTCAACATCTACTGCTGTTCACAGGTTCACAGGCTGAATGTATACGGTTGAAATCTTCAAGGCATTATCAGCTTTCCTGATTGTTTTGGAACGTGTATTTGCCATCTATTAATACAGTTGCCTTGTGGTCATCCTCCCTTTTAGTTTACAGGCTGCACTCCCCTGGTGATCACATTCTCCTCTCCAGAGCAGGGTAACTACCAGCTGCTCCTCCTCAGAGGCGTTCCTCCTTTCTGTTCCTGCTCCCTGCACCGTGTTGCATGTACTCGCTTCCAAGCTCTCTGGTTTAGATGCGTGTTCCCTGCCTTCTCTCCTCTTCCTACAGCCTTCCAATGAGCTCCACAAGACACAGTGTTCAGAATTCTTTATAACCCCATTATTCAACATATAGCTGTAACCCGCTAGACGTATTAAAACGTGCTAAAACCAGCAAAAATAGCTAGAAAATGTACTTCCCTCGCGTTTTGGTAAATGCAGGGTACACGCGTCTAAACCAGAGAGCAGGGAAGCGATCATTTCAGCAGTATAAATTCAGCCTGTGAACAACACATTTTGATCCTCCCTTTTATGGGAGAAGAGTGGTTCAAAAGAACAGGATTCGACTGAACAAACGCACGAACAGAGTACAAAATGGGAATCCACCAGAATTCGCATTTACCAAAACGCGGGGAAAGTACATTTTCTAGCTGTGTTTGCTAGTTTTTAGCACGTTTCAATACGTCTAGCGGGTTACGGCTATATGTTGAATAATGGGTGTTATAAAGCATTCTGAACACTAACTTGTGGAGCTCCTTGGAAGGCTTTAGGAAGAGCAGAGAAGGCAGGGAACACGCATCTAAACCAGAGAGGTGGGAAGCGAGTACATGCAACGCGAAACGGTGCAGGGAGCAGGGACAGAAAGAAGGAACGCCTCTGAGGAGGAGAATGTGATCACCAGGGGAGTGCAGCCTGTAAACTAAAAGGGACGATGACCACAAGGCGACTGCATTAACAGATGGCAAATACACGTTCCAAAACAGTCAGGAAAGCTGATAATGCCTTGAAGATTTCAGCCGTATACATTCAGCCTGTGAACAGCAGTAGATGTTGACCCCCCCTTAGTATGGGAGAACAGTGGTTAAAAACTTCAGGATTCGACAACAAACGCACGGACACAGTACATACAACATGGGAACCCACCAGAATTCGCATTTACAAAAACGGGAGGGAAGTACATTTTCTAGCTGGTTTTGCTAGTTTACAGCACATTTCAATACGTCTAGCGGGTTACAGCTATATGATGAATAATGGGTGTTATAAAGCATTCTGAGCAATGTGTATCTTTTGAAGCTCATTTGTTGATTTGAAGGCAGCGGGAAGAGGAGAGAAGGCAGGGAACACGCTTCTAAACCAGAGAGCTGGGAAGCGAGTACTGCAACGCGAAACTGTGCAGGGAGCAGGGACAGAAAGAAGAACGCCTCTGAGGAGGAACAGCGTCTAAACCAGAGAGCAGGGAAGCGAGTGTTTGCAACGCGAAACGGAGCAGGGATCAGGGACAGAAAGGATGAACGCCTATGAGGAGGAGCAGCTGGTAGTTAACCTGCTCTGGAGAGGAGAATGTGATCTCCAGGGGAGTGCAGCGTGTAAAGTAGAAGGGACGATGAACACGGCGACTGCATTAACAGATGGCAAATACACGTTCCAAAACAGTCAGGAAAGCTGATAATGCCTTGAAGATTTCAGCCCTATACATTCAGCCTGTGAACAGCAGTAGATGTTGAACCCCCCTTGTATGGGAGAACAGTGGTTAAAAACTTCAGGATTCGACAACAAACGCACGGACACAGTACATACACCGTGTATCTTTTGAAGCTCATTTGTTGATTTGAAGGCAGCGGGAAGAGGAGAGAAGGCAGGGAACACGCGTCGAAACCAGAGAGCTGGGAAGCGAGTACTTGCAACGCGAAACGGTGCAGGGAGCAGGGACAGAAAGGGAGAACTCCACTGAGGAGGAACAGCTGGCAGTTAGCCTTCTTTGGAGATGAGAACTTGATCACCACGGGAGAGGATTGTTGAGAGGGTTACAGAGGGGGAGGTCTGAGATCTGAAAATCCTGAGTATTCCCTGCAGTGTGTAGGGCCAGATACATGAAGAGTTGCAGATCTCGTAAAAGTCCAGGTCAGGAAGCATACAGGTTCATGTGGAATTCTCCAAGTAGGCGGAGTTGAGTGGTAGGAGGCTAGGATGGAGAAGTCCATCCACTGAGAGAGGAAGGGGGTAGGCAAATAGCCACGGTGAGAGATTCGCCAGGAAAGAGAGAATGCATGCAGACAAGGCATTCGTGAGAGGAGTCGGCCTGCAAAGGAAAGCAATTTACTACAGGAATCAAGGATACTCCCCCTCAAGAACGGTTGGATCTGGGCATGGAGAGGAACTTGTCATCAGGGAGGAAAGTGTCAAAGCTCGAGATAGCGCTGGCCGTCAACCATGTCTCGGTTAGACCAAGAACATCAAGGTCGGGTACTTCCAGGAAATGGCAGATGTCAGATGAGTGTTTGAAACTGAGTGAGAGTTGAGAGTGGGGAGGGGTACAAATCAGTAATCCCTGCGGAGGTGTAGAAGGAGCCTGACATAGGGCAGATGAGGAAGGAGAGAGGAAAGGAAGCAGAAGAAGGGAGCGAAGAGACAGCAGGAGTTCATGATCAATCCGGGAGCTAGGAGTGGTGAGAAGGTTAGACGGGGAGGTCTGAGTCTCAGGATTGGAATGGGAAGTTCGATATCACATGTCATGCTATAGGAAGAGTCTCAGGATTGGAATGGGAAGGAGTTGGATATGACATCTCTTGTTGTAGGGAGAGTCTCAGGTTTGGTATTAGAATCACATCCTTTAGGAAGGGACTCGAGTTTGGTATTTTAAGGAGTGAGATAGTAAATCTCATCCTATCGGAAGGGTCTCGGGTTTGGTATTGGAAGAAATGAGATTTCAAATCTCAGGCTGTGGGAGTGGTCTCGGGTTTGGCATTGGAAGGGGTGAGAAATCACATTTCATGCTACAGGAAGGGTCACAAGTTTGGAATGGGAAGGAGTTGGATATCACATGAAGGGGCACAGGTTTGGTATTAGTAGCAAAGAGATATCACATCTCGTTATAGGAAGGGTCTCGATTGGAATGGGAAGGAGTTGGATATCACATCTCATGCTATAGGGAGGGTCTCAGTTTTGATATTAGAAGCACTGAGATATCACATATGCTATTGGAAGGGTCTCAGTATTGGAATTGGAAGGAGTTGGATATCACATCTCATGCTATAGGGAGGTTCTCAGGTTTGATATTAGAAGCATTGAGATATCACATCTCATGCTATGGGAAGGGTCTCAGGATTGGAATGGGAAGGAGTAGGATATCACATATGCTAAAGGAAAGGTCTCAGGTTTGGAAGGGGAAGGATTTGGATCTCACATCTCATGTTTTAGGACGGGTCTCAGGTTTGGTATTAGAAGCCTTGAGATATCACATATGGTATGATAAGGGTCTCAGGATTGGAAAGGGAAGGAGTTGGACATCACATCTCAAGCTATCTCAGGATTGGAATGGGAAGGAGTTTGATATCACATCTCGAGCTATAGGAAGGGTCTCAGGTTTTTTATTAGAAACATTGAGATATCACATCTCATGCTATAGGAAGGGTTTCAGGATTGGAATGGGAAGGAGTTGGATATCCCTTCTCATGCTAAAGGAAGGTCAGGTTGGAATGGGAAGGAGTTGGATATCACATCTCGTTATAGGAAGGGTCTCAGGATTGGAATGGGAAGGATGTGGATATCACATCTCTTGCTCTAGGAAGGGTCTCAGGTTTTTTATTAGAAACATTGAGCCATCACATCTCATGCTATAGGAAGGGTTTCAGAATTGGAATGGAAGGATTTGGATATCACATCTCATGCTAATTGAAGGGTCTCAGGTTTGGAAGGGGAAGGATTTGGATATCATATCTCATGTTATAGGACGGGTCCCAGGTTTGGTATTAGAAGCATTGAGATATCACATCTCATGCTATAGGAGGTGTCTCAGGATTGGAATGGGAAGGAGTTGGATATCACGTCTCATGTTATAGGAAGGGTCTCAGGATTGGAATGGCAAGGAGTTGGATATCACATCTCATGCTAAAGGAAGGGTCTCAGGTTTGATAGAAGCATTGAGATCACATCTCATGCTATAGGAAGGAACTCAGGATTGCAATGGGAAGGAGTTGGATATCACATATCATGCCATAGGATGGGTCATCAGGTTTGGTATAAGCATTGAGATATCACATCTCTGCTATCGGAAGGGTCTCAGGATAGGAATGGGAAGGACTTAGATACTCATACTATAGGGAGGGTCTCAGTTTTGATATTAGAAGCATTGAGCTATCACATCTCATGCTATCGGAAGGGTCTCAGGATTGGAATGGGATGGAGTTGGATACAACATCTCAAGCTATCTCAGGATTGGAATGGGAAGGAGTTTGATATCACATCTCAAGCTATAGGAAGGGCCTCAGGTTTGGAAGGGGAAGTATTTGGATCTCACATCTCATGTTTTAGGACGGGTCTCAGGTTTGGTATTAGAAGCATTGAGATATCACATCTCATGGTATAGGAAGGGTCTCAGGATTGGAATGGGAAGGAGTTGGATATCACATCTCAAGCTATCTCAGGATTGGAATGGGAAGGAGTTTGATATCACATCTCAAGCTATAGGAAGGGTCTCAGGTTTGGAAAGGGAAGGATTTGGATTTCACATCTCATGTTATAGGATGGTTCTCATGTTTGGTTTTAGTAGCATTGAGATATCACATCTCATGCTATCGGAAGGGTCTCAGGTTTGGAAAGGGAAGGATTTGCAGTTCACATGTTATAGGATGGTTCTCAGGTTTGGTTTTAGAAGCATTACGATATAACATCTCATGCTATAGGAAGGGTCTCAGGTTTGGAATGGGAAGGAGTTGGATATCACATTGAATGGGAAGGAGTTTGATATCACATCTCAAGCTATAGGAAGGGTCTCAGGTTTGGAAAGGGAATGATTTGGATTTCACATCTCATGTTATAGGCTGGTTCTCATGTTTGGTTTTAGAAGCATTGAGATATCACATCTCATGCTATCAGAAGGGTCTCAGGTTTGGAATGGGAAGGAGTTTGATATCACATCTCATGCTATAGGAAGGATCTCAGGTTTGGTATTAGAAGCATTGAGATATCACATCTCATGCTATAGGAAGGGTCTCAGGATTGGAATCGGAAGGAGTTGTATATGACATCTCATGCTGTTAAGACGGATTTCTGAACTCTGTCCTGGTGGCGCAGAAGTTCAGAAGGCCAACCTAATTACTTGGAACAGGGTAACCTCTGGACGAACCAGACCAATCAAGGTAGCGATCGGATTTGGATATCACATCTCATGCTAAAGGAAGGGTCTTAGGTTTGGAAGGGGAAGGATTTGGATATCACATCTCATGTTATAGGACGGGTCCCAGGTTTGGTATTAGAAGCATTGAGATATCACAACTCATGCTATAGGAAGGGTCTCAGGATTTGAATGGGAAGGAGTTGGATATCACATGTCATGCTAAAGGAAGGGTCTCAGGTTTGATAGAAGCATTGAGATTTCAAATCTCATGCTATAGGAAGGGTCTCAGGATTGGAATGGGAAGGAGTTGGATATCACATCTCATGCCATAGGAAGGGTCTCAGATTTGGTATAAGCATTGAGATATCACATCTCTGTTATCGGAAGGGTCTCAGGATAGGAATGGGAAGGACTTAGATATCACATCTCAAGCTATCTCAGGATTGGAATGGGAAGGAGTTTGATATCACATCTCAAGCTATAGGAAGGGTCTCAGGTTTGGAAAGGGAAGGATTTGGATTTCACATCTCATGTTGTAGGATGGTTCTCATGTTTGGTTTTAGAAGCATTGAGATATCACATCTCATGCTATCGGAAGGGTCTCAGGTTTGGAAAGGGAAGGATTTGTATTTCACATATGTTATAGGATGGTTCTCAGGTTTGGTTTTAGAAGCAGTAAGATATCACATCTCATGCTATAGGAAGGGTCTCAGGTTTGGAATGGGAAGGAGTTGGATACAAATCTCATGTTATAGGAAGGATCTCAGGTTTGGTATTAGAAGCATTGAGATATCACATATCATGCTATAGGAAAGGTCTCAGGATTGGAATGGGAAGGAGTTGGATATCACATCACATGCTAAAGGAAAGGTCTCAGGTTTGGAAGGGGAAGGATTTGGATCTCACATATGTTTTAGGACGGGTGTCAGGTTTGGTATTAGAAGCATTGAGATATCACATCTCATGGTATAGGAAGGGTCTCAGGATTGGAATGGGAAGGAGTTGGATAGCACATCTCAAGCTATCTCAGGATTGGAATGGGAAGGAGTTTGATATCACATCTCAAGCTATAGGAAGGGTCTCAGGTTTGGAAAGGGAATGATTTGGATTTCACATGTTACAGGATAGTTCTCATGTTTGGTTTTAGAAGCATTGAGATATCACATCTCATGTTATAGGAAGGATCTCAGGTTTGGTATTAGAAGCATTGAGATATCACATCTCATGCTATAGGAAGGGTCTCAGGTTTGGAATGGGAAGGAGTTGGATATCACATCTCATGCTATAGGAAGGATCTCAGGTTTGGAGTTAGAAGCATTGAGATATCAGGTTTGGTATTAGAAGCATTGAGATATCACATCTCATGCTACCAGAAGGGTCTCAGGATTGGAATGGGAAGGAGTCGGATATCACATCTCATGCTAAAGGGAGGGTTTCAGGTTTGGAAGTGGAAGGATTTGGATATCACATCTCATGTTATAGGAAGATCTCAGGTTTGGTATTAGAAGCATTGAGATATCACATCTCATGCTATCGGAAGGATCTCAGGTTTGGTATTAGAAGCATTGAGATATCACATCTCATGCTATAGGAAGGGTCTCAGGATTGGAATGGGAAGGAGTTGGATATCACATCTCATGCTATAGGAAGGGTCTCAGGTTTGGTATTACAAACATTGTGATATTACATCTCATGCTATAGGAAGGGTTTCAGGATTGGATTGGGAAGGAGTTGGATATCACATCTCATGCTATAGGAAGGGTCTCAGGTTTGGAATGGGAAGGATTTGTACATCACATCTCTTGCTATAGGAAGGGCCTCAGGTTTGGTAAGAGAAACATTAAGATATCACATCTCATGCTATCGGAAGGGTCTCAGGATTGGAATGGGAAGGAGTTGGATATCACATCTCAAGCTATCTCAGGATTGGAATGGGAAGGAGTTTGATATCACATCTCAAGCTATAGGAAGGATCTCAAGTTTGGAAGGGGAAGGATTTGGATTTCACATCTCATGTTTTAGGACGGGTCTCAGGTTTGGTATTAGAAACATTGAGATATCACATCTCATGGTATAGGAAGGGTTTCAGGATTGGAATGGGAAGGAGTTGGATATCACATCTCATGCAATAGGAAGGGTCTCAGGTTTGATAGAAGCATTGAGATATCACATCTCATGCTATAGGAAGGGTCTCAGGATTGGAATGGGAAGGAGTTGGATATCACATCTCATGCCATAGGAAGAGTCTCAGGTTTGGTATAAGCATTGAGATATCACATCTCTGCTATCGTGAGGGTCTCAGGATTGGAATAGGAAGGAGTTGGATATCACATCTTATGCTATAGGAAGGGTCTCAGGTTTGGTATTACAAGCATTGTGATATTATATCTCATGCTATAGGAAGGGTCTCAGGATTGGATTGGGAAGGAGTTGGATATCACATCTCATGCTATAGGAAGGGTCTCAGGTTTGGAATGGGAAGGGTTTGTACATCACATCTCTTGCTATAGGAAGGGCCTCAGGTTTGGTATGAGAAACATTGAGATATCACATCTCATGTTATAGGAAGGATATCAGGTTTGGTATTAGAAGCATTGAGATATCACATCTCATGATATAGGAAGGGTCTCAGGATTGGAATGGGAAGGAGTTGGATATCACATCTCATGCTATAGGAAGGGTCTCAGGTTTGGTAGAAGCATTGAGATATCACATCTCATGCTATAGGAAGGGTCTCCGGATTGGAATGGGAAGTAGTTGTATATGACATCTCATGCCATAGGAAGGGTAGCACATA
This sequence comes from Ambystoma mexicanum, assembly GCF_040938575.1. Classification (NCBI taxonomy): domain Eukaryota; kingdom Metazoa; phylum Chordata; class Amphibia; order Caudata; family Ambystomatidae; genus Ambystoma; species Ambystoma mexicanum. Next base: position 570,642,616 of record NC_090932.1, on the reverse strand, counting down.
TGCTATAGGAAGGGTCTCAGGTTTGGAACACGGGAAGGAGTTGGATATCACATCTCATGCTTTAAGAAGGGTCTCAGTTTTGGTATTAGAAGCATTGAGATATCACATCTCATGCTATAGGAAGGGTCTCAGGATTGGAATGGGAACGAGTTGGATATCACATCTCATGCTATAGGAAAGGTCTCAGGTTTGGAATGGGAATGATTTGTATATCACATCTCTTGCTATAGGAAGGGCCTCAGGTTTGGTATCAGAAACATTGAGATATCACATCTCATGGTATCGGAAGGATCTCAGTATTGGAATGGAAAGGGGTTGGATATCACATCTCATGTTATAGGAAGGATATCAGGTTTGGTATTAGAAGCATTGAGATATCACATCTCATGCTATAGGAAGGGTCTCAGGATTGGAATGGGAAGGAGTTGGATATCACATCTCATGCTATAGGAAGGGTCTCAGGTTTGGTAGAAGCATTGAGATATCACATCTCATGCTATAGGAAGGGTCTCAGGATTGGAATGGGAAGGAGTAGTATATGACATCTCATGCCATAGGAAGGGTCTCAGGTTTGGTATAAGCATTGAGATATCACATCTCTGCTATCGGAAGGGTCTCGGGATTGGAATGGGAAGGAGTTGGATATTACATTCTTGCTATAGGAAGGGTCTCAGGTTTGGAATGGGAAGGAGTTGGATATCCCATCTCATGTCATAGGAAGGATCTCAGGTTTGCTATTAGAAGCACTGAGATATCACATCTCATGCTATAGGAATGGTCTCAGGATTGGAATGGGAAGGAGTTGGATATTACATTCTTGCTATAGGAAGGGTCTCAGGTTTGGAACGGGAAGGAGTTGGATATCACATCTCATGCTTTAAGAAGGGTCTCAGTTTTGGTATTAGAAGCATTGAGATATCACATCTCATGCTATAGGAAGGGTCTCAGGATTGGAATAGGAAGGAGTTGGATATCACATCTCATGCTATAGGAAGGGTCTCAGGTTTGGTATTACAAGCATTGCGATATTACATCTCATGCTATAGGAAGGGCCTCAGGTTTGGTATGAGAAACATTGAGATATCACATCTCATGGTATAGGAAGGATCTCAGGATTGGAATGGGAAGGAGTTGGATATAACATCTCATGTTATAGGAAGGATATCAGGTTTGGTATTAGAAGCATTGAGATATCACATCTCATGCTATAGGAAGTGTCTCTGTTTTAGGATGGGAAGGAGTTGGAGATAACATCTCATGCTATATGAAGGGTCTCAGGTTTGGTATTAGAAGCTTTGAGATATCACATTTCATACTATAGGAAGGGTCTCTGGTTTGGGATGGGAAGGAGTTGGATATCACATCTCATGCTATAACAAGGGTCTCAGGTTTGGTATTAGAAGCATTGAGATATCACATCTCATGCTATAGGAAGGGTCTCAGGTTTGGAATGGGAAGGAGTTGGATATCACATCTCAGGCTATAGGAAGGATCTCAGTTTTGGAATGAGAAGGAGTTGGATATCACATATCATGTTATATGAAGGCTCTCAGGTTTGGTATTAGAAGCATTGAGATATCACATCTCATGCTATAGTAAGGGTCTCAGGATTGGCATGGGAAGGAGTTTGATATCACATCTCATGCTAAAGGAAGGGTCTCCGGTTTGGAATGGGAAGGAGTTGGATATCACATCTCATGTTATAGGAAGGATCTCAGGTTTGGTATTAGAAACATTGAGATAACACATCTCATGCTATAGGAAGGGTCTCAGGATTGAAATGGGAAGGAGTTGGATATCACATCTCATGCTATCGTAAGGGTCTCAGGATTGGAATAAGAAGGAGTTGGATATCCCATCTCATGCTTTAAGAAGGGTCTCAGGTTTGGTATTAGAAGCATTGAGATATCACATCTCATGCTATAGGAAGGGTCTAAGGATTGGAATGGGAAGGAGTTGGATATCACACATGCTATAGGAAGGGTCTCAGGTTTGGTATTACAAGCATTGTGATATTACATCTCATGCTATAGGAAGGGTCTCAGGATTGGATTGGGAAGTAGTTGGATATCACATCTGATGCTATAGGAAGGGTCTCAGGTTTGGAATGGGAAGGATTTGTACATCACATCTCTTGCTATAGGAAGGGCCTCAGGTTTGGTATGAGAAACATTGAAATATCACATCTCATGGTATAGGAAGGATCTCAGGATTGGAATGTGAAGGAGTTGGATATCACATCTCGTGTTATAGGAAGGATATCAAGTTTGGTATTAGAAGCATTGAGATATCACATCTCATGCTATAGGAATGGTCTCAGGTTTGGTAGAAGCATTGAGATATCACATCTCATGCTATAGGAAGGGTCTCAGGATTGGAATGGGAAGGAGTAGTATATGACCTCTCATGCCATAGGAATGGACTCAGGTTTGGTACAAGCATTGAGATATCACATCTCTGCTATCGGAAGGGTCTCAGGTTTGGAAAGGGAAGGAGTTGGATATCACGTCTCATGCTATAGGAAGGTTCTCAGGTTTGGTATTAGAAGCATTGAGATATCACATCTCATGCTATAGGTAGGGTCTCAGTATTGGAATGGGAAGGAGTTGGATATCACATCTCATGCTACAGGAAGGGTCTCAGGTTTGGAATGGGAAGGAATTGGATATCACATCTCATGTTATAGGAAGGATCTCAGGTCTGGTATTAGAAGCATTGTGATATCACATCTCATGCCATAGGAAGGGTCTCAGGTTTGGAGTGGGAAGGAGTTGGATATCACATCTCATGCTATAGGAAGGGTCTCAGGTTTGGTAGAAGCATTGAGATATCACATCTCATGCTATAGGAAGGGTCTCCGGATTGGAATGGGTAGTAGTTGTATATTACATCTCATGCCATAGGAAGGGTCTCAGGTTTGGTATAAGCATTGAGATATCACATCTCTGCTATCGGAAGGGTCTCAGGATTGGAATGGGAAGGAGTTGGATATCCCATCTCATGTTATAGGAAGGGTCTCAGGTTTGGTATTAGAAGCATTGAGATATCACATCTCATGCTATAGGAAAGGTCTCAGGATTGGGATGGGAAGGACTTGGATATCTCATCTCATGTTATAGGACGGGTCTCAGGTGTGGTATTAGAAGGATTGAGATATCACATCGCATGCTGTAGGAAGGGTCTCAGGTTTGGAATGGGAAGGAATTGGATATCACATCTCATGTCATAGGAAGGATCTCAGGTTTGCTATTAGAAGCATTGAGATATCACTTCTCAAGCTATAGGAAGGGTCTCAGGTTTGGAAAGGGAAGGATTTGGATTTCACATCTCATGTTGTAGGATGGTTCTCATGTTTGGTTTTAGAAGCATTGAGATATCACATCTCATGCTATCGGAAGGGTCTCAGGTTTGGAAAGGGAAGGATTTGGATTTCACATATGTTATAGGATGGTTCTCAGGTTTGGTTTTAGAAGCAGTAAGATATCACATCTCATGCTATAGGAAGGGTCTCAGGTTTGGAATGGGAAGGAGTTGGATACAAATCTCATGTTATAGGAAGGATCTCAGGTTTGGTATTAGAAGCATTGAGATATCACATATCATGCTATAGGAAAGGTCTCAGGATTGGAATGGGAAGGAGTTTGATATCACATCTCAAGCTATAGGAAGGGACTCAGGTTTGGAAAGGGAATGATTTGGATTTCACATGTTACAGGATAGTTCTCATGTTTGGTTTTAGAAGCATTGAGATATCACATCTCATGTTATAGGAAGGATCTCAGGTTTGGTATTAGAAGCATTGAGATATCACATCTCATGCTATAGGAAGGGTCTCAGGTTTGGAATGAGAAGGAGTTGGATATCACATCTCATGCTATAGGAAGGATCTCAGGTTTGGTGTTAGAAGCATTGAGATATCAGATCTCATGCTATCGGAAGGATCTCAGGTTTGGTATTAGAAGCATTGAGATATCACATCTCATGCTACCAGAAGGGTCTCAGGATTGGAATGGGAAGGAGTCGGATATCACATCTCATGCTAAAGGGAGGGTTTCAGGTTTGGAAGTGGAAGGATTTGGATATCACATCTCATGTTATAGGAAGATCTCAGGTTTGGTATTAGAAGCATTGAGATATCACATCTCATGCTATCGGAAGGATCTCAGGTTTGGTATTAGAAGCATTGAGATATCACATCTCATGCTATAGGAAGGGTCTCAGGTTTGGAATGGGAAGGATTTGTACATCACATCTCTTGCTATAGGAAGGGCCTCAGGTTTGGTAAGAGAAACATTAAGATATCACATCTCATGCTATCGGAAGGGTCTCAGTATTGGAATGGGAAGGAGTTGGATATCACATCTCAAGCTATCTCAGGATTGGAATGGGAAGGAGTTTGATATCACATCTCAAGCTATAGGAAGGGTCTCAAGTTTGGAAGGGGAAGGATTTGGATTTCACATCTCATGTTTTAGGACGGGTCTCAGGTTTGGTATTAGAAACATTGAGATATCACATCTCATGGTATAGGAAGGGTTTCAGGATTGGAATGGGAAATAGTTGGATATCACATCTCATGCAATAGGAAGGGTCTCAGGTTTGATAGAAGCATTGAGATATCACATCTCATGCTATAGGAAGGGTCTCAGGATTGGAATGGGAAGGAGTTGGATATCACATCTCATGCCATAGGAAGAGTCTCAGGTTTGGTATAAGCATTGAGATATCACATCTCTGCTATCGTAAGGGTCTCAGGATTGGAATAGGAAGGAGTTGGATATCCCATCTCATGCTTTAAGAAGGGTCTCAGGTTTGGTATTAGAAGCATTGAGATATCACATCTCATGCTATAGGAAGGGTCTAAGGATTGGAATGGGAAGGAGTTGGATATCACATCTTATGTTATAGGAAGGGTCTCAGGTTTGGTATTACAAGCATTGTGATATTATATCTCATGCTATAGGAAGAGTCTCAGGATTGGATTGGGAAGGAGTTGGATATCACATCTCATGCTATAGGAAGGGTCTCAGGTTTGGAATGGGAAGGGTTTGTACATCACATCTCTTGCTATAGGAAGGGCCTCAGGTTTGGTATGAGACACATTGAGATATCACATCTCATGTTATAGGAAGGATATCAGGTTTGGTATTAGAAGCATTGAGATATCACATCTCATGATATAGGAAGGGTCTCAGGATTGGAATGGGAAGGAGTTGGATATCACATCTCATGCTATAGGAAGGGTCTCAGGTTTGGTAGAAGCATTGAGATATCACATCTCATGCTATAGGAAGGGTCTCCGGATTGGAATGGGAAGTAGTTGTATATGACATCTCATGCCATAGGAAGGGTAGCACATATGCTATAGGAAGGGTCTCAGGTTTGGAACACGGGAAGGAGTTGGATATCACATCTCATGCTTTAAGAAGGGTCTCAGTTTTGGTATTAGAAGCATTGAGATATCACATCTCATGCTATAGGAAGGGTCTCAGGATTGGAATGGGAACGAGTTGGATATCACATCTCATGCTATAGGAAGGGTCTCAGGATTGGATTGGGAAGGAGTCGGATATCACATCCCATGCTATAGGAAAGGTCTCAGGTTTGGAATGGGAATGATTTGTATATCACATCTCTTGCTATAGGAAGGGCCTCAGGTTTGGTATCAGAAACATTGAGATATCACATCTCATGGTATAGGGAGGATCTCAGTATTGGAATGGAAAGGGGTTGGATATCACATCTCATGTTATAGGAAGGATATCAGGTTTGGTATTAGAAGCATTGAGATATCACATCTCATGCTATAGGAAGGGTCTCAGGATTGGAATGGGAAGGAGTTGGATATCACATCTCATGCTATAGGAAGGGTCTCAGGTTTGGTAGAAGCATTAAGATATCACATCTCATGCTATAGGAAGGGTCTCAGGATTGGAATGGGAAGGAGTAGTATATGACATCTCATGCCATAGGAAGGGTCTCAGGTTTGGTATAAGCATTGAGATATCACATCTCTGCTATCGGAAGGGTCTCGGGATTGGAATGGGAAGGAGTTGGATATTACATTCTTGCTATAGGAAGGGTCTCAGGTTTGGAACGGGAAGGAGTTGGATATCCCATCTCATGTCATAGGAAGGATCTCAGGTTTGCTATTAGAAGCACTGAGATATCACATCTCATGCTATAGGAATGGTCTCAGGATTGGAATGGGAAGGAGTTGGATATTACATTCTTGCTATAGGAAGGGTCTCAGGTTTGGAACGGGAAGGAGTTGGATATCACATCTCATGCTTTAAGAAGGGTCTCAGTTTTGGTATTAGAAGCATTGAGATATCACATCTCATGCTCTAGGAAGGGTCTCAGGATTGGAATGGGAAGGAGTTGGATATCACATCTCATGCTATAGGAAGGGTCTCAGGTTTGGTATTACAAGCATTGCGATATTACATCTCATGCTATAGGAAGGGTCTCAGGTTTGGAATGGGGAGGATTTGTATATCACATCTCTTGCTATAGGAAGGGCCTCAGGTTTGGTATGAGAAACATTGAGATATCACATCTCATGGTATAGGAAGGATCTCAGGATTGGAATGGGAAGGAGTTGGATATCACATCTCATGTTATAGGAAGGATATCAGGTTTGGTATTAGAAGCATTGAGATATCACATCTCATGCTATAGGAAGGGTCTCTGTTTTGGGATGGGAAGGAGTTGGAGATAACATCTCATGCTATATGAAGGGTCTCAGGTTTGGTATTAGAAGCTTTGAGATATCACATTTCATACTATAGGAAGGGTCTCTGGTTTGGGATGGGAAGGAGTTGGATATCACATCTCATGCTATAACAAGGGTCTCAGGTTTGGTATCAGAAGCATTGAGATATCACATCTCAGCTATAGTAAGGGTCTCAGGATTGGCATGGGAAGGAGTTTGATATCACATCTCATGCTAAAGGAAGGGTCTCCGGTTTGGAATGGGAAGGAGTTGGATATCACATCTCATGTTATAGGAAGGATCTCAGGTTTGGTATTAGAAACATTGAGATAACACATCTCATGCTATAGGAAGGGTCTCAGGTTTAAATGGGAAGGAGTTGGATATCACATCTCATGCTATCGTAAGGGTCTCAGGATTGGAATAGGAAGGAGTTGGATATCCCATCTCATGCTTTAAGAAGGGTCTCAGGTTTGGTATTAGAAGCATTGAGATATCACATCTCATGCTATAGGAAGGGTCTAAGGATTGGAATGGGAAGGAGTTGGATATCACACATGCTATAGGAAGGGTCTCAGGTTTGGTATTACAAGCATTGTGATATTACATCTCATGCTATAGGAAGGGTCTCAGGATTGGATTGGGAAGGAGTTGGATATCACATCTGATGCTATAGGAAAGGTCTCAGGTTTGGAATGGGAAGGATTTGTACATCACATCTCTTGCTATAGGAAGGGCCTCAGGTTTGGTATGAGAAACATTGAAATATCACATCTCATGGTATAGGAAGGATCTCAGGATTGGAATGTGAAGGAGTTGGATATCACATCTCGTGTTATAGGAAGGATATCAAGTTTGGTATTAGAAGCATTGAGATATCACATCTCATGCTATAGGAAGGGTCTCAGGTTTGGTAGAAGCATTGAGATATCACATCTCATGCTATAGGAAGGGTCTCAGGATTGGAATGGGAAGGAGTAGTATATGACCTCTCATGCCATAGGAAGGGTCTCAGGTTTGGTACAAGCATTGAGATATCACATCTCTGCTATCGGAAGGGTCTCAGGTTTGGAAAGGGAAGGAGTTGGATATCACGTCTCATGCTATAGGAAGGTTCTCAGGTTTGGTATTAGAAGCATTGAGATATCACATCTCATGCTATAGGAAGGGTCTCAGTATTGGAATGGGAAGGAGTTGGATATCACATCTCATGCTACAGGAAGGGTCTCAGGTTTGGAATGGGAAGGAATTGGATATCACATCTCATGTTATAGGAAGGATCTCAGGTTGGTATTAGAAGCATTGTGATATCACATCTCATGCCATAGGAAGGGTCTCAGGTTTGGAGTGGGAAGGAGTTGGATATCACATCTCATGCTATAGGAAGGGTCTCAGGTTTGGTAGAAGCATTGAGATATCACATCTCATGCTATAGGAAGGGTCTCCGGATTGGAATGGGTAGTAGTTGTATATTACATCTCATGCCATAGGAAGGGTCTCAGGTTTGGTATAAGCATTAAGATATCACATCTCTGCTATCGGAAGGGTCTCAGGATTGGAATGGGAAGGAGTTGGATATCCCATCTCATGTTATAGGAAGGGTCTCAGGTTTGGTATTAGAAGCATTGAGATATCACATCTCATGCTATAGGAAAGGTCTCAGGATTGGGATGGGAAGGACTTGGATATCTCATCTCATGTTATAGGACGGGTCTCAGGTGTGGTATTAGAAGGATTGAGATATCACATCGCATGCTGTAGGAAGGGTCTCAGGTTTGGAATGGGAAGGAATTGGATATCACATCTCATGTCATAGGAAGGATCTCAGGTTTGCTATTAGAAGCATTGAGATATCACTTCTCATGCTATAGGAATGGTCTCAGGATTGGAATGGGAAGGAGTTGGATATTACATTCTTGCTATATGAAGGGTCTCAGGTTTGGAATGGGAAGGAGTTGGATGTCACATATGCTATAGGAAGGGTCTCAGGTTTGGAACGGGAAGTAGTTGGATATCACATCTCATGCTTTAAGAAGGGTCTCAGTTTTGGTATTAAAAGCATTGAGATATCACATCTCATGCTATAGGAAGGGTCTCAGGATTGGAATGGGAAGGAGTTGGATATCACATCTCATGCTATAGGAATGGTCTCAGGTTTGGTATTACAAGCATTGTGATATTACATCTCATGCTATAGGAAGGGTCTCAGGATTGGATTGGGAAAGAGTCGGATATCACATCTCATGCTATAGGAAGGGTCTCAGGTTTGGAATGGGAAGGATTTGTATATCACATCTCTTGCTATAGGAAGGGCCTCAGGTTTGGTATGAGAAACATTGAGATATCACATCTCATGGTATAGGAAGGATCTCAGCATTGGAATGGAAAGGAGTTGGATATCACATCTCATGTTATAGGAAGGATATCAGGTTTGGTATTAGAAGCATTGAGACATCACATCTCATGCTATAGGAAGGGTCTCAGGATTGGAATGGGAAGGAGTTGGATATCACATCTCATGCTATAGGAAGGGTCTCAAGTTTGGTAGAAGCATTGAGATATCACATCTCATGCTATAGGAAGGGTCCCAGGATTGGAATGGGAAGCAGTAGTATATGACATCTCATGCCATAGGAAGGGTCTCAGGTTTGGTATAAGCATTGAGATATCACATCTCTGCTATCGGAAGGGTCTCGGGATTGGAATGGTAAGGAGTTTATATATCACATCTCATGTTATAGGAAGGATATCATGTTTGGTATTAGAAGCATTGAGATATCACATCTCATGCTATAGGAAGGATCTCAGGATTGGAATGGGAAGGACTTGGATATCACATCTCATGCTATAGGGAGGGTCTCAGGTTTGATATTAGAAGCATTGAGAGATCACATCTCATGCTATCGGAAGGGTCTCAGGATTGGAATGGGAAGGAGTTGGATATCACATCTCATGCTAAAGGAAGGGTCTCAGGCTTGGAAGGGGAAGGATTTGGATATCACATCTCATGTTGTAGGACGGGTCTCAGGTTTGGTACTACAAGCATTGAGATATCACATCTCATGGTATAGGAAGGGTCTCAGGATTGGAATGGGAAGGAGTTGGATATCACATCTCAAGCTATATGAAGGGTCTCAGGATTGGAATGGGAAGGAGTTTGATATCACATCTCATGCCATAGGAAGGGTCTCAGTTTTGGTAGAAGCATTGAGAAATGACAGCTCATGCTATCGGAAGGGTCTCAGGATTGGATTGGGAAGGAGTTGGATATCCCATCTCATGCTATATGAAGGGTGTCAGGTTTGGTATTAGAAGCATTGAGATATCACATCTCGTGCTATAGGAAGGGTCTCAGGATTGGAATGGGAAGGAGTAGGATATCACATCTCATGCTATAGGAAGGGTCTCAGGTTTGGTATTAGAAGCATTGAGATATCAATTCTCATGGTATAGGAAGGGTCTCAGAATTGGAATGGGAAGGAGTTGGATATCACATCCATGTTATAGGAAGGGTCTCAGGATTAGAATGCGAAGGATTTGGATATCACATCTCTTGCTATAGGAAGGGTCGCAGGTTTTTTATTAGACACATTGAGATATCACATCTCATGCTAAAGGAAGGGTTTCAGGATTCGAATGGGAAGGATTTGGATATCATATCTCATGTTATAGGACGGGTCCCAGGTTTGGTATTAGAAGCACTGAGATATCACATCTCATGGTATAGGAAGGGTTTCAGGATTGGAATGGGAAGGATTTGGATATCACATCTCATGCTAAAGGAAGGGTCTCAGGTTTGGAAGGGGAAGGAGTAGGATATCACATCTCATGCTAAAGGAAGGGTCTCAGGTTTGATAGAAGCATTGAAATATTACAGCTCGTGCTATAGGAAGGGTCTCAGGATTGGAATGGGAAGGAGTTGGATATCACATCTCATGCTAAAGGAAGGGTCTCAGGTTTGATAGAAGCATTGAGATATCACATCTCATGCTATAGGAAGGGTCTCAGGTTTGGTATAAGCATTGAGATATCACATCTCTGCTATCGGAAGGGTCTCAGGATAGGAATGGGAAGGACTTAGATATCACATCTCATGCTATAGGGAGGGTCTCAGTTTTGATATTAGAAGCATTGAGATATCACATCTCATGCTATCGGAAGGGTCTCAGGATTGGAATGGGAAGGAGTTGGATATCACATCTCAAGCTATCTCAGGATTGGAATGGGAAGGAGTTTGATATCACATCTCAAGCTATAGGAAGGGTCTCAGGTTTGGAAGGGGAAGGATTTGGATCTCACATCTCATGTTTTAGGACGGGTCTCAGGTTTGGTATTAGAAGCATTGAGATATCACATCTCATGGTATAATAAGGGTCTCAGGATTGGAATGGGAAGGAGTTTGATATCACATCTCAAGCTATAGGAAGGGTCTCAGGTTTGGGAAGTGAAGGATTTGGATAGCACATCTCATGTTATAGGATGGTTCTCATGTTTGGTTTTAGAAGCATTGAGATATCACATCTCATGCTATAGGAAAGGTCTCAGGATTGGGATGGGAAGGACTTGGATATCTCATCTCATGTTATAGGACGGGTCTCAGGTGTGGTATTAGAAGGATTGAGATATCACATCGCATGCTGTAGGAAGGGTCTCAGGTTTGGAATGGGAAGGAATTGGATATCACATCTCATGTCATGGGAAGGATCTCAGGTTTGCTATTAGAAGCATTGAGATATCACTTCTCATGCTATAGGAATGGTCTCAGGATTGGAATGGGAAGGAGTTGGATATTACATTCTTGCTATATGAAGGGTCTCAGGTTTGGAATGGGAAGGAGTTGGATGTCACATATGCTATAGGAAGGGTCTCAGGTTTGGAACGGGAAGTAGTTGGATATCACATCTCATGCTTTAAGAAGGGTCTCAGTTTTGGTATTAGAAGCATTGAGATATCACATCTCATGCTATAGGAAGGGTCTCAGGATTGGAATGGGAAGGAGTTGGATATCACATCTCATGCTATAGGAATGGTCTCAGGTTTGGTATTACAAGCATTGTGATATTACATCTCATGCTATAGGAAGGGTCTCAGGATTGGATTGGGAAAGAGTCGGATATCACATCTCATGCTATAGGAAGGGTCTCAGGTTTGGAATGGGAAGGATTTGTATATCACATCTCTTGCTATAGGAAGGGCCTCAGGTTTGGTATGAGAAACATTGAGATATCACATCTCATGGTATAAGAAGGATCTCAGTATTGGAATGGAAAGGAGTTGGATATCACATCTCATGTTATAGGAAGGGTCTCAAGTTTGGTAGAAGCATTGAGATATCACATCTCATGCTATAGGAAGGGTCTCAGGATTGGAATGGGAAGGAGTTGGATATCACATCTCATGCTATAGGAAGGGTCTCAAGTTTGGTAGAAGCATTGAGATATCACATCTCATGCTATAGGAAGGGTCTCAGGATTGGAATGGGAAGCAGTAGTATATGACATCTCATGCCATAGGAAGGGTCTCAGGTTTGGTATAAGCATTGAGATATCACATCTCTGCTATCGGAAGGGTCTCGGGATTGGAATGGTAAGGAGTTTATATATCACATCTCATGTTATAGGAAGGATATCATGTTTGGTATTAGAAGCATTGAGATATCACATCTCATGCTATAGGAAGGATCTCAGGATTGGAATGGGAAGGACTTGGATATCACATCTCATGCTATAGGGAGGGTCTCAGGTTTGATATTAGAAGCATTGAGATATCACATCTCATGCAATCGGAAGGGTCTCAGGATTGGAATGGGAAGGAGTTGGATATCACATCTCATGCTAAAGGAAGGGTCTCAGGCTTGGAAGGGGAAGGATTTGGATATCACATCTCATGTTGTAGGACGGGTCTCAGGTTTGGTACTACAAGCATTGAGATATCACATCTCATGGTATAGGAAGGGTCTCAGGATTGGAATGGGAAGGAGTTGGATATCACATCTCAAGCTATAGGAAGGGTCTCAGGATTGGAATGGGAAGGAGTTTGATATCACATCTCATGCCATAGGAAGGGTCTCAGTTTTGGTAGAAGCATTGAGAAATGACATCTCATGCTATCGGAAGGGTCTCAGGATTGGATTGGGAAGGAGTTGGATATCCCATCTCATGCTATATGAAGGGTGTCAGGTTTGGTATTAGAAGCATTGAGATATCACATCTCGTGCTATAGGAAGGGTCTCAGGATTGGAATGGGAAGGAGTAGGATATCACATCTCATGCTATAGGAAGGGTCTCAGGTTTGGTATTAGAAGCATTGAGATATCAATTCTCGTGGTATAGGAAGGGTCTCAAAATTGGAATGGGAAGGAGTTGGATATCACATCCATGTTATAGGAAGGGTCTCAGGATTGGAATGCGAAGGATTTGGATATCACATCTCTTGCTATAGGAAGGGTCTCAGGTTTTTTATTAGACACATTGAGATATCACATCTCATGCTAAAGGAAGGGTTTCAGGATTCGAATGGGAAGGATTTGGATATCATATCTCATGTTATAGGACGGGTCCCAGGTTTGGTATTAGAAGCACTGAGATATCACATCTCATGGTATAGGAAGGGTCTCAGGATTGGAATGGGAAGGAGTTGGATATCCCTTCTCATGCTATAGGAAGGGTCTCAGGTTAGAATGGGAAGGAGTTGGATATCACATCTCATGTTATAGGAAGGGTCTCGGGATTGGAATGGGAAGGATTTGGATATCATATCTCTTGCTATAGGAAGGGTCTCATGTTTTTTATTAGAAACAGAAATATCACATCTCATGGTATAGGAAGGGTTTCAGGATTGGAATGGGAAGGATTTGGATATCACATCTCATGCTAAAGGAAGGGTCTCAGGTTTGGAAGGGGAAGGAGTTGGATATCACATCTCATGCTAAAGGAAGGGTCTCAGGTTTGATAGAAGCATTGAAATATTACAGCTCATGCTATAGGAAGGGTCTCAGGATTGGAATGGGAAGGAGTTGGATATCACATCTCATGCTAAAGGAAGGGTCTCAGGTTTGATAGAAACATTGAGATATCACATCTCATGCTATAGGAAGGGTCTCAGGTTTGGTATAAGCATTGAGATATCACATCTCTGCTATCGGAAGGGTCTCAGGATAGGAATGGGAAGGACTTGGATATCACATCTCATGCTATAGGGAGGGTCTCAGTTTTGATATTAGAAGCATTGAGATATCACATCTCATGCTATCGGAAAGGTCTCAGGATTGGAATGGGAAGGAGTTGGATATCACATCTCAAGCTATCTCAGGATTGGAATGGGAAGGAGTTTGATATCACATCTCAAGCTATAGGAAGGGTCTCAGGTTTGGAAGGGGAAGGATTTGGATCTCACATCTCATGTTTTAGGACGGGTCTCAGGTTTGGTATTAGAAGCATTGAGATATCACATCTCATGGTATAATAAGGGTCTCAGGATTGGAATGGGAAGGAGTTTGATATCACATCTCAAGCTATAGGAAGGGTCTCAGGTTTGGGAAGGGAAGGATTTGGATAGCACATCTCATGTTATAGGATGGTTCTCATGTTTGGTTTTAGAAGCATTGAGATATCACATCTCATGCTATCGGAAAGGTCTCAGGTTTGGAATGGGAAGGAGTTGGATATCACATCTCATGTTATAGGAAGGATCTCAGGTTTGGTATTAGAGGCATTGAGATATCATATCTCATGCTATATGAAGGGTCTCAGGATTGGAATGTGAAGGATTTGGATATCACATCTCATGCTAAAGGAAGGGTCTCGGGTTTGGCAGAAGCATTGAGATATCACATCTCATGCTATAGGAAGGGTCTCAGAATTGGAATGGGAAGGATTTGGATATCACATCTCATGCCATAGTAAGGGTCTCAGGTTTAGTATAAGCATTGAGATATCACATCTCTGCTATCGGAAGGGTCTCAGGATTGGATTGGGAAGGAGTTGGATATCCCTTCTCATGCTATAGGAAGGGTCTCAGGTTGGAATGGGAAGGAGTTGGATATCACATCTCATGTTATAGGTAGGGTCTCAGGATTGGAATGGGAAGGATTTGGATATCACATCTCTTGCTATAGGAAGGGTCTCAGTTTTTTATTAGAAACATTGAGATATCACATCTCATGCTATAGGAAGGGTTTCAGGATTGGAATGGGAAGGATTTGGATATCACATCTCATGCTAAAGGAAGGGTCTCAGGTTTGGAAGGGGAAGGAGTTGGATATCACAACTCATGGTAAAGGAAGGGTCTCAGGTTTGATAGAAGCATTGAGATATTACAGCTCATGCTATAGGAAGGGTCTCAGGATTGGAATGGGAAGGAGTTGGATATCACATCTCATGCTAAAGGAAGGGTCTCAGGTTTGATAGAAGCATTGAGATATCACATCTCATGCTATAGGAAGGGTCTCAGGTTTGGTATAAGCATTGAGATATCACATCTCTGCTATCGGAAGGGTCTCAGGATAGGAATGGGAAGGACTTAGATATCACATCTCATGCTATGTGGAGGGTCTCAGTTTTGATATTAGAAGCATTGAGATATCACATCTCATGCTATCGGAAGGGTCTCAGGATTGGAATGGGAAGGAGTTGGATATCACATCTCAAGCTATCTCAGGATTGGAATGGGAAGGAGTTTGATATCACATCTCAAGCTATAGGAAGGGTCTCAGGTTTGGAAGGGGAAGGATTTGGATCTCACATCTCATGTTTTAGGACGGGTCTCAGGTTTGGTATTAGAAGCATTGAGATATTTTCTTTTATTTTTTATTTATTTGCATTTGTTAAGCGCGCTTGCAGCCCGTAAGGCATCGAGGCGCTGTTACAGAGGATACGCAAACTTAGGATTACAGACAGGTGCCAGGAGGGCTCTTAGTTACAGATTGGTAGGCATATATGCAGTGGACGATACAGGTTCAGGTTAAACAAAGAGTCTGGTTTTGATAGCCTTACGGAAGGCTAGGTGGGATTGAATGAGTCTTAGGTGAGGTGGCAGAGCGTTCCAGTGCGTGGCTGCTAGGGTGGGGAAGCTGGAGCCACCAGCGCGCACTTTCCCAGTAGTAGGCGTGACAATTGTGTTGGCATAAGGGGACCTGAGAGGTCTCGTGGCGGTGTGCCTAGTAATTCTGTTGGTCAGGTAAGGAGGGGCAAGTTCGTGAAGGCATTTGTGTGTGAGAGCAAGAGTTTTAAAGACAATTCTCTCTTTGACAGGGAGCCAGTGTGCTTGCCTTCTGATTTCGGAGATATGGTTTCTTCTTGAGGTACCGGTGGCTGCCCTTAGTGCATTGTTCTGGGCTAGCTGCAATTTGGCCAGGTTTTTGCTGGATGTCCCCACGAGAAGGGCATTACAGTAGTCAAGTCTTGACCCGATAATTGCCCTGGCAATCGTGAGGCAATTTTGACGGGCCAAGAAGGGCCTGGCTGCATTGAGGACTTTGGAGTAGTAGGCTGAGGATGCAGCGATAGCATTGACCTGTTTATCCATGGACAGGTCGGAGTCAAGGTAGACTCCGAGTGTCTTAACATGGTTCGAGACCTTGATTGGAATGTTATCAAGTGAGAAGGAGGCGTACTGATCTCCGAGGTTACCCAGAGTGAAGGGTGACCCAATGAGGAGGAGTTCGGTCTTTTCGCTGTTGAGGCACAGCCAATTCTCCGCCATCCAGGATTGGATGGTAGTGTAGATAGAGGTGAGGGTGTTGGAATCTGCTAGGTAGTCGCTCGTGAGTGGGATCAGTACCTGCGTATCGTCAGCATAGTTGGTATATGAAATACCAAGGGAATCCAAGATGCTAAACAGGGGCCTTGTAAAGAGGTTATAGAGTGTTGGGGCGATACAGGATCCCTGAGGGACACCGCAGGTGAGGAGGCTGAGGGTGGCGGCGGCAGCTTCAGAAAAGACTTTCATGGCCCTTTCTTGGAGAAAGGAGGTGATCCACTGGCAGGCTTTCGGGGAGAAGTTGGCTTGGGTGGCTAGGTGGTGACACAAGGTGTTGTGGTCAACCAGATCGAACGCTGCGGATAGATCCAGGAGCAGTAGGAGGGCAGGTTTGCCTGCATCTCTGAGGTCATCCATTTGGTTCTTTAGATCTAGGAGGGCCGTTTCAGTGCCATGTCGGGGGCGGAACCCAGATTGCCGCAGGCCGAGGAGACGGTTGTCCTCTAAGAACTTTTGGACCTGCAGGTAGGCTGCTTTGGCCAAGATTTTGAGCAGGAATGGTACAGTTGTGATGGGCCTGTAATTCCCCGGGACGGTTGGGTCGAGTGAGGGTTTCTTGAGGAGTGGGCGTACCCACGCTTCCTTGAGTCCTGATGGGACATGACCTGATTGGAAGGAGGAGTTGATAAAGGCTGTAAGGAAGGGGGCGAGAGTATGTGCAGAGTCTTTGATGAGGCTGGCTGGGCAGGCATCGCCTTTACAATTGGAGGGTTTAATATAGTTGAGGAGGATGATGACCTCTTGCTCAGTGATGTCTTTGAATTCGAACATCGGGGATGACGTGGACTTGATGGGTGGCTTGGCGTGGATGTTCGCTATGATATGGGAAAGGGCTTTTTGGTGGCCACAAATTTTTGTTTGGAGGGTGTTGAGCTTCTCTAGCATGGCAGATTGAATGCTGTTGCACCACTTGTCATCTTTGATAACTGAGGAGGGGGGGCAGATGGTTTTTCAAGTTCCCTGAAGATTGTGAATAGTTCCTTAGATCCTGACTTGGCGTCGGAGATCCTGGCGTTGAAGGAGGCAGCCTTTGCCAGTGTGATGTTAATCTTGTAGGATTTGGAAATGGCTTTGAACTTCTGTTTAGTGGCTTCAGAGGGGTTTGCTTTCCAGGAGGATAGTGCAATCCTCTTTTGCGCACGTTGGTCAAGGAGTTCTTTAGAGAACCATGAGTTAGCATGTTTGGCTTTCTTAGCTTTTTTGAGAGTCAGGGGA
This sequence comes from Ambystoma mexicanum, assembly GCF_040938575.1. NCBI lineage: Eukaryota > Metazoa > Chordata > Amphibia > Caudata > Ambystomatidae > Ambystoma > Ambystoma mexicanum. The sequence continues at coordinate 570,624,927 of NC_090932.1, read as the reverse complement.
GCAATGGCGTCCACGGCTGACGTGATGACATCCTTGAAGGTGTCAGCTAAGGTGTCAGGGTTATTAGATGAAGGTGCCTGAAGGGCTGGGTTAAGGAGGTAGGGTGCTAGGTTCTCGACTGTGAGGAGGCGTGAGCTCCTGGCGTAGGTGGCGAGGCATGGTGATGGCGGAGAGAGAGCCACTTTTCTGGTTCCGAGGTTGAATTGGATGTAGTGATGGTCAGACCAGGGGATAGGGGTATTGGCCGTGATGAGAAGGGAGCAGTTGTGATGAATGATCCAGTCAAGGGTGCGCCCTTTGATGTGCGTGGTGTCAGAAATGGAGTGCACAAAGCTGATGTTGGAGAGTGCCTTCTTGAGGTGTTTCGCTGGGGAGTCTTTAGGGTCATTCAGCCCTAGGTTGAGGTCACCAAGGAGTAGAACCTGAGAGGTCTTTTTGATGTTGTGAGACAATGCAGGGATAAGGGTGTCATGGAAGTCCGTACATGGGCCAGGGGGTCTGTATACAATGTGCATGGATATGGTGCAGTTGGGCGAGACATTGATTTTTAGCGGGAGGTAGTCACTATTGCTATCAAGGATGCCTTCAACTTCTTTGATGGTAAGGGTGTCCCTCGCGATGAGGGCAACGCCTCCACCTCTCTGAGAGGTGCGGTCTTTCCTAAAAATGGAATATCCAGGTGGGATGGCAAGTGATAAGACTGGGCCTGAGCTTTCATTCAGCCAGGTTTCAGTAAGGATGAGGAGGTCGAGCTTGTTGTTTATGAGCAGGTCGTTGATGTCAAGGGCGTGAGCTGGTATGGAGCGGGCATTAAGCAGGGCGCAGCTTAGCATGTAGGCATGGGGAGGCGTGGGGATAGGTGGGCTGGTGGGTGAGGATGGAGTGTCAGAAGTACTAGGTGGTGTGGTCGAGGGTGTGGCAACAGTAGGATGAATAGGCACAGAAACATCATTGAGCTGCACAAAATCAAGTGTGGTCATGGGTGTGGCAACAGTAGGATGAATAGGCACAGAAACATCATTGAGCTGCACAAAATCAAGTGTGGTCATGGGTGTGGCAACAGTAGGATGAATAGGCACAGAAACATCATTGCGCTGCACAAAATCAAGTGTGGTCATGGGGGCGGCAACAGTATGCGCTACAGGCATGGGTGCAGTAGGACTGAAGGGCGAAGGTTGTGGGGCAAAGTTAAAGTTCATAGTAGGGTTGGTGATCGTGAAGTATTGTTTGTTGACAAGACCCTTGATGATGAACTGTCGTGCCGTGGCAGAGCATGTGTGTGCTGGCCGCTGGCTTCTTATGCCCAACCTAACATTTCGGTAACCCAAGGTAGGGGTAGAACTGATGGGGTTGGTGGGCTGAGTGCGGGACCGTAGTCGCGCATTCCTGCTGTGGTACAGCAGAGGGCGTGTGTTTGCTAGCAAGGTAGGCGCACATGAAGGTTGTAGCATGGGGGCATTAATGCTAATGGCCTTACCTTGTACTGGTTTAACAAGGCGTGGGGGCGCCAACTGCGCCATCGAGCAGCGGAGAGCTGCAGAGAGAAATGCGGCCTTGGGGGAGTAACTGGCAGTTCTTGGGTGTCTGGGCTGAGGTGAAACTTAAGTTTCTGGGACACCACTCCTACCAAGAGAGTGCAGATTCTTCATTCCCTGAAGGGGAAACTGTTAATATATATTGTGCAGCGTGTCGCGTTTAGCTCTCTCATAGCATGAGGGAATTTTATGGCGAGGCGCGTGGTGTTTAATATTTGGTTAGAGCTGCAATATGCTCTGGATGCAGCGTGTGGAGTCGTGCTTCTTGTGCCTGGGACCGTTGGGAAGCTGGACCCCCGCTTTGCGTATGTTTGTATAGGGGTGTTTTCTGAGACGGGGCTTCCCGTGCCTCCGTTATACAGCAGTCTTATGTGGATGGGTTAACAGCCGGGCCTTGGTGTCGAGTGATTCGGGTTTCCCTGGGGGGGGGAGGGAGGGGAACGGGACGCCTGGCTTGACACCCCCAAAACTCTGTGCCGCGGACACACCGAGGCTCAAGAGTCTCCTGTGCAATGACAGCCCCTGCGCAGGGGGGGCGGGGGGGTGGGGGAGGGGGCCCACAGCCGCCGAATCTACAGGTGCTCTCCGCTGTGCGGAGCGCCCGCGACCACCTTACTTGTTGCACGAGGTGTCCGCGGCGCCTTGGGGCCCCCTCCTTAAGAGCTTCACGCGTCTCTCCTCTACTCTTGTAAACTGGGAGGCAGCTCTCGCGTTGTGTAGTTGCGGCGGGGACCGTAAGGTCCGGCCAAACTTCCGCGAGGAGATTTTTATGTGCAACTGCACTTCCCCGCTACAGAGCTTTTCAAAGTCCGGTGCTCTTCCAATTTCTTCTTTTTTCTTTATTTTCTCCTTCTTTTCCCCTTTTCCTTCAGTGGCGCACCTCGTTTGTCAGGTATAATAAGGGTCTCAGGATTGGAATGGGAAGGAGTTTGATATCACATCTCAAGCTATAGGAAGGGTCTCAGGTTTGGGAAGGGAAGGATTTGGATAGCACATCTCATGTTATAGGATGGTTCTCATGTTTGGTTTTAGAAGCATTGAGATATCATATCTCATGCTATCGGAAAGGTCTCAGGTTTGGAATGGGAAGGAGTTGGATATCACATCTCATGTTATAGGAAGGATCTCAGGTTTGGTATTAGAAGCATTGAGATATCATATCTCATGCTATAGGAAGGGTCTCAGGATTGGAATGTGAAGGATTTGGATATCACATCTCATGCTAAAGGAAGGGTCTCAGGTTTGGCAGAAGCATTGAGATATCACATCTCATGCTATAGGAAGGGTCTCAGGATTGAAATGGGAAGGATTTGGATATCACATCTCATGCCATAGTAAGGGTCTCAGGTTTGGTATAAGCATTGAGATATCACATCTCTGCTATCGGAAGGGTCTCAGGATTGGATTGGGAAGGAGTTGGATATCCCTTCTCATGCTATAGGAAGGGTCTCAGGTTGGAATGGGAAGGATTTGGATATCACATCTCATGTTATAGGTAGGGTCTCAGGATTGGAATGGGAAGGAGTTGGATATCACATCTCATGCTAAAGGGAGGGTCTCAGGTTTGGAAGGGGAAGGATTTGGATATCACATCTCATGCTAAAGGAAGGGTCTCAGGTTTGGCAGAAGCATTGAGATATCACATCTCATGCTATAGGAAGGGTCTCAGGATTGAAATGGGAAGGATTTGGATATCACATCTCATGCCATAGTAAGGGTCTCAGGTTTGGTATAAGCATTGAGATATCACATCTCTGCTATCGGAAGGGTCTCAGGATTGGATTGGGAAGGAGTTGGATATCCCTTCTCATGCTATAGGAAGGGTCTCAGGTTGGAATGGGAAGGATTTGGATATCACATCTCATGTTATAGGTAGGGTCTCAGGATTGGAATGGGAAGGATTTGGATATCACATCTCTTGCTATAGGAAGGGTCTCAGGTTTTTATTAGAAACATTGAGATATCACATCTCATGCTATAGGAAGGGTTTCAGGATTGGAATGGGAAGGATTTGGATATCACATCTCATGCTAAAGGAAGGGTATCAGGTTTGGAAGGGGAAGGATTTGGATATCATATCTCATGTTATAGGACGGGTCCCAGGTTTGGTATTAGAAGCATTGAGATATCACATCTCATGGTATAGGAAGTGTCTCAGGATTGGAATGGGAAGGAGTTGGATATCACATCTCATCCAATAGGAAGGGTCTCAGGTTTGGAATGGGAAATAATTGGATATCACATCTCATGTTATAGGAAGGATCTCAGGATTGGAATGGGAAGGATTTGGATATCACATCTCTTGCTATAGGAAGGGTCTCAGGATTGGAATGGGAAGGAGTTTGATTGCCCTTCTCATGCTATAGGAAGGGTCTCAGGTTGGAATGGGAAGGACTTGGATAACACATCTCATGTTATAGGAAGGGTCTCAGGATTGGAATGGGAAGTATTTGGATATCACATCTCTTGCTATAGGAAGGGTCTCAGGTTTTTTATTAGAAACATTGAGTTATCACATCTCATGCTATAGGAAGGGTTTCAGGATTGGAATGGGAAGGATTTGGATATCACATCTCATGCTAAAGGAAGGGTCTTAGGTTTGGAAGGGGAAGGATTTGGATATCACATCTCATGTTATAGGATGGGTCCCAGGTTTGGTATTAGAAGCATTGAGATATCACAACTCATGCTATAGGAAGGGTCTCAGGATTGGAATGGGAAGGAGTTGGATATCACATGTCATGCTAAAGGAAGGGTCTCAGGTTTGATAGAAGCATTGAGATTTCACATCTCATGCTATAGGAAGGGTCTCAGGATTGGAATGGGAAGGAGTTGGATATCACATCTCATGCCATAGGAAGGGTCTCAGATTTGGTATAAGCATTGAGATATAACATCTCTGCTATCGGAAGGGTCTCAGGATAGGAATGGGAAGGACTTAGATATCACATCTCATGCTATAGGGAGGGTCTCAGTTTTGATATTAGAGGCATTGAGATATCACATCTCATGCTATCGGAAGGGTCCCAGGATTGGAATGGGAAGGAGTTGGATATCACATCTCATGCTATCTCAGGATTGGAATGGGAAGGAGTTTGATATCACATCTCAAGCTATAGGAAGGGTCTCAGGTTTGGAAAGGGAAGGATTTGGATTTCACATCTCATGTTGTAGGATGGTTCTCATGTTTGGTTTTAGAAGCATTGAGATATCACATCTCATGCTATCGGAAGGGTCTCAGGTTTGGAAAGGGAAGGATTTGGATTTCACATATGTTATAGGATGGTTCTCAGATTTGGTTTTAGAAGCATTAAGATATCACATCTCATGCTATAGGAAGGGTCTCATGTTTGGAATGGGAAGGAGTTGGATACACATCTCATGTTATAGGAAGGATCTCAGGTTTGGTATTAGAAGCATTGAGATATCACATATCATGCTATAGGAAAGGTCTCAGGATTGGAATGGGAAGGAGTTGGATATCACATCTCATGCTAAAGGAAAGGTCTCAGGTTTGGAAGGGGAAGGATTTGGATCTCACAAATGTTTTAGGACGGGTGTCAGGTTTGGTATTAGAAGCATTGAGATATCACATCTCATGGTATAGGAAGGGTCTCAGGATTGGAATGGGAAGGAGTTGGATAGCACATCTCAAGCTATCTCAGGATTGGAATGGGAAGGAGTTTGATATCACATCTCAAGCTATAGGAAGGGTCTCAGGTTTGGAAAGGGAATGATTTGGATTTCACATGTTACAGGATAGTTCTCATGTTTGGTTTTAGAAGCATTAAGATATCACATCTCATGTTATAGGAAGGATCTCGGGTTTGGTATTAGAAGCATTGAGATATCACATCTCATGCTATAGGAAGGGTCTCAGGTTTGGAATGGGAAGGAGTTGGATATCACATCTCATGCTATAGGAAGGATCTCAGGTTTGGTATTAGAAGCATTGAGATATCAGATCTCATGCTATCGGAAGGATCTCAGGTTTGGTATTAGAAGCATTGAGATATCACATCTCATGCTACCAGAAGGGTCTCAGGATTGGAATGGGAAGGAGTCGGATATCACATCTCATGCTAAAGGGAGGGTTTCAGGTTTGGAAGTGGAAGGATTTGGATATCACATCTCATGTTATAGGAAGATCTCAGGTTTGGTATTAGAAGCATTGAGATATCACATCTCATGCTATCGGAAGGATCTCAGGTTTGGTATTAGAAGCATTGAGATATCACATCTCATGCTATCAGAAGGGTCTCAGGATTGGAATGGGAAGGAGTCGGATATCACATCTCATGCTAAAGAGAGGGTCTCAGGTTTGGAAGGGGAAGGATTTGAATATCACATCACATGTTATAGGAAGGATCTCAGGTTTGGTATTAGAGGCATTGAGATATCACATCTCATGCTATAGGAAGGGTCTCAGGATTGGAATGGGAAGGAGTTGGATATCACATCTCATGCTAAAGGAAGGGTCTCAGTTTTGGTAGAAGCATTGAGATATCACATCTCATGCTATAGGAAGGGTCTCAGTTTTGGTAGAAGCATTGAGATATCACATCTCTGCTATCGGAAGGGTCTCAGGATATGAATGGGAAGGACTTAGATATCACATCTCATGCTATAGGGAGGGTCTCAGTTTTGATATTAGAAGCATTGAGATATCACATCTCATGCTATCGGAAGGGTCTCAGGATTGGAATGGGAAGGAGTTGGATATCACATCTCAAGCTATCTCAGGATTGGAATGGGAAGGAGTTTGATATCACATCTCAAGCTATAGGAAGGGTCTCAGGTTTGGAAGGGGAAGGATTTGGATCTCACATCTCATGTTTTAGGACGGGTCTCAGGTTTGGTATTAGAAGCATTGAGATATCACATCTCATGGTATAATAAGGGTCTCAGGATTGGAATGGGAAGGAGTTTGATATCACATCTCAAGCTATAGGAAGGGTCTCAGGTTTGGGAAGGGAAGGATTTGGATAGCACATCTCATGTTATAGGATGGTTCTCATGTTTGGTTTTAGAAGCATTGAGATATCACATCTCATGCTATCGGAAAGGTCTCAGGTTTGGAATGGGAAGGAGTTGGATATCACATCTCATGTTATAGGAAGGATCTCAGGTTTGGTATAAGAGGCATTGAGATATCATATCTCATGCTATATGAAGGGTCTCAGGATTGGAATGTGAAGGATTTGGATATCACATCTCATGCTAAAGGAAGGGTCTCGGGTTTGGCAGAAGCATTGAGATATCACATCTCATGCTATAGGAAGGGTCTCAGGATTGGAATGGGAAGGATTTGGATATCACATCTCATGCCATAGTAAGGGTCTCAGGTTTGGTATAAGCATTGAGATATCACATCTCTGCTATCGGAAGGGTCTCAGGATTGGATTGGGAAGGAGTTGGATATCCCTTCTCATGCTATAGGAAGGGTCTCAGGTTGGAATGGGAAGGAGTTGGATATCACATCTCTTGCTATAGGAAGGGTCTCAGTTTTTTATTAGAAACATTGAGATATCACATCTCATGCTATAGGAAGGGTTTCAGGATTGGAATGGGAAGGATTTGGATATCACATCTCATGCTAAAGGAAGGGTCTCAGGTTTGGAAGGGGAAGGAGTTGGATATCACAACTCATGGTAAAGGAAGGGTCTCAGGTTTGATAGAAGCATTGAGATATTACAGCTCATGCTATAGGAAGGGTCTCAGGATTGGAATGGGAAGGAGTTGGATATCACATCTCATGCTAAAGGAAGGGTCTCAGGTTTGATAGAAGCATTGAGATATCACATCTCATGCTATAGGAAGGGTCTCAGGTTTGGCATAAGCATTGAGATATCACATCTCTGCTATCGGAAGGTTCTCAGGATAGGAATGGGAAGGACTTAGATATCACATCTCATGCTATAGGGAGGGTCTCAGTTTTGATATTAGAAGCATTGAGATATCACATCTCATGCTATCGGAAGGGTCTCAGGATTGGAATGGGAAGGAGTTGGATATCACATCTCAAGCTATCTCAGGATTGGAATGGGAAGGAGTTTGATATCACATCTCAAGCTATAGGAAGGGTCTCAGGTTTGGAAGGGGAAGGATTTGGATCTCACATCTCATGTTTTAGGACGGGTCTCAGGTTTGGTATTAGAAGCATTGAGATATTTTTATTTTTTATTTATTTGCATTTGTTAAGCGCGCTTGCAGCCCGTAAGGCATCGAGGCGCTGTTACAGAGGATACGCAAACTTAGGATTACAGACAGGTGCCAGGAGGGCTCTTAGTTACAGATTGGTAGGCATATATGCAGTGGACGATACAGGTTCAGGTTAAACAAAGAGTCTGGTTTTGATAGCCTTACGGAAGGCTAGGTGGGATTGAATGAGTCTTAGGTGAGGTGGCAGAGCGTTCCAGTGCGTGGCTGCTAGGGTGGGGAAGCTGGAGCCACCAGCGCGCACTTTCCCAGTAGTAGGCGTGACAATTGTGTTGGCATAAGGGGACCTGAGAGGTCTCGTGGCGGTGTGCCTAGTAATTCTGTTGGTCAGGTAAGGAGGGGCAAGTTCGTGAAGGCATTTGTGTGTGAGAGCAAGAGTTTTAAAGACAATTCTCTCTTTGACAGGGAGCCAGTGTGCTTGCCTTCTGATTTCGGAGATATGGTTTCTTCTTGAGGTACCGGTGGCTGCCCTTAGCGCATTGTTCTGGGCTAGCTGCAATTTGGCCAGGTTTTTGCTGGATGTCCCCACGAGAAGGGCATTACAGTAGTCAAGTCTTGACCCGATAATTGCCCTGGCAATCGTGAGGCAATTTTGACGGGCCAAGAAGGGCCTGGCTGCATTGAGGACTTTGGAGTAGTAGGCTGAGGATGCAGCGATAGCATTGACCTGTTTATCCATGGACAGGTCGGAGTCAAGGTAGACTCAGAGTGTCTTAACATGGTTCGAGACCTTGATTGGAATGTTATCAAGTGAGAAGGAGGCGTACTGATCTCCGAGGTTACCCAGAGTGAAGGGTGACCCAATGAGGAGGAGTTCGGTCTTTTCGCTGTTGAGGCACAGCCAATTCTCCGCCATCCAGGATTGGATGGTAGTGTAGATAGAGGTGAGGGTGTTGGAATCTGCTAGGTAGTCGCTCGTGAGTGGGATCAGTACCTGCGTATCGTCAGCATAGTTGGTATATGAAATACCAAGGGAATCCAAGATGCTAAACAGGGGCCTTGTAAAGAGGTTATAGAGTGTTGGGGCGATACAGGATCCCTGAGGGACACCGCAGGTGAGGAGGCTAGGGGTGGCGGCGGCAGCTTCAGAAAAGACTTTCATGGCCCTTTCTTGGAGAAAGGAGGTGATCCACTGGCAGGCTTTCGGGGAGAAGTTGGCTTGGGTGGCTAGGTGGTGACACAAGGTGTTGTGGTCAACCAGATCGAACGCTGCGGATAGATCCAGGAGCAGTAGGAGGGCAGGTTTGCCTGCATCTCTGAGGTCATCCATTTGGTTCTTTAGATCTAGGAGGGCCGTTTCAGTGCCATGTCGGGGGCGGAACCCAGATTGCCGCAGGCCGAGGAGACGGTTGTCCTCTAAGAACTTTTGGACCTGCAGGTAGGCTGCTTTGTCCAAGATTTTGAGCAGGAATGGTACAGTTGTGATGGGCCTGTAATTCCCCGGGACGGTTGGGTCGAGTGAGGGTTTTTTGAGGAGTGGGCGTACCCACGCTTCCTTGAGTCCTGATGGGACATGGCCTGATTGGAAGGAGGAGTTGATAAAGGCTGTAAGGAAGGGGGCGAGAGTATGTGCGGAGTCTTTGATGAGGCTGGCTGGGCAGGCATCGCCTTTACAATTGGAGGGTTTAATATAGTTGAGGAGGATGATGACCTCTTGCTCAGTGATGTCTTTGAATTCGAACATCGGGGATGACGTGGACTTGATGGGTGGCTTGGCGTGGATGTTCGCTATGATATGGGAAAGGGCTTTTTGGTGGCCACAAATTTTTGTTTGGAGGGTGTTGAGCTTCTCTAGCATGGCAGATTGAATGCTGTTGCACCACTTGTCATCTTTGATAACTGAGGAGGGGGGGGCAGATGGTTTTTCAAGTTCCCTGAAGATTGTGAATAGTTCCTTAGATCCTGACTTGGCGTCGGAGATCCTGGCGTTGAAGGAGGCAGCCTTTGCCAGTGTGATGTTAGTCTTGTAGGATTTGGAAATGGCTTTGAACTTCTGTTTAGTGGCTTCAGAGGGGTTTGCTTTCCAGGAGGATAGTGCAATCCTCTTTTGCGCACGTTGGTCAAGGAGTTCTTTAGAGAACCATGAGTTAGCATGTTTGGCTTTCTTAGCTTTTTTGAGAGTCAGGGGAGCAATGGCGTCCACGGCTGACGTGATGACATCCTTGAAGGTGTCAGCTAAGGTGTCAGGGTTATTAGATGAAGGTGCCTGAAGGGCTGGGTTAAGGAGGTAGGGTGCTAGGTTCTCGACTGTGAGGAGGCGTGAGCTCCTGGCGTAGGTGGCGAGGCATGGTGATGGCGGAGAGAGAGCCACTTTTCTGGTTCCGAGGTTGAATTGGATGTAGTGATGGTCAGACCAGGGGATAGGGGTATTGGCCGTGATGAGAAGGGAGCAGTTGTGATGACTGATCCAGTCAAGGGTGCGCCCTTTGATGTGCGTGGTGTCAGAAATGGAGTGCACAAAGCTGATGTTGGAGAGTGCCTTCTTGAGGTGTTTCGCTGGGGAGTCTTTAGGGTCATTCAGCCCTAGGTTGAGGTCACCAAGGAGTAGAACCTGAGAGGTCTTTTTGATGTTGTGAGACAATGCAGGGATAAGGGTGTCATGGAAGTCCGTACATGGGCCAGGGGGTCTGTATACAATGTGCATGGATATGGTGCAGTTGGGCGAGACATTGATTTTTAGCGGGAGGTAGTCACTATTGCTATCAAGGATGCCTTCAACTTCTCTGATGGTAAGGGTGTCCCTCGCGATGAGGGCAACGCCTCCACCTCTCTGAGAGGTGCGGTCTTTCCTAAAAATGGAATATCCAGGTGGGATGGCAAGTGATAAGACTGGGCCTGAGCTTTCATTCAGCCAGGTTTCAGTAAGGATGAGGAGGTCGAGCTTGTTGTTTATGAGCAGGTCGTTGATGTCAAGGGCGTGAGCTGGTATGGAGCGGGCATTAAGCAGGGCGCAGCTTAGCATGTAGGCATGGGGAGGCGTGGGGATAGGTGGGCTGGTGGGTGAGGATGGAGGGTCAGAAGTACTAGGTGGTGTGGTCGAGGGTGTGGCAACAGTAGGATGAATAGGCACAGAAACATCATTGAGCTGCACAAAATCAAGTGTGGTCATGGGTGTGGCAACAGTAGGATGAATAGGCACAGAAACATCATTGAGCTGCACAAAATCAAGTGTGGTCATGGGTGTGGCAACAGTAGGATGAATAGGCACAGAAACATCATTGAGCTGCACAAAATCAAGTGTGGTCATGGGTGTGGCAACAGTAGGATGAATAGGCACAGAAACATCATTGAGCTGCACAAAATCAAGTGTGGTCATGGGTGTGGCAACAGTAGGATGAATAGGCACAGAAACATCATTGCGCTGCACAAAATCAAGTGTGGTCATGGGGGCGGCAACAGTATGCGCTACAGGCATGGGTGCAGTAGGACTGAAGGGCGAAGGTTGTGGGGCAAATTTAAAGTTCATAGTAGGGTTGGTGATCGTGAAGTATTGTTTGTTGACAAGACCCTTGATGATGAACTGTCGTGCCGTGGCAGAGCATGTGTGTGCTGGCCGCTGGCTTCTTATGCCCAACCTAACATTTCGGTAACCCAAGGTAGGGGTAGAACTGATGGGGTTGGTGGGCTGAGTGCGGGACCGTAGTCGCGCATTCCTGCTGTGGTACAGCAGAGGGCGTGTGTTTGCTAGCAAGGTAGGCGCACATGAAGGTTGTAGCATGGGGGCATTAATGCTAATGGCCTTACCTTGTACTGGTTTAACAAGGCGTGGGGGCGCCAACTGCGCCATCGAGCAGCGGAGAGCTGCAGAGAGAAATGCGGCCTTGGGGGAGTAACTGGCAGTTCTTGGGTGTCTGGGCTGAGGTGAAACTTAAGTTTCTGGGACACCACTCCTACCAAGAGAGTGCAGATTCTTCATTCCCTGAAGGGGAAACTGTTAATATATATTGTGCAGCGTGTCGCGTTTAGCTCTCTCATAGCATGAGGGAATTTTATGGCGAGGCGCGTGGTGTTTAATATTTGGTTAGAGCTGCAATATGCTCTGGATGCAGCGTGTGGAGTCGTGCTTCTTGTGCCTGGGACCGTTGGGAAGCTGGACCCCCGCTTTGCGTATGTTTGTATAGGGGTGTTTTCTGAGACGGGGTTTCCCGTGCCTCCGTTATACAGCAGTCTTATGTGGATGGGTTAACAGCCGGGCCTTGGTGTCGAGTGATTCGGGTTTCACTGGGGGGGGGGGGAGGGAGGGGAACGGGACGCCTGGCTTGACACCCCCAAAACTCTGTGCCGCGGACACACCGAGGCTCAAGAGTCTCCTGTGCAATGACAGCCCCTGCGCAGGTGGGGTGGGGGGGTGGGGGAGCACCCGCGACCACCTTACTTGTTGCACGAGGTGTCCGCGGCACCTTGGGGCCCCCTCCTTAAGATCTTCACGCGTCTCTCCTCTGCTCTTGTAAACTGGGAGGCAGCTCTCGCGTTGTGTAGTTGCGGCGGGGACCGTTAGGTCGGGCCAAACTTCCGCGAGGAGATTTTTATGTGCAACTGCACTTCCCCGCTACAGAGCTTTTCAAAGTCCGGTGCTCTTCCAATTTCTTCTTTTTTCTTTATTTTCTCCTTCTTTTCCCCTTTTCCTTCAGTGGCGCACCTCGTTTGTCAGGTATAATAAGGGTCTCAGGATTGGAATGGGAAGGAGTTTGATATCACATCTCAAGCTATAGGAAGGGTCTCAGGTTTGGGAAGGGAAGGATTTGGATAGCACATCTCATGTTATAGGATGGTTCTCATGTTTGGTTTTAGAAGCATTGAGATATCATATCTCATGCTATCGGAAAGGTCTCAGGTTTGGAATGGGAAGGAGTTGGATATCACATCTCATGTTATAGGAAGGATCTCAGGTTTGGTATTAGAAGCATTGAGATATCATATCTCATGCTATAGGAAGGGTCTCAGGATTGGAATGTGAAGGATTTGGATATCACATCTCATGCTAAAGGAAGGGTCTCAGGTTTGGCAGAAGCATTGAGATATCACATCTCATGCTATAGGAAGGGTCTCAGGATTGGAATGGGAAGGATTTGGATATCACATCTCATGCCATAGTAAGGGTCTCAGGTTTGGTATAAGCATTGAGATATCACATCTCTGCTATCGGAAGGGTCTCAGGATTGGATTGGGAAGGAGTTGGATATCCCTTCTCATGCTATAGGAAGGGTCTCAGGTTGGAATGGGAAGGATTTGGATATCACATCTCATGTTATAGGTAGGGTCTCAGGATTGGAATGGGAAGGATTTGGATATCACATCTCTTGCTATAGGAAGGGTCTCAGGTTTTTATTAGAAACATTGAGATATCACATCTCATGCTATAGGAAGGGTTTCAGGATTGGAATGGGAAGGATTTGGATATCACATCTCATGCTAAAGGAAGGGTATCAGGTTTGGAAGGGGAAGGATTTGGATATCATATCTCATGTTATAGGACGGGTCCCAGGTTTGGTATTAGAAGCATTGAGATATCACATCTCATGGTATAGGAAGGGTCTCAGGATTGGAATGGGAAGGAGTTGGATATCACATCTCATCCAATAGGAAGGGTCTCAGGTTTGGAATGGGAAATAATTGGATATCACATCTCATGTTATAGGAAGGATCTCAGGATTGGAATGGGAAGGATTTGGATATCACATCTCTTGCTATAGGAAGGGTCTCAGGATTGGAATGGGAAGGAGTTCGATTTCCCTTCTCATGCTATAGGAAGGGTCTCAGGTTGGAATGGGAAGGACTTGGATAACACATCTCATGTTATAGGAAGGGTCTCAGGATTGGAATGGGAAGGATTTGGATATCACATCTCTTGCTATAGGAAGGGTCTCAGGTTTTTTATTAGAAACATTGAGTTATCACATCTCATGCTATAGGAAGGGTTTCAGGATTGGAATGGGAAGGATTTGGATATCACATCTCATGCTAAAGGAAGGGTCTTAGGTTTGGAAGGGGAAGGATTTGGATATCACATCTCATGTTATAGGACGGGTCCCAGGTTTGGTATTAGAAGCATTGAGATATCACAACTCATGCTATAGGAAGGGTCTCAGGATTGGAATGGGAAGGAGTTGGATATCACATGTCATGCTAAAGGAAGGGTCTCAGGTTTGATAGAAGCATTGAGATTTCACATCTCATGCTATAGGAAGGGTCTCAGGATTGGAATGGGAAGGAGTTGGATATCACATCTCATGCCATAGGAAGGGTCTCAGATTTGGTATAAGCATTGAGATATAACATCTCTGCTATCGGAAGGGTCTCAGGATAGGAATGGGAAGGACTTAGATATCACATCTCATGCTATAGGGAGGGTCTCAGTTTTGATATTAGAGGCATTGAGATATCACATCTCATGCTATCGGAAGGGTCCCAGGATTGGAATGGGAAGGAGTTGGATATCACATCTCAAGCTATCTCAGGATTGGAATGGGAAGGAGTTTGATATCACATCTCAAGCTATAGGAAGGGTCTCAGGTTTGGAAAGGGAAGGATTTGGATTTCACATCTCATGTTGTAGGATGGTTCTCATGTTTGGTTTTAGAAGCATTGAGATATCACATCTCATGCTATCGGAAGGGTCTCAGGTTTGGAAAGGGAAGGATTTGGATTTCACATATGTTATAGGATAGTTCTCAGGTTTGGTTTTAGAAGCATTAAGATATCACATCTCATGCTATAGGAAGGGTCTCAGGTTTGGAATGGGAAGGAGTTGGATACACATCTCATGTTATAGGAAGGATCTCAGGTTTGGTATTAGAAGCATTGAGATATCACATATCATGCTATAGGAAAGGTCTCAGGATTGGAATGGGAAGGAGTTGGATATCACATCTCATGCTAAAGGAAAGGGCTCAGGTTTGGAAGGGGAAGGATTTGGATCTCACAAATGTTTTAGGACGGGTGTCAGGTTTGGTATTAGAAGCATTGAGATATCACATCTCATGGTATAGGAAGGGTCTCAGGATTGGAATGGGAAGGAGTTGGATAGCACATCTCAAGCTATCTCAGGATTGGAATGGGAAGGAGTTTGATATCACATCTCAAGCTATAGGAAGGGTCTCAGGTTTGGAAAGGGAATGATTTGGATTTCACATGTTACAGGATAGTTCTCATGTTTGGTTTTAGAAGCATTAAGATATCACATCTCATGTTATAGGAAGGATCTCAGGTTTGGTATTAGAAGCATTGAGATATCACATCTCATGCTATAGGAAGGGTCTCAGGTTTGGAATGGGAAGGAGTTGGATATCACATCTCATGCTATAGGAAGGATCTCAGGTTTGGTATTAGAAGCATTGAGATATCAGATCTCATACTATCGGAAGGATCTCAGGTTTGGTATTAGAAGCATTGAGATATCACATCTCATGCTACCAGAAGGGTCTCAGGATTGGAATGGGAAGGAGTCGGATATCACATCTCATGCTAAAGGGAGGGTTTCAGGTTTGGAAGTGGAAGGATTTGGATATCACATCTCATGTTATAGGAAGATCTCAGGTTTGGTATTAGAAGCATTGAGATATCACATCTCATGCTATCGGAAGGATCTCAGGTTTGGTATTAGAAGCATTGAGATATCACATCTCATGCTATCAGAAGGGTCTCAGGATTGGAATGGGAAGGAGTCGGATATCACATCTCATGCTAAAGGGAGGGTCTCAGGTTTGGAAGGGGAAGGATTTGAATATCACATCACATGTTATAGGAAGGATCTCAGGTTTGGTATTAGAGGCATTGAGATATCACATCTCATGCTATAGGAAGGGTCTCAGGATTGGAATGGGAAGGAGTTGGATATCACATCTCATGCTAAAGGAAGGGTCTCAGTTTTGGTAGAAGCATTGAGATATCACATCTCATGCTATAGGAAGGGTCTCAGGATTGGAATGGGAAGGAGTTGGATATCACATCTCATGCCATAGGAAGGGTCTCGGGTTTGGTATAAGCATTGAGATATCACATTGGTCTCAGGATTGGATTGGGAAGGATGGATATCACATCTCATGTTATAGGAAGGATCTCAGGATTGGAATGGGAAGGATTTGGATATCACATCTCTTGCTATAGGAAGGGTCTCAGGTTTTTTATCAGAAACATTGAGATATCACATCTCATGCTATAGGAAGGGTTTCAGGATTGGAATGGGAAGGAGTTGGATATCACATCTCATGTTATAGGAAGGATCTCAGGATTGGAATGGGAAGGATTTGGATATCACATCTCTTGCTATAGGAAGGGTCTCAGGTTTTTTATTAGAAACATTGAGATATCACATCTCATGCTAAAGGAAGGGTTTCAGGATTCGAATGGGAAGGATTTGGATATCATATCTCATGTTATAGGACGGGTCCCAGGTTTGGTATTAGAAGCATTGAGATATCACATCTCATGGTATAGGAAGGGTCTCAGGATTGGAATGGGAAGGAGTTGGATATCCCTTCTCATGCTATAGGAAGGGTCTCAGGTTGGAATGGGAAGGAGTTGGATATCACATCTCATGTTATAGGAACGGTCTCAGGATTGGAATGGGAAGGATTTGGATATCATATCTCTTGCTATAGGAAGGGTCTCATGTTTTTTATTAGAAACAGAGATATCACATCTCATGGTATAGGAAGGGTTTCAGGATTGGAATGGGGAGGATTTGGATATCACATTTCATGCTAAAGGAAGGGTCTCAGGTTTGGAAGGGGAAGGAGTTGGATATCACATCTCATGCTAAAGGAAGGGTCTCAGTTTTGGTAGAAGCATTGAGATATCACATCTCATGCTATAGGAAGGGTCTCAGGATTGGAATGGGAAGGAGTTGGATATCACATCTCAAGCTATCTCAGGATTGGAATGGGAAGGAGTTTGATATCACATCTCAAGCTTTAGGAAGGGTCTCAGGTTTGGAAGGGGAAGGATTTGGATCTCACATCTCATGTTTTAGGACGGGTCTCAGGTTTGGTATTAGAAACATTGAGATATCACATCTCATGGTATAGGAAGGGTCTCAGGATTGGAATGGGAAGGAGTTGGATATCACATCTCATGCTATAGGAAGGGTCTCAGTTTTGATATTAGAAGCATTGAGATATCACATCTCATGCTATCGGAAGGGTCTCAGGATTGGAATGGGAAGGAGTTGGATATCACATCTCAAGCTATCTCAGGATTGGAATGGGAAGGAGTTTGATATCACATCTCAAGCTTTAGGAAGGGTCTCAGGGTTGGAAGGGGAAGGATTTGGATCTCACATCTCATGTTTTAGGACGGGTCTCAGGTTTGGTATTAGAAACATTGAGATATCACATCTCATGGTATAGGAAGGGTCTCAGGATTGGAATGAGAAGGAGTTGGATATTACATCTCATGCTATACGAAGGGTCTCAGGTTTGGTAGAAGCATTGAGATATCACATCTCATGCTATAGGAAGGGTCCCAGGATTGGAATGGGAAGGAGTTGGATATCACATCTCATGCCATAGGAAGGGTCTCAGGTTTGGTATAAGCATTGAGATATCACATCTCTGCTATCATAAGGGTCTCATGATTGGTATAGGAAGGAGTTGTATATCCCATTCCATGCTTTAAGAAGGGTCTCAGGTTTGGTATTAGAATTATTGAGATATCACATCTCATGCTATAGGAAGGGTCTAAGGATTGGAATGGGAAGGAGTTGGGTATCACATCTTATGCTATAGGAAGGGTCTCAGGTTTGGTATTAGAAGCATTGTGATATTACATCTCATGCTATAGGAAGGGTCTCAGGATTGGATAGGGAAGGAGTTGGATATCACATCTCATGCTATAGGAAGGGTCTCAGGTTTGGAATGGGAAGGGTTTGTACATCACATCTCTTGCTATAGGAAGGGCCTCAGGTTTGGTATGAGAAACATTGAGACATCACATCTCATGGTATAGGAAGGATCTCAGGATTAGAATGGGAAGGAGTTGGATATCACATCTCATGTTATAGGAAGGATATCAGGTTTGGTATTAGAAGCATTGAGATATCACATCTCATGATATAGGAAGGGTCTCAGGATTGGAATGGGAAGGTTTTGGATATCACATCTCATGCTATAGGAAGGGTCTCAGGATTGGAATGGGAAGGAGTAGTATATGACATCTCATGCCATAGGAAGGGTCTCAGGTTTGGTATAAGCATTGAGATATCACATCTCTGCTATCGAAAGGGTCTCAGGATTGGAATGGGAAGGAGTTGGATATCCCATCTCATGTTATAGGAAGGGTCTCAGGTTTGGTATTAGAAGCATTGAGATTTCACATCTCATGCTATAGGAAGGGTCTCAGGATTGGAATGGGAAGGGCTTGGATATCCCATCTCATGTTATAGGACGGGTCTCAGGTGTGGTATTAGAAGCATTGAGATATCACATCGCATGCTGTAGGAAGGGTCTCAGGTTTGGAATGGGAAGGAATTGGATATCACATCTCATGTCATAGGAAGGATATCAGGTTTTCTATTAGAAGCATTGAGATATCACATCTCATGCTATAGGAAAGGTCTCAGGATTGGAATGGGAACTAGTTGGATATTACATTCTTGTTATAGGAAGGGTCTCAGGTTTGGAATGGGAAGGAGTTGGATATCACATATGCTATAGGAAGGGTCTCAGGTTTGGAACGGGAAGGAGTTGGATATCTCATCTCATGCTTAAAGAAGGGTCTCAGTTTTGGTATTAGAAGCATT
This sequence comes from Ambystoma mexicanum, assembly GCF_040938575.1. NCBI lineage: Eukaryota > Metazoa > Chordata > Amphibia > Caudata > Ambystomatidae > Ambystoma > Ambystoma mexicanum. The sequence goes on along the minus strand of NC_090932.1, from coordinate 570,606,435 downwards.
GAGATATCACATCTCATGCTATAGGAAGGGTCTCAGGATTGGAATGGGAAGGAGTTGGATATCACATCTCATGGTATAGGAAGGGTCTCAGGGTTGGTATTACAAGCATTGTGATATTACATCTCATGCTATAGGAAGGGTCTCAGGATTGGATTGGGAAGGAGTCGGATATCACATCTCATGCTATAGGAAGGGTATCAGGTTTGGGAAGGATTTGTATATCACATCTCTTGCTATAGGAAGGGCCTCAGGTTTGGTATGAGAAACATTGAGATATCACATCTCATAGTATAGGAAGGATCTCAGTATTGGAATGGAAAGGAGTTGGATATCACATCTCATGTTATAGGAAGGATATCAGGTGTGGTATTAGAAGCATTGAGATATAACATCTCATGCTATAGGAAGGGTCTCAGGATTGGAATGGGAAGGAGTTGGACATCACATCTCATGCTATAGGGAGGGTCTCAGGTTTGGTAAAAGCATTGAGATATCAGATCTCATGCTATCGGAAGGATCTCAGGTTTGGTATTAGAAGCATTGAGATATCACATCTCATGCTACCAGAAGGGTCTCAGGATTGGAATGGGAAGGAGTCGGATATCACATCTCATGCTAAAGGGAGGGTTTCAGGTTTGGAAGTGGAAGGATTTGGATATCACATCTCATGTTATAGGAAGATCTCAGGTTTGGTATTAGAAGCATTGAGATATCACATCTCATGCTATCGGAAGGATCTCAGGTTTGGTATTAGAAGCATTGAGATATCACATCTCATGGTATCAGAAGGGTCTCAGGATTGGAATGGGAAGGAGTCGGATATCACATCTCATGCTAAAGGGAGGGTCTCAGGTTTGGAAGTGGAAGGATTTGGATATCACATCTCATGTTATAGGAAGGATCTCAGGTTTGATATTAGAAGCATTGAGATATCACATCTCATGCTATAGGAAAGGTCTCAGGATTGGAATGGGAAGGAGTTGGATATCACATCTCATGCTAAAGGAAGGGTCTCAGTTTTGGTAGAAGCATTGAGATATCACATCTCATGCTATAGGAAGGGTCTCAGGATTGGAATGGGAAGGAGTTGGATATCACATCTCATGCCATAGGAAGGGTCTCAGGTTTGGTATAAGCATTGAGATATCACATTGGTCTCAGGATTGGATTGGGAAGGAGTTGGATATCACATCTCATCCAATAGGAAGGGTCTCAGGTTTGGAATGGGAAGGAATTGGATATCACATCTCATGTTATAGGAAGGATCTCAGGATTGGAATGGGAAGGATTTGGATATCACATCTCTTGCTATAGGAAGGGTCTCAGGTTTTTTATCAGAAACATTGAGATATCACATCTCATGCTATAAGAAGGGTTTCAGGATTGGAATGGGAAGGAGTTGGATATCACATCTCATGTTATAGGAAGGGTCTCAGGATTGGAATGGGAAGGAGTAGTATATGACATCTCATGCCATAGGAAGGGTCTCAGGTTTGGTATAAGCATTGAGATATCACATCTCTGCTATCGAAAGGGTCTCAGGATTGGAATGGGAAAGAGTTGGATATCCCATCTCATGTTATAGGAAGGGTCTCAGGTTTGGTATTAGAAGCATTGAGATTTCACATCTCATGCTATAGGAAGGGTCTCAGGATTGGAATGGGAAGGGCTTGGATATCCCATCTCATGTTATAGGACGGGTCTCAGGTGTGGTATTAGAAGCATTGAGATATCACATTGCATGCTGTAGGAAGGGTCTCAGGTTTGGAATGGGAAGGAATTGGATATCACATCTCATGTCATAGGAAGGATATCAGGTTTTCTATTAGAAGCATTGAGATATCACATCTCATGCTATAGGAAAGGTCTCAGGATTGGAATGGGAACTAGTTGGATATTACATTCTTGTTATAGGAAGGGTCTCAGGTTTGGAATGGGAAGGAGTTGGATATCACATATGCTATAGGAAGGGTCTCAGGTTTGGAACGGGAAGGAGTTGGATATCTCATCTCATGCTTAAAGAAGGGTCTCAGTTTTGGTATTAGAAGCATTGAGATATCACATCTCATGCTATAGGAAGGGTCTCAGGATTGGAATGGGAAGGAGTTGGATATCACATCTCATGGTATAGGAAGGGTCTCAGGGTTGGTATTACAAGCATTGTGATATTACATCTCATGCTATAGGAAGGGTCTCAGGATTGGATTGGGAAGGAGTCGGATATCACATCTCATGCTATAGGAAGGGTATCAGGTTTGGGAAGGATTTGTATATCACATCTCTTGCTATAGGAAGGGCCTCAGTTTTGGTATGAGAAACATTGAGATATCACATCTCAAAGTATAGGAAGGATCTCAGTATTCGAATGGAAAGGAGTTGGATATCACATCTCATGTTATAGGAAGGATATCAGGTGTGGTATTAGAAGCATTGAGATATAACATCTCATGCTATAGGAAGGGTCTCAGGATTGGAATGGGAAGGAGTTGGACATCACATCTCATGCTATAGGGAGGGTCTCAGGTTTGGTAAAAGCATTGAGATATCAGATCTCATGCTATCGGAAGGATCTCAGGTTTGGTATTAGAAGCATTGAGATATCACATCTCATGCTACCAGAAGGGTCTCAGGATTGGAATGGGAAGGAGTCGGATATCACATCTCATGCTAAAGGGAGGGTTTCAGGTTTGGAAGTGGAAGGATTTGGATATCACATCTCATGTTATAGGAAGATCTCAGGTTTGGTATTAGAAGCATTGAGATATCACATCTCATGCTATCGGAAGGATCTCAGGTTTGGTATTAGAAGCATTGAGATATCACATCTCATGCTATCAGAAGGGTCTCAGGATTGGAATGGGAAGGAGTCGGATATCACATCTCATGCTAAAGGGAGGGTCTCAGGTTTGGAAGTGGAAGGATTTGGATATCACATCTCATGTTATAGGAAGTGTTAAGACGGATTTCTGAACTCTGTCCTGGTGGCGCAGAAGTTCAGAAGGCCAACCTAATTACTTGGAACAGGGTAACCTCTGGACGAGCCAGACCAATCAAGGTAGCGATCGCGGCGGTCAAGACTAGATCTCAAGAGGGGTGAGGGTGACTGAAAGCCCGCAATGAGCTCACAAAACCAGAACACTTACAAACTACTCCAAACAGGTGTTATATCAAAAATATATACACATTTATTTTAAGGCCTTTAAAACAACGACCGTAGCGAGAAAAGCACAATATCACAATATTAAACCAACACATACCATATCAACACAATATATATACAAATACTACAGTCGCAAGCGTTTAAAGCACGAAATATGTAGTCCACCTGAAAGGGAAGGAAAACAGGCAGTGCGATAATGCTTTCGACTCAGTTCGCCTTCATAGGCACCTAACTAGATGGAAGTCCGAGCCCTGCGAAGAGTGGAGCCTGGTGCTCAAAGTACCTGCACGCGCTGGTGCCAACGGGCAAAAGGAGAAGCTCTTCGAAGGAAGTCAGGCAGTTCGGGTTAGTGCACAGCAGAAGAAGAACAGGGTCCGCAACTCAAGCGCAGCCTCCACAGCGGGCAGAAGCAGAGCGCGAGTACGGGCGAAAAGGGTGCTGTTTTACACAGCGGGGAAAAGCAATGGGCTACTGCAGGAGGGCGACCAGATCCTAGCTATGCTACTCACCGGTCCCCGAAGCAAGCAGTCCCAGGCTTCTCCACGTTAGTTTCAGCAGCTGGCAGGTTCAGAAGAGCAGGGAACGCTTTGTAGTCGTGTAGAGCAAAAAGACGTCCCAATCGACGAAACCGGCACAGTTTGTTGCCGCAGCAGGACAACGGAGCGGCCGTGCGTATCTGAGTCAAAAGTACACTCCTCCCTTCAGACCTGGGAACGCCAAGTGCACGAAGCGTGGGAGAGTGACAAGGACTCGAGATACTGCACAACCTGGCGGCGGTTGCAGAGCCAGACTCCTTTGTAAGCTGGTCAGTCAACTGGATGGGCCAGAGACGCTTCCGAAGGCTTACTTGGCAGGAGATGGTTGAAGATGCCGGGAATAGCTGTTACTGCTATCCCAAAGGTCGAAGCACCAGTACAGGCCATCTGGTTCGATCAAAGGAGGACAGGGACTTTCAGGACGACAGCAGTGCAAAGGAGGATTCCTTCAGCGGGTCACCAGCGATTCCTCGGTCCAGCCTCTTGGTTGCAGGATACTTGGCTCCTGTATTCCTTCGTTCGTGAGAACTCAGGAGATCGACATGGTAGTGGTGTTTCCAGCCTCCTCTTATCCATGGTTCCCTTCGCGCCAAAACGGAGGGGAGCCAATGGGAGATCCGCTCATCAACACACATACCATACGTGGACCAATCACGGACCACGGTGGTCCCAAGCATTCACACCACCCTAGACTCTCTGGCACCCAGGATGTGTATTAGGACCAGACATCCCAGCCCACACCCTGGAGGCACACAAACGACATGTAGAAGCCCGCGAAAGCATCCGTGTTTCGCGGGAAAGTACATGCCCAAATAAGGAAGGTTTCCAGGTCGCTGGACCTGGGGAAGGTGAAGGGAGCAAGACGGTCAGTGGACAGGACAAAGGAGCCTCGTGGTCTGGCCATTTTGGGGAGCCAGGCCACCATTTTGGGTTCAGTGCAAAAACGTGCTCAGAACGCCAAAAGGAGCTCAAAATATACAAAACGATCGCTGCCACCATTCCAGTCCCTGAATGACTTGCACCGATCAAATACCATCCTAAACGAGTATCTAGGGCCTGTAGAAGGCTAGAGACCCAAGAGAGCTGTAACTTAGCTTACAGTGCCCTCTTGTGTCGTGTTGCACTAAAGCTGCGACACAATAAAAGAAACTACGGGAAACAACGTTCCCCGGTACTGACTGTCTTAAGGGCATGTCAGTTTCCCCGTAAGAAAGGAGCGAAAGCCCAGAGAAGTGCGGCAGAAGGCTGTACTTCTCTGGCAAAGTCAAGAACAAGGTTAAAAACAATAGCAAAAAGTTTAGGGGTTGCCACATGGAAGGAAGATTACCTACAATTACGAAATCTTTCCTAACAGGAAGGATCTCAGGTTTGATATTAGAAGCATTGAGATATCACATCTCATGCTATAGGAAGGGTCTCAGGAATGGAATGGGAAGGAGTTGGATATCACATCTCATGCTAAAGGAAGGGTCTCAGTTTTGGTAGAAGCATTGAGATATCACATCTCATGCTATAGGAAGGGTCTCAGGATTGGAATGGGAAGGAGTTGGATATCGCATCTCATGCCATAGGAAGGGTCTCAGGTTTGGTATAAGCATTGAGATATCACATTGGTCTCAGGATTGGATTGGGAAGGAGTTGGATATCACATCTCATCCAATAGGAAGGGTCTCAGGTTTGGAATGGGAAGGAATTGGATATCACATCTCATGTTATAGGAAGGATCTCAGGATTGGAATGGGGAGGATTTGGATATCACATCTCTTGCTATAGGAAGGGTCTCAGGTTTTTTATCAGAAACATTGAGATATCACATCTCATGCTATAGGAAGGGTTTCAGGATTGGAATGGGAAGGAGTTGGATATCACATCTCATGCTATAGGAAGGGTCTCAGGATTGGAATGGGAAGGATTTGGATATCACATCTCTTGCTATAGGAAGGGTCTCAGGTTTTTTATTAGAAACATTGAGATATCACATCTCATGCTAAAGGAAGAGTTTCAGGATTCGAATGGGAAGGATTTGGATATCATATCTCATGTTATAGGACGGGTCCCAGGTTTGGTATTAGAAGCATTGAGATATCACATCTCATGGTATAGGAAGGGTCTCAGGATTGGAATGGGAAGGAGTTGGATATCACATCTTATGCTATAGGAAGGGTCTCAGGATTGGTATTACAAGCATTGTGATATTACATCTCATGCTATAGGAAGGGTCTCAGGATTGGATTGGGAAGGAGTTGGATATCACATCTCATGCTATAGGAAGGGTCTCAGGTTTGGAATGGGAAGGATTTGTACATCACATCTCTTGCTATAGGAAGGGCCTCAGGTTTGGTATGAGAAACATTGAGATATCACATCTCATGCTATCGGAAGGGTCAAAGGATTGGAATGGGAAGGAGTTGGATATCACATCTCAAGCTATCTCAGGATTGGAATGGGAAGGAGTTTGATATCACATCTCAAGCTATAGGAAGGGTCTCAGGTTTGGAAGGGGAAGGATTTGGATCTCACAACTCATGTTTTAGGACGGGTCTCAGGTTTGGTATTAGAAACATTGAGATATCACATCTCATGGTATAGGAAGGGTCTCAGGATTGGAATGGGAAGGATTTGGATATCACATCTCATGCTATAGGAAGGGTCTCAGGTTTGGTAGAAGCATTGAGATATCACATCTCATGCTATAGGAAGGGTCTCAGGATTGGAATAGGAAGGAGTTGGATATCACATCTCATGCTAAAGGAAGGGTCTCAGTTTTGGTAGAAGCATTGAGATATCACATCTCATGCTATAGGAAGTGTCTCAGGATTGGAATGGGAAGGAGTTGGATATCACATCTCATGCCATATGAAGGGTCTCAGGTTTGGTATAAGCATTGAGATATCACATTGGTCTCAGGATTGGAATGGGAAGGAGTTGGATATCACATCTCATCCAATAGGAAGGGTCTCAGGTTTGGAATGGGAAGGAATTGGATATCACATCTCATGTTATAGGAAGGATCTCAGGATTGGAATGGGAAGGATTTGGATATCACATCTCTTGCTATAGGAAGGGTCTCAGGTTTTTTATTAGAAATATTGAGATATCACATCTCATGCTATAAGAAGGGTCTCAGGATTGGAATGGGAAGGAGTTGGATATCTCATCTCATGTTATAGGAAGGGTCTCAGGAGTGGAATGGGAAGGATTTGGATATCACATCTCTTGCTATAGGAAGGGTCTCAAGTTTTTTATTAGAAACATTGAGATATCACATCTCATGCTAAAGGAAGGGTTTCAGGATTGGAATGGGAAGGATTTGGATATCATATCTCATGTTATAGGACGGGTCCCAGGTTTGGTATTAGAAGCATTGAGATATCACATCTCATAGTATAGGAAGGGTCTCAGGATTGGAATGGGAAGGAGTTGGATATCCCTTCTCATTCTATAGGAAGGGTCTCAGGTTGGAATGGGAAGGAGTTGGATATCACATCTCATGTTATAGGAAGGGTCTCAGGATTGGAATGGGAAGGATTTGGATATCATATCTCTTGCTACAGGAAGGGTCTCATGTTTGGAAGGCGAAGGAGTTGGATATCACATCTCATGCTAAAGGAAGGGTCTCAGGTTTGATAGAAGCATTGAGATATTACATCTCATTCTATAGGAAGGGTCTCAGGATTGGAATGGGAAGGAGTTGGATATCACATCTCATGCTAAAGGAAGGGTCTCAGGTTTGATAGAAGCATTGAGATATCACATCTCATGCTATAGGAAGGGTCTCAGGTTTGGTATAAGCATTGACATATCACATCTCTGCTATCGGAAGGGTCTCAGGATAGGAATGGGAAGGACTCAGATATCACATCTCATGCTATAGGGAGGGTCTCAGTTTTGATATTAGAAGCATTGAGATATCACATCTCATGCTATCGGAAGGGTCTCAGGATTGGAATGGGAAGGAGTTGGATATCACATCTCAAGCTATCTCAGGATTGGAATGGGAAGGAGTTTGATATCACATCTCAAGCTATAGGAAGGGTCTCAGGTTTGGAAGGGGAAGGATTTGGATCTCACATCTCATGTTTTAGGACGGGTCTCAGGTTTGGTATTAGAAACATTGAGATATCACATCTCATGGTATAGGAAGGGTCTCAGGATTTGAATGGGAAGGAGTTGGATATCACATCTCATGCTATAGGAAGGGTCTCAGGTTTGGTAGAAGCATTGAGATATCACATCTCATGGTATAGGAAGGGTCCAAGGATTGGAATGGGAAGGAGTTGGATATCACATCTCATGCCATAGGAAGGGTCTCAGGTTTGGTATAAGCATTGAGATATCACATCTCTGCTATCATAAGGGTCTCAGGATTGGTATAGGAAGGAGTTGGATATCCCATCTCATGCTTTAAGAAGCGTCTCAGGTTTGGTATTAGAAGCATTGAGATATCACATCTCATGCTATAGGAAGGGTCTAAGGATTGGAATGGGAAGGAGTTGGATATCACATCTTATGCTATAGGAAGGGTCTCAGGTTTGGTATTACAAGCATTGTGATATTACATCTCATATAGGAAGGGTCTCAGGATTGGATTGGGAAGGAGTTGGATATCACATCTCATGCTATAGGAAGGGTCTCAGGTTTGGAATGGGAAGGGTTTGTACATCACATCTCTTGCTATAGGAAGGGCCTCAGGTTTGGTATGAGAAACATTGAGATATCACATCTCATGGTATAGGAAGGATCTCAGGATTAGAATGGGAAGGAGTTGGATATCACATCTCATGTTATAGGAAGGGTCTCAGGTTTGGTAGAAGCATTGAGATATCACATCTCATGCTATAGGAAGGGTCTCAGGATTGGAATGGGAAGGAGTAGTATATGACATCTCATGCCATAGGAAGGGTCTCAGGTTTGGTATAAGCATTGAGATATCACATCTCTGCAATCGGAAGGGTTTCAGGTTTGGAAAGGGAAGGAGTTGGATATCACATCTCATGCTATAGGAAGGGTCTCAGGTTTGGTATTAGAAGCATTGAGATATCACATCTCATGCTATAGGAAGGGTCTCAGGTTTGGAATGGGAAGGATTTGGATATCACATCTCATGCTATAGGAAGGGTCTCCGGATTGGAATGGGAAGTAGTTGTATATGACATCTCATGCCATAGGAAGGGTCTCAGGTTTGGTATAAGCATTGAGATATCACATCTCTGCTATCGAAAGGGTCTCAGGATTGGAATGGGAAGGAGTTGGATATCCCATCTCATGTTATAGGAAGGGTCTCAGGTTTGGTATTAGAAGCATTGAGATTTCACATCTCATGGTATAGGAATGGTCTCAGGATTGGAATGGGAAGGAGTTGGATATCACATCTCAAGCTATCTCAGGATTGGAATGGGAAGGAGTTTGATATCACATCTCAAGCTATAGGAAGGGTCTCAAGTTTGGAAGGGGAAGGATTTGGATTTCACATCTCATGTTTTAGGATGGGTCTCAGGTTTGGTATTAGAAACATTGAGATATCACATCTCATGGTATAGGAAGGGTTTCAGGATTGGAATGGGAAGGAGTTGGATATCACATCTCATGCAATAGGAAGGGTCTCAGGTTTGATAGAAGCATTGAGATATCACATCTCATGCTATAGGAAGGGTCTCAGGATTGGAATGGGAAGGAGTTGGATATCACATCTCATGCCATAGGAAGAGTCTCAGGTTTGGTATAAGCATTGAGATATCACATCTCTGCTATCGTAAGGGTCTCAGGATTGGAATAGGAAGGAGTTGGATATCCCATCTCATGCTTTAAGAAGGGTCTCAGGTTTGGTATTAGAAGCATTGAGATATCACATCTCATGCTATAGGAAGGGTCTAAGGATTGGAATGGGAAGGAGTTGGATATCACATCTTATGCTATAGGAAGGGTCTCAGGTTTGGTATTACAAGCATTGTGATATTATATCTCATGCTATAGGAAGGGTCTCAGGATTGGATTGGGAAGGAGTTGGATATCACATCTCATGCTATAGGAAGGGTCTCAGGTTTGGAATGGGAAGGGTTTGTACATCACATCTCTTGCTATAGGAAGGGCCTCAGGTTTGGTATGAGAAACATTGAGATATCACATCTCATGTTATAGGAAGGATATCAGGTTTGGTATTAGAAGCATTGAGATATCACATCTCATGATATAGGAAGGGTCTCAGGATTGGAATGGGAAGGAGTTGGATATCACATCTCATGCTATAGGAAGGGTCTCAGGTTTGGTAGAAGCATTGAGATATCACATCTCATGCTATAGGAAGGGTCTCCGGATTGGAATGGGAAGTAGTTGTATATGACATCTCATGCCATAGGAAGGGTAGCACATATGCTATAGGAAGGGTCTCAGGTTTGGAACACGGGAAGGAGTTGGATATCACATCTCATGCTTTAAGAAGGGTCTCAGTTTTGGTATTAGAAGCATTGAGATATCACATCTCATGCTATAGGAAGGGTCTCAGGATTGGAATGGGAACGAGTTGGATATCACATCTCATGCTATAGGAAGGGTCCCAGGATTGGATTAGGAAGGAGTCGGATATCACATCCCATGCTATAGGAAAGGTCTCAGGTTTGGAATGGGAATGATTTGTATATCACATCTCTTGCTATAGGAAGGGCCTCAGGTTTGGTATCAGAAACATTGAGATATCACATCTCATGGTATAGGAAGGATCTCAGTATTGGAATGGAAAGGGGTTGGATATCACATCTCATGTTATAGGAAGGATATCAGGTTTGGTATTAGAAGCATTGAGATATCACATCTCATGCTATAGGAAGGGTCTCAGGATTGGAATGGGAAGGAGTTGGATATCACATCTCATGCTATAGGAAGGGTCTCAGGTTTGGTAGAAGCATTGAGATATCACATCTCATGCTATAGGAAGGGTCTCAGGATTGGAATGGGAAGGAGTAGTATATGACATCTCATGCCATAGGAAGGGTCTCAGGTTTGGTATAAGCATTGAGATATCACATCTCTGCTATCGGAAGTGTCTCAGGATTGGAATGGGAAGGAATTGGATTTCCCATCTCATGTCATAGGAAGGATCTCAGGTTTGCTATTAGAAGCACTGAGATATCACATCTCATGCTATAGGAAGGGTCTCAGGATTGGAATGGGAAGGAGTTGGATATTACATTCTTGCTATAGGAAGGGTCTCAGGTTTGGAATGGGAAGGAGTTGGATATCCCATCTCATGTCATAGGAAGGATCTCAGGTTTGCTATTAAAAGCACTGAGATATCACATCTCATGCTATAGGAATGGTCTCAGGATTGGAATGGGAAGGAGTTGGATATTACATTCTTGCTATAGGAAGGGTCTCAGGTTTGGAACGGGAAGGAGTTGGATATCACATCTCATGCTTTAAGAAGGGTCTCAGTTTTGGTATTAGAAGCATTGAGATATCACATCTCATGCTATAGGAAGGGTCTCAGGATTGGAATGGGAAGGAGTTGGATATCACATCTCATGCTATAGGAAGGGTCTCAGGTTTGGTATTACAAGCATTGCGATATTACATCTCATGCTATAGGAAGGGTCTCAGGTTTGGAATGGGGAGGATTTGTATATCACATCTCTTGCTATAGGAAGGGCCTCAGGTTTGGTATGAGAAACATTGAGATATCACATCTCATGGTATAGGAAGGATCTCAGGATTGGAATGGGAAGGAGTTGGATATCACATCTCATGTTATAGGAAGGATATCAGGTTTGGTATTAGAAGCATTGAGATATCACATCTCATGCTATAGGAAGTGTCTCTGTTTTGGGATGGGAAGGAGTTGGAGATAACATCTCATGCTATATGAAGGGTCTCAGGTTTGGTATTAGAAGCTTTGAGATATCACATTTCATACTATAGGAAGGGTCTCTGGTTTGGGATGGGAAGGAGTTGGATATCACATCTCATGCTATAACAAGGGTCTCAGGTTTGGTATTAGAAGCATTGAGATATCACATCTCATGCTATAGGAAGGGTCTCAGGTTTGGAATGGGAAGGAGTTGGATATCACATCTCAGGCTATAGGAAGGATCTCAGTTTTGGAATGAGAAGGAGTTGGATATCACATATCATGTTATATGAAGGCTCTCAGGTTTGGTATTAGAAGCATTGAGATATCACATCTCATGCTATAGTAAGGGTCTCAGGATTGGCATGGGAAGGAGTTTGATATCACATCTCATGCTAAAGGAAGGGTCTCCGGTTTGGAATGGGAAGGAGTTGGATATCACATCTCATGTTATAGGAAGGATCTCAGGTTTGGTATTAGAAACATTGAGATAACACATCTCATGCTATAGGAAGGGTCTCAGGATTGAAATGGGAAGGAGTTGGATATCACATCTCATGCTATCGTAAGGGTCTCAGGATTGGAATAGGAAGGAGTTGGATATCCCATCTCATGCTTTAAGAAGGGTCTCAGGTTTGGTATTAGAAGCATTGAGATATCACATCTCATGCTATAGGAAGGGTCTAAGGATTGGAATGGGAAGGAGTTGGATATCACACATGCTATAGGAAGGGTCTCAGGTTTGGTATTACAAGCATTGTGATATTACATCTCATGCTATAGGAAGGGTCTCAGGATTGGATTGGGAAGTAGTTGGATATCACATCTGATGCTATAGGAAGGGTCTCAGGTTTGGAATGGGAAGGATTTGTACATCACATCTCTTGCTATAGGAAGGGCCTCAGGTTTGGTATGAGAAACATTGAAATATCACATCTCATGGTATAGGAAGGATCTCAGGATTGGAATGTGAAGGAGTTGGATATCACATCTCGTGTTATAGGAAGGATATCAAGTTTGGTATTAGAAGCATTGAGATATCACATCTCATGCTATAGGAAGGGACTCAGGTTTGGTAGAAGCATTGAGATATCACATCTCATGCTATAGGAAGGGTCTCAGGATTGGAATGGGAAGGAGTAGTATATGACCTCTCATGCCATAGGAATGGTCTCAGGTTTGGTACAAGCATTGAGATATCACATCTCTGCTATCGGAAGGGTCTCAGGTTTGGAAAGGGAAGGAGTTGGATATCACGTCTCATGCTATAGGAAGGTTCTCAGGTTTGGTATTAGAAGCATTGAGATATCACATCTCATGCTATAGGAAGGGTCTCAGTATTGGAATGGGAAGGAGTTGGATATCACATCTCATGCTACAGGAAGGGTCTCAGGTTTGGAATGGGAAGGAATTGGATATCACATCTCATGTTATAGGAAGGATCTCAGGTCTGGTATTAGAAGCATTGTGATATCACATCTCATGCCATAGGAAGGGTCTCAGGTTTGGAGTGGGAAGGAGTTGGATATCACATCTCATGCTATAGGAAGGGTCTCAGGTTTGGTAGAAGCATTGAGATATCACATCTCATGCTATAGGAAGGGTCTCCGGATTGGAATGGGTAGTAGTTGTATATTACATCTCATGCCATAGGAAGGGTCTCAGGTTTGGTATAAGCATTGAGATATCACATCTCTGCTATCGGAAGGGTCTCAGGATTCAAATGGGAAGGAGTTGGATATCCCATCTCATGTTATAGGAAGGGTCTCAGGTTTGGTATTAGAAGCATTGAGATATCACATCTCATGCTATAGGAAAGGTCTCAGGATTGGGATGGGAAGGACTTGGATATCTCATCTCATGTTATAGGACGGGTCTCAGGTGTGGTATTAGAAGGATTGAGATATCACATCGCATGCTGTAGGAAGGGTCTCAGGTTTGGAATGGGAAGGAATTGGATATCACATCTCATGTCATAGGAAGGATCTCAGGTTTGCTATTAGAAGCATTGAGATATCACTTCTCAAGCTATAGGAAGGGTCTCAGGTTTGGAAAGGGAAGGATTTGGATTTCACATCTCATGTTGTAGGATGGTTCTCATGTTTGGTTTTAGAAGCATTGAGATATCACATCTCATGCTATCGGAAGGGTCTCAGGTTTGGAAAGGGAAGGATTTGGATTTCACATATGTTATAGGATGGTTCTCAGGTTTGGTTTTAGAAGCAGTAAGATATCACATCTCATGTTATAGGAAAGGTCTCAGGATTGGAATGGGAAGGAGTTGGATATCACATCACATGCTAAAGGAAAGGTCTCAGGTTTGGAAGGGGAAGGATTTGGATATCCCATCTCATGTCATAGGAAGGATCTCAGGTTTGCTATTAGAAGCACTGAGATATCACATCTCATGCTATCGGAAGGGTCTCAGGTTTGGAATGGGAAGGAGTTGGATACAAATCTCATGTTATAGGAAGGATCTCAGGTTTGGTATTAGAAGCATTGAGATATCACATATCATGCTATAGGAAAGGTCTCAGGATTGGAATGGGAAGGAGTTGGATATCACAACACATGCTAAAGGAAAGGTCTCAGGTTTGGAAGGGGAAGGATTTGGATCTCACATATGTTTTAGGACGGGTGTCAGGTTTGGTATTAGAAGCATTGAGATATCACATCTCATGGTATAGGAAGGGTCTCAGGATTGGAATGGGAAGGAGTTGGATAGCACATCTCAAGCTATCTCAGGATTGGAATGGGAAGGAGTTTGATATCACATCTCAAGCTATAGGAAGGGTCTCAGGTTTGGAAAGGGAATGATTTGGATTTCACATGTTACAGGATAGTTCTCATGTTTGGCTTTAGAAGCATTGAGATATCACATCTCATGTTATAGGAAGGATCTCAGATTTGGTATTAGAAGCATTGAGATATCACATCTCATGCTATAGGAAGGGTCTCAGGTTTGGAATGGGAAGGAGTTGGATATCACATCTCATGCTATAGGAAGGATCTCAGGTTTGGTGTTAGAAGCATTGAGATATCAGATCTCATGCTATCGGAAGGATCTCAGGTTTGGTATTAGAAGCATTGAGATATCACATCTCATGCTACCAGAAGGGTCTCAGGATTGGAATGGGAAGGAGTCGGATATCACATCTCATGCTAAAGGGAGGGTTTCAGGTTTGGAAGTGGAAGGATTTGGATATCACATCTCATGTTATAGGAAGATCTCAGGTTTGGTATTAGAAGCATTGAGATATCACATCTCATGCTATCAGAAGGATCTCAGGTTTGGTATTAGAAGCATTGAGATATCACATCTCATGCTATAGGAAGGGTCTCAGGATTGGAATGGGAAGGAGTTGGATATCACATCTCATGCTATAGGAAGGGTCTCAGGTTTGGTATTACAAACATTGTGATATTACATCTCATGCTATAGGAAGGGTTTCAGGATTGGATTGGGAAGGAGTTGGATATCACATCTCATGCTATAGGAAGGGTCTCAGGTTTGGAATGGGAAGGATTTGTACATCACATCTCTTGCTATAGGAAGGGCCTCAGGTTTGGTAAGAGAAACATTAAGATATCACATCTCATGCTATCGGAAGGGTCTCAGTATTGGAATGGGAAGGAGTTGGATATCACATCTCAAGCTATCTCAGGATTGGAATGGGAAGGAGTTTGATATCACATCTCAAGCTATAGGAAGGGTCTCAAGTTTGGAAGGGGAAGGATTTGGATTTCACATCTCATGTTTTAGGACGGGTCTCAGGTTTGGTATTAGAAACATTGAGATATCACATCTCATGGTATAGGAAGGGTTTCAGGATTGGAATGGGAAGGAGTTGGATATCACATCTCATGCAATAGGAAGGGTCTCAGGTTTGATAGAAGCATTGAGATATCACATCTCATGCTATAGGAAGGGTCTCAGGATTGGAATGGGAAGGAGTTGGATATCACATCTCATGCCATAGGAAGAGTCTCAGGTTTGGTATAAGCATTGAGATATCACATCTCTGCTATCGTAAGGGTCTCAGGATTGGAATAGGAAGGAGTTGGATATCCCATCTCATGCTTTAAGAAGGGTCTCAGGTTTGGTATTAGAAGCATTGAGATATCACATCTCATGCTATAGGAAGGGTCTAAGGATTGGAATGGGAAGGAGTTGGATATCACATCTTATGCTATAGGAAGGGTCTCAGGTTTGGTATTACAAGCATTGTGATATTACATCTCATGCTATAGGAAGGGTCTCAGGATTGGATTGGGAAGGATTTGGATATCACATCTCATGCTATAGGAAGGGTCTCAGGTTTGGAATGGGAAGGGTTTGTACATCACATCTCTTGCTATAGGAAGGGCCTCAGGTTTGGTATGAGAAACATTGAGATATCACATCCCATGTTATAGGAAGGATATCAGGTTTGGTATTAGAAGCATTGAGATATCACATCTCATGATATAGGAAGGGTCTCAGGATTGGAATGGGAAGGAGTTGGATATCACATCTCATGCTATAGGAAGGGTCTCAGGTTTGGTAGAAGCATTGAGATATCACATCTCATGCTATAGGAAGGGTCTCCGGATTGGAATGGGAAGTAGTTGTATATGACATCTCATGCCATAGGAAGGGTAGCACATATGCTATAGGAAGGGTCTCAGGTTTGGAACACGGGAAGGAGTTGGATATCACATCTCATGCTTTAAGAAGGGTCTCAGTTTTGGTATTAGAAGCATTGAGATATCACATCTCATGCTATAGGAAGGGTCTCAGGATTGGAATGGGAACGAGTTGGATATCACATCTCATGCTATAGGAAGGGTCTCAGGATTGGATTGGGAAGGAGTCGGATATCACATCCCATGCTATAGGAAGGGTCTCAGGTTTGGAACACGGGAAGGAGTTGGATATCACATCTCATGCTTTAAGAAGGGTCTCAGTTTTGGTATTAGAAGCATTGAGATATCACATCTCATGCTATAGGAAGGGTCTCAGGATTGGAATGGGAACGAGTTGGATATCACATCTCATGCTATAGGAAGGATCTCAGTATTGGAATGGAAAGGGGTTGGATATCACATCTCATGTTATAGGAAGGATATCAGGTTTGGTATTAGAAGCATTGAGATATCACATCTCATGCTATAGGAAGGGTCTCAGGATTGGAATGGGAAGGAGTTGGATATCACATCTCATGCTATAGGAAGGGTCTCAGGTTTGGTAGAAGCATTAAGATATCACATCTCATGCTATAGGAAGGGTCTCAGGATTGGAATGGGAAGGAGTAGTATATGACATCTCATGCCATAGGAAGGGTCTCAGGTTTGGTACAAGCATTGAGATATCACATCTCTGCTATCGGAAGGGTCTCAGGTTTGGAAAGGGAAGGAGTTGGATATCACGTCTCATGCTATAGGAAGGTTCTCAGGTTTGGTATTAGAAGCATTGAGATATCACATCTCATGTTATAGGAAGGGTCTCAGTATTGGAATGGGAAGGAGTTGGATATCACATCTCATGCTACAGGAAGGGTCTCAGGTTTGGAATGGGAAGGAATTGGATATCACATCTCATGTTATAGGAAGGATCTCAGGTCGGTATTAGAAGCATTGTGATATCACATCTCATGCCATAGGAAGGGTCTCAGGTTTGGAGTGGGAAGGAGTTGGATATCACATCTCATGCTATAGGAAGGGTCTCAGGTTTGGTAGAAGCATTGAGATATCACATCTCATGCTATAGGAAGGGTCTCCGGATTGGAATGGGTAGTAGTTGTATATTACATCTCATGCCATAGGAAGGGTCTCAGGTTTGGTATAAGCATTGAGATATCACATCTCTGCTATCGGAAGGGTCTCAGGATTGGAATGGGAAGGAGTTGGATATCCCATCTCATGTTATAGGAAGGGTCTCAGGTTTGGTATTAGAAGCATTGAGATATCACATCTCATGCTATAGGAAAGGTCTCAGGATTGGGATGGGAAGGACTTGGATATCTCATCTCATGTTATAGGACGGGTCTCAGGTATGGTATTAGAAGGATTGAGATATCACATCGCATGCTGTAGGAAGGGTCTCAGGTTTGGAATGGGAAGGAATTGGATATCACATCTCATGTCATAGGAAGGATCTCAGGTTTGCTATTAGAAGCATTGAGATATCACTTCTCATGCTATAGGAATGGTCTCAGGATTGGAATGGGAAGGAGTTGGATATTACATTCTTGCTATATGAAGGGTCTCAGGTTTGGAATGGGAAGGAGTTGGATGTCACATATGCTATAGGAAGGGTCTCAGGTTTGGAACGGGAAGTAGTTGGATATCACATCTCATGCTTTAAGAAGGGTCTCAGGTTTGGTATTAGAAGCATTGAGATATCACATCTCATGCTATAGGAAGGGTCTAAGGATTGGAATGGGACGGAGTTGGATATCACACATGCTATAGGAAGGGTCTCAGGTTTGGTATTACAAGCATTGTGATATTACATCTCATGCTATAGGAAGGGTCTCAGGATTGGATTGGGAAGGAGTTGGATATCACATCTGATGCTATAGGAAAGGTCTCAGGTTTGGAATGGGAAGGATTTGTACATCACATCTCTTGCTATAGGAAGGGCCTCAGGTTTGGTATGAGAAACATTGAAATATCACATCTCATGGTATAGGAAGGATCTCAGGATTGGAATGTGAAGGAGTTGGATATCACATCTCGTGTTATAGGAAGGATATCAAGTTTGGTATTAGAAGCATTGAGATATCACATCTCATGCTATAGGAAGGGTCTCAGGTTTGGTAAAAGCATTGAGATATCACATCTCATGCTATAGGAAGGGTCTCAGGATTGGAATGGGAAGGAGTAGTATATGACCTCTCATGCCATAGGAAGGGTCTCAGGTTTGGTACAAGCATTGAGATATCACATCTCTGCTATCGGAAGGGTCTCAGGTTTGGAAAGGGAAGGAGTTGGATATCACGTCTCATGCTATAGGAAGGTTCTCAGGTTTGGTATTAGAAGCATTGAGCTATCACATCTCATGCTATAGGAAGGGTCTCAGTATTGGAATGGGAAGGAGTTGGATATCACATCTCATGCTACAGGAAGGGTCTCAGGTTTGGAATGGGAAGGAATTGGATATCACATCTCATGTTATAGGAAGGATCTCAGGTCGGTATTAGAAGCATTGTGATATCACATCTCATGCCATAGGAAGGGTCTCAGGTTTGGAGTGGGAAGGAGTTGGATATCACATCTCATGCTATAGGAAGGGTCTCAGGTTTGGTAGAAGCATTGAGATATCACATCTCATGCTATAGGAAGGGTCTCCGGATTGGAATGGGTAGTAGTTGTATATTACATCTCATGCCATAGGAAGGGTCTCAGGTTTGGTATAAGCATTGAGATATCACATCTCTGCTATCGGAAGGGTCTCAGGATTGGAATGGGAAGGAGTTGGATATCCCATCTCATGTTATAGGAAGGGTCTCAGGTTTGGTATTAGAAGCATTGAGATATCACATCTCATGCTATAGGAAAGGTCTCAGGATTGGGATGGGAAGGACTTGGATATCTCATCTCATGTTATAGGACGGGTCTCAGGTATGGTATTAGAAGGATTGAGATATCACATCGCATGCTGTAGGAAGGGTCTCAGGTTTGGAATGGGAAGGAATTGGATATCACATCTCATGTCATAGGAAGGATCTCAGGTTTGCTATTAGAAGCATTGAGATATCACTTCTCATGCTATAGGAATGGTCTCAGGATTGGAATGGGAAGGAGTTGGATATTACATTCTTGCTATATGAAGGGTCTCAGGTTTGGAATGGGAAGGAGTTGGATGTCACATATGCTATAGGAAGGGTCTCAGGTTTGGAACGGGAAGTAGTTGGATATCACATCTCATGCTTTAAGAAGGGTCTCAGTTTTGGTATTAAAAGCATTGAGATATCACATCTCATGCTATAGGAAGGGTCTCAGGATTGGAATGGGAAGGAGTTGGATATCACATCTCATGCTATAGGAATGGTCTCAGGTTTGGTATTACAAGCATTGTGATATTACATCTCATGCTATAGGAAGGGTCTCAGGATTGGATTGGGAAAGAGTCGGATATCACATCTCATGCTATAGGAAGGGTCTCAGGTTTGGAATGGGAAGGATTTGTATATCACATCTCTTGCTATAGGAAGGGCCTCAGGTTTGGTATGAGAAACATTGAGATATCACATCTCATGGTATAGGAAGGATCTCAGTATTGGAATGGAAAGGAGTTGGATATCACATCTCATGTTATAGGAAGGATATCAGGTTTGGAATTAGAAGCATTGAGACATCACATCTCATGCTATAGGAAGGGTCTCAGGATTGGAATGGGAAGGAGTTGG
Source organism: Ambystoma mexicanum (assembly GCF_040938575.1). Lineage (NCBI taxonomy): Eukaryota > Metazoa > Chordata > Amphibia > Caudata > Ambystomatidae > Ambystoma > Ambystoma mexicanum. Next base: position 570,586,506 of record NC_090932.1, on the reverse strand, counting down.
ATATCACATCTCATGCTATAGGAAGGGTCTCAAGTTTGGTAGAAGCATTGAGATATCACATCTCATGCTATAGGAAGGGTCCCAGGATTGGAATGGGAAGCAGTAGTATATGACATCTCATGCCATAGGAAGGGTCTCAGGTTTGGTATAAGCATTGAGATATCACATCTCTGCTATCGGAAGGGTCTCGGGATTGGAATGGTAAGGAGTTTATATATCACATCTCATGTTATAGGAAGGATATCATGTTTGGTATTAGAAGCATTGAGATATCACATCTCATGCTATAGGAAGGATCTCAGGATTGGAATGGGAAGGACTTGGATATCACATCTCATGCTATAGGGAGGGTCTCAGGTTTGATATTAGAAGCATTGAGATATCACATCTCATGCTATCGGAAGGGTCTCAGGATTGGAATGGGAAGGAGTTGGATATCACATCTCATGCTAAAGGAAGGGTCTCAGGCTTGGAAGGGGAAGGATTTGGATATCACATCTCATGTTGTAGGACGGGTCTCAGGTTTGGTACTACAAGCATTGAGATATCACATTTCATGGTATAGGAAGGGTCTCAGGATTGGAATGGGAAGGAGTTGGATATCACATCTCAAGCTATAGGAAGGGTCTCAGGATTGGAATGGGAAGGAGTTTGATATCACATCTCATGCCATAGGAAGGGTCTCAGTTTTGGGAGAAGCATTGAGAAATGACATCTCATGCTATCGGAAGGGTCTCAGGATTGGATTGGGAAGGAGTTGGATATCCCATCTCATGCTATATGAAGGGTGTCAGGTTTGGTATTAGAAGCATTGAGATATCACATCTCGTGCTATAGGAAGGGTCTCAGGATTGGAATGGGAAGGAGTAGGATATCACATCTCATGCTATAGGAAGGGTCTCAGGTTTGGTATTAGAAGCATTGAGATATCAATTCTCATGGTATAGGAAGGGTCTCAGAATTGGAATGGGAAGGAGTTGGATATCACATCCATGTTATAGGAAGGGTCTCAGGATTAGAATGCGAAGGATTTGGATATCACATCTCTTGCTATAGGAAGGGTCTCAGGTTTTTTATTAGACACATTGAGATATCACATCTCATGCTAAAGGAAGGGTTTCAGGATTCGAATGGGAAGGATTTGGATATCATATCTCATGTTATAGGACGGGTCCCAGGTTTGGTATTAGAAGCACTGAGATATCACATCTCATGGTATAGGAAGGGTCTCAGGATTGGAATGGGAAGGAGTTGGATATCCCTTCTCATGCTATAGGAAGGGTCTCAGGTTGGAATGGGAAGGAGTTGGATATCACATCTCATGTTATAGGAAGGGTCTCGGGATTGGAATGGGAAGGATTTGGATATCATATCTCTTGCTATAGGAAGGGTCTCATGTTTTTTATTAGAAACAGAAATATCACATCTCATGGTATAGGAAGGGTTTCAGGATTGGAATGGGAAGGATTTGGATATCACATCTCATGCTAAAGGAAGGGTCTCAGGTTTGGAAGGGGAAGGAGTTGGATATCACAACTCATGGTAAAGGAAGGGTCTCAGGTTTGATAGAAGCATTGAGATATTACAGCTCATGCTATAGGAAGGGTCTCAGGATTGGAATGGGAAGGAGTTGGATATCACATCTCTTGCTAAAGGAAGGGTCTCAGGTTTGATAGAAGCATTGAGATATCACATCTCATGCTATAGGAAGGGTCTCAGGTTTGGTATAAGCATTGAGATATCACATCTCTGCTATCGGAAGGGTCTCAGGATAGGAATGGGAAGGACTTAGATATCACATCTCATGCTATAGGGAGGGTCTCAGTTTTGATATTAGAAGCATTGAGATATCACATCTCATGCTATCGGAAGGGTCTCAGGATTGGAATGGGAAGGAGTTGGATATCACATCTCAAGCTATCTCAGGATTGGAATGGGAAGGAGTTTGATATCACATCTCAAGCTATAGGAAGGGTCTCAGGTTTGGAAGGGGAAGGATTTGGATCTCACATCTCATGTTTTAGGATGGGTCTCAGGTTTGGTATTAGAAGCATTGAGATATTTTCTTTTATTTTTTATTTATTTGCATTTGTTAAGCGCGCTTGCAGCCCGTAAGGCATCGAGGCGCTGTTACAGAGGATACGCAAACTTAGGATTACAGACAGGTGCCAGGAGGGCTCTTAGTTACAGATTGGTAGGCATATATGCAGTGGACGATACAGGTTCAGGTTAAACAAAGAGTCTGGTTTTGATAGCCTTACGGAAGGCTAGGTGGGATTGAATGAGTCTTAGGTGATGTGGCAGAGCGTTCCAGTGCGTGGCTGCTAGGGTGGGGAAGCTGGAGCCACCAGCGCGCACTTTCCCAGTAGTAGGCGTGACAATTGTGTTGGCATAAGGGGACCTGAGAGGTCTCGTGGCGGTGTGCCTAGTAATTCTGTTGGTCAGGTAAGGAGGGGCAAGTTCGTGAAGGCATTTGTGTGTGAGAGCAAGAGTTTTAAAGACAATTCTCTCTTTGACAGGGAGCCAGTGTGCTTGCCTTCTGATTTCGGAGATATGGTTTCTTCTTGAGGTACCGGTGGCTGCCCTTAGCGCATTGTTCTGGGCTAGCTGCAATTTGGCCAGGTTTTTGCTGGATGTCCCCACGAGAAGGGCATTACAGTAGTCAAGTCTTGACCCGATAATTGCCCTGGCAATCGTGAGGCAATTTTGACGGGCCAAGAAGGGCCTGGCTGCATTGAGGACTTTGGAGTAGTAGGCTGAGGATGCAGCGATAGCATTGACCTGTTTATCCATGGACAGGTCGGAGTCAAGATAGACTCCGAGTGTCTTAACATGGTTCGAGACCTTGATTGGAATGTTATCAAGTGAGAAGGAGGCGTACTGATCTCCGAGGTTACCCAGAGTGAAGGGTGACCCAATGAGGAGGAGTTCGGTCTTTTCGCTGTTGAGGCACAGCCAATTCTCCGCCATCCAGGATTGGATGGTAGTGTAGATAGAGGTGAGGGTGTTGGAATCTGCTAGGTAGTCGCTCGTGAGTGGGATCAGTACCTGCGTATCGTCAGCATAGTTGGTATATGAAATACCAAGGGAATCCAAGATGCTAAACAGGGGCCTTGTAAAGAGGCTATAGAGTGTTGGGGCGATACAGGATCCCTGAGGGACACCGCAGGTGAGGAGGCTAGGGGTGGCGGCGGCAGCTTCAGAAAAGACTTTCATGGCCCTTTCTTGGAGAAAGGAGGTGATCCACTGGCAGGCTTTCGGGGAGAAGTTGGCTTGGGTGGCTAGGTGGTGACACAAGGTGTTGTGGTCAACCAGATCGAACGCTGCGGATAGATCCAGGAGCAGTAGGAGGGCAGGTTTGCCTGCATCTCTGAGGTCATCCATTTGGTTCTTTAGATCTAGGAGGGCCGTTTCAGTGCCATGTCGGGGGCGGAACCCAGATTGCCGCAGGCCGAGGAGACGGTTGTCCTCTAAGAACTTTTGGACCTGCAGGTAGGCTGCTTTGGCCAAGATTTTGAGCAGGAATGGTACAGTTGTGATGGGCCTGTAATTCCCCGGGACGGTTGGGTCGAGTGAGGGTTTCTTGAGGAGTGGGCGTACCCACGCTTCCTTGAGTCCTGATGGGACATGGCCTGATTGGAAGGAGGAGTTGATAAAGGCTGTAAGGAAGGGGGCGAGAGTATGTGCGGAGTCTTTGATGAGGCTGGCTGGGCAGGCATCGCCTTTACAATTGGAGGGTTTAATATAGTTGAGGAGGATGATGACCTCTTGCTCAGTGATGTCTTTGAATTCGAACATCGGGGATGACGTGGACTTGATGGGTGGCTTGGCGTGGATGTTCGCTATGATATGGGAAAGGGCTTTTTGGTGGCCACAAATTTTTGTTTGGAGGGTGTTGAGCTTCTCTAGCATGGCAGATTGAATGCTGTTGCACCACTTGTCATCTTTGATAACTGAGGAGGGGGGGGGCAGATGGTTTTTCAAGTTCCCTGAAGATTGTGAATAGTTCCTTAGATCCTGACTTGGCGTCGGAGATCCTGGCGTTGAAGGAGGCAGCCTTTGCCAGTGTGATGTTAGTCTTGTAGGATTTGGAAATGGCTTTGAACTTCTGTTTAGTGGCTTCAGAGGGGTTTGCTTTCCAGGAGGATAGTGCAATCCTCTTTTGCGCACGTTGGTCAAGGAGTTCTTTAGAGAACCATGAGTTAGCATGTTTGGCTTTCTTAGCTTTTTTGAGAGTCAGGGGAGCAATGGCGTCCACGGCTGACGTGATGACATCCTTGAAGGTGTCAGCTAAGGTGTCAGGGTTATTAGATGAAGGTGCCTGAAGGGCTGGGTTAAGGAGGTAGGGTGCTAGGTTCTCGACTGTGAGGAGGCGTGAGCTCCTGGCGTAGGTGGCGAGGCATGGTGATGGCGGAGAGAGAGCCACTTTTCTGGTTCCGAGGTTGAATTGGATGTAGTGATGGTCAGACCAGGGGATAGGGGTATTGGCCGTGATGAGAAGGGAGCAGTTGTGATGACTGATCCAGTCAAGGGTGCGCCCTTTGATGTGCGTGGTGTCAGAAATGGAGTGCACAAAGCTGATGTTGGAGAGTGCCTTCTTGAGGTGTTTCGCTGGGGAGTCTTTAGGGTCATTCAGCCCTAGGTTGAGGTCACCAAGGAGTAGAACCTGAGAGGTCTTTTTGATGTTGTGAGACAATGCAGGGATAAGGGTGTCATGGAAGTCCGTACATGGGCCAGGGGGTCTGTATACAATGTGCATGGATATGGTGCAGTTGGGCGAGACATTGATTTTTAGCGGGAGGTAGTCACTATTGCTATCAAGGATGCCTTCAACTTCTCTGATGGTAAGGGTGTCCCTCGCGATGAGGGCAACGCCTCCACCTCTCTGAGAGGTGCGGTCTTTCCTAAAAATGGAATATCCAGGTGGGATGGCAAGTGATAAGACTGGGCCTGAGCTTTCATTCAGCCAGGTTTCAGTAAGGATGAGGAGGTCGAGCTTGTTGTTTATGAGCAGGTCGTTGATGTCAAGGGCGTGAGCTGGTATGGAGCGGGCATTAAGCAGGGCGCAGCTTAGCATGTAGGCATGGGGAGGCGTGGGGATAGGTGGGCTGGTGGGTGAGGATGGAGTGTCAGAAGTACTAGGTGGTGTGGTCGAGGGTGTGGCAACAGTAGGATGAATAGGCACAGAAACATCATTGAGCTGCACAAAATCAAGTGTGGTCATGGGTGTGGCAACAGTAGGATGAATAGGCACAGAAACATCATTGAGCTGCACAAAATCAAGTGTGGTCATGGGTGTGGCAACAGTAGGATGAATAGGCACAGAAACATCATTGAGCTGCACAAAATCAAGTGTGGTCATGGGTGTGGCAACAGTAGGATGAATAGGCACAGAAACATCATTGAGCTGCACAAAATCAAGTGTGGTCATGGGTGTGGCAACAGTAGGATGAATAGGCACAGAAACATCATTGCGCTGCACAAAATCAAGTGTGGTCATGGGGGCGGCAACAGTATGCGCTACAGGCATGGGTGCAGTAGGACTGAAGGGCGAAGGTTGTGGGGCAAAGTTAAAGTTCATAGTAGGGTTGGTGATCGTGAAGTATTGTTTGTTGACAAGACCCTTGATGATGAACTGTCGTGCCGTGGCAGAGCATGTGTGTGCTGGCCGCTGGCTTCTTATGCCCAACCTAACATTTCGGTAACCCAAGGTAGGGGTAGAACTGATGGGGTTGGTGGGCTGAGTGCGGGACCGTAGTCGCGCATTCCTGCTGTGGTACAGCAGAGGGCGTGTGTTTGCTAGCAAGGTAGGCGCACATGAAGGTTGTAGCATGGGGGCATTAATGCTAATGGCCTTACCTTGTACTGGTTTAACAAGGCGTGGGGGCGCCAACTGCGCCATCGAGCAGCGGAGAGCTGCAGAGAGAAATGCGGCCTTGGGGGAGTAACTGGCAGTTCTTGGGTGTCTGGGCTGAGGTGAAACTTAAGTTTCTGGGACACCACTCCTACCAAGAGAGTGCAGATTCTTCATTCCCTGAAGGGGAAACTGTTAATATATATTGTGCAGCGTGTCGCGTTTAGCTCTCTCATAGCATGAGGGAATTTTATGGCGAGGCGCGTGGTGTTTAATATTTGGTTAGAGCTGCAATATGCTCTGGTTGCAGCGTGTGGAGTCGTGCTTCTTGTGCCTGGGACCGTTGGGAAGCTGGACCCCCGCTTTGCGTATGTTTGTATAGGGGTGTTTTCTGAGACGGGGCTTCCCGTGCCTCCGTTATACAGCAGTCTTATGTGGATGGGTTAACAGCCGGGCCTTGGTGTCGAGTGATTCGGGTTTCCCTGGGGGGGGGAGGGAGGGGAACGGGACGCCTGGCTTGACACCCCCAAAACTCTGTGCCGCGGACACACCGAGGCTCAAGAGTCTCCTGTGCAATGACAGCCCCTGCGCAGGGGGGGCGGGGGGGTGGGGGAGGGGGCCCACAGCCGCCGAATCTACAGGTGCTCTCCGCTGTGCGGAGCGCCCGCGACCACCTTACTTGTTGCACGAGGTGTCCGCGGCGCCTTGGGGCCCCCTCCTTAAGAGCTTCACGCGTCTCTCCTCTACTCTTGTAAACTGGGAGGCAGCTCTCGCGTTGTGTAGTTGCGGCGGGGACCGTTAGGTCGGGCCAAACTTCCGCGAGGAGATTTTTATGTGCAACTGCACTTCCCCGCTACAGAGCTTTTCAAAGTCCGGTGCTCTTCCAATTTCTTCTTTTTTCTTTATTTTCTCCTTCTTTTCCCCTTTTCCTTCAGTGGCGCACCTCGTTTGTCAGGTATAATAAGGGTCTCAGGATTGGAATGGGAAGGAGTTTGATATCACATCTCATGCTATAGGAAGGATCTCAGGATTGGAATGGGAAGGACTTGGATATCACATCTCATGCTATAGGGAGGGTCTCAGGTTTGATATTAGAAGCATTGAGATATCACATCTCATGCAATCGGAAGGGTCTCAGGATTGGAATGGGAAGGAGTTGGATATCACATCTCATGCTAAAGGAAGGGTCTCAGGCTTGGAAGGGGAAGGATTTGGATATTACATCTCATGTTGTAGGACGGGTCTCAGGTTTGGTACTACAAGCATTGAGATATCACATCTCATGGTATAGGAAGGGTATCAGGATTGGAATGGGAAGGAGTTGGATATCACATCTCAAGCTATAGGAAGGGTCTCAGGATTGGAATGGGAAGGAGTTTGATATCACATCTCATGCCATAGGAAGGGTCTCAGTTTTGGTAGAAGCATTGAGAAATGACATCTCATGCTATCGGAAGGGTCTCAGGATTGGATTGGGAAGGAGTTGGATATCCCATCTCATGCTATATGAAGGGTGTCAGGTTTGGTATTAGAAGCATTGAGATATCACATCTCGTGCTATAGGAAGGGTCTCAGGATTGGAATGGGAAGGAGTAGGATATCACATCTCATGCTATAGGAAGGGTCTCAGGTTTGGTATTAGAAGCATTGAGATATCAATTCTCATGGTATAGGAAGGGTCTCAAAATTGGAATGGGAAGGAGTTGGATATCACATCCATGTTATAGGAAGGGTCTCAGGATTGGAATGCGAAGGATTTGGATATCACATCTCTTGCTATAGGAAGGGTGTCAGGTTTTTTATTAGACACATTGAGATATCACATCTCATGCTAAAGGAAGGGTTTCAGGATTCGAATGGGAAGGATTTGGATATCATATCTCATGTTATAGGACGGGTCCCAGGTTTGGTATTAGAAGCACTGAGATATCACATCTCATGGTATAGGAAGGGTCTCAGGATTGGAATGGGAAGGAGTTGGATATCCCTTCTCATGCTATAGGAAGGGTCTCAGGTTAGAATGGGAAGGAGTTGGATATCACATCTCATGTTATAGGAAGGGTCTCGGGATTGGAATGGGAAGGATTTGGATATCATATCTCTTGCTATAGGAAGGGTCTCATGTTTTTTATTAGAAACAGAAATATCACATCTCATGGTATAGGAAGGGTTTCAGGATTGGAATGGGAAGGATTTGGATATCACATCTAATGCTAAAGGAAGGGTCTCAGGTTTGGAAGGGGAAGGAGTTGGATATCACATCTCATGCTAAAGGAAGGGTCTCAGGTTTGATAGAAGCATTGAAATATTACAGCTCATGCTATAGGAAGGGTCTCAGGATTGGAATGGGAAGGAGTTGGATATCACATCTCATGCTAAAGGAAGGGTCTCAGGTTTGATAGAAACATTGAGATATCACATCTCATGCTATAGGAAGGGTCTCAGGTTTGGTATAAGCATTGAGATATCACATCTCTGCTATCGGAAGGGTCTCAGGATAGGAATGGGAAGGACTTGGATATCACATCTCATGCTATAGTGAGGGTCTCAGTTTTGATATTAGAAGCATTGAGATATCACATCTCATGGTATAATAAGGGTCTCAGGATTGGAATGGGAAGGAGTTTGATATCACATCTCAAGCTATAGGAAGGGTCTCAGGTTTGTGAAGGGAAGGATTTGGATAGCACATCTCATGTTATAGGATGGTTCTCATGTTTGGTTTTAGAAGCATTGAGATATCACATCTCATGCTATCGGAAAGGTCTCAGGTTTGGAATGGGAAGGAGTTGGATATCACATCTCATGTTATAGGAAGGATCTCAGGTTTGGTATTAGAGGCATTGAGATATCATATCTCATGCTATATGAAGGGTCTCAGGATTGGAATGTGAAGGATTTGGATATCACATCTCATGCTAAAGGAAGGGTCTCGGGTTTGGCAGAACCATTGAGATATCACATCTCATGCTATAGGAAGGGTCTCAGGATTGGAATGGGAAGGATTTGGATATCACATCTCATGCCATAGTAAGGGTCTCAGGTTTGGTATAAGCATTGAGATATCACATCTCTGCTATCGGAAGGGTCTCAGGATTGGATTGGGAAGGAGTTGGATATCCCTTCTCATGCTATAGGAAGGGTCTCAGGTTGGAATGGGAAGGAGTTGGATATCACATCTCATGTTATAGGAAGGGTCTCAGGATTGGAATGGGAAGGATTTGGATATCACATCTCTTGCTATAGGAAGGGTCTCAGTTTTTTATTAGAAACATTGAGATATCACATCTCATGCTATAGGAAGGGTTTCAGGATTGGAATGGGAAGGATTTGGATATCACATCTCATGCTAAAGGAAGGGTCTCAGGTTTGGAAGGGGAAGGAGTTGGATATCACAACTCATGGTAAAGGAAGGGTCTCAGGTTTGATAGAAGCATTGAGATATTACAGCTCATGCTATAGGAAGGGTCTCAGGATTGGAATGGGAAGGAGTTGGATATCACATCTCTTGCTAAAGGAAGGGTCTCAGGTTTGATAGAAGCATTGAGATATCACATCTCATGCTATAGGAAGGGTCTCAGGTTTGGTATAAGCATTGAGATATCACATCTCTGCTATCGGAAGGGTCTCAGGATAGGAATGGGAAGGACTTAGATATCACATCTCATGCTATAGGGAGGGTCTCAGTTTTGATATTAGAAGCATTGAGATATCACATCTCATGCTATCGGAAGGGTCTCAGGATTGGAATGGGAAGGAGTTGGATATCACATCTCAAGCTATCTCAGGATTGGAATGGGAAGGAGTTTGATATCACATCTCAAGCTATAGGAAGGGTCTCAGGTTTGGAAGGGGAAGGATTTGGATCTCACATCTCATGTTTTAGGATGGGTCTCAGGTTTGGTATTAGAAGCATTGAGATATTTTCTTTTATTTTTTATTTATTTGCATTTGTTAAGCGCGCTTGCAGCCCGTAAGGCATCGAGGCGCTGTTACAGAGGATACGCAAACTTAGGATTACAGACAGGTGCCAGGAGGGCTCTTAGTTACAGATTGGTAGGCATATATGCAGTGGACGATACAGGTTCAGGTTAAACAAAGAGTCTGGTTTTGATAGCCTTACGGAAGGCTAGGTGGGATTGAATGAGTCTTAGGTGAGGTGGCAGAGCGTTCCAGTGCGTGGCTGCTAGGGTGGGGAAGCTGGAGCCACCAGCGCGCACTTTCCCAGTAGTAGGCGTGACAATTGTGTTGGCATAAGGGGACCTGAGAGGTCTCGTGGCGGTGTGCCTAGTAATTCTGTTGGTCAGGTAAGGAGGGGCAAGTTCGTGAAGGCATTTGTGTGTGAGAGCAAGAGTTTTAAAGACAATTCTCTCTTTGACAGGGAGCCAGTGTGCTTGCCTTCTGATTTCGGAGATATGGTTTCTTCTTGAGGTACCGGTGGCTGCCCTTAGCGCATTGTTCTGGGCTAGCTGCAATTTGGCCAGGTTTTTGCTGGATGTCCCCACGAGAAGGGCATTACAGTAGTCAAGTCTTGACCCGATAATTGCCCTGGCAATCGTGAGGCAATTTTGACGGGCCAAGAAGGGCCTGGCTGCATTGAGGACTTTGGAGTAGTAGGCTGAGGATGCAGCGATAGCATTGACCTGTTTATCCATGGACAGGTCGGAGTCAAGATAGACTCCGAGTGTCTTAACATGGTTCGAGACCTTGATTGGAATGTTATCAAGTGAGAAGGAGGCGTACTGATCTCCGAGGTTACCCAGAGTGAAGGGTGACCCAATGAGGAGGAGTTCGGTCTTTTCGCTGTTGAGGCACAGCCAATTCTCCGCCATCCAGGATTGGATGGTAGTGTAGATAGAGGTGAGGGTGTTGGAATCTGCTAGGTAGTCGCTCGTGAGTGGGATCAGTACCTGCGTATCGTCAGCATAGTTGGTATATGAAATACCAAGGGAATCCAAGATGCTAAACAGGGGCCTTGTAAAGAGGCTATAGAGTGTTGGGGCGATACAGGATCCCTGAGGGACACCGCAGGTGAGGAGGCTAGGGGTGGCGGCGGCAGCTTCAGAAAAGACTTTCATGGCCCTTTCTTGGAGAAAGGAGGTGATCCACTGGCAGGCTTTCAGGGAGAAGTTGGCTTGGGTGGCTAGGTGGTGACACAAGGTGTTGTGGTCAACCAGATCGAACGCTGCGGATAGATCCAGGAGCAGTAGGAGGGCAGGTTTGCCTGCATCTCTGAGGTCATCCATTTGGTTCTTTAGATCTAGGAGGGCCGTTTCAGTGCCATGTCGGGGGCGGAACCCAGATTGCCGCAGGCCGAGGAGACGGTTGTCCTCTAAGAACTTTTGGACCTGCAGGTAGGCTGCTTTGGCCAAGATTTTGAGCAGGAATGGTACAGTTGTGATGGGCCTGTAATTCCCCGGGACGGTTGGGTCGAGTGAGGGTTTCTTGAGGAGTGGGCGTACCCACGCTTCCTTGAGTCCTGATGGGACATGGCCTGATTGGAAGGAGGAGTTGATAAAGGCTGTAAGGAAGGGGGCGAGAGTATGTGCGGAGTCTTTGATGAGGCTGGCTGGGCAGGCATCGCCTTTACAATTGGAGGGTTTAATATAGTTGAGGAGGATGATGACCTCTTGCTCAGTGATGTCTTTGAATTCGAACATCGGGGATGACGTGGACTTGATGGGTGGCTTGGCGTGGATGTTCGCTATGATATGGGAAAGGGCTTTTTGGTGGCCACAAATTTTTGTTTGGAGGGTGTTGAGCTTCTCTAGCATGGCAGATTGAATGCTGTTGCACCACTTGTCATCTTTGATAACTGAGGAGGGGGGGGCAGATGGTTTTTCAAGTTCCCTGAAGATTGTGAATAGTTCCTTAGATCCTGACTTGGCGTCGGAGATCCTGGCGTTGAAGGAGGCAGCCTTTGCCAGTGTGATGTTAGTCTTGTAGGATTTGGAAATGGCTTTGAACTTCTGTTTAGTGGCTTCAGAGGGGTTTGCTTTCCAGGAGGATAGTGCAATCCTCTTTTGCGCACGTTGGTCAAGGAGTTCTTTAGAGAACCATGAGTTAGCATGTTTGGCTTTCTTAGCTTTTTTGAGAGTCAGGGGAGCAATGGCGTCCACGGCTGACGTGATGACATCCTTGAAGGTGTCAGCTAAGGTGTCAGGGTTATTAGATGAAGGTGCCTGAAGGGCTGGGTTAAGGAGGTAGGGTGCTAGGTTCTCGACTGTGAGGAGGCGTGAGCTCCTGGCGTAGGTGGCGAGGCATGGTGATGGCGGAGAGAGAGCCACTTTTCTGGTTCCGAGGTTGAATTGGATGTAGTGATGGTCAGACCAGGGGATAGGGGTATTGGCCGTGATGAGAAGGGAGCAGTTGTGATGACTGATCCAGTCAAGGGTGCGCCCTTTGATGTGCGTGGTGTCAGAAATGGAGTGCACAAAGCTGATGTTGGAGAGTGCCTTCTTGAGGTGTTTCGCTGGGGAGTCTTTAGGGTCATTCAGCCCTAGGTTGAGGTCACCAAGGAGTAGAACCTGAGAGGTCTTTTTGATGTTGTGAGACAATGCAGGGATAAGGGTGTCATGGAAGTCCGTACATGGGCCAGGGGGTCTGTATACAATGTGCATGGATATGGTGCAGTTGGGCGAGACATTGATTTTTAGCGGGAGGTAGTCACTATTGCTATCAAGGATGCCTTCAACTTCTCTGATGGTAAGGGTGTCCCTCGCGATGAGGGCAACGCCTCCACCTCTCTGAGAGGTGCGGTCTTTCCTAAAAATGGAATATCCAGGTGGGATGGCAAGTGATAAGACTGGGCCTGAGCTTTCATTCAGCCAGGTTTCAGTAAGGATGAGGAGGTCGAGCTTGTTGTTTATGAGCAGGTCGTTGATGTCAAGGGCGTGAGCTGGTATGGAGCGGGCATTAAGCAGGGCGCAGCTTAGCATGTAGGCATGGGGAGGCGTGGGGATAGGTGGGCTGGTGGGTGAGGATGGAGTGTCAGAAGTACTAGGTGGTGTGGTCGAGGGTGTGGCAACAGTAGGATGAATAGGCACAGAAACATCATTGAGCTGCACAAAATCAAGTGTGGTCATGGGTGTGGCAACAGTAGGATGAATAGGCACAGAAACATCATTGAGCTGCACAAAATCAAGTGTGGTCATGGGTGTGGCAACAGTAGGATGAATAGGCGCAGAAACATCATTGAGCTGCACAAAATCAAGTGTGGTCATGGGTGTGGCAACAGTAGGATGAATAGGCACAGAAACATCATTGAGCTGCACAAAATCAAGTGTGGTCATGGGTGTGGCAACAGTAGGATGAATAGGCACAGAAACATCATTGCGCTGCACAAAATCAAGTGTGGTCATGGGGGCGGCAACAGTATGCGCTACAGGCATGGGTGCAGTAGGACTGAAGGGCGAAGGTTGTGGGGCAAAGTTAAAGTTCATAGTAGGGTTGGTGATCGTGAAGTATTGTTTGTTGACAAGACCCTTGATGATGAACTGTCGTGCCGTGGCAGAGCATGTGTGTGCTGGCCGCTGGCTTCTTATGCCCAACCTAACATTTCGGTAACCCAAGGTAGGGGTAGAACTGATGGGGTTGGTGGGCTGAGTGCGGGACCGTAGTCGCGCATTCCTGCTGTGGTACAGCAGAGGGCGTGTGTTTGCTAGCAAGGTAGGCGCACATGAAGGTTGTAGCATGGGGGCATTAATGCTAATGGCCTTACCTTGTACTGGTTTAACAAGGCGTGGGGGCGCCAACTGCGCCATCGAGCAGCGGAGAGCTGCAGAGAGAAATGCGGCCTTGGGGGAGTAACTGGCAGTTCTTGGGTGTCTGGGCTGAGGTGAAACTTAAGTTTCTGGGACACCACTCCTACCAAGAGAGTGCAGATTCTTCATTCCCTGAAGGGGAAACTGTTAATATATATTGTGCAGCGTGTCGCGTTTAGCTCTCTCATAGCATGAGGGAATTTTATGGCGAGGCGCGTGGTGTTTAATATTTGGTTAGAGCTGCAATATGCTCTGGTTGCAGCGTGTGGAGTCGTGCTTCTTGTGCCTGGGACCGTTGGGAAGCTGGACCCCCGCTTTGCGTATGTTTGTATAGGGGTGTTTTCTGAGACGGGGCTTCCCGTGCCTCCGTTATACAGCAGTCTTATGTGGATGGGTTAACAGCCGGGCCTTGGTGTCGAGTGATTCGGGTTTCCCTGGGGGGGGGAGGGAGGGGAACGGGACGCCTGGCTTGACACCCCCAAAACTCTGTGCCGCGGACACACCGAGGCTCAAGAGTCTCCTGTGCAATGACAGCCCCTGCGCAGGGGGGGCGGGGGGGTGGGGGAGGGGGCCCACAGCCGCCGAATCTACAGGTGCTCTCCGCTGTGCGGAGCGCCCGCGACCACCTTACTTGTTGCACGAGGTGTCCGCGGCGCCTTGGGGCCCCCTCCTTAAGAGCTTCACGCGTCTCTCCTCTACTCTTGTAAACTGGGAGGCAGCTCTCGCGTTGTGTAGTTGCGGCGGGGACCGTTAGGTCGGGCCAAACTTCCGCGAGGAGATTTTTATGTGCAACTGCACTTCCCCGCTACAGAGCTTTTCAAAGTCCGGTGCTCTTCCAATTTCTTCTTTTTTCTTTATTTTCTCCTTCTTTTCCCCTTTTCCTTCAGTGGTGCACCTCGTTTGTCAGGTATAATAAGGGTCTCAGGATTGGAATGGGAAGGAGTTTGATATCACATCTCAAGCTATAGGAAGGGTCTCAGGTTTGGGAAGGGAAGGATTTGGATAGCACATCTCATGTTATAGGATGGTTCTCATGTTTGGTTTTAGAAGCATTGAGATATCATATCTCATGCTATCGGAAAGGTCTCAGGTTTGGAATGGGAAGGAGTTGGATATCACATCTCATGTTATAGGAAGGATCTCAGGTTTGGTATTAGAAGCATTGAGATATCATATCTCATGCTATAGGAAGGGTCTCAGGATTGGAATGTGAAGGATTTGGATATCACATCTCATGCTAAAGGAAGGGTCTCAGGTTTGGCAGAAGCATTGAGATATCACATCTCATGCTATAGGAAGGGTCTCAGGATTGGAATGGGAAGGATTTGGATATCACATCTCATGCCATAGTAATGGTCTCAGGTTTGGTATAAGCATTGAGATATCACATCTCTGCTATCGGAAGGGTCTCAGGATTGGATTGGGAAGGAGTTGGATATCCCTTCTCATGCTATAGGAAGGGTCTCAGGTTGGAATGGGAAGGATTTGGATATCACATCTTATGTTATAGGTAGGGTCTCAGGATTGGAATGGGAAGGATTTGGATATCACATCTCTTGCTATAGGAAGGGTCTCAGGTTTTTATTAGAAACATTGAGATATCACATCTCATGCTATAGGAAGGGTTTCAGGATTGGAATGGGAAGGATTTGGATATCACATCTCATGCTAAAGGAAGGGTATCAGGTTTGGAAGGGGAAGGATTTGGATATCATATCTCATGTTATGGGACGGGTCCCAGGTTTGGTATTAGAAGCATTGAGATATCACATCTCATGGTATAGGAAGGGTCTCAGGATTGGAATGGGAAGGAGTTGGATATCACATCTCATCCAATAGGAAGGGTCTCAGGTTTGGAATGGGAAATAATTGGATATCACATCTCATGTTATAGGAAGGATCTCAGGATTGGAATGGGAAGGATTTGGATATCACATCTCTTGCTATAGGAAGGGTCTCAGGATTGGAATGGGAAGGAGTTTGATTGCCCTTCTCATGCTATAGGAAGGGTCTCAGGTTGGAATGGGAAGGACTTGGATAACACATCTCATGTTATAGGAAGGGTCTCAGGATTGGAATGGGAAGTATTTGGATATCACATCTCTTGCTATAGGAAGGGTCTCAGGTTTTTTATTAGAAACATTGAGTTATCACATCTCATGCTATAGGAAGGGTTTCAGGATTGGAATGGGAAGGATTTGGATATCACATCTCATGCTAAAGGAAGGGTCTTAGGTTTGGAAGGGGAAGGATTTGGATATCACATCTCATGTTATAGGACGGGTCCCAGGTTTGGTATTAGAAGCATTGAGATATCACAACTCATGCTATAGGAAGGGTCTCAGGATTGGAATGGGAAGGAGTTGGATATCACATGTCATGCTAAAGGAAGGGTCTCAGGTTTGATAGAAGCATTGAGATTTCACATCTCATGCTATAGGAAGGGTCTCAGGATTGGAATGGGAAGGAGTTGGATATCACATCTCATGCCATAGGAAGGGTCTCAGATTTGGTATAAGCATTGAGATATAACATCTCTGCTATCGGAAGGGTCTCAGGATAGGAATGGGAAGGACTTAGATATCACATCTCATGCTATAGGGAGGGTCTCAGTTTTGATATTAGAGGCATTGAGATATCACATCTCATGCTATCGGAAGGGTCCCAGGATTGGAATGGGAAGGAGTTGGATATCACATCTCATGCTATCTCAGGATTGGAATGGGAAGGAGTTTGATATCACATCTCAAGCTATAGGAAGGGTCTCAGGTTTGGAAAGGGAAGGATTTGGATTTCACATCTCATGTTGTAGGATGGTTCTCATGTTTGGTTTTAGAAGCATTGAGATATCACATCTCATGCTATCGGAAGGGTCTCAGGTTTGGAAAGGGAAGGATTTGGATTTCACATATGTTATAGGATGGTTCTCAGATTTGGTTTTAGAAGCATTAAGATATCACATCTCATGCTATAGGAAGGGTCTCAGGTTTGGAATGGGAAGGAGTTGGATACACATCTCATGTTATAGGAAGGATCTCAGGTTTGGTATTAGAAGCATTGAGATATCACATATCATGCTATAGGAAAGGTCTCAGGATTGGAATGGGAAGGAGTTGGATATCACATCTCATGCTAAAGGAAAGGTCTCAGGTTTGGAAGGGGAAGGATTTGGATCTCACAAATGTTTTAGGACGGGTGTCAGGTTTGGTATTAGAAGCATTGAGATATCACATCTCATGGTATAGGAAGGGTCTCAGGATTGGAATGGGAAGGAGTTGGATAGCACATCTCAAGCTATCTCAGGATTGGAATGGGAAGGAGTTTGATATCACATCTCAAGCTATAGGAAGGGTCTCAGGTTTGGAAAGGGAATGATTTGGATTTCACATGTTACAGGATAGTTCTCATGTTTGGTTTTAGAAGCATTAAGATATCACATCTCATGTTATAGGAAGGATCTCGGGTTTGGTATTAGAAGCATTGAGATATCACATCTCATGCTATAGGAAGGGTCTCAGGTTTGGAATGGGAAGGAGTTGGATATCACATCTCATGCTATAGGAAGGATCTCAGGTTTGGTATTAGAAGCATTGAGATATCAGATCTCATGCTATCGGAAGGATCTCAGGTTTGGTATTAGAAGCATTGAGATATCACATCTCATGCTACCAGAAGGGTCTCAGGATTGGAATGGGAAGGAGTCGGATATCACATCTCATGCTAAAGGGAGGGTTTCAGGTTTGGAAGTGGAAGGATTTGGATATCACATCTCATGTTATAGGAAGATCTCAGGTTTGGTATTAGAAGCATTGAGATATCACATCTCATGCTATCGGAAGGATCTCAGGTTTGGTATTAGAAGCATTGAGATATCACATCTCATGCTATCAGAAGGGTCTCAGGATTGGAATGGGAAGGAGTCGGATATCACATCTCATGCTAAAGAGAGGGTCTCAGGTTTGGAAGGGGAAGGATTTGAATATCACATCACATGTTATAGGAAGGATCTCAGGTTTGGTATTAGAGGCATTGAGATATCACATCTCATGCTATAGGAAGGGTCTCAGGATTGGAATGGGAAGGAGTTGGATATCACATCTCATGCTAAAGGAAGGGTCTCAGTTTTGGTAGAAGCATTGAGATATCACATCTCATGCTATAGGAAGGGTCTCAGTTTTGGTAGAAGCATTGAGATATCACATCTCTGCTATCGGAAGGGTCTCAGGATATGAGTGGGAAGGACTTAGATATCACATCTCATGCTATAGGGAGGGTCTCAGTTTTGATATTAGAAGCATTGAGATATCACATCTCATGCTATCGGAAGGGTCTCAGGATTGGAATGGGAAGGAGTTGGATATCACATCTCAAGCTATCTCAGGATTGGAATGGGAAGGAGTTTGATATCACATCTCAAGCTATAGGAAGGGTCTCAGGTTTGGAAGGGGAAGGATTTGGATCTCACATCTCATGTTTTAGGACGGGTCTCAGGTTTGGTATTAGAAGCATTGAGATATCACATCTCATGGTATAATAAGGGTCTCAGGATTGGAATGGGAAGGAGTTTGATATCACATCTCAAGCTATAGGAAGGGTCTCAGGTTTGGGAAGGGAAGGATTTGGATAGCACATCTCATGTTATAGGATGGTTCTCATGTTTGGTTTTAGAAGCATTGAGATATCACATCTCATGCTATCGGAAAGGTCTCAGGTTTGGAATGGGAAGGAGTTGGATATCACATCTCATGTTATAGGAAGGATCTCAGGTTTGGTATTAGAGGCATTGAGATATCATATCTCATGCTATATGAAGGGTCTCAGGATTGGAATGTGAAGGATTTGGATATCACATCTCATGCTAAAGGAAGGGTCTCGGGTTTGGCAGAAGCATTGAGATATCACATCTCATGCTATAGGAAGGGTCTCAGGATTGGAATGGGAAGGATTTGGATATCACATCTCATGCCATCGTAAGGGTCTCAGGTTTGGTATAAGCATTGAGATATCACATCTCTGCTATCGGAAGGGTCTCAGGATTGGATTGGGAAGGAGTTGGATATCCCTTCTCATGCTATAGGAAGGGTCTCAGGTTGGAATGGGAAGGAGTTGGATATCACATCTCTTGCTATAGGAAGGGTCTCAGTTTTTTATTAGAAACATTGAGATATCACATCTCATGCTATAGGAAGGGTTTCAGGATTGGAATGGGAAGGATTTGGATATCACATCTCATGCTAAAGGAAGGGTCTCAGGTTTGGAAGGGGAAGGAGTTGGATATCACAACTCATGGTAAAGGAAGGGTCTCAGGTTTGATAGAAGCATTGAGATATTACAGCTCATGCTATAGGAAGGGTCTCAGGATTGGAATGGGAAGGAGTTGGATATCACATCTCATGCTAAAGGAAGGGTCTCAGGTTTGATAGAAGCATTGAGATATCACATCTCATGCTATAGGAAGGGTCTCAGGTTTGGCATAAGCATTGAGATATCACATCTCTGCTATCGGAAGGGTCTCAGGATAGGAATGGGAAGGACTTAGATATCACATCTCATGCTATAGGGAGGGTCTCAGTTTTGATATTAGAAGCATTGAGATATCACATCTCATGCTATCGGAAGGGTCTCAGGATTGGAATGGGAAGGAGTTGGATATCACATCTCAAGCTATCTCAGGATTGGAATGGGAAGGAGTTTGATATCACATCTCAAGCTATAGGAAGGGTCTCAGGTTTGGAAGGGGAAGGATTTGGATCTCACATCTCATGTTTTAGGACGGGTCTCAGGTTTGGTATTAGAAGCATTGAGATATTTTTATTTTTTATTTATTTGCATTTGTTAAGCGCGCTTGCAGCCCGTAAGGCATCGAGGCGCTGTTACAGAGGATACGCAAACTTAGGATTACAGACAGGTGCCAGGAGGGCTCTTAGTTACAGATTGGTAGGCATATATGCAGTGGACGATACAGGTTCAGGTTAAACAAAGAGTCTGGTTTTGATAGCCTTACGGAAGGCTAGGTGGGATTGAATGAGTCTTAGGTGAGGTGGCAGAGCGTTCCAGTGCCTGGCTGCTAGGGTGGGGAAGCTGGAGCCACCAGCGCGCACTTTCCCAGTAGTAGGCGTGACAATTGTGTTGGCATAAGGGGACCTGAGAGGTCTCGTGGCGGTGTGCCTAGTAATTCTGTTGGTCAGGTAAGGAGGGGCAAGTTCGTGAAGGCATTTGTGTGTGAGAGCAAGAGTTTTAAAGACAATTCTCTCTTTGACAGGGAGCCAGTGTGCTTGCCTTCTGATTTCGGAGATATGGTTTCTTCTTGAGGTACCGGTGGCTGCCCTTAGCGCATTGTTCTGGGCTAGCTGCAATTTGGCCAGGTTTTTGCTGGATGTCCCCACGAGAAGGGCATTACAGTAGTCAAGTCTTGACCCGATAATTGCCCTGGCAATCGTGAGGCAATTTTGACGGGCCAAGAAGGGCCTGGCTGCATTGAGGACTTTGGAGTAGTAGGCTGAGGATGCAGCGATAGCATTGACCTGTTTATCCATGGACAGGTCGGAGTCAAGGTAGACTCCGAGTGTCTTAACATGGTTCGAGACCTTGATTGGAATGTTATCAAGTGAGAAGGAGGCGTACTGATCTCCGAGGTTACCCAGAGTGAAGGGTGACCCAATGAGGAGGAGTTCGGTCTTTTCGCTGTTGAGGCACAGCCAATTCTCCGCCATCCAGGATTGGATGGTAGTGTAGATAGAGGTGAGGGTGTTGGAATCTGCTAGGTAGTCGCTCGTGAGTGGGATCAGTACCTGCGTATCGTCAGCATAGTTGGTATATGAAATACCAAGGGAATCCAAGATGCTAAACAGGGGCCTTGTAAAGAGGTTATAGAGTGTTGGGGCGATACAGGATCCCTGAGGGACACCGCAGGTGAGGAGGCTAGGGGTGGCGGCGGCAGCTTCAGAAAAGACTTTCATGGCCCTTTCTTGGAGAAAGGAGGTGATCCACTGGCAGGCTTTCGGGGAGAAGTTGGCTTGGGTGGCTAGGTGGTGACACAAGGTGTTGTGGTCAACCAGATCGAACGCTGCGGATAGATCCAGGAGCAGTAGGAGGGCAGGTTTGCCTGCATCTCTGAGGTCATCCATTTGGTTCTTTAGATCTAGGAGGGCCGTTTCAGTGCCATGTCGGGGGCGGAACCCAGATTGCCGCAGGCCGAGGAGACGGTTGTCCTCTAAGAACTTTTGGACCTGCAGGTAGGCTGCTTTGTCCAAGATTTTGAGCAGGAATGGTACAGTTGTGATGGGCCTGTAATTCCCCGGGACGGTTGGGTCGAGTGAGGGTTTTTTGAGGAGTGGGCGTACCCACGCTTCCTTGAGTCCTGATGGGACATGGCCTGATTGGAAGGAGGAGTTGATAAAGGCTGTAAGGAAGGGGGCGAGAGTATGTGCGGAGTCTTTGATGAGGCTGGCTGGGCAGGCATCGCCTTTACAATTGGAGGGTTTAATATAGTTGAGGAGGATGATGACCTCTTGCTCAGTGATGTCTTTGAATTCGAACATCGGGGATGACGTGGACTTGATGGGTGGCTTGGCGTGGATGTTCGCTATGATATGGGAAAGGGCTTTTTGGTGGCCACAAATTTTTGTTTGGAGGGTGTTGAGCTTCTCTAGCATGGCAGATTGAATGCTGTTGCACCACTTGTCATCTTTGATAACTGAGGAGGGGGGGGCAGATGGTTTTTCAAGTTCCCTGAAGATTGTGAATAGTTCCTTAGATCCTGACTTGGCGTCGGAGATCCTGGCGTTGAAGGAGGCAGCCTTTGCCAGTGTGATGTTAGTCTTGTAGGATTTGGAAATGGCTTTGAACTTCTGTTTAGTGGCTTCAGAGGGGTTTGCTTTCCAGGAGGATAGTGCAATCCTCTTTTGCGCACGTTGGTCAAGGAGTTCTTTAGAGAACCATGAGTTAGCATGTTTGGCTTTCTTAGCTTTTTTGAGAGTCAGGGGAGCAATGGCGTCCACGGCTGACGTGATGACATCCTTGAAGGTGTCAGCTAAGGTGTCAGGGTTATTAGATGAAGGTGCCTGAAGGGCTGGGTTAAGGAGGTAGGGTGCTAGGTTCTCGACTGTGAGGAGGCGTGAGCTCCTGGCGTAGGTGGCGAGGCATGGTGATGGCGGAGAGAGAGCCACTTTTCTGGTTCCGAGGTTGAATTGGATGTAGTGATGGTCAGACCAGGGGATAGGGGTATTGGCCGTGATGAGAAGGGAGCAGTTGTGATGACTGATCCAGTCAAGGGTGCGCCCTTTGATGTGCGTGGTGTCAGAAATGGAGTGCACAAAGCTGATGTTGGAGAGTGCCTTCTTGAGGTGTTTCGCTGGGGAGTCTTTAGGGTCATTCAGCCCTAGGTTGAGGTCACCAAGGAGTAGAACCTGAGAGGTCTTTTTGATGTTGTGAGACAATGCAGGGATAAGGGTGTCATGGAAGTCCGTACATGGGCCAGGGGGTCTGTATACAATGTGCATGGAAATGGTGCAGTTGGGCGAGACATTGATTTTTAGCGGGAGGTAGTCACTATTGCTATCAAGGATGCCTTCAGCTTCTCTGATGGTAAGGGTGTCCCTCGCGATGAGGGCAACGCCTCCACCTCTCTGAGAGGTGCGGTCTTTCCTAAAAATGGAATATCCAGGTGGGATGGCGAGTGATAAGAATGGGCCTGAGATTTCATTCAGCCAGGTTTCAGTAAGGATGAGGAGGTCAAGCTTGTTGTTTATGAGCAGGTCGTTGATGTCAAGGGCGTGAGCTGGTATGGAGCGGGCATTAAGCAGGGCGCAGCTTAGCATGTAGGCATGGGGAGGCGTGGGGATAGGTGGGCTGGTGGGTGAGGATGGAGGGTCAGAAGTACTAGGTGGTGTGGTCGAGGGTGTGGCAACAGTAGGATGAATAGGCACAGAAACATCATTGAGCTGCACAAAATCAAGTGTGGTCATGGGTGTGCCAACAGTAGGATGAATAGGCACAGAAACATCATTGAGCTGCACAAAATCAAGTGTGGTCATGGGTGTGGCAACAGTAGGATGAATAGGCACAGAAACATCATTGAGCTGCACAAAATCAAGTGTGGTCATGGGTGTGGCAACAGTAGGATGAATAGGCACAGAAACATCATTGAGCTGCACAAAATCAAGTGTGGTCATGGGTGTGGCAACAGTAGGATGAATAGGCACAGAAACATCATTGCGCTGCACAAAATCAAGTGTGGTCATGGGGGCGGCAACAGTATGCGCTACAGGCATGGGTGCAGTAGGACTGAAGGGCGAAGGTTGTGGGGCAAAGTTAAAGTTCATAGTAGGGTTGGTGATCGTGAAGTATTGTTTGTTGACAAGACCCTTGATGATGAACTGTCGTGCCGTGGCAGAGCATGTGTGTGCTGGCCGCTGGCTTCTTATGCCCAACCTAACATTTCGGTAATCCAAGGTAGGGGTAGAACTGATGGGGTTGGTGGGCTGAGTGCGGGACCGTAGTCGCGCATTCCTGCTGTGGTACAGCAGAGGGCGTGTGTTTGCTAGCAAGGTAGGCGCACATGAAGGTTGTAGCATGGGGGCATTAATGCTAATGGCCTTACCTTGTACTGGTTTAACAAGGCGTGGGGGCGCCAACTGCGCCATCGAGCAGCGGAGAGCTGCAGAGAGAAATGCGGCCTTGGGGGAGTAACTGGCAGTTCTTGGGTGTCTGGGCTGAGGTGAAACTTAAGTTTCTGGGACACCACTCCTACCAAGAGAGTGCAGATTCTTCATTCCCTGAAGGGGAAACTGTTAATATATATTGTGCAGCGTGTTGCGTTTAGCTCTCTCATAGCATGAGGGAATTTTATGGCGAGGCGCGTGGTGTTTAATATTTGGTTAGAGCTGCAATATGCTCTGGATGCAGCGTGTGGAGTCGTGCTTCTTGTGCCTGGGACCGTTGGGAAGCTGGACCCCCGCTTTGCGTATGTTTGTATAGGGGTGTTTTCTGAGACGGGGTTTCCCGTGCCTCCGTTATACAGCAGTCTTATGTGGATGGGTTAACAGCCGGGCCTTGGTGTCGAGTGATTCGGGTTTCCCTGGGGGGGGGGGAGGGAGGGGAACGGGACGCCTGGCTTGACACCCCCAAAACTCTGTGCCGCGGACACACCGAGGCTCAAGAGTCTCCTGTGCAATGACAGCCCCTGCGCAGGTGGGGTGGGGGGGTGGGGGAGCACCCGCGACCACCTTACTTGTTGCACGAGGTGTCCGCGGCGCCTTGGGGCCCCCTCCTTAAGATCTTCACGCGTCTCTCCTCTGCTCTTGTAAACTGGGAGGCAGCTCTCGCGTTGTGTAGTTGCGGCGGGGACCGTTAGGTCGGGCCAAACTTCCGCGAGGAGATTTTTATGTGCAACTGCACTTCCCCGCTACAGAGCTTTTCAAAGTCCGGTGCTCTTCCAATTTCTTCTTTTTTCTTTATTTTCTCCTTCTTTTCCCCTTTTCCTTCAGTGGCGCACCTCGTTTGTCAGGTATAATAAGGGTCTCAGGATTGGAATGGGAAGGAGTTTGATATCACATCTCAAGCTATAGGAAGGGTCTCAGGTTTGGGAAGGGAAGGATTTGGATAGCACATCTCATGTTATAGGATGGTTCTCATGTTTGGTTTTAGAAGCATTGAGATATCATATCTCATGCTATAGGAAGGGTCTCAGGATTGGAATGTGAAGGATTTGGATATCACATCTCATGCTAAAGGAAGGGTCTCAGGTTTGGCAGAAGCATTGAGATATCACATCTCATGCTATAGGAAGGGTCTCAGGATTGGAATGGGAAGGATTTGGATATCACATCTCATGCCATAGTAAGGGTCTCAGGTTTGGTATAAGCATTGAGATATCACATCTCTGCTATCGGAAGGGTCTCAGGATTGGATTGGGAAGGAGTTGGATATCCCTTCTCATGCCATAGGAAGGGTCTCAGGTTGGAATGGGAAGGATTTGGATATCACATCTCATGTTATAGGTAGGGTCTCAGGATTGGAATGGGAAGGATTTGGATATCACATCTCTTGCTATAGGAAGGGTCTCAGGTTTTTATTAGAAACATTGAGATATCACATCTCATGCTATAGGAAGGGTTTCAGGATTGGAATGGGAAGGATTTGGATATCACATCTCATGCTAAAGGAAGGGTATCAGGTTTGGAAGGGGAAGGATTTGGATATCATATCTCATGTTATAGGACGGGTCCCAGGTTTTTTATTAGAAGCATTGAGATATCACATCTCATGGTATAGGAAGGGTCTCAGGATTGGAATGGGAAGGAGTTGGATATCACATCTCATCCAATAGGAAGGGTCTCAGGTTTGGAATGGGAAATAATTGGATATCACATCTCATGTTATAGGAAGGATCTCAGGATTGGAATGGGAAGGATTTGGATATCACATCTCTTGCTATAGGAAGGGTCTCAGGATTGGAATGGGAAGGAGTTCGATTTCCCTTCTCATGCTATAGGAAGGGTCTCAGGTTGGAATGGGAAGGACTTGGATAACACATCTCATGTTATAGGAAGGGTCTCAGGATTGGAATGGGAAGGATTTGGATATCACATCTCTTGCTATAGGAAGGGTCTCAGGTTTTTTATTAGAAACATTGAGTTATCACATCTCATGCTATAGGAAGGGTTTCAGGATTGGAATGGGAAGGATTTGGATATCACATCTCATGCTAAAGGAAGGGTCTTAGGTTTGGAAGGGGAAGGATTTGGATATCACATCTCATGTTATAGGACGGGTCCCAGGTTTGGTATTAGAAGCATTGAGATATCACAACTCATGCTATAGGAAGGGTCTCAGGATTGGAATGGGAAGGAGTTGGATATCACATGTCATGCTAAAGGAAGGGTCTCAGGTTTGATAGAAGCATTGAGATTTCACATCTCATGCTATAGGAAGGGTCTCAGGATTGGAATGGGAAGGAGTTGGATATCACATCTCATGCCATAGGAAGGGTCTCAGATTTGGTATAAGCATTGAGATATAACATCTCTGCTATCGGAAGGGTCTCAGGATAGGAATGGGAAGGACTTAGATATCACATCTCATGCTATAGGGAGGGTCTCAGTTTTGATATTAGAGGCATTGAGATATCACATCTCATGCTATCGGAAGGGTCCCAGGATTGGAATGGGAAGGAGTTGGATATCACATCTCAAGCTATCTCAGGATTGGAATGGGAAGGAGTTTGATATCACATCTCAAGCTATAGGAAGGGTCTCAGGTTTGGAAAGGGAAGGATTTGGATTTCACATCTCATGTTGTAGGATGGTTCTCATGTTTGGTTTTAGAAGCATTGAGATATCACATCTCATGCTATCGGAAGGGTCTCAGGTTTGGAAAGGGAAGGATTTGGATTTCACATATGTTATAGGATAGTTCTCAGGTTTGGTTTTAGAAGCATTAAGATATCACATCTCATGCTATAGGAAGGGTCTCAGGTTTGGAATGGGAAGGAGTTGGATACACATCTCATGTTATAGGAAGGATCTCAGGTTTGGTATTAGAAGCATTGAGATATCACATATCATGCTATATGAAAGGTCTCAGGATTGGAATGGGAAGGAGTTGGATATCACATCTCATGCTAAAGGAAAGGGCTCAGGTTTGGAAGGGGAAGGATTTGGATCTCACAAATGTTTTAGGACGGGTGTCAGGTTTGGTATTAGAAGCATTGAGATATCACATCTCATGGTATAGGAAGGGTCTCAGGATTGGAATGGGAAGGAGTTGGATAGCACATCTCAAGCTATCTCAGGATTGGAATGGGAAGGAGTTTGATATCACATCTCAAGCTATAGGAAGGGTCTCAGGTTTGGAAAGGGAATGATTTGGATTTC
Organism: Ambystoma mexicanum; assembly: GCF_040938575.1. Lineage (NCBI taxonomy): Eukaryota > Metazoa > Chordata > Amphibia > Caudata > Ambystomatidae > Ambystoma > Ambystoma mexicanum. The sequence continues at coordinate 570,560,014 of NC_090932.1, read as the reverse complement.
ACATGTTACAGGATAGTTCTCATGTTTGGTTTTAGAAGCATTAAGATATCACATCTCATGTTATAGGAAGGATCTCAGGTTTGGTATTAGAAGCATTGAGATATCACATCTCATGCTACCAGAAGGGTCTCAGGATTGGAATGGGAAGGAGTCGGATATCACATCTCATGCTAAAGGGAGGGTTTCAGGTTTGGAAGTGGAAGGATTTGGATATCACATCTCATGTTATAGGAAGATCTCAGGTTTGGTATTAGAAGCATTGAGATATCACATCTCATGCTATCGGAAGGATCTCAGGTTTGGTATTAGAAGCATTGAGATATCACATCTCATGCTATCAGAAGGGTCTCAGGATTGGAATGGGAAGGAGTCGGATATCACATCTCATGCTAAAGGGAGGGTCTCAGGTTTGGAAGGGGAAGGATTTGAATATCACATCACATGTTATAGGAAGGATCTCAGGTTTGGTATTAGAGGCATTGAGATATCACATCTCATGCTATAGGAAGGGTCTCAGGATTGGAATGGGAAGGAGTTGGATATCACATCTCATGCTAAAGGAAGGGTCTCAGTTTTGGTAGAAGCATTGAGATATCACATCTCATGCTATAGGAAGGGTCTCAGGATTGGAATGGGAAGGAGTTGGATATCACATCTCATGCCATAGGAAGGGTCTCGGGTTTGGTATAAGCATTGAGATATCACATTGGTCTCAGGATTGGATTGGGAAGGAGTTGGATATCACATCTCATCCAATAGGAAGGGTCTCAGGTTTGGAATGGGAAGGAATTGGATATCACATCTCATGTTATAGGAAGGATCTCAGGATTGGAATGGGAAGGATTTGGATATCACATCTCTTGCTATAGGAAGGGTCTCAGGTTTTTTATCAGAAACATTGAGATATCACATCTCATGCTATAGGAAGGGTTTCAGGATTGGAATGGGAAGGAGTTGGATATCACATCTCATGTTATAGGAAGGATCTCAGGATTGGAATGGGAAGGATTTGGATATCACATCTCTTGCTATAGGAAGGGTCTCAGGTTTTTTATTAGAAACATTGAGATATCACATCTCATGCTAAAGGAAGGGTTTCAGGATTCGAATGGGAAGGATTTGGATATCATATCTCATGTTATAGGACGGGTCCCAGGTTTGGTATTAGAAGCATTGAGATATCACATCTCATGGTATAGGAAGGGTCTCAGGATTGGAATGGGAAGGAGTTGGATATCCCTTCTCATGCTATAGGAAGGGTCTCAGGTTGGAATGGGAAGGAGTTGGATATCACATCTCATGTTATAGGAACGGTCTCAGGATTGGAATGGGAAGGATTTGGATATCATATCTCTTGCTATAGGAAGGGTCTCATGTTTTTTATTAGAAACAGAGATATCACATCTCATGGTATAGGAAGGGTTTCAGGATTGGAATGGGGAGGATTTGGATATCACATTTCATGCTAAAGGAAGGGTCTCAGGTTTGGAAGGGGAAGGAGTTGGATATCACATCTCATGCTAAAGGAAGGGTCTCAGGTTTGATAGAAGCATTGAGATATCACATCTCATGCTATAGGAAGGGTCTTAGGTTTGGTATAAGCATTGAGATATCACATCTCTGCTATCGGAAGGGTCTCAGGTTAGGAATGGGAAGGAGTTGGATATCACATCTCAAGCTATCTCAGGATTGGAATGGGAAGGAGTTTGATATCACATCTCAAGCTTTAGGAAGGGTCTCAGGTTTGGAAGGGGAAGGATTTGGATCTCACATCTCATGTTTTAGGACGGGTCTCAGGTTTGGTATTAGAAACATTGAGATATCACATCTCATGGTATAGGAAGGGTCTCAGGATTGGAATGGGAAGGAGTTGGATATCACATCTCATGCTATAGGAAGGGTCTCAGTTTTGATATTAGAAGCATTGAGATATCACATCTCATGCTATCGGAAGGGTCTCAGGATTGGAATGGGAAGGAGTTGGATATCACATCTCAAGCTATCTCAGGATTGGAATGGGAAGGAGTTTGATATCACATCTCAAGCTTTAGGAAGGGTCTCAGGGTTGGAAGGGGAAGGATTTGGATCTCACATCTCATGTTTTAGGACGGGTCTCAGGTTTGGTATTAGAAACATTGAGATATCACATCTCATGGTATAGGAAGGGTCTCAGGATTGGAATGGGAAGGAGTTGGATATTACATCTCATGCTATAGGAAGGGTCTCAGGTTTGGTAGAAGCATTGAGATATCACATCTCATGCTATAGGAAGGGTCCCAGGATTGGAATGGGAAGGAGTTGGATATCACATCTCATGCCATAGGAAGGGTCTCAGGTTTGGTATAAGCATTGAGATATCACATCTCTGCTATCATAAGGGTCTCATGATTGGTATAGGAAGGAGTTGTACATCCCATCTCATGCTTTAAGAAGGGTCTCAGGTTTGGTATTAGAATTATTGAGATATCACATCTCATGCTATAGGAAGGGTCTAAGGATTGGAATGGGAAGGAGTTGGGTATCACATCTTATGCTATAGGAAGGGTCTCAGGTTTGGTATTAGAAGCATTGTGATATTACATCTCATGCTATAGGAAGGGTCTCAGGATTGGATAGGGAAGGAGTTGGATATCACATCTCATGCTATAGGAAGGGTCTCAGGTTTGGAATGGGAAGGGTTTGTACATCACATCTCTTGCTATAGGAAGGGCCTCAGGTTTGGTATGAGAAACATTGAGACATCACATCTCATGGTATAGGAAGGATCTCAGGATTAGAATGGGAAGGAGTTGGATATCACATCTCATGTTATAGGAAGGATATCAGGTTTGGTATTAGAAGCATTGAGATATCACATCTCATGATATAGGAAGGGTCTCAGGATTGGAATGGGAAGGTTTTGGATATCACATCTCATGCTATAGGAAGGGTCTCAGGATTGGAATGGGAAGGAGTAGTATATGACATCTAATGCCATAGGAAGGGTCTCAGGTTTGGTATAAGCATTGAGATATCACATCTCTGCTATCGAAAGGGTCTCAGGATTGGAATGGGAAAGAGTTGGATATCCCATCTCATGTTATAGGAAGGGTCTCAGGTTTGGTATTAGAAGCATTGAGATTTCACATCTCATACTATAGGAAGGGTCTCAGGATTGGAATGGGAAGGGCTTGGATATCCCATCTCATGTTATAGGACGGGTCTCAGGTGTGGTATTAGAAGCATTGAGATATCACATCGCATGCTGTAGGAAGGGTCTCAGGTTTGGAATGGGAAGGAATTGGATATCACATCTCATGTCATAGGAAGGATATCAGGTTTTCTATTAGAAGCATTGAGATATCACATCTCATGCTATAGGAAAGGTCTCAGGATTGGAATGGGAACTAGTTGGATATTACATTCTTGTTATAGGAAGGGTCTCAGGTTTGGAATGGGAAGGAGTTGGATATCACATATGCTATAGGAAGGGTCTCAGGTTTGGAACGGGAAGGAGTTGGATATCTCATCTCATGCTTAAAGAAGGGTCTCAGTTTTGGTATTAGAAGCATTGAGATATCACATCTCATGCTATAGGAAGGGTCTCAGGATTGGAATGGGAAGGAGTTGGATATCACATCTCATGGTATAGGAATGGTCTCAGGGTTGGTATTACAAGCATTGTGATATTACATCTCATGCTATAGGAAGTGTCTCAGGATTGGATTGGGAAGGAGTCGGATATCACATCTCATGCTATAGGAAGGGTATCAGGTTTGGGAAGGATTTGTATATCACATCTCTTGCTATAGGAAGGGCCTCAGGTTTGGTATGAGAAACATTGAGATATCACATCTCATAGTATAGGAAGGATCTCAGTATTGGAATGGAAAGGAGTTGGATATCACATCTCATGTTATAGGAAGGATATCAGGTGTGGTATTAGAAGCATTGAGATATAACATCTCATGCTATAGGAAGGGTCTCAGGATTGGAATGGGAAGGAGTTGGACATCACATCTCATGCTATAGGGAGGGTCTCAGGTTTGGTAAAAGCATTGAGATATCAGATCTCATGCTATCGGAAGGATCTCAGGTTTGGTATTAGAAGCATTGAGATATCACATCTCATGCTACCAGAAGGGTCTCAGGATTGGAATGGGAAGGAGTCGGATATCACATCTCATGCTAAAGGGAGGGTTTCAGGTTTGGAAGTGGAAGGATTTGGATATCACATCTCATGTTATAGGAAGATCTCAGGTTTGGTATTAGAAGCATTGAGATATCACATCTCATGCTATCGGAAGGATCTCAGGTTTGGTATTAGAAGCATTGAGATATCACATCTCATGCTATCAGAAGGGTCTCAGGATTGGAATGGGAAGGAGTCGGATATCACATCTCATGCTAAAGGGAGGGTCTCAGGTTACGAAGTGGAAGGATTTGGATATCACATCTCATGTTATAGGAAGGATCTCAGGTTTGATATTAGAAGCATTGAGATATCACATCTCATGCTATAGGAAAGGTCTCAGGATTGGAATGGGAAGGAGTTGGATATCACATCTCATGCTAAAGGAAGGGTCTCAGTTTTGGTAGAAGCATTGAGATATCACATCTCATGCTATAGGAAGGGTCTCAGGATTGGAATGGGAAGGAGTTGGATATCACATCTCATGCCATAGGAAGGGTCTCAGGTTTGGTATAAGCATTGAGATATCACATTGGTCTCAGGATTGGATTGGGAAGGAGTTGGATATCACATCTCATCCAATAGGAAGGGTCTCAGGTTTGGAATGGGAAGGAATTGGATATCACATCTCATGTTATAGGAAGGATCTCAGGATTGGAATGGGAAGGATTTGGATATCACATCTCTTGCTATAGGAAGGGTCTCAGGTTTTTTATCAGAAACATTGAGATATCACATCTCATGCTATAAGAAGGGTTTCAGGATTGGAATGGGAAGGAGTTGGATATCACATCTCATGTTATAGGAAGGGTCTCAGGATTGGAATGGGAAGGAGTAGTATATGACATCTCATGCCATAGGAAGGGTCTCAGGTTTGGTATAAGCATTGAGATATCACATCTCTGCTATCGAAAGGGTCTCAGGATTGGAATGGGAAAGAGTTGGATATCCCATCTCATGTTATAGGAAGGGTCTCAGGTTTGGTATTAGAAGCATTGAGATTTCACATCTCATGCTATAGGAAGGGTCTCAGGATTGGAATGGGAAGGGCTTGGATATCCCATCTCATGTTATAGGACGGGTCTCAGGTGTGGTATTAGAAGCATTGAGATATCACATTGCATGCTGTAGGAAGGGTCTCAGGTTTGGAATGGGAAGGAATTGGATATCACATCTCATGTCATAGGAAGGATATCAGGTTTTCTATTAGAAGCATTGAGATATCACATCTCATGCTATAGGAAAGGTCTCAGGATTGGAATGGGAACTAGTTGGATATTACATTCTTGTTATAGGAAGGGTCTCAGGTTTGGAATGGGAAGGAGTTGGATATCACATATGCTATAGGAAGGGTCTCAGGTTTGGAACGGGAAGGAGTTGGATATCTCATCTCATGCTTAAAGAAGGGTCTCAGTTTTGGTATTAGAAGCATTGAGATATCACATCTCATGCTATAGGAAGGGCCTCAGGATTGGAATGGGAAGGAGTTGGATATCACATCTCATGGTATAGGAAGGGTCTCAGGGTTGGTATTACAAGCATTGTGATATTACATCTCATGCTATAGGAAGGGTCTCAGGATTGGATTGGGAAGGAGTCGGATTTCACATCTCATGCTATAGGAAGGGTATCAGGTTTGGGAAGGATTTGTATATCACATCTCTTGCTATAGGAAGGGCCTCAGGTTTGGTATGAGAAACATTGAGATATCACATCTCAAAGTATAGGAAGGATCTCAGTATTCGAATGGAAAGGAGTTGGATATCACATCTCATGTTATAGGAAGGATATCAGGTGTGGTATTAGAAGCATTGAGATATAACATCTCATGCTATAGGAAGGGTCTCAGGATTGGAATGGGAAGGAGTTGGACATCACATCTCATGCTATAGGGAGGGTCTCAGGTTTGGTAAAAGCATTGAGATATCAGATCTCATGCTATCGGAAGGATCTCAGGTTTGGTATTAGAAGCATTGAGATATCACATCTCATGCTACCAGAAGGGTCTCAGGATTGGAATGGGAAGGAGTTGGATATCACATCTCATGCTAAAGGGAGGGTTTCAGGTTTGGAAGTGGAAGGATTTGGATATCACATCTCATGTTATAGGAAGATCTCAGGTTTGGTATTAGAAGCATTGAGATATCACATCTCATGCTATCGGAAGGATCTCAGGTTTGGTATTAGAAGCCTTGAGATATCACATCTCATGCTATCAGAAGGGCCTCAGGATTGGAATGGGAAGGAGTCGGATATCACATCTCATGCTAAAGGGAGGGTCTCAGGTTTGGAAGTGGAAGGATTTGGATATCACATCTCATGTTATAGGAAGTGTTAAGACGGATTTCTGAACTCTGTCCTGGTGGCGCAGAAGTTCAGAAGGCCAACCTAATTACTTGGAACAGGGTAACCTCTGGACGAGCCAGACCAATCAAGGTAGCGATCGCGGCGGTCAAGACTAGATCTCAAGAGGGGTGAGGGTGACTGAAAGCCCGCAATGAGCACACAAAACCAGAACACTTACAAACTACTCCAAACAGGTGTTATATCAAAAATATATACACATTTATTTTAAGGCCTTTAAAACAACGACTGTAGCGAGAAAAGCACAATATCACAATATTAAACCAACACATACCATATCAACACAATATATATACAAATACTACAGTCGCAAGCGTTTAAAGCACGAAATATGTAGTCCACCTGAAAGGGAAGGAAAACAGGCAGTCCGATAATGCTTTCGACTCAGTTCGCCTTCATAGGCACCTAACTAGATGGAAGTCCGAGCCCTGCGAAGAGTGGAGCCTGGTGCTCAAAGTACCTGCACGCGCTGGTGCCAACGGGCAAAAGGAGAAGCTCTTCGAAGGAAGTCAGGCAGTTCGGGTTAGTGCACAGCAGAAGAAGAACAGGGTCCGCAACTCAAGCGCAGCCTCCACAGCGGGCAGAAGAAGAGCGCGAGTACGGGCGAAAAGGGTGCTGTTTTACACAGCGGGGAAAAGCAATGGGATACTGCAGGAGGGCGACCAGATCCTAGCTATGCTACTCACCGGTCCCCGAAGCAAGCAGTCCCAGGCTTCTCCACGTTATTTTCAGCAGCTGGCAGGTTCAGAAGAGCAGGGAACGCTTTGTAGTCGTGTAGAGCAAAAAGACGTCCCAATCGACGAAACCGGCACAGTTTGTTGCCGCAGCAGGACAACGGAGCGGCCGTGCGTATCTGAGTCAAAAGTACACTCCTCCCTTCAGACCTGGGAACGCCAAGTGCACGAAGCGTGGGAGAGTGACAAGGACTCGAGATACTGCACAACCTGGCGGCGGTTGCAGAGCCAGACTCCTTTGTAAGCTGGTCAGTCAACTGGATGGCCCAGAGACGCTTCCGAAGGCTTACTTGGCAGGAGATGGTTGAAGATGCCGGGAATAGCTGTTCCTGCTATCCCAAAGGTCGAAGCACCAGTACAGGCCTTCTGGTTCGATCAAAGGAGGACAGGGGCTCTCAGGACGACAGCAGTGCAAAGGAGGATTCCTTCAGCGGGTCACCAGCGATTCCTCGGTCCAGCCTCTTGGTTGCAGGATACTTGGCTCCTGTATTCCTTCGTTCGTGAGAACTCAGGAGATCGACATGGTAGTGGTGTTTCCAGCCTCCTCTTATCCATGGTTCCCTTCGCGCCAAAACGGAGGGGAGCCAATGGGAGATCCGCTCATCAACACACATACCATACGTGGACCAATCACGGACCACGGTGGTCCCAAGCATTCACACCACCCTAGACTCTCTGGCACCCATGATGTGTATTGGGACCAGACATCCCAGCCCACACCCTGGAGGCACACAAACGACATGTAGAAGCCCGCGAAAGCATCCGTGTTTCGCGGGAAAGTACATGCCCAAATAAGGAAGGTTTCCGGGTCGCTGGACCTGGGGAAGGTGAAGGGAGCAAGACGGTCAGTGGACAGGACAAAGGAGCCTCGTGGTCTGGCCATTTTGGGGAGCCAGGCCACCATTTTGGGTTCAGTGCAAAAACGTGCTCAGAACGCCAAAAGGAGCTCAAAATATACAAAACGATCGCTGCCACCATTCCAGTCCCTAAATGACTTGCACCGATCAAATACCATCCTAAACGAGTATCTAGGGCCTGTAGAAGGCTAGAGACCCAAGAGAGCTGTAACTTAGCTTACAGTGCCCTCTTGTGTCGTGTTGCACTAAAGCTGCGACACGATAAAAGAAACTACGGGAAACAACGTTCCCCGGTACTGACTGTCTTAAGGGCATGTCAGTTTCCCTGTAAGAAAGGAGCGAAAGCCCAGAGAAGTGCGGCAGAAGGCTGTACTTCTCTGGCAAAGTCAAGAACAAGGTTAAAAACAATAGCAAAAAGTTTAGGGGTTGCCACATGGAAGGAAGATTACCTACAATTACGAAATCTTTCCTAACACTCGCCCCTCCCAGACTATGGACAGGGGGAACTAATCCACCCCTGGATGAGTCTCATGTTCAGGTCGGTTAAACATTCTGGACAACCCATCAGTATTGCTATGTTGGACACCTGGCCTATGCTCAATAGTGAAGTCGAAGCCTTGAAGACTTATGGACCACCTAAGCAACTTTGGATTCTCCCCCTTCATGTTCATTAGCCACTTTAACGGCTTATGGTCAGTCTGCACAGTGAAGTGGGTCCCATAGAGGTAGGGCCTCAGCTTCCTTAGGGCCCACACAACAGAGAAACATTCTTTCTCTACCGTGGACCATCTGAGCTCTCTGTCCTTAAGCTGGCGACTAATAAAACCGATAGGGTGTTCCTTACCCTTCTCATCTACTTGTGATAGTACAGCTCCTATCCCAGTGTCAGAGGCGTCCGTCTGCACGATAAAAGGTCTTTGATAATCAGGGGCCCTGAGGACAGGGGCCTGGCACAAGGAGTCTTTTAAGCCATTGAAGGCCTTCTCACACTCGTCGGTCCAAGTTACCTTCTTGGGTTTCTTCGGAGTTGTGAGAGCAGTCAGAGGAGCAGCTATGGTGCCATAGTCTGCCATAAAATTGCGGTAATACCCGTGAGCCCTAAGAAGGCTCTCACTTGGGTTTGCGTAGTGGGGGTAGGCCAGTCTTGTACTGCTTGTACTTTACTGGGTAGAGGCTGTATCCTCCGTCCACCTACTTCATGTCCAAGGTAAACCACTGAGCCTTGTCCAATCTGGCATTTACTAGCCTTTATGGTCAAGTGGGCTTTCTGAAGAGCCTGGAGCACAATCCCGAGGTGTTTCACATGGTCTTCCCAGGTGGCACTGAAAACTGCTATATCGTCCAGATATGCGAGACAGAATTCGTCCAACCCATTCAACACATGATTCACAAGCCTCTGGAAAGTGGCAGGTGCATTTTTCAACCCGAACGGCATTACCCGGAATTGGTAAAGGCCGTCTGGCGTAGAAAATGCTGTCTTCTCCCTGGCATGTTCTGCTGAAGCTATTTGCCAATAGCCAGCAGTAAGGTCAAACGTGCTGAGGTACTTGGAGGCACCCAAAGTATCCACCAGCTCATCTGTTCGAGGCAGGGGGTGTGCGTCTGTCTTGGTGACAGCATTCAGAGCCCTGTAATCCACGCAGAACCTCAATTCAGAAGTGCCTGCCTTTGGAACCAAAACCACAGGACTGGACCAAGGACTACTAGAGGGTTCAATCACCCCAAGGTCTAACATCTTGTAGACCTCGGTCTTAATATAAGACCGTACTTTGTCTGACATCCTGTATCCCCTACTTTTGGTAGGTACACTGTCTCCTGTGTCAATGTTATGTTTGCACCAAGGTGTCAAACCAGGCGACTGTGAGAACAGGGGGGAAAACTGCCTAAGCAAACTTTTCACCTCAGCCTGCTGATCAGAAGTCAGGTGAGGGGCCACTCGGACACCCTCAATGGAGCTATCTGAAGGACCGCCTTGGAACAGGTCGGGGAGAGGTTCAGACTCCTCTTCCTCAACGTCTGAAGCCAGTAGCAGTGCTGCGATTTCGACTCTTGGGACGAAAGCCTTCAGCCTATTTACGTGGAACACTTTTGGAGCCTGTCCAGGCCTTCCAAGGTCCACTAAATAGTTCACCTCACCCAGGGGCTCCACCACTGTGTAAGGGCCTGACCATTTGTCCTGTAAAGCTCGAGGCCTTATGGGATTCATGATCAGGACTTGCTGACCAGGTGTAAAGTTGATGAGGGAAGCTTTCTGGTCGTACCAATGTTTCACCAGCGCTTGCCCTGCCTTCAATTTATCACTAGCCAAGCCCATCAGAAGTACCATCCGTTTTCTGAGCCCTAGCACATAATCAACTACGTTGGTAGTAACAGGGGGAGTGGGCATCTCCCATCCCTCTTTGACGATGGCTAAGGGTCCCCGTACGGGATGACCGAACAGAAGTTCGAAGGGGCTGAAGCCAACACCCTCCTGTGGTACCTCTCGGTAGGCAAACAGTAAGCATGGTAAAAGAAGATCCCATTTTCTTCTCTGGGGCTCCTCCAGAGCCCCAATCATGCTCTTTAACGTTCTGTTGAAACGTTCCACCAGACCATTGGTCTGGGGGTGGTATGCAGAAGAGAACTTGTAGGTGACCCCACATTCTTTCCACATAGCCTGCATATACTTCGACATAAAGTTGCTGCCACGATCTGACACAACTTCTTTAGGGAAGCCAACCCTAGTAAATATGCCGAGTAAAGCTTTTGCAACTGACTTGGCAGTTACAGTCTTTAATGGGATGGCCTCAGGATACCTGGTTGCATGGTCGACCAGCACCAGGATAAACCTATTGCCCGAGGATGTTTGCGGGTCAAGGGGACCAACTATGTCGATCCCTACCCTTTCAAATGGTACCCCCACAACTGGGAGCGGTACCAACGGAGCTTGAATTGTCGCGCCAACTTTCCCAGACAACTGGCAGGAGGCACAACTCCTGCAGTGACTTTCTACTTGCACCCCCATCTTGGGCCAGTAGAAGTGCATGGATAACCTTTGCTTGGTCCTCTTCATACCAAGGTGACCAGCAAGGGGAACTTCATGCGCCAACTGCAGGAGGAAGGGCCTAACAGCAAGGGGAACCACCAACCTCCTATGGTCTCCTTCTGTAGACTCTGTGGGCTCACTATACAGGAGTCCACCTTCCCAATAAATCCTATGCGTCCCATGAGGTTCACCCTCAAGCTGGGAGCAGGCCTGTCTCCTTAGGCCTTCCAGAGATGGGCACTCACGTTGGCCTTTACTGAATTCGTCCCTATCAGGACCTCCTTCAACTAACAAGTCTTTTAGTTCAGGATGATCGTTGGGGTCGAAAACTTCAGGCATCGCCACCTCCTCGTCAGGTCCGGGCGATTGACCAACTTCCTCCACCGCAGTGGTAGGCGAGCTCGGGGGAATATTCTCTTTCCCTCGTCGTGACTTGTTGACTCCTTTCGCCTTGGGTTTCACCTTTGGCTGGGGCGGCGTATTGGACTTGGCCAATGCTGCCCGTGCTTGAGACCGTGTGTAGGGTCGTTCGGCAGTGTCTCCTCCGAGCCCTAGAGCTCTGAGATCATTACCTAGTAAGACCTTTCCCGGGACGTTTCTCTGAATGCTCACTGGAATCCTGACTGCTGTACCATTTAAAGTAAGATTTACAGGGATCACGGGAAACATACGGAGGGGGCCGTCAGCCAACTTAGTGGGCATCAGAGTAGCTCTGGCAACTTCCTCTGAGTCTACCAAGGTAGAATCCACTACAGTGCGACTGCACCCACTATCCCTAAGAGCTGGAGTATCTACTCCATTGATCAGCACACTGTCTTTAAAGTAGTGCTTGGTATTATCCGGAATCCTAGCATAAGCCTCTGCGACTTTAGGCTCCCAGGAACCCAGGGACACTAAAACTACCTCAGCCTCTATTCCGCTGGGAAATGAGTCTGAGGAGAAGGATGCTCCTGTAATCTCTTCTTCCTCGTAGGAGGAGAAGGCCAGATTAGCGGAGTGGACCCCCAAAGGTCTAACCTTACAACGGGGATCCCCCTTCACATGGTCAGTTGCTCCACAAGCAAAACACGATCCAATGGGTCTGTTTACATAGGGAGGCTTATTGTAACCAGAGTTCTGTTTCGGAGGCTGCCCTCCACTACCCTGTGAGTTCTCGTGTGTTTTACCCTTGTTTTTCTGTTTGTGGCCCTTATGGGAAGAAGATTTAGCAGATTCCCCACCCGCCATATCTTTGAACTTTTTCCCTTCCTCCTGCTTACCAGGATGAGTTTTGTCCTTATGGGACACTCAATGTGACACCCATAAATCTGCTGCAATGGCCAGCTTCTTAGGATCTATCTCCTTCGAATCGGCCAAATGCTGCTTAAGCTCCAGGGAAGAAGAAGCAAAAATATGTTCCAGCATGACAAGATTTATCATGCCGGCGAAGGTAGAAACCATATAACCTTCGACCCAGCCAGTTAAGTTTTTCAAGGATTCAGCGACATACGATACCCAAGTACCACCTTCCTTTTTCTTATACTCTCTAAAACGTTTTAAATATTGGGCCGGAGTCTTCCCAAACTTTAAAATGAGAGTCTGCTTCAACATTGCGAAATCAGCTCGCTCAGCCTTCGACATCTCCATAATGGCACTACAGCCAGAATGGGGCAGTCTACTGAGTAACCACGCAATCTTATCAGTATTGTCAACTTTCTGAACTTCGCATGCATACTCAAACGCATTCAGCCAGTCCATAATGTCATTCCCTTCTTCATACACACTGAGCAGATCTTTTGGAAACCGTGGATGAGAGGAGGCCCCAGACCCATGTCCAGGACCCGCGGACCCAGTTGCAACCTGAAGCTTGGCCAGTTCCAACTGGTGATCCCTGTCTTTTTGTTTTTCTGCCTGTTCGATTTTTAGTTTGGCTATGCTGAATTCAAGCTCCTGCTGCCTAAACCGCAGCTCTTGCTTCTTGAATTCAAGCATAGCCTCCCCATCAGCATTGGCAGAGGAAACATTAGACATCTCGTCCTCCCTGTCCTCGTGGTCGCGATGGATCAGTGCGGCGGCAGAACCGTCGGTTCTGCCAGTGAGAGCAGCCCCACCACCTTCCGCACTGTCCTCAGAAGTGATAGCGTCAAGCTGCGCTTCTTGCCACGCCACGATTCTTTGTATCATTTCCAATTTCGTGCCTTGAGAGGAAACCCCTCTCTCCGCACACATCTTTTTTAGTGTTTCTGATTTAGAAGCATTCAAAGTTAACAAGGTACTTGTTTCCATACTGTGTGATAGGACTATGGCCTTTTTAAAGTTATATTACAACAATTCACTACGTGTACTGGTTGGAATAACCTGAAATGCCTTAGTTCGAGCGCAACACTGGATACCTTCAGTCGTATCCCACCGCTGCCACCAATTTGTTAAGACGGATTTCTGAACTCTGTCCTGGTGGCGCAGAAGTTCAGAAGGCCAACCTAATTACTTGGAACAGGGTAACCTCTGGACGAGCCAGACCAATCAAGGTAGCGATCGCGGCGGTCAAGACTAGATCTCAAGAGGGGTGAGGGTGACTGAAAGCCCGCAATGAGCACACAAAACCAGAACACTTACAAACTACTCCAAACAGGTGTTATATCAAAAATATATACACATTTATTTTAAGGCCTTTAAAACAACGACCGTAGCGAGAAAAGCACAATATCACAATATTAAACCAACACATACCATATCAACACAATATATATACAAATACTACAGTCGCAAGCGTTTAAAGCACGAAATATGTAGTCCACCTGAAAGGGAAGGAAAACAGGCAGTGCGATAATGCTTTCGACTCAGTTCGCCTTCATAGGCACCTAACTAGATGGAAGTCCGAGCCCTGCGAAGAGTGGAGCCTGGTGCTCAAAGTACCTGCACGCGCTGGTGCCAACGGGCAAAAGGAGAAGCTCTTCGAAGGAAGTCAGGCAGTTCGGGTTAGTGCACAGCAGAAGAAGAACAGGGTCCGCAACTCAAGCGCAGCCTCCACAGCGGGCAGAAGCAGAGCGCGAGTACGGGCGAAAAGGGTGCTGTTTTACACAGCGGGGAAAAGCAATGGGCTACTGCAGGAGGACGACCAGATCCTAGCTATGCTACTCACCGGTCCCCGAAGCAAGCAGTCCCAGGCTTCTCCACGTTAGTTTCAGCAGCTGGCAGGTTCAGAAGAGCAGTGAACGCTTTGTAGTCGTGTAGAGCAAAAAGACGTCCCAATCGACGAAACCGGCACAGTTTGTTGCCGCAGCAGGACAACGGAGCGGCCGTGCGTATCTGAGTCAAAAGTACACTCCTCCCTTCAGACCTGGGAACGCCAAGTGCACGAAGCGTGGGAGAGTGACAAGGACTCGAGATACTGCACAACCTGGCGGCGGTTGCAGAGCCAGACTCCTTTGTAAGCTGGTCAGTCAACTGGATGGCCCAGAGACGCTTCCGAAGGCTTACTTGGCAGGAGATGGTTGAAGATGCCGGGAATAGCTGTTACTGCTATCCCAAAGGTCGAAGCACCAGTACAGGCCATCTGGTTCGATCAAAGGAGGACAGGGACTTTCAGGACGACAGCAGTGCAAAGGAGGATTCCTTCAGCGGGTCACCAGCGATTCCTCGGTCCAGCCTCTTGGTTGCAGGATACTTGGCTCCTGTATTCCTTCGTTCGTGAGAACTCAGGGGATCGACATGGTAGTGGTGTTTCCAGCCTCCTCTTATCCATGGTTCCCTTCGCGCCAAAACGGAGGGGAGCCAATGGGAGATCCGCTCATCAACACACATACCATACGTGGACCAATCACGGACCACGGTGGTCCCAAGCATTCACACCACCCTAGACTCTCTGGCACCCAGGATGTGTATTAGGACCAGACATCCCAGCCCACACCCTGGAGGCACACAAACGACATGTAGAAGCCCGCAAAAGCATCCGTGTTTCACGGGAAAGTACATGCCCAAATAAGGAAGGTTTCCAGGTCGCTGGACCTGGGGAAGGTGAAGGGAGCAAGACGGTCAGTGGACAGGACAAAGGAGCCTCGTGGTCTGGCCATTTTGGGGAGCCAGGCCACCATTTTGGGTTCAGTGCAAAAACGTGCTCAGAACGCCAAAAGGAGCTCAAAATATACAAAACGATCGCTGCCACCATTCCAGCCCCTGAATGACTTGCACCGATCAAATACCATCCTAAACGAGTATCTAGGGCCTGTAGAAGGCTAGAGACCCAAGAGAGCTGTAACTTAGCTTACAGTGCCCTCTTGTGTCGTGTTGCACTAAAGCTGCGACACGATAAAAGAAACTACGGGAAACAACGTTCCCCGGTACTGACTGTCTTAAGGGCATGTCAGTTTCCCCGTAAGAAAGGAGCGAAAGCCCAGAGAAGTGCGGCAGAAGGCTGTACTTCTCTGGCAAAGTCAAGAACAAGGTTAAAAACAATAGCAAAAAGTTTAGGGGTTGCCACATGGAAGGAAGATTACCTACAATTACGAAATCTTTCCTAACAGGAAGGATCTCAGGTTTGATATTAGAAGCATTGAGATATCACATCTCATGCTATCGGAAGTGTCTCAGGAATGGGATGGGAAGGAGTTGGATATCACATCTCATGCTAAAGGAAGGGTCTCAGTTTTGGTAGAAGCATTGAGATATCACATCTCATGCTATAGGAAGGGTCTCAGGATTGGAATGGGAAGGAGTTGGATATCACATCTCATGCCATAGGAAGGGTCTCAGGTTTGGTATAAGCATTGAGATATCACATTGGTCTCAGGATTGGATTGGGAAGGAGTTGGATATCACATCTCATCCAATAGGAAGGGTCTCAGGTTTGGAATGGGAAGGAATTGGATATCACATCTCATGTTATAGGAAGGATCTCAGGATTGGAATGGGGAGGATTTGGATATCACATCTCTTGCTATAGGAAGGGTCTCAGGTTTTTTATCAGAAACATTGAGATATCACATCTCATGCTATAGGAAGGGTTTCAGGATTGGAATGGGAAGGAGTTGGATATCACATCTCATGTTATAGGAAGGGTCTCAGGATTGGAATGGGAAGGATTTGGATATCTCATCTCTTGCTATAGGAAGGGTCTCAGGTTTTTTATTAGAAACATTGAGATATCACATCTCATGCTAAAGGAAGAGTTTCAGGATTCGAATGGGAAGGATTTGGATATCATATCTCATGTTATAGAACGGGTCCCAGGTTTGGTATTAGAAGCATTGAGATATCACATCTCATGGTATAGGAAGGGTCTCAGGATTGGAATGGGAAGGAGTTGGATATCACATCTTATGCTATAGGAAGGGTCTCAGGATTGGTATTACAAGCATTGTGATATTACATCTCATGCTATAGGAAGGGTCTCAGGATTGGATTGGGAAGGAGTTGGATATCACATCTCATGCTATAGGAAGGGTCTCAGGTTTGGAATGGGAAGGATTTGTACATCACATCTCTTGCTATAGGAAGGGCCTCAGGTTTGGTATGAGAAACATTGAGATATCACATCTCATGCTATCGGAAGGGTCAAAGGATTGGAATGGGAAGGAGTTGGATATCACATCTCAAGCTATCTCAGGATTGGAATGGGAAGGAGTTTGATATCACATCTCAAGCTATAGGAAGGGTCTCAGGTTTGGAAGGGGAAGGATTTGGATCTCACATCTCATGTTTTAGGACGGGTCTCAGGTTTGGTATTAGAAACATTGAGATATCACATCTCATGGTATAGGAAGGGTCTCAGGATTGGAATGGGAAGGAGTTGGATATCACATCTCATGCTATAGGAAGGGTCTCAGGTTTGGTAGAAGCATTGAGATATCACATCTCATGCTATAGGAAGGGTCTCAGGATTGGAATAGGAAGGAGTTGGATATCACATCTCATGCTAAAGGAAGGGTCTCAGTTTTGGTAGAAGCATTGAGATATCACATCTCATGCTACAGGAAGTGTCTCAGGATTGGAATGGGAAGGAGTTGGATATCACATCTCATGCCATATGAAGGGTCTCAGGTTTGGTATAAGCATTGAGATATCACATTGGTCTCAGGATTGGAATGGGAAGGAGTTGGATATCACATCTCATCCAATAGGAAGGGTCTCAGGTTTGGAATGGGAAGGAATTGGATATCACATCTCATGTTATAGGAAGGATCTCAGGATTGGAATGGGAAGGATTTGGATATCACATCTCTTGCTATAGGAAGGGTCTCAGGTTTTTTATTAGAAATATTGAGATATCACATCTCATGCTATAAGAAGGGTTTCAGGATTGGAATGGGAAGAAGTTGGATATCTCATATCATGTTATAGGAAGGGTCTCAGGAGTGGAATGGGAAGGATTTGGATATCACATCTCTTGCTATAGGAAGGGTCTCAAGTTTTTTATTAGAAACATTGAGATATCACATCTCATGCTAAAGGAAGGGTTTCAGGATTGGAATGGGAAGGATTTGGATATCATATCTCATGTTATAGGACAGGTCCCAGGTTTGGTATTAGAAGCATTGGGATATCACATCTCATGGAATAGGAAGGGTCTCAGGATTGGAATGGGAAGGAGTTGGATATCCCTTCTCATGCTATAGGAAGGGTCTCAGGTTGGAATGGGAAGGAGTTGGATATCACATCTCATGTTATAGGAAGTGTCTCAGGATTGGAATGGGAAGGATTTGGATATCATATCTCTTGCTATAGGAAGGGTCTCATGTTTTTTATTAGAAACATAGAGATAACACATCTCATGGTATAGGAAGGGTTTCAGGATTGGAATGGGAAGGATTTGGATATCACATCTCATGCTAAAGGAAGGGTCTCAGGTTTGGAAGGGGAAGGAGTTGGATATCACATCTCATGCTAAAGGAAGGGTCTCAGGTTTGATAGAAGCATTGAGATATTACATCTTATGCTATAGGAAGGGTCTCAGGATTGGAATGGGAAGGAGTTGGATATCACATCTCATGCTAAAGGAAGTGTCTCAGGTTTGATAGAAGCATTGAGATATCACATCTCATGCTATAGGAAGATCTCGGGTTTGGTATTAGAAGCATTGAGATATCACATCTCATGCTATCGGAAGGATCTCAGGTTTGGTATTAGAAGCATTGAGATATCACATCTCATGCTATCAGAAGGGTCTCAGGATTGGAATGGGAAGGAGTTGGATATCACATCTCATGCTAAAGGAAGGGTCTCAGTTTTGGTAGAAGCATTGAGATATCACATTGGTCTCAGGATTGGATTGGGAAGGAGTCGGATATCACATCTCATGCTAAAGGGAGGGTCTCAGGTTTGGAAGTGGAAGGATTTGGATATCACATCTCATGTTATAGGAAGGATCTCAGGTTTGATATTAGAAGCATTGAGATATCACATCTCATGCTATAGGAAGGGTCTCAGGATTGGAATGGGAAGGAGTTGGATATCACATCTCATGCCATAGGAAGGGTCTCAGGTTAGGTATAAGCATTGAGATATCACATTGGTCTCAGGATTGGATTGGGAAGGAGTTGGATATCACATCTCATGCCATAGGAAGGGTTTCAGGATTGGAATGGGAAGGAGTTGGATATCACATCTCATGTTATAGGAAGGGTCTCAGGATTGGAATGGGAAGGATTTGGATATCACATCTCTTGCTATAGGAAGGGTCTCAGGTTTTTTATTAGAAACATTGAGATATCACATCTCATGCTAAAGGAAGGGTTTCAGGATTGGAATGGGAAGGATTTGGATATCATATCTCATGTTATAGGACGGGTCCCAGGTTTGGTATTAGAAGCATTGAGATATCACATCTCATGGTATAGGAAGGGTCTCAGGATTGGAATGGGAAGGAGTTGGATATCCCTTCTCATTCTATAGGAAGGGTCTCAGGTTGGAATGGGAAGGAGTTGGATATCACATCTCATGTTATAGGAAGGGTCTCAGGATTGGAATGGGAAGGATTTGGATATCATATCTCTTGCTACAGGAAGGGTCTCATGTTTTTTATTAGAAAAATAGAGATATCACATCTCATGGTATAGGAAGGGTTTCAGGATTGGAATGGGAAGGATTTGGATATCACATCTCATGCTAAAGGAAGGGTCTCAGGTTTGGAAGGCGAAGGAGTTGGATATCACATCTCATGCTAAAGGAAGGGTCTCAGGTTTGATAGAAGCATTGAGATATTACATCTCATGCTATAGGAAGGGTCTCAGGATTGGAATGGGAAGGAGTTGGATATCACATCTCATGCTAAAGGAAGGGTCTCAGGTTTGATAGAAGCATTGAGATATTACATCTCATGCTATAGGAAGGGTCTCAGGTTTGGTATAAGCATTGAGATATCACATCTCTGCTATCGGAAGGGTCTCAGGATAGGAATGGGAAGGACTCAGATATCACATCTCATGCTATAGGGAGGGTCTCAGTTTTGATATTAGAAGCATTGAGATATCACATCTCATGCTATCGGAAGGGTCTCAGGATTGGAATGGGAAGGAGTTGGATATCACATCTCAAGCTATCTCAGGATTGGAATGGGAAGGAGTTTGATATCACATCTCAAGCTATAGGAAGGGTCTCAGGTTTGGAAGGGGAAGGATTTGGATCTCACATCTCATGTTTTAGGACGGGTCTCAGGTTTGGTATTAGAAACATTGAGATATCACATCTCATGGTATAGGAAGGGTCTCAGGATTTGAATGGGAAGGAGTTGGATATCACATCTCATGCTATAGGAAGGGTCTCAGGTTTGGTAGAAGCATTGAGATATCACATCTCATGGTATAGGAAGGGTCCCAGGATTGGAATGGGAAGGAGTTGGATATCACATCTCATGCCATAGGAAGGGTCTCAGGTTTGGTTTAAGCATTGAGATATCACATCTCTGCTATCATAAGGGTCTCAGGATTGGTATAGGAAGGAGTTGGATATCCCATCTCATGCTTTAAGAAGCGTCTCAGGTTTGGTATTAGGAGCATTGAGATATCACATCTCATGCTATAGGAAGGGTCTAAGGATTGGAATGGGAAGGAGTTGGATATCACATCTTATGCTATAGGAAGGGTCTCAGGTTTGGTATTACAAGCATTGTGATATTACATCTCATATAGGAAGGGTCTCAGGATTGGATTGGGAAGGAGTTGGATATCACATCTCATGCTATAGGAAGGGTCTCAGGTTTGGAATGGGAAGGGTTTGTACATCACATCTCTTGCTATAGGAAGGGCCTCAGGTTTGGTATGAGAAACATTGAGATATCACATCTCATGGTATAGGAAGGATCTCAGGATTAGAATGGGAAGGAGTTGGATATCACATCTCATGTTATAGGAAGGGTCTCAGGTTTGGTAGAAGCATTGAGATATCACATCTCATGCTATAGGAAGGGTCTCAGGATTGGAATGGGAAGGAGTAGTATATGACATCTCATGCCATAGGAAGGGTCTCAGGTTTGGTATAAGCATTGAGATATCACATCTCTGCAATCGGAAGGGTTTCAGGTTTGGAAAGGGAAGGAGTTGGATATCACATCTCATGCTATAAGAAGGGTCTCAGGTTTGGTATTAGAAGCATTGAGATATCACATCTCATGCTATAGGAAGGGTCTTAGGTTTGGAATGGGAAGGATTTGGATATCACATCTCATGCTATAGGAAGGGTCTCCGGATTGGAATGGGAAGTAGTTGTATATGACATCTCATGCCATAGGAAGGGTCTCAGGTTTGGTATAAGCATTGAGATATCACATCTCTGCTATCGAAAGGGTCTCAGGATTGGAATGGGAAGGAGTTGGATATCCCATCTCATGTTATAGGAAGGGTCTCAGGTTTGGTATTAGAAGCATTGAGATTTCACATCTCATGCTATAGGAAGGGTCTCAGGATTGGAATGGGAAGGGCTTGGATATCCCATCTCAGGTCTCAGGAAGGATCTCAGGTTTTCTATTAGAAGCATTGAGATATCACATCTCATGCTATAGGAAAGGTCTGAGGATTGGAATGGGAAGGAGTTGGATATTACATTCTTGCTATAGGAAGGGTCTCAGGTTTGGAATGGGAAGGAGTTGGATATCACATATGCTATAGGAAGGGTCTCAGGTTTGGAACGGCAAGGAGTTGGATATCACATCTCATGCTTAAAGAAGGGTCTCAGTTTTGGTATTAGAAGCATTGAGATATCACATCTCATGCTATAGGAAGGGTCTCAGGATTGGAATGGGAAGGAGTTGGATATCACATCTCATGCTATAGGAAGGGTCTCAGGTTTGGTATTACAAGCATTGTGATATTACATCTCATGCTATAGGAAGGGTCTCAGGATTGGATTGGGAAGGAGTCGGATATCACATCTCATGCTATGGGAAGGGTATCAGGTTTGGGAAGGATTTGTATATCACATCTCTTGCTATAGGAAGGGCCTCAGGTTTGGTATGAGAAACATTGAGATATCACATCTCATGGTATAGGAAGGATCTCAGTATTGGAATGGAAAGGAGTTGGATATCACATCTCATGTTATAGGAAGGATATCAGGTGTGGTATTAGAAGCATTGAGATATCACATCTCATGCTATAGGAAGGGTCTCAGGATTGGAATGGGAAGGAGTTGGATATCACATCTCATGCTATAGGGAGGGTCTCAGGTTTGGTAGAAGCATTGAGATATCACATCTCATGCTATAGGAAGGGTCTCAGGATTGGAATGTAAAGGAGTAGTATATGACATCTCATGCCATAGGAAGGGTCTCAGGTTTGGTATAAGCATTGAGATATCACATCTCTGCTATCGAAAGGGTCTCAGGATTGGAATGGGAAGGAGTTGGATATCCCATCTCATGTTATAGGAAGGGTCTCAGGTTTGGTATTAGAAGCATTGAGATTTCACATCTCATGCTATAGGAAGGGTCTCAGGATTGGAATGGGAAGGGCTTGGATATCCCATCTCAGGTCTCAGGAAGGATCTCAGGTTTTCTATTAGAAGCATTGAGATATCACATCTCATGCTATAGGAAAGGTCTCAGGATTGGAATGGGAAGGAGTTGGATATTACATTCTTGCTATAGGAAGGGTCTCAGGTTTGGAATGGGAAGGAGTTGGATATCACATATGCTATAGGAAGGGTCTCAGGTTTGGAACGGCAAGGAGTTGGATATCACATCTCATGCTTAAAGAAGGGTCTCAGTTTTGGTATTAGAAGCATTGAGATATCACATCTCATGCTATAGGAAGGGTCTCAGGATTGGAATGGGAAGGAGTTGGATATCACATGTCATGCTAAAGGAAGGGTCTCAGGTTTGATAGAAGCATTGAGATTTCACATCTCATGCTATCGGAAGGGTCTCAGGATTGGAATGGGATGGAGTTGGATATCACATCTCATGCCATAGGAAGGGTCTCAGTGCTCAATGCTTCTAATACCAAACCTGGGACCCGTCCTATAACATGAGATGTGATATCCAAATCCTTCCCCTTCCAAACCTAAGACCCTTCCTTTAGCATGAGATGTGATATCCAAATCCGATCGCTACCTTGATTGGTCTGGCTCGTCCAGAGGTTACCCTGTTCCAAGTAATTAGGTTGGCCTTCTGAACTTCTGCGCCACCAGGACAGAGTTCAGAAATCCGTCTTAACAGCATGAGATGTCATATACAACTCCTTCCGATTCCAATCCTGAGACCCTTCCTATAGCATGAGATGTGATATCTCAATGCTTCTAATACCAAACCTGAGATCCTTCCTATAGCATGAGATGTGATATCAAACTCCTTCCCATTCCAAACCTGAGACCCTTCTGATAGCATGAGATGTGATATCTCAATGCTTCTAAAACCAAACATGAGAACCATCCTATAACATGAGATGTGAAATCCAAATCATTCCCTTTCCAAACCTGAGACCCTTCCTATAGCTTGAGATATGATATCAAACTCCTTCCCATTCAATGTGATATCCAACTCCTTCCCATTCCAAACCTGAGACCCTTCCTATAGCATGAGATGTTATATCGTAATGCTTCTAAAACCAAACCTGAGAACCATCCTATAACATGTGAACTCCAAATCCTTCCCTTTCCAAACCTGAGACCCTTCCGATAGCATGAGATGTGATATCTCAATGCTACTAAAACCAAACATGAGAACCATCCTATAACATGAGATGTGAAATCCAAATCCTTCCCTTTCCAAACCTGAGACCCTTCCTATAGCTTGAGATGTGATATCAAACTCCTTCCCATTCCAAACCTGAGATAGCTTGAGATGTGATATCCAACTCCTTCCCATTCCAATCCTGAGACCCTTCCTATACCATGAGATGTGATATCTCAATGCTTCTAATACCAAACCTGAGACCCGTCCTAAAACATGAGATGTGAGATCCAAATACTTCCCCTTCCAAACCTGAGACCCTTCCTATAGCTTGAGATGTGATATCAAACTCCTTCCCATTCCAATCCTGAGATAGCTTGAGATGTGATATCCAACTCCATCCCATTCCAATCCTGAGACCCTTCCGATAGCATGAGATGTGATAGCTCAATGCTTCTAATATCAAAACTGAGACCCTCCCTATATTATGAGTATCTAAGTCCTTCCCATTCCTATCCTGAGACCCTTCCGATAGCAGAGATGTGATATCTCAATGCTTATACCAAACCTGATGACCCATCCTATGGCATGAGATGTGATATCCAACTCCTTCCCATTGCAATCCTGAGTTCCTTCCTATAGCATGAGATGTGATCTCAATGCTTCTATCAAACCTGAGACCCTTCCTTTAGCATGAGATGTGATATCCAACTCCTTGCCATTCCAATCCTGAGACCCTTCCTATAACATGAGACGTGATATCCAACTCCTTCCCATTCCAATCCTGAGACACCTCCTATAGCATGAGATGTGATATCTCAATGCTTCTAATACCAAACCTGGGACCCATCCTATAACATGAGATATGATATCCAAATCCTTCCCCTTCCAAACCTGAGACCCTTCAATTAGCATGAGATGTGATATCCAAATCCTTCCATTCCAATTCTGAAACCCTTCCTATAGCATGAGATGTGATGGCTCAATGTTTCTAATAAAAAACCTGAGACCCTTCCTATAGCAAGAGATGTGATATCCAAATCCTTCCCATTCCAATCCTGAGACCCTTCCTATAACGAGATGTGATATCCAACTCCTTCCCATTCCAACCTGACCTTCCTTTAGCATGAGAAGGGATATCCAACTCCTTCCCATTCCAATCCTGAAACCCTTCCTATAGCATGAGATGTGATATCTCAATGTTTCTAATAAAAAACCTGAGACCCTTCCTATAGCAAGAGATGGGATATCCAAATCCTTCCCATTTCAATCTTGAGACCCTTCCTATAGCATGAGATGTGATATCCAACTCCTTCCCATTCTAACCTGATACCCTTCCTATAGCATAAGGGATATCCAACTCCTTACCAATCCAATCCTGAGACCCTTCCGATAGCAGAGATGTGATATCTCAATGCTTATACCAAACCTGAGACCCTACCTTTAGCATGATGTGATATCCAAATCCTTCACATTCCAATCCTGAGACCCTTCCTATAGCATGAGATGTGATATCTCAATGCTTCTAATACCAAACCTGAGAACCATCCTATAACATGAGATGTGAAATCCCAATCCTTCCCTTCCCAAACCTGAGACCCTTCCTATAGCTCGAGATGTGATATCAAACTCCTTCCCATTCCAATCCTGAGATAGCTTGAGATGTGATGTCCAACTCCTTCCCATTCCAATCCTGAGACCCTTATCATACCATGAGATGTGATATCTCAAGGCTTCTAATACCAAACCTGAGACCCGTCCTAAAACATGAGATGTGAGATCCAAATCCTTCCCCTTCCAAACCTGAGACCTTTCCTTTTGCATATGTGATATCCAACTCCTTCCCATTCCAAACCTGAGACCCTTCCTACAGCATGCAATGTGATATCTCAATGCTTCTAATACCACACCTGAGACCCGTCCTATAACATGAGATGGGATATCCAAGCCCTTCCCATTCCAATCCTGAGACCCTTCCTATAGCATGAGATGTGATATCTCAATGCTTCTAATACCAAACCTGAGACCCTTCCTATAACATGAGATGGGATATCCAACTCCTTCCCATTCCAATCCTGAGGCCCTTTCGATAGCAGAGATGTGATATCTCAATGCTTCTAATACCAAAATTGATATCCTTCCAATAACATGAGATGTGATATCTCAATGTTTCTCATACCAAACCTGAGACCCTTCCTATAGCATAAAATGTGATATCCAACTCCTTCCCATTCCAATCCTTAGACCCTTCCTATAGCATGAGATGTGATATCTCAATGCTTCTAATACCAAACCTGAGACCCTTCTTAAAGCATGAGATGGGATATCCAACTCCTTCCTATTCCAATCCTGAGACCCTTACGATAGCAGAGATGTGATATCTCAATGCTTATACCAAAGCTGAGACCCTTCCTATGGCATGAGATGTGATATCCAACTCCTTTCCATTCCAATCCTGAGACCCTTCCTATAGCATGAGATGTGATATCTCAATGCTTCTACGAAACCTGAGACCCTTCCTATTGCATGAGATGTGATATCCAACTCCTTCCCAATCCAATCCTGAGACCCTTCCTATACCATGAGATGGGATATCTCAATGTTTCTAATACCAAACCTGAGACCCGTCCTAAAACATGAGATGTGAAATCCAAATCCTTCCCCTTTTCAAACCTGAGACCCTTCCTATAGCTTGAGATGTGATATCAAACTCCTTCCCATTCCAATCCTGAGATAGCTTGAGATGTGATATCCAACTCCTTCCCATTCCAAACCTGAGGCCCTTCCTATAGCAAGAGATGTGATGTACAAATCCTTCCCATTCCAAAACTGAGACCCTTCCTATAGCATGAGATGTGATATCCAACTCCTTCCCAATCCAATCCTGAGACCCTTCCTATAGCATGAGATGTAATATCACAATGCTTGTAATACCAAACCTGAGACCCTTCCTATAGCATAAGATGTGATATCCAACTCCTTCCCATTCCAATCCTTAGACCCTTCCTATAGCATGAGATGTGATATCTCAATGCTTCTAATACCAAACCTGAGACCCTTCTTAAAGCATGAGATGGGATATCCAACTCCTTCCTATTCCAATCCTGAGACCCTTACGATAGCAGAGATGTGATATATCAATGCTTATACCAAACCTGAGACCCTTCCTATGGCATGAGATGTGATATCCAACTCCTTTCCATTCGAATCCTGAGACCCTTCCTATAGCATGAGATGTGATATCTCAATGCTTCTAATACCAAAACTGAGACCCTTCTTAAAGCATGAGATGTGATATCCAACTCCTTCCCGTGTTCCAAACCTGAGACCCTTCCTATAGCATATGTGATATCCAACTCCTTCCCATTGCAAACCTGAGACCCTTCCTATAGCAAGAATGTAATATCCAACTCCTTCCCATTCCAATCCTGAGACCATTCCTATAGCATGAGATGTGATATCTCAATGCTTCTAATAGAAAACCTGAGATCCTTCCTATGACATGAGATGTGATATCCAATTCCTTCCCATTCCAAACCTGAGACCATTCCTACAGCATGCAATGTGATATCTCAATGCTTCTAATACCACACCTGAGACCCGTCCTATAACATGAGATGGGATATCCAAGCCCTTCCCATTCCAATCCTGAGACCCTTCCTATAGCATGAGATGTGATATCTCAATGCTTCTAATACCAAATCTGAGACCCTTCCTATAACATGAGATGGGATATCCAACTCCTTCCCATTCCAATCCTGAGACCCTTTCCATAGCAGAGATGTGATATCTCAATGCTTCTAATACCAAACCTGATATCCTTCCTATAACATGAGATGTGATATCTCAATGTTTCTCATACCAAACCTGAGGCCCTTCCTACAGCAAGAGATGTGATGTACAAACCCTTCCCATTCCAAACCTGAGACCCTTCCTATAGCATGAGATGTGATATCCAACTCCTTCCCAATCCAATCCTGAGACCCTTCCTATACCATGAGATATAATATCACAATGCTTGTAATACCAAACCTGAGACCCTTCCTATAGCATAAAATGTGATATCCAACTCCTTCCCATTCCAATCCTTAGACCCTTCCTATAGCATGAGATGTGATATCTCAATGCTTCTAATACCAAACCTGTGACCCTTCTTAAAGCATGAGATGGGATATCCAACTCCTTCCTATTCCAATCCTGAGACCCTTACGATAGTAGAGATGTGATATCTCAATGCTTATACCAAACCTGAGACCCTTCCTATGGCATGAGATGTGATATCCAACTCCTTTCCATTCCAATCCTGAGACCCTTCCTATAGCATGAGATGTGATATCTCAATGCTTCTACCAAACCTGAGACCCTTCCTATGGCATGAGATGTGATATCCAACTCCTTGCCATTCAAATCCTGAGACCCTCCCTATAACAAGAGATGTCATATCCAACTCCTTCCCATTCCAAACCTGAGACCCTTCCTTTAGCATGAGATGTGATATCCAAATCCTTCACATTCCAATCCGGAGACCAATCCTATAGCATGAGATGTGATATCTCAATGCTTCTAATACCAAACCTGAGACCCTTCCGATAGCATGAGATGTGATATCTCAATGCTTCAAAAACCAAACATGAGAACCATCCTATAACATGAGATGTGAAATCCAAATCCTTCCCTTCCCAAACCTGAGACTCTTCCTATAGCATGAGATGTGATATCTCAATGCTTCTACCAAACCTGAAACCCTTCCTATAGCATGAGATGTGATAACCAACTCCTTCCCATTCCAATCCTGAGACACTTCCTATAGCATGAGATGTGATATCACAATGCTTCTAATACCAAACCTGAGACCCATCCTATAACGTGAGATGTGATATCCAAATCCTTCCCCTTCCAAACCTGAGACCCTTCCTTTAGCATGAGATGTGATATCCAGCTCCTCCCATTCCAATCCTGAGACCCTTCCGATAGCATGAGATGTGGTATCTCAATGCTTCTAATATCAAAACTGAGACCCTCTCTATAGCATGAGATGTGATATCTAAGTCCTTCCCATTCCAATCCTGAGACCCTTCCGATAGCAGAGATGTGATATCTCAATGCTTATACCAAACCTGAGACCCTTCCTATGGCATGAGATGTGATATCCAACTCCTTGCCATTCAAATCCTGAGACCCTCCCTATAACAAGAGATGTCATATCCAACTCCTTCCCATTCCAAACCTGAGACCCTTCCTTTAGCATGAGATGTAATATCCAAATCCTTCACATTCCAATCCGGAGACCAATCCTATAGCATGAGATGTGATATCTGAATGCTTCTAATATCAAAACTGAGACCAACAAAAATGATATGTGATATCTAAGTCCTTCCCATTCCAATCCTGAGACCCTTCCTATAGCATGAGATGTGATATCTCAATGCTTCTAATATCAAACTTAAGACCCTCCCTATAGCATGAGATGTGATATCCAAGTCCTTCCCATTCCAATCCTGAGACACTTCCTATAGCATGAGATGTGATATCTCAATGCTTCTAATACCAAACCTGAGACTCTTCCTATAACATGAGATGGGATATCCAACTCCTTCCCATTCCAATCCTGAGACTCTTCCGATAGCAGAGATGTGATATCTCAATGCTTATACCAAACCTGAGACCCTTCCTACGGCATGAGATGTCATATACAACTCCTTCCCATTCCAATCCTGAGACCCTTCCTATAGCATGAGATGTGATATCTCAATGCTTATACCAAACCTGAGACCCTTCCTATAGCATGAGATGTGATATCCAACTCCTTCCCATTCCAATCCTGAGACCCTTCCTATAGCATGAGATGTGATGTCTCAATGCTTCTAATACCAAACCTGAGATCCTTCCTATAACATGAGATGTGATATCCAACTCCTTCCATTCCAATCCTGAGACCCTTCCTATAGCATGAGATTTGATATATCAATGCTTATACCAAACCTGAGACCCTTCCTATAGCATGAGATGGGATATCCAACTCCTTCCCGTTCCAAACCTGAGACCCTTCCTTTAGCATGAGATGTGATATCCAACTCCTTCCCATTCCAATACTGAGACACTTCCGATAGCATGAGATGTGATATCTCAATGCTTCTAATATCAAAACTGAGACCAACAAAAATGATATGTGATATCTAAGTCCTTCCCATTCCAATCCTGAGACCCTCCCTATAGCATGAGATGTGATATCCAAGTCCTTCCCATTCCAATCCTGAGACCCTTCCTATAGCATGAGATGTGATATCTCAATGCTTCTAATACCAAACCTGAGACCCTTCCTATAACATGAGATGGGAATATCCAACTCCTTACCATTCCAATCCTGAGACCCTTCCGATAGCAGAGATGTGATATCTCAATGCTTATACCAAACCTGAGATCCTTCCTATAACATGAGATGTGATATCCAACTCCTTCCCATTGCAATCCTGAGACCCTTCCTATAGCATGAGATGTGATATCTCACTGCTTATACCAAACCTGAGACCCTTCCTATAGCATGAGATGTGATATCCAACTCCTTCCCATTCCAATCCTGAGACCCTTCCTATAGCATGAGATGTGATATCTCACTGCTTATACCAAACCTGAGACCCTTCCTATAGCATGAGATGTGATATCCAACTCCTTCCCATTCCAATCCTGAGACCCTTCCTATAGCATGAGATGTGATATCTCAATGCTTCTAATATCAAACTTGAGACCCTCCCTATAGCATGAGATGTGATATCCAAGTCCTTCCCATTCCAATCCTGAGACACTTCCTATAGCATGAGATGTGATATCTCAATGCTTCTAATTCCAAACCTGAGACTCTTCCTATAACATGAGATGGGATATCCAACTCCTTCCCATTCCAATCCTGAGACCCTTCCAATAGCAGAGATGTGATATCTCAATGCTTATACCAAACCTGAGACCCTTCCTACGGCATGAGATGTCATATACAACTCCTTCCCAATCCAATCCTGAGACCCTTCCTATACCATGAGATGGGATATCTCAATGTTTCTAATACCAAACCTGAGACCCGTCCTAAAACATGAGATGTGAAATCCAAATCCTTCCCCTTTTCAAACCTGAGACCCTTCCTATAGCTTGAGATGTGATATCAAACTCCTTCCCATTCCAATCCTGAGATAGCTTGAGATGTGATATCCAACTCCTTCCCATTCCAAACCTGAGGCCCTTCCTATAGCAAGAGATGTGATGTACAAATCCTTCCCATTCCAAAACTGAGACCCTTCCTATAGCATGAGATGTGATATCCAACTCCTTCCCAATCCAATCCTGAGACCCTTCCTATAGCATGAGATGTAATATCACAATGCTTGTAATACCAAACCTGAGACCCTTCCTATAGCATAAGATGTGATATCCAACTCCTTCCCATTCCAATCCTTAGACCCTTCCTATAGCATGAGATGTGATATCTCAATGCTTCTAATACCAAACCTGAGACCCTTCTTAAAGCATGAGATGGGATATCCAACTCCTTCCTATTCCAATCCTGAGACCCTTACGATAGCAGAGATGTGATATATCAATGCTTATACCAAACCTGAGACCCTTCCTATGGCATGAGATGTGATATCCAACTCCTTTCCATTCGAATCCTGAGACCCTTCCTATAGCATGAGATGTGATATCTCAATGCTTCTAATACCAAAACTGAGACCCTTCTTAAAGCATGAGATGTGATATCCAACTCCTTCCCGTGTTCCAAACCTGAGACCCTTCCTATAGCATATGTGATATCCAACTCCTTCCCATTGCAAACCTGAGACCCTTCCTATAGCAAGAATGTAATATCCAACTCCTTCCCATTCCAATCCTGAGACCATTCCTATAGCATGAGATGTGATATCTCAATGCTTCTAATAGAAAACCTGAGATCCTTCCTATGACATGAGATGTGATATCCAATTCCTTCCCATTCCAAACCTGAGACCATTCCTACAGCATGCAATGTGATATCTCAATGCTTCTAATACCACACCTGAGACCCGTCCTATAACATGAGATGGGATATCCAAGCCCTTCCCATTCCAATCCTGAGACCCTTCCTATAGCATGAGATGTGATATCTCAATGCTTCTAATACCAAATCTGAGACCCTTCCTATAACATGAGATGGGATATCCAACTCCTTCCCATTCCAATCCTGAGACCCTTTCCATAGCAGAGATGTGATATCTCAATGCTTCTAATACCAAACCTGATATCCTTCCTATAACATGAGATGTGATATCTCAATGTTTCTCATACCAAACCTGAGGCCCTTCCTACAGCAAGAGATGTGATGTACAAACCCTTCCCATTCCAAACCTGAGACCCTTCCTATAGCATGAGATGTGATATCCAACTCCTTCCCAATCCAATCCTGAGACCCTTCCTATACCATGAGATATAATATCACAATGCTTGTAATACCAAACCTGAGACCCTTCCTATAGCATAAAATGTGATATCCAACTCCTTCCCATTCCAATCCTTAGACCCTTCCTATAGCATGAGATGTGATATCTCAATGCTTCTAATACCAAACCTGTGACCCTTCTTAAAGCATGAGATGGGATATCCAACTCCTTCCTATTCCAATCCTGAGACCCTTACGATAGTAGAGATGTGATATCTCAATGCTTATACCAAACCTGAGACCCTTCCTATGGCATGAGATGTGATATCCAACTCCTTTCCATTCCAATCCTGAGACCCTTCCTATAGCATGAGATGTGATATCTCAATGCTTCTACCAAACCTGAGACCCTTCCTATGGCATGAGATGTGATATCCAACTCCTTGCCATTCAAATCCTGAGACCCTCCCTATAACAAGAGATGTCATATCCAACTCCTTCCCATTCCAAACCTGAGACCCTTCCTTTAGCATGAGATGTGATATCCAAATCCTTCACATTCCAATCCAGAGACCAATCCTATAGCATGAGATGTGATATCTCAATGCTTCTAATACCAAACCTGAGACCCTTCCGATAGCATGAGATGTGATATCTCAATGCTTCAAAAACCAAACATGAGAACCATCCTATAACATGAGATGTGAAATCCAAATCCTTCCCTTCCCAAACCTGAGACTCTTCCTATAGCATGAGATGTGATATCTCAATGCTTCTACCAAACCTGAAACCCTTCCTATAGCATGAGATGTGATAACCAACTCCTTCCCATTCCAATCCTGAGACACTTCCTATAGCATGAGATGTGATATCACAATGCTTCTAATACCAAACCTGAGACCCATCCTATAACGTGAGATGTGATATCCAAATCCTTCCCCTTCCAAACCTGAGACCCTTCCTTTAGCATGAGATGTGATATCCAGCTCCTCCCATTCCAATCCTGAGACCCTTCCGATAGCATGAGATGTGGTATCTCAATGCTTCTAATATCAAAACTGAGACCCTCTCTATAGCATGAGATGTGATATCTAAGTCCTTCCCATTCCAATCCTGAGACCCTTCCGATAGCAGAGATGTGATATCTCAATGCTTATACCAAACCTGAGACCCTTCCTATGGCATGAGATGTGATATCCAACTCCTTGCCATTCAAATCCTGAGACCCTCCCTATAACAAGAGATGTCATATCCAACTCCTTCCCATTCCAAACCTGAGACCCTTCCTTTAGCATGAGATGTAATATCCAAATCCTTCACATTCCAATCCGGAGACCAATCCTATAGCATGAGATGTGATATCTGAATGCTTCTAATATCAAAACTGAGACCAACAAAAATGATATGTGATATCTAAGTCCTTCCCATTCCAATCCTGAGACCCTTCCTATAGCATGAGATGTGATATCTCAATGCTTCTAATATCAAACTTAAGACCCTCCCTATAGCATGAGATGTGATATCCAAGTCCTTCCCATTCCAATCCTGAGACACTTCCTATAGCATGAGATGTGATATCTCAATGCTTCTAATACCAAACCTGAGACTCTTCCTATAACATGAGATGGGATATCCAACTCCTTCCCATTCCAATCCTGAGACTCTTCCGATAGCAGAGATGTGATATCTCAATGCTTATACCAAACCTGAGACCCTTCCTACGGCATGAGATGTCATATACAACTCCTTCCCATTCCAATCCTGAGACCCTTCCTATAGCATGAGATGTGATATCTCAATGCTTATACCAAACCTGAGACCCTTCCTATAGCATGAGATGTGATATCCAACTCCTTCCCATTCCAATCCTGAGACCCTTCCTATAGCATGAGATGTGATGTCTCAATGCTTCTAATACCAAACCTGAGATCCTTCCTATAACATGAGATGTGATATCCAACTCCTTCCATTCCAATCCTGAGACCCTTCCTATAGCATGAGATTTGATATATCAATGCTTATACCAAACCTGAGACCCTTCCTATAGCATGAGATGGGATATCCAACTCCTTCCCGTTCCAAACCTGAGACCCTTCCTTTAGCATGAGATGTGATATCCAACTCCTTCCCATTCCAATACTGAGACACTTCCGATAGCATGAGATGTGATATCTCAATGCTTCTAATATCAAAACTGAGACCAACAAAAATGATATGTGATATCTAAGTCCTTCCCATTCCAATCCTGAGACCCTCCCTATAGCATGAGATGTGATATCCAAGTCCTTCCCATTCCAATCCTGAGACCCTTCCTATAGCATGAGATGTGATATCTCAATGCTTCTAATACCAAACCTGAGACCCTTCCTATAACATGAGATGGGAATATCCAACTCCTTACCATTCCAATCCTGAGACCCTTCCGATAGCAGAGATGTGATATCTCAATGCTTATACCAAACCTGAGATCCTTCCTATAACATGAGATGTGATATCCAACTCCTTCCCATTGCAATCCTGAGACCCTTCCTATAGCATGAGATGTGATATCTCACTGCTTATACCAAACCTGAGACCCTTCCTATAGCATGAGATGTGATATCCAACTCCTTCCCATTCCAATCCTGAGACCCTTCCTATAGCATGAGATGTGATATCTCACTGCTTATACCAAACCTGAGACCCTTCCTATAGCATGAGATGTGATATCCAACTCCTTCCCATTCCAATCCTGAGACCCTTCCTATAGCATGAGATGTGATATCTCAATGCTTCTAATATCAAACTTGAGACCCTCCCTATAGCATGAGATGTGATATCCAAGTCCTTCCCATTCCAATCCTGAGACACTTCCTATAGCATGAGATGTGATATCTCAATGCTTCTAATTCCAAACCTGAGACTCTTCCTATAACATGAGATGGGATATCCAACTCCTTCCCATTCCAATCCTGAGACCCTTCCAATAGCAGAGATGTGATATCTCAATGCTTATACCAAACCTGAGACCCTTCCTACGGCATGAGATGTCATATACAACTCCTTCCCATTCCAATCCTGAGACCCTTCCTATAGCATGAGATGTGATATCTCAATGCTTATACCAAACCTGAGACCCTTCCTATAGCATGAGATGTGATATCCAACTCCTTCCCATTCCAATCCTGAGACCCTTCCTATAGCATGAGATGTGATGTCTCAATGCTTCTAATACCAAACCTGAGATCCTTCCTATAACATGAGATGTGATATCCAACTCCTTCCATTCCAATCCTGAGACCCTTCCTATAGCATGAGATTTGATATCTCAATGCTTATACCAAACCTGAGACCCTTCCTATAGCATGAGATGTGATACCCAAGTCCTTCCCATTCCAATCCTTAGACCCTTCCTACATCATGCAATATAATATCTCAATGATTCTAATAACAATCCTGAGACCCGTCCTATAACGTGAGATGGGATATCCAATTCCTTCCCATTCCAATCCTGAGACACTTCCGATTGCAGAGATGTGATATCTCAATGCTTATACCAAACCTGAGACCCTTCCTATAACATGAGATCGGATATCTAACTCCTTCCCG
Source organism: Ambystoma mexicanum (assembly GCF_040938575.1). Taxonomy (NCBI): domain Eukaryota; kingdom Metazoa; phylum Chordata; class Amphibia; order Caudata; family Ambystomatidae; genus Ambystoma; species Ambystoma mexicanum. The sequence goes on along the minus strand of NC_090932.1, from coordinate 570,524,795 downwards.
TTCCAAACCTGAGACCCTTCCTTTAGCATGAGATGTGATATCCAGCTCCTTCCCATTCCAATCCTGAGACACTTCCGATAGCATGAGATGTGATATCTCAATGCTTCTAATATCAAATCTGAAACCCTCCCTATAGCATGATATGTGATATCTAAGTACTTCCCATTCCAATCCTAAGACCCTTCCTATAGCATGAGATGTGATATCTCAATGCTTCTACCAAACCTGAGACCCTTCCTTTAGCATGAGATGTGATATCCAACTCCTTCCCATTCCAATCCTGAGACCCTTCCTATAGCATGAGATGTGATATCTCAATACTTCTAATACCAAACCTGAGATCCTTCCGATAACATGAGATGTGATATCCAAATCCTTCCCCTTCCAAACCTGAGACCCTCCCTTTAGCATGAGATGTGATATCCAACTCCTTCCCATTCCAATCCTGAGACCCTTCTGATAGCATGAGATGTGATATCTCAATGTTTCTAATACCAAACCTGAGATCCTTCCGATAGCATGAGATGTGATATCTCAATGCTTCTAATACCAAACCTGAGATCCTTCCTATAACATGAGATGTGATATCCAAATCCTTCCCCTTCCAAACCTGAGACCCTCCCTTTAGCATGAGATGTGATATCCAACTCCTTCCCATTCCAATCCTGAGACCCTTCTGATAGCATGAGATGTGATATCTCAATGCCTCTAATACCAAACCTGAGATCCTACCTCTAACATGAAATGTGATATCCAACTCTTTCCCCTTCCAAACCTGAGAGCCTTCCTATAACATGAGATGTGATATCCAACTCCTTCCCATTCCAACCTGAGACCCTTCCTATAGCATGAGATGTGATATCTCAATGCCTCTAATACCAAACCTGAGATCCTTCCTCTAACATGAAATGTGATATCCAACTCCTTCCCTTTCCAAACCTGAGAGCCTATCTATAGCATGAGATGTGATATCCAAGTCCTTCCCATTCCAATCCTTAGACCCTTCCTACAGCATGCAATATGATATCTCAATGATTCTAATAACAAACCTGAGACCCGTCCTATAACATGAGATGGGATATCCAACTCCTTCCCATTCCAATCCTGAGACACTTCCGATAGCAGAGATGTGATATCTCAATGCTTATACCAAACTTGAGACCCTTCCTATAACATGAGATGTGATATCCAACTCCTTCCCGTTCCAAACCTGAGACCCTTCCTTTAGCATGAGATGTGATATCCAGCTCCTTCCCATTCCAATACTGAGACACTTCCGATAGCATGAGATGTGATATCTCAATGCTTCTAATATCAAAACTGAGACCAACAAAAATGATATGTGATATCTAAGTCCTTCCCATTCAAATCCTGAGACCCTTCCTATAGCATGAGATGTGATATCTCAATGCTTATACCAAACCTGAGACCCTTCCTACGGCATGAGATGTCATATACAACTCCTTCCCATTCCAATCCTGAGACCCTTCCTATAGCATGAGATGTGATATCTCAATGCTTATACCAAACCTGAGACCCTTCCTATAGCATGAGATGTGATATCCAACTCCTTCCCATTCCAATCCTGAGACCCTTCCTATAGCATGAGATGTGATGTCTCAATGCTTCTAATACCAAACCTGAGATCCTTCCTATAACATGAGATGTGATATCCAACTCCTTCCATTCCAATCCTGAGACCCTTCCTATAGCATGAGATTTGATATCTCAATGCTTATACCAAACCTGAGACCCTTCCTATAGCATGAGATGTGATATCCCAGTCTTTCCCATTCCAATCCTTAGACCCTTCCTACAGCATGCAATATGATATCTCAATGATTCTAATAACAATCCTGAGACCCGTCCTATAACATGAGATGGGATATCCAATTCCTTCCCATTCCAATCCTGAGACACTTCCGATAGCAGAGATGTGATATCTCAATGCTTATACCAAACCTGAGACCCTTCCTATAACATGAGATCGGATATCCAACTCCTTCCCGTTCCAAACCTGAGACCCTTCCTTTAGCATGAGATGTAATATCCAGCTCCTTCCCATTCCAATCCTGAGACACTTCCGATAGCATGAGATGTGATATCTCAATGCTTCTAATATCAAAACTGAAACCCTCCCTATAGCATGATATGTGATATCAAAGTCCTTCCCATTCCAATCCTGAGACCCTTCCTATAGCATGAGATGTGATATCTCAATGCTTCTACCAAACCTGAGACCCTTCCTTTAGCATGAGATGTGATATCCAACTCCTTCCCATTCCAACCTGAGACCCTTCCTATAGCATGAGAAGGGATATCCAACTCCTTCCCAATCCAATCCTGAGACCCTTCCGATAGCATAGATGTGATATCTCAATGCTTATACCAAACCTGAGACCCTTCCTATGGCATGAGATGTGATATCCAACTCCTTGCCATTCAAATCCTGAGACCCTCCCTATAACAAGAGATGTCATATCCAACTCCTTCCCATTCCAAACCTGAGACCCTTCCTTTAGCATGAGATGTGATATCCAAATCCTTCACATTCCAATCCGGAGACTCTTCCTATAACATGAGATGAGATATCCAACTCCTTCCCAATCCAATCCTGAGACCCTTCCGATAGCAGAGATGTGATATCTCAATGCTTATACCAAACCTGAGACCCTTCCTATGGCATGAGATGTGATATCCAACTCCTTGCCATTCAAATCCTGAGACCCTCCCTATAACAAGAGATGTCATATCCAACTCCTTCCCATTCCAAACCTGAGACCCTTCCTTTAGCATGAGATGTGATTTCCAAATCCTTCACATTCCAATCCGGAGACCAATCCTATAGCATGAGATGTGATATCTCAATGCTTCTAATACCAAACCTGAGACCCTTCCGATAGCATGAGATGTGATATCTCTATGCTTCAAAAACCAAACATGAGAACCATCCTATAACATGAGATGTGAATTCCAAATCCTTCCCTTCCCAAACCTGAGACTCTTCCTATAGCATGAGATGTGATATCTCAATGCTTCTAATATCAAACTTCAGACCCTCCCTATAGCATGAGATGTGATATCCAAGTCCTTCCCATTCCAATCCTGAGACACTTCCTATAGCATGAGATGTGATATCTCAATGCTTCTAATACCAAACCTGAGACTCTTCATATAACATGAGATGGGATATCCAACTCCTTCCCATTCCAATCCTGAGACTCTTCTGATAGCAGAGATGTGATATCTCAATGCTTCTACCAAACCTGAGACCCTTCCTTTAGCATGAGATGTGATATCCAACTCCTTCCCATTCCAATCCTGAGACCCTTCCTATAGCATGAGATGTGATATCTCAATACTTCTAATACTAAACCTGAGATCCTTCCGATAACATGAGATGTGATATCCAAATCCTTCCCCTTCCAAACCTGAGACCCTCCCTTTAGCATGAGATGTGATATCCAACTCCTTCCCATTCCAATCCTGAGACCCTTCTGATAGCATGAGATGTGATATCTCAATGTTTCTAATACCAAACCTGAGATCCTTCCGATAGCATGAGATGTGATATCTCAATGCTTCTAATACCAAACCTGAGATCCTTCCTATAACATGAGATGTGATATCCAAATCCTTCCCCTTCCAAACCTGAGACCCTCCCTTTAGCATGAGATGTGATATCCAACTCCTTCCCATTCCAATCCTGAGACCCTTCTGATAGCATGAGATGTGATATCTCAATGCCTCTAATACCAAACCTGAGATCCTACCTCTAACATGAAATGTGATATCCAACTCTTTCCCCTTCCAAACCTGAGAGCCTTCCTATAACATGAGATGTGATATCCAACTCCTTCCCATTCCAACCTGAGATCCTTCCTATAGCATGAGATGTGATATCTCAATGCCTCTAATACCAAACCTGAGATCCTTCCTCTAACATGAAATGTGATATCCAACTCCTTCCCTTTCCAAACCTGAGAGCCTATCTATAGCATGAGATGTGATATCCAAGTCCTTCCCATTCCAATCCTTAGACCCTTCCTACAGCATGCAATATGATATCTCAATGATTCTAATAACAAACCTGAGACTCGTCCTATAACATGAGATGGGATATCCAACTCCTTCCCATTCCAATCCTGAGACACTTCCGATAGCAGAGATGTGATATCTCAATGCTTATACCAAACTTGAGACCCTTCCTTTAGCATGAGATGTGATATCCAGCTCCTTCCCATTCCAATACTGAGACACTTCCGATAGCATGAGATGTGATATCTCAATGCTTCTAATATCAAAACTGAGACCAACAAAAATGATATGTGATATCTAAGTCCTTCCCATTCAAATCCTGAGACCCTTCCTATAGCATGAGATGTGATATCTCAATGCTTATACCAAACCTGAGACCCTTCCTACGGCATGAGATGTCATATACAACTCCTTCCCATTCCAATCCTGAGACCCTTCCTATAGCATGAGATGTGATATCTCAATGCTTATACCAAACCTGAGACCCTTCCTATAGCATGAGATGTGATATCCAACTCCTTCCCATTCCAATCCTGAGACCCTTCCTATAGCATGAGATGTGATGTCTCAATGCTTCTAATACCAAACCTGAGATCCTTCCTATAACATGAGATGTGATATCCAACTCCTTCCATTCCAATCCTGAGACCCTTCCTATAGCATGAGATTTGATATCTCAATGCTTATACCAAACCTGAGACCCTTCCTATAGCATGAGATGTGATATCCCAGTCTTTCCCATTCCAATCCTTAGACCCTTCCTACAGCATGCAATATGATATCTCAATGATTCTAATAACAATCCTGAGACCCGTCCTATAACATGAGATGGGATATCCAATTCCTTCCCATTCCAATCTTGAGACACTTCCGATAGCAGAGATGTGATATCTCAATGCTTATACCAAACCTGAGACCCTTCCTATAACATGAGATCGGATATCCAACTCCTTCCCGTTCCAAACCTGAGACCCTTCCTATAGCATGAGATGTGATATCTCAATGCTTCTAATACCAAACCTGAGACCCTTCCGATAGCATGAGATGTGATATCTCAATGCTTCAAAAACCAAACATGAGAACCATCCTATAACATGAGATGTGAAATCCAAATCCTTCCCTTCCCAAACCTGAGACTCTTCCTATAGCATGAGATGTGATATCTCAATGCTTCTACCAAACCTGAAACCCTTCCTATAGCATGAGATGTGATATCCAACTCCTTCCCATTCCAATCCTGAGACACTTCCTATAGCATGAGATGTGATATCACAATGCTTCTAATACCAAACCTGAGACCCATCCTATAACATGAGATGTGATATCCAAATCCTTCCCCTTCCAAACCTGAGACCCTTCCTTTAGCATGAGATGTGATATCCAGCTCCTCCCATTCCAATCCTGAGACCCTTCCGATAGCATGAGATGTGGTATCTCAATGCTTCTAATATCAAAACTGAGACCCTCCCTATAGCATGAGATGTGATATCTAAGTCCTTCCCATTCCAATCCTGAGACCCTTCCGATAGCAGAGATGTGATATCTCAATGCTTATACCAAACCTGAGACCCTTCCTATGGCATGAGATGTGATATCCAAGTCCTTGCCATTCAAATCCTGAGACCCTCCCTATAACAAGAGATGTCATATCCAACTCCTTCCCATTCCAAACCTGAGACCCTTCCTTTAGCATGAGATGTGATATCCAAATCCTTCACATTCCAATCCGGAGACCAATCCTATAGCATGAGATGTGATATCTCAATGCTTCTAATACCAAACCTGAGACCCTTCCGATAGCATGAGATGTGATATCTCAATGCTTCAAAAACCAAACATGAGAACCATCCTATAACATGAGATGTGAAATCCAAATCCTTCCCTTCCCAAACCTGAGACTCTTCCTATAGCATGAGATGTGATATCTCAATGCTTCTAATATCAAACTTGAGACCCTCCCTATAGCATGAGATGTGATATCCAAGTCCTTCCCATTCCAATCCTGAGACACTTCCTATAGCATGAGATGTGATATCTCAATGCTTCTAATACCAAACCTGAGACTCTTCCTATAACATGAGATGGGATATCCAACTCCTTCCCATTCCAATCCTGAGACTCTTCTGATAGCAGAGATGTGATATCTCAATGCTTATACCAAACCTGAGACCCTTCCTACGGCATGAGATGTCATATACAACTCCTTCCCATTCCAATCCTGAGACCCTTCCTATAGCATGAGATGTGATATCTCAATGCTTCTAATATCAAACTTGAGACCCTCCCTATAGCATGAGATGTGATATCCAAGTCCTTCCCGTTCCAATCCTGAGACACTTCCTATAGCATGAGTTGTGATATCTCAATGCTTCTAATACCAAACATGAGACCCTTCCTATAGCATGAGATGTGATATCCAACTCCTTCCCATTCCAATCCTGAGACCCTTCCTATAGCATGAGATGTGATGTCTCAATGCTTCTAATACCAAACCTGAGATCCTTCCTATAACATGAGATGTGATATCCAACTCCTTCCATTCCAATCCTGAGACCCTTCCTATAGCATGAGATTTGATATCTCAATGCTTATACCAAACCTGAGACCCTTCCTATAGCATGAGATGTGATATCCAAGTCTTTCCCATTCCAATCCTTAGACCCTTCCTACAGCATGCAATATGATATCTCAATGATTCTAATAACAATCCTGTGACCCGTCCTTTAACATGAGATGGGATATCCAATTCCTTCCCATTCCAATCCTGAGACACTTCCGATAGCAGAGATGTGATATCTCAATGCTTATACCAAACCTGAGACCCTTCCTATAACATGAGATCGGATATCCAACTCCTTCCCGTTCCAAACCTGAGACCCTTCCTTTAGCATGAGATGTAATATCCAGCTCCTTCCCATTCCAATCCTGAGACACTTCCGATAGCATGAGATGAGATATCTCAATGCTTCTAATATCAAAACTGAAACCCTCCCTATAGCATGATATGTGATATCTAAGTCCTTCCCATTCCAATCCTGAGACCCTTCCTATAGCATGAGATGTGATATCTCAATGCTTCTACCAAACCTGAGACCCTTCCTTTAGCATGAGATGTGATATCCAACTCCTTCCCATTCCAACCTGAGACCCTTCCTATAGAATGAGAAGGGATATCCAACTCCTTCCCAATCCAATCCTGAGACCCTTCCGACAGCAGAGATGTGATATCTCAATGCTTATACCAAACCTGAGACCCTTCCTATGGCATGAGATGTGATATCCAACTCCTTGCCATTCAAATCCTGAGACCCTCCCTATAACAAGAGATGTCATATCCAACTCCTTCCCATTCCAAACCTGAGACCCTTCCTTTAGCATGAGATGTGATATCCAAATCCTTCACATTCCAATCCTGAGACCCTTCCTATAACATGAGATGTGATATCCAACTCCTTCCCAATCCAATCCTGAGACCCTTCCGATAAGAGATGTGATATCTCAATGCTTATACCAAACCTGAGACCCTTCCTATGGCATAAGATGTGATATCCAAATCCTTGCCATTCAAATCCTGAGACCCTCCCTATAACAAGAGATGTCATATCCAACTCCTTCCCATTCCAAACCTGAGACCCTTCCTTTAGCATGAGATGTGATATCCAAATCCTTCCCTTCCCAAACCTGAGACTCTTCCTATAGCATGAGATGTGATATCTCAATGCTTTTAATATCAAACTTGAGACCCTTCCGATAGCATGAGATGTGATATCCAAGTCCTTCCCATTCCAATCCTGAGACACTTCCTATAGCATGAGATGTGATATCTCAATGCTTCTAATACCAAACCTGAGACTCTTCCTATAACATGAGATGGGATATCCAACTCCTTCCCATTCCAATCCTGAGACTCTTCTGATAGCAGAGATGTGATATCTCAATGCTTATACCAAACCTGAGACCCTTCCTACGGCATGAGATGTCATATACAACTCCTTCCCATTCCAATCCTGAGACCCTTCCTATAGCATGAGATGTGATATCTCAATGCTTATACCAAACATGAGACCCTTCCTATAGCATGAGATGTGATATCCAACTCCTTCCCATTCCAATCCTGAGACCCTTCCTATAGCATGAGATGTGATGTCTCAATGCTTCTAATACCAAACCTGAGATCCTTCCTATAACATGAGATGTGATATCCAACTCCTTCGATTCCAATCCTGAGACCCTTCCTATAGCATGAGATTTGATATCTCAATGCTTATACCAAACCTGAGACCCTTCCTATAGCATGAGATGTGATATCCAAGTCTTTCCCATTCCAATCCTTAGACCCTTCCTACAGCATGCAATATGATATCTCAATGATTCTAATAACAATCCTGTGACCCGTCATTTAACATGAGATGGGATATCCAATTCCTTCCCATTCCAATCCTGAGACACTTCAGATAGCAGAGATGTGATATCTCAATGCTTATACCAAACCTGAGACCCTTCCTATAACATGAGATCGGATATCCAACTCCTTCCCGTTCCAAACCTGAGACCCTTCCTATAGCATGAGATGTGATATCTCAATGCTTCTAATATCAAACCTGAGACCCTTCCGATAGCATGAGATGTGATATCTCAATGCTTCAAAAACCAAACATGAGAACCATCCTTTAGCATGAGATGTAATATCCAGCTCCTTCCCATTCCAATCCTGAGACACTTCCGATAGCATGAGATGTGATATCTCAATGCTTCTAATATCAAAACTGAAACCCTCCCTATAGCATGATATGTGATATCTAAGTCCTTCCCATTCCAATCCTGAGACCCTTCCTATAGCATGAGATGTGATATCTCAATGCTTCTACCAAACCTGAGACCCTTCCTTTAGCATGAGATGTGATATCCAACTCCTTCCCATTCCAACCTGAGACCCTTCCTATAGCATGAGATGTGATATCTCAATGCTTCTAATACCAAACCTGAGACCCTTCCGATAGCATGAGATGTGATATCTCAATGCTTCAAAAACCAAACATGAGAACCATCCTATAACATGAGATGTGAAATCCAAATCCTTCCCTTCCCAAACCTGAGACTCTTCCTATAGCATGAGATGTGATATCTCAATGCTTCTACCAAACCTGAAACCCTTCCTATAGCATGAGATGTGATATCCAACTCCTTCCCATTCCAATCCTGAGACACTTCCTTTAGCATGAGATGTGATATCACAATGCTTCTAATACCAAACCTGAGACCCATCCTATAACATGAGATGTGATATCCAAATCCTTCCCCTTCCAAACCTGAGACCCTTCCTTTAGCATGAGATGTGATATCCAGCTCCTCCCATTCCAATCCTGAGACCCTTCCGATAGCATGAGATGTGGTATCTCAATGCTTCTAATATCAAAACTGAGACCCTCCCTATAGCATGAGATGTGATATCTAAGTCCTTCCCATTCCAATCCTGAGACCCTTCCGATAGCAGAGATGTGATATCTCAATGCTTATACCAAACCTGAGACCCTTCCTATGGCATGAGATGTGATATCCAACTCCTTGCCATTCAAATCCTGAGACCCTCCCTATAACAAGAGATGTGATATCCAACTCCTTCCCATTCCAAACCTGAGACCCTTCCTTTAGCATGAGATGTGATATCCAAATCCTTCACATTCCAATCCGGAGACCAATCCTATAGCATGAGATGTGATATCTCAATGCTTCTAATACCAAACCTGAGACCCTTCCGATAGCATGAGATGTGATATCTCAATGCTTCAAAAACCAAACATGAGAACCATCCTATAACATGAGATGTGAAATCCAAATCCTTCCCTTCCCAAACCTGAGACTCTTCCTATAGCATGAGATGTGATATCTCAATGCTTCTAATATCAAACTTGAGACCCTCCCTATAGCATGAGATGTGATATCCAAGTCCTTCCCATTCCAATCCTGAGACACTTCCTATAGCATGAGATGTGATATCTCAATGCTTCTAATACCAAACCTGAGACTCTTCCTATAACATGAGATGGGATATCCAACTCCTTCCCATTCCAATCCTGAGACTCTTCTGATAGCAGAGATGTGATATCTCAATGCTTATACCAAACCTGAGACCCTTCCTACGGCATGAGATGTCATATACAACTCCTTCCCATTCCAATCCTGAGACCCTTCCTATAGCATGAGATGTGATATCTCAATGCTTATACCAAACATGAGACCCTTCCTATAGCATGAGATGTGATATCCAACTCCTTCCCATTCCAATCCTGAGACCCTTCCTATAGCATGAGATGTTATGTCTCAATGCTTCTAATACCAAACTTGAGATCCTTTCTATAACATGAGATGTGATATCCAACTCCTTCCATTCCAATCCTGAGACCCTTCCTATAGCATGAGATTTGATATCTCAAAGCTTATACCAAACCTGAGACCCTTCCTATAGCATGAGTTGTGATATCCAAGTCTTTCCCATTCCAATCCTTAGACCCTTCCTACAGCATGCAATATGATATCTCAATGATTCTAATAACAATCCTGAGACCCGTCCTATAACATGAGATGGGATATCCAATTCCTTCCCATTCCAATCCTGAGACACTTCCGATAGCAGAGATGTGATATCTCAATGCTTATACCAAACCTGAGACCCTTCCTATAACATGAGATCGGATATCCAACTCCTTCCCGTTCCAAACCTGAGACCCTTCCTTTAGCATGAGATGTAATATCCAGCTCCTTCCCATTCCAATCCTGAGACACTTCCGATAGCATGAGATGTGATATCTCAATGCTTCTAATATCAAAACTGAAACCCTCCCTATAGCATGATATGTGATATCTAAGTCCTTCCCATTCCAATCCTGAGACCCTTCCTATAGCATGAGATGTGATATCTCAATGCTTCTACCAAACCTGAGACCCTTCCTTTAGCATGAGATGTGATATCCAACTCCTTCCCATTCCAACCTGAGACCCTTCCTATAGCATGAGAAGGGATATCCAACTCCTTCCCAATCCAATCCTGAGACCCTTCCGATAGCAGAGATGTGATATCTCAATGCTTATACCAAACCTGAGACCCTTCCTATGGCATGAGATGTGATATCCAACTCCTTGCCATTCAAATCCTGAGACCCTCCCTATAACAAGAGATGTCATATCCAACTCCTTCCCATTCCAAACCTGAGACCCTTCCTTTAGCATGAGATGTGATATCCAAATCCTTCACATTCCAATCCGGAGACCCTTCCTATAACATGAGATGTGATATCCAACTCCTTCCCAATCCAATCCTGAGACCCTTCCGATAGCAGAGATGTGATATCTCAATGCTTATACCAAACCTGAGACCCTTCCTATGGCATGAGATGTGATATCCAACTCCTTGCCATTCAAATCCTGAGACCCTCCCTATAACAAGAGATGTCATATCCAACTCCTTCCCATTCCAAACCTGAGACCCTTCCTTTAGCATGAGATGTGATATCCAAATCCTTCACATTCCAATCCGGAGACCAATCCTATAGCATGAGATGTGATATCTCAATGCTTCTAATACCAAACCTGAGACCCTTCCGATAGCATGAGATGTGATATCTCAATGCTTCAAAAACCAAACATGAGAACCATCCTATAACATGAGATGTGAAATCCAAATCCTTCCCTTCCCAAACCTGAGACTCTTCCTATAGCATGAGATGTGATATCTCAATGCTTCTAATATCAAACTTGAGACCCTCCCTATAGCATGAGATGTGATATCCAAGTCCTTCCCATTCCAATCCTGAGACACTTCCTATAGCATGAGATGTGATATCTCAATGCTTCTAATACCAAACCTGAGACTCTTCCTATAACATGAGATGGGATATCCAACTCCTTCCCATTCCAATCCTGAGACTCTTCTGATAGCAGAGATGTGATATCTCAATGCTTATACCAAACCTGAGACCCTTCCTACGGCATGAGATGTCATATACAACTCCTTCCCATTCCAATCCTGAGACCCTTCCTATAGCATGAGATGTGATATCTCAATGCATATACCAAACCTGAGACCCTTCCTATAGCATGAGATGTGATATCCAACTCCTTCCCATTCCAATCCTGAGACCCTTCCTATAGCATGAGATGCGATGTATCAATGCTTCTAATACCAAACCTGAGATCCTTCCTATAACATGAGATGTAATATCCAACTCCTTTCATTCCAATCCTGAGACCCTTCCTATAGCATGAGATTTGATATCTCAATGCTTATACCAAACCTGAGATCCTTCCTATAACATGAGATGTGATATCCAACTCCTTCCATTCCAATCCTGAGACCCTTCCTACAGCATGCAATATGATATCTCAATGATTCTAATAACAATCCTGAGACCCGTCCTATAACATGAGATGGGATATCCAATTCCTTCCCATTCCAATCCTGAGACACTTCCGATAGCAGAGATGTGATATCTCAATGCTTATACCAAACCTGAGACCCTTCCTATAACATGAGATCGGATATCCAACTCCTTCCCGTTCCAAACCTGAGACCCTTCCTTTAGCATGAGATGTAATATCCAGCTCCTTCCCATTCCAATCCTGAGACACTTCCGATAGCATGAGATGTGATATCTCAATGCTTCTAATATCAAAACTGAAACCCTCCCTATAGCATGATATGTGATATCTAAGTCCTTCCCATTCCAATCCTGAGACCCTTCCTATAGCATGAGATGTGATATCTCAATGCTTCTACCAAACCTGAGACCCTTCCTTTAGCATGAGATGTGATATCCAACTCCTTCCCATTCCAACCTGAGACCCTTCCTATAGCATGAGAAGGGATATCCAACTCCTTCCCAATCCAATCCTGAGACCCTTCCGATAGCAGAGATGTGATATCTCTATGCTTATACCAAACCTGAGACCCTTCCTATGGCATGAGATGTGATATCCAACTCCTTGCCATTCAAATCCTGAGACCCTCCCTATAACAAGAGATGTCATATCCAACTCCTTCCCATTCCAAACCTGAGACCCTTCCTTTAGCATGAGATGTGATATCCAAATCCTTCACATTCCAATCCGGAGACCCTTCTTATAACATGAGATGTGATATCCAACTCCTTCCCAATCCAATCCTGAGACCCTTCCGATAGCAGAGATGTGATATCTCAATGCTTATACCAAACCTGAGACCCTTCCTATTGCATGACATGTGATATCCAACTCCTTGCCATTCAAATCCTGAGACCCTCCCTATAACAAGAGATGTCATATCCAACTCCTTCCCATTCCAAACCTGAGACCCTTCCTTTAGCATGAGATGTGATATCCAAATCCTTCACATTCCAATCCAGAGACCAATCCTATAGCATGAGATGTGATATCTCAATGCTTCTAATACCAAACCTGAGACCCTTCCGATAGCATGAGATGTGATATCTCAATGCTTTAAAAACCAAACATGAGAACCATCCTATAACATGAGATGTGAAATCCAAATCCTTCCCTTCCCAAACCTGAGACCCTTCCTATAGCATGAGATGTGATATCTCAATGCTTCTACCAAACCTGAAACCCTTCCTATAGCATGAGATGTGATATACAACTCCTTCCCATTCCAATCCTGAGACACTTCCTATAGCATGAGATGTGATATCACAATGCTTCTAATACCAAACCTGAGACCCATTCTATAACATGAGATGTGATATCCAAATCCTTCCCCTTCCAAACCTGAGACCCTTCCTTTAGCATGAGATGTGATATCCAGCTCCTCCCATTCCAATCCTGAGATCCTTCCGATAGCATGAGATGTGATATCTCAATGCTTCTAATATCAAAACTGAGACCCTCCCTATAGCATGAGATGTGATATCTAAGTCCTTCCCATTCCAATCCTGAGACCCTTCCGATAGCAGAGATGTGATATCTCAATGCTTATACCAAACCTGAGACCCTTCCTATGGCATGAGATGTGATATCCAACTCCTTGCCATTCAAATCCTGAGACCCTCCCTATAACAAGAGATGTCATATCCAACTCCTTCCCATTCCAAACCTGAGACCCTTCCTTTAGCATGAGATGTGCTATCCAAATCCTTCACATTCCAATCCGGAGACCAATCCTATAGCATGAGATGTGATATCTCAATGCTTCTAATACCAAACCTGAGACCCTTCCGATAGCATGAGATGTAATATCTCAATGCTTCAAAAACCAAACATGAGAACCATCCTATAACATGAGATGTGAAATCCAAATCCTTCCCTTCCCAAACCTGAGACTCTTCCTATAGCATGAGATGTGATATCTCAATGCTTCTAATATCAAACTTGAGACCCTCCCTATAGCATGAGATGTGATATCCAAGTCCTTCCCATTCCAATCCTGAGACACTTCCTATAGCATGAGATGTGATATCTCAATGCTTCTAATACCAAACCTGAGACTCTTCCTATAACATGAGATGGGATATCCAACTCCTTCCCATTCCAATCCTGAGACTCTTCTGATAGCAGAGATGTGATATCTCAATGCTTATACCAAACCTGAGACCCTTCCTACGGCATGAGATGTCATATACAACTCCTTCCCATTCCAATCCTGAGACCCTTCCTATAGCATGAGATGTGATATCTCAATGCTTATACCAAACCTGAGACCCTTCCTATAGCATGAGATGTGATATCCAACTCCTTCCCATTCCAATCCTGAGACCCTTCCTATAGCATGAGATGTGATGTCTCAATGCTTATACCAAACCTGAGACCCTTCCTATAGCATGAGATGTGATATCCAAGTCTTTCCCATTCCAATCCTGAGACACTTCCTATAGCATGAGATGTGATATCACAATGCTTCTAATGCCAAACCTGAGACCCATTCTATAACATGAGATGTGATATCCAAATCCTTCCCCTTCCAAACCTGAGACCCTTCCTTTAGCATGAGATGTGATATCCAGCTCCTCCCATTCCAATGCTGAGACCCTTCCGATAGCATGAGATGTGATATCTCAATGCTTCTAATATCAAAACTGAGACCCTCCCTATAGCATGAGATGTGATATCTAAGTCCTTCCCATTCCAATCCTGAGACCCTTCCGATAGCAGAGATGTGATATCTCAATGCTTATACCAAACCTGAGACCCTTCCTATGGCATGAGATGTGATATCCAACTCCTTGCCATTCAAATCCTGAGACCCTCCCTATAACAAGAGATGTCATATCCAACTCCTTCCCATTCCAAACCTGAGACCCTTCCTTTAGCATGAGATGTGATATCCAAATCCTTCACATTCCAATCCGGAGACCAATCCTATAGCATGAGATGTGATATCTCAATGCTTCTAATACCAAACCTGAGACCCTTCCGATAGCATGAGATGTAATATCTCAATGCTTCAAAAACCAAACATGAGAACCATCCTATAACATGAGATGTGAAATCCAAATCCTTCCCTTCCCAAACCTGAGACTCTTCCTATAGCATGAGATGTGATATCTCAATGCTTCTAATATCAAACTTGAGACCCTCCCTATAGCATGAGATGTGATATCCAAGTCCTTCCCATTCCAATCCTGAGACACTTCCTATAGCATGAGATGTGATATCTCAATGCTTCTAATACCAAACCTGAGACTCTTCCTATAACATGAGATGGGATATCCAACTCCTTCCCATTCCAATCCTGAGACTCTTCTGATAGCAGAGATGTGATATCTCAATGCTTATACCAAACCTGAGACCCTTCCTACGGCATGAGATTTCATATACAACTCCTTCCCATTCCAATCCTGAGACCCTTCCTATAGCATGAGATGTGATATCTCAATGCTTATACCAAACCTGAGACCCTTCCTATAGCATGAGATGTGATATCCAACTCCTTCCCATTCCAATCCTGAGACCCTTCCTATAGCATGAGATGTGATGTCTCAATGCTTATACCAAACCTGAGACCCTTCCTATAGCATGAGATGTGATATCCAAGTCTTTCCCATTCCAATCCTTAGACCCTTCCTACAGCATGCAATATGATATCTCAATGATTCTAATAACAATCCTGAGACCCGTCCTATAACATGAGATGGGATATCCAATTCCTTCCCATTCCAATCCTGAGACACTTCCGATAGCAGAGATGTGATATCTCAATGCTTATACCAAACCTGAGACCCTTCCTATAACATGAGATCGGATATCCAACTCCTTCCCGTTCCAAACCTGAGACCCTTCCTTTAGCATGAGATGTAATATCCAGCTCCTTCCCATTCCAATCCTGAGACACTTCCGATAGCATGATATGTGATATCTCAATGCTTCTAATATCAAAACTGAAACCCTCCCTATAGCATGATATGTGATATCTAAGTCCTTCCCATTCCAATCCTGAGACCCTTCCTATAGCATGAGATGTGATATCTCAATGCTTCTACCAAACCTGAGACCCTTCCTTTAGCATGAGATGTGATATCCAACTCCTTCCCATTCCAACCTGAGACCCTTCCAGTAGCATGAGAAGGGATATCCAACTCCTTCCCAATCCAATCCTGAGACCCTTCCGATAGCAGAGATGTGATATCTCTATGCTTATACCAAACCTGCGACCCTTCCTATGGCATGAGATGTGATATCCAACTCCTTGCCATTCAAATCCTGAGACCCTCCCTATAACAAGAGATGTCATATCCAACTCCTTCCCATTCCAAACCTGAGACCCTTCCTTTAGCATGAGATGTGATATCCAAATCCTTCACGTTCCAATCCGGAGACCCTTCCTATAACATGAGATGTGATATTCAACTCCTTCCCAATCCAATCCTGAGACCCTTCCGATAGCAGAGATGTGATATCTCAATGCTTATACCAAACCTGAGACCCTTCCTATGGCATGAGATGTGATATCCAACTCCTTGCCATTCAAATCCTGAGAACCTCCCTATAACAAGAGATGTCATATCCAACTCCTTCCCATTCCAAACCTGAGACCCTTCCTTTAGCATGAGATGTGATATCCAAATCCTTCACATTCCAATCCAGAGACCAATCCTATAGCATGAGATGTGATATCTCAATGCTTCTAATACCAAACCTGAGACCCTTCCGATAGCATGAGATGTGATATCTCAATGCTTCAAAAACCAAACATGAGAACCATCCTATAACATGAGATGTGAAATCCAAATCCTTCCCTTCCCAAACCTGAGACTCTTCCTATAGCATGAGATGTGATATCTCAATGCTTCAAAAACCAAACATGAGAACCATCCTATAACATGAGATGTGAAATCCAAATCCTTCCCTTCCCAAACCTGAGACTCTTCCTATAGCATGAGATGTGATATCTCAATGCTTCTAATACCAAACCTGAGACTCTTCCTATAACATGAGATGGGATATCCAACTCCTTCCCATTCAAATCCTGAGACTCTTCTGATAGCAGAGATGTGATATCTCAATGCTTATACCAAACCTGAGACCCTTCCTACGGCATGAGATGTCATATACAACTCCTTCCCATTCCAATCCTGAGACCCTTCCTATAGCATGAGATGTGATATCTCAATGCTTATACCAAACCTGAGACCCTTCCTATAGCATGAGATGTGATATCCAACTCCTTCCCATTCCAATCCTGAGACCCTTCCTATAACATGAGATGTGATATCCAACTCCTTCCATTCCAATCCTGAGACCCTTCCTATAGCATGAGATTTGATATCTCAATGCTTATACCAAACCTGAGACCCTTCCTATAGCATGAGATGTGATATCCAAGTCTTTCCCATTCCAATCCTTAGACCCTTCCTACAGCATGCAATATGATATCTCAATGATTCTAATAACAATCCTGAGACCCGTCCTATAACATGAGATGGGATATCCAATTCCTTCCCATTCCAATCCTGAGACACTTCCGATAGCAGAGATGTGATATCTCAATGCTTATACCAAACCTGAGACCCTTCCTACAACATGAGATCGGATATCCAACTCCTTCCCGTTCCAAACCTGAGACCCTTCCTTTAGCATGAGATGTGATATCCAGCTCCTTCCCATTCCAATCCTGAGACACTTCCGATAGCATGAGATGTGATATCTCAATGCTTCTAATATCAAAACTGAAACCCTCCCTATAGCATGATATGTGATATCTAAGTCCTTCCCATTCCAATCCTGAGACCCTTCCTATAGCATGAGATGTGATATCTCAATGCTTCTACCAAACCTGAGACCCTTCCTTTAGCATGAGATGTGATATCCAACTCCTTCCCATTCCAACCTGAGACCCTTCCTATAGCATGAGAAGGGATATCCAACTCCTTCCCAATCCAATCCTGAGACCCCTCCGATAGCAGAGATGTGATATCTCAATGCTTATACCAAACCTGAGACCCTTCCTATGGCATGAGATGTGATATCCAACTCCTTGCCATTCAAATCCTGAGACCCTCCCTATAACAAGAGATGTCATATCCAACTCCTTCCCATTCCAAACCTGAGACCCTTCCTTTAGCATGAGATGTGATATCCAAATCCTTCACATTCCAATCAGGAGACCCTTCCTATAACATGAGATGTGATATCCAACTCCTTCCCAATCCAATCCTGAGACCCTTCCGATAGCAGAGATGTGATATCTCAATGCTTATACCAAACCTGAGACCCTTCCTATGGCATGAGATGTGATATCCAACTCCTTGCCATTCAAATCCTGAGACCCTCCCTATAACAAGAGATGTCATATCCAACTCCTTCCCATTCCAAACCTGAGACCCTTCCTTTAGCATGAGATGTGATATCCAAATCCTTCACATTCCAATCCGGAGACCAATCCTATAGCATGAGATGTGATATCTCAATGCTTCTAATACCAAACCTGAGACCCTTCCGATAGCATGAGATGTGATATCTCAATGCTCCAAAAACCAAACATGAGAACCATCCTATAACATGAGATGTGAAATCCAAATCCTTCCCTTCCCAAACCTGAGACTCTTCCTATAGCATGAGATGTGATATCTCAATGCTTCTACCAAACCTGAAACCCTTCCTATAGCATGAGATGTGATATCCAACTCCTTCCCATTCCAATCCTGAGACACTTCCTATAGCATGAGATGTGATATCACAATGCTTCTAATACCAAACCTGAGACCCATCCTATAACATGAGATGTGATATCCAAATCCTTCCCCTTCCAAACCTGAGACCCTTCCTTTAGCATGAGATGTGATATCCAGCTCCTCCCATTCCAATCCTGAGACCCTTCCGATAGCATGAGATGTGGTATCTCAATGCTTCTAATATCAAAACTGAGACCCTCCCTATAGCATGAGATGTGATATCTAAGTCCTTCCCATTCCAATCCTGAGACCCTTCCGATAGCAGAGATGTGATATCTCAATGCTTATACCAAACCTGAGACCCTTCCTATGGCATGAGATGTGATATCCAACTCCTTGCCATTCAAATCCTGAGACCCTCCCTATAACAAGAGATGTCATATCCAACTCCTTCCCATTCCAAACCTGAGACCCTTCCTTTAGCATGAGATGTGATATCCAAATCCTTCACATTCCAATCCGGAGACCAATCCTATAGCATGAGATGTGATATCTCAATGCTTCTAATACCAAACCTGAGACCCTTCCGATAGCATGAGATGTGATATCTCAATGCTTCAAAAACCAAACATGAGAACCATCCTATAACATGAGATGTGAAATCCAAATCCTTCCCTTCCCAAACCTGAGACTCTTCCTATAGCATGAGATGTGATATCTCAATGCTTCTAATATCAAACTTGAGACCCTCCCTATAGCATGAGATGTGATATCCAAGTCCTTCCCATTCCAATCCTGAGACACTTCCTATAGCATGAGATGTGATATCTCAATGCTTCTAATACCAAACCTGAGACTCTTCCTATAACATGAGATGGGATATCCAACTCCTTCCCATTCCAATCCTGAGACTCTTCTGATAGCAGAGATGTGATATCTCAATGCTTATACCAAACCTGAGACCCTTCCTACGGCATGAGATGTCATATACAACTCCTTCCCATTCCAATCCTGAGACCCTTCCTATAGCATGAGATGTGATATCTCAATGCTTATACCAAACATGAGACCCTTCCTATAGCATGAGATGTGATATCCAACTCCTTCCCATTCCAATCCTGAGACCCTTCCTATAGCATGAGATGTTATGTCTCAATGCTTCTAATACCAAACCTGAGATCCTTCCTATAACATGAGATGTGATATCCAACTCCTTCCATTCCAATCCTGAGACCCTTCCTATAGCATGAGATTTGATATCTCAATGCTTATACCAAACCTGAGACCCTTCCTATAGCATGAGTTGTGATATCCAAGTCTTTCCCATTCCAATCCTTAGACCCTTCCTACAGCATGCAATATGATATCTCAATGATTCTAATAACAATCCTGAGACCTGTCCTATAACATGAGATGGGATATCCAATTCCTTCCCATTCCAATCCTGAGACACTTCCGATAGCAGAGATGTGATATCTCAATGCTTATACCAAACCTGAGACCCTTCCTATAACATGAGATCGGATATCCAACTCCTTCCCGTTCCAAACCTGAGACCCTTCCTTTAGCATGAGATGTAATATCCAGCTCCTTCCCATTCCAATCCTGAGACACTTCCGATAGCATGAGATGTGATATCTCAATGCTTCTAATATCAAAACTGAAACCCTCCCTATAGCATGATATGTGATATCTAAGTCCTTCCCATTCCAATCCTGAGACCCTTCCTATAGCATGAGATGTGATATCTCAATGCTTCTACCAAACCTGAGACCCTTCCTTTACATGAGATGTGATATCCAACTCCTTCCCATTCCAACCTGAGACCCTTCCTATAGCATGAGAAGGGATATCCAACTCCTTCCCAATCCAATCCTGAGACCCTTCCGATAGCAGAGATGTGATATCTCAATGCTTATACCAAACCTGAGACCCTTCCTATGGCATGAGATGTGATATCCAACTCCTTGCCATTCAAATCCTGAGACCCTCCCTATAACAAGAGATGTCATATCCAACTCCTTCCCATTCCAAACCTGAGACCCTTCCTTTAGCATGAGATGTGATATCCAAATCCTTCACATTCCAATCCGGAGACCCTTCCTATAACATGAGATGTGATATCCAACTCCTTCCCAATCCAATCCTGAGACCCTTCCGATAGCAGAGATGTGATATCTCAATGCTTATACCAAACCTGAGACCCTTCCTATGGCATGAGATGTGATATCCAACTCCTTGCCATTCAAATCCTGAGACCCTCCCTATAACAAGAGATGTCATATCCAACTCCTTCCCATTCCAAACCTGAGACCCTTCCTTTAGCATGAGATGTGATATCCAAATCCTTCACATTCCAATCCGGAGACCAATCCTATAGCATGAGATGTGATATCTCAATGCTTCTAATACCAAACCTGAGACCCTTCTGATAGCATGAGATGTGATATCTCAATGCTTCAAAAACCAAACATGAGAACCATCCTATAACATGAGATGTGATATCCAAATCCTTCACATTCCAATCCGGAGACCAATCCTATAGCATGAGATGTGATATCTCAATGCTTCTAATATCAAACTTGAGACCCTCCCTATAGCATGAGATGTGATATCCAAGTCCTTCCCATTCCAATCCTGAGACACTTCCTATAGCATGAGATGTGATATCTCAATGCTTCTAATACCAAACCTGAGACTCTTCCTATAACATGAGATGGGATATCCAACTCCTTCCCATTCCAATCCTGAGACTCTTCTGATAGCAGAGATGTGATATCTCAATGCTTATACCAAACCTGAGACCCTTCCTACGGCATGAGATGTCATATACAACTCCTTCCCATTCCAATCCTGAGACCCTTCCTATAGCATGAGATGTGATATCTCAATGCTTATACCAAACCTGAGACCCTTCCTATAGCATGAGATGTGATATCCAACTCCTTCCCATTCCAATCCTGAGACCCTTCCTATAGCATGAGATGCGATGTATCAATGCTTCTAATACCAAACCTGAGATCCTTCCTATAACATGAGATGTAATATCCAACTCCTTCCATTCCAATCCTGAGACCCTTCCTATAGCATGAGATTTGATATCTCAATGCTTATACCAAACCTGAGATCCTTCCTATAACATGAGATGTGATATCCAACTCCTTCCATTCCAATCCTGAGACCCTTCCTATAGCATGCAATATGATATCTCAATGATTCTAATAACAATCCTGAGACCCGTCCTATAACATGAGATGGGATATCCAATTCCTTCCCATTCCAATCCTGAGACACTTCCGATAGCAGAGATGTGATATCTCAATGCTTATACCAAACCTGAGACCCTTCCTATAACATGAGATCGGATATCCAACTCCTTCCCGTTCCAAACCTGAGACCCTTCCTTTAGCATGAGATGTAATATCCAGCTCCTTCCCATTCCAATCCTGAGACACTTCCGATAGCATGAGATGTGATATCTCAATGCTTCTAATATCAAAACTGAAACCCTCCCTATAGCATGATATGTGATATCTAAGTCCTTCCCATTCCAATCCTGAGACCCTTCCTATAGCATGAGATGTGATATCTCAATGCTTCTACCAAACCTGAGACCCTTCCTTTAGCATGAGATGTGATATCCAACTCCTTCCCATTCCAACCTGAGACCCTTCCTATAGCATGAGAAGGGATATCCAACTCCTTCCCAATCCAATCCTGAGACCCTTCCGATAGCAGAGATGTGATATCTCTATGCTTATACCAAACCTGAGACCCTTCCTATGGCATGAGATGTGATATCCAACTCCTTGCCATTCAAATCCTGAGACCCTCCCTATAACAAGAGATGTCATATCCAACTCCTTCCCATTCCAAACCTGAGACCCTTCCTTTAGCATGAGATGTGATATCCAAATCCTTCACATTCCAATCCGGAGACCCTTCTTATAACATGAGATGTGATATCCAACTCCTTCCCAATCCAATCCTGAGACCCTTCCGATAGCAGAGATGTGATATCTCAATGCTTATACCAAACCTGAGACCCTTCCTATGGCATGAGATGTGATATCCAACTCCTTGCCATTCAAATCCTGAGATCCTCCCTATAACAAGAGATGTCATATCCAACTCCTTCCCATTCCAAACCTGAGACCCTTCCTTTAGCATGAGATGTGATATCCAAATCCTTCACATTCCAATCCAGAGACCAATCCTATAGCATGAGATGTGATATCTCAATGCTTCTAATACCAAACCTGAGACCCTTCCGATAGCATGAGATGTGATATCTCAATGCTTCAAAAACCAAACATGAGAACCATCCTATAACATGAGATGTGAAATCCAAATCCTTCCCTTCCCAAACCTGAGACTCTTCCTATAGCATGAGATGTGATATCTCAATGCTTCTACCAAACCTGAAACCCTTCCTATAGCATGAGATGTGATATACAACTCCTTCCCATTCCAATCCTGAGACACTTCCTATAGCATGAGATGTGATATCACAATGCTTCTAATACCAAACCTGAGACCCATTCTATAACATGAGATGTGATATCCAAATCCCTCCCCTTCCAAATCTGAGACCCTTCCTTTAGCATGAGATGTGATATCCAGCTCCTCCCATTCCAATCCTGAGACCCTTCCGATAGCATGAGATGTGATATCTCAATGCTTCTAATATCAAAACTGAGACCCTCCCTATAGCATGAGATGTGATATCTAAGTCCTTCCCATTCCAATCCTGAGACCCTTCCGATAGCAGAGATGTGATATCTCAATGCTTATACCAAACCTGAGACCCTTCCTATGGCATGAGATGTGATATCCAACTCCTTGCCATTCAAATCCTGAGACCCTCCCTATAACAAGAGATGTCATATCCAACTCCTTCCCATTCCAAACCTGAGACCCTTCCTTTAGCATGAGATGTGATATCCAAATCCTTCACATTCCAATCCGGAGACCAATCCTATAGCATGAGATGTGATATCTCAATGCTTCTAATACCAAACCTGAGACCCTTCCGATAGCATGAGATGTAATATCTCAATGCTTCAAAAACCAAACATGAGAACCATCCTATAACATGAGATGTGAAATCCAAATCCTTCCCTTCCCAAACCTGAGACTCTTCCTATAGCATGAGATGTGATATCTCAATGCTTCTAATATCAAACTTGAGACCCTCCCTATAGCATGAGATGTGATATCCAAGTCCTTCCCATTCCAATCCTGAGACACTTCCTATAGCATGAGATGTGATATCTCAATGCTTTTAATACCAAACCTGAGACTCTTCCTATAACATGAGATGGGATATCCAACTCCTTCCCATTCCAATCCTGAGACTCTTCTGATAGCAGAGATGTGATATCTCAATGCTTATACCAAACCTGAGACCCTTCCTACGGCATGAGATGTCATATACAACTCCTTCCCATTCCAATCCTGAGACCCTTCCTATAGCATGAGATGTGATATCTCAATGCTTATACCAAACCTGAGACCCTTCCTATAGCATGAGATGTGATATCCAACTCCTTCCCATTCCAATCCTGAGACCCTTCCTATAGCATGAGATGTGATGTCTCAATGCTTATACCAAACCTGAGACCCTTCCTATAGCATGAGATGTGATATCCAAGTCTTTCCCATTCCAATCCTTAGACCCTTCCTACAGCATGCAATATGATATCTCAATGATTCTAATAACAATCCTGAGACCCGTCCTATAACATGAGATGGGATATCCAATTCCTTCCCATTCCAATCCTGAGACACTTCCGATAGCAGAGATGTGATATCTCAATGCTTATACCAAACCTGAGACCCTTCCTATAACATGAGATCGGATATCCAACTCCTTCCCGTTCCAAACCTGAGACCCTTCCTTTAGCATGAGATGTAATATCCAGCTCCTTCCCATTCCAATCCTGAGACACTTCCGATAGCATGAGATGTGATATCTCAATGCTTCTAATATCAAAACTGAAACCCTCCCTATAGCATGATATGTGATATCTAAGTCCTTCCCATTCCAATCCTGAGACCCTTCCTATAGCATGAGATGTGATATCTCAATGCTTCTACCAAACCTGAGACCCTTCCTTTAGCATGAGATGTGATATCCAACTCCTTCCCATTCCAACCTGAGACCCTTCCTATAGCATGAGAAGGGATATCCAACTCCTTCCCAATCCAATCCTGAGACCCTTCCGATAGCAGAGATGTGATATCTCAATGCTTATACCAAACCTGAGACCCTTCCTATGGCATGAGATGTGATATCCAACTCCTTGCCATTCAAATCCTGAGACCCTCCCTATAACAAGAGATGTGATATCCAACTCCTTCCCATTCCAAACCTGAGACCCTTCCTTTAGCATGAGATGTGATATCCAAATCCTTCACATTCCAATCCGGAGACCCTTCCTATAACATGAGATGTGATATCCAACTCCTTCCCAATCCAATCCTGTGACCCTTCCGATAGCAGAGATGTGATATCTCAATGCTTATACCAAACCTGAGACCCTTCCTATGGCATGAGATGTGATATCCAACTCCTTGCCATTCAAATCCTGAGACCCTCCCTATAACAAGAGATGTCATATCCAACTCCTTCCCATTCCAAACCTGAGACCCTTCCTTTAGCATGAGATGTGATATCCAAATCCTTCACATTCCAATCCAGAGACCAATCCTATAGCATGAGATGTGATATGTCAATGCTTCTAATACCAAACCTGAGACCCTTCCGATAGCATGAGATGTGATATCTCAATGCTTCAAAAACCAAACATGAGAACCATCCTATAACATGAGATGTGAAATCCAAATCCTTCCCTTCCCAAACCTGAGACTCTTCCTATAGCATGAGATGTGATATCTCAATGCTTCTACCAAACCTGAAACCCTTCCTATAGCATGAGATGTGATATCCAACTCCTTCCCATTCCAATCCTGAGACACTTCCTATAGCATGAGATGTGATATCACAATGCTTCTACTACCAAACCTGAAACCCATCCTATAACATGAGATGTGATATCCAAATCCTTCCCCTTCCAAACCTGAGACCCTTCCTTTAGCATGAGATGTGATATCCAGCTCCTCCCATTCCAATCCTGAGACCCTTCCGATAGCATGAGATGTGATATCTCAATGCTTCTAATATCAAAACTGAGACCCTCCCTATAGCATGAGATGTGATATCTAAGTCCTTCCCATTCCAATCCTGAGACCCTTCCGATAGCAGAGATGTGATATCTCAATGCTTATACCAAACCTGAGACCCTTCCTATGGCATGAGATGTGATATCCAACTCCTTGCCATTCAAATCCTGAGACCCTCCCTATAACAAGAGATGTCATATCCAACTCCTTCCCATTCCAAACCTGAGACCCTTCCTTTAGCATGAGATGTGATATCCAAATCCTTCACATTCCAATCCGGAGACCAATCCGATAGCATGAGATGTGATATCTCAATGCTTCTAATACCAAACCTGAGACTCTTCCTATAGCATGAGATGTGATATCTCAATGCTTCTAATATCAAACTTGAGACCCTCCCTATAGCATGAGATGTGATATCCAAGTCCTTCCCATTCCAATCCTGAGACACTTCCTATAGCATGAGATGTGATATCTCAATGCTTCTAATACCAAACCTGAGACTCTTCCTATAACATGAGATGGGATATCCAACTCCTTCCCATTCCAATCCTGAGACTCTTCTGATAGCAGAGATGTGATATCTCAATGCTTATACCAAACCTGAGACCCTTCCTACGGCATGAGATGTCATATACAACTCCTTCCCATTCCAAACCTGAGACCCTTCCTACGGCATGAGATGTGATATCCAACTCCTTCCCATTCCAATCCTGAGACCCTTCCTATAGCATGAGATTTGATGTCTCAATGCTTCTAATACCAAACCTGAGATCCTTCCTATAACATGAGATGTGATATCCAACTCCTTCCATTCCAATCCTGAGACCCTTCCTATAGCATGAGATTTGATATCTCAATGCTTATACCAAACCTGAGACCCTTCCTATAGCATGAGATGTGATATCCAAGTCTTTCCCATTCCAATCCTTAGACCCTTCCTACAGCATACAATATGATATCTCAATGATTCTAATAACAATCCTGAGACCCGTCCTATAACATGAGATGGGATATCCAATTCCTTCCCATTCCAATCCTGAGACACTTCCGATAGCAGAGATGTGATATCTCAATGCTTATACCAAACCTGAGACCCTTCCTATAACATGAGATCGGATATCCAACTCCTTCCCGTTCCAAACCTGAGACCCTTCCTTTAGCATGAGATGTAATATCCAGCTCCTTCCCATTCCAATCCTGAGACACTTCCGATAGCATGAGATGTGATATCTCAATGCTTCTAATATCAAAACTGAAACCCTCCCTATAGCATGATATGTGATATCTAAGTCCTTCCCATTCCAATCCTGAGACCCTTCCTATAGCATGAGATGTGATATCTCAATGCTTCTACCAAACCTGAGACCCTTCCTTTAGCATGAGATGTGATATCCAACTCCTTCCCATTCCAACCTGAGACCCTTCCTATAGCATGAGAAGGGATATCCAACTCCTTCCCAATCCAATCCTGAGACCCTTCCGATAGCAGAGATGTGATATCTCAATGCTTATACCAAACCTGAGACCCTTCCTATGGCATTATATGTGATATCCAACTCCTTGCCATTCAAATCCTGAGACCCTCCCTATAACAAGAGATGTCATATCCAACTCCTTCCCATTCCAAACCTGAGACCCTTCCTTTAGCATGAGATGTGATATCCAAATCCTTCACATTCCAATCCGGAGACCAATCCTATAGCATGAGATGTGATATCTCAATGCTTCTAATACCAAACCTGAGACCCTTCCGATAGCATGAGATGTGATATCTCAATGCTTCAAAAACCAAACATGAGAACCATCCTATAACATGAGATGTGAAATCCAAATCCTTCCCTTCCCAAACCTGAGACTCTTCCTATAGCATGAGATGTGATATCTCAATGCTTCTACCAAACCTGAAACCCTTCCTATAGCATGAGATGTGATATCCAACTCCTTCCCATTCCAATCCTGAGACACTTCCTATAGCATGAGATGTGATATCACACTGCTTCTAATACCAAACCTGAGACCCATCCTATAACATGAGATGTGATATCCAAATCCTTCCCCTTCCAAACCTGAGACCCTTCCTTTAGCATGAGATGTGATATCCAGCTCCTCCCATTCCAATCCTGAGACCCTTCCGATAGCATGAGATGTGATATCTCAATGCTTCTAATATCAAAACTGAGACCCTCCCTATAGCATGAGATGTGATATCTAAGTCCTTCCCATTCCAATCCTGAGACCCTTCCGATAGCAGAGATGTGATATCTCAATGCTTATACCAAACCTGAGACCCTTCCTATGGCATGAGATGTGATATCCAACTCCTTGCCGTTCAAATCCTGAGACCCTCCCTATAACAAGAGATGTCATATCCAACTCCTTCCCATTCCAAACCTGAGACCCTTCCTTTAGCATGAGATGTGATATCCAAATCCTTCACATTCCAATCCGTAGACCAATCCTATAGCATGAGATGTGATATCTCAATGCTTCTAATACCAAACCTGAGACCCTTCCGATAGCATGAGATGTGATATCTCAATGCTTCAAAAACCAAACATGAGAACCATCCTATAACATGAGATGTGAAATCCAAATCCTTCCCTTCCCAAACCTGAGACTCTTCCTATAGCATGAGATGTGATATCTCAATGCTTCTAATATCAAACTTGAGACCCTCCCTATAGCATGAGATGTGATATCCAAGTCCTTCCCATTCCAATCCTGAGACACTTCCTATAGCATGAGATGTGATATCTCAATGCTTCTAATACCAAACCTGAGACTCTTCCTATAACATGAGATGGGATATCCAACTCCTTCCCATTCCAATCCTGAGACTCTTTTGATAGCAGAGATGTGATATCTCAATGCTTATACCAAACCTGAGACCCTTCCTACGGCATGAGATGTCATATACAACTCCTTCCCATTCCAATCCTGAGACCCTTCCTAAAGCATGAGATGTGATATCTCAATGCTTATACCAAACCTGAGACCCTTCCTATAGCATGAGATGTGATATCCAACTCCTTCCCATTCCAATCCCGAGACCCTTCCTTTAGCATGAGATGTGATGTCTCAATGCTTCTAATACCAAACCTGAGATCCTTCCTATAACATGAGATGTGATATCCAACTCCTTCCATTCCAATCCTGAGACCCTTCCTATAGCATGAGATTTGATATCTCAATGCTTATACCAAACCTCAGACCCTTCCTATAGCATGAGATGTGATATCCAAGTCTTTCCCATTCCAATCCTTAGACCCTTCCTACAGCATGCAATATGATATCTCAATGATTCTAATAACAATCCTGAGACCCGTCCTATAACATGAGATGGGATATCCAACTCCTTCCCATTCCAATCCTGAGACACTTCCGATAGCAGAGATGTGATATCTCAATGCTTATACCAAACCTGAGACCATTCCTATAACATGAGATCGGATATCCAACTCCTTCCCGTTCCAAACCTGAGACCCTTCCTTTAGCATGAGATGTAATATCCAGCTCCTTCCCATTCCAATCCTGAGACACTTCCGATAGCATGAGATGTGATATCTCAATGCTTCTAATATCAAAACTGAAACCCTCCCTATAGCATGAGATGTGATATCCAACTCCTTCCCATTCCAACCTGAGACCCTTCCTATAGCATGAGAAGGGATATCCAACTCCTTCCCAATCCAATCCTGAGACCCTTCCGATAGCAGAGATGTGATATCTCAATGCTTATACCAAACCTGAGACCCTTCCTATGGCATGAGATGTGATATCCAACACCTTGCCATTCAAATCCTGAGACCCTCCCTATAACAAGAGATGTCATTTCCAACTCCTTCCCATTCCAAACCTGAGACCCTTCCTTTAGCATGAGATGTGATATCCAAATCCTTCACATTCCAATCCGGAGACCCTTCCTATAACATGAGATGTGATATCCAACTCCTTCCCAATCCAATCCTGAGACCCTTCCGATAGCAGAGATGTGATATCTCAATGCTTATACCAAACCTGAGACCCTTCCGATAGCAGAGATGTGATATCTCAATGCTGATACCAAACCTGAGACCCTTCCTATGGCATGAGATGTGATATCCAACACCTTGCCATTCAAATCCTGAGACCCTTCCTATAGCATGAGATGTGATATCGCAATGCTTCTACCAAAACTGAGACCCTTCCTTTAGCATGAGATGTGATATCCAAGTCCTTCCCATTCCAATCCTGAGAGCCTTCCTATAGCATGAGATGTGATATCTCAATGCTTCTAATACCAAACCTGAGATCCTTCCGATAGCATGAGATGTGATATCTCAATGCTTCTAATACCAAACCTGAGATCCTTCCTATAACATGAGATGTGATATCCAAATCCTTCCCCATCCAAACCTGAGACCCTCCCTTTAGCATGAGATGTGATATCCAACTCCTTCCCATTCCAATCCTGATACCCTTCTGATAGCATGAGATGTGATATCTCAATGCCTCTAATACCAAACCTGAGATCCTACCTCTAACATGAAATGTGATATCCAACTCCTTCCCTTTCCAAACCTGAGAGCCTTCCTACAGCATGAGATGTGATATCCAAGTCCTTCCCATTCCAATCTTGAGACCCTTCCTATAACATGAGATGTGATATCCAACTCCTTCCCAATCCAATCCTGAGACCCTTCCGATAGCAGAGATGTGATATCTCAATGCTTATACCAAACCTGAGACCCTTCCGATAGCAGAGATGTGATATCTCAATGCTGATACCAAACCTGAGACCCTTCCTATGGCATGAGATGTGATATCCAACACCTTGCCATTCAAATCCTGAGACCCTTCCTATAGCATGAGATGTGATATCGCAATGCTTCTACCAAAACTGAGACCCTTCCTTTAGCATGAGATGTGATATCCAAGTCCTTCCCATTCCAATCCTGAGAGCCTTCCTATAGCATGAGATGTGATATCTCAATGCTTCTAATACCAAACCTGAGATCCTTCCGATAGCATGAGATGTGATATCTCAATGCTTCTAATACCAAACCTGAGATCCTTCCTATAACATGAGATGTGATATCCAAATCCTTCCCCATCCAAACCTGAGACCCTCCCTTTAGCATGAGATGTGATATCCAACTCCTTCCCATTCCAATCCTGATACCCTTCTGATAGCATGAGATGTGATATCTCAATGCCTCTAATACCAAACCTGAGATCCTACCTCTAACATGAAATGTGATATCCAACTCCTTCCCTTTCCAAACCTGAGAGCCTTCCTACAGCATGAGATGTGATATCCAAGTCCTTCCCATTCCAATCTTGAGACCCTTCCTATAACATGAGATGTGATATCCAACTCTTTCCCATTCCAACCTGAGACCTTTCCTATAGCATGAGATGGGAGATCCAACAACTCCTTCCAAATCCAATCCTGATACCCTTCCGATAGCATGAGATGTGATATCCCAATGCTTCTACAAAACCTGAGACCCATACCATGGCATGATGTGATATCAAACTCCCGTCCTATACCATGAGACTTGATATCTCAATGCTTCTAATACCAAACCTGAGACCGGTCAAATAACATGAGATGTGATATCCAAATCCTTCCCCTTCCAAACCTGAGACCCTTCCTTTAGCATGAGATGTGATATCCAAATCCTTCCCATTCCAATCCTTAAACCCTTCCTATAGCATGAGATGTGATATCTCAATGTTTCTAATAAAAAACCTGAGACCCTTCCTATAGCAAGAGATGTGATATCCAAATCCTTCCCATTCCAACCTGAGACCCTTCCTATAGCATGAGAAGGGATATCCAACTCCTTCCCATTCCAATCCTTAAACCCTTCCTATAGCATGAGATGTGATATCTCAATGTTTCTAATAAAAAACCTGAGACCCTTCCTATAGCAAGAGATGTGATATCCAAATCCTTCCCATTCCAACCTGAGACCCTTCCTATAGCATGAGAAGGGATATCCAACTCCTTCCCATTCCAATCCTGAGATCCTTCCTATAACATGAGATGTGATATCCAATTCCTTCCCATTCCAAACCTGAGACCCTTCCTATTGGATGAGATGTGATATCCAACTCCTTCCCATTCCAAACCTGAGACCCTTCCTATACCATAAGATGTGATATCTCAATGCTTCTAATACCAAACCTGGGACCCGTCATATAACATGAGATATGATATCCAAATCCTTCCCATTCCAATCCTGAAACCCTTCCGATAGCATGAGATGTGATATCTCAATGTTTCTAATAAAAAACCTGAGACCCTTCATATAGCAAGAGATGTGATATCCAAATACTTCCCATTTCAATCTTGAGACCCTTCCTATAACATGAGATATGATATCCAACTCCTTCCCATTCCAACATGAGACCCTTCCTATAGCATGAGAAGGGATGTCCAACTCCTTCCCAATCCAATCCTGAGACCCTTCCGATAGCAGAGATGTGATATCTCAATGCTTATACCAAACCTGAGACCCTTCCTTTAGCATGAGATTTGATATCCAAATCCTTCACATTCCAATCCTGAGACCCTTCCTATAGCATGAGATGTGATATCTCAATGCTTCTAATACCAAACCTGAGATGCTTCCTATAACATGAGATGTGATATCCAACTCCTTCCCATTCCAAACCTGAGACCCTTCCAATAGCATGAGATGTGATATCTCAATGCTTCTAAAACCAAACATGAGAACCATCCTATAACATGAGATGTGAAATCCCAATCCTTCCCTTCCCAAACCTGAGACCCTTCCTATAGCTTGAGATGTGATATCAAACTCCTTCCCATTCCAATCCTGAAATAGCTTGGGATGTGATATCCAACTCCTTCCCATTCCAATCCTGAGACCCTTATTATACCATGAGATGTGATATCTCAAGGCTTCTAATACCAAACCTGAGACCCGTCCTAAAACATGAGATGTGAGATCCAAATCCTTCCCCTTCCAAACCTGAGACCTTTCCTTTAGCATATGTGATATCCAACTACTTCCCATTCCAATCCTGAGACACTTCCGATAGCATGAGATGTGATATCTCAATGCTTCTAATATCAAAACTGAAACCCTCCCTATAGCATGAGATGTGATATCCAACTCCTTCCCATTCCAACCTGAGACCCTTCCTATAGCATGAGAAGGGATATCCAACTCCTTCCCAATCCAATCCTGAGACCCTTCCGATAGCAGAGATGTGATATCTCAATGCTTATACCAAACCTGAGACCCTTCCTATGGCATGAGATGTGATATCCAACACCTTGCCATTCAAATCCTGAGACCCTCCCTATAACAAGAGATGTCATATCCAACTCCTTCCCATTCCAAACCTGAGACCCTTCCTTTAGCATGAGATGTGATATCCAAATCCTTCACATTCCAGTCCGGAGACCCTTCCTATAACATGAGATGTGATATCCAACTCCTTCCCAATCCAATCCTGAGACCCTTCCGATAGCAGAGATGTGATATCTCAATGCTTATACCAAACCTGAGACCCTTCCTATAGCATGAGATGTGATATCCAACTCCTTCCGATTCCAATCCTGAGACCCTTCCTATAGCATGAGATGTGATATCGCAATGCTTCTACCAAAACTGAGACCCTTCCTTTAGCATGAGATGTGATATCCAAGTCCTTCCCATTCCAATCCTGAAACCCTTCCGATAGCATGAGAGGTGATATCTCAATGTTTCTAATAAAAAACCTGAGACCCTTCATATAGCAAGAGATGTGATATCCAAATACTTCCCATTTCAATCTTGAGACCCTTCCTATAACATGAGATATGATATCCAACTCCTTCCCATTCCAACATGAGACCCTTCCTATAGCATGAGAAGGGATGTCCAACTCCTTTCCAATCCAATCCTGAGACCCTTCCGATAGCAGAGATGTGATATCTCAATGCTTATACCAAACCTGAGACCCTTCCTTTAGCATGAGATTTGATATCCAAATCCTTCACATTCCAATCCTGAGACCCTTCCTATAGCATGAGATGTGATATCTCAATGCTTCTAATACCAAACCTGAGATGCTTCCTATAACATGAGATGTGATATCCAACTCCTTCCCATTCCAAACCTGAGACCCTTCCGATAGCATGAGATGTGATATCTCAATGCTTCTAAAACCAAACATGAGAACCATCCTATAACATGAGATGTGAAATCCCAATCCTTCCCTTCCCAAACCTGAGACCCTTCCTATAGCTTGAGATGTGATATCAAACTCCTTCCCATTCCAATCCTGAAATAGCTTGAGATGTGATATCCAACTCCTTCCCATTCCAATCCTGAGACCCTTATTATACCATGAGATGTGATATCTCAAGGCTTCTAATACCAAACCTGAGACCCGTCCTAAAACATGAGATGTGAGATCCAAATCCTTCCCCTTCCAAACCTGAGACCTTTCCTTTAGCATATGTGATATCCAACTACTTCCCATTCCAATCCTGAGACACTTCCGATAGCATGAGATGTGATATCTCAATGCTTCTAATATCAAAACTGAAACCCTCCCTATAGCATGAGATGTGATATCCAACTCCTTCCCATTCCAACCTGAGACCCTTCCTATAGCATGAGAAGGGATATCCAACTCCTTCCCAATCCAATTCTGAGACCCTTCCGATAGCAGAGATGTGATATCTCAATGCTTATACCAAACCTGAGACCCTTCCTATGGCATGAGATGTGATATCCAACACCTTGCCATTCAAATCCTGAGACCCTCCCTATAACAAGAGATGTCATATCCAACTCCTTCCCATTCCAAACCTGAGACCCTTCCTTTAGCATGAGATGTGATATCCAAATCCTTCACATTCCAATCCGGAGACCCTTCCTATAACATGAGATGTGATATCCAACTCCTTCCCAATCCAATCCTGAGACCCTTCCGATAGCAGAGATGTGATATCTCAATGCTTATACCAAACCTGAGACCCTTCCTATAGCATGAGATGTGATATCCAACTCCTTCCGATTCCAATCCTGAGACCCTTCCTATAGCATGAGATGTGATATCGCAATGCTTCTACCAAAACTGAGACCCTTCCTTTAGCATGAGATGTGATATCCAAGTCCTTCCCATTCCAATCCTGAGACCCTTCCTATAGCATGAGATGTGATATCTCAATGCTTCTAATACCAAACCTGAGATCCTTCCGATAGCATGAGATGTGATATCTCAATGCTTCTAATACCAAACCTGAGATCCTTCCTATAACATGAGATGTGATATCCAACTCCTTCCCATTCCAATCCTGATACCCTTCTGATAGCATGAGATGTGATATCTCAATGCCTCTAATACCAAACCTGAGATCCTACCTCTAACATGAAATGTGATATCCAACTCCTTCCCTTTCCAAACCTGAAAGCCTTCCTACAGCATGAGATGTGATATCCAAGTCCTTCCCATTCCAATCTTGAGACCCTTCCTATAACATGAGATGTGATATCCAACTCTTTCCCATTCCAACCTGAGACCTTTCCTATAGCATGAGATGGGATATCCAACAACTCCTTCCAAATCCAATCCTGATACCCTTCCGATAGCATGAGATGTGATATCCCAATGCTTCTACAAAACCTGAGACCCATACCATGGCATGATGTGATATCAAACTCCCGTCCTATACCATGAGACTTGATATCTCAAACCTGAGACCGGTCAAATAACATGAGATGTGATATCCAAATCCTTCCCCTTCCAAACCTGAGACCCTTCCTTTAGCATGAGATGTGATATCCAAATCCTTCCCATTCCAATCCTTAAACCCTTCCTATAGCATGAGATGTGATATCTCAATGTTTCTAATAAAAAACCTGAGACCCTTCCTATAGCAAGAGATGTGATATCCAAATCCTTCCCATTCCAACCTGAGACCCTTCCTATAGCATGAGAAGGGATATCCAACTCCTTCCCATTCCAATCCTTAAACCCTTCCTATAGCATGAGATGTGATATCTCAATGTTTCTAATAAAAAACCTGAGACCCTTCCTATAGCAAGTGATGTGATATCCAAATCCTTCCCATTCCAACCTGAGACCCTTCCTATAGCATGAGAAGGGATATCCAACTCCTTCCCATTCCAATCCTGAGATCCTTCCTATAACATGAGATGTGATATCCAATTCCTTCCCATTTCAAACCTGAGACCCTTCCTATTGGATGAGATGTGATATCCAACTCCTTCCCATTCCAAACCTGAGACCCTTCCTATACCATAAAATGTGATATCTCAATGCTTCTAATACCAAACCTGGGACCCGTCCTATAACATGAGATATGATATCCAAATCCGTCCCATTCCAATCCTGAAACCCTTCCGATAGCATGAGATGTGATATCTCAATGTTTCTAATAAAAAACCTGAGACCCTTCATATAGCAAGAGATGTGATATCCAAATCCTTCCCATTTCAATCTTGAGACCCTTCCTATAACATGAGATATGATATCCAACTCCTTCCCATTCCAACATGAGACCCTTCCTAAAGCATGAGAAGGGATGTCCAACTCCTTCCCAATCCAATCCTGAGACCCTTCCGATAGCAGAGATGTGATATCTCAATGCTTATACCAAACCTGAGACCCTTCCTTTAGCATGAGATTTGATATCCAAATCCTTCACATTCCAATCCTGAGACCCTTCCTATAGCATGAGATGTGATATCTCAATGCTTCTAATACCAAACCTGAGATGCTTCCTATAACATGAGATGTGATATCCAACTCCTTCCCATTCCAAACCTGAGACCCTTCCGATAGCATGAGATGTGATATCTCAATGCTTCTAAAACCAAACATGAGAACCACCCTATAACATGAGATGTGAAATCCCAATCCTTCCCTTCCCAAACCTTAGACCCTTCCTATAGCTTGAGATGTGATATCAAACTCCTTCCCATTCCAATCCTGAAATAGCTTGAGATGTGATATCCAACTCCTTCCCATTCCAATCCTGAGACCCTTATTATACCATGAGATGTGATATCTCAAGGCTTCTAATACCAAACCTGAGACCCTTCCTATGGCATGAGATGTGATATCCAACTCCTTGCCATTCAAATCCTGAGACCCTCCCTATAACAAGAGATGTCATATCCAACTCCTTCCCATTCCAAACCTGAGACGCTTCCTTTAGCATGAGATGTGATATCCAAATCCTTCACATTCCAATCCAGAGACCAATCCTATAGCATGAGATGTGATATCTCAATGCTTCTAATACCAAACCTGAGACCCTTCCGATAGCATGAGATGTGATATCTCAATGCTTCAAAAACCAAACATGAGAACCATCCTATAACATGAGATGTGAAATCCAAATCCTTCCCTTCCCAAACCTGAGACTCTTCCTATAGCATGAGATGTGATATCTCAATGCTTCTACCAAACCTGAAACCCTTCCTATAGCATGAGATGTGATATCACAATGCTTCTAATACCAAACCTGAGACCCATTCTATAACATGAGATGTGATATCCAAATCCTTCCCCTTCCAAACCTGAGACCCTTCCTTTAGCATGAGATGTGATATCCAGCTCCTCCCATTCCAATCCTGAGACCCTTCCGATAGCATGAGATGTGATATCTCAATGCTTCTAATATCAAAACTGAGACCCTCCCTATAGCATGAGATGTGATATTTAAGTCCTTCCCATTCCAATCCTGAGACCCTTCCGATAGCAGAGATGTGATATCTCAATGCTTATACCAAACCTGAGACCCTTCCTATGGCATGAGATGTGATATCCAACTCCTTGCCATTCAAATCCTGAGACCCTCCCTATAACAAGAGATGTCATATCCAACTCCTTCCCATTCCAAACCTGAGACCCTTCCTTTAGCATGAGATGTGATATCCAAATCCTTCACATTCCAATCCGGAGACCAATCCTATAGCATGAGATGTGATATCTCAATGCTTCTAATACCAAACCTGAGACCCTTCCGATAGCATGAGATGTAATATCTCAATGCTTCAAAAACCAAACATGAGAACCATCCTATAACATGAGATGTGAAATCCAAATCCTTCCCTTCCCAAACCTGAGACTCTTCCTATAGCATGAGATGTGATATCTCAATGCTTCTAATATCAAACTTGAGACCCTTCCTATAGCATGAGATGTGATATCCAAGTCCTTCCCATTCCAATCCTGAGACACTTCCTATAGCATGAGATGTGATATCTCAATGCTTCTAATACCAAACCTGAGACTCTTCCTATAACATGAGATGGGATATCCAACTCCTTCCCATTCCAATCCTGAGACTCTTCTGATAGCAGAGATGTGATATCTCAATGCTTATACCAAACCTGAGATCCTTCCTATAACATGAGATGTGATATCCAACTCCTTCACATTCCAATCCAGAGACCAATCCTATAGCATGAGATGTGATATCTCAATGCTTCTAATACCAAACCTGAGACCCTTCCGATAGCATGAGATGTGATATCTCAATGCTTCAAAAAACAAACATGAGAACCATCCTATAACATGAGATGTGAAATCCAAATCCTTCCCTTCCCAAACCTGAGACTCTTCCTATAGCATGAGATGTGATATACAACTCCTTCCCATTCCAATCCTGAGACACTTCCTATAGCATGAGATGTGATATCACAATGCTTCTAATACCAAACCTGAGACCCATTCTATAACATGAGATGTGATATCCAAATCCCTCCCCTTCCAAACCTGAGACCCTTCCTTTAGCATGAGATGTGATATCCAGCTCCTCCCATTCCAATCCTGAGACCCTTCCGATAGCATGAGATGTGATATCTCAATGCTTCTAATATCAAAACTGAGACCCTCCCTATAGCATGAGATGTGATATCTAAGTCCTTCCCATTCCAATCCTGAGACCCTTCCGATAGCAGAGATGTGATATCTCAATGCTTATACCAAACCTGAGACCCTTCCTATGGCATGAGATGTGATATCCAACTCCTTGCCATTCAAATCCTGAGACCCTCCCTATAACAAGAGATGTCATATCCAACTCCTTCCCATTCCAAACCTGAGACCCTTCCTTTAGCATGAGATGTGATATCCAAATCCTTCACATTCCAATCCGGAGACCAATCCTATAGCATGAGATGTGATATCTCAATGCTTCTAATACCAAACCTGAGACCCTTCCGATAGCATGAGATGTAATATCTCAATGCTTCAAAAACCAAACATGAGAACCATCCTATAACATGAGATGTGAAATCCAAATCCTTCCCTTCCCAAACCTGAGACTCTTCCTATAGCATGAGATGTGATATCTCAATGCTTCTAATATCAAACTTGAGACCCTCCCTATAGCATGAGATGTGATATCCAAGTCCTTCCCATTCCAATCCTGAGACACTTCCTATAGCATGAGATGTGATATCTCAATGCTTCTAATACCAAACCTGAGACTCTTCCTATAACATGAGATGGGATATCCAACTCCTTCCCATTACAATCCTGAGACTCTTCTGATAGCAGAGATGTGATATCTCAATGCTTATACCAAACCTGAGACCCCTCCTACGGCATGAGATGTCATATACAACTCCTTCCCATTCCAATCCTGAGACCCTTCCTATAGCATGAGATGTGATATCTCAATGCTTATCCCAAACCTGAGACCCTTCCTATAGCTTGAGATGTGATATCAAACTCCTTCCCATTCCAATCCTGAAATAGCTTGAGATGTGATATCCAACTCCTTCCCATTCCAATCCTGAGACCCTTATTATACCATGAGATGTGATATCTCAAGGCTTCTAATACCAAACCTGAGACCCTTCCTATGGCATGAGATGTGATATCCAACTCCTTGCCATTCAAATCCTGAGACCCTCCCTATAACAAGAGATGTCATATCCAACTCCTTCCCATTCCAAACCTGAGACCCTTCCTTTAGCATGAGATGTGATATCCAAATCCTTCACATTCCAATCCGGAGACCCTTCCTATAACATGAGATGTGATATCCAACTCCTTCCCAATCCAATCCTGAGACCCTTCCGATAGCAGAGATGTGATATCTCAATGCTTATACCAAACCTGAGACCCTTCCTATGGCATGAGATGTGATATCCAACTCCTTGCCATTCAAATCCTGAGACCCTCCCTATAACAAGAGATGTCATATCCAACTCCTTCCCATTCCAAACCTGAGACCCTTCCTTTAGCATGAGATGTGATATCCAAATCCTTCACATTCCAATCCAGAGACCAATCCTATAGCATGAGATGTGATATCTCAATGCTTCTAATACCAAACCTGAGACCCTTCCGATAGCATGAGATGTGATATCTCAATGCTTCAAAAACCAAACATGAGAACCATCCTATAACATGAGATGTGAAATCCAAATCCTTCCCTTCCCAAACCTGAGACTCTTCCTATAGCATGAGATGTGATATCTCAATGCTTCTACCAAACCTGAAACCCTTCCTATAGCATGAGATCTGATATCCAACTCCTTCCCATTCCAATCCTGAGACACTTCCTATAGCATGAGATGTGATATCACAATGCTTCTAATACCAAACCTGAAACCCATCCTATAACATGAGATGTGATATCCAAATCCTTCCCCTTCCAAACCTGAGACCCTTCCTTTAGCATGAGATGTGATATCCAGCTCCTCCCATTCCAATCCTGAGACCCTTCCGATAGCATGAGATGTGATATCTCAATGCTTCTAATATCAAAACTGAGACCCTCCCTATAGCATGAGATGTGATATCTAAGTCCTTCCCATTCCAATCCTGAGACCCTTCCGATAGCAGAGATGTGATATCTCAATGCTTATACCAAACCTGAGACCCTTCCTATGGCATGAGATGTGATATCCAACTCCTTGCCATTCAAATCCTGAGACCCTCCCTATAACAAGAGATGTCATATCCAACTCCTTCCCATTCCAAACCTGAGACCCTTCCTTTAGCATGAGATGTGATATCCAAATCCTTCACATTCCAATCCGGAGACCAATCCTATAGCATGAGATGTGATATCTCAATGCTTCTAATACCAAACCTGAGACCCTTCCGATAGCATGAGATGTGATATCTCAATGCTTCAAAAACCAAACATGAGAACCATCCTATAACATGAGATGTGAAATCCAAATCCTTCCCTTCCCAAACCTGAGACTCTTCCTATAGCATGAGATGTGATATCTCAATGCTTCTAATATCAAACTTGAGACCCTCCCTATAGCATGAGATGTGATATCCAAGTCCTTCCCATTCCAATCCTGAGACACTTCCTATAGCATGAGATGTGATATCTCAATGCTTCTAATACCAAACCTGAGACTCTTCCTATAACATGAGATGGGATATCCAACTCCTTCCCATTCCAATCCTGAGACTCTTCTGATAGCAGAGATGTGATATCTCAATGCTTATACCAAACCTGAGACCCTTCCTACGGCATGAGATGTCATATACAACTCCTTCCCATT
Organism: Ambystoma mexicanum; assembly: GCF_040938575.1. NCBI lineage: Eukaryota > Metazoa > Chordata > Amphibia > Caudata > Ambystomatidae > Ambystoma > Ambystoma mexicanum. The sequence goes on along the minus strand of NC_090932.1, from coordinate 570,482,956 downwards.
CCAATCCTGAGACCCTTCCTATAGCATGAGATGTGATATCTCAATGCTTATACCAAACCTGAGACCCTTCCTATAGCATGAGATATGATATCCAACTCCTTCCCATTCCAATCCTGAGACCCTTCCTATAGCATGAGATTTGATGTATCAATGCTTCCAATACCAAACCTGAGATCCTTCCTATAACATGAGATGTGATATCCAACTCCTTCCCATTCCAATCCTGAGACCCTTATTATACCATGAGATGTGATATCTCAAGGCTTCTAATACCAAACCTGAGACCCTTCCTATGGCATGAGATGTGATATCCAACTCCTTGCCATTCAAATCCTGAGACCCTCCCTATAACAAGAGATGTCATATCCAACTCCTTCCCATTCCAAACCTGAGACGCTTCCTTTAGCATGAGATGTGATATCCAAATCCTTCACATTCCAATCCAGAGACCAATCCTATAGCATGAGATGTGATATCTCAATGCTTCTAATACCAAACCTGAGACCCTTCCGATAGCATGAGATGTGATATCTCAATGCTTCAAAAACCAAACATGAGAACCATCCTATAACATGAGATGTGAAATCCAAATCCTTCCCTTCCCAAACCTGAGACTCTTCCTATAGCATGAGATGTGATATCTCAATGCTTCTACCAAACCTGAAACCCTTCCTATAGCATGAGATGTGATATCACAATGCTTCTAATACCAAACCTGAGACCCATTCTATAACATGAGATGTGATATCCAAATCCTTCCCCTTCCAAACCTGAGACCCTTCCTTTAGCATGAGATGTGATATCCAGCTCCTCCCATTCCAATCCTGAGACCCTTCCGATAGCATGAGATGTGATATCTCAATGCTTCTAATATCAAAACTGAGACCCTCCCTATAGCATGAGATGTGATATTTAAGTCCTTCCCATTCCAATCCTGAGACCCTTCCGATAGCAGAGATGTGATATCTCAATGCTTATACCAAACCTGAGACCCTTCCTATGGCATGAGATGTGATATCCAACTCCTTGCCATTCAAATCCTGAGACCCTCCCTATAACAAGAGATGTCATATCCAACTCCTTCCCATTCCAAACCTGAGACCCTTCCTTTAGCATGAGATGTGATATCCAAATCCTTCACATTCCAATCCGGAGACCAATCCTATAGCATGAGATGTGATATCTCAATGCTTCTAATACCAAACCTGAGACCCTTCCGATAGCATGAGATGTAATATCTCAATGCTTCAAAAACCAAACATGAGAACCATCCTATAACATGAGATGTGAAATCCAAATCCTTCCCTTCCCAAACCTGAGACTCTTCCTATAGCATGAGATGTGATATCTCAATGCTTCTAATATCAAACTTGAGACCCTTCCTATAGCATGAGATGTGATATCCAAGTCCTTCCCATTCCAATCCTGAGACACTTCCTATAGCATGAGATGTGATATCTCAATGCTTCTAATACCAAACCTGAGACTCTTCCTATAACATGAGATGGGATATCCAACTCCTTCCCATTCCAATCCTGAGACTCTTCTGATAGCAGAGATGTGATATCTCAATGCTTATACCAAACCTGAGATCCTTCCTATAACATGAGATGTGATATCCAACTCCTTCACATTCCAATCCAGAGACCAATCCTATAGCATGAGATGTGATATCTCAATGCTTCTAATACCAAACCTGAGACCCTTCCGATAGCATGAGATGTGATATCTCAATGCTTCAAAAAACAAACATGAGAACCATCCTATAACATGAGATGTGAAATCCAAATCCTTCCCTTCCCAAACCTGAGACTCTTCCTATAGCATGAGATGTGATATACAACTCCTTCCCATTCCAATCCTGAGACACTTCCTATAGCATGAGATGTGATATCACAATGCTTCTAATACCAAACCTGAGACCCATTCTATAACATGAGATGTGATATCCAAATCCCTCCCCTTCCAAACCTGAGACCCTTCCTTTAGCATGAGATGTGATATCCAGCTCCTCCCATTCCAATCCTGAGACCCTTCCGATAGCATGAGATGTGATATCTCAATGCTTCTAATATCAAAACTGAGACCCTCCCTATAGCATGAGATGTGATATCTAAGTCCTTCCCATTCCAATCCTGAGACCCTTCCGATAGCAGAGATGTGATATCTCAATGCTTATACCAAACCTGAGACCCTTCCTATGGCATGAGATGTGATATCCAACTCCTTGCCATTCAAATCCTGAGACCCTCCCTATAACAAGAGATGTCATATCCAACTCCTTCCCATTCCAAACCTGAGACCCTTCCTTTAGCATGAGATGTGATATCCAAATCCTTCACATTCCAATCCGGAGACCAATCCTATAGCATGAGATGTGATATCTCAATGCTTCTAATACCAAACCTGAGACCCTTCCGATAGCATGAGATGTAATATCTCAATGCTTCAAAAACCAAACATGAGAACCATCCTATAACATGAGATGTGAAATCCAAATCCTTCCCTTCCCAAACCTGAGACTCTTCCTATAGCATGAGATGTGATATCTCAATGCTTCTAATATCAAACTTGAGACCCTCCCTATAGCATGAGATGTGATATCCAAGTCCTTCCCATTCCAATCCTGAGACACTTCCTATAGCATGAGATGTGATATCTCAATGCTTCTAATACCAAACCTGAGACTCTTCCTATAACATGAGATGGGATATCCAACTCCTTCCCATTACAATCCTGAGACTCTTCTGATAGCAGAGATGTGATATCTCAATGCTTATACCAAACCTGAGACCCCTCCTACGGCATGAGATGTCATATACAACTCCTTCCCATTCCAATCCTGAGACCCTTCCTATAGCATGAGATGTGATATCTCAATGCTTATCCCAAACCTGAGACCCTTCCTATAGCTTGAGATGTGATATCAAACTCCTTCCCATTCCAATCCTGAAATAGCTTGAGATGTGATATCCAACTCCTTCCCATTCCAATCCTGAGACCCTTATTATACCATGAGATGTGATATCTCAAGGCTTCTAATACCAAACCTGAGACCCTTCCTATGGCATGAGATGTGATATCCAACTCCTTGCCATTCAAATCCTGAGACCCTCCCTATAACAAGAGATGTCATATCCAACTCCTTCCCATTCCAAACCTGAGACCCTTCCTTTAGCATGAGATGTGATATCCAAATCCTTCACATTCCAATCCGGAGACCCTTCCTATAACATGAGATGTGATATCCAACTCCTTCCCAATCCAATCCTGAGACCCTTCCGATAGCAGAGATGTGATATCTCAATGCTTATACCAAACCTGAGACCCTTCCTATGGCATGAGATGTGATATCCAACTCCTTGCCATTCAAATCCTGAGACCCTCCCTATAACAAGAGATGTCATATCCAACTCCTTCCCATTCCAAACCTGAGACCCTTCCTTTAGCATGAGATGTGATATCCAAATCCTTCACATTCCAATCCAGAGACCAATCCTATAGCATGAGATGTGATATCTCAATGCTTCTAATACCAAACCTGAGACCCTTCCGATAGCATGAGATGTGATATCTCAATGCTTCAAAAACCAAACATGAGAACCATCCTATAACATGAGATGTGAAATCCAAATCCTTCCCTTCCCAAACCTGAGACTCTTCCTATAGCATGAGATGTGATATCTCAATGCTTCTACCAAACCTGAAACCCTTCCTATAGCATGAGATCTGATATCCAACTCCTTCCCATTCCAATCCTGAGACACTTCCTATAGCATGAGATGTGATATCACAATGCTTCTAATACCAAACCTGAAACCCATCCTATAACATGAGATGTGATATCCAAATCCTTCCCCTTCCAAACCTGAGACCCTTCCTTTAGCATGAGATGTGATATCCAGCTCCTCCCATTCCAATCCTGAGACCCTTCCGATAGCATGAGATGTGATATCTCAATGCTTCTAATATCAAAACTGAGACCCTCCCTATAGCATGAGATGTGATATCTAAGTCCTTCCCATTCCAATCCTGAGACCCTTCCGATAGCAGAGATGTGATATCTCAATGCTTATACCAAACCTGAGACCCTTCCTATGGCATGAGATGTGATATCCAACTCCTTGCCATTCAAATCCTGAGACCCTCCCTATAACAAGAGATGTCATATCCAACTCCTTCCCATTCCAAACCTGAGACCCTTCCTTTAGCATGAGATGTGATATCCAAATCCTTCACATTCCAATCCGGAGACCAATCCTATAGCATGAGATGTGATATCTCAATGCTTCTAATACCAAACCTGAGACCCTTCCGATAGCATGAGATGTGATATCTCAATGCTTCAAAAACCAAACATGAGAACCATCCTATAACATGAGATGTGAAATCCAAATCCTTCCCTTCCCAAACCTGAGACTCTTCCTATAGCATGAGATGTGATATCTCAATGCTTCTAATATCAAACTTGAGACCCTCCCTATAGCATGAGATGTGATATCCAAGTCCTTCCCATTCCAATCCTGAGACACTTCCTATAGCATGAGATGTGATATCTCAATGCTTCTAATACCAAACCTGAGACTCTTCCTATAACATGAGATGGGATATCCAACTCCTTCCCATTCCAATCCTGAGACTCTTCTGATAGCAGAGATGTGATATCTCAATGCTTATACCAAACCTGAGACCCTTCCTACGGCATGAGATGTCATATACAACTCCTTCCCATTCCAATCCTGAGACCCTTCCTATAGCATGAGATGTGATATCTCAATGCTTATACCAAACCTGAGACCCTTCCTATAGCATGAGATATGATATCCAACTCCTTCCCATTCCAATCCTGAGACCCTTCCTATAGCATGAGATTTGATGTATCAATGCTTCCAATACCAAACCTGAGATCCTTCCTATAACATGAGATGTGATATCCAACTCCTTCCATTCCAATCCTGAGACCCTTCCTATAGCATGAGATTTGATATCTCAATGCTTATACCAAACCTGAGACCCTTCCTATAGCATGAGATGTGATATCCAAGTCTTTCCCATTCCAATCCTTAGACCCTTCCTACAGCATGCAATATGATATCTCAATGATTCTAATAACAATCCTGAGACCCGTCCTATAACATGAGATGGGATATCCAATTCCTTCCCATTCCAATCCTGAGACACTTCCGATAGCAGAGATGTGATATCTCAATGCTTATACCAAACCTGAGACCCTTCCTATAACATGAGATCGGATATCCAACTCCTTCCCGTTCCAAACCTGAGACCCTTCCTTTAGCATGAGATGAAATATCCAGCTCCTTCCCATTCCAATCCTGAGACACTTCCGATAGCATGAGATGTGATATCTCAATGCTTCTAATATCAAAACTGAAACCCTCCCTATAGCATGATATGTGATATCTAAGTCCTTCCCATTCCAATCCTGAGACCCTTCCTATAGCATGAGATGTGATATCTCAATGCTTCTACCAAACCTGAGACCCTTCCTTTAGCATGAGATGTGATATCCAACTCCTTCCCATTCCAACCTGAGACCCTTCCTATAGCATGAGAATTGATATCCAACTCCTTCCCAATCCAATCCTTAGACCCTTCCGATAGCAGAGATGTGATATCTCAATGCTTATACCAAACCTGAGACCCTTCCTATGGCATGAGATGTGATATCCAACTCCTTGCCATTCAAATCCTGAGACCCTCCCTATAACAAGAGATGTCATATCCAACTCCTTCCCATTCCAAACCTGAGACCCTTCCTTTAGCATGAGATGTGATATCCAAATACTTCACATTCCAATCCGGAGACCCACCTATAACATGAGATGTGATATCCAACTCCTTCCCAATCCAATCCTGAGACCCTTCCGATAGCAGAGATGTGATATCTCAATGCTTATACCAAACCTGAGACCCTTCCTATGGCATGAGATGTGATATCCAACTGCTTGCCATTCAAATCCTGAGACCCTCCCTATAACAAGAGATGTCATATCCAACTCCTTCCCATTCCAAACCTGAGACCCTTCCTTTAGCATGAGATGTGATATCCAAATCCTTCACATTCCAATCCGGAGACCAATCCTATAGCATGAGATGTGATATCTCAATGCTTCTAATACCAAACCTGAGACCCTTCCGATAGCATGAGATGTGATATCTCAATGCTTCAAAAACCAAACATGAGAACCATCCTATAACATGAGATGTGAAATCCAAATCCTTCCCTTCCCAAACCTGAGACTCTTCCTATAGCATGAGATGTGATATCTCAATGCTTCTACCAAACCTGAAACCCTTCCTATAGCATGAGATGTGATATCCAACTCCTTCCCATTCCAATCCTGAGACACTTCCTATAGCATGAGATGTGATATCACAATGCTTCTAATACCAAACCTGAGACCCATCCTATAACATGAGATGTGATATCCAGCTCCTCCCATTCCAATCCTGAGACCCTTCCGATAGCATGAGATGTGATATCTCAATGCTTCTAATATCAAAACTGAGACCCTCCCTATAGCATGAGATGTGATATCTAAGTCCTTCCCATTCCAATCCTGAGACCCTTCCGATAGCAGAGATGTGATATCTCAATGCTTATACCAAACCTGAGACCCTTCCTATGGCATGAGATGTGATATCCAACTCCTTGCCATTCAAATCCTGAGACCCTCCCTATAACAAGAGATGTCATATCCAACTCCTTCCCATTCCAAACCTGAGACCCTTCCTTTAGCATGAGATGTGATATCCAAATCCTTCACATTCCAATCCGGAGACCAATCCTATAGCATGAGATGTGATATCTCAATGCTTCTAATACCAAACCTGAGACCCTTCCGATAGCATGAGATGTGATATCTCAATGCTTCAAAAACCAAACATGAGAACCATCCTATAACATGAGATGTGAAATCCAAATCCTTCCCTTCCCAAACCTGAGACTCTTCCTATAGCATGAGATGTGATATCTCAATGCTTCTAATATCAAACTTGAGACCCTCCCTATAGCATGAGATGTGATATCCAAGTCCTTCCCATTCCAATCCTGAGACACTTCCTATAGCATGAGATGTGATATCTCAATGCTTCTAATACCAAACCTGAGACTCTTCCTATAACATGAGATGGGATATCCAACTCCTTCCCATTCCAATCCTGAGACTCTTCTGATAGCAGAGATGTGATATCTCAATGCTTATACCAAACCTGAGACCCTTCCTACGGCATGAGATGTCATATACAACTCCTTCCCATTCCAATCCTGAGACCCTTCCTATAGCATGAGATGTGATATCTCAATGCTTATACCAAACCTGAGACCCTTCCTATAGCATGAGATGTGATATCCAACTCCTTCCCATTCCAATCCTGAGACCCTTCCTATAGCATGAGATGTGATGTCTCAATGCTTCTAATACCAAACCTGAGACCCTTCCTTTAGCATGAGATGTGATATCCAAGTCTTTCCCATTCCAATCCTTAGACCCTTCCTACAGCATGCAATATGATATCTCAATGATTCTAATAACAATCCTGAGACCTGTCCTATAACATGAGATGGGATATCCAATTCCTTCCCATTCCAATCCTGAGACACTTCCGATAGCAGAGATGTGATATCTCAATGCTTATACCAAACCTGAGACCCTTCCTATAACATGAGATCGGATATCCAACTCCTTCCCGTTCCAAACCTGAGACCCTTCCTTTAGCATGAGATGTAATATCCAGCTCCTTCCCATTCCAATCCTGAGACACTTCCGATAGCATGAGATGTGATATCTCAATGCTTCTAATATCAAAACTGAAACCCTCCCTATAGCATGATATGTGATATCTAAGTCCTTCCCATTCCAATCCTGAGACCCTTCCTATAGCATGAGATGTGATATCTCAATGCTTCTACCAAACCTGAGACCCTTCCTTTAGCATGAGATGTGATATCCAACTCCTTCCCATTCCAACCTGAGACCCTTCCTATAGCATGAGAATTGATATCCAACTCCTTCCCAATCCAATCCTTAGACCCTTCCGATAGCAGAGATGTGATATCTCAATGCTTATACCAAACCTGAGACCCTTCCTATGGCATGAGATGTGATATCCAACTCCTTGCCATTCAAATCCTGAGACCCTCCCTATAACAAGAGATGTCATATCCAACTCCTTCCCATTCCAAACCTGAGACCCTTCCTTTAGCATGAGATGTGATATCCAAATACTTCACATTCCAATCCGGAGACCCACCTATAACATGAGATGTGATATCCAACTCCTTCCCAATCCAATCCTGAGACCCTTCCGATAGCAGAGATGTGATATCTCAATGCTTATACCAAACCTGAGACCCTTCCTATGGCATGAGATGTGATATCCAACTCCTTGCCATTCAAATCCTGAGACCCTCCCTATAACAAGAGATGTCATATCCAACTCCTTCCCATTCCAAACCTGAGACCCTTCCTTTAGCATGAGATGTGATATCCAAATCCTTCACATTCCAATCCGGAAACCAATCCTATAGCATGAGATGTGATATCTCAATGCTTCTAATACCAAACCTGAGACCCTTCCGATAGCATGAGATGTGATATCTCAATGCTTCAAAAACCAAACATGAGAACCATCCTATAACATGAGATGTGAAATCCAAATCCTTCCCTTCCCAAACCTGAGACTCTTCCTATAGCATGAGATGTGATATCTCAATGCTTCTACCAAACCTGAAACCCTTCCTATAGCATGAGATGTGATATCCAACTCCTTCCCATTCCAATCCTGAGACACTTCCTATAGCATGAGATGTGATATCACAATGCTTCTAATACCAAACCTGAGACCCATCCTATAACATGAGATGTGATATCCAAATCCTTCCCCTTCCAAACCTGAGACCCTTCCTTTAGCATGAGATGTGATATCCAGCTCCTCCCATTCCAATCCTGAGACCCTTCCGATAGCATGAGATGTGATATCTCAATGCTTCTAATATCAAAACTGAGACCCTCCCTATAGCATGAGATGTGATATCTAAGTCCTTCCCATTCCAATCCTGAGACCCTTCCGATAGCAGAGATGTGATATCTCAATGCTTATACCAAACCTGAGACCCTTCCTATGGCATGAGATGTGATATCCAACTCCTTGCCATTCAAATCCTGAGACCCTCCCTATAACAAGAGATGTCATATCCAACTCCTTCCCATTCCAAACCTGAGACCCTTCCTTTAGCATGAGATGTGATATCCAAATCCTTCACATTCCAATCCGGAGACCAATCCTATAGCATGAGATGTGATATCTCAATGCTTCTAATACCAAACCTGAGACCCTTCCGATAGCATGAGATGTGATATCTCAATGCTTCAAAAACCAAACATGAGAACCATCCTATAACATGAGATGTGAAATCCAAATCCTTCCCTTCCCAAACCTGAGACTCTTCCTATAGCATGAGATGTGATATCTCAATGCTTCTAATATCAAACTTGAGACCCTCCCTATAGCATGAGATGTGATATCCAAGTCCTTCCCATTCCAATCCTGAGACACTTCCTATAGCATGAGATGTGATATCTCAATGCTTCTAATACCAAACCTGAGACTCTTCCTATAACATGAGATGGGATATCCAACTCCTTCCCATTCCAATCCTGAGACTCTTCTGATAGCAGAGATGTGATATCTCAATGCTTATACCAAACCTGAGACCCTTCCTACGGCATGAGATGTCATATACAACTCCTTCCCATTCCAATCCTGAGACCCTTCCTATAGCATGAGATGTGATATCTCAATGCTTATACCAAACCTGAGACCCTTCCTATAGCATGAGATGTGATATCCAACTCCTTCCCATTCCAATCCTGAGACCCTTCCTATAGCATGAGATGTGATGTCTCAATGCTTCTAATACCAAACCTGAGATCCTTCCTATAACATGAGATGTGATATCCAACTCCTTCCATTCCAATCCTGAGACCCTTCCTATAGCATGAGATTTGATATCTCAATGCTTATACCAAACCTGAGACCCTTCCTATAGCATGAGATGTGATATCCAAGTCTTTCCCATTCCAATCCTTAGACCCTTCATACAGCATGCAATATGATATCTCAATGATTCTAATAACAATCCTGAGACCCGTCCTATAACATGAGATGGGATATCCAATTCCTTCCCATTCCAATCCTGAGACACTTCCGATAGCAGAGATGTGATATCTCAATGCTTATACCAAACCTGAGACCCTTCCTATAACATGAGATCGGATATCCAACTCCTTCCCGTTCCAAACCTGAGACCCTTCCTTTAGCATGAGATGTAATATCCAGCTCCTTCCCATTCCAATCCTGAGACACTTCCGATAGCATGAGATGTGATATCTCAATGCTTCTACCAAACCTGAGACCCTTCCTTTAGCATGAGATGTGATATCCAACTCCTTCCCATTCCAACCTGAGACCCTTCCTATAGCATGAGAAGGGATATCCAACTCCTTCCCAATCCAATCCTGAGACCCTTCCGATAGCAGAGATGTGATATCTCAATGCTTATACCAAACCTGAGACCCTTCCTATGGCATGAGATGTGATATCCAACTCCTTGCCATTCAAATCCTGAGACCCTCCCTATAACAAGAGATGTCATATCCAACTCCTTTCCATTCCAAACCTGAGACCCTTCCTTTAGCATGAGATGTGATATCCAAATCCTTCACATTCCAATCCGGAGACCCTTCCTATAACATGAGATGTGATATCCAACTCCTTCCCAATCCAATCCTGAGACCCTTCCGATAGCAGAGATGTGATATCTCAATGCTTATACCAAACCTGAGACCCTTCCTATGGCATGAGATGTGATATCCAACTCCTTGCCATTCAAATCCTGAGACCCTCCCTATAACAAGAGATGTCATATCCAACTCCTTCCCATTCCAAACCTGAGACTCTTCCTTTAGCATGAGATGTGATATCCAAATCCTTCACATTCCAATCCAGAGACCAATCCTATAGCATGAGATGTGATATCTCAATGCTTCTAATACCAAACCTGAGACCCTTCCGATAGCATGAGATGTGATATCTCAATGCTTCAAAAACCAAACATGAGAACCGTCCTATAACATGAGATGTGAAATCCAAATCCTTCCCTTCCCAAACCTGAGACTCTTCCTATAGCATGAGATGTGATATCTCAATGCTTCTAATATCAAACTTGAGACCCTCCCTATAGCATGAGATGTGATATCCAAGTCCTTCCCATTCCAATCCTGAGACACTTCCTATAGCATGAGATGTGATATCTCAATGCTTCTAATACCAAACCTGAGACTCTTCCTATAACATGAGATGGGATATCCAACTCCTTCCCATTCCAATCCTGACACCCTTCCTATAGCATGAGATGTGATATCTCAATGCTTATACCAAACCTGAGACCCTTCCTATAGCATGAGATGTGATATCCAACTCCTTCCCATTCCAATCCTGAGACCCTTCCCATAGCATGAGATGTGATGTCTCAATGCTTCTAATACCAAACCTGAGATCCTTCCTATAACATGAGATGTGATATCCAACTCCTTCCATTCCAATCCTGAGACCCTTCCTATAGCATGAGATTTGATATCTCAATGCTTATACCAAACCTGAGACCCTTCCTATAGCATGAGATGTGATATCCAAGTCTTTCCCATTCCAATCCTTAGACCCTTCCTACAGCATGCAATATGATATCTCAATGATTCTAATAACAATCCTGAGACCCGTCCTATAACATGAGATGGGATATCCAACTCCTTCCCATTCCAATCCTGAGACACTTCCGATAGCAGAGATGTGATATCTCAATGCTTATACCAAACCTGAGACCCTTCCTATAACATGAGATCGGATATCCAACTCCTTCCAGTTCCAAACCTGAGACCCTTCCTTTAGCATGAGATGTAATATCCAGCTCCTTCCCATTCCAATCCTGAGACACTTCCAATAGCATGAGATGTGATATCTCAATGCTTCTAATATCAAAACTGAAACCCTCCCTATAGCATGAGATGTGATATCCAACTCCTTCCCATTCCAACCTGAGACCCTTCCTATAGCATGAGAAGGGATATCCAACTCCTTCCCAATCCAATCCTGAGACCCTTCCGATAGCAGAGATGTGATATCTCAATGCTTATACCAAACCTGAGACCCTTCCTATGGCATGAGATATGATATCCAACACCTTGCCATTCAAATCCCGAGACCCTCCCTATAACAAGAGATGTCATATCCAACTCCTTCCCATTCAAAACCTGAGACCCTTCCTTTAGCATGAGATGTGATATCCAAATCCTTCACATTCCAATCCGGAGACCCTTCCTATAACATGAGATGTGATATCCAACTCCTTCCCAATCCAATCCTGAGACCCTTCCAATAGCAGAGATGTGATATCTCAATGCTTATACCAAACCTGAGACCCTTCCTATAGCATGAGATGTGATATCCAACTCCTTCCGATTCCAATCCTGAGACCCTTCCTATAGCATGAGATGTGATATCGCAATGCTTCTACCAAAACTGAGACCCTTCCTTTAGCATGAGATGTGATATCCAAGTCCTTCCCATTCCAATCCTGAGACCCTTCCTATAGCATGAGATGTGATATCTCAATGCTTCTAATACCAAACCTGAGATCCTTCCGATAGCATGAGATGTGATATCTCAATGCTTCTAATACCAAACCTGAGATCCTTCCTATAACATGAGATGTGCTATCCAAATCCTTCCCCATCCAAACCTGAGACCCTCCCTTTAGCATGAGATGTGATATCCAACTCCTTCCCATTCCAATCCTGATACCCTTCTGATAGCATGAGATGTGATATCTCAATGCCTCTAATACCAAACCTGAGATCCTACCTCTAACATGAAATGTGATATCCAACTCCTTCCCTTTCCAAACCTGAGAGCCTTCCTACAGCATGAGATGTGATATCCAAGTCCTTCCCATTCCAATCTTGAGACGCTTCCTATAACATGAGATGTGATATCCAACTATTTCCCATTCCAACCTGAGACCTTTCCTATAGCATGAGATGGGATATCCAACAACTCCTTCCAAATCCAATCCTGATACCCTTCCGATAGCATGAGATGTGATATCCCAATGCTTCTACAAAACCTGAGACCCATACCATGGCATGATGTGATATCAAACTCCCGTCCTATACCATGAGACTTGATATCTCAATGCTTCTAATACTAAACCTGAGACCGGTCAAATAACATGAGATGTGATATCCAAATCCTTCCCCTTCCAAACCTGAGACCCTTCCTTTAGCATGAGATGTGATATCCAAATCCTTCCCATTCCAATCCTTAAACCCTTCCTATAGCATGAGATGTGATATCTCAATGTTTCTAATAAAAAACCTGAGACCCTTCCTATAGCAAGAGATGTGATATCCAAATCCTTCCCATTCCAACCTGAGACCCTTCCTATAGCATGAGAAGGGATATCCAACTCCTTCCCATTCCAATCCTTAAACCCTTCCTATAGCATAAGATGTGATATCTCAATGTTTCTAATAAAAAACCTGAGACCCTTCCTATAGCAAGAGATGTGATATCCAAATCCTTCCCATTCCAACCTGAGACCCTTCCTATAGCATGAGAAGGGATATCCAACTCCTTCCCATTTCAATCCTGAGATCCTTCCTATAACATGAGATGTGATATCCAATTCCTTCCCATTCCAAACCTGAGACCCTTCCTATTGGATGAGATGTGATATCCAACTCCTTCCCATTCCAAACCTGAGACCCTTCCTATACCATAAGATGTGATATCTCAATGCTTCTAATACCAAACCTGGGACCCGTCCTATAACATGAGATATGATATCCAAATCCTTCCCATTCCAATACTGAAACCCTTCCGATAGCATGAGATGTGATATCTCAATGTTTCTAATAAAAAACCTGAGACCCTTCATATAGCAAGAGATGTGATATCCAAATACTTCCCATTTCAATCTTGAGACCCTTCCTATAACATGAGATATGATATCCAACTCCTTCCCATTCCAACATGAGACCCTTCCTATAGCATGAGAAGGGATGTCCAACTCCTTCCCAATCCAATCCTGAGACCCTTCCGATAGCAGAGATGTGATATCTCAATGCTTATACCAAACCTGAGACCCTTCCTTTAGCATGAGATTTGATATCCAAATCCTTCACATTCCAATCCTGAGACCCTTCCTATAGCATGAGATGTGATATCTCAATGCTTCTAATACCAAACCTGAGATGCTTCCTATAACATGAGATGTGATATCCAACTCCTTCCCATTCCAAACCTGAGACCCTTCCGATAGCATGAGATGTGATATCTCAATGCTTCTAAAACCAAACATGAGAACCATCCTATAACATGAGATGTGAAATCCCAATCCTTCCCTTCCCAAACCTGAGACACTTCCTATAGCTTGAGATGTGATATCAAACTCCTTCCCATTCCAATCCTGAAATAGCTTGAGATGTGATATCCAACTCCTTGCCATTCAAATCCTGAGACCCTCCCTATAACAAGAGATGTCATATCCAACTCCTTCCCATTCCAAACCTGAGACCCTTCCTTTAGCATGAGATGTGATATCCAAATCCTTCACATTCCAATCCAGAGACCAATCCTATAGCATGAGATGTGATATCTCAATGCTTCTAATACCAAACCTGAGACCCTTCCGATAGCATGAGATGTGATATCTCAATGCTTCAAAAACCAAACATGAGAACCGTCCTATAACATGAGATGTGAAATCCAAATCCTTCCCTTCCCAAACCTGAGACTCTTCCTATAGCATGAGATGTGATATCTCAATGCTTCTAATATCAAACTTGAGACCCTCCCTATAGCATGAGATGTGATATCCAAGTCCTTCCCATTCCAATCCTGAGACACTTCCTATAGCATGAGATGTGATATCTCAATGCTTCTAATACCAAACCTGAGACTCTTCCTATAACATGAGATGGGATATCCAACTCCTTCCCATTCCAATCCTGAGACTCTTCTGATAGCAGAGATGTGATATCTCAATGCTTATACCAAACCTGAGACCCTTCCTACAGCATGAGATGTCATATACAACTCCTTCCCATTCCAATCCTGAGACCATTCCTATAGCATGAGATGTGATATCTCAATGCTTATACCAAACCTGAGACCCTTCCTATAGCATGAGATGTGATATCCAACTCCTTCCCATTCCAATCCTGAGACCCTTCCTATAGCATGAGATGTGATGTCTCAATGCTTCTAATACCAAACCTGAGATCCTTCCTATAACATGAGATGTGATATCCAACTCCTTCCATTCCAATCCTGAGACCCTTCCTATAGCATGAGATTTGATATCTCAATGCTTATACCAAACCTGAGACCCTTCCTATAGCATGAGATGTGATATCCAAGTCTTTCCCATTCCAATCCTTAGACCCTTCCTACAGCATGCAATATGATATCTCAATGATTCTAATAACAATCCTGAGACCCGTCCTATAACATGAGATGGGATATCCAACTCCTTCCCATTCCAATCCTGAGACACTTCCGATAGCAGAGATGTGATATCTCAATGCTTATACCAAACCTGAGACCCTTCCTATAACATGAGATCGGATATCCAACTCCTTCCAGTTCCAAACCTGAGACCCTTCCTTTAGCATGAGATGTAATATCCAGCTCCTTCCCATTCCAATCCTGAGACACTTCCGATAGCATGAGATGTGATATCTCAATGCTTCTAATATCAAAACTGAAACCCTCCCTATAGCATGAGATGTGATATCCAACTCCTTCCCATTCCAACCTGAGACCCTTCCTATAGCATGAGAAGGGATATCCAACTCCTTCCCAATCCAATCCTGAGACCCTTCCGATAGCAGAGATGTGATATCTCAATGCTTATACCAAACCTGAGACCCTTCCTATGGCATGAGATATGATATCCAACACCTTGCCATTCAAATCCCGAGACCCTCCCTATAACAAGAGATGTCATATCCAACTCCTTCCCATTCAAAACCTGAGACCCTTCCTTTAGCATGAGATGTGATATCCAAATCCTTCACATTCCAATCCGGAGACCCTTCCTATAACATGAGATGTGATATCCAACTCCTTCCCAATCCAATCCTGAGACCCTTCCAATAGCAGAGATGTGATATCTCAATGCTTATACCAAACCTGAGACCCTTCCTATAGCATGAGATGTGATATCCAACTCCTTCCGATTCCAATCTTGAGACCCTTCCTATAGCATGAGATGTGATATCGCAATGCTTCTACCAAAACTGAGACCCTTCCTTTAGCATGAGATGTGATATCCAAGTCCTTCCCATTCCAATCCTGAGACCCTTCCTATAGCATGAGATGTGATATCTCAATGCTTCTAATACCAAACCTGAGATCCTTCCGATAGCATGAGATGTGATATCCAAGTCCTTCCCATTCCAATCCTTAGACCCTTCCTACAGCATGCAATATGATATCTCAATGATTCCAATAACAATCCTGAGACCCGTCCTATAACATGAGATGGGATATCCAATTCCTTCCCATTCCAATCCTGAGACACTTCCGATAGCAGAGATGTGATATCTCAATGCTTATACCAAACCTGAGACCCTTCCTATAACATGAGATCGGATATCCAACTCCTTCCCGTTCCAAACCTGAGACCCTTCCTTTAGCATGAGATGAAATATCCAGCTCCTTCCCATTCCAATCCTGAGACACTTCCGATAGCATGAGATGTGATATCTCAATGCTTCTAATATCAAAACTGAAACCCTCCCTATAGCATGATATGTGATATCTAAGTCCTTCCCATTCCAATCCTGAGACCCTTCCTATAGCATGAGATGTGATATCTCAATGCTTCTACCAAACCTGAGACCCTTCCTTTAGCATGAGATGTGATATCCAACTCCTTCCCATTCCAACCTGAGACCCTTCCTATAGCATGAGAATTGATATCCAACTCCTTCCCAATCCAATCCTTAGACCCTTCCGATAGCAGAGATGTGATATCTCAATGCTTATACCAAACCTGAGACCCTTCCTATGGCATGAGATGTGATATCCAACTCCTTGCCATTCAAATCCTGAGACCCTCCCTATAACAAGAGATGTCATATCCAACTCCTTCCCATTCCAAACCTGAGACCCTTCCTTTAGCATGAGATGTGATATCCAAATACTTCACATTCCAATCCGGAGACCCACCTATAACATGAGATGTGATATCCAACTCCTTCCCAATCCAATCCTGAGACCCTTCCGATAGCAGAGATGTGATATCTCAATGCTTATACCAAACCTGAGACCCTTCCTATGGCATGAGATGTGATATCCAACTGCTTGCCATTCAAATCCTGAGACCCTCCCTATAACAAGAGATGTCATATCCAACTCCTTCCCATTCCAAACCTGAGACCCTTCCTTTAGCATGAGATGTGATATCCAAATCCTTCACATTCCAATCCGGAGACCAATCCTATAGCATGAGATGTGATATCTCAATGCTTCTAATACCAAACCTGAGACCCTTCCGATAGCATGAGATGTGATATCTCAATGCTTCAAAAACCAAACATGAGAACCATCCTATAACATGAGATGTGAAATCCAAATCCTTCCCTTCCCAAACCTGAGACTCTTCCTATAGCATGAGATGTGATATCTCAATGCTTCTACCAAACCTGAAACCCTTCCTATAGCATGAGATGTGATATCCAACTCCTTCCCATTCCAATCCTGAGACACTTCCTATAGCATGAGATGTGATATCACAATGCTTCTAATACCAAACCTGAGACCCATCCTATAACATGAGATGTGATATCCAGCTCCTCCCATTCCAATCCTGAGACCCTTCCGATAGCATGAGATGTGATATCTCAATGCTTCTAATATCAAAACTGAGACCCTCCCTATAGCATGAGATGTGATATCTAAGTCCTTCCCATTCCAATCCTGAGACCCTTCCGATAGCAGAGATGTGATATCTCAATGCTTATACCAAACCTGAGACCCTTCCTATGGCATGAGATGTGATATCCAACTCCTTGCCATTCAAATCCTGAGACCCTCCCTATAACAAGAGATGTCATATCCAACTCCTTCCCATTCCAAACCTGAGACCCTTCCTTTAGCATGAGATGTGATATCCAAATCCTTCACATTCCAATCCGGAGACCAATCCTATAGCATGAGATGTGATATCTCAATGCTTCTAATACCAAACCTGAGACCCTTCCGATAGCATGAGATGTGATATCTCAATGCTTCAAAAACCAAACATGAGAACCATCCTATAACATGAGATGTGAAATCCAAATCCTTCCCTTCCCAAACCTGAGACTCTTCCTATAGCATGAGATGTGATATCTCAATGCTTCTAATATCAAACTTGAGACCCTCCCTATAGCATGAGATGTGATATCCAAGTCCTTCCCATTCCAATCCTGAGACACTTCCTATAGCATGAGATGTGATATCTCAATGCTTCTAATACCAAACCTGAGACTCTTCCTATAACATGAGATGGGATATCCAACTCCTTCCCATTCCAATCCTGAGACTCTTCTGATAGCAGAGATGTGATATCTCAATGCTTATACCAAACCTGAGACCCTTCCTACGGCATGAGATGTCATATACAACTCCTTCCCATTCCAATCCTGAGACCCTTCCTATAGCATGAGATGTGATATCTCAATGCTTATACCAAACCTGAGACCCTTCCTATAGCATGAGATGTGATATCCAACTCCTTCCCATTCCAATCCTGAGACCCTTCCTATAGCATGAGATGTGATGTCTCAATGCTTCTAATACCAAACCTGAGACCCTTCCTTTAGCATGAGATGTGATATCCAAGTCTTTCCCATTCCAATCCTTAGACCCTTCCTACAGCATGCAATATGATATCTCAATGATTCTAATAACAATCCTGAGACCTGTCCTATAACATGAGATGGGATATCCAATTCCTTCCCATTCCAATCCTGAGACACTTCCGATAGCAGAGATGTGATATCTCAATGCTTATACCAAACCTGAGACCCTTCCTATAACATGAGATCGGATATCCAACTCCTTCCCGTTCCAAACCTGAGACCCTTCCTTTAGCATGAGATGTAATATCCAGCTCCTTCCCATTCCAATCCTGAGACACTTCCGATAGCATGAGATGTGATATCTCAATGCTTCTAATATCAAAACTGAAACCCTCCCTATAGCATGATATGTGATATCTAAGTCCTTCCCATTCCAATCCTGAGACCCTTCCTATAGCATGAGATGTGATATCTCAATGCTTCTACCAAACCTGAGACCCTTCCTTTAGCATGAGATGTGATATCCAACTCCTTCCCATTCCAACCTGAGACCCTTCCTAATGCATGAGAATTGATATCCAACTCCTTCCCAATCCAATCCTTAGACCCTTCCGATAGCAGAGATGTGATATCTCAATGCTTATACCAAACCTGAGACCCTTCCTATGGCATGAGATGTGATATCCAACTCCTTGCCATTCAAATCCTGAGACCCTCCCTATAACAAGAGATGTCATATCCAACTCCTTCCCATTCCAAACCTGAGACCCTTCCTTTAGCATGAGATGTGATATCCAAATACTTCACATTCCAATCCGGAGACCCACCTATAACATGAGATGTGATATCCAACTCCTTCCCAATCCAATCCTGAGACCCTTCCGATAGCAGAGATGTGATATCTCAATGCTTATACCAAACCTGAGACCCTTCCTATGGCATGAGATGTGATATCCAACTCCTTGCCATTCAAATCCTGAGACCCTCCCTATAACAAGAGATGTCATATCCAACTCCTTCCCATTCCAAACCTGAGACCCTTCCTTTAGCATGAGATGTGATATCCAAATCCTTCACATTCCAATCCGGAAACCAATCCTATAGCATGAGATGTGATATCTCAATGCTTCTAATACCAAACCTGAGACCCTTCCGATAGCATGAGATGTGATATCTCAATGCTTCAAAAACCAAACATGAGAACCATCCTATAACATGAGATGTGAAATCCAAATCCTTCCCTTCCCAAACCTGAGACTCTTCCTATAGCATGAGATGTGATATCTCAATGCTTCTACCAAACCTGAAACCCTTCCTATAGCATGAGATGTGATATCCAACTCCTTCCCATTCCAATCCTGAGACACTTCCTATAGCATGAGATGTGATATCACAATGCTTCTAATACCAAACCTGAGACCCATCCTATAACATGAGATGTGATATCCAAATCCTTCCCCTTCCAAACCTGAGACCCTTCCTTTAGCATGAGATGTGATATCCAGCTCCTCCCATTCCAATCCTGAGACCCTTCCGATAGCATGAGATGTGATATCTCAATGCTTCTAATATCAAAACTGAGACCCTCCCTATAGCATGAGATGTGATATCTAAGTCCTTCCCATTCCAATCCTGAGACCCTTCCGATAGCAGAGATGTGATATCTCAATGCTTATACCAAACCTGAGACCCTTCCTATGGCATGAGATGTGATATCCAACTCCTTGCCATTCAAATCCTGAGACCCTCCCTATAACAAGAGATGTCATATCCAACTCCTTCCCATTCCAAACCTGAGACCCTTCCTTTAGCATGAGATGTGATATCCAAATCCTTCACATTCCAATCCGGAGACCAATCCTATAGCATGAGATGTGATATCTCAATGCTTCTAATACCAAACCTGAGACCCTTCCGATAGCATGAGATGTGATATCTCAATGCTTCAAAAACCAAACATGAGAACCATCCTATAACATGAGATGTGAAATCCAAATCCTTCCCTTCCCAAACCTGAGACTCTTCCTATAGCATGAGATGTGATATCTCAATGCTTCTAATATCAAACTTGAGACCCTCCCTATAGCATGAGATGTGATATCCAAGTCCTTCCCATTCCAATCCTGAGACACTTCCTATAGCATGAGATGTGATATCTCAATGCTTCTAATACCAAACCTGAGACTCTTCCTATAACATGAGATGGGATATCCAACTCCTTCCCATTCCAATCCTGAGACTCTTCTGATAGCAGAGATGTGATATCTCAATGCTTATACCAAACCTGAGACCCTTCCTACGGCATGAGATGTCATATACAACTCCTTCCCATTCCAATCCTGAGACCCTTCCTATAGCATGAGATGTGATATCTCAATGCTTATACCAAACCTGAGACCCTTCCTATAGCATGAGATGTGATATCCAACTCCTTCCCATTCCAATCCTGAGACCCTTCCTATAGCATGAGATGTGATGTCTCAATGCTTCTAATACCAAACCTGAGATCCTTCCTATAACATGAGATGTGATATCCAACTCCTTCCATTCCAATCCTGAGACCCTTCCTATAGCATGAGATTTGATATCTCAATGCTTATACCAAACCTGAGACCCTTCCTATAGCATGAGATGTGATATCCAAGTCTTTCCCATTCCAATCCTTAGACCCTTCATACAGCATGCAATATGATATCTCAATGATTCTAATAACAATCCTGAGACCCGTCCTATAACATGAGATGGGATATCCAATTCCTTCCCATTCCAATCCTGAGACACTTCCGATAGCAGAGATGTGATATCTCAATGCTTATACCAAACCTGAGACCCTTCCTATAACATGAGATCGGATATCCAACTCCTTCCCGTTCCAAACCTGAGACCCTTCCTTTAGCATGAGATGTAATATCCAGCTCCTTCCCATTCCAATCCTGAGACACTTCCGATAGCATGAGATGTGATATCTCAATGCTTCTACCAAACCTGAGACCCTTCCTTTAGCATGAGATGTGATATCCAACTCCTTCCCATTCCAACCTGAGACCCTTCCTATAGCATGAGAAGGGATATCCAACTCCTTCCCAATCCAATCCTGAGACCCTTCCGATAGCAGAGATGTGATATCTCAATGCTTATACCAAACCTGAGACCCTTCCTATGGCATGAGATGTGATATCCAACTCCTTGCCATTCAAATCCTGAGACCCTCCCTATAACAAGAGATGTCATATCCAACTCCTTTCCATTCCAAACCTGAGACCCTTCCTTTAGCATGAGATGTGATATCCAAATCCTTCACATTCCAATCCGGAGACCCTTCCTATAACATGAGATGTGATATCCAACTCCTTCCCAATCCAATCCTGAGACCCTTCCGATAGCAGAGATGTGATATCTCAATGCTTATACCAAACCTGAGACCCTTCCTATGGCATGAGATGTGATATCCAACTCCTTGCCATTCAAATCCTGAGACCCTCCCTATAACAAGAGATGTCATATCCAACTCCTTCCCATTCCAAACCTGAGACCCTTCCTTTAGCATGAGATGTGATATCCAAATCCTTCACATTCCAATCCAGAGACCAATCCTATAGCATGAGATGTGATATCTCAATGCTTCTAATACCAAACCTGAGACCCTTCCGATAGCATGAGATGTGATATCTCAATGCTTCAAAAACCAAACATGAGAACCGTCCTATAACATGAGATGTGAAATCCAAATCCTTCCCTTCCCAAACCTGAGACTCTTCCTATAGCATGAGATGTGATATCTCAATGCTTCTAATATCAAACTTGAGACCCTCCCTATAGCATGAGATGTGATATCCAAGTCCTTCCCATTCCAATCCTGAGACACTTCCTATAGCATGAGATGTGATATCTCAATGCTTCTAATACCAAACCTGAGACTCTTCCTATAACATGAGATGGGATATCCAACTCCTTCCCATTCCAATCCTGAGACCCTTCCTATAGCATGAGATGTGATATCTCAATGCTTATACCAAACCTGAGACCCTTCCTATAGCATGAGATGTGATATCCAACTCCTTCCCATTCCAATCCTGAGACCCTTCCTATAGCATGAGATGTGATGTCTCAATGCTTCTAATACCAAACCTGAGATCCTTCCTATAACATGAGATGTGATATCCAACTCCTTCCATTCCAATCCTGAGACCCTTCCTATAGCATGAGATTTGATATCTCAATGCTTATACCAAACCTGAGACCCTTCCTATAGCATGAGATGTGATATCCAAGTCTTTCCCATTCCAATCCTTAGACCCTTCCTACAGCATGCAATATGATATCTCAATGATTCTAATAACAATCCTGAGACCCGTCCTATAACATGAGATGGGATATCCAACTCCTTCCCATTCCAATCCTGAGACACTTCCGATAGCAGAGATGTGATATCTCAATGCTTATACCAAACCTGAGACCCTTCCTATAACATGAGATCGGATATCCAACTCCTTCCAGTTCCAAACCTGAGACCCTTCCTTTAGCATGAGATGTAATATCCAGCTCCTTCCCATTCCAATCCTGAGACACTTCCGATAGCATGAGATGTGATATCTCAATGCTTCTAATATCAAAACTGAAACCCTCCCTATAGCATGAGATGTGATATCCAACTCCTTCCCATTCCAACCTGAGACCCTTCCTATAGCATGAGAAGGGATATCCAGCTCCTTCCCAATCCAATCCTGAGACCCTTCCGATAGCAGAGATGTGATATCTCAATGCTTATACCAAACCTGAGACCCTTCCTATGGCATGAGATATGATATCCAACACCTTGCCATTCAAATCCCGAGACCCTCCCTATAACAAGAGATGTCATATCCAACTCCTTCCCATTCAAAACCTGAGACCCTTCCTTTAGCATGAGATGTGATATCCAAATCCTTCACATTCCAATCCGGAGACCCTTCCTATAACATGAGATGTGATATCCAACTCCTTCCCAATCCAATCCTGAGACCCTTCCAATAGCAGAGATGTGATATCTCAATGCTTATACCAAACCTGAGACCCTTCCTATAGCATGAGATGTGATATCCAACTCCTTCCGATTCCAATCCTGAGACCCTTCCTATAGCATGAGATGTGATATCGCAATGCTTCTACCAAAACTGAGACCCTTCCTTTAGCATGAGATGTGATATCCAAGTCCTTCCCATTCCAATCCTGAGACCCTTCCTATAGCATGAGATGTGATATCTCAATGCTTCTAATACCAAACCTGAGATCCTTCCGATAGCATGAGATGTGATATCTCAATGCTTCTAATACCAAACCTGAGATCCTTCCTATAACATGAGATGTGCTATCCAAATCCTTCCCCATCCAAACCTGAGACCCTCCCTTTAGCATGAGATGTGATATCCAACTCCTTCCCATTCCAATCCTGATACCCTTCTGATAGCATGAGATGTGATATCTCAATGCCTCTAATACCAAACCTGAGATCCTACCTCTAACATGAAATGTGATATCCAACTCCTTCCCTTTCCAAACCTGAGAGCCTTCCTACAGCATGAGATGTGATATCCAAGTCCTTCCCATTCCAATCTTGAGACGCTTCCTATAACATGAGATGTGATATCCAACTATTTCCCATTCCAACCTGAGACCTTTCCTATAGCATGAGATGGGATATCCAACAACTCCTTCCAAATCCAATCCTGATACCCTTCCGATAGCATGAGATGTGATATCCCAATGCTTCTACAAAACCTGAGACCCATACCATGGCATGATGTGATATCAAACTCCCGTCCTATACCATGAGACTTGATATCTCAATGCTTCTAATACTAAACCTGAGACCGGTCAAATAACATGAGATGTGATATCCAAATCCTTCCCCTTCCAAACCTGAGACCCTTCCTTTAGCATGAGATGTGATATCCAAATCCTTCCCATTCCAATCCTTAAACCCTTCCTATAGCATGAGATGTGATATCTCAATGTTTCTAATAAAAAACCTGAGACCCTTCCTATAGCAAGAGATGTGATATCCAAATCCTTCCCATTCCAACCTGAGACCCTTCCTATAGCATGAGAAGGGATATCCAACTCCTTCCCATTCCAATCCTTAAACCCTTCCTATAGCATAAGATGTGATATCTCAATGTTTCTAATAAAAAACCTGAGACCCTTCCTATAGCAAGAGATGTGATATCCAAATCCTTCCCATTCCAACCTGAGACCCTTCCTATAGCATGAGAAGGGATATCCAACTCCTTCCCATTTCAATCCTGAGATCCTTCCTATAACATGAGATGTGATATCCAATTCCTTCCCATTCCAAACCTGAGACCCTTCCTATTGGATGAGATGTGATATCCAACTCCTTCCCATTCCAAACCTGAGACCCTTCCTATACCATAAGATGTGATATCTCAATGCTTCTAATACCAAACCTGGGACCCGTCCTATAACATGAGATATGATATCCAAATCCTTCCCATTCCAATACTGAAACCCTTCCGATAGCATGAGATGTGATATCTCAATGTTTCTAATAAAAAACCTGAGACCCTTCATATAGCAAGAGATGTGATATCCAAATACTTCCCATTTCAATCTTGAGACCCTTCCTATAACATGAGATATGATATCCAACTCCTTCCCATTCCAACATGAGACCCTTCCTATAGCATGAGAAGGGATGTCCAACTCCTTCCCAATCCAATCCTGAGACCCTTCCGATAGCAGAGATGTGATATCTCAATGCTTATACCAAACCTGAGACCCTTCCTTTAGCATGAGATTTGATATCCAAATCCTTCACATTCCAATCCTGAGACCCTTCCTATAGCATGAGATGTGATATCTCAATGCTTCTAATACCAAACCTGAGATGCTTCCTATAACATGAGATGTGATATCCAACTCCTTCCCATTCCAAACCTGAGACCCTTCCGATAGCATGAGATGTGATATCTCAATGCTTCTAAAACCAAACATGAGAACCATCCTATAACATGAGATGTGAAATCCCAATCCTTCCCTTCCCAAACCTGAGACACTTCCTATAGCTTGAGATGTGATATCAAACTCCTTCCCATTCCAATCCTGAAATAGCTTGAGATGTGATATCCAACTCCTTGCCATTCAAATCCTGAGACCCTCCCTATAACAAGAGATGTCATATCCAACTCCTTCCCATTCCAAACCTGAGACCCTTCCTTTAGCATGAGATGTGATATCCAAATCCTTCACATTCCAATCCAGAGACCAATCCTATAGCATGAGATGTGATATCTCAATGCTTCTAATACCAAACCTGAGACCCTTCCGATAGCATGAGATGTGATATCTCAATGCTTCAAAAACCAAACATGAGAACCGTCCTATAACATGAGATGTGAAATCCAAATCCTTCCCTTCCCAAACCTGAGACTCTTCCTATAGCATGAGATGTGATATCTCAATGCTTCTAATATCAAACTTGAGACCCTCCCTATAGCATGAGATGTGATATCCAAGTCCTTCCCATTCCAATCCTGAGACACTTCCTATAGCATGAGATGTGATATCTCAATGCTTCTAATACCAAACCTGAGACTCTTCCTATAACATGAGATGGGATATCCAACTCCTTCCCATTCCAATCCTGAGACTCTTCTGATAGCAGAGATGTGATATCTCAATGCTTATACCAAACCTGAGACCCTTCCTACGGCATGAGATGTCATATACAACTCCTTCCCATTCCAATCCTGAGACCCTTCCTATAGCATGAGATGTGATATCTCAATGCTTATACCAAACCTGAGACCCTTCCTATAGCATGAGATGTGATATCCAACTCCTTCCCATTCCAATCCTGAGACCCTTCCTATAGCATGAGATGTGATGTCTCAATGCTTCTAATACCAAACCTGAGATCCTTCCTATAACATGAGATGTGATATCCAACTCCTTCCATTCCAATCCTGAGACCCTTCCTATAGCATGAGATTTGATATCTCAATGCTTATACCAAACCTGAGACCCTTCCTATAGCATGAGATGTGATATCCAAGTCTTTCCCATTCCAATCCTTAGACCCTTCCTACAGCATGCAATATGATATCTCAATGATTCTAATAACAATCCTGAGACCCGTCCTATAACATGAGATGGGATATCCAACTCCTTCCCATTCCAATCCTGAGACACTTCCGATAGCAGAGATGTGATATCTCAATGCTTATACCAAACCTGAGACCCTTCCTATAACATGAGATCGGATATCCAACTCCTTCCAGTTCCAAACCTGAGACCCTTCCTTTAGCATGAGATGTAATATCCAGCTCCTTCCCATTCCAATCCTGAGACACTTCCGATAGCATGAGATGTGATATCTCAATGCTTCTAATATCAAAACTGAAACCCTCCCTATAGCATGAGATGTGATATCCAACTCCTTCCCATTCCAACCTGAGACCCTTCCTATAGCATGAGAAGGGATATCCAACTCCTTCCCAATCCAATCCTGAGACCCTTCCGATAGCAGAGATGTGATATCTCAATGCTTATACCAAACCTGAGACCCTTCCTATGGCATGAGATATGATATCCAACACCTTGCCATTCAAATCCCGAGACCCTCCCTATAACAAGAGATGTCATATCCAACTCCTTCCCATTCAAAACCTGAGACCCTTCCTTTAGCATGAGATGTGATATCCAAATCCTTCACATTCCAATCCGGAGACCCTTCCTATAACATGAGATGTGATATCCAACTCCTTCCCAATCCAATCCTGAGACCCTTCCAATAGCAGAGATGTGATATCTCAATGCTTATACCAAACCTGAGACCCTTCCTATAGCATGAGATGTGATATCCAACTCCTTCCGATTCCAATCTTGAGACCCTTCCTATAGCATGAGATGTGATATCGCAATGCTTCTACCAAAACTGAGACCCTTCCTTTAGCATGAGATGTGATATCCAAGTCCTTCCCATTCCAATCCTGAGACCCTTCCTATAGCATGAGATGTGATATCTCAATGCTTCTAATACCAAACCTGAGATCCTTCCGATAGCATGAGATGTGATATCTCAATGCTTCTAATACCAAACCTGAGATCCTTCCTATAACATGAGATGTGCTATCCAAATCCTTCCCCATCCAAACCTGAGACCCTCCCTTTAGCATGAGATGTGATATCCAACTCCTTCCCATTCCAATCCTGATACCCTTCTGATAGCATGAGATGTGATATCTCAATGCCTCTAATACCAAACCTGAGATCCTACCTCTAACATGAAATGTGATATCCAACTCCTTCCCTTTCCAAACCTGAGAGCCTTCCTACAGCATGAGATGTGATATCCAAGTCCTTCCCATTCCAATCTTGAGACGCTTCCTATAACATGAGATGTGATATCCAACTATTTCCCATTCCAACCTGAGACCTTTCCTATAGCATGAGATGGGATATCCAACAACTCCTTCCAAATCCAATCCTGATACCCTTCCGATAGCATGAGATGTGATATCCCAATGCTTCTACAAAACCTGAGACCCATACCATGGCATGATGTGATATCAAACTCCCGTCCTATACCATGAGACTTGATATCTCAATGCTTCTAATACTAAACCTGAGACCGGTCAAATAACATGAGATGTGATATCCAAATCCTTCCCCTTCCAAACCTGAGACCCTTCCTTTAGCATGAGATGTGATATCCAAATCCTTCCCATTCCAATCCTTAAACCCTTCCTATAGCATGAGATGTGATATCTCAATGTTTCTAATAAAAAACCTGAGACCCTTCCTATAGCAAGAGATGTGATATCCAAATCCTTCCCATTCCAACCTGAGACCCTTCCTATAGCATGAGAAGGGATATCCAACTCCTTCCCATTCCAATCCTTAAACCCTTCCTATAGCATAAGATGTGATATCTCAATGTTTCTAATAAAAAACCTGAGACCCTTCCTATAGCAAGAGATGTGATATCCAAATCCTTCCCATTCCAACCTGAGACCCTTCCTATAGCATGAGAAGGGATATCCAACTCCTTCCCATTTCAATCCTGAGATCCTTCCTATAACATGAGATGTGATATCCAATTCCTTCCCATTCCAAACCTGAGACCCTTCCTATTGGATGAGATGTGATATCCAACTCCTTCCCATTCCAAACCTGAGACCCTTCCTATACCATAAGATGTGATATCTCAATGCTTCTAATACCAAACCTGGGACCCGTCCTATAACATGAGATATGATATCCAAATCCTTCCCATTCCAATCCTGAAACCCTTCCGATAGCATGAGATGTGATATCTCAATGTTTCTAATAAAAAACCTGAGACCCTTCATATAGCAAGAGATGTGATATCCAAATACTTCCCATTTCAATCTTGAGACCCTTCCTATAACATGAGATATGATATCCAACTCCTTCCCATTCCAACATGAGACCCTTCCTATAGCATGAGAAGGGATGTCCAACTCCTTCCCAATCCAATCCTGAGACCCTTCCGATAGCAGAGATGTGATATCTCAATGCCTATACCAAACCTGAGACCCTTCCTTTAGCATGAGATTTGATATCCAAATCCTTCACATTCCAATCCTGAGACCCTTCCTATAGCATGAGATGTGATATCTCAATGCTTCTAATACCAAACCTGAGATGCTTCCTATAACATGAGATGTGATATCCAACTCCTTCCCATTCCAAACCTGAGACCCTTCCGATAGCATGAGATGTGATATCTCAATGCTTCTAAAACCAAACATGAGAACCATCCTCTAACATGAGATGTGAAATCCCAATCCTTCCCTTCCCAAACCTGAGACACTTCCTATAGCTTGAGATGTGATATCAAACTCCTTCCCATTCCAATCCTGAAATAGCTTGAGATGTGATATCCAACTCCTTCCCATTCCAATCCTGAGACCCTTATTATACCATGAGATGTGATATCTCAAGGCTTCTAATACCAAACCTGAGACCCTTCCTATGGCATGAGATGTGATATCCAACTCCTTGCCATTCAAATCCTGAGACCCTCCCTATAACAAGAGATGTCATATCCAACTCCTTCCCATTCCAAACCTGAGACCCTTCCTTTAGCATGAGATGTGATATCCAAATCCTTCACATTCCAATCCAGAGACCAATCCTATAGCATGAGATGTGATATCTCAATGCTTCTAATACCAAACCTGAGACCCTTCCGATAGCATGAGATGTGATATCTCAATGCTTCAAAAACCAAACATGAGAACCATCCTATAACATGAGATGTGAAATCCAAATCCTTCCCTTCCCAAACCTGAGACTCTTCCTATAGCATGAGATGTGATATCTCAATGCTTCTACCAAACCTGAAACCCTTCCTATAGCATGAGATGTGATATACAACTCCTTCCCATTCCAATCCTGAGACACTTCCTATAGCATGAGATGTGATATCACAATGCTTCTAATACCAAACCTGAGACCCATTCTATAACATGAGATGTGATATCCAAATCCTTCCCCTTCCAAACCTGAGACCCTTCCTTTAGCATGAGATGTGATATCCAGCTCCTCCCATTCCAATCCTGAGACCCTTACGATAGCATGAGATGTGATATCTCAATGCTTCTAATATCAAAACTGAGACCCTCCCTATAGCATGAGATGTGATATCTAAGTCCTTCCCATTCCAATCCTGAGACCCTTCCGATAGCAGAGATGTGATATCTCAATGCTTATACCAAACCTGAGACCCTTCCTATGGCATGAGATGTGATATCCAACTCCTTGCCATTCAAATCCTGAGACCCTCCCTATAACCAGAGATGTCATATCCAACTCCTTCCCATTCCAAACCTGAGACCCTTCCTTTAGCATGAGATGTGATATCCAAATCCTTCACATTCCAATCCGGAGACCAATCCTATAGCATGAGATGTGATATCTCAATGCTTCTAATACCAAACCTGAGACCCTTCCGATAGCATGAGATGTAATATCTCAATGCTTCAAAAACCAAACATGAGAACCATCCTATAACAAGAGATGTGAAATCCAAATCCTTCCCTTCCCAAACCTGAGACTCTTCCTATAGCATGAGATGTGATATCTCAATGCTTCTAATATTAAACTTGAGACCCTCCCTATAGCATGAGATGTGATATCCAAGTCCTTCCCATTCCAATCCTGAGACACTTCCTATAGCATGAGATGTGATATCTCAATGCTTCTAATACCAAACCTGAGACTCTTCCTATAACATGAGATGGGATATCCAACTCCTTCCCATTCCAATCCTGAGACCCTTCCTATAGCATGAGATGTGATATCTCAATGCTTATACCAAACCTGAGACCCTTCCTATAGCATGAGATGTGATATCCAACTCCTTCCCTTTCCAATCCTGAGACCCTTCCTATAGCATGAGATGTGATGTCTCAATGCTTCTAATACCAAACCTGAGATCCTTCCTATAACATGAGATGTGATATCCAACTCCTTCCATTCCAATCCTGAGACCCTTCCTATAGCATGAGATTTGATATCTCAATGCTTATACCAAACCTGAGACTCTTCCTATAGCATGAGATGTGATATCCAAGTCTTTCCCATTCCAATCCTTAGACCCTTCCTACAGCATGCAATATGATATCTCAATGATTCTAATAACAATCCTGAGACCCGTCCTATAACATGAGATGGGATATCCAATTCCTTCCCATTCCAATCCTGAGACACTTCCGATAGCAGAGATGTGATATCTCAATGCTTATACCAAACCTGAGACCCTTCCTATAACATGAGATCGGATATCCAACTCCTTCCCGTTCCAAACCTGAGACCCTTCCTTTAGCATGAGATGTAATATCCAGCTCCTTCCCATTCCAATCCTGAGACACTTCCGATAGCATGAGATGTGATATCTCAATGCTTCTAATATCAAAACTGAAACCCTCCCTATAGCATGATATGTGATATCTAAGTCCTTCCCATTCCAATCCTGAGACCCTTCCTATAGCATGAGATGTGATATCTCAATGCTTCTACCAAACCTGAGACCCTTCCTTTAGCATGAGATGTGATATCCAACTCCTTCCCATTCGAACCTGAGACCCTTCCTATAGCATGAGAAGGGATATCCAACTCCTTCCCAATCCAATCCTGAGACCCTTCCGATAGCAGAGATGTGATATCTCAATGCTTATACCAAACCTGAGACCCTTCCTATGGCATGAGATGTGATATCCAACAACTTGCCATTCAAATCCTGAGACCCTCCCTATAACAAGAGATGTCATATCCAACTCCTTCCCATTCCAAACCTGAGACCCTTCCTTTAGCATGAGATGTGATATCCAAATCCTTCACATTCCAATCCGGAGACCCTTCCTATAACATGAGATGTGATATCCAACTCCTTCCCAATCCAATCCTGAGACCCTTCCGATAGCAGAGATGTGATATCTCAATGCTTATACCAAACCTGAGACCCTTCCTATGGCATGAGATGTGATATCCAACTCCTTGCCATTCAAATCCTGAGACCCTCCCTATAACAAGAGATGTCATATCCAACTCCTTCCCATTCCAAACCTGAGACCCTTCCTTGAGCATGAGATGTGATATCCAAATCCTTCACATTCCAATCCAGAGACCAATCCTATAGCATGAGATGTGATATCTCAATGCTTCTAATACCAAACCTGAGACCCTTCCGATAGCATGAGATGTGATATCTCAATGCTTCAAAAACCAAACATGAGAACCATCCTATAACATGAGATGTGAAATCCAAATCCTTCCCTTCCCAAACCTGAGACTCTTCCTATAGCATGAGATGTGATATCTCAATGCTTCTACCAAACCTGAAACCCTTCCTATAGCATGAGATGTGATATCCAACTCCTTCCCATTCCAATCCTGAGACACTTCCTATAGCATGAGATGTGATATCACAATGCTTCTAATACCAAACCTGAGACCCTTCCGATAGCATGAGATGTGATATCTCAATGCTTCAAAAACCAAACATGAGAACCGTCCTATAACATGAGATGTGAAATCCAAATCCTTCCCTTCCCAAACCTGAGACTCTTCCTATAGCATGAGATGTGATATCTCAATGCTTCTAATATCAAACTTGAGACCCTCCCTATAGCATGAGATGTGATATCCAAGTCCTTCCCATTCCAATCCTGAGACACTTCCTATAGCATGAGATGTGATATCTCAATGCTTCTAATACCAAACCTGAGACTCTTCCTATAACATGAGATGGGATATCCAACTCCTTCCCATTCCAATCCTGAGACTCTTCTGATAGCAGAGATGTGATATCTCAATGCTTATACCAAACCTGAGACCCTTCCTACGGCATGAGATGTCATATACAACTCCTTCCCATTCCAATCCTGAGACCCTTCCTATAGCATGAGATGTGATATCTCAATGCTTATACCAAACCTGAGACCCTTCCTATAGCATGAGATGTGATATCCAACTCCTTCCCATTCCAATCCTGAGACCCTTCCTATAGCATGAGATGTGATGTCTCAATGCTTCTAATACCAAACCTGAGATCCTTCCTATAACATGAGATGTGATATCCAACTCCTTCCATTCCAATCCTGAGACCCTTCCTATAGCATGAGATTTGATATCTCAATGCTTATACCAAACCTGAGACCCTTCCTATAGCATGAGATGTGATATCCAAGTCTTTCCCATTCCAATCCTTAGACCCTTCCTACAGCATGCAATATGATATCTCAATGATTCTAATAACAATCCTGAGACCCGTCCTATAACATGAGATGGGATATCCAACTCCTTCCCATTCCAATCCTGAGACACTTCCGATAGCAGAGATGTGATATCTCAATGCTTATACCAAACCTGAGACCCTTCCTATAACATGAGATCGGATATCCAACTCCTTCCAGTTCCAAACCTGAGACCCTTCCTTTAGCATGAGATGTAATATCCAGCTCCTTCCCATTCCAATCCTGAGACACTTCCGATAGCATGAGATGTGATATCTCAATGCTTCTAATATCAAAACTGAAACCCTCCCTATAGCATGAGATGTGATATCCAACTCCTTCCCATTCCAACCTGAGACCCTTCCTATAGCATGAGAAGGGATATCCAACTCCTTCCCAATCCAATCCTGAGACCCTTCCGATAGCAGAGATGTGATATCTCAATGCTTATACCAAACCTGAGACCCTTCCTATGGCATGAGATATGATATCCAACACCTTGCCATTCAAATCCCGAGACCCTCCCTATAACAAGAGATGTCATATCCAACTCCTTCCCATTCAAAACCTGAGACCCTTCCTTTAGCATGAGTTGTGATATCCAAATCCTTCACATTCCAATCCGGAGACCCTTCCTATAACATGAGATGTGATATCCAACTCCTTCCCAATCCAATCCTGAGACCCTTCCAATAGCAGAGATGTGATATCTCAATGCTTATACCAAACCTGAGACCCTTCCTATAGCATGAGATGTGATATCCAACTCCTTCCGATTCCAATCTTGAGACCCTTCCTATAGCATGAGATGTGATATCGCAATGCTTCTACCAAAACTGAGACCCTTCCTTTAGCATGAGATGTGATATCCAAGTCCTTCCCATTCCAATCCTGAGACCCTTCCTATAGCATGAGATGTGATATCTCAATGCTTCTAATACCAAACCTGAGATCCTTCCGATAGCATGAGATGTGATATCTCAATGCTTCTAATACCAAACCTGAGATCCTTCCTATAACATGAGATGTGCTATCCAAATCCTTCCCCATCCAAACCTGAGACCCTCCCTTTAGCATGAGATGTGATATCCAACTCCTTCCCATTCCAATCCTGATACCCTTCTGATAGCATGAGATGTGATATCTCAATGCCTCTAATACCAAACCTGAGATCCTACCTCTAACATGAAATGTGATATCCAACTCCTTCCCTTTCCAAACCTGAGAGCCTTCCTACAGCATGAGATGTGATATCCAAGTCCTTCCCATTCCAATCTTGAGACGCTTCCTATAACATGAGATGTGATATCCAACTATTTCCCATTCCAACCTGAGACCTTTCCTATAGCATGAGATGGGATATCCAACAACTCCTTCCAAATCCAATCCTGATACCCTTCCGATAGCATGAGATGTGATATCCCAATGCTTCTACAAAACCTGAGACCCATACCATGGCATGATGTGATATCAAACTCCCGTCCTATACCATGAGATATCTCAATGCTTCTAATACTAAACCTGAGACCGGTCAAATAACATGAGATGTGATATCCAAATCCTTCCCCTTCCAAACCTGAGACCCTTCCTTTAGCATGAGATGTGATATCCAAATCCTTCCCATTCCAATCCTTAAACCCTTCCTATAGCATGAGATGTGATATCTCAATGTTTCTAATAAAAAACCTGAGACCCTTCCTATAGCAAGAGATGTGATATCCAAATCCTTCCCATTCCAAATTGAGACCCTTCCTATAGCATGAGAAGGGATATCCAACTCCTTCCCATTCCAATCCTTAAACCCTTCCTATAGCATAAGATGTGATATCTCAATGTTTCTAATAAAAAACCTGAGACCCTTCCTATAGCAAGAGATGTGATATCCAAATCCTTCCCATTCCAACCTGAGACCCTTCCTATAGCATGAGAAGGGATATCCAACTCCTTCCCATTTCAATCCTGAGATCCTTCCTATAACATGAGATGTGATATCCAATTCCTTCCCATTCCAAACCTGAGACCCTTCCTATTGGATGAGATGTGATATCCAACTCCTTCCCATTCCAAACCTGAGACCCTTCCTATACCATAAGATGTGATATCTCAATGCTTCTAATACCAAACCTGGGACCCGTCCTATAACATGAGATATGATATCCAAATCCTTCCCATTCCAATCCTGAAACCCTTCCGATAGCATGAGATGTGATATCTCAATGTTTCTAATAAAAAACCTGAGACCCTTCATATAGCAAGAGATGTGATATCCAAATACTTCCCATTTCAATCTTGAGACCCTTCCTATAACATGAGATATGATATCCAACTCCTTCCCATTCCAACATGAGACCCTTCCTATAGCATGAGAAGGGATGTCCAACTCCTTCCCAATCCAATCCTGAGACCCTTCCGATAGCAGAGATGTGATATCTCAATGCTTATACCAAACCTGAGACCCTTCCTTTAGCATGAGATTTGATATCCAAATCCTTCACATTCCAATCCTGAGACCCTTCCTATAGCATGAGATGTGATATCTCAATGCTTCTAATACCAAACCTGAGATGCTTCCTATAACATGAGATGTGATATCCAACTCCTTCCCATTCCAAACCTGAGACCCTTCCGATAGCATGAGATGTGATATCTCAATGCTTCTAAAACCAAACATGAGAACCATCCTATAACATGAGATGTGAAATCCCAATCCTTCCCTTCCCAAACCTGAGACACTTCCTATAGCTTGAGATGTGATATCAAACTCCTTCCCATTCCAATCCTGAAATAGCTTGAGATGTGATATCCAACTCCTTCCCATTCCAATCCTGAGACCCTTATTATACCATGAGATGTGATATCTCAAGGCTTCTAATACCAAACCTGAGACCCTTCCTATGGCATGAGATGTGATATCCAACTCCTTGCCATTCAAATCCTGAGACCCTCCCTATAACAAGAGATGTCATATCCAACTCCTTCCCATTCCAAACCTGAGACCCTTCCTTTAGCATGAGATGTGATATCCAAATCCTTCACATTCCAATCCAGAGACCAATCCTATAGCATGAGATGTGATATCTCAATGCTTCTAATACCAAACCTGAGACCCTTCCGATAGCATGAGATGTGATATCTCAATGCTTCAAAAACCAAACATGAGAACCATCCTATAACATGAGATGTGAAATCCAAATCCTTCCCTTCCCAAACCTGAGACTCTTCCTATAGCATGAGATGTGATATCTCAATGCTTCTACCAAACCTGAAACCCTTCCTATAGCATGAGATGTGATATACAACTCCTTCCCATTCCAATCCTGAGACACTTCCTATAGCATGAGATGTGATATCACAATGCTTCTAATACCAAACCTGAGACCCATTCTATAACATGAGATGTGATATCCAAATCCTTCCCCTTCCAAACCTGAGACCCTTCCTTTAGCATGAGATGTGATATCCAGCTCCTCCCATTCCAATCCTGAGACCCTTACGATAGCATGAGATGTGATATCTCAATGCTTCTAATATCAAAACTGAGACCCTCCCTATAGCATGAGATGTGATATCTAAGTCCTTCCCATTCCAATCCTGAGACCCTTCCGATAGCAGAGATGTGATATCTCAATGCTTATACCAAACCTGAGACCCTTCCTATGGCATGAGATGTGATATCCAACTCCTTGCCATTCAAATCCTGAGACCCTCCCTATAACCAGAGATGTCATATCCAACTCCTTCCCATTCCAAACCTGAGACCCTTCCTTTAGCATGAGATGTGATATCCAAATCCTTCACATTCCAATCCGGAGACCAATCCTATAGCATGAGATGTGATATCTCAATGCTTCTAATACCAAACCTGAGACCCTTCCGATAGCATGAGATGTAATATCTCAATGCTTCAAAAACCAAACATGAGAACCATCCTATAACAAGAGATGTGAAATCCAAATCCTTCCCTTCCCAAACCTGAGACTCTTCCTATAGCATGAGATGTGATATCTCAATGCTTCTAATATTAAACTTGAGACCCTCCCTATAGCATGAGATGTGATATCCAAGTCCTTCCCATTCCAATCCTGAGACACTTCCTATAGCATGAGATGTGATATCTCAATGCTTCTAATACCAAACCTGAGACTCTTCCTATAACATGAGATGGGATATCCAACTCCTTCCCATTCCAATCCTGAGACTCTTCTGATAGCAGAGATGTGATATCTCAATGCTTATACCAAACCTGAGACCCTTCCTACGGCATGAGATGTCATATACAACTCCTTCCCATTCCAATCCTGAGACCCTTCCTATAGCATGAGATGTGATATCTCAATGCTTATACCAAACCTGAGACCCTTCCTATAGCATGAGATGTGATATCCAACTCCTTCCCATTCCAATCCTGAGACCCTTCCTATAGCATGAGATGTGATGTCTCAATGCTTCTAATACCAAACCTGAGATCCTTCCTATAACATGAGATGTGATATCCAACTCCTTCCATTCCAATCCTGAGACCCTTCCTATAGCATGAGATTTGATATCTCAATGCTTATACCAAACCTGAGACTCTTCCTATAGCATGAGATGTGATATCCAAGTCTTTCCCATTCCAATCCTTAGACCCTTCCTACAGCATGCAATATGATATCTCAATGATTCTAATAACAATCCTGAGACCCGTCCTATAACATGAGATGGGATATCCAATTCCTTCCCATTCCAATCCTGAGACACTTCCGATAGCAGAGATGTGATATCTCAATGCTTATACCAAACCTGAGACCCTTCCTATAACATGAGATCGGATATCCAACTCCTTCCCGTTCCAAACCTGAGACCCTTCCTTTAGCATGAGATGTAATATCCAGCTCCTTCCCATTCCAATCCTGAGACACTTCCGATAGCATGAGATGTGATATCTCAATGCTTCTAATATCAAAACTGAAACCCTCCCTATAGCATGATATGTGATATCTAAGTCCTTCCCATTCCAATCCTGAGACCCTTCCTATAGCATGAGATGTGATATCTCAATGCTTCTACCAAACCTGAGACCCTTCCTTTAGCATGAGATGTGATATCCAACTCCTTCCCATTCGAACCTGAGACCCTTCCTATAGCATGAGAAGGGATATCCAACTCCTTCCCAATCCAATCCTGAGACCCTTCCGATAGCAGAGATGTGATATCTCAATGCTTATACCAAACCTGAGACCCTTCCTATGGCATGAGATGTGATATCCAACAACTTGCCATTCAAATCCTGAGACCCTCCCTATAACAAGAGATGTCATATCCAACTCCTTCCCATTCCAAACCTGAGACCCTTCCTTTAGCATGAGATGTGATATCCAAATCCTTCACATTCCAATCCGGAGACCCTTCCTATAACATGAGATGTGATATCCAACTCCTTCCCAATCCAATCCTGAGACCCTTCCGATAGCAGAGATGTGATATCTCAATGCTTATACCAAACCTGAGACCCTTCCTATGGCATGAGATGTGATATCCAACTCCTTGCCATTCAAATCCTGAGACCCTCCCTATAACAAGAGATGTCATATCCAACTCCTTCCCATTCCAAACCTGAGACCCTTCCTTGAGCATGAGATGTGATATCCAAATCCTTCACATTCCAATCCAGAGACCAATCCTATAGCATGAGATGTGATATCTCAATGCTTCTAATACCAAACCTGAGACCCTTCCGATAGCATGAGATGTGATATCTCAATGCTTCAAAAACCAAACATGAGAACCATCCTATAACATGAGATGTGAAATCCAAATCCTTCCCTTCCCAAACCTGAGACTCTTCCTATAGCATGAGATGTGATATCTCAATGCTTCTACCAAACCTGAAACCCTTCCTATAGCATGAGATGTGATATCCAACTCCTTCCCATTCCAATCCTGAGACACTTCCTATAGCATGAGATGTGATATCACAATGCTTCTAATACCAAACCTGAAACCCATCCTATAACATGAG
The DNA here is from genome assembly GCF_040938575.1 of Ambystoma mexicanum. Lineage (NCBI taxonomy): Eukaryota > Metazoa > Chordata > Amphibia > Caudata > Ambystomatidae > Ambystoma > Ambystoma mexicanum. Next base: position 570,443,261 of record NC_090932.1, on the reverse strand, counting down.
ATGTGATATCCAAATCCTTCCCCTTCCAAACCTGAGACCCTTCCTTTAGCATGAGATGTGATATCCAGCTCCTCCCATTCCAATCCTGAGACCCTTCCGATAGCATGAGATGTGATATCTCAATGCTTCTAATATCAAAACTGAGACCCTCCCTATAGCATGAGATGTGATATCTAAGTCCTTCCCATTCCAATCCTGAGACCCTTCCGATAGCAGAGATGTGGTATCTCAATGCTTATACCAAACCAGAGACCCTTCCTATGGCATGAGATGTGATATCCAACTCCTTGCCATTCAAATCCTGAGACCCTCCCTATAACAAGAGATGTCATATCCAACTCCTTCCCATTCCAAACCTGAGACCCTTCCTTTAGCATGAGATGTGATATCCAAATCCTTCACATTCCAATCCGGAGACCAATCCTATAGCATGAGATGTGATATCTCAATGCTTCTAATACCAAACCTGAGACCCTTCCGATAGCATGAGATGTGATATCTCAATGCTTCAAAAACCAAACATGAGAACCATCCTATAACATGAGATGTGAAATCCAAATCCTTCCCTTCCCAAACCTGAGACTCTTCCTATAGCATGAGATGTGATATCTCAATGCTTCTAATATCAAACTTGAGACCCTCCCTATAGCATGAGATGTGATATCCAAGTCCTTCCCTTCCCAAACCTGAGACTCTTCCTATAGCATGAGATGTGATATCTCAATGCTTCTAATATCAAACTTGAGACCCTCCCTATAGCATGAGATGTGATATCCAACTCCTTCCCATTCCAATCCTGAGACTCTTCTGATAGCAGAGATGTGATATCTCAATGCTTATACCAAACCTGAGACCCTTCCTACGGCATGAGATGTCATATACAACTCCTTCCCATTCCAATCCTGAGACCCTTCCTATAGCATGAGATGTGATATCTCAATGCTTATACCAAACCTGAGACCCTTCCTATAGCATGAGATGTGATATCCAACTCCTTCCCATTCCAATCCTGAGACCCTTCCTATAGCATGAGATTTGATGTCTCAATGCTTCTAATACCAAACCTGAGATCCTTCCTATAACATGAGATGTGATATCCAACTCCTTCCATTCCAATCCTGAGACCCTTCCTATAGCATGAGATTTGATATCTCAATGTTTATACCAAACCTGAGACCCTTCCTATAGCATGAGATGTGATATCCAAGTCTTTCCCATTCCAATCCTTAGACCCTTCCTACAGCATGCAATATGATATCTCAATGATTCTAATAACAATCCTGAGACCCGTCCTATAACATGAGATGGGATATCCAATTCCTTCCCATTCCAATCCTGAGACACTTCCGATAGCAGAGATGTGATATCTCAATGCTTATACCAAACCTGAGACCCTTCCTATAACATGAGATCGGATATCCAACTCCTTCCCGTTCCAAACCTGAGACCCTTCCTTTAGCATGAGATGTAATATCCAGCTCCTTCCCATTCCAATCCTGAGACACTTCCGATAGCATGAGATGTGATATCTCAATGCTTCTAATATCAAAACTGAAACCCTCCCTATAGCATGATATGTGATATCTAAGTCCTTCCCATTCCAATCCTGAGACCCTTCCTATAGCATGAGATGTGATATCTCAATGCTTCTACCAAACCTGAGACCCTTCCTTTAGCATGAGATGTGATATCCAACTCCTTCCCATTCCAACCTGAGACCCTTCCTATAGCATGAGAAGGGATATCCAACTCCTTCCCAATCCAATCCTGAGACCCTTCCGATAGCAGAGATGTGATATCTCAATGCTTATACCAAACCTGAGACCCTTCCTATGGCATGAGATGTGATATCCAACTCCTTGCCATTCAAATCCTGAGACCCTCCCTATAACAAGAGATGTCATATCCAACTCCTTCCCATTCCAAACCTGAGACCCTTCCTTTAGCATGAGATGTGATATCCAAATCCTTCACATTCCAATCCGGAGACCCTTCCTATAACATGAGATGTGATATCCAACTCCTTCCCAATCCAATCCTGAGACCCTTCCGATAGCAGAGATGTGATATCTCAATGCTTATACCAAACCTGAGACCCTTCCTATGGCATGAGATGTGATATCCAACTCCTTGCCATTCAAATCCTGAGACCCTCCCTATAACAAGAGATGTCATATCCAACTCCTTCCCATTCCAAACCTGAGACCCTTCCTTTAGCATGAGATGTGATATCCAAATCCTTCACATTCCAATCCGGAGACCAATCCTATAGCATGAGATGTGATATCTCAATGCTTCTAATACCAAACCTGAGACCCTTCCGATAGCATGAGATGTGATATCTCAATGCTTCAAAAACCAAACATGAGAACCATCCTATAACATGAGATGTGAAATCCAAATCCTTCCCTTCCCAAACCTGAGACTCTTCCTATAGCATGAGATGTGATATCTCAATGCTTCTACCAAACCTGAAACCCTTCCTATAGCATGAGATGTGATATCCAACTCCTTCCCATTCCAATCCTGAGACACTTCCCATAGCATGAGATGTGATATCACAATGCTTCTAATACCAAACCTGAGACCCATCCTATAACATGAGATGTGATATCCAAATCCTTCCCCTTCCAAACCTGAGACCCTTCCTTTAGCATGAGATGTGATATCCAGCTCCTCCCATTCCAATCCTGAGACCCTTCCGATAGCATGAGATGTGATATCTCAATGCTTCTAATATCAAAACTGAGACCCTCCCTATAGCATGAGATGTGATATCTAAGTCCTTCCCATTCCAATCCTGAGACCCGATATCTCAATGCTTATACCAAACCTGAGACCCTTCCTATGGCATGAGATGTGATATCCAACAACTTGCCATTCAAATCCTGAGACCCTCCCTATAACAAGAGATGTCATATCCAACTCCTTCCCATTCCAAACCTGAGACCCTTCCTTTAGCATGAGATGTGATATCCAAATCCTTCACATTCCAATCCGGAGACCCTTCCTATAACATGAGATGTGATATCCAACTCCTTCCCAATCCAATCCTGAGACCCTTCCGATAGCAGAGATGTGATATCTCAATGCTTATACCAAACCTGAGACCCTTCCTATGGCATGAGATGTGATATCCAACTCCTTGCCATTCAAATCCTGAGACCCTCCCTATAACAAGAGATGTCATATCCAACTCCTTCCCATTCCAAACCTGAGACCCTTCCTTGAGCATGAGATGTGATATCCAAATCCTTCACATTCCAATCCAGAGACCAATCCTATAGCATGAGATGTGATATCTCAATGCTTCTAATACCAAACCTGAGACCCTTCCGATAGCATGAGATGTGATATCTCAATGCTTCAAAAACCAAACATGAGAACCATCCTATAACATGAGATGTGAAATCCAAATCCTTCCCTTCCCAAACCTGAGACTCTTCCTATAGCATGAGATGTGATATCTCAATGCTTCTACCAAACCTGAAACCCTTCCTATAGCATGAGATGTGATATCCAACTCCTTCCCATTCCAATCCTGAGACACTTCCTATAGCATGAGATGTGATATCACAATGCTTCTAATACCAAACCTGAAACCCATCCTATAACATGAGATGTGATATCCAAATCCTTCCCCTTCCAAACCTGAGACCCTTCCTTTAGCATGAGATGTGATATCCAGCTCCTCCCATTCCAATCCTGAGACCCTTCCGATAGCATGAGATGTGATATCTCAATGCTTCTAATATCAAAACTGAGACCCTCCCTATAGCATGAGATGTGATATCTAAGTCCTTCCCATTCCAATCCTGAGACCCTTCCGATAGCAGAGATGTGGTATCTCAATGCTTATACCAAACCAGAGACCCTTCCTATGGCATGAGATGTGATATCCAACTCCTTGCCATTCAAATCCTGAGACCCTCCCTATAACAAGAGATGTCATATCCAACTCCTTCCCATTCCAAACCTGAGACCCTTCCTTTAGCATGAGATGTGATATCCAAATCCTTCACATTCCAATCCGGAGACCAATCCTATAGCATGAGATGTGATATCTCAATGCTTCTAATACCAAACCTGAGACCCTTCCGATAGCATGAGATGTGATATCTCAATGCTTCAAAAACCAAACATGAGAACCATCCTATAACATGAGATGTGAAATCCAAATCCTTCCCTTCCCAAACCTGAGACTCTTCCTATAGCATGAGATGTGATATCTCAATGCTTCTAATATCAAACTTGAGACCCTCCCTATAGCATGAGATGTGATATCCAAGTCCTTCCCTTCCCAAACCTGAGACTCTTCCTATAGCATGAGATGTGATATCTCAATGCTTCTAATATCAAACTTGAGACCCTCCCTATAGCATGAGATGTGATATCCAACTCCTTCCCATTCCAATCCTGAGACTCTTCTGATAGCAGAGATGTGATATCTCAATGCTTATACCAAACCTGAGACCCTTCCTACGGCATGAGATGTCATATACAACTCCTTCCCATTCCAATCCTGAGACCC